>NC_137148.1:102583162-104983162 GCF_951394435.1 Stenella coeruleoalba | reverse complement strand
ACAGAACTAGAACAAAAAATTTTACAATTTGTGTGGAAACACAAAAGACCCCTAAGAGCCAAAGCAATTCTGTGGGGGAAAAAAAGTGGAGCTGGAGGAATCAGGTTTCTTGACTTCAGACTATGCTACAAAGCTACAGTCATCAAAACTGTGTGGTATGGGCACAAAAACAGACACATAGATCAATGGAACAGGATAGAAAGCCCAGAAATAAACCCCCACACCCATGGTCACCTAATCTATGACAAAGGAGGCAAGAATATAGAATGGAGAAAAGACAGTCTCTTCAATAAGTGGTTCTGGAAGACTGGACATCTACATGTAAAAGAATAAAATTAGAACATTCTATGACACCATTCACAGAAATAAACTCAAAATGGATTAAAGACTTAAATGTAAGGCCTGATACTATAAAACTCTTAGAGGAAAACATAGGCAGAACACAGTCTGACATAAATCACAGCAATATCCTTTTGGATCCACCTCCTAGAATAATGAAAATAAAAACAAAAATAAACAAATGGGACCTAAGTAAACTTAAAAGCTTTTGCACAGCAAAGGAAACCGTAAACAAAATGAAAAGACAACCCAGAGAATGGGAGAAAATATTTGCAAACGAAGCAACTGACAAGGGATTAATCTCCAAAATACACAAACAGCTCATGCAGCTCTATATCAAAAAAACCAAACTACCCAATCAATAAATGGGGAGAAGACCCAAACAGACATTTCTCCAGAGAAGACATATAGATGGCCAGAAAGCACATGAAAAGATGCTCAATATCATTAATCATTAGAGACATGCAAATCGAAACTACAATGAGGTATCACCTCACACCAGTCAGAATGTCCATCATCAAAAAGTCTACAAACAATAAATGCTGGAGAGGGTGTGGAGAAAAGGGAACCCTCCTACACTGTTGGTGGGAATGTAAATTGGTACAGCCACTATGGAGATCAGTATGTAAGTTCCTTAAAAAACTCAAAATAGAGCTATCATACAATCCAGTAATCCCACTCCTGGGCATATATCCAGAGGAAAACATACTTCGAAAAGGTACATGCACCCCAGTTTTCATTGCAGCAATATCTACAATAGCTAAGACACGGAAGCAACCTAAATGTCCATCAACAGATGAATGGATAAAGAAGATGTGGTACATATATACAATGCAATATTACTCAGCCATAAAAAAAAAAGAATGAAATAATGCCACTTGCAGCAACATGGATGGACCCGAGATTATCATACTAAGTGAAGTAAGTCAGACAGAGAAAGACAAATATCATGTGATATCACTTGTATGTGGAATCTAAAAATATGATACAAATGAACTTATTTACAGCACAGAAACAGACCCACAGACTTTGAAAACAAACTTATGGTTACCAAAGGGGAAATGTGGGGCAGAGGGATAAATGAGGAGTTTGGGATTAATATATACACCCTACTGTATATAAAATGGATAATCAGCAAAGATCTGTATAGCACAGGGAACTCTACTAAGTATTCTGGGTTAACCTTTATGAGAGAAGAATCTGAAAAAGAATGGATGTATGTATAACTGAATCATTTAGCTGTACACCTGAAACTAACTCAGTTTTGCAAATCAACTATATTGCAATATAAAATAAAAATTTAAAAAGTGAAAGATGAGACAGAAAAAATAAAAAAAAGTGAGTGTTAGAACCTGACAAATTATTGCCTTTTACTAAAAATTTGCAACTATCTCAAGGCCAGATATCTAAGAAACTCTTCAGATCCAAGCATATCTTCATAACCCATCCCAGTTCAGACATACATGCTCATCACTAAGCCAGAAGTGACCTGAGCTAAGCTCAAAGCAAACTGCCGTTTACCTCTTTGAGTCTCCTCTGACTTGGAAAGCCACACATAGGCACGTTTGCTAGATTAGAGAGCACACACCAGATGTTCATGGGATACCTGTGCACATTGGGTTATTAAACCATGCTGAGTGTCTCTTCTGATTAGACACAAACCTATGATAGGAACTTAGGTTCTTCATTCCACATTTGGAAAGATTTCTACTCCTCCCTGAGTTTGTATTAAGGCAGAATTCCACTTCTTGCTTTGCAACCAAACCAACTCATTTGATTTCTGACTGACCGGGAGAATTCAAAGCCCTTCAATGGAAACTACCAAGTTATCATGAGTTTGGACTTCCTGCATTTCATGTCAGCTACCTCACAGAAACTTTATGATGCTAAGAAAAAACAAATATCAAAGCTCTGGGACATTATATCTGTGTGGACATGGTAATGCATTACACTCCAATGAAAGCTGTGAGCTGTGGCCTAGCTGTGAAAAAGCCTAGCTCCACCTCATTGATGTGCTGAAGGATTGTGAAAAAATCTTTAGCTTTCAAAAGTGATAAATGACCCTACTCTGTTTTCATTTAAGCCATGGAAATACTTAAAAAAAAAACTTAGGATAGATCACATATGTTGCTGAATCTGGGCAAAACACTGCTGATAGCAGAAGCAGAGATGATAGCAAGTATCAAAAAGTAATGTGACCACTGCACAAGGTAACTGAAAATAACTGCAGAAAAATAAAAGGTTAATAGTGGTATCCAAGCCTGATTTCTCTTGGGTTTGTCTTACCAATTTAAGCAAATATTTGGATGCATTGATCAGAGGTAAATGAAATCACTTACTGATAAAAATAGAAAGTGATTTATTGCCCAGCAGGGTCTTGACAGGAAAGGATTCATTCATTATTTCATAAATGTTTGGATGAGAAAAACAGAAGGAAACAAAGTGAAGAACTGGACAATTTGAATGAATTTTTGACTCATTCAAATGAAAAGTAATAATTTATTACCTAAATATCAACTTAAATAATAACTGACTCAAGCAGTGAAATAAATGTCTGATCACAGTGATTTTAGTGACTGTTTTAATAAATATTGTAAACCTTATTCTTAGGATGCATAGTTGCATTTTAATATCTTAGAACTTTTTATGCATTCACAGAGTACCAGGTACTGAGGAAACACATTAATACTTTTTCTCCTGGCTTTGCCATCATACACCAGAAAGAATGGTTGCTACGTAAAAGGAAGAAAATTCAATTTAGACTAGAAGTTCCCAAAGGGTAAAAAAAGGTTTTTTTTAACATACATTTCAAAACTCTGCACTATACACATGAAAACCATTACATGAAATGCTAAAAATGAAACTTTCAAAATGTACATTTCTCCTGTTATTAAAAGAAAACAGCAGAAATGTTAATCATTGAAAATTTCCAGTAACACAAAGTAGGCCCTTCTTAGTGTGCTATTAAACCAAGAAATAAGGGTCTTTGGCATATTCAAGAGGAAAGAAAAATTTGGCATTTGTTCTGCAACACAATTTCACAGTCATAATTTTAGGAAGTCATCATTTACTTGATGTAAAAATGGTATTTCAGACTTCCAGTTTCCAGTCCTGCATGTAAAGAGCTTAGAAGTCGCCACTCCATCCTAACAACCAGTAAAAAGCTGAACAGACTAAAAAAATCAGCAACGCTTCTTAAATCCATCAGAGAAGTGAGGTCACAGGGCAAACCACTGCTTTCAAAACTGAAGAGACAGACAGACTGATAAAGAGAGTCACAACTTACCAGAGCAGAAACCCCTGCTGGAACCAGTGCCAAGGCAGGAAAACCTGACCTTCAGTTAACGAACTGCTGGAGGCTCCAGTGTGGACAAATCTGAGAATTAAAAACTCCAGGGGGTCCAAAAAACTGCAGAGGAAGGAACACTCCCAAACTCATTCTATGAGGCCACCATCACCCTGATACCAAAACCAGACAAAGATACTACAAAAAAAGAAAATTACAGACCAATATCACTGGTGAATATTGACACAAAAATCCTCTACAAAATACTAGCAAACAGAATCCAATAACACATTAAAAGGATCATACACCATGATCAAGTGGGATTTATCCCAGGGATGCAAGGATTCTTCAATATACGAAAATCAATCAATGTGATACACCATATTAACAAATTGAAGAATAAAAACCATATGGTCATCTCAATAGATGCAGAAAAAGCTTTTGACAAAATTCAACACCTGCTTATGATAAAAACTCCAGAAAGTGGGCATAGAGAGAACCTACCTCAACATAATAAAGGCCATATACGACAAACCCACAGCAAACATCATTCTCAATGGTGAAAAACTGAAAGCATTCCCTCTAAGATCAGGAACAAGACAAGGATGTCCACTCTCACCACTATTATACAACATAGTTTTGGAAGTCCTAGCCACAGCAATCAGAGAAGTAAAAGAAATAAAAGGAATACAAATTGGAAAAGAAGAAGTAAAACTGTTTGCAGATGACATGATACTATACATAGAGAATCCTAAAGGTGTCACCAGAAAACTACTAGAGCTAATCAATGAATTTGGTAAAGCTGCAGGTTACAAAATTAATGCACAGAAATCTCTTGCATTCCTATACACTAACAAGGAAAGCTCAGAAAGAGGAATTAAGGAAACAATACCATTCACCATTGCAACAAAAAGAATAAAATACCTAGGAATAAACCTACCTAAGGAGGTAAAAGACCTGTACTCAGAAAACTACAAGACATTGATGAAAGAAATCAAAGATGACACAAACAGATGGAGGGATATACCATGTTCTTGGACTGGAAGAATAAATATTGTGAAAATGACTATACTACCCAAAGCAATCTACAGATTCAATGCAATCCCTATCAAATTACCAGTGGCATTTTTTACAGAACTAGAACAAAAAAATCTTAAAATTTGTAGGAGACACAAAAAACCCTGAATAGCCAAAGCAGTTTTGAGGGGAAAAAACGGAGCTGGAGGAATCAGACTCCCTGACTTCAGACTATACTACAAAGCTACAGTAATCAAGACAATATGGTACTGGCACAAAAACAGAAATATATCAATGGAACAGGATAAAAAGCCCAGAGATGAAACCACGTACCTATGGTCAACTAATCTATGACAAAGGAGGCAAGGATATACAATGGAGACAAGACAGTCTCTTCAATAAGTGGTGCTGGGAAAACTGGACAGCTACAAGTAAAACAATGCAATTAGAACACTCCCTAACACCATATGCAAAAATAAACTCAAAATGGATTAGAGACCTAAATGTAAGACCAGACACTATAAAACTCTTAGAGGAAAACACAGGAAGAACACTCTTTAACATAAATCACAGCAAGATCTTTTTTGATCCACCTCCTGGAGTAATGGAAATAAAAACAACAAAAAAACAAATGGGACCTAATGAAACTTAAAAGCTTTTGCAAAGCAAAGGAAACTACAAACAAGACAAAAAGACAACCCTCAGAATGGGAGAAAATATTTGTAAATGAATCAATGGACAACGGATTAATCTCCAAAATATATAAACAGCTCATGCATCTCAATAATAAAAAACAAACAACCCAATCAAAAAATGGGCTGAAGACCTAAATAGACATATCTCCAAAGAAGACATACAGATGGCCGAGAAGCACATGAAAAGCTACTCAACATCACTAATTGTTAGAGAAATGCAAATCAAAACTACAATGAGGTATCACCACACACCATTTAGAATGAGCATCAACAGAAAATCTACAAACAATAAATGCTGGAGAGGGTGTGGAGAAAAGGGAACCCTCTTGCACTGTTGGTGGGAATGTAAATTGATACAGTCACTATGGAGAACAGTATGGAGGTTCCTTAAAAAACTAAAAATAGAATTACCATATGACCCAACAATCCCACTACTGGGCATATACCCTGAGAAAGCCATAATTCAAAAAGAGTCATGTACTACAATGTTCACTGCAGCTCTTTTTACAATAGCCAGGACATGGAAGCAACCTATGTGTCCATTGACAGATGAATGGATAAAGAAGGTGTGGCACATATATACAATGGAATATTGCTCAGCCATAAAAGGGAATGAAATTGGCTCATATGTAGAGATGTGGATGGATCTAGAGACTGTCATATAGAGTGAAGTAAGTCAGAAAGAGAAAAACAGATATCGTATATTAACGCATATGTGGAACCTAGAAAAATGGTACAGATGAACCGGTTTGCAGGGCAGAAATAGAGACACAGATGTAGAAAACAAATGTATGGACACAAAAGGGGGAAAGTGGTGGGGGCGGGGGTGGTGGTGGTGGTGGGAAGAATTGGGAGATTGGGATTGACATATATATACTAATATGTATAAAATAGATAACTCATAAGAACCTGCTGTATAAAAAAATAAATAAAATTAAATTAAAAAAAACTCCAGGGGGACCCAGTAGTGCAGGATCTCCGTGCTTTAGTGAGTTTTATCTCCAGGAGCTCAGACCAGGTTCTCGCAGTGAATATCATAGAAAAATCCCCTCATGCTTCTAGCAGGGCAAGGGGTAAATGAACCATTTTGAAATATGACAGAACACTGTCTTCCTAAGAAGCTTGATCTCAGGAAAAACTAGTTAACCAGAGCCTAACTGACCTGGGGGGAGGGAAATACCCAACTCCAGCCCTCTCTAATCAACTTGTCCCACTTAAAACCCGAGAAGCAATTGGGAAATTCATAGCCCAGGAACAAGGCTCAGGAAAAGCTGAGGCCAATCACAGAATTAAAGAACTCTTCCTCTCCCCCCACACCTCACCACTACATGAATGAAGGCCTATTTACCTTAGTTCCCTTTACTCAATACATCATATCCACCTTTTCACAGAAAATTATGCAGCATAGTAAAAGACAAAAACAAAGTTTGAAGAGACTGAACAAGCATCAGAACCAGAGTCAGATACGGCACCAGGTTGGAATGACCCGATCAAGAATTTTAAAAAGCTATGATAAAGGGATTTAAAGGCAAAGTATACAACATGGAAGAACAGGTGGATAATATAAGCAGAAAAATGGAAATCCTAAGAAAGAATAAAAAAGAAATGCTAGAGATCAAGAACACTGTAACAGAAATGAAGAATGCATTTGATGGGTTCACAGTAGACTGAACGTGGCTGAGGAAAGAATCTCTGAGTTTGAGGACATGACAACAGAAACTTCTAAAACTTAAAAGCAAAGAGAAAGAAGACAGAAAAAACAGAACAGAATATTTAAGAACTGTGAGACAGCTATAAAAGTTGTATCATACACACAGTGGGAATAGCAGCAGGAAAAGAGAGAAAGGAACAAACACAATGTTTAAGCAATAATGACTGAGAATTTCCCCCAAATTAATGTCAGACACTAACCTACAGATGAAATGGAGAAAGTTGGTGAAAGAATAGACAGATCAACTGGAACAGAATAGACAGCCTAGAAGTGACCCACATAAATATAGTCAATTGATCTTTGATAAAGGAACAAAGACAGTACAATGGAGCAAAGAAAGTTTTTTCAACAAATGGTGCTGGAACAACTGGACATCCACAAGCAAAAAAAATGAATCTAGATAAAGACCACACTCTTCACAAAAATTAATTCAGAATGGATCATAGACCTAAACATAAAATGCAAAACTATAAGCTTCCTAAAATATAACATAGGAGAAACCCTAGATGACCTTGGATATGATGATGTGCTTTTAGATACATCATCAAGGTATGAGCTATGAAAGAAATAATTGATAAGCTGGACTTTATTAAAATTAAAAACTTCTGCTCTGCAAAAGACAATATCAAAAGAATGAGAAGAAAAGCCACAAACTGCGATAAAATATTTGCGAAAGACATATCTCATAAAGGACTGTTATCCAAAATATACCAAAGAATCCTTAAAACTCAACAATCAGAAAGTGAACAGTGATTTTAAAAATGGACCAAAGATCCTGACACCTCCCCAAAGAAGATATACAGATGGCAAGTAAGCATATGAAAAGATGTTTGACATCATATGTGATGAGGGAATTGCAAATTAAAACAATTAGATACCACTTCACACCTATTAGAATAGCCAAATTCTGGAACACTGACCATAGCAAATGCTGGTGCAGATTCAGAATTACAGGAATTCTCATTCATTGCAGGTGACAATGCAAAATGGCCAGCCATTTCGGAAGACGTTTGGCAGTTTCTTACAATATTAAACATATACTTGCCATGCAATCCAGCGATTGCACTCCTTGGCATTTATCCAAATGAATTGGAAACTTATGTCCACACAAAAACCTGTGCAGAGATGGTTATAGCAGCTTTATTCATAACTATCAAAACTTGGAAGCAACCAAGATGTCCTTCAGCTGGTGAATGGATAAAGTGTGGTACATCCACATAGTGGAATATGACTCAGCACTAAAAAGAAATGAGTTATCAAGCCATGAAAAGACATAGAAGAAGCTTTTAAATGCATACTACCAACTGAAAGAAGCAATCTGAAAAAGTTACGTACTATAGTGTATGACTCCAGCTATATGACATTCTAGAAAGTACAAAACAATGGAGGCAGTAAAAGGATCAGTGGTTGCCAGGCGTTAGTGGGGAGGGATGAGTAGGTGGAGCACAGAGGATTTGGAGGGCAGTGAGACTACTCTGTACGATACTACAATGTTAGATACATGTCATTATACATGAGTCAAAACCCATAAGATGTACAGCACTAAGAGTGACTTCTAATGTAAACTATGGACTTTGGGTCATAATGATGTGCCAATGTAGGTTCAACGATTATAACAAATGTATCACTTTGGTGCAGGATGTTGGTATTGGGGAGGTTGTACATGTAGGGGCAGGGGTATTTGGGAACACCCTGTAGTTTCTGATCAATTTTGATGTAAACCTAAAACTGCTCTAAAAAATGAAGTTCATTAATCTATTTAAAAATATTTTACTAACATGAGATTATCCCTGTATTAAAAATAATATTTGCTGTTTTCACAGCAGCATTATTCCATAAAGGTTAGGACTTTTCCACAACTTATCTCATGGACGTTTTTTTCCCATCCTTATTTTCTCCGATGTGGTCAGCTGCTGGAAACACCAGATGTCACTCATATGGTGGAAGGTAAAGTGATTTAAATAGAGCTACACAGAAGGTTCATCTTAGAGATGAACAAGTTAAATCAGGATTTGGGACTACTGATTCATCCTTTCCATAGTTATACCAATGACACCATCCTGTAAGAATCTACTGATTCTAGAAAATCACATTTATATCCCTTCCTTCTTGATCCTTCTACAATGATAATTTCGGTAAATTCGAGCTTCAACAAATATTTCAGTGTCCCTTAAAGTTATTTTATATTAGTTTCCAGTAAGTGGCACATTCATTAGGAGATTTCAAATATATACTTTACACATTATGCCAATTCTGTGAGGAACAGTGTCAGTATTTTTTCAGGCGACTAAACTAGAGCCAAGTGAAATGAATTTCCCTGATCAAGATCACAGAAGGAAGGGGGCTTCCCTGGTGGCCCAGTGGTTGGGAGTCCGCCTGCCGATGCGGGGGACGTGGGTTCGTGTCCTGGTCCGGGAGGATCCCACGTGCCGCGGAGCGGCTGGGCCCGTGAGCCGTGGCCGCTGGGCCTGCGCGTCCGGAGCCTGTGCTCCGCGATGGGAGAGGCCACAACAGTGAGAGGCCCGCATAACGCAAAAAAAAAAAAAAAAAAAGATCACAGAAGGTGTCAAAACTGAAAAACTGAAAATCACCAATACTGCCACTCCATATTTCTTCATTTTCTATCATTCTCAAATGATATTGCTTTAGAGTATGTTCCTCTCAGTCCTAGAAAGAATTTGAAGTAGTCACAATAAAAGCCACTTCTAAAGCACTGCAAACATGGACAATGAAGATAGTAAGGTATAGAGAGAGAAAGGTAAAATTAATATGGAGACTTAAATAATTCAACTGTGACTAACCATAAAATTGAGGTCAGAATCCCTTAAATACACTAGCAAAATCTTTTTTGCAACATAAAACAATGTCACTTGGAAGAGATGATGTGGTCTGTATGCAGTGGGATGAAAGTGGGGAGGGAGTTCAAAGAAGGGTAAGATGATCCTCTGTAGACTAGCAGAGAGAAATCAAAGCAGCATCTTCCAGTTCTATTAAGGAATGCTGTAGGCCTTCTATTCTAATCAACAATGTAATGGCTACATACAAGCAACAGTCTCCACTTTTGCATGCTTTAGGTAACAAGATGCTGAGAACAGCTGTGAGTAAAAAGGTCAAGAAGAAATTCACTGCGACCAGAGGATTTTGGTACTGGCTGATCACACCCATAAGGGCTGAGGTCACCAGCCAGCCCTGTCATTGGGTAAGGGCCACTGCACTCCCTGCCTCTCAGAGCAGTTGCTGGTTTTCCAAAATTCCTCTGAGGTTTTCCTGGGAGAACTTTTTTTCCCTTAGCCTCTGAACCAATTTCTAACAGTATAGGAGCTCTGACTATAAAGTGGTGAGTCCAGATTTTTTTTTTTAAATGAATAATTCAGGATGTAAACACCAAGCAAATGTTTTCCTTAAAGTAGTCACCTTGGGCAGTGACACAGTTTTTCTTAGAGATGCTGTCTTGGCTTAAATCAGTCTGCCTTTAGAACCAGTAACAGCCAAAGGGGGAATTTGTATTATGTAATATATAGAGTTACATGACGCTGTTTTAATATGCCGTGCTTAGTCTTTAAACGTTTGTTTAATGGCACTGTGGCTTTTTACTATTCATGATTTTAATACTGACTTTTGCTTTAAAAGTGCCTAAAGCATTAATGAAGCACATAATGTTCTTATACTTGTTTGTTCAATCAATATTATTTAATGGAAGCCTATTTTATTTATACCAGGTGCTGAGCTCCTAGAAGAATCAATTACCCTAGTAAGGGAAATAGTACTCTTTTTATAACCAAAAGGCATTTTCTAGTGATTAATATGGCCCCATGGTTCCCCATTCTAGGTTTAAGGGTATCCATTGGCAATCACCTTATACTTTCCTCTATGAGGGAAAATAACAATATTTTCAGCCTCTGCATCTGTTTTCCTAGCTTTTCTCCCTCCTTTTCTCCTTTTAAAATAATAACATTCTGGAGATCAACATTTCAGCTTAGCCCCTCAAGGTTCTCTTTCAACATCTCAGGCAAGTAAGACAAATCCTGCCTTTAATTCTAGTGTTTTAAAATTATCTTTCTCAAGTGACTCCGCTCCAGTTTGTTTTCTGCCAGAAAAGAAAATTTACCTACAATACAAATAAAACATTCAGAACATTTTTTAACTTAATAAATATGTAGCCACAATTCAAACATAAAGGACAGCAATTGATATTTATCAATGTCCAGCTATTTAGTGAGCAGAAATACTAAAGTGAATCTTTATAAGTTTAGAACTCTTTTAATTTTAAACATATGTGTTTACATTAGGAAAGTTACCTATAAATTCCTGAATATCCACTAATGAAAAGAAATTTTAAAAAAACCTCTTGATCATTCAAAAAAAAAGTGAATCTTTTAAAAATTAGTGCAGTATGAATAAAACAGTTAATCCAGTTCTTATAGTCACGTAGTTTTAAAGGTCTCTATTAGTTGGGCATCCATCCTGGAAAAAGTCTCAAGTGGGTTCTATTACTCACTTATAGGGTTAGGGAACTCTGTGTATAGTTACAAACAATGGTGTAATCAAGGGCATTTTTTCCTGCATAAGTGCATTTTTTTTCTGAATGGCAATTCATAAATAAATCCTTGTGCTAAGAGTTTATATATATTACACAGAGCCTAGGACCCTTGAGTAAAGTCAGCCAATTCAGCGCTTCACAGGAAAGCCACTAACGAGGGGGACTCCTTCATGGCCAAATAATTAGACTGGTGATCTCCTAAGAATGAGGGAATCCGGTTCCTATCATCTTTTTCTGGTAAAATGAGCACAAGAGAAATAAATATATTTAAGAAGACCCAGCCCATGGTATTTTCAGTAAATAAGTGCTTGCTTGAATGTATAAATCTTCTGGACTTTCATTTTTCTGGATGTAAAGTGAAAATGTAGAAGAAGATGTGCTCTGAGCTCCCTTCCAGCCCCTACACTGTATGAATCATTGGCCGTGTTTTGGGTAAAGATTGTGGCCCCTTGCTTGGATGATCAGAAATCAGGGTCGTGGTAACCTAGAGATGTGCTGAAGCAGCTCATATGGGCTTGTGAGAGACGATTGTTAAATTTTCAGTAATTTTGTGAGCCAGTTGTTAAACATAGCCATTATTAAAATTAAAACATATAGACTTACAATTCAATACATTATATTTTTGAAAGTAATAAATACTCAAAATTCAGCCATTTTAATTCTTTTACTACCTTTTACTATTAGTTACGCCCTTGAAGTCACTTGCATCTATTGGGGAAATACTATATAATGGCCTGCTACTGAGTATCTCTTCCCAACTCCACATTCAGCGATGTCATGTTGGTATTTTCAGATTAGCCATGGTGGGAGAGTATTTACACCATAGAAATGGGAAAATGCTACAAATCACTTCCTTTTCATTCTTTCAGAGAGCGGATTGTTAAACATTTACCAGCACACCACTGGGGTCACCAGGCTGAGACCAAGGAAAGGAAGGAGCTGTGAATTTAAGTAACAGAACAGAGTGCTACATAAAGCAGACCATACAGATGTTTGCACAGGGCAGATTTCACAAGGCATATTTTTACCTCGGTACACCTCGGTCATATGTTCTCCTTAGGCTGTTGCAAGTCTGGTCCTGTGAAGTAGAGAGAGAAGGAAGATCCTGGAGTACAAGCACAGTTTTAAGAAACTTTAGGTCAGGCCAATGGGGAGTCTTTGAGCCAAAGTCAACCGTCAAAGGAATCCCTCATTTCACAGAAAAGGGCTTTCCTTGGTTTCCCTCCTGCACTCAATCATTGCCTGAGAGCAGCCTATGGAAAGCATGGCCTTGGGGCAAATGTTGTGCAGGTAGCCACAGGGACAAAGGGAGAGATGCGGGGAAGTGCAGGGAAAGGGAAGAAGATAGTCGGGCGGGGTGGGGGTGGGGGCTGGGCAGAGAATGGAGACCAGCATGTGGCACAACTCAGCTATAATAGAGGGCTCACGGAAGCAAGGAGTGGGCAAGGCTGAGTGTAACACTTCCCAATAAAATATACTCCCTAGCAATACCTGCTGAAAAAATCAGTGGAAATGCTCTTGACATCTAAAACCTCTGGAGCTGGGGCTCTCAGTATTGTGGGTAAAATATCAAAGACCTGACTTGAGCTTTGAAATAAAATTTTAAAAAAATTTTGCTAAACAGGCTATTGCTGTCCTGTATACATTTTTTAAATAGATCTTTATTGGAGTATAATTGCTTCACAGTACTGTGTTAGCTTCTGTTGAAAGTGAATCAGCCATATGCATACATACCTCCCATATCCCCTCCCTCTTGAGCCTCCCTCCCATCCTCCCTATCCCATCCCTCGAGGTCATTGAAAAGCACGGGGCCAATCTCCCTGTGCTATGCTGCTGCTTCCCACTAGCTAACTATTTTACATTCGGTAGTGTATATATGTCGATACTACTCTCACCTAGCCCCAGCTTCCCCCTCCCACCACACGTCCTCAAGTCCATTCTCTATGTCTACGTCTTTATTCCTGCCCTGCAACTAGGTTCATCAGTACCATTTTTTTTTTAAGATTCCATATATATGCATTAGCATATGGTATTTGTTTTTCTCTTTCTGACTTACTTCACTCCATATGACAGACTAAATATACAAACAGCTCATGGAGCTCAATATCAAAAAAACCAAACAATCCAATTAAAAAATGGACAGAAGACCTAAATAGACATTTCACCAAGGAAGACATACAGATGGCCAAGAGGCACATGAAAAGATGCTCAACATCACTAATTATTAGAGAAATGAGAATCAAAACTACAATGAGGTATCACCTCACACTCGTCAGAATGGCCATTATCAAAAAATCTAGAAACAATAAATGCTGGAAAGGGTGTGGTGAAAAGGGAACCCTCCTGCACTGTTGGTGGGAATGTAAATTGATACAACCACTATGGAGGTTCCTTCAAAAACTAAAAATAGAACTACCATATGTCCTATATACTTTTATGTTACCAGCTTCCTGAACTTGCAGCTCTCATCATGGATTATTGCAATTGTAGGATGGGATGGCAGAAGCAACATTTCCAAGTCACCTAAGAAAAACGCTGAGGAATAACAAAGCCAAACCTGGCATTGCCAAAGTTAAGCACAAGCCATTATTCATTCATTCAATCTATATATATATATATATATATATATATATATATATATATTTATTTATTTTAATTATTTTAAAAATTTATTTTATTTAGTTTTGGCTGTGTTGGGTCTTCGTTTCTGTGCATGGACTTTCTCTAGTTGCGGTGAGCAGGGGCTACTCTTCATTGAGGTGCGCAGGTTTCTCATTGCGGTGACTTCTCTTGTTGTGGAGCACGGGCTCTACGCGTGTGGGCTTCAGTAGTTGTGGCTCACGGGCTCTAGATCACAGGCTCAGTAGTTGTGGCGCACTGGCTTAGTTGCTCCACAGCATGTGGGATCTTCCCGGACCAGAGGTCAAACCCTTGTCTCATGCATTGGCAGGCAGATTCTTAACAGCTGTGCCACCAGGGAAGCCCCAATCAATATTTATTGAAACCCTGGCATGGACCAGACACTGTTGAGTGTTCTGGTGATATGGCAGTGGACCATACAGAAAAGATCATGCCCTCATGGAGCTTACATTCTAGTTGGAAAGACAAACAAGAAATGAATAAACAAAGAGATTGAATAATTTAACTTCAGAGACTAAGCCTCAGGAAGACAATCAAGTAGGTGAAAGCATATAGGATGGTGGGTCTATCCCACGCAGGTGGTCAGGAAAGGTCTTTCTCAAGAAGTGATGGTTGAGCAGCAGCCAAGATTAGAGTTTTCCCCTTTCCTGTTGAAGACTATCATTTAATTCCCATTATTCTAGCTCCCTCTGCCTAAGAAAAGTTGCATGTGAACTAACAACCCTCCTCTTTATATTGACCTCATCCTCTATTTACCACCTGCTCAAGAGCTAATAGATGTTATAAACATGTTGAAGCAGAATAGTCTATACTAGTTTCTTAGTTCCAAAAGCATTTGTTAAAACAAAGTCTCCCCAATATTTGGGGGGATGATAGCAAATTTTAAAAAAGAAGAACTAGAATCCCATGAATGTGTCAGCAAGACCATAGGGATATTTAAATTATTTTTACTTTTTTTTTTTTGCGGTACACGGACCTCTCACTGTTGTGGCCTCTCCCGTCGAGGAGCAGAGGCTCCGGACGCACAGGCTCAGCGGCCATGGTTCACGGGCCCAGCCACTCCGTGGCATGTGGGATCCTCCCAGACCGGGGCACGAACCCGTGTCCCCTGCATCGGCAGGCGGACTCTCAATCACTGCGCCACCAGGGAAGCCCTTTACTTTTTTTAAAAAAACAACAGTTGTTCCTTTTGTATTTTCTCCTCAAGAAATAAGTATGTAAAATTAAAAATTCTTGCATATTTAGATATATACAACTTAAGCATTGTCTTGAATTATTAAGTTCCATTCAATTTTGAATAATTTGTTAACATACAAAACATCTGGGCCACAGAGAGAACAAAAAGCCTCTTTTTTCTGGTTATACACAAGGTGTAGATATTTAATCTGAAGCAAAATACTTAGTCTTTGTGGCTTTCCTCTACAGTTGCATGTGGATATACTGACTATATTATCATGTAATATAAAACACTATATTATTGTCAAGCCAGGTTTTCCAGCCATCTGTGTGAAATAGGTTATAAGAAAGACAGTCTCTTTCTCATTAACTATAAAATCAGTCTTAAGACATGACTCCAAATATTGGAACACGATGACACGTACTAGCTCTGCTTTCTTCGTTATCCTTTATGGTGTGGCATACTTGGTAGAACTCAAGCATGGATGCTAGCATGAGCCTCCAAACCTGCATGAGATATAAAGTGACTTCTATGTAAATGAACTTTGGATATTGTCCACAATCACTGAATTCTTTACCTTAATTTCAGTGCGGCGTCTAAAACTCTATTCTAAACACTTGGGAAGCAATGTCTCAAGTCCCTAATCATGGCTGGACCTTCAGAGAGGACAGTGTTCCTATCTGTTCTCCTAATTGTCCTAATGTACAAGATGCAGCTAAAGGAAAACTAGCCTGTACGGTTAGATAGAAGCCTAGAAAATGGAAAGGCTCAAGCATTATTTCAGCAGTATTTTCGCTGTTTTGTGGAATATTTAGTGGAGGTTATAAGAAATTAATGGATTTCAAGTTCTGCCCTTGGGTATTGCAAGATCACTTGTCTCATAAACTTCTCAATCATATGCCAATCATCAATATACCATGGCAGATTGGCCACTCGTTGGCATATATGGATTTTTCTATTGCTTTATCATCAGTAAAGAAGTTCAGGACATCAATATAGGAGAAAGAACAACCCACCATAAGCCAATGGCCATGTACACTTTTGCTGATTCCATAATAGGAATTCAGTAAAGGATGATTAGCTGGTGCTTTGGTATTTCCAGCTTATCCTGTGCCAGTCTGTCACATAGGCTCCCTTTGCTCTTCCTGTTGTCACTGTCTCTTCCTGGTCTATGCTAACTGGGTCAGAGATTTCAAACAGAATGGAATGGGGGCTATTTAACAATCTGCTGTCAAGTAGCCATGTTGTCCTAGGAAGAGGGTAGCTGCTGTTGCAGCAGGAGAACTTGTCAGGCAGTCTTTTGCCCTTTCCCACCTTGGCCTCCTTCCCATGTCTGCTCCCACCCTACACTCTCACTATTCAATAGAATTATCTTTCCTTTGTAAACACTCTGTTAATTCTACTTGTACCATTCTAATTATTTTTCTAGCCTTAGAGTTCAGAAATTTCACTAGGATTTGTGTCTCCATATTTTTTTCATTAATTCTCTTTCATTAGCCCAGTAGATCCTTTCATATTTGAAAGAAAGATCTAAGAGTCTGAAAGATTCACAGTATGCAAGGGCATAGATTATGGAATTTTTCTTCTATTATTTCTTTGATTACTACTTCTCCAAGTTTTTTTTTTTTTCCTTCTGGATCAGCAGCTGGTTCAAATTGGGTCTCTTGGACGAGTCTTTCCTGGTTCCCTCACCCATATTTACCATTTTTGAAATTTTCTCTTGATCGCATTTTGTCTTCCAAAACATGAATTCAGCCTCTATTAAATTTTAAAATTTTAAATTTTAAATTTTGAAATTGGTAAATCATTCATTTCAGTTCCAGGAAACTCACTCTGGTCCTATAATTATATCCTTTTAAGAGTTTAAACCATTTTAAATCTAGGTTTTCTTCCATTTTCCACAGTAGCTCCATCTCCATAATAGAGGCTTATCATAGTTTTCCAGGTCAGCCTCTTTTCCTTCTGACTGGGCTGCATGTTCCCACGAAGTGGCGTGCGATCTTTCTCTGCCGATTCATGTTGATAGTGTGCTGGTTTTCAACACTTCTGTGGATCTCTCTGGTTCTTTCTTGTGTATTGACAGTCAGAGTAGGGATTTTTCCTTCATTGGCAGCTAGTAATCCCTGTTAATATAACTGACAGAAGACCCAGTTCACAAGTCCAAGATGGGATAAGCTGACCTTAGCCCAACATGGAAACTATCCCTCCTGAGATGCCATCATTCGGAAACAGTCAGTCTCTCTCACTGCTGCATAATGTAAACTGCAGAGACATTCTTCCCTTACTTTCTGTGTATCCCCCAGGTTAGCTGGCTCTCCCCACACTCCCTTCCCCATAGTGCAGCCCCATCAACTCCCAGCCACTCCCATTTACATTTTGCCTTCAACCTGCACCTTCTTTCAAGGACTTGATGTCTCACTGTGTGTGGAACCTCTTCAGGTTGCCAAGGTCAGCCCTTGACTTTTTTGGATGGCTGTATTCTCCAGGATGGGAATATGAGGGCAGGTCACCATTTTCCCACAAACCCACATCCAAAGTTTAAAAATCATTCTCTTGATTACTGTAGCTTTTTAGTATAGTCTGAAGTCTGGGAGCCTGATTCCTCCAGCTCCGTTTTTCTTTCTCAAGATTGCTTTGGCTATTCAGGGTCTTTTGTGTTTCCATACAAATTGTGAAATTGTTTGTTCTAGTTCTGTGAAAAATGCCATTGGTAGTTTGATAGGGATTGCACTGAATCTGTAGATTGCTTTGGGTAGTAGAGTCATTTTCACAATGTTGATTAAAATAGACAGCTAGTGGGAAGCAGCTGCATGGCACAGGGACATCAGCTCGGTGCTTTGAGACCACCTAGAGGGGTGGGATAAGGAGTGTGGGAGGGAGACTCAAGAGGGAAGGGATATGGGGATGTATGTATGCGTATGGCTGATTCACTTTGTTATACAGCAGAGGCTGACACAACACTGTAGAGCAATTATACTCCAATAAAGATGTTAAAAAAATCAGTCTCAAATTCTAGGAAGATAGCATATTACTGGAAGATGAAATTATGTTATTACTGTTTTCCTAAGTTACACCTCTAGAAATAAAATATGTACGGAATGTTTTTGCAGTACAAAAATAGATCAGGATATGGTCCCACAAACATGTAGCTTTTATAATATTCATTAAATGCTCACTTCTGATTTACCAGCTTCATCACTTATCTGGTTATTGCAAACTGGCTCACATTAGCTAATTTTTCATAATAATTATGATAATTAACATTTACCAGCTATCCACTATGTATCGGGCACTGATACATAGTAGTGTTTTGTATGTATAAATTTATTGAAATCTCACAAAACCCCTTGAAATAAGTACTATTATTTCCAACATATTACAATATAGAAACCAAGGTCCTGAGAAGTCAAGTAACTTACCAAGGTCACGCAGCTAATAAGATGCTTCATTTCCTTAACGAAATAATAGCTACTTGAGATCATGTCTTCTATTTCTCTGCATCCCCAACTGTGCTTGGCACCCAGGTCCTCAGTAAAATAAACAGTTATTGAGAGAAGCAGCAATGTTTTATTCATATCTGATCCCTAGAACACAGTGTTATAAAGTGAGAGTTTCAAAAAAATTTTTAATTATAAAATGAAGCACTAACAGGCTACTGAGATTTAAAAAGCAAATCCACATAAGATAACCTGAAGTTTTTTACAGAGACCCAACTCTCAGGCACTAACCTGGGTTCCAGGGATCCGGATATGAATAAAATGTTGCCTCTGTCCTTAAAGAACAAGTGATCAGGAGAAAAAACATGTACACAAGCAATTACATATAATAAAATATAATAATTTTTTAAATGTATATATAAAGTGCTATGGGGCCACACATGAAAAAATACTAATTTTGCCAGTAGGAAAAGGTTTTTCTTCTCTTTTATTAACAATAGAATCAAACATAGAAATAAACACCACTTTAAAGTTTTTTATTAGAAAGTTTATTGCATTAATCTATAAACTCAGTTGGTCATATAAATGACAATGTAGGCTAATACTGTTGAAAGTTTAATCATCTTTGGAAAAGAGATATTTTAATACTGAAAGCATTTTTTGTTTGCTACAATCATGAAAATCCTAATGTGTTTTAATTTTTTTCCTTTTAAAAATATATATTGCGATTTGTTCATAACAAAAGGAAGCCTGGACTAAATACTGAACTAGAATAAACAGACCCAGTGTAAGGACACCAGTATTAAGAGGACCCTAAAAGGGCAGCTGGCCATACATCTTTAGTTACTAGACAAGCACCCATCCACACCATGTGATTCACATTTACACATCTAGGTATACGTCCATGACATAAAGTTTTTAAGACCAGCATACCTCTTAAATAGTTAATGTGAATAATTGAGACATGTTATTCAAAGATAGAAAATCCATTATTTTAAAAACATAACCTTAAAACTCACTTTTTTTATGATTTCATTTCATTTTAAGTGGTAAGTGGACTTCTAACATTGACATGAATTCTAACTGGTATTGCAATATTCTTGTGTAACTCTTGCAATATTTATAGTTTAAAAATCCCAATAATTGATAACTACTATTGTGGCTCTTTGGGGTCAACATGATCACATTTTCATAAAGTTGCTTGCATTTCTCACAGCACATAGTTATTGTGCTAATGGATTTGGATGGGACAGGTTACAACTGTCCTATTATAAAATTCTATGTTGGTTTTCCTGAAATCGATGAATAATTTTCCATAGAGATAATGATAAACACATTAAGCTCCCTGTTAACATTACTGCTATAGCATGGGAGAGGAATCTATATCAAACATTGTAAATAGTTATGAAATATTCCTTATCATATAATTAACTACAAATAACATTCTATCTATTAAAGCAAGCACACAAACTATCATTTGGGCCAGTTTTGATGTATCTATATAGAAACACAAATAGTTTATAAATTTTCTGATATATCAACCTCTAGGGAAAGTATAATAGTTTGGCTGACATTCCTACATGAATGGCTTTTGCTGCATGTCGCCAAGCTCATTCACTGCTTTGACCTCTACAGGGTATAGGGAAGAGATTATTTTTAGGATTCCAAATTAATATGGGTTCAAAGGTCATGAGAATAGCTTCACTATGTAAGACGAATAACATCACCATTAAATTAAATTTGATATTTAATCTGGAAAAGTCCAAAAGGTTGTAATTTCAGGGGGAAAAAACTGTCAGGTCTTTTTGTCTTTAATTCTCATTCTGACAAAAGTATTTCTCTCTCTACCGAAGTCTATATGAAAGTATCTAGAAAATTTTGATCTCTCAACTAGACCTCTCCGAATATAACATGTAGTTTTACGACATCCAACATGCTATGTGTGTTCTGTTGTTTGAAAAATCCTGAGTGAACCCTAATAAGTAAGAATTGCCTTAGGTACAAATGTTGTCTCAGGACAGCAGCCATCCTGAGCAAGAGATCTGTCAGAAAGATTGCACAGGGAGGGATGGCAGTGCCCCTTTTGGATCCGCATCTGCTGCCCAGGTTTTCTACTTACATTGCTGTTGCCTTTGGACATGAAGCTTTCTTTCTTTCTTTTTTTTTTTTTTTAATAGTGGAATGAGAAAAGAAACTGTTTTTTCTTTCTTTTTCTTTTTTTTTTTTTTAACTTATCTCCAGGGAGTAATGGGGAAACTCAACTTACCATGGAGCTCTGAAGAGATGAATCTTAAAAAAGAAGGGGAAAGATGTCTTCTTTTTTTCTAACCAAAAAGGACTCTTTGTGGCTACTGACCCACAAGTGTCTCAATTAGATGTCTATCGCCTAGAACAAAGGGCCAACCAGCAGGTAACTGTTGGAATAAATCAATTGTTTCTAAGGTGTGTTCCAGGCGAGTCCCCATTTCCTTGAATTAACTTTGGAGTTCCCTGAAAGAAACAGCCATCAAAGGAGTGAATGTTCTAAGTGTGTTTGTTCTCTCATCCACCTGACCAAACGAACATCACAGGTGCAGGTGTGCGACAGGAAAGCACTGGATATCCCAACTCAGTAGCTGGCGGGTGCAATGCCTTGTGTATGCTAATGGCAGAACAGGGGTGCAGTACATATTTGTGACTTGACTCACTGAGGTAGGACACCAAGTAGCATTTCATGTCTTTAAAAGATTGATGACCACTGTTTTCTCTTATGAAGTTGCTTCCTCATTCAGCCTTTCAGCCCTTCAGCTTGCTCAGGGAGGTCAAAGAGAAACTGGCTTTCTTGCATCATGTATCAGCATCCTCTTGAGATAACTATCTTGGAGTGAAAAATGTTATTGCATAAGTATGCCCAGGATGAACATCTCTTCTGGTTTGCCTGTAACAGCCCACATTTAAGCCCACTGCAGGATACTTGTTCATAATGCCCTCACTTACTCTCAGAAGTGTTCCAGTTTGGATGATCAATCATATCACCCTAATGAAGGTCTTTAGTAAGACCAGTCTGTGGTACTTTCTCAGTAACAGTGTCTCCCTGCTCCCTTCCCCTTTGGTTTAACTAAGACTCAGGATCTAAGGAACCCCATTTCAGAATATTAAAAAGCTTCTCTATTTCCATTATAAGCCATGCACTTGTGGTTACTGTACTATTTTAGTAATGACCAATTTTAATGGATTTGATTTATATATTTTCATCTCCTCCCTCCAAAAGAAACAAGAACAGTGCATTTTTCTCAAGCAAAAACAAAAGTAGCCATAACACAAGAAACAATAAACATATAATATTTTTTCATTAACAATCCAAACACTACAAAACATAGAATATACAACTTAAAAATGGAAATACAAACTGATGAAAAATGGGGTACATGTCATATTAGCAATGCAAAAGACCAGCTTAAGCATAGTTTCTCTAAATCAACAATTAATAAAAGGAAAGTGCCCTTTTCTCAAATATGCACAAAAATATTTCGGTCACTTCTAGGGAAAAATTAACCAAAACTTTCTGCTAATTCTATATTACAGCCTGTATTACTAATGGTTTACAAAACTTAAGCATCATCTTACACCTAAAATTTACAACTTTTTCCAATCATTATACACTCATTCAATCCAATCTGTCAAAAATAAAATTATTTCATTTCTATATTTATGAAATAATTATTGATATGTTACGGATCTCAAGTGGTGAATGTGTATGATGGGGACAGTAATCAGAATAATGTCATGTATCTAAAGTGGGCCAAGGATCAAATAGAGAGGAGAAGCACTTCTGCCTGGCACATTTGCGTATTGATTCCTGCAATTATTCTAGCATTTCTAAGGTAATTCTAATGGTACATTTCCTCATTCTAAAAGAAGTCTAAAGTTCTCATATTTAAATTTGCTATCCACCTCTAGAGTTTATTCAGAGTCTATCCAGTAATGCCACTTGGCAGAATGGTTCCTGCTGGGCTCATATTATCCTTACAATTCTGAGTCCAGCTGAAAGAAGTTAAACAGTAAGAACTCAATAAGATGGCCCTTTTTCTTCTACACGCTGAGTGATTCACACTTTTATGAAGTATATTTTGTGGTAAACCGCACAATCCTAGGTACAGCTCTATAATGCAAATGAGAAAGAAAACATTTAAATTTTAATTTTTCAAGCAACAATACCAACGTCCACTGCAACCCATGTCACTGAAAGAGTCCTGCACGGTCATGCTTTTAGCCAAGATTTTACAATAAGTCATGCTTCATGAGTGCAGTTCTAAAACTAACAAGAATGGGAAATCACATTGCTATCTCCTTCTGAGCCACCTGTACAAAAAGGACCTACAGTCAGTCACCCTCAGTTTTGAGCTTTCTGGTTCATGTCCAACAATTGCCTACTGAGCAGATTAACGTTCACACAGGGTGGCAAACTCGAGGATGGAGAAGAACCGAACTGTAGTTCTGGAAAGGGTTCCAGCGGCTACCCAGTGGTCCTTTGGTGTCATTCACTGTTGCTGTTGCTGCTGCTGCCGCCGCCATCCTCTTGCTTGGGGGAGGATGAACTGTCTCGGACTGGCAGCAGGTCATAATGGCAAGGGATGTGACTGTTCTTTGGGAGGTCATATGGATCCTGGGTGAGATGCCCATTATTGCTGAATATTCCTTGGACAACACTCACTGTAGGTTCTGTGACAACCAGGGACACATTAACTGATCAGCAATGGAAATTAAAAAAAAAAAAAGAATATGGCATTCCTTGCAAATATCAAACACACCAGAGGAGCTTTTATAAAAATATAAGAAGGGACTTCCCTGGTGGCGCAGTGGTTAAGAATCCGCCTGCCAATGCAGGGGACACAGGTTCAAGCCCTGGTCCAGGAAGATCCCACATGCTGCAGAGCAACTAAGCCCATGTACCACAACTACTGAGCCTGTGCTCTAGAGCCCACGAGCCACAACTACTGAGCCTGCATGCCACAATTACTGAAGCCCGCGCGCCTAGAGCCCGTGCTCCGCAACAAAAGAAGCCACTGCAATGAGAAGCCCGCGCACCACAACGAAGAGTAGCCCCTGCTCGCCGCAATTAGAGAAAGCCTGTGTGCAGCAACGAAAACCCAACGCAACCAATAAATAAATAAATTAATTAATTAATTTTAAAAAATATATAAGAAAATATTATTTTTTAAAACAAATGATCCTTTTATAATCACATAGAGGTGGCTACTCTGTGGTTGGTAGACCCACTGACGCTCACAAACGATGCTCAGAACAAAGGGTGACTATATGGTTGGGATGAAGACATCAAGGGAATATACAGAAACCCTGGACATGAATCACTGTCTGCAAAAACCTGGAGATAATCTAGTCCAAACCCCTTCCTCTACAGGTAAAACAACGAGGTCCTCTGGGGGTCACTTGATTCATGGAAACACATAACAAGTGCACAGTTTTAGAACTCAGGACTCAGGCTCTCAGTTGAGTTCCCATCTCACAGTGGTGGGCTTAGGGGACAGTTCAAAAGGGAACTGTTACTGACTTCTTAGAAATAAATGTAGTTCATTATGGCTTCCATTTCAAAAAGTTGTCTTAATACTTTAAAAAGAATTACGTATCTTTCCATGACATGTCTATGGCCTAAAATGAATGACAAATGACTAGAATTAAATAAGTCACTTCATTTATAAGTATAGTTGACCCTTGAGCAATGCAAGATTGGGGTGCTCCACACCCTCCCCCCAACACGCTGCAGCTGAAAATCCACACGTAACTTCACAATTGGCCCTCCTATCCATGGCCTCACAACCTTGGATTGAACCAACTGCAGATCACATAGAACTGTAGCATTTACTATTGAAAAAAATCCCTGTATAAGTGGACCCGTGCAGTTCCAACCCATGTTGCTCAAGGGTCAACTGTAGTAGAGAATTTTTTTCAGGCTTAAATCATAAACATTGAGAAAGATATGGAGAAAGAAAAATGAAAATATAAAGCTCTACTATCTAGCCCAGGATAGCTCTGCCCAGGATAGCTCTGGTATGTTTTAACTTTCCTCAAATGGCATTTGCAAGGGGCAATCAAAATAACTCTAACACTAACTGAATTCTTATCAATTTGTATCAGATTCACATCAGAGAGTATTACTAATCTAATAGACAAATTTAAAAGTAAAATGTTCCAATCCTGCTAAAAGCATTAAATTAATATAATGAATGCAATCAGGAAATGGAAACATCTGTTTAATCCACTTGAACCATTTGTTTTGGCTAACTTGACATATTAGCTAATATGATACATATGTTATTCCACATGCGTGTTAAAATAGTCACTATGGTTACAAAACAAAAGATGGATGACCGGGTGGGAGGTAAAAAAAAAAAAAAAAAAAACTTACTTTGAATTTTCTAAATGGTATTTTCCCTGAAAAGTTCATTTGACACCAACTAATATGAACACCATAAACACAGGTTAACGTTTAAAATACAGACCATTATTTTCAATACAGTGTATATGGACTGCAACAATTGTATTCTCAAGGACTTTAAAATTGTTTGAAAAGAATATTCCCACTCACTAGGTTCTTTCTTTGGTTAGGAAAACTTACCAATTTCATAGACATTCTTGTTGGCTGAAGTTGAGTTATTGATCTCTGCATATGGGGAATCTCTCCGCGCCGGTGACTTCATCTCCACATAACCACACTCTGAGTGTTTGGGAATAAGGACGGGTGGGTCTTTAATAGTGGCATATGGGTTTTCAGAACTGCTTAGGGAGCAGTTACTTGAATTATATTCAGAATGCTTTCCCAGGTCTGTGAAGAGAGATGAGGTGGGGGGAAGCAAATGCTATTTCATGGGCAACATCATTTATTTTCTTGGCGATTACTGACTTGGGCACATCACTTATTTTTCTTCATAGTTACCTATAATTTTTAACAATGAAAATAATGGCATCCATTTTTTACGTATTTTGGAGAGAATCTTCTATAAAATTACCCATCCACAAAGTAATTTTGGCTCCTCTCTAAGGTGAGGACCAATGTAAACATCATGGATTTGATATCATTTTTATTATCACACTCAAATAAAATTAATTCCACTCTATTTTACTAATAGTCTCTGACTCCTCACAGCCTTCAGTCAAGACCCCATCTGCTGCTGACCCCAGGAGCATAAGAAGATACTATTATCATGGTAAGGAAGGCAACTATGCTGTGAGGCTTCTTTGTAAAACCTCAGGTCTGGGCACCTGAAGTTACTACTCAAATTCCTTCCAAAAAGCAGGCTTCAGTGAACATGTAACCAAGCTGATCTCTTCCTCTTTTCCCTGCTATTTCCATTTTCATATTTCTCTCTCCCCACAAACTATATTTCTTTGAAAGGAATTATGAGTGTTTTCCCAGCAAATCAAAGGCTTGGTTCTCCAAGACTGCTGCTCTAACAGGATCCACCTATGTTCACTCTCTTGCTGGCAGTCAAACGTGCTCATGTCTTTGCTGGAGTAATTAAACCCCCTAACAAGGCTACATTTTCCCTACAGTGCCGCTTTCGCTGGTTTAACAAATTATTTCTGTCTCTGAGTTAAAAAAATTTTTTAATTGTGTTCTGATAAATGTATTTCTTCCTCAAATTTATACTATACCTTTCAAGGATTTTCCCATATAACTTCTGTCAAGTCCAAAAGCACCTGTAACAAAGGAAGAAAAAAATATCCAGTGTGGACTGAAAGAAAGAGAAAACTCATCTAATATTCTCAGGTCCTTGGAGAAGATGGTTTGGGTACCCACTGTCTCCCCACTGCAGGAAATAGCCAAGGATGCTGCTTTCCAAACCTCGACACCAGATCACTTGTGCCAGATGTTTCAGTACTTAAGAGTTTAAAAAAATGTTATACAGCATTCGGAGCATTCTCCTGCTCGTTTCAGTGACTTTGGGAAAGGCTGGTCAATATGGGGCAGAAACTGAGGCACAGATGAATCAGTAGACTTGATTCAAGGGCTAGAACTGAGACAAAGGACTGGGATCTCATCACTTGTTAGCTACGTGACTTTACACAAGATGTTCAACTCGCTGTGCCTCAATTTTCTTATCTCTAAAATGGGGAAAACACAACCCACCTTCTAAGTCTTACAGGGTTGTTGGGAACATGAAGTGAAATAGACCACAGGGAAAGGCATTGCAAATTCTGAAGCGCCATATAAATGAATGGTGCTTCAGTTACTGTAACACTTTTTTTAAAAGTTTATTTTATTGAAGTACAGTTGATTTAAAATGTGTCAGTTCCTGAGCTACAGCAAAGTGATTCAGTTATATATATATATATATTCTTTTTCATATTCAATTATGGTTTATTACAAGATATTGAATATAGTTCCCTGTGCCATACAGCAGGACCTTGTTGTTTTTCTATTCTATATATGTAATAGTTTGTCACACATTGTTGCTAGGAAAAGTTAGCAGTTTCTATGATTCCACTGGGAAAGGACAACTGGAAGTTTCACACTTGAACTTCCCTGGACTCTGCCTCGTGTCTGTTCCCTCGCTGATTTTAATCTGTACCTTTTTGCTGTGATAAACTGTAACCATAAGCATAACAGCTCTTAGTGAGTTCTGTCTTCCTAGCAAATTATTGGTCCTGTGGGTGGTCTTGAGGACACTTGAACTTGTAGTTGGTATCAGAAGTAAGGGTGGTCTTAGAGATTCTGGACTTTTTAAAGGGACCCGGTGAAGATAGGCAGCCTATGGCCTGACAGCAGCCTAATCAAAGAACTCTATGTTATTCTTTGCCTAATTCCCTTGGCCATCTCCAAACTGTGGCAAAGTCTTGTTAAATGTCTGTCTTGATCTTAGCTGTACAATGGCTAGCCTTCCCCAAGGGGTTAAAGAGAGTAGCAACATGGGGTGGATAGTAAATCAGGGAACAAGAGTGGGGCTATGAGACCAGCCACTCATGGCAGATTCCGTCTTCTCTGCCCTGGAAGATCAGGGTGCAGTTTTAACAAGGAAGCACGTGGGCTTCCTCATAAACTCCTGTCTGTCCCAATCCCTGAACAGGCACTTTCAAATGCTCCAGTTAATCTACTTCATACAATGAGCCAGAACATGATCCTTATCTCTATTTTACAAACAAACAAATCAGTCTTGAGAGGATGACTGGCACAGTGTCATATCACAGAACGAGGAATTGATCTCACAGCTTTTGTGTCAAGTTCAGGGCTCTTTCAGACAGCATCACAACTTTCCCATCATTTAAAACTACTACACACTTCATTATCCATAATGTGCCTTATTCTGTTCTTTGTAAGAAAAGACTTTTTCTATGCAACAACTTTACAGGGATATTAAATGCAGAATTACTTTTGGATGGGAACAAGCCAAGGAGATCCAGAATTTCCAATGAAGATTTTATGTTACTAATAATCAGTCCCTTGGGTCTCACTGAGACAGAAAGCGGAGAAATTTATATGTGACAATTACAGTGACTGTGTGTTGTGTTCTGGAATCAGGACAAACTCCATTCAGTGGAGATAGAATGAGAGAACTTTTCCCTCATTAGTGCTGGGTGGTATTTTACTATTATCAATTCACGTACTTCTTTGAGCTAGATTATTAACCTCCCTAAAGTTAAGTGATTTCACCAGTAAGTATAATGTGAATCTGGTATATAAGTAATTTTACTCTAAGTATGTAGAAATACACATCCTAGTGATAATGTTGGTTATCAATTGAAGAATGCAGATAAAAGTTAAGAATTTGTACTCATTTGCTACCTAAACATTTCCATTTCCATAGTAAGAGGGGATTCCAGAGCCCACAGGGGTTGGTTCCTCCATGTGGCTCAGGTGAATTGACATCTGCAGTATTCACAGAAGGATCGAAGTGAGGGGAGGCAGAAGACCAACTGTGAGACCCAATTTTACCCCCTTCCTTCTATGAAATCTTGGACAAGAGAGTTAACCTCTTTGCTTATTCCTCTATAAAACAAGATTTGTGGAAGGGCCCACACAGTAGGGGGTGCCAGATTTAGTAAATAAAAACACAGGAGGTCCAGTTAAATTTGAATTTTAGAGAAACAACAAATAATTTTTCATATAAGTTTGCCTCGTGCAATATTTGGGATATATTTATACAAAAATTATTTGTTTCTTATCTGAAATTCCAATTTAATGGGACTTCCTGGCAACCTTACCACCAAATAAATACATATGAAAGGGTTTGCTGCCCCTAAGACACTGCACACATGCTACTTACTATATCATTCCTCTCCTCCCTGAAAATAAGGGGCTGCACCACATGCTCAATGGGGTATCAGAGCAGTGCCTTAAGTGTGGTCCAGGAATCCCCAGCCCCTTTGCAGGAGGGCCCCGAGAGTAAATGTTGTGTTCTCATCATAATATAACACTATTTGTCCTTTCCACTCTCATTCTCTCTCAGGTGTATGTTGGAGTTTACCAGGAGCCACATCAAGTGTAAGATCACTACTGATCAAACACAGAAGCAGATATGAAAACCTAGCTGTCCTCTATTAAGCCAGATGGTAAAGAGATGTATGAAAGTGTTAAACAGTGCCACTCTTCTCACTAATTTTTTTTGTTTCATTTTGGAAAATGTAGTTATTTTTCATAAAAATGCATTTTATGTTATCATGAAATGAGATGTTATTATAAATTAATAACTAGCTCTTTAAGATGTTCTCAGATTTTATTTGTAATATGGTAAATATCAGCAGATATAACCCATGTCAGTAGGGGTTCTTTGGGCTCCTCGATTACTTTTAAGGGTGTATGAAAGGGTCCCGATTCCCAGACGTTTGAGAACCACTGACTTACTATTTTCAGAACCACTGACTTACTGTTAGATATCTAATTGATATCTCTATTTCCTCACCTAAAAGAGGAAGGGCCTCTAGTGAGGGTGCCTCAGATTAACAGAGAGCAAAGAGAAGCACACACCCTGGAACCAAGCTGACTAGGTTCAAATCCCAGCTCCACCATTTAATAGGCTTTGAGAACTTAGACAAGTTACTTAACCTCTTTATGACTGAATTTCGCAACTGTAACAGGGAGATGATGATGATAATAATGGTACCTGTAACAGTACTTGTGAGAATTAGGTGAGTTAATACGTGGAGAGGTGAGATGTAAGCTACGAGCAGGCAGAGATCCTTGTCTCTTTTTATCAATTCCTGGCTCATAGTAAGAACTCAATAAATGTTGAATAAATAAAGGCCTTAGGACAGTAAAAGCCCCATACAGGGATTAGGTATAATCCTATGACTTTGTTTTTCCATGCATGTTTCCAATAGATCGCTTTGGCACTGTCATGAATCTGTGACTGTTTGCGGTGACTAAAAGACAAAGATGCTTGTGAAGGTGGGGAAGTGGGGGGACTTGCCAAGCTCGTTGAGGTAGCCGCCGTGTTTCCAGTCCGCAGGCAGCGTGCCTGTGTAGTCCACCACAGGGCCCCTCTTCCCAGGATTCACATTTTTCAGGTTCACAAACAGCTGATTGTTTTTTGACTGTTAAAAATATAAACAACAAAAGATTTAAAGAGAAAATACAATATGGCACAGTGAAGTGTTACCCATCTGGGGAAAGTAAGTCCATGGCATGTATCAAGGACCGGTCCTTACATGAGGATGCACCAGGAGGCCAAGGTGACCGCTTCCGACCTGGCAGGACTTAGAGGCAGCAGGAGTATGTGTCCCTCGGCCCCAACCATTCCCTCCACTGCCGCAACTCCTCCATTTCCTGCTGTCGCTCTGTGCCAGTTAGACCTTACTTGGGTTTACATACATGGAACTTTGAACTGAAAAAACCAAATTCTTGGTCTGAGCTTTCCCATCAAACACTGTATGATCTTGTATGAGTCACTCTTAGCAGTTTTCTTAGCCATAAGCATGAGGATAAGATGATCTACTTTGCTCCCTCCCTGAATGGGAATAAGAACAAATGGTATGATAAATATCAAAATCTCTGGAGAATATGAAGTGCTATTTAACTATGAGTCACTATAATTAAAATCCAGCTGCATTAATTTAATTGCAACTGAATTAATTTAATTAGCTTGGTTTTCTTCTAACAGAGAGCTGGAATTAGACAACGGAGACTGGAAATATAATTCAGGTGCAGTTTGGAAGAGAGAAATGTTTGGGATTTCAGATCACTGTGGAAGAGACCTGGGGGTGAACTGGGTGGTACCAGAGGAGCCACTCTGGGGCCTCCAACCTCTACTGGCATCTGTAAAATGGGATAATGACTCTTGATTCATAGGATTGGTGTGAAGATTAAATCATTCTAATCGTTTTACAAATAGAAATTTGTAAAATAATTAGAATTGCTTGTCACATAGTATTAGGTTGTTTCTATTTGATAATTTTTGACCCACAAAAATTCAATTTCATGTGGTTCAAGTGAAATAAATGCATATTATTGTTGTTGTCATTACTCAAGTACGGGTGGCCAGGAAAGGGCACTAGAAGACAGGTGGTCACAAAAGTCAAACTTGGCAATTTTACCCAGGCCTGAGTCCGCTATAGGTTTGGTCTGAGACATTACTTTAGAACCTCATGCAATGTTAGAAACATTTTTCCAAAGAAGTGCAACAAAAACAGTACAAGTTGTAGAGACAGCGAGATGACTCACCTCGTGGCAGCCTCACTCACAAGCGATGTTTGGAAGTGACTTAAATTCCCCATTACTTAGGGGTTTTTGTCAGTAAACCTGAGATCCTAATACACACCCATGGGATTGTTTAGAGGAATAAATGAGATAATAGACGTATGTACGTAGAACGGCAGCTGGCAAACAGTAGCCCTCATACACGCTTGTTCGTTCCTCTCTCCCCTGCCCACCCTCACTGGCTTAGACCATTTCCTCTCACCTTTGCGATGGTCATCCTGTCCCTGTTGTTGACATGAGGGGATGTGGCACACTGGGTGAGTGTGTGGTAACTGGGATTGGTGAAGTAATGGCTGTTAGCATTTCCACCATTGCTGTGAGGAAGGGTTTCTGCCAGAAGAGAAGGAAATGGTTAAGATGGCAGGCTCCCTACATGCCCGTGGGAAAGAGGGAAGCAAAATAACAAGAACAAATGTTTGGACTGCTTCCATATCACAGGCGGGACAGAATCCCCTCCTGCCCTGCATACGCAGCAAAGCCTCTAGAGGCAGCAGGCATCTGCCTTCCTACCTGCCTCCTGGAAAAGTGTGAAAGTATCCACCAACAACTGCTCTTTGCTTTGGAGCTTGTAGAAGCTGGAAAGGCATCACTTTGTAGCTACTTCTGCTGTAACTTTCCTCTTTTTTTAAACACTCGAATTCTTGACACAATATTCCGCACTAGAAGTGCACTACTAAGTAAATCAGCTACTTTATGGATTCCCCCGGAATCACTTTATTTATAAACATGTAACCCACCTGAAATCCTTCAGTGATTGCCCCCAAATTAATAAATACCTTAAGTTTCCAAATTCTTCACCTATGTGGTTACTTCTTCTCAGGATTGAGCGTGTCACTTAAAAATTTACTTTTTATGGGGTCTCGTGACAGAAAGGAAGATTCAAAAGAGTTTTCTTAAAGAACAGCCTTGGTTCTTGCTAATCCCTCCAAACTGTTTCTTATATAACTTGGTTGCTGTGCAGCTAATGATTCCCATGTGCCCCAGGACAGGCTGGAAGGCACCTTGGAAGAATGCAAGGCCAGAGACAGAAGACCGGGTCCTCATCCCTGATCTGCTCCATGACCTCGATAAAATTATGGCCACCTCCTCCTCTCCCCACCCTGTCCCCCACATATGACAACAGCTTGGGACTGGGTGCCCACCAAAGCTCCTTCCGGGTTGAAATTCCCAACACTTAAAGCAACCATATAATGAATCCAATTTTAAATCCCTCACAGAAGACAATAGTGATGATTTTACCACTGTTGTCACATAAAATGCATTTCTAACAATGCATCTTCTCCAAACATAAAATTTTCTCAAGGCTGATTGACAATAACAACAGGCAGCACAGCCAAAAATGCTCAGTTTCAAAGAACCAGGATGAAGCCACATTTTTCAAGGAATAAAATGCCTCTAGTGAGTCCAGTCTCACCTGAAATGGCATAGTCTGCATTCATGACCCTCATAGCGGGGGTGTAGGTGACTGCTGGCATGCTCGATTCCTTCCCCTTCTGCTTGTGTCTATAAATAATGAACAACGCCAGGAGGAACAGAACAACTAGGACAAGAATGATGATGCCCGCAATGGCCCCGATCTGGTAGGAATCAGTGGGAAGAGCTGTACTGGTTCTGCTTAAGCTGTTCAGATTTCCAACTATTATAACACCAGCTGGAAAAGGAGAAAAAGAGATGTGAGTAAGGATGACAATGTGCCGGATACATATTTGGTCTCTATTTACAAAAATCTCCCACTGTGCTAATGCCTGGATATTTTCAGTTCATGAAATGTCAATTTAGAAACTTTTGGAAACAGAGAAGGAAGGAAAAACAAACATTCCTCATGTTCAGGTGTTGTTGGCTTGTCTGTGCCCAGAAGAGGGCATATCTAAGCCTCAAAAAAGAGACAGGATTTCCTGAACCCAAAGACTTAACAGTAGGGTTTGAGAGCTTCTCACAGATTTCCAACTAAATGCTTAGATCAGCCCAGAAGAGGGCTTCTCTAAGCCTCAAAAAAGAGACAGGATTTCCTGAACCCAAAGACTTAACAGTAGGGTTTGAGAGCTTCTCACAGATTTCCAACCAAATGCTTAGATCAGCAGTTACTTGGGGGTAATAATTTATCTAATTTTTATTGTTCTTTATTTATTATCCAGCATTAAGCTTATGAATGGCTAACTCAAGTGCCTAACTTTATGTCTATCCTTAGCATTTCTAAGAGGAAAGTAATTTTCCTTCCAGTCAAGAATAAGTCCATTAGAAATCTAGCCCAGGGCTTCCCAAGGTGGTGCAGTGGTTGAGAGTCCGCCTGCCGATGCAGGGGACACGGGTTCGTGCCCCAGTCCGGGAAGATCCCACATGCCGTGGAGTGGCTGGGCCCATGAGCCATGGCTGCTGAGCCTGCGTGTCCGGAGCCTGTGCTCCTCAACGGGAGAGGCCACAACAGTGAGAGGCCCGCGTACGGCAAAAAAAAAAAAAAAAAAAAAAAATCTAGCCCAAGATCAAGATCTGTCTTGTCCTAATTTCAATGAGCCTTTTACCACAGAAGATATGTTCTATGAGGTATTTTCTATGACAGAAAGGTCTGTCCCAATAATACCTGGTAACATCACCCCAAAACCTTACTCATTAAAATTCAAAATTTCATTTTACATAGTTCTTCCTTGAGTTCCATCAAGTGAAGGCACAAGTGGGGCTGACAATCAAGAAACCTGGCATCTAAAAAAATGGATCCATACATTCTGAACTTTCCCTTAAGCTCTTAGGCTGCAGTTTCATCATCTGTAAAAGAGGAAATAATGAATACATCCTTCATGGCCTCCATGAAGGTACTTCCAGCTCAAATGTCCCTATGACTTTATGATTCTAGATGCTAGACCTTATAAGACAGCCTGCCCCAAAAGGCAGGCACCAAGGCCAGTGGAGTGTGATTACAATGTATTTGTAACAACAATGTTATTGTGGAATATGACATTGTATTGTTATGATGGTCAAATACAAATCATGAGCGTGTCAAAGTTATTTTATGAAAGAAAGTTAAATAGGAATACCCACATAGTTTACTGTTTAAGATGACTTCACTTACATCACTACATGAATTTTCTGAAGCCTTTACAGCCCATGTGTTTATGACATAGAGAAAGCACCACATGTGCTAGGAGCTCTCTGAAGGCCATGCTTCAGAACCATCTTTCTCAAGGGAGCCATCCACCCCAGAATCAGAACTGCCCAAGTAGGACTGACTATGTCTATTGCAGGTAGTCCCGGGTGACTGTGATATACACCCTAGTTAAAAACCACAGGCACAAGTTTCTTGAAAGGCTACACATGCACATACCATAGGACCCAATCCTTCTATTCCTATGAACTTACCCAAGAGAAATGAAAGCCTATGTCCCCAAAGACTTGACACACTACTGTTCACAACAGCTTTACCTGCAGTAGCCAAAAACTGGAAACAATCCAAATGTCCATCACAGGTGAATGAATGGGTCAACAAATTACAGTATATCCACGCAATAGAATACTACTCAGCAATAAAAAGAATTGAAGTATTGATACACACAGCAACATGTTTCAAAACTAATTATGCCAAATAAACAAAATCAGACAAAAAAGAGTACAGTATGGTTCCACGTATATGAAATTCTAGGAAATGCAAACGAATCTATAGTGACAGAAAGTAGATCAGTGATTGCCTGGGACCTAGTGGTGGCAGGGAGGGAACTTTGGGGGGCTGATGGATGTATTCATTATTTTTATTGTGGTGATAGTTTCATGGGTGTATACATACATCAGATTTTATCAAGTTGTGTACTTTGTGTTGTACATATGTGTTTTATATATATGTGTGTGTGTGTACATATATACAGTATAATTATATATATATGTGTGTTGCTTTTTACAGGTTAATTATATTTCAATAAAGCTGAAAAAAATTGTAGGCACAGTGGAAAACTCATGAGCTTTGGAATCAGGCAAACCTGGTATCAAAACACTAACATATTCTAGATATTATGTAACCTTGGGCAAATCACTCAACTTCTCTCAGCTTTAGGGTCCTCATCTGAGTAAGTATCCTTTACTAGCATCCTTACCTTGATCACATCGTGCCCCCTTCCATCCTGGGCTGCAGTAACAGGTCCCGGTGATGTGGTCACAGGTGGAGTTGTTCAGACAGTCACATATCTGGCGACAGCCATAGCCATATGTTCCTGCAGGGCACTCTGAGAAGAAGATGAGAGTCCAATGTAGCTCTCCAGCCTTGGGAACCTGGGGCAAGGGTCTTACTGTATGATCTGGTGTGCCTGGAGGCCAGCCCTTCCAGGGGATCCCTGTCCAAGGAGACTTGTACCACCTAGGGTGTCCTAGAGCTGGCTGGTGTGCCGAGTCATGCTGGGACTCACAGGCCAGGCAGCACAGGGCCGGAGACTGAGGTCCTCGTCACGGCTCTCGGCACTTTCAGGTTCTATTGTATGTACCCACCTCCCTGATGGAGGTTTGTAGAGTGTCTGTGGAACCCCAATGGAGCTGATGAAGATCATCACTAAGAGCAATCTGAGATGACTCCACCAGGCAAAACTATGGGATAGAAGGGGACTACACTGAAAAGTGTAAACTAGAGATGCTTCTTTGAGAACATGTACTTTTTTTTTTTTTTTTTTTTTTTTTTTTTTGCGGTACACGGGCCTCTCACTGCTGTGGCCTCTTCCGTTGAGGAGCACAGGCTCCGGACGCGCAGGCTCAGCGGCCATGGCTCACGGGCCCAGCCGCTCCGCGGCATGTGGGATCTTCCCGGACCGGGGCACGAACCCGTGTCCCCTGCATCAGCAGGTGTACTCTCAACCACTGCGCCACCAGGGAAGCCCGAGAACATGTACATTTTAACTGTAGGCTTTAGGAGCCTCCTGACAGCACATTCTGACTTGGATTAGCTGGGAGCAGGGGAAGAGGGAGAGGGCAAGCTTTGTTAATTTTCTAGGTAAGAACTTCATTTACCACAGAAAGGCTCAAAATTTGGATTTGCAGGTTGAAGACTGAGAGACTAAAATAGTGAGATTTTTATGATGTAGAAACTTGTAAAGGAGTTGGGCATGAATTTCAAAGAATATACTAGGCATGTTAAATGTAAAAATTATCATGACAAAATACTGATGTTTTTTGTAAAGTGAGCAGCAGGGGGCAATGTGCTATTACTATCAGAGCTCTCTGTCAGACACAGGGTTTCTATTTACACATGAGCATTAGGAAAAGTCTCCAAAAATAAGGACATTTTAATTTGATGTTCAGAGTCATCACGGAAGCACTTAAAATGTTTTTATTTAATAAGCCCATAACCATTCTGGCATTCAAGTGAAAGTCAGTTTAGAGCCTATTCTGGTTTCTAGGCATATATGTATGTGTATATATGTTTAGACATTTATACACATACACATAATATTTATATACACAAAGCAGTGTGCAGGCAACTGTGGGACTCAGTATCTGTTTCATGATTAAATGAACTAGCAGTGCAAAACTAAAATGGGGCCATCTCTGTCCAGGCTGATTCCTGGATGTCACTCTTGTTATTTACTAGATGGGAGGATAGGCAGATATATTCTAGAGTTTGGCACATAGACAGCCAGGCAAACCTGGCTGTCCAGTGGTGCTGTGAGGTTCTGGGGAGGGGTCGTGGAGGGAGAGTAGTGCTTTGTTGCCAAAGTCCTACTCTGCTGATCAACCTTTCCAGGCCACATTGCTCCTACAGCCATGTAATCTTTGTTGCATCCTCAAGAGCACACACTCTGTAAGCAGGATGTAAACATCCTGCACCTTTCCTGTCATTTATGGTGAAAGAGTGAGCCTCATACGGCCCTAAGACCTGATTTATTCATCTTGAACATTGAATGAAAGTCACAGAGGAAGGGAACGATAAACTACTTTGAAATACTCAGTCTAAGGCTAATGTTCTTACAGCCCTGTGAGCAGATGCACAGCTGCTGGGGTAGAAATGGAACCATAAGGATGGGGAATTCCAATAGAGTATATGCTCCCTGAGTGGGATTTTTACAACAAAAAAATTGAAGGCAATATATTGTCTGGAAGGTTGTTAATACTCAGATGAGGAGTAGTTAGTGGAAACGGTATAAAAGTACTATCAAGAGAAGGTTGTCAAAAGCATGGCCGTGTTTGCACGGACTCACCCCTCCCCCACGGCGGGGCTGGCACTGGGCTCCCAGCCCCTCTGCCCCGGTGCACCCAACCTGGCCCTACCGAACGCACACCCCTCCACTGCGAGACCCTGGCACTGCCTCTGCCGTGAGGAACGCCTGACTGCCTCTTTTAAAGCTCTGAGCAGCCACATTCCAAAAATAAGAAGGGGAGGGAGAAAGAGCCAGGATGAACAGATGGAAAACTTGAATTCTGTCTTCATCCTTGTAGCCACACCCCCTCCACCCAGAGCGCTGATCAGGTCCTCAGAAGAATTTTGAGGACAAGGACAGCCAGCAAGAATCCCAAGGTAGCGGGGTCTCTGGGAGGGGAAGGAAGTCAACCGCGCTGTTAAGGGACCAGCCATCAGGCGGAACAACCTCAAAGCTGTGGGTCCTGCCTTCGCATCGTCAGGAGTTCTAGGGGAAATAACAGCGCCTAGAGATGCCTCGCTCTCACACTCACTCTGCTCGCAGTGCTTCCCCATGAAGCCCGTGCGGCAAGTACACTGTCCGGAGATGTGGTCGCAGTCAGCTCCGTTTTGACACTGGCATATCAATGCACAGTCCTTTCCATAGAAGCCCAGGGGACATCCTGTGCGAGAAGGAAGGACAGCAGAGTCAAGAGCCCGCTGAGGAGAAACCCAGCTCCGCCTCCAACATGTTTGTTTGAACCTGAAGGACGCTGAGCCCGTAGAGAGAGAATAAAGAGAATAAAGCACATCGCAGCTTCTCACAACGGCTTCTTTGAAGTCCCAAGATGGAGCTCTTGGGAGGAACTTGTACTTCAAGAGCAGGGAGAAGAGCAGTTCCATGCCTGGGGTGGTTTAACCATCACTGGTATCCCTGGAGGCAAGCTGGTGTCTTCTAACAAATCATTCCATCAACCCCATGGAAGTCCGGGGACATTTCCTTTCATGTTTTTCAGTCAACTACTAGAATCCTGGACTCAAATTCCATGGACTGAAATGAGTACTTTGTTAAAATTACCTACATGCTTTTACTTATAGTACAGAATGTCTCCAAATCTGCTACTAGCCCTGTCCTCCTCTGTTACTCTCTTATGTAATAGTATCTTCTTCAGCAAAGATGTGTGGTAGAATTCTGATCTTAATAAAACCTGCAATTCATATGTGCATTGCTAAAAAAAGCAATAAGCCTTCTTACTGCTGCACAATTTTCAAGACCCAGCCTACTGGGGCCTTTGGGCTGAGAACATGCACAAGTCCTATAGGCTTTCCTGGGCCAGCAGCTGCCCTGCAAGAGTGTTTCAGGGCTCTCTGCCATCAAGAAAACTTCAATGCGGGCTGCTCAACGGCTGTTTCCAAGCATCACATGTGCTTTTTAATCTTCCCTTTTTCTTACAGAAGTTTTAACGAAAGCTCAACTTTCAAGAAACAGAGGCAGAGCATGGATGCCAGCATGCAATGACATCATTTCCACATAATTATCCAGCACCTACTCTGTGCCAGATTCTTTTCCTGCATCCTCTCATTGAATCTTTTCAATAACCCAGAAACACAGGGATAGATATTCTCACCCTATGGATGGAAACTGAGCCCAAGTCACACAGCCAGCAAATGGCAGGATGGCAGGGCTACAATACAAACATGGGGAGGTCTGGCTCCAGACCCCATGTTCTTCCCAGTGTGCTGTGCTACTTTTACTTCAAAAGGTCTCCTGATTGAAGCAGGTCCTAATTTTAGAATTATGCACAATAACTTTTCCTTTTTCTTTTCTCTGAAGAGCTGAAAAACTTTCTATATATACAATCTTGGCAGAATATGCTTGAGACAACCTCCCTCCTCGTCAATTTTTCCTTTCAAATCACGGCTCAAGGTCTACACCCCCTTCTAGAAACTTCCAAAAGACTTGTTCAGTCTGTTCTCTAATTATGTTCTCTAATTAGTATTAAATAAGAGTTGACTGATTTCTGACCCATCTTTCTTCCTCAGCTCATTTCCGTGATTTAAAATTATATATTATTATTACTGATCACCATAATACATGCTTTCCTGTCTTGCCTCCTTTATTCCACTGAAGACAAGAGGGCAGAGATCAGTCTTCTTATCCCAACAGTACTGAGCTGTGGAGTACTTTGTACATTATACCCTATGACGCTAAAAACCTCATAGAAGAAGAGACAGTGAAGACATTGTGTGACATAAAATGGAAAAAAAGAACTAGTGGTTCTTAAAGCATGATGCCAGACTGACATCACCCCTTGGAAGGCTGTTAGCAATGTGAATCCTCAGGTCCCACCCCAGACCTAATGAATCAGACACTCTGGGAGCGGGGCCAGCAGTTGTGTTTATCCAGCCAGCCGGGTGATTCCGGAGCTCGCTAAAATTCAAGACCCACAGAATTGGTCTTCTCCAGGAGCACACATTAGGTCAGGCAGTGAGGCTTGTTGTCTTCACTTCCTTTCTAATCACTGCCACTTATCCTAACCTTTGTGCTGCCAGAATTAATGACAGGGAATCTGAGCCATGTAAATAGGGCCTGATGAAAGGAGAGAAGTGAAAGAAGCTGCACACCGTCACTTATAGCATCGCTCCACCTCAGTGTCCTGATACGACACAGGGACAGCAAACCTGGAACGTGGTATCTCTTAACTGCCTAGAGGAATTTAGACGTCTCAGGGTCACTGGGTGACGAAACCCTCCAAAGCCAGGAACCCTGGGGAGCTCAGCTCATGCATGCGCAGGGCAGGGCCGTGTCCCCTGGGGTGGGCCCCCCCTTGGAGAGCCTCCGAAGGCATGCCACTTACTCTGAGTGCAGTAGAGCCCCGTCCAGCCCGGAGTACATTTGCATTCCCCATCGTAGGCGCTGCAGAAGGCCCCGTTGTGGCAGTTGCACGTGTGGATGCAGTTGGGACCCCAATGCACAGGTGGGCAGGCTGAAAGCACAGCATGCATGGAGAGCTCTGTGAGAGTCCTGAGGCCAGTACCCCGAAGAGAGGATCCCACCCGCCTTACACAGCTCCTCGCGTGTGACAGGTCAGCAGTGAGCATCGGGACTGAGAAAGACCATGCTCCACATCAGTCTCAATTCCGATGGTAATGCTGATGGCGACAGCAGCCATCATGACGGACATGGTATTCGTACACAGACTGCAGGGCGAGGTGGGCAGAGTAAACATCATTCCAAATTTACAGATTTAGTTATTTAACAAATGCACATTGAGACCTATATATGCCCAGCACTGTTCTAGGCTCAGGGGAGATAGCAGAGAACAAGACAAGATCCAGATCACCCTCTGAAAGCTTGTAGTTTAGTAGGGGAGGCAGGCAAACCAACCAATCACCCAGCCAGCCAAAAAAATAAGGGCAGTAAGGACTATAAGAAAAAATAAAATAGGGAAAGGGGGACAAGAATGATGGGGGCTACTCCTTTATGGAAGGCCTCTCTGAGGAGAGGACATTTGAGCAGAGACCATATGAACAAGATGGTGTGACTCGAGAGAAGTTAAGGAACCCAAGGTCATATAATCCACCTCTGTGATGTCTAAACCTGCACGTGTCACTCTACTCTAGAGCTGTCCCTAGAGGCTTGTTTTAAATATGAAGGTTCCCATTTGTTTGTAAGACTTGGTTTACTGTAAAAACTCTTAACTGGACAAAGCAGAAAATAGTCAGATTAAATCATTAGGGGTCATCGCCTACTGAAGAGCAATCAGAACCTCAGATAAAGTATCTGTGAAATAACATTTAAAATTATGGGGTAAAATGATTTGATATACCAAAGAAGTACTTTTTATTCATACTAACACTTCAAGAACTACTTAAAAGAAGAAACACAGTTTCTATATGGTTACCCAGTAGGGAATACGGCCCCAAGAAGATAATAAATAAATATGAAGTAATTAAAAAATGAAAAAATTTTCTCCCATAATTGTGTGTACCATTTTTGCCCAAGAGCAAGGGAAAAATCATAGCTGACACTTGAAGTCTGGCATGAACTTCTGAATGGATTTTCTGAGTACAAGACCCTCATTTTACAAATGAAGAATCATTTTAGTGAATAAGCAAAGTGCTACCTATTTAGGTTCTTTCCAAGACATGAGTTGGATTTAAATTCGGGACCACTGCATAGAACTCTTACTGAGGGGAAAAAAGCCACTTAAAAATTAAAATAACATATCCTATAATTATTCATATAGTCTTTCTTGATTATTTAAGTACTCATACTTCAATCCTAAAGAATTTGAAAACAAATGTAAATAAATGGTTTATCAGTTGTTCGCAAACAAGACTTACGTTGAGAGCAGTCACTGCCGATCCAACCTGGGTAACACTGACAAGATCTGTCAATGGGGTTACAGGTTCCATTGTTGGTACAGGTGCAAATTCCTGCACAGTTTTTCCCAAATCTGCCACTGGGACACACTGTGAATAAATCATAGGTCAGAAACTCACAATTACATCTCATCTCACAGAACCCTAGACTCAGGATAGGAAATGACTTTAAAGGTCATCAACCCAGCCGTCCATTTGGTAGCTGCCTCTACTCAAGAGCATCCCTCATCCTGAATGAGCTCATTTTTACAAACATCTGAAGCCAAAGACCCTCATTAAGGCAACATAAATCAGGAGACATCACCACATTTCTAGAAATCTTCCTGGCTCCTTGCTCAGGGAGTCAAAATCCTTCCTCATATTGATTTTTCATGGAAGGCTGTTTCCAATTAAAACTGAAAAGTAGCACAGCTCAGAGAATAAAGAGATTGTGCTGGATTGGCAAGCCAGCTTTTCCAAAGCTCAAAGTCATATTTACAGAAGCTGCAGCCACAGCATACCAGAAGGCACCGCTAGCTGCTAGCTGAAGACGCACGTGTCCTTTGGGAAGCCTGAGGACAGGCTGCATGGGGCGTGCTCACCACCACGTATTTCTCCCAAAGCCTGCGCACCCTACCTTCATTGCAGAGGGCGCCTGTGAAGCCAGGCAAGCAGTCACACAGGCCTGTGATGTGGTGGCAGGGCCCACTGCTGTGCACACACTGTGGACACGTCTGGCTGCAGCGATGCCCATAAAAACCAGGGGAGCAGACTGAAAACAGAAAGGAAATAGTTATCTTCCCGGAGATGTGTTTCTCTCTTATTCCACATAAGGATCTAGTTCAAGTTTGAGGTAAAAAAAAAAAAATTCTTTTTAGTGATACTGAGAATTTTCCAAGTATAAAACAACAACAAAAGGAATGAGGGCACTCTTTAATAATGAAAAGAAGCCAGTAAACTCTGAATTGCTTCAGGGCAGGCAAAATGTCTTAGTTCTCTTTATTTTCCCATTTATGGCCCCAATTAGCTCGAAGCTTGGCATAGAGCAGGGGCTTGAGGAATTTTTGTTGAGCAAATAAATTAAATAAATAAAATTCTAAACACTAACAAGGCCCAAATAAATACTTTCAAGCCACGCGTTAATCCTTTATTCTTTAAGAGTCATTTCTGGCAATAAATAGATCTACAGTCAGAATTAAAAGATTGTTCCTCCTCAAAATGGTCCAGGTTAACGACTGTGACTGAAAAGTGAAAAAGCAAAATGCTCTATAAGTAGGCGCTTCCCAAGACATTATTTGGATTTAAGTATAGAATGATAGCATAGAACCCTTAATGCAAAAAAAATCATAATCAAAAAAATAGAATAATGTATCTTACAATTAGTCATATATTCCTTTCTTGATTACATTTACTAAAAGATTGAGGGAAATCTTATGGATCACTCCCTAACTCAAAAATTCTGTTGACCAATGTCATCAGCCCCCATTTTAAGCTCTGCAATCCTATTTTCCCCCGAGCACTGGCTTTCAGACTACTAGAAGGACGTATGACTTGCCGCAAAGTTTGGCTGATGTTGACTTCTGGTAATTGAGGTAAGGCCGATGCCAAAATGGTTGAATAAAATAGTTACAGGTCAATGGATTTCTGGAACACCATTTGCAAGATTTAAGGCGGGATCAAGAAACTGATGATGATGCCAACGAGGCAATGAAATCATTCCTGAGAAGAAATGGCTAAAGCCCCATCTGTTAGGTTAGTCCTGAAGGTTGGAAAGAATGAAGCCTTTGGGGAAGGGCTATCGAGTGAGGCCAGCTCTGCAAAGGACAGGGTGACCTACGCCACTCTCCCCTGCCCTCGACTGCAACAGAACACTTCTATGAATTGAGGGGTGGGACAGAGATCAGGATTCTGTACACAGAGATCTGAGAAGGGAAGATGGAAACCGCCGTCTAACAAGACACTTACTTCTCTGACAAGTGGTGCCTCGGAACCCTGGTGCACACTCACAGATGCCGTCATCGGGGGAGCACGAAGCCCCGTTTTTACAGTAGCAGGGCAAGGAGCAGTTGGGGCCCCAGCGTCCCTCAGTGCACACGCTGTCACAGTGGACACCTGAAACAAGGCACACGGGCAAGGCTGAGTGAGAAGCCGTTGGGGCGGGCGCCTGGGATGATAAGTCAGAGACCAGGACCAAGGTCACCGTATCGACTCTGAGGTATCACGGGCAGCAGTGAGTGGGGATGATGCAAGGCTTAAAATCCACTTATACACATCAATACATCATCATATATTGGATCATATATCATGTCGTCATAACATTAAAATAATCCCAGAACTGTTTTCTGTGGCATCATAAAGGAGAAGAAATAGAACATCTTTGTTATACTGATTTTTCTTCTTTAGGAGGAGACAGCAGAGGAGAAGCCCAAGGGCTCTGTCTATTGAAGGCAAAATTTATAAAAAATACTATATCCTTTAGCCTCCGGCAACTTCCTCCCTTCCCCATTCTTTGTTTTTATGGAGAAATGGACAAAGTGTAAAAAGATAAGGTGAAGCAAAAGGTGGTTAAATTGTGTTACGTAAAGAAAATCTTCCCCTGGAGCAAACAAATAAACACAGTCTTAAAATATTTTGAAAATACAGTGTGCAAGACAGAAAGATATACTAATCTGTGTCACGAAATTCCTCTTTAAACATTTAATCTGCCATTGGGGAGACACAGGCAGAATATCACAAATGAAGTTACTCATAGCTGTTGTCTAAGCTATTGATTATTATGAACCCATATGCAGGTGTTTAACTCTCAATCTGGAAATAGAGAAACTTTAGAGTCAGTTATGAGTGAACAAATGCCTAAAGGAAACAAAGAAAATCCAAAGTTGCAAAAAATAAAAATAAAGCCAGGTTTTATTTGAAATAAATGGAAGTTTCTTTTGTAAATCTGTATTCGAAATGCCACAGGGGGCTCTTTCTTGTAAGTCAGAATACTTCACAACTCAAAGAAATGCTCCTTGCATTGAGAGGCAAGAAGAATGAGTTATAATTAGGAGTGAACTGGAGACTGCTGGCCTCAGACCAAGTGAAAACACAGTAGGAACAAGCCCACTCCCACTCTGACGATTCCAGAACACGAACTCCGCCCGCACCAAGGAGGCTGACAAGGCCCTGTTTTGTATTAAAGTTTTTGCTCCTAAATTGATTAGGAGAAAAGTTACCATGGCCCAAACCTTAACACAGAAGCAGCCCCAAACCATAAAGTGAACGTTGCTAACTGGTGGCCAGTCATTTCTGCTGAAATAACTCCACTTTTGACTGTTCCTGTTTTTCTCTATCTGAAAGTCTTCTGCATGGTACAGGCTGTTAAGTAGGCATGAAAAAGCACAGACCTCATTGTGTTTCGCTTGAACTTACAACAGACTGTTATTTTAGCTTGGCTGCTGGCTGAAGAAAGGCAAGCAGGCCTGTTAGAAGCCAATTGGGGTTTAAGTGTTCCTCATGAAATAAAACGTGGAATTTTGGCCTACTATGATATTTTCTTTCTTGAGTTCACAAATATTTGATCTTTCTTTCAAATCTCGTTCGAAAAACTGAGATGGAATTGCAAATGCTATGTTCCCCAAGTGTGCTAAGGCTGCCCCAGAGCCTTAGCTGGTGTTTTGACTCATAGCTCTACTAGGCAGAAGCATCAAACGGATTGAGGAGCAAACCACTTTGAAAGAGGCTGCAAATCTAAAGTTTGTTTTCCAAATTTGAAAGAAGTACCCATAAAGGTAACCCGCTACAGGCTTCACTCTCTATTCAAGTTCAAGTCCTGAGCTCTGATGGTGAGCCAGGACTCCTATTTAGCAGCAGCTAATATGGGACACCTGCTTCATAGAGATCCAGACGACCCTGGCCATTTTGGTCTAGAGCTATACCCAGGCAAATCCGAGTTAGGATTTTAAAGAAGTGGAAGCTGAATGATTATCTGGTTAATCTGAAAATCATCCTGAAAATTAGTCCTGATTTTTGACACTTTTTTTGTGGGACAGGCGTTTGCAGGAGGTGGAGATTTAGCCATTTATGGTGATTTAGTTTATCAACTACTTACCAAATCTCTACATGACAATAAATGCAGTTAAGATGGAATACACTTTCGATCAAAAAGCATATATGCTGCTTTTTCACATTAGAGATTATCATGATTTATGTATTAATTAGCACATTCTCAATCAAAGCATGTCAAGAAAAACGACGCCAGGGCAGATTGGCAAATCAGAATAAAGTGATCCTTTATCTCATATCTGTTTCCTCTTCTCTAGTAGGTTTGTCCAGCTGGTTAACATAACCGTCCGTTACAATCAACTTTATCTAGGTAATTTTCATAGAAGTAACAAGGCCCCTGATATAGCAAGGAGATCCATTGCAAAGATAAGCTTTTTTTCACATGATTTACCCATCATTTCATTTCCAGAGAATCACAGGGAATTCTAGAGATCATCTATCAAGCCTTCTGTCTCCAATCATATGAGCATATTTCAACAGAACCAAGCTTACATTTAAATAACTTTTATTTTAGGGCTGCAAAGAAGTCTTTCCTTGGCAAGTAAATTATAACAATTCTATTACCAACTTGCTTTAAAAATTCAATTCCTTTTTTTTTTTCTCTATCACTAGTAAAAGTGAGTCATCATTTTGCAGATATTAATGCCAAATCTATTTGGAGACAAATATAAAGCATGTTTCAGTCAAGGGGCAACTCCAGGAAAAAAGCATGAAGCTGTCTTTTTTCCTCTTGCTGCACCATTTTCTCCTATTGCTATTCCTCCCCTCTGGACCTCTATGCCCTCCTGTTATCTTTCATTTCATCCTACAGTCAGAAAAAGATAAGATAAATGTATCATTGCTGAGGTGTTATCTTCTCTAGAAAATATTAGTATTTTAAGACAGCACACATGTTAGAAGCCTAAGAAATAAATCTCTAGCTATGGAATTTCAGGCAGTAAGGCTGACTGAAATTTAGGAGGTAGTACTGAGGTAAGTGCTTCTCTAGGTCACACTTGGTATATGGCCACTGATATGACCTCCATATAGGGCTAACCCTGCAATGAAACTTTCTCCAGGATAGGGAATTGTAAGTTTGCTTTAACCATTTGGGGGGGGGGAGGGGCTGTGTGTTTTGTGTGTGTGTGTGTGTATTTGTGTATGCGTTTTATTCCTTAATTATTTCCATTGTTCTTATCCTACTCTTTGCCAACCTTGCTGGAGTGCTATAAGACGTCTTTTTCTTTCCTCGTTTGTCAAAGACAGAAAAGAGAATTCAGCTCAATAAACATTCAAGGGGTCTAGAAACTGCTGGCTTGCTCGTGAAAGGTTCTCTAAGAAAGACCTCCAATTCTAGAGTGATGATGGCCCCAGAACAGGCATATCCAACCCTGTCTGGGGATCATGATTAGGGAAGGAGTTACCTTGTGAAGGTGGAGGAGGGTCCCAGGCTAACAGAATGGTGGGTGCAAGGTTCATGCCCTAAGAAGTATGTGTCTATCCTTCAGAAATCACAAGTGTTGGGGACAGCTGAAATTGGTGCTGGGAAAAGCAGGAAAGGCAACGGGGCAGCAGGCAGTGGTCACATAGGGAAGAGCCAAGGATGCCATGCTGTGGAGTATGAGCTTCCTCCTGGTGTTAACAGAGACCAGATGGACAATTAAGTAGGAGAGAGGCATAGTTAGATTTGTGCTTTGTAGGAGGGAAGATGATGGTTTGAAGACGATGGGCCTGGAAGAAAGAAGACATGTCAGGTGGCTATTTTGGGTTACCCAAGTAAAAAGTGCTAAAAATGACAAGGTCTTGAATGAAATCAATGGCACCTGGGGGCAGGATGAATTCCACAGGGGTGCAGGAGAGAATGCAGATGAAAGACCATCCCCCCCCCCCCATATTCCATCCAGGGTAGTTTAGGAATTCTGGCAGCTCTGTGAGGGAGAGACGGATGATGCTGCTTTTGTTCACTGCAGTGCCCAGCACATGGAGGGTGTTAAATAAATGTTTGTTGAATGAGTCAATAAGCACAGTTCCTCTTTCCAACATAATATTCAGAACCATTTTCCAACTGTATGGAGCAACCATATCATTCTTTGCTTCTCCGAAGAAGTTACGAGAAGAGTACTCAAACCAGGAAGCCCAACACATGAATGTTTTGTGTACCTAAAATGGGGACTCTTCCCAGCTAAGGGGGTGGAAATGTCTGCTCTGCTTATTTTGGGCAAGACAGACTTTGATGAGCTTAGGTCTGTGATTTTAAATGTTAGTGCAGATTATAAAGCAATAGAAGAATTATGGGACATCTTAAGGAAATTCTTTTGGAATGTTTATCAAAGTACAGATAGAGGCTTTAATACGAGTTAATTCAGGAAACAACTTCCTACACTATTTGGAAGAAGGGACAAAATCGGAAAGGGATATCTTTAAATTTGCAGGACTCTCTAGTTCAATGGAAGCATTTTTTCCTGATAATGTTCTAACACTGATAAGGAGGTCTGTGCGGGACTGTTTTTGCCAGGACTGAGGACAAAGAGCTCTTTGACAGCCTTCACGAGTTGCTAGGCAATGGCTGAGTGATCGTGATAAACTTCAGCTAAGCAGCTCTAAAGAAATGTTCGTGCATTTAATGCCTGATGCATTATGCCCACGGTCTCCACGTGAAATCAGCATTCACTAGGCATTTGTGATGGCATGAATGCAGTAAATAAATCATCTGGGGTGTCATTATTTCCCCTCTCAGAGATCTAACCCAAACTCCTTGTCTTACTTAATTGTTTATATTCCTCACACAAGTATTGCAATATTTGGGGCGTTAATGAATGAAGGAAATGATTTTGATTTGATGTCTTGTTCCCGAGCAATGAGCTACTAAATATCTATTAGAGCAAAGAGTGAGATTTGTTAACAATCACTGGGCCTGGTGATTATAGGAGAGAGGAACTAAATTATTTAGTCATAACATTATCTCTGCTTTTCTAATCCTCTGGACACCTGAAGCAGAGGCGTATGGCAGTGTAGACAAGTGACTCCCTGGCCTATCCACCTCTGCCCACACAATGCCTTCCCTGAGAGTCATGAATGTCTTCCTGCCGGCCAGGAGCCGGTGCCACCTCATCTTCCTGTTCCTAGCACCGAAGCACTGCGGTTGCATACAACGTGGAGATACTCAATAAATGGTTGTTAAATCAAATTTTTCTCTTTCGATACCATAAACGTTAAAGGAAGAAGGAACTGCTATATTGGTAGCCAAGTTGAAAAAAAATCTTGATAAATAAATAATGTAAATCAGAGATGTTTGTATTTGCAGTGGCAACACAAAACACCAGAGAGCATGGCCCGCCTTAGTCCGGGCCCAGATAAAAGCAAACAGAACGGAATGCCAGGCAGATTAGGGATCTGGAAGCTTGGCTTTTACAACAGCCTTTCTTTTGGGAGGGCGAGCCCCTCCCTCCACCCTCACTTTAGGGACCCCATGTTCTGCTTTTAAATTACTCCCTCCCCCAAGACCATGTGACAGACAGACATATGCATGTGCTAAACATTTCCCACCCTCCTGCCCCAATATCTTAAAGGGTCAAATAACGAGTCATTTGCACTTGTGGCTGATTGGGTGCAAAGCACGTTGATTAAAACTCATGTGCACTTCAATTTGCACTTCTATGTCACTTGACAAAGAAAGTTGGGTCTCCCCTTACTATGACAATTCAGGCATCACCGATCAGTGTCCGAAGCAGCAGCTCCCTTACTCAGCTGGTCAAACTCGGTGTGTGTGTGGAAACTTAGAAAGGGGGACTGTCCTTCTGGAGAGGTGCTGGGACCACTGCAGGCCTGGTTCTGCTTGCTGAAAAGAGTAGAAAAGCTGGCCTCTTCTCATGAAGTTGCCTGCAGTGTTTCCTCTTTCCAGTGCCCCCCTTCCTGGCTGGGCTCAGACGAGCACCCCACCTCTCTTCCTACTCTCCTTTCCCCTCCTCATCATTATCCACGCCTTGCTAGTCCCACTCTCTATCCTAAGGCTCCTAGACTTTGCTTTGGCATCTTAATCTCCTTTCTCTCAGTTTTGCATTTAACTTTTTTGTTCCGGAATGAATGTATCTCTAAGCCTCCTCTAGTCTTTTGCCACTGGCTATGAGGTTTTCTGTCGCAGAAATGTTCCCATGGACTCCAAACTCTTCAATCACTAGAGTAGCAAGGTAGAGCAGAAGCCAACCCACAGATGGGTAATTGCCCCTGCAATTACCGGGGTAACTTTTTAAATAACAGACACGGCCAACAGGTAAGGTTGTGCAGGTTGTACACTGCACAAGAGCCCCTGGCTAAAGGGCTAAGTTAGAGCAGAAATCCAGCTCGTTGCTTTCTACCACCAAGAAGCACACCCTGAGGGAATTCCAAATCTTTTCCAAATTTGTCTGAATGGTACTTTATGGGCTGGCAATGGCTCCATCCTCCTCCTCATGCACCCTCCAGACTGTCATTTAGTAGGTGTGAAGTGGGGATCAGGAATATATGAGTTAAAGGAGTTCCCAGGTGACAGTGATCTTAGCCAGGGTCGGGAACCAGCCTGGAGACTGCATATCCTCCCAGACAGCTGGAATGAAATCTTGATTAGCTGTAACACTCAGCAAAGAGGTGATCTAGCTGACTGAAGTCAGAGCAGAAAGGAAGGGGAAAAAAAAACATCAGCGTGTTTCTGTTTTGGGGAAAAACTTTATAAAGCATATCACTCCACTACTCTGGAAACACACATACACACACACACATACACCTAACTATATTTCACTGACACCTGGAATTTCAGAATAATGATTTTGAAGAGGCAGTCTCATTTTATTAGAGTGTGTGTGTGTGTGTGTGTGTGTGTGTGTGTGTGTGTGTGTGTGTGTGTGTGTAGCAGAGGTGTGGGAGAAGGAGCCCAGGACACAGCCTATATCTTGTTGATGTTTCATTTTTTCCCATTTTTTTAATGCAATCTGCCTCTGTTTGATAAAGTAACCTATTGGCTAAACACATCAATAAATTAAGGTTTTAATTAAAAACATATAATAAAAGTGCATGTCTCTTCTTTTGAAAAATGCTACATTTCTTTTGGAAATAGTATCTGGGATGTCAGATGCAACTTTTGGTTAATATTTATGGTAGTACATTTTGAAAACTTATTTTATGACTAGGTAAAAATGGGACTACCAATTATAGTAGAAATAAATAAGAGTCTTGTTTCTTTTAAGAAAAAAGACTGTCAAACATTAGAAAAGAGAGTGAAGTCACAAGGATGGTGATGAGCCCCTTGGTTGAGAAAGCAAGCTGACCTCCTCAGTATATCATGTCAGTGCCTGACTTTCTCAATGTGGGTATGTCAGTTTCTTTGCAAAGAGGGATAAAGGTCTCTTGACCCTTCTTTCTGGATCCATACTCCTTGGCCAGATCAGCCTCTCCCCATCCTCAGCGGCTGAGCACATTTGGTGCCTCTACAGTATCTTGACGATTTGGTCGAGGGAAGAGCCCAGGTCCCTGTGTTAGATTTCATTGATTCCTTCACAAAAGCCTCACTGTCATCCCACATACTTGCTACCGTCTCCAGCGATTCTCAACATTTCACCTAGAGCAATCTCCAAAATAAGGAGGAAGGAAAAAGAATCACTTGCTTCCCTGGACTGAGGTTACTTATTTTGCCCCGAACCTGATATCTAAAGGAAAAGCAAAGCTTTCTTCCTATTTTGAAATGTCTTTATGAGGCACTTACTCAAAACAAGTATGTAATGAAAAATGATGAGTCTACCCAGTTTTGACAATGAAACGGTGTTCTGTGTACATGATACAGAGTCTACTCTTCTTTCCTTTTAGAAAAATAAGCCAATTCTTGATCCAACTGTAGGGTGTTTTCCAGAACTTCAGGAACTTTCTTTTCCTCTACATATGTTTGCTTATACAAGTGTGTTCTGTTGAGTGCAGGAGATGACTGCTCTAAAAAATGTCTCCCAGCAGTCTTAGATACTTACAGACCAACAGCCCATGCAGAAGACTCACAGGAATTAGACACTGGAGCCATGAAGCAAAGAGATGATGGGCAACAAGTGATAGAACAAATGAAGCAGCAAAACTTCTTCCCCTTTGGAGAAGCAGACCAGTCACAGATGGACAGAGGATTACAAGATTATGTTGTGTGGGGCTTCCCTGGTGGCGCAGTGGTTGAGAGTCTGCCTGCTGATGCAGGGGACACGGGTTCGTGCCCGGGTCTGGGAAGATCCCATATGCCGCGGAGCGGCTGGGCCCGTGAGCCATGGCCACTGAGCCTGCGCGTCCAGAGCCTGTGCTCCGCAACGGGAGAGGCCACAACAGTGAGAGGCCCGCATACCGAAAAAAAAAAAAAAAAAAAAGATTATGTTGTGTGACAAAGCCACCGTATCCCCACAGGAGCTCCACAGGTCTAAGGCCAGATGGGATCATTTGTCTTACTCCATGACCCAGACTATGGAATGTAACTAACACATTTTCTAGCTGGCTTCAGGCTAAATCATATCTCTTGCTTTTCTCATGTATACTAGCGCATGCTTTTCACAGGCTTGTTCTAAATCATCAAAGCAGGTGTATACTTGATCAATGACTGTTGTGTTCAGGAACATCTCACATTTCCTCTATATTCATAAGACAAAAGTAGATTTGGTGGAGTATGGCCCAAAACAAATGATGTGACTTCTCTGTTAGTTAAGTTCTGAATTTGCCAGGGGGGTAAAATGCTATTTGCTTCACTGTGGTCTTTGAGAACTTAGTACTGGTCACTAATTTGAGAACTTCAAGAACGCTGTGAAGTCACAAAATCTGGTTTAATCCCTGGAGGGATGTAGTTTTAACATTTAGTCATTAAGAGCCAAATAGAAACATGGGAAGGTGGAATTTCACATTGGGAAGTCAGTTATCTCAGTCTTTGCAAGTCAGGGAGGAATTAGAGGGCCAGGGAGTCCTTGTTTCTGTGGGTAGCTCCTATTGACAGAAAATGAAGTCTATTACACAAGCCTTGACCTGTTTCCCAAGGTAGCTCTCAAACACTAGAAATCAAGCACACTACAGTTTTTCTCAGTTTACTCCTGCCAGAAGCCAAAGAAGCTCTCAACAAATTCCAAAGGGCTGAGAGACACCACTGCAGAGGTTACTGTTGGCCTCCTGCGTTCAAGGATCTGAAGACTTAATATTGATAAGTTGGCAATATTACTCTCATGGATCTATTTATTCAATCCTCTTTAATTTTACACCTTGTTTCTTTGCAGGAGTTAACATGCTGATCCTAAAATACATATGGAAATTCAAAGGACCCAGGATAGCCAAACAATCTGGATAAAGAAGACCAAAGTTGGAAGACTCACATGTCCCAATTTTAAAACTTTCTACAAAGCTACAGCATTCAAAAGAGTATGTTACTGACATAAGGATAGGCATATATATCAATGGAATAGAAATGAGAGTCCAGAAATAATTGCTGTCACATTTATGGTAAATTGCTTTCTGACAAGGATATCAAGACAATACAGTGGGGGAAAGAATGTTCTTCTCAACAAATGGTGTAGGGACAACAGGATATTGACATACAACTGAATAAATTTGGACCCCTACCTCACACCATATATAGAAACAAACTCAAAATGTATCAAAGACCAGAATATAAAAGCTAAAATTATAAAATGCTTAGAAGAATACTCAGGCATAAATCACTGTTATCTAGGATTAGGCAATGGTTTCTTAGATTTGACACCAAAAGTACAAGCAACAAAAGAAAAAAGTAGATAAACTGAACTTTATAAATATAAAAACTTTTCTGTGGCAAAAGACACCATCAAGAAAGTGAAAAAATAATCACAGAGGGAAAATGTTTGCAAATTATATATCTGAAAAGGGACATAGAGCTAGAATATATAAAGAGATATTACAACTCAATAATAAAAAGACAAATAACCCAAGTTTAAAAATGAGCAAAGTATCTGAAGAGGTATTTCTACAAAGAAGATACACAGATGGCCAATAAATACATGAAAAGATGCTCAACGTCATTACTTATTGAGGGAATGCAAATCAAAAACACAATGAGATAAGGTTCCACACCCACCAGGATGGCTATAATCAAAAAGATAATAACAAGTATGGTGAGGATATGGAAACTTCATACACTGCTGGTAGGAATGCAAAATGGTACAGATGCTTTGGAAAACAAGTGCAGTAGTTCTTAAAAAGGTTAAACTTAGAGTTACCATACAACCCAGCAATTCCACACCTAAGTGTATACCTAAAATATATACATCCACACAAAAACTGTACAAGAATGTTCATAACAGTATTTTTCATAATAGCCAAAAAGGTGGGAACAACCCAAATGTCTATCAACTGATGAATGGGTAAATAAAATGTTGCCTATCCACACAGTGGAATATTATTTGCTAGTCAAAAAGAATGAAGTATTGATATATGCTCCAATATGGGTGAACCTTAAAAACATACGCTAAGAGAAGGAATCCAGTTACAAAATACCACATGTTATATGAATCTATACAATATCCAGAATAGGCAAGTTTACAGAAACAGAAAGTAGATTAGTGGTTGCCTAGAGTAGAGAGAAGGGTGTAGGAGGGTGAGTTGGGAGTAAATGCAGAATGACTGCTAATAGGTACTAATAGGGTTTTTGTTGTAGGGTGGTAATGAAGATCTTCTAAAATTGATAGTGGTAATGGCAGTACAATTGTTTGAATACACTAAAACCCACTGAATTCTACACTTTAAATAGGTGAATTCTATGATATGTGAGTCTATCTATCTACCTACCTACATACCTACCTATCTATCTATAAAAAGGTTGCTAGTTATCAGCACTGAGCACCATGGTCCTCTCATATAATTCTCAGAAGTCTTCATCCATGCTGAAAATAAATCTCAGCGTAACTTCCCTCTCCCCCCAGCACTTCTTGGACTAAGTCCATGCATGGCAGTAGGGTGTAAAAGTTAAGAGAGCTGGCTACACGGTGGGACAGCATTGGTGCAAATCCCATTTCTCATGTTTACTGACTCTGGGACTCTGGGTCAGGCCACTTAACTTTTCTTTGCCTCAGTTTCCTCATCTGTAAAAAGGAGAAAATAATACTTTCTACCTCATAGAGCTGTAAGCCTGCAGTAAGCGCTCAATAAGCATTACTTATTATTATTTCTCTAGAGTCTTCTTTGTGTGCATTTTTGCTAAAAGGTAAGGCCACTCCGTAATTTCCTCAACATGACAACTCTGGTATGCAGGCTAAGAGTCTTCTCTGAAAGACCCATCTTCTGAAAATATGAACCATCACTGAAGAGAATACTGGGCTCGTTACCATCAATTTCTCTTTTAGAGGACAAGTTAAAAAACTATTCTCGAGGATACTGAAGAATCACCAATATGGAAGCAGCTCTGTCTTACAAATCCCCCTCTCTTCTCTAAATATATATACAAATATATTTAGACACAAATATATACAAAGGCACACACAAATGACTTCCAATGAGAATATAATTTTAAATGAAAGTTTTGGTGCATTTATCTACCTCTAATCCTGTCTCCAGTTTAACAGGATTTCACTCTAAGTTGGCAATCAGCATTTAACATTTCAATTTACTTACAGAAGAAATGTTCATCAATATATTCAGTTCATTCTTTCCAATATCTGATAACTTTCCTATTGCATTCCCATTAGTAATTTTTCTTAATGAGGGTTTAAAATTCTATTTTTTGTCTTCTTTTGTCTTCTTAGAACACCCTTGAACTGACGTATCAAAAAGAAGAGCAAGATCCCAATTTGCTTGAGCATTTAGTGCCATCTCCCAAGTCTATATATCCTAAGTAAAAACATGGTTCTTCTCCCAAGACCACTGTTAGTTTGATAAACTTCCTGGCTGAAACCAAGAAGCCATATAAATAAGGAGAAACTTCTACCTTGTGGTTAGAAAATTTGTCCTCAATCATATTATGAATTTTTTTTTTTTTTTTTTTTTTTGCGGTACGTGGGCCTCTCACTGTTGTGGCCTCTCCCGTTGCAGAGCACAGGCTCCGGACGCGCAGGCTCAGCAGCCATGGCTCACGGGCCCAGCTGCTCCACAGCACGTGGGATCTTCCTGGACCGGGGCACGAACCCGTGTCCCCTGCATCGGCAGGCGGACTCTCAACCCCTGCACCACCAGGGAAGCCCCATATTATGAATTTTTAAGACAAATATTATTGTAAGAAATATTTCTAGTAATAAATATTTTAATATTTGCATATTAACCATAAAACTATTTAATAGTTTTGCCTCACTGAGGTGAACTTATTTTCTTATGGTTTATTTCAATCATTCTTTCCTCAATGCTCAAAAATACCACAGAGGTCTTGCTAAACTCTTCACAGCAATTCACAGTTTTCCCTTCTTGATGACGTGAATTCTGATAGTTTATTGGGTTGGCCAAAAAGTTCGTTCAGGTTTTTCCGTAACATCCATACCAGAAGGCTCAAGAGAATTGCTCTTGCCTGACTCAACAAAAAGTCATCCCTGGATTACAGATTAATTAGGCCTAGCAGTAATACTTCTTGGGTAAAAATTTGTCCGCTTCCTGGAGACTTTACCACATTTTCAATTTTTTCTGAAAAGTTGACCTGTGCATGTTTCTCTGAAGTAGCAAGGAACAGCGCTAGGCACAAGTTGGCGTGTTTCCCATTTCAAGTAGTTTCCCATTTCAAGTAGTGGCCCTTGGTTCTCACCTGACCATCCGGGGAGGCAGCGGCAATGGCCCGTGGTGGGGTGGCAGCCATCCGCATGGCTGCAGTCACAGCGCTCGGCACAGTTCAGCCCATACGTGCCATCCTGCATGGAAGATAGCAATGAGGGATGGGAATCCCATGGTGGGAGATGAGAGGGACCTCAGTCAGCCGTTTCAGAAACAACACCCTCCCCTCCCAAACACCTCTCAGCAGCGTGCATTACAATCACCTCTTCCCATGTCTTCTTGGCCCCCCAAATATAGGCTAGGCTGCAAGAGGTAAGCATTTTTAAATCGCTCAAACCTTAGTTTATGTCTACCATATGAACGGTGAACCAACTATGCCAAACCAAATATAGGTAAACATGCCAATTAATTAAAATAATATTTATCTTACCATGAGCCACAACTCATAAAAATATTGTCTTTTTGTTCCTAAAGATTTTTATAAAATATTTCAGTACTCCTTACAGGGCATTTATTTTCCCCCATTGAGGTATAACTGACATACATTTTATTAGTTTCAGGTCTAAAATATAATGATTCGATATTTGTTTATATTGTGAAATGATCACCACAATAAGTTAACATCTGCCACCATACACGGCTCCAGAATTTTATTCTCCTACAAGGCATTCTATTCATTAGTGAAAAGGGAAGTCCCTGACCCACATAAAGAAAGCCTAAAATTTAAAAAATAACAGTTCTAATGATGAAGCTCATTTCCATAAATTGCCAATGAGATACATAGAACTAGGAGAAATTAACATCTTTTGTCACTTTTCCTAATTAGCATCCTCCTCTCCATGATGCCATCGAAACCACATGAAACATTCTGATTCAACCTCCTGAGCCAGGATGCAGTGTGTGTCGGCACCACCCCCACCCCCACCCCCGCCCTCATCCCCTCCCAGACCTTAATGTTTTCACATGCACGTCCGCGTTGGTGGTCCAGCAGAGATGAGACTCTTCACGGACGTGATCATTTAGTTTGTGGGAGAGGAATGAAAGTTCTGCATTTATAAGCCCTGCTCTTTTGCCAGGTCCTGACTGAGGGAGAGTACTACAAACCTCCCACAGCACCAAGCTGCAAAATTACCAACAGGGAGGCACCGAGAACCAGCATTAAACAGGTAGTGGGTGTTAGATGGCATAATCATTTGTCTAGTGCTTACTAAAATAAAATATTAAAAAAACACTTTTAGGTTCTACTAATGTTTGTTCTGGCTTATAGGATTTAGCTTTGCTACAGTGTGAGCCACTAAACCATCTTCAGCCTTTGCTGATTTATTAATGCATCTAATAATATACGAAAAAAAGGACTGGGGGCTTTGCTTTGTCCACACTCAGACTGGGAGTGAAGGGTGATCTTCAAGCCCACCTCAGAGCACTGATAATCTGTTCACTGGTGGATGACAGGAGGCAAAGCTAAGCTAACTTTGTCCCAGGGGTTTGGAGGGCATGGAATAGCCTCCGGTGAGATGCTCTCTAGCTGCCAAATGGGCTGCACTTAATGAGGAGGAAGCCCAGGGAGAAAAGCGCTCTGTGGAAGGACCCCCTCGAGGGGGCCAGTTCAGGGGGTCATGGTGTCACCTCACCATCAGATGATCCCCGGGAGGCAGAGAACACACACCACTGAGAGAATGCTTAATGGCTCGGGAGCGTAGGGAGAGAGAGCAATGGAAAAGAGGGAAGGAAACTGGCCCCGTGCGTGAGAGGAAGCAAGTGAAATGGGCTGTTACTACAGAATGCACTACCCGTTGCCCACCCTGTTGGCCTGCGGCACACTCGGCACAGGGGTTCTGATGATGGGTGCCTCCAAAGTAGGTCAAGGGAACAGAGTCAGCCTTGAACCATGGAAATCTGTGGAGATTTGTGTTACTTCAGAGATATCTGTGTTAAAAGGCAGCTGTTTCCAAACCTTTCCCCACCTCACTGAGGCTTTCTGTGACACCATCACCACCCCCTTTCAATGTCCTGCCACTTTCCACCCCAAAGCCTGGAGGATTTCCATTATAATGGAAACACAATATTTGGAGAGTTGACAGGCATACACTGGGTGTTTGACAAATGCTGGTTACTGGCTGCCACGAAGATATGGGTATATTAGAATAGAGAAAACAGAAGGGAATGGTGGCGGGAACCAGGAGAGAGAGGAAGGGAGGGATTCTCACAAAGCTGCCTAACTAGTTTCCACATCTATTCCTTTTCCTATCCTGTATCCAATCTGAGTTGAAACACCTCAATTCTTCTAGTAGTCACTATGGTTTGGTTCACTACCAGGCACTTTAAATCATGAAGTCTGCAAAAATAAGCTAACCCTCTGGCATCAGCTCCTCCCGGCCCTCCCAGTTGGGTCATACCTGGCAGGGAAATTCACATTTCTCCCCACGCCATCCAGGTGCACAGGTGCAGGTCCCATCCAGGGTGTTGCAGGCTCCGCCGTTGAGGCACTGGCATGTTAAGTTACAGCCAAAGCCCCATGTGCCACTGGGACAGCTGATGGAGCAGTCCACCCCGTGCCAGCCTGCCACGACAAGAGTGCCAGGGCACGTGAGCAAACAAAGGCAGCAGGGAGCTCTGCCCAGCCTTTCCAAGCCACTCTTCACCTGAGAAACATCTCAGAGGTGCACAGAAGTGCCCCTGCCACAGCTCAGGGAGCATTGGCTCTGCCACGTAAAGCCTCTATCAGAAATGAGCTAAAGCACCCGCACAGCTGTCAAGGATGCCAACGCTGAGAAGCACTACCGGGCTACTGGGGGAAGAGAGATGAAGTGAAGTTGCACAACGTACATCACTCACTGTCTAATGCGCAGTGATGCACATTGTGGGGTGCTGAGTTTTGTTCAGGTCAGCAAATGAAATATTTATATGGGAGGGAGAAGGAAAGTTTGCGTTTGAAAGAACAACCCCATCTTTAAAGCAGGAGCCCATGAACCATGAACAGTGAGTATCCAGGATGCCGGCTGCTGCAGCAACTGTGAATAAACACGATCCGGCCCCCACGTACAATCAGGTGCTTGGCTGCATTCTTGTCAGGACTCCAGGCCAATCAATTTAGGGGAATGGACACATGTCTGCTTGCTTACGCTTCACCAAAGCACAGAGACTCACAGACTTTTGGAGCTGGCAGCGACTTCAGAGATAATCTCATGTGAGCCTCTCCCTTTGACTCACGAAAGCAGGAGAGCTCTCCCTGGCTAAGGGTCTTGCTGAGTCCAGGCACCGTATTTCTGCACAGCTGGAGCTAGAATCCTAGTTAAAGTTTCTTTCCTGTGCTTTTAGGAGTTAACAGGACTAGGATCAGGTAACAGACTCATTCACCCACTCACCTGCTTTGCAAGTACAAGACCCATCCACAGGAGAGCAGACAGCGTCGTTTCTACAGCCGCAGAGAGAGGAACAATTTATCCCATAGGTTCCCAGAGGGCATGGGGTAGAGCAGTCAATTCCCTAGATGGGCGCAAATAGGAAAATGCATGCAATTTTACCACATGAAATAAGGCCAACACAAATGAACAAAAATATATCTTGTCCATTCTAATTACAGTCCCTCTCTAATTTTAACACATTGTATTTTTAAGAGTTATTATAACATCACCACTATACTAATTGTACAGATTCAAGGGCAATGCTAGCTGGCCTATATTTAGGATACAGTATTGAATAGGACCCCCAAAAAGCCTGCTGCCTTCATTAGTTTTCCTTGGTAGCAAATAAATTCAAAACCCTCTGTCCTTGCTCAGACAAGTAGATATAGAACAACAAACTGTAGCTGTACAATTACTGTCAATAAACATAAATATGAACTATACATTAAATTGCAATGCTTCCTAGACTGCCTTGTATAACATGTAATACGATTAGCGGGTGAGGCAAAGGAATAGAACACACTCAGCCAGCAGCATGATTCAATTTATTATCTGACAGGGAGCTTTTAAACATAGAAGTTGGTTACCAAAGGTGACTGGAGGTCACCCTCCTTTAAAAACAGAAGACTCTTAAGGATAATTCAAGGGCTCAACCAAAGAATTGTGACACAGGTTAGAAAATCCTGTAAAGATCTCAGCTCTGAGACTTATGACTCACTCATTCTATATTATGTGCTCTGGAGTAATCATCAACATTCTTCACAGTTTAATGTTCTCTCAAAAAGGGGAGAAAATAACTCAAGAACAACCCATTTTCCTTCAAAACAAAAATTTCTAATCTGTTGCTAAGAAATCCTGGAAACTAGGCAAAATTCTTTTCTGTTAGCTTATAGGCATATTGGAAAGGTCTAGATTCTCAAAGGGACTGAAAAACTTATATACTACTAATCCTTGGATATTAATATATAATAAATGCTAACGATGTAGTATGCACCTTCAAATTGCATGGAATTAAAACAAAAACGGTTGACAATAATACATATCCTACTTGGAAAATTTCTTTGCTACCTATAAAACATGATAAAATAATTACATAAGGAATAATTAAAATACATCTTACTTCATGACATATATTAATTAAATAATTAAATATTAATGCCACTTTATAGTCTCACCGGCTTGCCCAGTTATCATTCTCAGGTAAGTATTTATATCTCTTATTATTACATTTCTCTTCATTTTCTTTCTTGTTAATGATGCGATTGATTTTTAGCACATTCACTGGACTTCAGAAAAGGTCAAATAAATCATGGTATCAATATGCTCCAAGCTGCACCCCTTATCTCCTTCCTCCACAGCCCAAGCCACTCACTTTGAATCCTGGGGCACAGGTGCACTTTCCTGTCACACTGTCACAGTCAGCCCCGTTTTGGCAGCTGCAGATCTGTTGGCAAGCTTCCCCGTAGAATCCAGGAGAACAGGTCTCATTACAGTAGAGTCCTGACCAGCCTGGCTTGCAGGCACACTCTCCAGACATGGGGTGACAGCTGAGAGACGTGGATGAAAGGAGCAAGTCACTCTCGGGTAAACATGACACCCAAGGCCCGTGCAAATGTTGCTTTAGCCATGATCATTAAATGTGTGGGTAATTCCATGCACGATCATTTAAACTTCATTCCCAGTCTTGGTATGATTTAATTAATCGGCTGAAACCTGATTGGTACCACAAATGTTGCATGAAATCAGCATCATGTTCTAGCAGGATGACTCTAAACAACTGTGTCCTTTTGTCTGAAACTCATTTTAATTTTTGTAAAGTGAAAGCACTAATTTGATAAGATGTCAACTAGAGGAGACTATCTAAAGAACTCCATCCAATGAACACTACCAAGTCAGTTCACCAGAGTGATGTCCAAGGAACTGCAGGAGCAGCGACCTTTTTAGTCTATTTCTTCTCTCGGCTCCCCATACCTGGTGGCAGAGCAGCTGTCTCTACCTGAAACAGCAGTCGCATTGATGGGCCGGGCAGCCAGCTGTCACCCCATAGCAAATGGACACATCAGCTGCGCTAAGAGGCACGGGTTAGCGAGGCTCACACAACAGGGTGCTCTGTAACACTCAAAACACATGTGCTTCTCGCCAAAGGAAAATCTGAACAATCAAACTAGCTCTGCTCACAACTGAAAGACTGTTGAAGATGGTGTTTCTCCCCTGATGGAGATAAAACCCTCCCCTTAACTCAGGCCAACAACAAAACCCACTGTTTCATCCAGACATTTGCTAAATGACCTCTCACCGGAGGACTGTTCATAGATTTTCTGCAAAAAAACCATGACCTGGAAGGGATGAAGACTGAGGCTGTACATTCCAGCTCTCCCACTACCTGGTCAACATCAGTGAAAACACATAACCTCCCTGTGCCTGACATCCTAAACTGTCAAGTGAGGGTCTCAGCCACACCCCATAATCTCATTTCCTATCTCTTTTTCTTAAAGAAAAGGCCTGTGGGTTAGATAGTTTGTTACTCATTTTTAGAAATTTATTTAAATATACTTTTAGGTCCCTATGGCGACTAAGTGCCCAGAAGCAAAGGCCTAGGCATCCGTCACAAGCATTACTCAGGAAACATGACAGGAAGAAATATTCAAGCACAACTCTACATTTAAGATGGTTTCTGGGGTATATAAGGTTTGGACTCATAAGATAAGAGTTTGAATCTCAAATCAACTTAGAACTACTCAGATCTACTTATCTGCTATTTATCCTTGGGCAAAATACCTGGCATCTCCATGACTTTTCAAATTTAACCATCAAACACAGAGCTCTGGTTCTTCCCTTTCTTCATTCCTCACTCAGTGTTTCCTTTCAACTGCTTTCCACTGAAGTAATGGCACCACCAGCCACTCAGTGGTTTAAGCTAAAAACCTCACAGTTATCCTTGATAACTCCTTCTCCCTCATCTCCCATATTAACTTCATCACTAGGACCTAACCATTCTAACTCCAAAATATGTCTTGAATCTATCCACATCGCTCCATCTTCAGTGTCACCATCCCACTCCAAGGCAAGGTCATCTTTCTCCTACACTCCTGAATAGCCTTCCGACTTTCTTCCCTGCATTCACTCATGCCTCATCACCTAAAAAGTAGATCATATGGTATCATTTTCCTTAAAATTCTTCAAAGACTCTCTTTGAAGCCTACACTCAGAATAAAATCCATACTGTTTAATACAGCTAGAGTGAAGATTATTTATTGTCTAAACCAGGACATTTTTAAGAGTGAAGAGGGAGTTACTAATAATTACATTAGGGCAATAGGCCTAAACCAAACAGTTCCTGTGACACCAGATATATGATGACCCTAAATATAGCCCATAGGCCTTCATCATTTGGCTACTGCCTTCTTTCCGACCTCTTCTTTCATCGTTATTCTCTCTTTATTACTATGTTCAACCGCAATAGATTTCTTTTAGTTTGTAAGAGCATTGAGGTTTTTCAACTTAAGGGCTTCACATGGGCTATTCCATTTGCCAGGAATGCTGTCTCCCCACTCCTGGCCTAGCTCTCTCCATCTTCTCCTTCCAGGCTAAGCTTAAATCTCTCTTACTTAGAGAGGCCTTCCCTGACCACTCATGTTTCAGTTAGGTCTCTCCTATTATTCTCTTTCACTGCACCCTGCTCATCTCACCTATCACAATCTGTAATCTTATGTTTATTTTTATAATCCTTCCCCTGTCTTCTTTCCCATTTAGACTTCCAGCTCCATGAGGACAAGAATTCAGGGTGTTTTGTCACCTGGCCGTGGGCACAGTAGCCCACAGTAAGCACTGATCAAGCGAACAAGTGAAACTGTCAACAGTTGATGTGTGGTGGGGTCTGACTCCAGGGATCGTGCTTTCCCACACAAATCTGCTTCCCCTGATCTCTCGAAGTCATCCAGCAATGTTAAATTATAATCTGTATGTCTGCATACAAAGGCCAGATTTCCCCTAAAATTAGTTTTTTAAATGTCAAATTTATGACTTAAAAGGAATCACCATTAATTGCAGGAGACAGTCACTTAAGTGACATTTATGATGATATTGTAAGCAGGTGCACAGACTAGCACTGAATGTATGCTAACACCATGCTAAGCAATCCATGTGCATGATTTCATTGAATGCTCACAGTGTTAGGTATGATTCCATTTTATAAATGAGGGAAGAGAGACCTGGAAAGGAATTTATTCAAAGTCTTGCACAGGTAGTGGCAGAATCAAACTTGAACCCAGATTTCTTTCTTTGTTTTCACACCAAAGGAAAAGGAAGTTTGATAGCAGCCTGCTAGGAGGTCTATATATGAAAAAGAATTGCTAAAATTTAAATTTTAAAACTGCAAGGATAAAAGGGGTAGCAGGACCAATAAAAGCTTGTATTGTGCAAGAAGCATGGACAAATTTAAGTTTATTTTAGAAAGGCCCTACATATGACAAAAAGAAAAGAAATATTCCAAGTGATGGATTGGTTAAAGTAGTTCACCTTAAGATACTATTTAAAAAAAGGACATATTTTGATAGAAAATATTATTCTACATTAAAAGGTAGAAAATAATATTCATGGTATAGATATAAATGTTAAGCAGAATAGACAATTCGGGGACAGAGAATTGAACTAAGCTAGAGGCAGGCAGAGAAATTGATATTCAATGCCCCCCACTGAGTATTAGTGCAGCACACTGGTTCTCAAATTGATTGACACCAAAATTAGTATTCTGCAATTTGTAATTATATGTAGGAAGCCAGAGCACTTTGGAGGCATTTGATGGGTTCTCACGCAGGCAGCTTAATTGGTAATGAGATTTACGTGTTGTTGTTAGAGCAGCAGAGTGGAGGTTGAAGGGTAATATCCTCCTACCTGATTTCTTTCTAAAGAACAGATTGCTCTGTGTAATATGAAGATCGGATTAAACATAGATAGGAATATCTACCATTTTTTACACATATATAACTAGATAAAAATATTCTAGTAAAGTTTTTCATTTTAAGAGTTAAATTATTACAGGTATCCTACATAATATTGGCTAAAATAGAATGAATCATTGAACTTCCTTTTATTCATTTCCTTAGATATTATTCATGCTCAAATATATGACAATTAGGTGGCATTTGCAAATAGGCACACCCTGATTGCCCACAGCTATTAAATGTCCTTATTAACAAGAGCTAATATACATATCCCATGTGGAATCTCAGTGAATCTTGAATTTTGTTTTCCTGTTCAAAATCATTTCCACTATAAAAGTTAGTTTTAAGAAGTCCAGTTCACAGAGAGTGTCCTTAGGCTCTATAACAGTGCTGTAATTTAAAATACTAATATCACTTATAAATATATTTAAATTCATTTCAACCTTACGATAGCTTGCAAAATAAAGATGGCTACAAACGCTTTGTAACTCCTCCCACTAAGAGGTGGAGTGTAACAAATCTGGACTTGGTTGTGTTACCTGCTTTGTCTAAAAGGACATTAGCAAACATGACAATAACCAAAGGTTTGAAAAGTGTTTCCATGTTGGGGCTTGCCCTCTCTCTTGCTGCTGTTGGAAGCCAGTCACCACTTACAGAAGCCCAGGCTAACCTGTTAGATGCTGGGGACATATGGCTCAGTCTCTCCCATCACCTAGCTAAATGCTAGACTTGTGAGTGAGGAATTCCAGTGAGGAATTCCAGGAATTCCAGCCTCTAGTTGATCTTCCAGCTGAACATAGGCAGACCAGCAGAACAACCACCAAGCTGAGCCCAGCCCAAAGAATCAAGCAAAAAATCATCAGTTAACAAATAATTGTTGTTTTAGACCACTAAGTTTAGGGTAGGTTTTTTTTTTATGCAGCAAAACTAACTGATACAAACCCTTACTCAAATATACGGCTTCAATATATGTCAATACAGACATATCCACAGAACTAAAAATTTACCTAAAGACACTGTAAACTGATAGTGTGCATTAGTTATTTCATTAATTATGACAAAGACTTTTAGGATAAATATACATCATGTATTATGCAATAGTAAGCTACACTCTTGCCTGATTAAATGGTAAGTTAGACTTTCAATTAATACAAAGATTCTATGCCTTTTGGTTCAAAGGGAACCTTGTGTTTCTAGGAATTTTACATAGAAGTTCAAGATATAAGAATAGATGGGTGGCTTCAACTGTGAATTCAAAAAGGCAGAGTCATATAATCAACATTCAACTGGTCTTAACAGAAATTTGTACAAGCTAATTTTAAAAAATAGCTGTCATTATCTAGAGAAGCCACTTCATAGGCTAATTGTTTTTTAATCTTCTGATTATTTGTTATACATTATTAGACAGATTTTAGTGTTCTTTTGATCTATGTGACTATCAAATAAGTTCATGTACTTGTTTGTTAAAGCATACATGCTTAGGTACACATGACCTATGTCAAAATTATATGGTACTGACGTCAACCTAAAAACTGTCCACTTGCACCTTGCAGCTACTAATATGGTAACTAATTCCAACAAAATCAACATTTCCTCTGCTTCTCCAATCCTTCTCATAGCAGAGATCCTTTGTATAGGTTTATTAATCTATTTGATTTCAGGCTGCATCTGTATACAACGAAACAGCACACTGGCATTAAAAAGTCCTTAGCCATTACTAATGACTTGAGCCAAACTAATGAGCCAAACTTATGACTTGTCCCTAATCCTGCCAGCTCCTTCAACACTAAAGAGTTGAAAAACAAAATCCTGCAGAGATTATTCATTTTTACTCCCCAAACTGTCATGTAAAGAGTGGCAATATTTTCCAATGAAGAAAACCAGAAGTTGACTAAAGTAGCTTACTAAGTTGCTTGAGACACATTAAGAATGCACTTCTTGGGCTTCCCTGGTGGCGCAGTGGTTGGGAGTCTGCCTGCCGATGCAGGGGACGTGGGTTCTTGCCCCGGTCCGGGAGGATCCCACATGCCTCAGAGCGGATGGGCCCGTGAGCCATGGCCGCTGAGCCTGCGCGTGCGGAGCCTGTGCTCCACAACGGTAGAGGCCACAGTAGTGAGAGGCCCATGTATCACAAAAAAAAAAAAAAAAAAAAGAATGCACTTCTTTGATATGTCCCACTAAAATGTATTTCAGCACACACACACACACACACACACACACACACACACACACAGTGCAGAGTCCTTTTCTTTTTTTTTTTCTTTTTGGCTCCCAACAAAGGTTTAAAGAAGAGACCCACTACAGGCTTCTATTTACTTTTAACTTTTGTGCATTTGAGATTTGACGTGGTCACAAGTTACCTTTCAGAAACATAAATGAAGTAACAGTTGTGCTGAACACAAATGAAGGTAATTCTGGTGTCATCTGAACTGCTATACAATGCACTGCATTTTTCTCAAACTCAACTTTTCCAGCAGTATGCAAACGAGGCCCAGAACTTTAAGTGATATGTATCTGGTCCTTGGGGGAGGGAGAGGAAGAAACGGTTGGATAGATATTTTCAGGGGCAAACAAGGTACAGAAAAGTGGGTGGGATCTTGGTTTCCTGTTCATAAATTCTTCGAGAAATTTTTGAGCCAAAAGACCTCTATGAATTCTATGTCCAAGTAATCAATTCTGAACACATATCTCACAACCACATGTGACACACTGTCACAAAACTTCCACCAGTACACTTCCTGGCTAGGCAGACGTCAAGTAAAAGAGGCTGCAGTGAGAATCATTTTGTGATAGTTTTACATACTAAACTGGGCTTAACCTATGTCTCTCATTGTATCTTTGCTTCTAAGGGAATGTCCCTCTCTTAGGGATATATTCTACTAACCTCAGCAAGTTTAATATTTTCTAGTGGCCATTAATAGAGAATAGGGGTTCATATCCATCCACGGCCATCTAACAATTTTAGCACTTCTGACTTGTTCCATTAAGTGGAAAAGACTTCTGTTTACTTAGTGGTTCCTGCCCTGGATGACCCAGAGGCAAGAAGGGTCTCAGGGTGGAAATCTCTCTGCCAATCCCTCCTTCTAAATAGTGGACACTGCGGTGAAAACTTTAATAGGACACATCATTCCAGGGGCAGCTGACCCTCACCTATGAGTGTTGTCCAGGTGGCAGGGACACCACTTGTCACATTTGATGCCATAGAGCCCTTCTGGACACAGGCGCGCCTCACAGCGGTCGCCAGCAAAGCCTGCTTCACAGAGGCAGGAGCCGCTCACGTGGTAACACTTCCCTCCATTGACACATTGGCAGGTCTCTGCACAGCGAACTCCGTAGGTGCCAACGGGACACTCATCCTGGCACCTGTCATGCAGGAGGCGGGAGCATAAAATAGATTAGTCAGTGCCTTGTGGAAATACACAGTTGATTCAGATAGGCTTTGTTACGTTTACAATGATATCCTTTTTGGATTTGACATTTATTTGGTAATTGTACCATTACAGATATGAAAAGCATTAAGATAAATTATAGTAGTAACAGTAGTATGACCTGTTTAAAGAAATAGCAAAAACAAAAACAAAATAAAATTATGAGCTTGGGATGAAAAGCATGTTTTACACCTAGTCCTTGCTAAAGGCACACATAGCACTTTAGAAGCTACCAGGAAAGGGAGAAGATGAACTGCCCTAGTGTGAGTTCCCAGCCCATCATTAGGGAATTAAAATATATGCTTTCTCTAAAAAAGAATGAAATAATACCATCTGCAGCAACATGGATGGACATAGAGGTTATCACATTAAGTAAGTCAGACAGAGAAAGACAAACATCATACACCACTTATATGTGGAATCTAAACAAATGACACAAATGAACTCATTTACAAAACAGAAACAGACTTACAGACACAGAAAACAAACTTACGGTTACCAAAGGGGGTAGTGGGCAGGGGGAGATAAATTAGTAGTTTGGGATTAACAGGTACACACCACTATATACAAAATAGGCAAACAACAAGGACCTCCTGTATAGCACAGGGAACTATACTCAATATCTTTTAATAACCTAAAATGGAAAAGAATCTGGAAAAGAATATGTATAATCACATTGCTGTACACCTGAAACTAATACAACATTGTAAATTACCTATCTTCAATTAAAATAAGATATATGCTTTCCCCATTTCAAAGAGAAAACTTTGTAGCAAACTTGAAACGAAATATTAATTCTCTTGGCTTTCACATTGACATTAATTTTTGATTTCAGCCATGTATCTGCTCTTTTCAAAGCTGAATGGCAATCACTGCTCCTCATTTAGAAAGTTATGTAGCTAAATAAACAAAGTCCTCCTTAGATGTGGGAAAGTCTGAGCTACTGAAATGAGGTGTCCTCAACTTCAACCTGGGGAACTCCTGCCAGGAGATGGTAGAGATGCTGGGAGTTCTCGAACACAAAATTTTTATTAAATGGGGTTTTGTCCTCTGTTGGGAAGAAGGGCTACTAAATAGTAAGAAAAAAGATTCACTTTATTGTCTTTTAAAAAATGGCCTAACAGTGTGGTCCCGGCATAAGGATATGCTCTAGGTAAGTTGGATCTGGTGGGAAGCTGAGTTGCTGGAGGGAATTGAGAAGAGAAAATCATCATGGCTCCATGGAACACAAGACTAGCTATCAGGCCAGCCAAGTTTCTTTCTGACCAGGCAAGGTGACTTGAAGGGACTTTCTGTAGCAGCAGGAGCCCTTTCTGCCAAGGGAGGGGAAGCCGGGGTCTCGCCTACCCAGAGTGCTGCCACAGCAGGGTACCCTCTGTGAGTCTCAGCAGCCACTTCCCATGTGGCTCTCAAGTCATGCCAGACCCAGAGTCCAAAATGTAGGTCAGCACTGCATTGTTTCAAATGGGTACAGGGCAAGGGCAAGTGCATGATAATGAATCCAAGCAGACTTCAAAGCAACAGCAAAGAGGCTGAAAAGCAAACATTTTCCACAAGGCTTTGCATAGTTTTTAATGATAGGGTGTGAGGACTAACAATACCAAGGCTGGATGGGATTCTATTTAAGGGCAGAGGATAAATCTTGAGAACCCTTTGATATTTTTCTCCTTAACTCTGGTTCTGGCATGTATTTAGGGAAAAGGGCCTCTTGCAAATTTAGTTTCACAGACTCTAGACACCTTTAGGCTTGTCAATGGCAAAGTCTTCACATCAACCACTCAACAAAGCATTAGAAAAGTTCTGGAGTAATTGAACCAAGTTTATTTAGCAAAAATCAGACGTGTGCTGCAAAGGTACACATGAGTAAACCTATTTTTAGAGCAGAGTATTTTTTAAAGATACTCTATTTTTAACTTGTAAGAAGCTTTACTAAGCCAAGTCACTTAGTTTACTCCTTAAAGATGTAAACTTTGGAGAAAGAAATGCTATAGGACAATCATTGGGCCTCCTCATGGCTCCACTGAAGGCTGGCAAGACAGCTTGGCAACCTGTCTGTCCAGACATCCTTGCAAGGCAGTACCAGAAAAAAAGAAAAAGTTATGCTCAAGGTAAATAAAACCACTAAAAGAAACCCAAATGTTATGCTTTGGACTCCAGGATTTTAACTCAGGAAAAAGCACAGCTCTAAAAGTGGGGAACAGGATAAAAACGTGAAGCATGGAAAAATGTCTGCCGCCAAATGACAGGGGAGCAGTGTGTCTATTCTGTCCTATCTTGGCAGGGACTTCCTTCTCTCTGAGAAAACAAAATCCATAATAGCTGGGCCTGACCCATATTTACCTTTCTAACATATACTTAAACATACTGAGTTTCTGTTTTAAATGGCAAAAAGCCATTTGAATTTTACTTACTGAAGTAGCCAGTAAAGTTTGGTTTACCTTCCCACTTGTTTTTTGTCAATGTTGTACTTGTAAGAGAATTCTATTAATAATAGTTATGTCTGCTTCCACCTACCACACCAAAATGGTAGGATATCTTTCTAGAAGTAGGTATTTTCCACCTTAAAAATAAATGCAATCATGAAGTAGCTTACATCCTTCTCATTGGCTGAATTAGAAGTCTTTGTCAAGCAGTCTTATCTCCCTTTTGGGCTTTTTCTAAAAGAAGCATCATTTCCCAACGAATTTTATGCCCTTAATGTTGCTTTTGTGGTCCCATGTGGAATAAGAAAAGTAATTTTAGAAGTCATTAAAAGAGGAAATATTTTCTTAGGAGAGATGGCAGAGAGGCAGATAAAAATACAGCAATAAATATTGGCCATAGTAGAAATATGAAAATGTGAAGTTCCTATTTTATTTTTTTAGATTTTGAATAATACCCTGGAATTGGGAAAAATGGACAAGCATTAAGTAGAGATAACCTCATAAAACATGACACCAATACCCAAACCAGTGAGGGTCGCAGGCTTGTTTGAATATCATTTTGATTATCATATTGCATCTCACTGTTAACTTATGGAAAAGGAAGTGAGTTAGCACATAAGGGGCGCCAGCTTCCTTTTTCTCCTTTGTCCTTTTGAGCATGGCCCTCCAAGAGTGACCTGAATAAATGGGCCAAACCATGATTTAGTGTGAAAGAATCACATTCCTCATTAAACTGGGATCAATAGATAGGCTGCCTACCTTTCAAACATCTAGAACTGCTGCTCTGGGGAAATATAAAGAACACTGGGAAAGAGCCAACTTTTCCACAATCCCAGAAGCAGGAAAGAGTTCCTCCACTGAAGGCCAGTTCTGCATCCCCCAATTCCTGTCTCCAATTTTGGACTTCACCTCCTTTGGCCCACATTCTTCTTCACTTTCAGGGTGGTACAGAAGACAGCATGGCAGGCTGGCTTCACCTTAACAGAGTCCATAACTGATCCACGGATCTCTCCACTCAGCTAATGCGTAAGGAGCACCAATTATGTACATGGACTCATGCTAGGCCATCAAAGGCCCCAGTGCGATGATGCCATGACAGCCCATCAGCATTAAGAACACTCTTTTAACCCCTTCAGAAGAATTTTTGTGAGGATCTGAAAGCCATGCTCTCACCACTCATACTTGGCTGTGCCGCATGAGATTTCCTCACCACGCTGTCCTCTCAACCGTCCCACAAACCCTACAGCCTATTATGGGGGCATCCCATGATCTGCTCTGCCTGCTTACAAGGTGCCCGTTTTGTTTGTTCTGTTTTCTCTCTGGCTGGGAGGGCCGTCACCACATCCTGGGTACGCTCTGGGCCAGCTGCCTACGGTGGTACCTGTTTCCCTCTGATCTGACCTCAGTGATCAAGTTTCGCTGACTTCTCAAAACAGGGGAAATGGCAAGTCCCCAGGCCTTTGGGCTGCTTTCCCCACACCTCCTGCCACAGATGGTTCTATAACCACTTATTATTTCCCTTTCACGATGACAAATGTGCTTGTTGTCATTGTGTTGTGTGTGTGTGTGTGTGTGTCTGCATGTGTTAACTCTTGAACCCAGATAGTGAGAGCAGAATTGAAAACAGGAGTCATGTCATCAGTTCATCGGAAAAACAACAGTTATAAAAACAAGTCAAGAAGCAAGTTCCCTCTTCACTTTCCTTCTCTTTCTCTAGCTCTTTGCCAGCTTTGCCTCAAATCTAAAACTCACCTGAATATTAGCTGTTATCCCCTTTCCCTGTATGTTATGTTCCCTGTATGTTATCCCCTTTCCCTGTATCATGTAAAGATGAGTATAAGCCGGCCTGTATGTTTGTTGATTTTGTGTTTCCTTGAATTTGAGACTTAAATCCCTACAGGGCAAGAAAACCATTATATTTAAATTTTTAGGGTCCAAAAATATTACACAGAACTATTATTTAGGGTTCTGCTTGGTCCCATGCCTCTCCCTTCCTGACTTATCTTTCTATATTAAGATATTAATGCCACATGGATCCAGAACTCATCTAACAACATCATTTTCCAAAATACAATCATAAACCAGGATGTAGGGCACAAAAACTTTCTGAGTAGCCCAATTACATGTTGTAAAAACCATGTGCTAAAGGTGTCAATACTTCATAACATCAAAAAACTAAGGAAAATATGTAGTTATATTAACAAAAGATGAAAAAGTCTTTAATGAAATTAAACAGATACTACTAACAAAAGTTCCTAATAAAAATAGGAATTAAAAAAAAAAAAACAGGGCTTCCCTGGTGGCGCAGTGGTTGAGAGTCTGTCTGCCAAAGCAGGGGACACGGGTTCAAGCCCTGGTCTGGGAAGATCCCACGTGCCGCAGAGCAACTAGGCCCATGAGCCACAACTACTGAGCCTGCGCGTCTGGAACGTGTGCTCTGCAACAAGAGAGGCCGCGACAGTGAGAGGCCCGCGCACCGCGATGAATAGTGGCCCCCACTTGCCGCAACTAAAGCCCTCGCACAGAAACGAAGACCCAACACAGCCAAAAATGAAAATAATTAATTTTAAAAAAAAAACACTACTCAAGGGGACTTCCCTGGTGGTCCAGTGGTTAAGATTTCACCTTCCAATGCAGGGGGTGCTGGTTCGATCCCTGGTCGGGGAGCTAAGATCCCACATGCCTCGCGGCCAAAAAACCAAAACATAAAACAGAAGCAACATTGTAACAAGTGTAATAAAGATTTTTAAAATGGTCCACATCAAAAAGAATCTTAAAAAAAAAACCTACTGAAGCATGAAAAAGACAGTAACAAACATGAAACTATACTGGAGCCATTTCCAATAAAATTAGGAAGAAGACAGGAATTCCCACTATTACCTCTATTTGTCAACATTCATTCAGAGGTTTAAATTAATGCAACAACTCAAGAAAATAAAATAATCATTACAAATCTTGAAAAGAAGAGCCTAACTTGTCTTTATTTGTAGATGATAAAATAACCATAGTATTTGCTAAAAATAACATGAGAATTAACTAAGAAGTTTGGTAGGGTGGCTAAATAAAAAAATATTCAAAGGCAAGTTCTTCTTTATCCAGAAATATCTAATTAAAAACTTAAATGGGGGCTTCCCTGGTGGCACAGTGGTTGAGAGTCCGCCTGCCGATGCAGGGAACGTGGGTTCGTGCCCTGGTCCAGGAAGATCCCACATGCTGCAGAGCGGCTAGGCCCGCGAGCCATGGCCGCTGGGTCTGCGCGTCCGGAGCCTGTGCTCCGCAATGGGAGAGGCCACAACAGTGAGAGGCCCACGTACCGCAAAAAAAAAAAAAAAAAAAAAAAAACTTAAATGGGATTTTTCAAAAATTACAAAATACTTATAAAAAAATGTAATAAGGAAGTGCAGAGTCTAAGTGTGTGTGGGGGGGGAAACACCCTACAGTATCTTATTAAAAGTCATAAAATTAGACCAGAATTTTAGAAAGAAAAAAATTAGAGAGGAAGGTTAAAGGAATTCTTAATTCACAGATATCACCAAAAAAATAATGATACCTAGTATCTATATAGCTTCTAGACATCACTCAAATAATCGCTAGTATTTATACAGCTCATAGAAATCATTCCACTACAATAATAGCTAATATCTGCAAGTTTCAGCACTGTTTTAAATGCTTTAATGTACTCATTTAATCCTTATAACAACCCTAGAGGAAAGTACAGTTATTTATTTGAACATTATAGATTAGGATGTTTCCAAGGACACAGGTTCCAAAATCTTTGTTTTTGGCTATTATACTCTTCTGCCTCTCAAGCCTCTTTCTCTAATTTTACGCATACATCTAGCAAGCTTGGTTATCAAGTCTTCCAGAATGCAACAGATTAAAGAGCTAATTAGAAGCCGTAAAAGCACTCTGGGTAACAGTTTACCACCTAAGACAAAAAAGGACAAGCAATGGGTGTAAAAACCACGCACCACACGAGCATCACGTGCGACCAGAGAGCCCTGTGAGTCCCACGGGGTCTTACTCTATCAGCACTGCACAATGAAACAACTGCTATTCTTCTTTTTTTTTATCCTTTTTTAAAAACATCTTTATTGGAGTATAATTGCTTTACAATGGTGTGTTAGTTTCTGCTGTACAACAAAGTGAATCAGCTGTATGTATACATATATCCCCATATCCCCTCCGTCTTGCATCTCCCTCCCACCCTCTCTATCCCACCCCTCTAGGTGGTCACAAAGCACCGAGCTGATCTCCCTGTGTTATGTGGCTGCTTCCCACTAGCTATCTATTTTACGTTTGGTAGTGTATATATGTCAATGCCACTCTCTCACTTAGTCCCACCTCCTAGAGAAATGGAAATAAAAACAAAAATAAACAAATGGGACCTAATGAAACTTAAAAGCTTTTGCACAGCAAAGGAAACCATAAGCAAGACGAAAAGACAACTCTCAGAATGGAAGAAAATATTTGCAAACGAAGCAACTGACAAAGGATTAATCTCCAAAATACACTGCAGCTCATGCAGTTCAATATCAAATACACTGCAGTTCATGCAGTTCAATATCAAAAAAAAACACGACTGCTATTCTTAAGAGTACACAGCATCATAAGAAGGTAACTTTATGCCTGACATACTTTTTTTTTAATTTAACTTTATGTTTTTATACAGCAGGTTCTTATTAGTCATCAATTTTATACACATCAGTGTATGCATGTCAATCCCAATCGCCCAATTCAGCACACCACCATCCCCAGCCCCCCCGTGGCTTTCCCCCCTTGGTGTCCATACATTTGTTCTCTACATCTGTGTCTCAGCTTCTTCCCTGCAAACCGGTTCATCTGTACCATTTTTCCAGGTTACACATACATGCGTTAATATAGGGTATTTGTTTTTCTCTTTCTGACTTACTTCACTCTGTATGACAGTCTCTAGATCCATCCACATCTCAACAAATAACTCAATTTTGTTTCTTTTTCTGGATGAGTAATATTCCATTGTACATAGGTACCACAACTTCTTTATCCATTCGTCTGTTGATGGGCACTTAGGTTGCCTGGCTATTGTAAATAGTACTGCAGTGAACATTGGGGTGCATGTGTCTTTTTGAATTATGGTTTTCTCTGGGTATATGCCCAGTATTGGGATTGCTGGATTATATGGTAATTCTATTTTTAGTTTTTTAAGGAACCTTCATACCGTTCTCCATAGTGGCTGTATCAATTTACATTCCCACCAACAGTGCAAGAGGGTTCCCTTTTCTCCACACCCTCTCCAGCATTTGTTGTTTGTAGATTTTCTGATGATGCCCATTCTAACTGGTGTGAGGTGATACCTCACTGTAGTTTTGATTTGCATTTCTCTAATAATTAGTGATGTTGAGCAGCTTTTCATGTGCTTCTTGTATGCCTGACATACTTTTTAAAGATACCTAAATACACATCCCATTTTAAAATAAATCTATCCAAAAATCTTTAAAATGTAAAAAGTATTGGTGCTTGAAGTGGTTGTCCTAAACACTTAACTGTGTAGAACTCATCCATCATGGGTTCTGATATTTTATTATTTTTTTAAAATAAAATATAATATCTTCAATTCACCATTGCTGTATCTTCAATTCACCATTGCTGTCTGTGATCCAGTTTTTATGCACTGAGTTGGGAAGGAATCTGTCAAACACACTGATACCTTACAGATGCTTCTTGGATGATTACAGAATAGTCACAGACAAATGGTAGTAAACGTGTTCCCTGGACCCTCCAAGCTCTCCTTTCACACCGTTACAAACAGTCAGAGAAGCACAAGGATGTCCCTTACCGTTCCCCTGTGTATCCGGGACTGCAGTGACATTGGCCCGTGGTGGCATCACATGTCCCTCCATTATGGCACTGACATTCTTGTGAACAGTTCTTTCCAAAGCGACCCTCGGGGCAAGGCTGACCACACACTGTGCCCTGCATTCAAAGAGACTTGGGAAATTAGATGGGCCTCCAGCCAGGGAAGGGCCAAAGGAGAAGGGAGAAAAGAGGGGAAACAAAAAGGGAGGAGGGATATAGGAACAGGGCTGCAAGAAGATTAGATAAAGGAGATTTTAGAACACGTACACTCTGTTCATCATCTCGAAAGTGTTAGAAATTCTAAATTGACTTATTTGCTTAGTAAGCCTAAATCTCAAGATACACTCATAGGTGGCAGAATAGTAATCTTAAGAAATACCTATATTAAAAAAATAAAGTTACATCAAATTATTATGGAAACCTAAGGAATTTACAAATCCTCCTAAGTATTCTTCCTTGTGCCTTACATGTACAGTAAGTCAACAATACTTATTGAGTATCCATTACATAAATGACAACATCTGGCCCAAATGGAATATCCAAATGCTTCACCATATGTTCTAGAGAAAATAAACTTCATCACTGGTTTTATTTCTTATAAGGAAGCATAAGAAAAGACTGACATTTTTTGTACCTGAATTAATGATAACGTTGCCTAAGAAATACTTCAGCAGAAATGAACCTAGACATTTTATTTCAGAAGAAAATACACTTTTATTTTCAGCAGGTTCAACAAACATTGTTGGGCCAAGATCAATAGGAAAGCCTATTTCCTGGGGAGAAAAATCGAGAGAGTAACTTGGACACATCTCCTCACCCTAGAGGCTGTCTGTCTTGTCAGATACTGTCATATTTATTCCAGTACTATGTGGAGAAGCAGAAGATACTTTGCCAATAAGTCAATGAAATATTCTACTACTTTCTACTTCACTCGTCTACATAACTTGGGCTTGTAGCTTATCATCTATTTACTGGAGTTACTGTTTCAGCAAACAACATATCCCAAGTAACAGGAATTTTTACAATGTTTTTAAATGTTGGAAGCTGTTGCTTTGTCCTCCTTCTCTATAAAAAAGACAGACTGTGAGCACCCTGATATTGGAGGCTAGCGAACACCAGATGGTTTTGTAAATGTTTATTCTGGGTAGTGTAAGAAAATACATTTCCTCTAACTCCTGGCTATCTACAAAGGCAGTTGGTGTGCTAATTAAGTCTCCTCTGGTGGTTTCTAGTTATCTACCAATGAGGAAAGTTCTTCCAGAATCTTGGAACTGAAAAAGCCTTCGAGAGGTGATTCAAATCAATACTTAACTGAGAATCATCTATGTGCCAGGCATCGTGCTAAGCTCTGAGAATCAAAGATAAAGTCGCAACCTTTAATTAGCTCACAACACGGTGAGGGGGAAAGATGTAAAAATAGCTCTGACCCCTCCATTCTAGCATAACATATTAACATGACTAAAGTAATAACACGCCTAGGGTTAATCCATGATAAGCAGGGGTTCTGGTGAAAATTCTCACTCTCTCAGGGACTAACTACTCACATTTTGCAATGGTCCCACATAAGCTTCAGAGATGCTGTTGAAATATTATTTATAAATAAGGATTAATGTCCTACTTAAAGCTATTTGCTCACATTATTCCTATTAGTTGAAATACATACATGTGTATGTGTGATAGGAATATATATTCATCATGAAAAGTACCTAGGATGATTGCACAAAGAAAATGTTGTAAAGAGAAGTATAAGTTGGAAGCTCAGCTATGCACATAAAAAAATGACCTGAAACATTCAGTAAGAAACATCTATCAAGGTAGGGGCCCCAGAGTATTGGGGAGGCTCCACTGGGCTGATGGAGAGGGCCATCTGCCCACCTACTGGGACTCACGGTCCAAGCTTGTGGTTACCGCTATCCCACATCATGACCACCCCAACCCAGAAGAAGAACAAAGCTTCAATCTCAAGATGAGGCAACTCTACAGACAATGTCTACACAAAAATCCTAGGAGTAACATGCCTATAGCTCCTCATTCAAAGAACACAGAGCTCCCTGGACACTCTGCTATCCCAGCAAAATCCATCCCTTGCCAAGGACCAAGCAATGACCAGTGTTGGCAAAAGGTTGAATACAAGAAATAAAAGAAGAGAAGGAGTCAAAGATAATTCAGCATTTCTACCTTGGGCAACTAAAAAAGAAGTGTTGGTTTTAATGAGGATAAAAAAGGTAAAAAAGGAATTGCGGTACAACAAAGGATTAGGGGTACAACAAATTTGGTTCTATGACCACTGACTTTGACGGGCCTGCTTCCAGCTCAGCAGTACTTCAATAGCTCCCCTGTTCACCTCACCATGAGGCATCAATAAAAGGCCCCCTTGCACTGACTCCATTGCTTCATAGAGTTTCCCCAGGCTCTGCTTCCTTGTCTTGCCCACTTACCATTTCCAGCTCTTGCCTTGGTTCTGATATTTCTTTTCCACTTGTCCCAGTGGTCTTAACATCTTGAACTCAACCTTACTTCCTGTGATTCTCACCAGGAAGTGGACTCCAGGTCTCCTTTGCTCCATGCCTACAACAAGGGCAATCCCAAACCAGTCCCATCCCATGTCTGGCTCCTAAGGCAGACACATCAAATACACATCTGTGGTCAAGTGAGGGAAAGTCAAGGTTTGGGAAAATCAGCAGATGGTTGTTAAAGCCATGGATCCTAATGAGCTTTCCAGAAAAGATTTATAGTGACAAAAGAGAAAGGTAAGACTGGAACCAAGGAAATACTGTAAGAAAGCAGTATGTAAAAGAAGGGGGATTAGGAAAAGAGATTTTTAGTAAGAGAGGTAGGACAGAGGATTATCAAAAACTGGAGGGAAAAGAGATTAGGAAAGGGAGGTGGATGAGCAACAGAGTCAAAAGCTTTGGAGAAGTGAAGTGGAATGAGAAGAGAGGAGTTGCTACTGGATTTGGCAATTAAGTCACTTGAACCCCTGCAAGAACAACTTCACTACAGTTCATGGAGATGGAAGGTAATCATCAAGTAAATTGTTCTTTTATTTTCTGTATGTTAACGAAGGAAACAGACATTGGTCATTCACTCTTCTGCCTTCAAGCAGACTTATACACAAACCAATTTAGAGAAATACGAACCAATGTTATTTCCTGATTTCAGAGTAATCTACTTAGTAAACCAGCTTTGACATTTTTTATTCCACATAACATTAAGCCTGTGAGACACTACATAAAGGGTAATGAGAAGGCCACGCACCACAATGAAGAGTAGCCCCCGCTCACCGCAACTAGCGAAAGCCTGCACACAGCAACAAAGACCCAACGCAGCCAAAAAGAGTAAATGAATAAATAATAAAAATAAATTAATTATTAAAAAAAGACAGAGTATCACAGTCAAAGTCTGGGAAGTGTGGTGAGATATAGCTTCCTCCTAAAGTATCATACTATAACCTCTGAGAAGTTCTGCAATACTTGGAAAACCCAGCTTTCCTCAATGTGTCTCGAGATTCATAAGACTGAATAACTTTTTCACATAACACTTAACCTGTTGAGAATAATGTTCCCAAGAATAATAATGATCCACAGAGCATAATTATGAAAATGCTTATTTAAATAGTTGCAGGGTTTGACAGCTCTTGCTGTCATGTGTAAGGCAAGATATTTCCCTTTTATATCCTGAGGGGAAATGCAGAACACATGGCCTACTATCTTTTCCATGAGGACCCTTAATACACTTCAAGTTCAGGATTTAATCACCTTCTGCCTTCTCTGGACTGAAAAATTCCAGCTTTGAAATGATCAGGTATTTCCAATTTTGGAATCTTTAACCATCAATGTAACTTTCTTTTGTATCAAAGTCCTCCACATGCGTTTTCACTTGAGTATCCTGGAACAGGGTGCTTTGGAAGGGTGGAAGTGAGCTTACCAGCCAGCCAGAAGGACACGAGCATTCTCCAGTGACGTGATGACATACACCTCCATTTTGGCAGGGGCATCTCTGCTCACACTGTGGCCCGTGCTTGCCAGGGGGACAAAGATCCTCACAGCTGAGGGATTAACATGTGACAAAGGACACCATGATTTACCCAACCACACAACCCTTAGGTTCACAGACACAGCAGCACCCACAGCCCTAAAATAGACCAGATTTCTCTGTCCAGTATTGTTCGTTTCATTAACATCAAGGGCATCAATCATATTGGCTGGAAGGGTCTTTGAGGGGTCACCTAGTCCTTCCCTTTGTTTGGGGATATCTTCTGAGTGATTAGCTTTTTTGATTGGGGGGGTGGGGGATGATGCTAGGCTTGTGGGATCTTAGTTCCCTGACCAGGGATTGAACACGGGCCCTCGGCAGTAAGAGCATGGAGTCCTAACCACTGGACCACCAAGGAATTCCCATGTTTTGGGATATTTTCTAATGAAACCATTTCAATTTGAGGAGAATCTGTCCTATCAGAGAGCACCAAGGATGACTCTCGTGGGCCACACGCTCCCTGGTGACAGGTACTTTCCATGTAACTTTTATAAAGCTAATGGGTTACACTGGAAGTCTATTTGGTGTGTTTGTGCTAACCTCAAAGGAGACTGAAACGTCTACACATCACCCCATTAGTGTACAAAATCTTCATAACCAATTTTCAGCGTTCTCTTCTTCAGAATGACAAGCCCCCACCCCATATTGTATGAATACACCTTCTTCCCTAAGGCTTTAATTGTCTTTTTTACTCTCCTGTAAAATTGCTGCAAGTTTCCCAAAGCCCTATGCAACTGTGGCCTTGATAAAAACCCATAAAAGCAATATTAACAATTAAATAGTCTGAGATGATCATCCATGCTTCTGAAAATCAGGGCTTTCTTGGCTAATGCAATTCTTTCCTTAGCCCTACTCGTATAGCCCTAACACTGTCAGCAGGAAGTATTTACCGAGTCAGCCACATTTTTTTCAAGTTCTAATTCTGTGACTTACAAGTGTAATTTTCTCATTAAGGGAAGAAAATTGTTTTATCTCCTACTTTTTTTCTGGCAAATTCTGCCTCTTAGTCTGTTTGCTAATACAAGCAAACCGCAGAATGCCTTTCCCACAAAATAAAGCAGTAGAGATTAAGTAACTGCTTTAGTGTTCCCCAGAAAGAATTAAACTATCTGTGTGCACATATCCTGCACAGAGGTGATATATGTACTTTCGAATTCACAAAGCAACATACATATCTATGGGCATTAAATAACCCAGCTAACCTTTCATCATGGACTATTTCTGACATCTTTCACCTTCCTTCTTCTCTAAGGCACTGAACCCACCCCGCTTTATCCAGCTAATTAACAGAGCAGAACAACGTGGATCATTAACAGCCGGCCGTGTAATGAATGCAATTGAGGGAGTATCAAAGTGGAACCCAAATCTGCCCCAACAACCCCCAATACTGCCATTCAGCACAGCATCCTGGCCCTCTCTGCCTCTGCTCTGCCAAAAGAAGGCATGGAAGCTGGCTCTGAGGCTCTGGCTGGGCTCTGATGCTCTACAGCAAACAGCATCTGGGCCTGGGGTCCTATTCCCTCAGTAACTCTTCAGGCAGCAATAGAAACAGAAGCACAGGAATATACCAGCAGCATGAACAGAGAGGGTGGGTGGGCTCTGCTATGCTGCTCAGCAGCAAGTCACTTACAAGGCTCCAGTGTAGCCGGGTGGGCAGCGGCACTCCCCCGTGACGTGATCGCAGGTAGCTCCGTTCTGGCACTGGCATCTCTGGTGACAGTCGTTACCATACGTGCCCTGCTCACAGCGCTCCTCGCAGCGCCAGCCCCGGAAGCCCGCAGCGCAGTGGCAAGCCCCCGTGATGGGGTTGCACAGAGCCCCGTTTTTGCACTGGCACCGGCTGCTGCAGTGAGGCCCCCAGTGATCACCATCGCAGGCTGAGGTTGGGGAAAGAAACAGTGGAGGGCATCAGAGTACAGGTGTGGGTAATGGCAAGCCCTTTAGAAGCAGCTTTCCTCTCCCTTTGGAGAGAGTGGATTGATGATCCCTTCATCACCATTCCTCAACAGAGCAGCAGGGCTCAGGCACACATCCATGGCAATATTTCACTGGTGCTCCGCAGTGGACCACTTCCTATCACTCCGCTGCTAAAGCATTGCTATACTGTTCAACTCCATGCCTGTGCTCAGCCTATTCCCTGCACCTGGAATGTTGCGTTTGATGTGGCCAGAGTCGTTGGCTAGGGGAGGGTGTGAGCAGTTGTAGGGAGAGAGGAGGCTGGCTAGGCAGATGGGAATGGTCAGCTTATGCAGGGGTTTTTATGCACACCAAGAAGTTTGGATTGCATCTGGTGGACAAGGGATTGGTAGTAAAGGATTTTAAGCGCTGAGGGACAATGGAGATTTGCCTTCTAGTAAGATCAGCTGGCTACAGCATGAGGAGGGCAGGAAGCAGCTGACAAGAAGCATAGTACTCAGGGGATCAGTGAGGGGGCCTTGCCTCAGGCAATGATGAGAGGGACAAAGAGGCGACCCACAGGCAGTCCACTGAGGAGTGGGCTGGCCTTGCTACAGGTACGCGCCGAGCTCTCGAAAAGGAAACTGCTGCTGTGCTTTCAAAGTAATCAATCAAAATACATGTGATTGGGAGGTAACCAGAAAAGGTAGGGAAAAAATTGACTAAATGTTTAACGTCACTGACTTTAAAATACAACAAACCTGAAACTGATATGGACAGCAAATAAAAAGATAAGAGGTACATGAAACCAGGTAATACAAAGGCAGAAAAAGCATTTAAAAGACATATTTTGTTTTTAACAGCTTTATTGGAGTATAATTGCTTTACAATGGTGTGTTAGTTTCTGCTTTATAACAAAGTGAATCAGCTATGCATATACATATATCCCCATATCTCCTCCCTCTTGCATCTCCCTCCCACCCTCCCTATCCCACCCCTCTAGGTGCTCACAAAGCACAGAGCTGATCTCCCTGTGTTATGCAGCTGCTTCCCACTAGCTATCTATTTTACATTTGGTAGTGTATATATGTCCATGCCACTCTCTCACTTCGTCCCAGCTTACCCTTCCCCCTCCCCGTGTCCTCAAGTCCATTCTCTATGTCTGTGTCTTTATTCCTGTCCTGCCCCAGGTTCTTCAGAACCATATTTTTTTTTAGATTCCATATATATGTGTTAGCATATGGTATTTGTTTTTCTCTTTCTGACTTACTTCACTCTGTATGACGGACTCTAGGTCCATCCACCTCACTACAAATAACTCAATTTTGTTTCTTTTATGGCTGAGTAATATTCCATTGTATATATGTGCCACATCTTCTTTATCCATTCATCTGTTGATGGACACTTAGGTTGCTTCCATGCCCTGGCTATTGTAAATAGAGCTGCAATGAACATTGTGGTACATGACTCTGAATTATGGTTTCCTGAGGGTATATGCCCAGTAGTGGGATTGCTGGGTCATATGGTAGTTCTTTTTTTAGTTATTTAAGGAACCTCCATACTGTTCTCCATAGTGGCTGTATCAATTTACATTCCCACCAACAGTGCAAGAGGGTTCCCTTTTCTCCACACCCTCTCCAGCATTTAATGTTTGTAGAGTTTTTTGATGATGGCCATTCTGACTGGTGTGAGGTGATATCTCATTGTAGTTTTGATCTGCGCTTCTCTAATAATTAGTGATGTTGAGCATCCTTTCATGTGTTTGTTGGCAATCTGTATAACTTCTTTGGAGAAATGTGTATTTAGGTCTTCTGCCCGTGTTTGGATTGGGTTGTTTGTTTTTTTGTTATTGAGCTGCATGAGCTGCTTGTAAATTTTGGAGATTAATCCTTTGTCAGCTGCTTCATTTGCAAATATTTTCTCCCATTCTGAGGGTTGTCTTTTTGTCTTGTTTATGGTTTCCTTTGCTGTGCAAAGCTTTTAAGTTTCATTAGGTCCCATTTGTTTGTTTTTATTTCCATTTCTCTAGGAGGTGGGTCTAAAAGGATCTTGCTGTGATTTATGTCATAGAATGTTCTGCCTATGTCTCCCTCTCAGAGTTTTAGAGTGTCTGGCCTTACATTTAGGCCTTTAATCCATTTTGAGTTTATTTTTGTGTATGGTGTTAGGGAGTGTTCTAATTTCATCCTTTTACATGTGGCCACCCAGTTTTCCCAACACCACTTATTGAAGAGGCTGTCTTTTCTCCATTGTATATTCTTGCCTCCTTTATCAAAAATAAGGTGTCCATAGGTGCATTGGTTTATCTCTGGGCTTTCAATCCTATTCCATTGATCTATATTTCTGTTTTTGTGCCAGTACCATACTGTTTTGATAGTTTTGTAGTATAGTGTGAAGTCCAGGAGCCTGATTCCTCCGGCTCCATTTTTCTTTCTCAAGATTGCTTTGGCTATTCAGGATCTTTTGTGTTTCCATACAAATTGTGAAATTTTTTGTTCTAGTTCTATGAAAAATGCCAGTGGTAGTTTCATAGGGATTGCATTGAATTTGTAGATTGCTTTCGGTAGTATAGTCATTTTCACAATGTTGATTCTTCCAATCCAAGAACATGGTATATCTCTCCACCTGTTTGTATCGTCTTTAATTTCTTACATCAGTGTCTTATAGTTTTCTGCATTCAGGTATTTTGTCTCCTTAGGTAGGTTTATTCGTAGGTATTTTATTCTTTTTGTTGCAATGGTAAATGGGAGTGTTCCCTTAAGTTCTCTTTCACATTTTTCATCATTAGTGTATAGGAATGCAGGAGATTTCTGTGCATTAATTTTGTATCCTGCTACTTTACCAAATTCCTTGATTAGCTCTAGTAGTTTTCTGTTAGCATCTTTAGGATTCTGTATGTATAGTATCATATCATCTGCAAAGAGTGACAGCTTTACTTCTTCTTTTCCGATTTGGATTCCTTTTATTTCTTCTTCTTCTCTAATTGCTGTGGCTAAAACTTCCAAAACTATGTTGAATAATAGTGGTGAGAGTGGACAACCTTGTCTTGCTCCTGATCTTAGAGGAAATGGTTTCAGTTTTTCACCATTGAGAACGATGTTGGCTGTGGGTTTGTCATATATGGCCTTTATTATGTTGAGGTAAGTTCCCTCTATGCCTACTTTTGGGAGGGTTTTTATCATAAATTGGTGTTGAATTTTGTCTAAAGCTTTTTCTGCATCTATTGAGATGACCATATGGTTTTTGTTCTTCGATTTGTTAATATGGTGTGTCACATTGATTGATTTACATATATTGAAGAATCCTTGCGTTCCTAGGATAAACCCCACTTGATCATGGTGTATGATCCTTTTAATGTGTTGTTGGATTCTGTTTGCTACTGTTTTGTTGAGGATTTTTGCATCTATGTTCATCAGTGATATTGGACTGTAGTTTTCTTTCTTTTTGACATCTTTGTCTGGTTTTGGTATCAGGGTGATGGTGGCCTCGTAGAATGAGTTTGGGAGTGTTCTTCCCTCTGTTATATTTTGGAAGAATTTGAGAAGGATAGGTATTAGCTCTTCTCTAAATGTTTGATAGAATTCACCTGTGAAGCCATCTGGTCCTGGGCTAAAAGTCAGATTTTAAAATGCAGTTCCAAAGGAAAGGAAGAATGGCCATGATTCAAGTCAATGAGCAGGAAAAAGAGAGCAGAGAAGGAAAAAACCTCAATTGCAAACATTCTAAAATTTATGAAGGGTGACAATAAGCAAAGCCTACTCTCAATATGCATTTCCTAGGCAGCGGTGCATTTATTAATTAGACGCTATAAAAGTCACTAGGGAGGAAGCACCCTGCCTAGAGCTCCTAGGATAAATTGCTTTTATGATAAAAAGAAAGTTTCATTTCATAAAACTTTTGTAACGTCAACAGATCTGGAATAAACTATTGAAAAAAACAAAACTAGGCACACAGCAAACAACTTATTAGACTATTAGACATGCAGGATTTATCTTACATTATTAGAACCTACCTTTCATTTCATAATTTCAAAAGGTTTAAATGAATAATTCTGTTTTTAATCAGTATGGCTTTGGTCTCATTAGTACTTTAATAAACATACTTTCACACAATTAAAAGCAGTGGAAGAGAATTATCGAACCTAAAGCAGATCAAGAAAGCAATTACTGAAGAACTCACAATATTCTTTCACAAAATAAGATTAAGTGGTAGTTCCAAGACGATATTTCAGCCTAATTGTTATTCATATGAGTAGCATCTTTTATTGCCTATGGATATGGCCAAAGTTGTGGGTTTTTTTCAATTTTAATTCTTTCAATCTAAGATTTATTCTTAAAAAAAAAAAAATTACATGGTATGTTCCTTTAAGACCTCTCAGCTATCCCAGTTGGAGAAGAATCTGTCCTGTTTTGAAGGTCCCCCAAGGTAAATTACATAGTCCTTTGTAACTTGTTCCCTGGTTCATCAATCCTAAGAGTACGGAAAATCTTCATTCCATGTAATCCAAATCCATTATCCTATAACTTGATCCCCCCCTCCTCTTAACAGCATAGTCAATCCTGTACATCACTGTTCCCTATATTGTAAATGATTTTATTCCTTAAACATGAATACATCCTTGACACTGCTCTTTGTTATACTAAATACTACAACCTCAATACTTCTATGTAGTTTTTAAAAGTTTACTCAATTTCACTCATTTTCTTTGCTGAATCCTCTCCAGAATGTCCACATCCCTCTCAACTTCCGGGAGCCTCAGGTGCTAAATTAAAGATCCATTATTCCTTATGTATAATGGGGGATTAATTGATTGACGCAGAACAACAATGTAGGTAATAAAATTACCTTGATAAGGATATCAAGATCATGTCAAAAGCATTAAAAAAAAACATCACGATGACTTAGAGTTCTTTTCCCTCACTGTGATATTGGGGTAAGAGGGGGCTGGAGCACATATGTTTTATAGAATATATTTTACAACAAGAGGAGAGTGGTAGGAAGAATTTAAGCATTGAGGGGATAGAACTGGTCTTTCCTCTCCTTCATAACCCATTTATTTGTACATCCCATTCAACAGCTTCTCTCCCAGCAGAGCAGTCAGGCACAGACCAGTTCTATTTTCTCGGGATTAGATAAAAACAAAACCAAAAAAAACCCTTAAGATATTTCCTCATGGTAGAAACAAGTTTATAGCAGACATTGATAACTATCAGCATTAAAGAAAGGGTTTCAGGCTTTTAAAGAAATATTATCGTGCCGACATGGTTAATTTCCTGCCTATGTCTAAGCACTGTGGCATGCTTTGAAGTGACAGCTTCTCCCCTTGGGGTTTTATTTCTCTAAAAAGCCACTGATACATGGGCCTCACAATGTGAATACTAAGCACCAACATGGACTCTACTGGGAAGAAAATCCACATACAGAAGTCTACAGACAAATAGACAGGAAGTAGGACAAGTAAGATACAGAAGCCTGGCTTGAATGTAGCCATCAATGTGACTTCCTTTCCTTTCTTCATCTGTCATATTTAACTGCTTCAACATACCCACTTTTAAATGTATACTAGTGAGTTACACAGTTTATCGCACAAAAGCCAGCTTTCTTCCCTGATTACTACAAATACAAGAGTATGTTGACTGTCTAGTACAAGAGGGAGAATTTGTTCCTTATGTTTAGTGCCAAGCTTGGCCAATTATCCTGAATTCAAGTACTGTATTTAGAAAGACAGTTTGGAGAGAGTCTGAACTCAAATCATCTGACATCTTTTAGTTAACACCTCACTCAAATTTCAAGGGGCAAGTATTTCACTCCTCAAGAAAAAGGGACTGGGTTGTCTCCCACAGACAACTTTTTTAAAAAATGTAATATGTATAACTGAATCACTGTGCTGTACAGCAGAAATTAACACAACATTGTAAATCAACTATACTTCAATAAAATAAATTTTTTTAATGTAGTTAACATGGAAACAACTTGAATAACCTAATAGGAAAAGGTAAATGAACAAAATTTTGTTTCAGATTAAATTGAAAAGAACCCAGATGCTAATAAGGAAGCGATGCCTCCTTTTCAGCTTCTGGTTTCAGTTCTTATTGTGCGAACAGCTAGAAATGGGCTATCAGATGCCATGTGCCCAGAATCATGCAGATGTTTCAGGAGACGGCTTAACGAGGGTCTCAGCACAGACAGCTTGCTCTAAGAAGCTCTCATAATAAGTTGGAAATAAAAGGGATTTTAAACTACTGTGTAATGTCAGGAGTATACAGACCATGCTACAGCTCTTCGGGACAGCTTAGCAGAGCACTGGCTCCTCTCAAGACAATGGACTCCCTGGAGCTCTAATGGCTGTAACTTCCGATGACATCTGTAACCACAGGTTATGTTCAGGGGCTGGGAGCTGAAATTCACTCAAGTGATATCTCTTAAGTACCTGCCTTGTGCCAGCCATGGTACCAGGCCTTGACTTCAAACAAGAACAGTAAAGCTCATGCTTCTACAAGCTTATAGTTTAATGGCAAGGTGTCAAGTTACTAGGCAAGAGAATAACCTGTGACAGGTAGTGAGGTAAGGATATGGACTGGGTACAACGGGAAGCACAGGGATGACACTTAACCAATGTTGGTGAGTCGGGAAAGCCTTCCCTGGTAAAATGATGTCTAAGCGAAGACCTAAAGGCAGAGGGTGCCATATTTAAGTAAAGGGCAGAGGATTTGTACATGGGAAAAAGGGGCCACTGCAAGGAGAGGGAGGTTGCAGGGGGTGTTACATTCAGAAAAATGATACATGCAGTGGCCAAAAGCCTTTTACATGACAAACATCCATGAATGCCCTCTTGGGCTTCTACACTATTGTATCATGGCCACTGTCATCTTTCTTAGCTGTGTGCACGACAAAAAGAAGTATAGAAATAAGCAGAGAAGAAGAGATATTAGACATGTCCTCTCCCTCCATCCGTCCTCCCCAGCCTGCCAAGCTCAGCTCAAAAACCTCTGTGCTTCAGGCACATTTTACAACCCAATCTGAGATGCTCTCTGAAAAAGGCAATATATATTTTCCATGACACTCACTTTGCACTTAGATCACAGTTTTTATATATGTTTGCCTTGTCTCATATCTCTCAAATAAAATTGAATTTCATAGGTGTTAAGACACACGGACACCCTTCTAGATCTTAGCAGTTATCAACAGAAGGTTTCATACAGTCATGTCCTGGCAGTCACCTGGCTGACAATGATGGTGAGAGGCATTCTTATTCAGAGATATTAAGCTGTGAAAAACTGTGCAACTGAGTCATGAAGTAGTGTAATAATAATGAGGAGACTGATACTTACAGTGAGGATGATTATCTCTCCCTTTTTTGGGAAAATCAGCATGCTTATGCACTATTATGGGATAGCAGATACCACATCTAGTTTAGAGATTAGCTAAACTGGGAAAGTGTATCAAAAGCCCTTTACTCATAAATTCATCTTTGGGGATTTTTCTAAGAGAAACAAACATAAGTGTGTAAAGACAATTAGTAATACTTACATTGTGCCCACAGACGTTGTTCTAAGCACCTGAAATAGATGAATGACCACAGTGTCCCTATGAAGCAGGGACTACAGTTACCCCTATTTTATAGAAGAAGAAACTGAGATCCAGGTGACGTGCTTAAAGTTACACAGGCAAAGAGGGGTGAAGAACAGACCTCCCATCTTCAGTTTGGATTCTAAACCACTCTATTCTACCCCCGCCCAAGCTTTAAGGATGCTTATAACAGCACTGTTTATAAAAACAAAAAAATTAGAAACAACCTAATTTTCTAGCACTGGTGAAAGGACTGGTGAAAAAAATTTTGGTATAATCATACAATGGAATACCATGCATCAATTAAAAGTGATATTATAGAAGAATATTTAATGAACTTGAAAGATGTTTACAATATTGTAACTGTAAAAAGTAGATTAAAAATATGTAGCACATGATCCAATTTTAGCAACAGATTAGAATAAACTAGATGAAATTGTCATTAACTTAGGTCAAAAATGGTCTAATATCAGCAACTGTATATGGTTGAACCTAATATGTGGGGAAGGGAGGAGAAGAGGGAGAATGAGAAAGACACAGAGACAGACAGACAGATATTGAAACACTCTGTTGTGGGCCAATGGGACCACTGGGTAACTCTGGGTCTTAAGACTGTGCGTGATTTTTTTTTAATTCATTTAGATTAACTAGATTTTCTAAATTTTCTGCAGTTGAATGTATCCTTTTGGCAGGAGGAGAAAAGCAAGCAAAAATTTACATTTTTAAATAGTTCAATCTGCTGAGCATTTATACTGTGCTATGTTCCGTGCTCCATGCTTTACACACCTCTCTCCAGTCCTCACAGCACTGACAAGGTGGGTGTCATTATCACCTTCAGCACATGGAGGATATTTAGGATGAAAACATGTAGGTAAAATGTCCAAAAACACCAGACTGTGGTGTCAGTACTTAAACCCAAGGTTGTCTGCAAACAAAAGTCCAAGCACTTTTCACAAGTCCATTCTGCTCCTGAAGTAGTGAAATCACGTATTTTGGTTAAACATAATATCCCACAATTATGTTTTTCATCTAATATGATCCATTAAGGCGGAGCAGCCAACGATAAGACCTTTCACTGCGCGAACCTATGGGGTCAGCCAGTGACTCAATATTCAGGGGCACTGAAAATAGGAAATTATCTCAGTAGTGAGAACATAGGGCGTTTCTCAAAGAGAAAATAAAATTAAGGAGATGGTTAAGATCTCAAGAGCTTCTGTAAGTTGAAAATGATTCTATGCAAACAGAAAGGGCAGTGAACTCACTATGAAAACAGTACTGATGCTATTAGCTGGCCTGCTAAGGAGTACTCTAACCTGAAAACTAGGCCTGTATAGTACCTGACACATGGCTGGCTCTCAAGATATATTTGGTGAGTGAATGAAAGTGATTGTGCATGCAGAGCAGGATAACTAACTTGGACAAGCAGAGAAACCTCAAAACCATCATCACAATGCTAGGTACATCCTCCTCTCCTAATTCACTTCAAGCAGTCCAGTTTTCCACGCAAAGGACAGGGAGAGAGAGAATAGGTTCCAAGATACACTGAGTTTTGAACCTGTGTCAGCATTATGCAGCTACTTTATTTTAACCTCACAATAACTCGATAAGATGGGTATAATTACTCCAACATTTCATGTGAAAAATGGACTCAGATGATAATTTGCTCAGTCACTTAGCATTCAGGTGGCAAAAGCAAGGGTTCAACCCAAACCCATCAATGCTTCCATATCTGTGCTCTTCCACACACCCTGTGGACCATCCCAAGTGAGCAATGCTCATCAATTACTGGATCTGATATCAGTGCTCATTACTGGCCTGTTTTTCAAAGGGGAACCTTCTAGGACAAAAGTGTCACAGATATTTGAGAAGTAATACTTGTTCGCCTAAAATGAGAGTTCCCAGGCTTCAAAGTGTTAGTAGCAGGTTCATCAGAATGGTTTGATAAGAAATGTTCCAACATGTCCATAGCCATGCATGTATTGACAAAAACAAGGCATTAGGAAAAATCTTTGAACAAATGAGAGATGGTTTAGTAAATCTCTTGTTTTTGTGTAGACCAAGAATAAAGAAAGGAGAACAATTAGAGATACAGAGAAATGCCAAATGGACAGATACTCCAGAGGAAAGAACAAGGGCACATGAATACATTGTCTCATCCAAAGGACTCCCTAAGCAGAAAAAAAAAAAAAAAGGATGAAATCATTTTTCCCTTAGAGAAAGAAGTGATGGTTACCATCAAATTCACCTTGTTAGAAAATTCATCAATCACTAGCTGGCTCAAGAAATGGGTACAATCACTTAGCATTAGACAGGCCTGGACCTTAGCAGGAACACTGCAACTTCATAGGAATGGAAACTTGAGCAAGTCCCTGACTTTTATTATACTTAATTTTCTTTTGGTAAAATGGGGATGGTGAAATGTACTAATTACATCAAAAGTACTTGTTGCTATGTGTGACACAGCACAGATCTGGTAGCAGCAGAAATTTTATTCCGGTGGTTGGCACAGTGGAGCGTCCCACCCCTAGAAAAACATCCTCCAGCTGTATATGAGGCTGGAATAACAGGCCTGTCGGTGGTTTTCATTATTTGTTTGTCTTGCATGAATCATTCATGCCAAAAAGGACAACTTGGTTCTCACAATGTGAATTCCAAAAACAAATTGCCCAGTAACTCCATAAAGTAAAAACAAGCCCTGGAGTATCACCCTTTTCATCCATTTTTATAAAGCCAATTGGAAAAAGCTCAGACCTGGGATGAAAACCAGCGTTAATTTACATCCTATTCTTAATTGTCAATTAAAAACTGGATTTAGAAATTGCTCACTTGCTGACGATTAACGTGTCAGAGGTGTAGGCTCATACATGGAGCCCAGAAATATAAAAGGAGAAACTTAGAAACAAACATGTGAACTTCTTCATAATCCTCCCCTTAGCATAAAGAAGTAGATGGTCATAAATAAAATCTAAAGAATCCTGCCATATTAGAAGGCATCAATTCCAGGACTTGATTTTTCCCCAGCTTATCTACACCCACCAAGACCACAGAAACAGCCTTGAAACACAGTTTGAAGTATAAGATGCTTTTTTTAAAGCAACTGGTTCTGAATTACAGCGAAAAACAAAAGGGCCCAATTCTGTGTGCTTGTGTTTGGTATAAAGAAACCTTTAGATGAACTGAATAGTCCGTTTTTTTGTTTTTGTTTTACCTTGGTTTAACACCTCTGGGATCGAAGAGGTAAAACTGTAGAACTATATGGGTTTCAAGAACTTTGTGGATACATCTCTAACAGATACTTACAACGGGATAGTGTGTTGAATCTTGGAACTTGTGTTTATTATAGGGAAAGTGCCATCAGTTTATAATACATAACTACCCTCACCAGGGTTGCTGTTTAAAGTAACTAAGACTGTAAGTGCCCTTAACATCTAAATGTCAAGCATCTATTAGGTTACATCAGTCAGCTATACGGACTTAAAAATATATTTTTACATGGAGTTTCACCGTGATGTTCTCCATTGACTTTAAATATAGGAAAATCTGTGATTATGAGAGAATTTAATAGGAAAGAAAATTCAGCCCTTCATATTCTCATATATAGACAAAGCACAAATAAGTCACTTTCAAGAAAATATCTCTACAGAGTGCTGTGGGTTTCAAAAGAGACCAAAATAATTTTCTGCTGTCTCAAAGGATAGAAAAACATGATTCTTCCTGAAATATACACACTTTCTTCCCAAGCCTTGGTTCCCTCAGGGTCTTTTATCTCCCTGTGATTTCATTCCTTGTGCCTCAGGCTAACAAGGCTATGGTGTGTCATTCCCTTTGTTAATGTAGAAGAAAAGATCCTCATTCAAAACATCAAGTGCTTTAAAAATAAAACAAGTTTGTAAAGCTTCTCCATCCATGAAGAAGAACAATAAAAATGTATTTTCCAGATCCTCTGAAAGCACTAAAACCTCATGTCCTTCACATGTCAAAAAGCCGGCTGGAGAGCTGACAGAGTGCCAGCAATCACTATGGACAACCACCCAGTGCCGTTTATATTAATATTATTCAGTGGCCGAGAGAGAGAACCTTTATTCTTCTTCTTTAAAAAATGCTTATTAAATGAATTTTCGAAGCATGAACTGTCATTTTATAACATCAGTGCATGCTTATCCCAAATTATGAACCAGAAAAAAGGGTGTGAAATGTTTATTCTTTAATGTTTCTAAATCTGAATGTTGATGTCTCTCAACGAGAGCATATTGATGACTCTATTCACAGTGGAGGGAAATCTCAAGGATATAAATTGTAGGCTGGGATTAAGTAAGGGATTTGGGGGGATTACATTTATTCACTGAAGTCAAAAGAAAAACAACGACCTTGGGAGCCATTATGGGATATCCTGCTTTATAAAGTCTTGCCATATTTTTGCTCTTTTGCCCATTTATTCTTCCATTAAAAATGTACAAAGCAGCTTCTATGGTTACTAAGTTCTGTTTGTTGAGTACTTACTATTGCTCCTCCCTAAGACCTGTCCTATAGCTAAGATTTCTTTGTCTACTGGAAGAGACTGGCCAACAGTGAGACTCATCAGAAAAGAATGTGCTAAGTCTTGCAGTGCACAGAACACTCAAACACAGAGGACTTACACCCACTGCGCCTCTGGGCAGAGGAGAGCAGGGAGGGGAGAAGGCTTCCAGAAGAGGTGGGCTGGAGGTGAGCACTGAAGGATACATACTCAGGACCACCACTGTGCAAGTACTTATTATCTTCATCCTGGATGTGAGAGGCCCAAAGGCGGAAGCCTTAAATGATTTGCTTAAAACCCAACAGTAAGGAAAGTCAGGTCTCAAACCCTCAGTGCTAACAGGATGGTCTGAAAAATTTAAGTTTTCTTGAGTAAAAAAAAAAAAAATTTAACCACAGAAGACAAGTACTACTATAGCAAAGCCCCACGTTCTCACAACCTAGAATTAACTGTTGTGACCATTACATCACATTTGCTTCATCATTTAATGCAAGAAATAACACATTACAGTTAAATTCCCTTTTATCTCCTTTGTACCTTGTTTTCAGTTCTTTCCCTACTCCTTCCTCAATGGGAACCACTGTCATGATTTAAAAAAAAAAAAAAATTTGATTTATTTATTTTGGGCTGTGCTGGGTCTTTGTTGCTGTGCGTGGGCTTTCTGTAGTTGCGGTGAGCGGGGGCTACCCTTTGTTGTAGTGTGTGGGCTTCTCATTGCAGTGGCTTCTCTTTGTTGCAGAGCACTGGCTCTAGGCACGTGAGCTTCAGTAGTTGTGGCTCGCGGGCTCTAGAGCTCAGGCTCAGTAGTTGTGGCACACGGGCTTAGTTGTCCCGCGGCATGTGGGATCTTCCCGGACTAGGGCTCAAACCCGTGTCCCCTGCATTGGCAGGCGGATTCTTAACCACTGTGGCACCAGGGAAGTCCCCGCTGTCATGATTTTAATGTGTATCATTCTAGTCTGCTTGTGTGTCCAAAAATTATATATTGCATGAATTAATATATTATTAATATATTAATAATAATATATCGCATAACTTTTATGAATTTATTAGTTTTCTATTAAAATGTTTATATCACTGTGTATCTTGTTTTCACCCAATATTACGATATTGAGATCCCCTAATGTTGACACATCTTTTAATGCAGTGTATTACTACATAGAAATTTATAGGAATGAATGGCTACACAGCATTACACTGTATTAACAACCTCCAATAAATCTATCTTTTCTCATATTCAAGGCCATTTTTACTTGTCTCCAAATTTTCACTGTTACAAAGATGCAAAGACTATATCCCCTATACATGTATGCAAAGGTTTCTCCAAGGTATACAGACAGATGATAAAGAAGTCAAAATAAAATTACCTAATCCTATGGTGTACACAAATCAACATATTATTCTAGAGGCAGCCAAACTGCTCTCCAAAGTTACTCTGCCAACTTACCCTCCTGAGAGCAGTGTGTGCAAGCTTCCTTTCACATCTTCATTAACACTTGATATTGTCAGACTTCTAGACGTTTGCCAATCAGATGGTGAAAAATGACATCATGTTCCTTCATTATGCACTTCCTTAGTTATTACAAAGATAAATATTCTCATATGCTTATTAGCCAATCAGGTTTCCTTGCCTTGAACTACTTTATTGTATCCTTTGCCTAATCTAAAGTTGAGGGGTTTTTTTCCCTTATTGATTTGTGGGAGTTCTTAACATATCCTATATACTAATCATTTGTTTTTGTTTGTTTGTTATTTTGGCGGTACGCGGGCCTCTCACTGTTGTGGCCTCTCCCGTTGCGGAGCACAGGCTCAGGACGCGCAGGCTCAGCGGCCATGGCTCACGGGCCCAGCCGCTCCGCGGCATGTGGGATCTTCCCGGACCGGGGCACAAACCCGTGTCCCCTGCATCGGCAGGCGGACTCTCAACCACTGCGCCACCAGGGAAGCCCTAATCATTTGTTTTATACATTGTAGAAATCTTTCTCCATTCTCTTCTTTCTCTTTTAACTTTGCTTATGGTGTCTTAAAGAACTAACTTTGATGCAGTCTAATTATTCTAAGAACTAATTTACAGCATGGATACATCTGGTTTGTGTAATACTAATTTTACAACATGAGGCTATTTTTATTTGTAAGGATAAAGGGGCTTTTCTTTAATACATGAACAAAAATTCACGGCTATATACTAATATCAAGTTCAAATCAATTCCATTAAAATTTAAACTTTCTCTGGAAGTTACTTCCACTCACTTTGTGCAAGAGTAGTGAGTAGTAAAACCATTAGGTTTTCACAGAATTTTAAGACACCATTTATGGCCCAGAGGCAGGGCACTTATAACCTCTACTACTTACCCTATTGAAACAGTCTTTATAAGTAGTATAAATGTTACTGTTTTATTACTTTCTACACTTTATTAATTTACACATGTCAAACATGATTACTTTGCTCTAACATATATGTACAAATATTCAAACTTTTTAAAGTCAACTTGGTTGTCAATGAATTAGAAGATATTTTGACCAAAGAAGGAAAAAACAGTTTTTTTTCTTATCTGCCCTGAGGAAGTTTGCAAGTATTTAAAAAACATTCTTTGACACAATCACAAACAATAAGAAATTTGATATAGTCATGAAAGATACCGGACTATATAATAAACCAGAGCACTTAATTTTAGCCAATTAACAGCATAACCTTATGAGAGGAAATGTACATGGCTTTACTAAAATCAGGTATTAGTCTCCCTGATTTTACAGGTAAGGTAAAACCTTTCCTCTTTTGAGGGTGAGGAGCTGTCTTACTACACAACTTCTTCAAAGTTTATGGAACTGACACCTAGTTCATCTTGCCTGGCTTCTACAATCTCACTGCAGCTGTTAGTTTATGGGAATTCACCAAGGATGAATGAGCCTGCATTGCACACAGCCAAAGTGGAGCCTGAGCTCCCTTAAGGCCACTGAAGGAAGGACTTCAGGTCATGCCCTTTCTCTAGAAGACCTTTGACCACGTCCTCCTTGACTTCTCCAGACGCTTTGCCTATATATTTGTAGATGGACTTCCAATCCCTCTATTAAACTGAAAGCATTTGAAAGAAGAGGCAGGGTCTTTCATCTCTCATATCTCATGTTTATATCCATTACTGCTCCTGGAACATTTATGCCTTCATTCCTTCCTTCCACAAATATTTATTGAGAATCACTGGGTGCCCAGCACTGTGCTAGACATTAGGTGAATAAATTAGCTAGGCAGCAGTGAATAAAACAGACAAAATTCACGTTTCTATGGGCCTTCTATCCTGGAGGGGAATACAGACAAAAAAACAAAACCAACCAAACAAACAAAAAAACAAATGAAGTATTTTCAAATAGTGCCATAAAAAAGTGTTAAAAAGATGACGTAATAGATAGTTATGGGAGAATATTCTTTATGTAGTCAGGGAAAGCCTCTCCTGGTGGTGACACATAGATTGAAAGTTCGTTGACCTAAATTAGAAGCCAGCCACATAAAGTTCCAGGGAGGAGAGTATTCTAGGCAGAGGAAATATCAAGTGCAGAGGCAGAAATGAAGCTACTGTGTTCCAAGAAAGGTAGGCAGAGGCCGAGCAGTGTGGTACCCTGAGCGAGCCGTGGGATGAGAAGGGGCCGGGAAGGTAGGGAGGGACAGATCAAACAGGGCTTGGTGGGTCACGTCAGGGCTCTGGCGTTTATTCTAACCATAATGGGAAATACTGGGGAGTTTGGGGAAGGGGAGCAGCATGCTCTGAAGTGCAGTTTTACAAGATCACTCTGGTCTCAATACAGAGAACTGACTGGAGTGGGGCTAAAGTGGATGCAACAGTAGGGAGACTATTGTGATCACCAATTAAGAGAGGACGGTGGCTTGGATTTGAGTGGCAGGAGTAGAGAGTAGGAAAAGGTTAGATTATCTTATATTTTCAGGTTGAACCAAGATTTTCTGATAAACAGATGTAGAGGGAGATTACACAAAGTTAAAAAAAAAAACAAGGAAAACATATCAATAAATGATGTGTGTGGAGTGGAGTTAAATAAAATGACAGCCCAGCCTTGTCTTTACAGCATGTGAACCAACTAGCGCTAGTAACATAAACATCTATAGTGTTCTCACCGTGCCCCGAGCAATACGAACCAGACGTGAATTCATCTGGTAAGGACATTAATGGTCAGAGGTTGGAGATAATGCAAAAAACTGCACCAGGGCTCTGTCTGGGGAGCCTCCTGGCAAGCAACTCTGGACAAAGAGAGGCTCCTGCTCAAGAAGGGTGTGGCCTGCTGGGCAAAACGAGATGTCCTCAAAGAGCCCCTCCATCCATTCTCCAGTCCACAGACCAGTCTGATGTGAAGTCTGGTGGAAGGCACAGTTGTCACACAAGGAATTGTAAGTAAGTACCATTTACTGAGCCATTATCATGCCATTGTGTCATTTAATTCTCACAAGCATATGACACAGATACTTTGAAGCTTATTTTAAGCCAAGGAAAGTGAGGCAAAGAGACAGCACAGAATGGAGAGGCACTAAGTCTACTGTCATTCAGTTCCAACAGGGAGTTGGGTGGGTGGAGGTGGAAGAGATTGTCTGCCCCTCCAGAGAGTAACCAACAAAAGCCCAGGTTTCAGACTCCTTCACAAAGGCAAAATCAGCAGTTTCTGTGTGCGACCTCTATCAAGATACTCGGGCAGTCCATCAATGAAATTGCTTTTGGGCAGTTCTGATGAACCATTCATCCCAAGCTCAGTCCTTCCCACCTGTCATCAATGTCCAGCCCTCATGCCAGTGAACCCAAATGATCCACTCTTATTCTGCTGCTCCATCAACCTGATTTCGAAAGTAATTCTGACAGGGTGATGGGTATGTTAACGACTTGCCTTGAGGACTGGGCTCCAGTGACTTCTCTCCCCAGACAACATCGATCCTCTATTGTATCCAGTCAATAGACCTTTACAGCAGACTTTGCTGGTGAACAAGTCAGCTTTTTGTGCCCTACAACTTCTGGCTTGTAATACCCTTCAAATGGATTCCCCCATTCGAATATCCTGCAGGCAAATTCTTATTACTTATTCGGAGCAGCACAGCGTGCTTGCTTTATCTAAAAGGTTATCAGTACTCTTAATGTTGTACCTGAAAATGTTTGAGCTAGTCTGGCCTCCTAGGCATGTTTTCACTACTTCCAAGTACATTTAACCAGAAATGCTATTGGTGACTAAATAAACTCCAGTTTGGATTTTCTAGACCAAAATTAATTTCCATTTTTTGTTTCTAATTGGTACTAATGTCAAAAGCCTAGGGAACAAGCATTTGAAAACTATTTGCTAGCTGCTGGCTGATTTAGGACTCTCCATGTGTTTTTGGATGTGCCCCATAGCCAGAGGAGAAATAAATTTCTCTATAGACCTTTAGAAAATCATAAATAGAATTATATGGGTTGAGAGAACAAATGTATTATCGCTACTCATACAAAAGGTTTAAAGGGTTTCCAAAACAAAGAAAGATCTCGGGGATTGCAGACACATATTTATGAGAGTAAATCACACATAGAATCATAGGTTTGAAAGGGATCGTAAATACAATCTTGCCCAACATTCTTAATGTTACAAATGAGGAAATTACAAACGCATTCAACCAAATTGGTGTCATTTTAAATGACATGTTAGTGTGCCCTTGACACCTCTCAGGAACTTTTGTCTTGCTCTTTTGTCTGGTGGTATCAGTCCTGCCTCCTGCTCTCATTCACTGACCCTTATCACTTTCACCAAATCTCCTTTCCAGCTCCAGGAGGCACCAGATCCTCATTTAAATTACTGGCTGTGAAAGAGATGCGAGTCTGGTTCCACTATTTACCAGAAGTATAAACTTAGGCAAGACACTTAATTTTTCTGTGCCTCTATTTTCGCATCTGTAAAATAGAAACAAGAATTGTAACCATCTCATCTGTTGAGCATTAAATGAGTTAGTTCCTGTAAAGCTGTAAAGCCCTTACAAAGATGCTTGGCACATACTAAGCTCTCAATAGAGGAGAACTATTGCTGTCATCATCATTATCAACGTACCCAACTTCTGCTTCCCTTGATATCAGCAGATTATCTCTTACCCAGTTCACCAAGAGAAGAAAGGTCATCAAATATGAACTCACTCAGATGCTCCTCCCCACTGCCCGTGAGCTCCTGAGCCCAGAAACCTATCGACATCCTGCCTGCCACTCTTTCCTCCCTCGTTTTGTTGGGAATGGGAAGTACTTCACACTAATCCTTCCATCAGTGTCAGGATCCCATCCGTCTTCTCAGGAGCTGTGTTCCCTCGATTAAATGAACTCTCAATTCAATCTCCAGACTCTGTCTTTTCTTTCACCATCCTCTCAGCCTCTTTCACCTTAAAACACAATCAAAAGCAAACAAACAGGGCTTCCCAGGTGGCGCAGTGGTTGAGTGTCCACCTGCCGATGCAGGGGACACGGGTTCGTGCCCCGGTCCGGGAAGATCCCACATGCCACGGAGCGGCTGGGCCCGTGAGCCATGGCCACTGAGCCTGCACGTCCGGAGCCTGTGCTCCACAACGGGAGAGGCCACAACAGTGAGAGGCCCGCGTAGCGCAAAAGAAAAAAAAAGCAAACAAACACCAAGCTTTCTCCTGAGCCTGCATTTGTCTTTTACTAACTCCCTAACTCTTTACCCTTCCTTGTTGACTTCCCAGTTAAGTTTCTGGAAGAGGAGTCTATGCTTTAGCATCTTTGCATCACCCCTCACCCCACAGCAGTCTGCTTTCTGTCCCCAGCACAACATTAGGCCCTTCTTTCTAGTCCAGCCAGAAAACCTCTCACTACTTTACCCACCACCATTTCTACCTTCCTCAATCCACCTCTTCTCCTGAGGCGGTTCTCTTTCTCAGGATGAGACATTTACAAGTCTGTCTACTTTTCTCCAGGCTGCGAGCTCTGTGGGAACCAACAACTATTCCTCATTGGTTTCTTTATCTGCAGCATCCAGCACAGTTCCTTGCACACAGTATTCAATGAAAGTTCAAACTATGAACACATGAATGACCTTCTCAGAATCATACATTCAATCTCATTAAATGAAACAAGCATTTACTGCTCTCCAATCACAGTCAGGCACAGTGGAGGCCTGGCATTAACAATGCACAGGCCTCCGGGCATTAACAAAGACATTAACAATGCACAGCCCCTGCCCTCCAGGAGTTATCATCCAGTAAGGGAGGAAGAGAAATACAGGACTGATGAACAGATAAGAGATATTGATGGAGGAGGAACAGAGAGAGAACAGGAAAGAGGAGGAAAGAGAGAACTAGAGCTAAGATAATGTCACATAGGCTAGGGTATTCTTTAGGATGCCAATAGAAGTAAAATACATGCATGCTTTTTTTAAAAAAAAATCATTTAATCAAACCTAAAAAGAGGTAATATGCCCAAGTCGTCAAATAAATCATGATTTCACTTCAAGCAAACAAACCATGTTCAGTTCTCTGACACACCTGGTTTTTCATACAGAAAATACATTGAGACCCAGGAACACTGACTGTATACCATATATAGGAATCCGTCCATCCACTGACAAGGTAGACAGTCATACTAAACCTCCAAGGGAAGGCTTTTTAAATTTGTGCTTGTGAAGGTGCTGTCAGACTCTTAATTTCCCATGTATATTGGGAAGGAAAAAATATACAGAGAGAGAGCTATGAAAACGAGTTACTCTTCTGCCTGGAATGATTGATCCTGATGAGCCCAGGGAAACTGGGCTGCTGCTGCATAACGGGAGAAAGCTGAACTACGTCTGGAACCCAAGGGATTCTTTGGGGCACCTCTTGGTACTTCCACGTCTGGTAGTAAAGGCTAATGGAAAGTGTCAACAACCAATAAAAGGCAGGACAACTGAGAATTCAGATCCTTCAGGAATGGAGGTTTGAGTCACTCCTCCAGATGAAGAACCCTAAGTAGCTGAGGTTTGGGCTGAGAGGGAGAAATATGAAATGGGGAAGAAGGAGGCCATACATACAAGTACAGCATGTGACTAATTACAGAAAAGAGGCCTGTAGTAGTTTTTAACATTTCTCTTTGCTTTCTACATCTATGTGTTTATTTGTAGAAGCTATTTTCTTTTTTTCTGCTCTTTGCATTTTTATTTAATTTTATATAAAATAAAAGTTGTTGAAAGATAACTTTAGTATCTAGGTAGCAAAATATTCTGTGGTACTTCATCTGAATTTCAGGAAAAATTAATATAACCAGCTATGGATACCAGGACTTTGGGGACTTGCATCTCCTAATTTTGGGAAAAGAGTGAGAACATCTTAACTTGTAAGATGTCAGGCTGTATTTTATTAGATGGAAAGGCAGAGTCATTTTGTTGATGTACAAGAATTCAAATGTGTGTAGAAAGGTGCACAGAAGAGCTGAGTAAACAAAGGAGTGGACTGGACCAGTTATCACTTTATTGTCTCTCAGGGCTAAATTTATCCTTCATTTTTATCTACAAAAATGGATGTGGGCCCTTTAAGTACTCTTCCTTTGCCAGTTGGCTGACTGTTAAGCGTTTTCTGCAGGGTGCCGGAGAGACACTGTAGGAGGAAGGTGTTGCCCATCATGGTTCTAGTGTGCCAGCTCAACTGACTCCAGAAGTGCCCATGGCTCTTCCAGCACCCAGCCCCTGCCCTGTCAGCACAGTGGGAGTGGCTTCTCCAGCACAGGCAGCTTCTTCAGCATCCAGCTCCTACAGTGCACTGTGGCTAGCAGCACCCATCAGCCAGCAACTTGCCCTGGCATTCCCCCTTGGGCTTTTTTGTAGCAGAGTGCTTCTGGTAAGACACTTCTCCAGAACAGCTTTCTCAAGCATCCTATAGAACAGATTTCTAGCAAGTTCCAGAAAGCAGATTTCCAGCAAGTTTCACTAGGGGTGTACCATGGCAGTCTCTCTGCCATTCAGTGAGCTGTGGCTGTGCTCTAACAAGGTCTGCATCACACCGTTAGTGGGGCTTCCTCTTTGGGTATTCTATCTCAGCCCTAGGAGTAGTGGATGCTCCTTATTTCTGCCATTCCTGTATTCTTTTGAGTGTTATCTACTTTCTACTAGCCAATCTCTACACCAAATTCGTGTTATAGCTAATGATTCTTTTTAATAAACTTTCCCTGCTCAAGTTACTATGCGTTCCAGGAGCAGCGAGCACACCAGCACCCAGATCTTGGTTTCTAAATACCATTCTCCAATGGCTCATTCTAGGACTGAAGCAGGAAAAACACAAAGTGAGCTTGGAGTATCCTACAGTAGCAGAAAGTAAGGAACTGCTCAAAAGACCAAACAAAACAAAACGACCAAACAAAAGGACAATGGCGTATGAAAAGGACACAGAAGCCACCTAAAAGAACTCCCAGTTGCCAAAGCTGGAACAATTTAAGCAACAAAATAAACAATATAATATTGACTTCTCATGTAAATATATATAAGTCCACACTGATATGAATAAATGATTGATTAAATGGGAGGGAATAAATAAATCTTCCTTATAGAATATGTCCAGATAACATATGTATATATTCTCCCCCTCAAAACCATGGAGCTTAATCTCTACCCTTCATCCTTGAGGGTAGGCTAGACTTAGTGACGTATTCTCAGAGAAAAAGGAAAAGGAAAAATAGTAACTTTATGTGGAGAAACCTGGCAAACACTACACATCACCAAATGATGAAGGTTAACCAAGTGATGACACCATCAGTGCTGTCATGTGAATATCATCATACCTCTGATACGATATAATGAGACAGGCACTTCAACTCTGTGGTATTTTCATAACCTGGACCCCTAGTCTAGTCAGGAGGAAAACACAGACTGGGGGACATTCTGCGGGATATCTGGCCAGTCCTTGTCAAGGTTGTCAAGGTTATGAAAAACGAAGACTGAGCAATTGTCACAGACCAGAGGGGACTGCGCAGATGTGGAAATGCAGTGCAGTGCTCAGGACTAGATCCTGGAACAGAAAGAGGACATTAATGGAAAAAATAATAAAATCCAAATAAAGTCTGGAGTTTGTTTAATAGTAATATACTAGTAAGGAACTAACTGGTAGTGTATTCATGTCAATTTCTTTTGGCAATTAGTTTTGCCAAGCTAATGGTAACTTAATATGTTAAGGGAAAAACTGGATGCAAGTGTATGGAAACTGTCAACTCTCTTTGTAACTCTTCTAAAATTGTTCCAAAATGAAAGGTTTACTCAAAAAAATTATTGCAGTTTCTGTCTCTTGATTGGACCCTGACTAATACAAGGAACTGGTGTCATTAAAAAAGCAATCATTTTCTGGATCTAACATATATTATCAAATATAGGCCTAACAATAACCAGAGAGGAGGGGGCAGAGAGATAAAAATCCTTGGGAATTAGGCCATTTTAACTCTGCTACTTAGTAGATTACTAGAGTGTGCATTTGCTTCAAGAATTATCTGGCCAAGAGTAACTAAATTACACACTTCCTAATGAGTGATATTAGGGTAACAGCTATAGATAAAACCCAGGTAACAAAATTCAGTGCTCTGGCTCAGAATAGCATTTTCTTAGGTGCTTAAAAAAGGTGTCAGAAATGTATTCTAAGAACATCTTTAAAGCCTTCAGATATCTGTCCACATTTATTTATGCTTCTGTTCATGATAAAGCCAAAACATAAGCTGTGGAGAATAAACTAAAAGTCACCTCAATATCATCATCCAGGATTGAAAGAACACGTGTTGTCAGAATTCTAGAGGCTTCATTCAAAAGTCAGTCAACTCCGAAATAAAGCAACAGCTTGTTTTCTACAAGGCCTAAATCAGTTCTAGAGAGTCTGAAACCCATGTAGACCTTTTGTTTCGTTTACACACTCTTTAGTCTGATCTCTTAGTTCGAGGTAAGCTTCAGTTCTTAGGGGACAAAGTATGACTGCAACTAAAGTTATTCCACAGTATTCTCACCCTAAAATTAGTAACAAATCTCATTTCTCAAATGAAGAATATAGCCACTCTTCTCTTTCCCAATGGCTTATATAATAATGTTATTTTTCTTCCAAATGTGTAGGCACAACTGATCTTTAAGTTGGAAAAGTCAATGAAAGCAACAATGCATTTGAGGTCAGTTGGCCAGAAAAATGGACATGAGCCAGATCCCACATCCCAAACATTTTGCCTCAACAGCATGTGAACAAAGTGCCCTCTCCCCTCCTGATCTCTAACAGAAGGCTAACAAAACGCAGCAGGACAGTTACCCATTGGAATGGGAAGCCTGTCGGGGCAGAAAGGCGCACGCACGTGCGCGCGCGCGCGCGCACACACACACACACACACACACACACACACACACACATCCCTGTTTAGGACACGACAAAAAGGCTCTTTCACATGGAATGTTCTATGCACAGACAGCATAAGGACCTCCCCTGAAGATGCTGTTTTAGAGGCAGTCAAGAGATCACAAGTCTAAAACAAGTAGTTCTAACAAGATAAAGAGTAATCTCCCCAATTCCAAATGAAAGCAAGTAAAAATTCTTAAAACCAGCTTATCTACATAGCTTAAAGTTCTTTTGGACTAGTTTCAGAAAATTCTTTGGTAGCAAGGAGGACAAAGTTGTGTTGTCATGAGAGTCTGCTAATTTTTAAAACTATTTTTTCCTTTCTCTAAATGTAAACATTTCATGCATTACAATTTAGTTGCACTTCAATTCCTTCTCACATTTTTCAAGGCAAAACGAAGTATAAAGGAACAGGAAGAGTGCACAATTACACGCACAGCAAGGAGTTAGCCAGAAAACCTAAGTTTTAACTGTGAAATTTAGAAAAGCAACTGTATTACATGACATTCCATCATTTAATCCTCATAATAATGAACATAGGATTTTAAGCGCAATCTGCTTATAGTCCAAAACACCATCATTTTACAATTATAATTCTAACATAATGGACAAAAATTATGTACTATATTATGAATTGATTTAATACCTAAATGTTCATGAATTTTCGTTTATTACGAATAATTCTCCCCAGTAATCTGAGCAAGTACTTATTATTTGCACCTCAGAATTCAAAGATAAATATGTTAAGCATTGAAAATATCAATTTTACTTCTGCTTTAGAACCAACAAGTGGTAAGTTTTCATCACCAAGAAAATATATTAGATAAACGAACAAGTAAAAACAGACGCAGGAATACAGTAGCCGTGTTACCACAACTGCCTTACTGAGTTAAGGAATCTAACTTCTGGACCGTACCCGGGAAAATGCATTGATATTCACAGAAGTACAAGAATCAGATGATTGAAATCTTCTTTCCAAGTACCTTTCTTTATACTCTATTCATAACAGTTCTGTGTATAATACATGTAGAGATTTAAAAGAAACAGTATTCGTGAGTTGGACTGGGAATCTACACCACATTTTGCATTGGGATGAAGAGGGAAACCTGTGGCTCATGTAATCTGCAGACAAGAGGCCCATACAGCAAAAACATCCGGAGACAGACAACAGCAGGTGGAAACTTACCACTGGAGCAGTTGGTCCCACCCCAGCCAGGCTCACACTGACAGGTGTTTGGAGCAATGCAGCGACCATGGACACATTTATCAGCACAATGGGCTGTCAGAGAGAAAAATCAATCAAATAAGGAAAGTTGGCACAAGAAAAAAACCCCAACAACACAGCTGTTTCACATCTCAGTCTCAAGTATCACTTAAAAACAACACGCATGCTTGATAATTTTCTTCAATCCGTTCCTCAGCCCTCTTACAGTCCTCTGTGTAACCAAACAATTCCCCTTCTTATTTTGATACCTCCAAATAAATTCCTTCATTTCTACTATATAATTCTACTTCATGCTAAATTAGCAAAGAAGTTTCAAGGAAAATTGCCTAATCCACTTTTTAAAAAAATTATCAGTGACTACCAAATATATCCTCTTTGTTTCAGGAGGAGCGTATGTGGATGCACAAACAAACCACAAAGCAAGATCTCAGGACTCCCGGGCGACAAGAGTAGTCTGAAAGGTATTCCCTTTACATAATACCTTCACTGGAAACAATAGTCAAATTTCTTTGTGCACATGTTATTCACAACCATGACACAGCAGACTTAGATGCCCTTTTTCCTTTGAGGAGAATATTCGAAAAATGTCACCCAGGTCTTTAGGAAATAGTAAATCTCAATTCCTCTTTTGTTAGCGAATATCACTGGTGTGACCCAACCCATGAAAATAAGGGGTATCATTGCAAACATGAGTGGATAATTAGTCTGATGATTTCCAAAGGAAAGCTCAGTGGGCAGATGGAAACGGATCAGAAATATGCTGTGTTGCACATCAGCATTATCCTCAACATTAGTGCCACTCAGGTTGGTTAAATCTTCTTTAAAATACCTGGATATATGAGGAATTGTGAGAACAACTTGGAAGAGTTTGGATTTCAGATGTTCCAGAATTTCATTTAAGGATGGGATAAGGTATCCTATGCTTTAGAGGTAAGTTTCATTAATTTTACTTTTTACAAAAGTAAAACAGGTCTACTGTCCAAACATAAAATACCAATAAGCAAAATAAACCTCTCTCTTAAGGAAAAAAAAAAGAGAATCATAATATTTTTCAATTTGCCTTCCCACTTAATGAGAAAAAAATCTTTCTATGTCATTAAATATTCTTTTGTGTGATTTATATACTGTGTGTAAGTCTATATTGTGTATATATATTTATATATGTTGTGTATATATATTTATATATGTTGTATATATATATATATGTATATATAGTATAGCATATACGTGTGTAATATATATATTGCTGGACCAAAAGTGATAATCACTTCTAAGGTTTTTATCAAAAAGATTTCGAGGGCTTCCCTGGTGGCGCAGTGGTTGAGAGTCCGCCTGCCGATGCAGGGAACACGGGTTCGTGCCCCGGTCCGGGAAGATCCCACATGCTGCGGAGCGGCTGGGCTCGTGAGCCATGGCCGCTGAGCCTGCGCGTCCGGAGCCTGTGCTCCGCAACGGGAGAGGCCACAACAGTGAAAGGCCTGTGTACCGCAAAAAAAAAAAAAAAAAAAAAAAAAAAAAGATTTCGACATGAAGAGATATAAATGAAAGGCATTTTAGATGAAGAGAAAGCAAAAGCAAGCAGTAGAAAGAAAAACAAATGGAAATGAGAAGATCTGTTTGGGTGCAGTGTTTGGAGCAATAGCTTTGGAAAGAGAGAGACACTTTGAAAACCAAACTAAGGTGTCAGGACTTTATTCTGAGAATTAGCTGGGAATATTCTAATGAAAGATATAAATTTGTTATAAGAGAAACTATCAGGTAGGTCACCTGATGAGGACACTGCAACAAAATGAAGTGACCAAAATTTCAGGAAATACACGTTTATGTCCTATTACTAGAATAATTCTTTAGCATCCAGGCAATTTGGTGAGGGGTATCAGGCCAGATGAGCTAGAGATTTTGACACCAGAGCTCCAAGGAGATGCTTAGCAACCTCATAATACTTGATACAATTACGTATTTAATTATAATGAGTAGCAAAATCTGCCTGTAACATATGAACACACTGCCCTACAACATGTTGACTTCTGCTGCCAGGTTAAGTCGACATGTGCTAATCTCAGGGTTCAGTGCCTCCAGCCATTTCTATGCATGTTTGATATTGCAGATGGGTCATTCATTCAAAAGGCCATAGCTCTGTACTGTTATTTCTTAAAATTTAGCTATACATGTATAAGGCAGCAAAATAACATAACTAGAGTATGCAAGGTTCAACTAAATGCCACAGAAGGCCCAGTTCTAATTGTGTAGGGCATGTTCTGGACCCTGTATCACACTGTTTTATGGTAGCCAGGACACCCCCATCTTACAGAGAGTGCTGGCACCCATTGTAAATATGTAAATTTGACCATGCTTGGTCTAACTTGTCTTATGTACTGATGGCATCTATACTTGCAACATACTGTTAGTGATCAGCCTTCAGACATCAAATTCCCAATTTATCCTGCATCAAGATACTAAAACTATTTAAAATTCTGTTTGTATATTTTGAGAAGTTTTAAAAATCAGATACTAGATCTCTTTAATATGAAACCAGAGTTTTCTGATAGTGTGCATCTAAAAGAAAACACAGAGGGCTTCCCTGGTGGCGCAGTGGTTGAGAGTCTGCCTGCCGACACAGGGGACGCAGGTTCATGCCCCGGTCCGGGAGGATCCCACATGCCATGGAGCGGCTGGGCCCGTGAGCCATGGCCGCTGGACCTGCACGTCCGGAGCCTGTGCTCCTCAACGGGAGAGGCCACAGCAGTAAGAGGCCTGCGTACCGCAAAAAAAAAAAAAAAGAAAAGAAAAGAAAAGAAAACACAGAAATTGGATATGAAGGTTGATGAAAAGAAGTATCATTCATATCCTCAAATTTCAAATTTTTGTGTTTATTTAAAATACTCTTGTTGGTCTCACCCATGAATTTTACACTAAGAAAATGTTATAAATGTTAACTTATAACGTATATCTATATTAATAAAACACTACTTTGTCTTTATATCTTAGGCATCTACACATAATTTCATTTGACAGAAAAATCAGTTCCAGTATTTGAAACTTGGAAAATCTCTGGGTTTCCAGGACACTGGATTGGATGACAGCTACCTGGGGTTTCCTATCTACAAAGAGCGGGTGGCCAGGAGAGGAAGGTTTTGGGGGATGTTCCACGGGAAGGTCTCAGTTTGCTCCTCCCCTTTTTTCTGTCTGCTTTCATTTTCTCACTCCTTATCTTCCTTTTCACCTTCTTTTACTACACATCTTTCTCTCCCCTAAAATACTTCCTTGATATGCACAGTCACTACACAGAATGAAGATTAAACTGTGGTTTTAGTTGTAGTTGTGTTGGCTCTTAGCCCCTGAGTAACCCCAAAAGATTTCCACTGTACCCACCTGAATCAACCAGAAAGAAAGGTAACGCAGAGCAAACAGGTCTAGAACCTTTCCTCCAATATCAAGATGGCCTTTACTAAAATGGGTAAAGAAATGCATGATAAGCTAAACCTGGGTCCCAGAAGATTAGGAATCAGAATTGCTTATGCTTGGATACCAATTGATTGTTTTTTGTTACTCTTGTTTTGTTGATTACAAAAAAGGATAGTAAGTGAATTTCTATATGTAAAAATCAAAGGAGATCTGCTTCAAAATGCTTTGAGATTGCTGAATAATCATACGAATACTCTCACGCTTGATTCCTGATGATATGAACTTTGTGTTTTATGAAGTAAACACCAAGAAGTCCAGTCAACTGTAATAGATGGAAAAAAATCCTATCATGGTAATTTTAAAATCTAGATTATTTCTACGAAAACCTTGAAATAATAACATTTGGCTAAAGTCTGAAGCAAAACATAAATAGATAGCAGAAAACAAATTAGTCTGTAAGTTAATTAGGAATTGGAAGGGACAATCTGCTTTCCTAATGATTTTTTTTCTTAATTAAAGCTAGAGTCAAAGGAATCAACTTGAAGCATTGAAGCCTAAAGTCAAATAATGATCTAAGTAATGGAAAATATTATTGGTACGGATTCTCAAAGGAAAGAACACAAAATTCTCCTGCCGTGCTGCAGAATCTCCACATGACATTAGACCGTCACACAAGTGCCATCTCTGTTCCATGCCCTATCCCGCAGCTTGGGACTCTCCACATTCAGCAGCAGCTCTCACCAAGCACCCACAAGACCAGTGGGAGCAAAGAGAGACAACAGAGGAGAAGAGAGCAAGCTAGAAAACTCTGTGTTCTCTGATGTCCCAACTCTCCAAATTGCAGTAACACTAACCATGGCGTATGTGGTGACAAACACAGAGCCTGCCTCTAGGAAACTGACTGAGCTAGATTCCTACCCTAGCTTCATCTTTCCTCTTTTAGCCTCAAATGCCACCTACTCTGGGTGCTGAGTTTTATGACTAACAAACTCCACGTGAGAACCCAAGGTGGGTTAAAGATATGAATTTGTCATATAGAAAATTCCAAAGTCAGCTGGAAACGAGAAAGGGAACAGAGGTCTCCTGTAGCAAATGTTCAATAGCTTAGATTTCAAGGACAAGCACAAAAGAACTATCCTAAGTATGGCTTTCTCATCCATGGAAACTGTCATTTTATTCCCTATCCTATTCTTATTTTTAAAAGGGCAATTAAAATCAGGAAAATGCTAGCAAAGACAATCTATCCAATATGATTCTTTTTCACATCTCTCTTTAAGAAAATCATTAATATCACATTCTGAGTTTTCAGTAATCTTTTACAGAGACCAGATGTAAGCTGAATATGTGGACCATACTTGGTACACCGCTGCAGACACATCAAGTTGCAAAGAGCAGCCAAGGCACCTTCTCCCTCAAGAACTGGGGGGCAAGAGACACTGATGAGAAGAACATGCCACAACTATGAATTGAAAGCTGTGGACAGCCTGTCTGCCTGATGGACAGGTGAGGACTGACCCGATGACCCTCGAATCTTCTCTAATTAGGCTCCTATTTCAGCCTTAGCTCCTAAATCCATTTAAATCCCATTACCAGTGACATGGATCTCATTCCTCTTTCACTTGTAAATATTTGCCTTTAATACTGAGAGCTACTAACTGTACTCAATAGTTTTCTCTTCTGCCATATACATTTCCCTTTGGATTTACACCTACAGTATGGCAGAAAGGTGAAAGTAAGAGTGGGCAGACTAAAGACTCCTTTAAACCAATTGTATCTCTAAACACAGTACCTACCTGTGTCCTAGAGGATATATTATAATCAATGCATTTAAGTTAATTTGAAAAATGCTTCCATGATCAAAGTATCTCTTGAAAATAACTGTCCAATAGAAACACACACCTTCCACCTAATCCATCTTTCCCCAGAAGTGTCTTTTATCTTGATGTCATGAATAAAGAGCATAAGCGACAAATCTTATTTTTGCTCATTTTTTTATTCGGAGTTGCTACAGAGGAACATAGATTTTTAGAGTTAAAGGTGCCTTTACTGAACGTCATTTCCGCATTTTTCAGGCAAGAAAATGGGGACTGGGAAAATGGAATGATTTTCCCAGTATTTGAAGCTGGCATTAGAGGCAGAAGTAGGAGTGAACCCAGGTGCCTGAATCCCAGTGGACCAAAACTTCTGATGAGTTTTGATGGCAGTGGGGAGGCAGGAGGGAAGAGGATGGTAGTAGCTGTGCTGGGTCAGATATTAGGGCAGGTGTATGAGACAACCGCGAGTCGGGAGTTAGAAGATTCAAATGAGGAAGAGAAAGAAAGCAGAGAGTTGACTCCTAAGATAAACTTTAACCACTACATACTTTTGTTTGAGGCCAATTACATGCAAAGTCTTTACAAAAATCTAATTGCTACTGCAGTATTCACTACAGACAGGAATCATTTTGTTTTCATATTTGCAGACATTACATTGTAGCATACCTTATTGTGTTTGTTTATAAAAAGGAAGAGAATTCCCTTTTCCTTCAATTTAATATTTACTGAGGTAGCAGGCACATTACTAGGCACTACTATGGATACAAAGATGGCAGACTGGGAACTCTTAGTCTGCAGAGGAGGTCAAATATAGGCTCCACAAAACCTAACTGCAGAGCAGAATGCAGATGTAATACAGAATTATTAACAAATACTCTGAACCATATTCAACAATTCCATTTATATGAAAAGTCTAAATAGGCAAAACTATAGAGACAGAAAGTGTATTAGTGGTTGTCTAGGGCTGGGAGGGACTGAGGGTGAATGTGGGGTGATGGCTAATGGATACAGGGCTTTATTGAGGAAATAAAAATACTATAAAGTTGATTGTGTGCTGATTGTACAACTCTGTAAATATGCTTTAAAAACCCCACTGAATTATACACATTAAATAGTTGAATTTTATGGTATGTGAATTACATCTCAAAAAGTAATCATAAGAATACCGTGGCAGCTGAGGAAAGGGAGCAATTGATTCCAACTAGAGTGAGATCAAGAAGGGTCTCAGGAAAGAGAGAACATCTGAGCTGAGGAAGTAGACACATTTGTAATAAAGCTGCAGGAGAGAGGTGCCAAAAGCAGCTGCCTCATACTCCATCCTCTTTTCATCCCATCCCCAAGGTTACAAAACCCACTGCATAGGGTCAGGGGCTCTCACCCCACAGCCACCAGTGGTCCATATATGTGACGTGCATAGACTGCTGATCAGTCATGGAGAGTGAGAAAACACTGGAAGTCTAGATAGTTGCACTTGGCAAATGTATTTTTAAAAATCCACATCTAAAATTCCTTTCCTTCCATTCTTGATGGAGCTTTCATGCATGTGAAGGACAAGTACAAAGAGTGATTACCAGCAGCGTCTTTGGCAGACATCTCTAATTGTATACCTAATGTCTAGTCTTCCTTCCACCTTTATTAACAGAATGCCACTTTCACCAGGGACAATGGTGTGACCAGCAAGAAACCACATTTCCATCCCTCTTTCTGGATTGATGTGTCCATGTGGAAACAGTATAGGGGGAGAGATCAATGGTAAGAGCAATCCCCCATCTCCTTCTTCTTCCTGATGACAGGTGTGTAGACAAAAAGGCTGAATCTGCAGATCTGAGGGAAGGGCCCAGGGAATCATGGAACACTTTGATCTGAATTTCTTGCATGGATGAATAAATGCCATAAACCACTCACTTCGAGACTTTTCATTACATAAAAATTAAAAATTCCTCTATATATGTTTAAGATATCTACTTATCACAGCCAAACATGATTCCTAACATACACTGCCCCTTTGGAAGATCTTTCTGGTGAGTCAGTTCCTAAATTGAAAAAAATATATATATAATAGCAGAAAATAATTATCTCAAAAAATGTCCAAAAGGCACTTGGCAAAATCCAACATCCATTCCTGAAAAAAATTCTCTTGAACCCCTAGATTAGGAACAAGACAAGGATGTCTACTCTTATAATTTCTAGTCAGCATTGTACTGAAGGTTCTAGCAAGGTAATAATGCAAGAAAAAAGAAGTAAAAGACATCCAGATTGGGTAGGAAGAAGTAAAATTGCCTTTAGTTATAAATTATTGAAATATATATATATGTGTATAGAAAGTCTGATGGAAGTCTACAAAAAAAGCTACTAAAATAATGAGAGTTTAACAAGTTTGCAGATAAAAACCAATACAAATAACTTAATTATACCTCTATATACTGGCAAGAAACAATCAGCAATTGAAATTTTTTTTTTTTTTTTTTTTGCGGTACGCAGGCCTCTCACTGTTGTGGCCTCTCCCGTTGCAGAGCACAGGCTCCAGATGTGCAGGCTCAGCAGCCATGGCTCACAGGTCCAGCCACTCCACGGCATGTGGGATCTTCCCGGACCGGGGCACGAACCCGTGTCCCCTGCATCGGCAGGTGGACTCTCAACCACTGCGCCACCAGGGAAGCCCAACAATTGAAATTTTAAGTCATTCATAATAACACCAAAAATGTGAAAAACTTAGGGATAAATCTGACTACAGATGTGAAAGACCTATACGCTAAGAACTAGCAACATTGCTGAGAGAAATTAAAGAATTAAACAAAACTATCAATGAAAGTGACCCATTTGACATTTACAGAACACTCCACCCAACAACAGCAGAATATATAGGATATTCTAAATAGAGAGAGAGACATTATTTATGAATCAGATGACTCACTATTGTTAAGAGCAGTTTTCTCCCAAATAGATCAACAGATTCAATGCAATACCAGTCCAAATCCCAGCAGCTTCTTTGGTTGAAATTGACAAGCAGATTTTAAAATTCATATGTAAATACAAAGTACCTACAATAGCCAAAATAACTTTGAAAAAGATAAAGGCTAATACTACTTGATTTAAAGGCTTAAAAACTACAGTAATCAGGACAGTGTGATATTGATGTAAATATAGACAAGTAGATCAATGGAATGGAATAGAGAGTCCAGAAATAAATCCAAACATGCATGGGCAATTATACTTTGATAGAGGCACAAAGGCAATTCAGTGAAGAAAGAACAGTCTTTTCAACAATGCTGGAAAATTTGGATATCCATAGGCAAATAAATAAATATAGATATATAATTTTGCACCATATACAAATATTAACTCAAAACGAATCATAAACCTAAACATAAAACCTAAAAGTATACAACCTCTAGAAAAAAACATAGGAGAAAACCTTTGTGATCTTGAGCTGGGCAAAGATTTCTTAGATATGCCACCAAAAAATACAACTTGCAAAAGAACAAATTAATAAATTTATCCATCAAAATTAAAAACTTCTGCTATTCAAAAAATACCATTAAGAGAATGAAAAGATAAGTCACAGAATGGAAGAAATATTTATTAAAAAAATTAGCTGATAAAGAACTTGTATTCAGAATATACAAAAATACTAAATAAGAAGATAAACAGCTCAATTACAAATAAATAAATAGGCAAAAGATTTGCACACTTCACCAAAGAAGATGTACTAATGGTACATAAGCTCATGAAAAGATGCTCAATATCATTAGTCACTAGAACAGTATGAATTAAAACTGCAATAAGAAAATATTACATATCTATTCAAATGACTGAAATTAAAGACTGACTGTACCAAGTATTGGCGAGGATTAGAGGAACTGGAACTCTCGTACATTGCTAGTGGAGGACTACTGTGGAAAATTTTGTCAGTTTCTTAAATTGTTTATGGACATTTGGATTACTTCCAGTGTTGGGCTATTACAAATAAAGCATCTCTAAACACTATGTACAAGTACCAAATGATTCAGCTATCCCACTCCTAGGTATTACCCAAAAGAAATAAAAGCATAAGTCCATACAAAGACTTGTACACAAGTTCTCAGAGCAGCTTTATCTGTAGTTGCCAAAATCTGGAAATAATACAAGTGTCCATAAACAGATGAAAGAATAAATAAGTTATGGTATATCTACACAACAGAATACTACTCAGCCATAAGAAGGAACGAATCAATGATACGCGTGACAATATGGATGAATCCAAAAGTGATTATGCTGAGCGAAAGAGACCAGACATAAAAGAGAACACACTGTGATTCCATTTGTATAAAGCTCTAGCAAATGCAAACTAACCTGAAGTTGCTGAAAGCAGATCAGTGGTTACCAGGGGGTGAGGGATGCAGGTAGGAATGGCTGGGAGGAATTACAAAGGGATGTGAGCAAATATCTGTATGTGATGAACAAGTTCACTATCATGACTGACATGATGATTTCATTGTTGTAGACATATGTCAGTACCTATCAAATTGTACACTTAAATCTGTGCAGTATATTTTATGTCAATTTTACCTCTGTAAAGTTATTTTTAAAAAAGAAAGGTAGAACGTGAGAACTTCCACCAAGGGTCAGAGACCTCTCTCTATACAAATAAGACATATTAAAAAAAATCTGAGCTAACACTAAAACACTGAACACACTTTGCAATTTCAGTAAGAGTCTGGTCATTGGTGGGTGGGCTCCCCAAATGTTTATGAAGATATTGCCTTTAGAGCCTCCCAAGACATTTACTTGGGGAAATGCTAATACTACAAGCTCACAATGCAAAGTTCTACACTGAGCTTTTCCTCTACAAAATAAATGACATACACAGGAAAAAAAACGTTTGTGTTGAAATTGACTATGGTAATGGATTCCACACAAGGGATTGTAATACCAACTGTGGAGCACATAATCCTATTCATTCATTTAAAAATGGAAAGAGTTTTCAGCTTAATTCCACACATACACAGGCATTATCTATTCTGGCCACAACTCCCACATTGTGTCTCTTTAAGTTAAATCAGATTTAAGTAACATTAGTAACATGATCCTAATAGACCACAGTTTCAAAAAGTTAAGGAGTGCTGGAATAAACTCTAATTTTCCTAAGCACAAATTCCTAACAACTCAGCCTACAACTGGTCTGTTGATACGACTGCAAACTGATTCAATTTGAGAAGGATTTCAAAATCATCAGCAGACAGTTTAGAGAAGAAACCAGAAGGAAGGTACCTTCATTTGCAACAAATTATTTCCCTCCCTGTCCTGTCATGTTTATGTCACTAGGAAAGCATGGCAGTTCTACGGGAAGTGCCATACCAGGCTCTTCTGTTTTTTGACTGGCATTCCTCATGGCCCGACCACTCTCTATGGAGCCATGGAATTCTTTGACAAATATTCTTTCCCACAGCATGTTTTGTACCCCATGGCATTTCCTCATCTGCCCTATTTCATCTTGCTGATACTTGTTTCTAGACACTTTGCTTCCAGCTATCCAGTACGTCTGAATCGCATGTTAATAATAAAGGCCAGTCCTAGGGAAAGTGAAGAGGGCAGTGACAATCATAGTTACCACTTTTCCCATTCAGTATACCCGCCCCTCCTCCCTCCTAGGTGGTGGTCCCTGGACATTTCCTTTTGGACTCTGGTGCCCTAATGTTCTTTCTGCTCTCCTTCCCTGTCTACACTAGCTTGAGAGTAAACAGAGTCCTCATACCGAAGAATCAACAGCTAGTTATAACAGCTAAGGGGGTTATTTCCTTCGTCAGGGACATTTGCATTTCAGTATGAAAGCCTTAAACCAAATGTATAAATTAAGTGGCAGAATTTCTTCAAAAAGGGGAGGATCAAACATCTAAGAGAAGGCTGGCAGCAGAAACTTTGCTACTAGAATGCCTCATAAAAACCAGGGAACACAAACTCAAATGCCTGCAGGAGCAAGTGGGGATCAATGAGAAGAGTATGTAGGTCAGGTAAGGTCTGGGAAACACAGAGAGCATGTGCTCATCTAAAAAGGGCAGCTCCAGGGTGTCAAAGGTACAAACTTCCAGTTATAAAATAAATAAGTCATGGGAATGTAATGTACAGGATGGTGACTATAGTTAATAATCCTGTATTGCATATTTGAAAGTTGCTAAGAGAATGGATCATAAAAGTCCTCATCACAAGAAAAAAACATTTTGTAACTATGTATGGTGACAAGCGTTAACTAGACTTACTGTGGTGACCATTTCACAGTATGTACAAATCATTATGCATTACTGAATCATTATGCAGTACCCCTGAAACTCATGTAATATTATATGTCAATTACACCTTAATTAAAAATAAATAAATAAAAGGGTAGGCTCCCCTTCAGTATCTCCTGCCTATTGCCACATAAGAATGTCAAGCCAGTGTTACCAATATGCTGATTTTTCTGTGGAAGATGAAAGTCTTAGGTTTTATGTTAAAAGTTCTTTACATGTAAATACTACGTAGACCAAACAAAACATGATTATGTAGCAAATCATCCAGCCTGCTAGTTTGCCACCTCCAGCAAAGACTATTGGCCTGCTTTATAAAAAATCAGTGAAGGTCCTGAAATGTTCAGAATAAAAAGCTTTTAAGTTCTTTGACAGATCACATTTTACACATAACTGTCCTTTTCTCTTAATTTTGGTATTTAGCCCCGTAACCGCTGCCAATCACTTATACAGCTATTTTGAATTTAATATCAAGATCTGCTTCATATGCATTGACTCATTGACATCACTTCTGGTAAACACCTGTTTTCCACGAAATAGCTGTTACTAATAGCTCAATACTTGGAGGAGAGGCCCAGCCAATGCTGTACCAATTGATGTAGATAGTAAACAGGTACATCATCTATGCAATGGTGAAGGGAAGGAAGTGCCTGCTATATTCTGTCATGACTGAACTAAATATTTCCCTTTTTTCACTTGTTAAAACAGACATCACTGTCCTTAGAAGAAATTACAGAGTGACACAGCCAACACGCCTGACATATCTATCACGGTATCCCTCCTCGAGAACAATAATTCAGCACTCACCCATAGATAAAAGTGCCTTTGTGGGAGCTATGGAATCCGGCACTATACACTAAGGGACCCAGAAGCAGCCTCACCCACCTGTGCATCAGGTAATAGGCATACAGATCTCAGTCCCAGCTGTGGACACTGAGTGGCCCGTGAACTGTCTCCAGTCTATCTTGGCCATGGCCCAGAAGCCCCTGGAGAACAATGTCTTAGACAATCACCCATGGATGAGAGAGCCTTTGTAGAAGTACAGGTTTCCAGCAGAGAAGCTCCAGCATGTCACTGGAGCAAAAAAAATACAAGTTTGTACACACTGGAGAAGGTAAGAGGAACAGTTAGACTTTATACACATTACCCCTCCTACCAAGGCAGCATAGCTCGTGCCGAGAGAGTCCTTCTCGGCCTGTGATTTCTCATATGGGGGAAAGCTAGTGCATGTGAGTGAGTGAACAGCTTCCCCAGCTGTGTAGGACTTTGCCAAAGAGGCCTGTTTCTCCCTCTCCACATGCACAGTATGGAGTCATGAGCTGCATGACTGGGGGGGAGGGAAGAGTCTGGGAGAGAAACAGATAGAAATCTCAGAGGGCATTAAAGGAATGTGGATCCTACTACCTGTGTCACACCCATGAGCCCACCCATGAGCCAGAGGGGATGTCTAGCCTGTGGATACCCCCAACTGGCCGTGGGCATTCCCCAGTGCTCAGTGTACCTCACTCAACACCACCCCCTACCTTTTGTCCAGCTTTCTGTGCATGCTCCCAACAGTGGTGAGAATGAGCTTTGGCAAATTGCTACTGAACACATGAAGAAAGCTGGTCCCAATCTGCAGACCAGGGAGAGACCACCAACTTGAGTTTTAGCTCTGCCCTTGGGAAGGTAAAAGGCAAGCTGTTAGTACCTGGCCTGGTGCACTGCAGGATGTAGAGAAGGCATACAAGTTTGAGAATTCTCATACGAGAGGGAGCAAGAAGCATGGAGCAGGCATATCAATAGAAGGTCTGAAAAAGCCTCAGAATCCCTAGCAGAGCTGACAGAAGATAGTTTATCTGCCAAAGTCAGTCAGTAAAGACTGAGGAGGTGACTGCTACTGAAAATGCGGAAACAGAAACGAAAGAATTCAAGGAACATTAAATATCAAGGAAACATGACACCACCGAAGGAGCACAATAATCCTCCAGTAACCAACATCAAAGACATGGAGATCTGCGATTTACCCAATAAAGCATTCAAAATAGCTTTTTTTAAAAGGAATTTCAATAAGCTACAAGAAAATGCAGAAGGACAATTCAATAAGATCAGGAATATAATACACAGACAATAAAAGAATTTTAACAAAGAGATAGAAATCATAAAAAAGAACCAAACAAATTCTGGATCTGACGAATATAATGAATGAAATGAAAAATGCAATAAAGAGCATCAACAGAAGAATTTATCAAACAGAAAAAAGAATCTGTGAAGAGGAAGACAGATATTTTAATATTATCCTGTCAGAGGAGAACAAAGAAAAAAAGAATAAAAAAGAGTGAAGAAAGCATATATAAACTATGGGGTACCATAAAGGAAGTCAACAGCAAGTCGTGAAAGAAAAGAGAGGGAAAAGGAGGCAGAAAGCTTATTTAAATAAATAATGGCTGAGAACTTCCCAAATGTGAGAGAGATTTGGATATTTAAGTACATGACCCTCATAAGTCACCAAACAAATTTAACTTAATGAGATCTTCTCTAAGACACACTATAATAAGGTTGTCAAAAATTGAAGACAAAGAGAGAATCTTAAAAGCAGCAGGAGAAAAGAAGCTTGTGACTTACAAGGGAGCCCTCATAAAACTATGGGCAGATTTCTCAGCAGAAACCTTAGAGGCCTGGAGATAATTGAATGATGTATTTAAAGTTTCAAAAGACAGCAACTGCCAAGCAAGAACACTCTATCCAGTGAAGTTGCCCTTCAAAATGCAGGAGAAATAAAAACTCTTCCAGACAAACAAAAGCTGAGGGACTTCATCACCACCATAACTGCCTTTAAGAAATGCTAAAAGAAGTTCTTCAAGCTGAAATAAAAGGATGCTAATTAACATAAAAATATGAAAATACCCAACATGCTGGTAAAGGTAAGTATATAGTCAAATTTAGAATATTCTGATATGAACAGAATGTCAACAAGATATACACACTCCCTTGTTTATTGCAGCATTATTCACGTTAGCTAAGATATGAAAACAAGCCAAATGCCCACCAATAGATGAATGGATACAAAAGATGTGTGCAATGAAAAGATGCTCAACATGTAAATTATTAGAGAAATGCAAACCAAAACTACAATGAGGTATCATCTCACACTGGTCAGAATTGCCATCATCAAAAAGTCTACAAATAATAAATGCTGGAGAGGGTGTGGAGAAAAGGGAACCTTCCTACACTGTTAGTGGGAAACAGTGCAGCCACTATGGAAAACAGTATGGAGGTTCCTTAAAAAACTAAAAATAGAGTTACCATATGATCTACTAATCTCACTCCTGGACATATATCTAGAAAAGATGAAAACTCTAAATCAAAAAGATACATGCAACCCAATGTTCACAGCAGCACTATTTATAATAGCCAAGACATGGAAGCAACCTAAATGTCCATTGACAGATGAATGGATAAAGAAGATGTGGAATACATATACAATAGAATATTACTCAGCCATAAAAAAGAATAAAATAATGCCATTTGCGGCAACATAGATGGAACTAGAGATGATCATACTAAGTGAAGTAAGTCAGACAGAGACAAATATTATATAATATCACTTATATGTACAAATCAACTTGGGGGGACTAGGGCACTTTAACACCCCACTCACATCAATGGAAAGAACATCCAGACAGAAAATCAATAAGAAGATAGTGGCCTTAATGACATACTAGGCTAGTTGGACTTAATAGATAGCTACAGGACATTCCACCCAAAAAGAGCAGAATACACATTCTCTCAAGGGCACATGGAACATTCTCCAGGATAGATCACATGCTAAGTCACAAAAGAAGTCTCAACAAATTTAGAACAGAAATTATATCAAGCACCTTTTCCAACCACAACATAAATGAAACTAGAAATCAATTACAAGAAGAAAAATGGGAAAAAACACAAATACATGGACATCATACAACTCGCTACTAAAAAAAAACCAATGGATCAATGAAGAAATCAAAGACGAAATCAGAAAATACCTTAAGACTAATGAAAATAAAAACACAACTTTTCAAAATCTATGGGACACAGCAACAGCAGTTCTAAGAGGGAAGTTTATAGCAATGCAGGTCTACCTCAAGAAATAAGAACAATCTCCAATAAATAACCTAACTAAGAAATTAGAAAAAGAAGAATAAACAAAGCCCAAAGTTAGCAGAAGAAAGGAAATAATAAAGATCAGAGCAGAAATAAATAAAATAGTCCCCAAAATAATAGAAAAAAGTCAATGAAGCCAAGAACTGGTTTTTTGAAAAGATTAAAAAATTTGATAAGCCTTTAGTCAGCCTCATTAAAAGAAAGAGAGAGAGAGGACCCAAATAAATAAAATAAAAAATGAGAAAGGAGAAATTACAACTGATACCGCAGAAATGCAAACAATCATAAGAGAATACTACAAACAGTTATATGTCAACTAATTGGACAACCTAGAAGAAATGGAAACATTCCTAGAAATATACAGTCTTCCAAGACTGAATCAAGAAGTAGATAATCTGAGCAGACCAATTAGTAGCAGTGAATTTGAATCAGTAACCAAAAAACTTCCAACAAACAAAAGTCCAGGACTGGACAGTTTCACATGAAAACATTACCAAAAATATAAAGAAGAGTTAATACCCATCCTTCTCAAACTATGCTAAAACTCCCAAACTCATTCTATGAGGCCATAATTACCCTGATGCCAAAACCAGACAAAGACACTACAAAAAAAAAAAAAATTACAGGCCAATATCTCTGATGAATAGAGATACAAAAATCCTCAACAAAATACTAGCAAACTTAATTCAACAATATATAAAAGGATCACACACGAACAGGTACATGAAAAGGTGCTTGTCATCATCAATCATCAGAAAAATGCAAATCAAAACCACAATGAGATATCACCTCAACTCACACCTGTTAGAATGGCAATCATCAAAAACAAGAGATAACAATTGTTGGTGAGGATATAGAGAAAAGGGAACCCTTGCGCACTGTTAGTGGGAATGAAAATTGATATAGCCACTATGGAAAACAGTATGGAGGCTACTCAAAAGATCAAAAATTGAACTACCATATGATTCCACAATCCTATTTCTGGGTACATATCCAAAGGAAATAAAATCAGTGTCTCAAAGGGATATCTGCACTTCCCTGTTTATTGCAGCAGCATTCATAATAGCCAAGATATGAAAATAATCCAGATGTCCTTTGGCTGATGAGTAGATAAAGAAAATGTGCAATTATATATATATATATATATATATATATATATACACACACACACACATACATACACACACACACACACATATTCAATGAACTATTATTCATCCGTAAAAAAGAAGGAAATCCTGCCACTTGTGACAACATGGATGGCCGTGAAGGCATTATTCTAAGTGAAATAAGTCAGACAGAGAAAGACAAATACTGTATGATATCACTTATATGTGGAATCTGGAACAGCTGAACTAATAGAAACAGAGAGTAGACCAGTGGTTGCCAGGGCTGGGCGTCAGGGGGCAGGGGTGAGGGAAATGGGGAGATGTTTATCCAAGGGCACAAACTTCCAGTTGTACGATGAATAAGTTCTTGGGATCTAATGTACAGCAGGGTGACTACAGATAACAATATTGTATTATATATCAATACTTGAAAGCTGTTAAGAGAGTAAATTTTAAATATTCTCACCACAGAAGAAGAAGTGGTAATTATGTAAGATGGAGGAGGTGTTAACTAACCCTATCATGGTAATCATTTTGCAACATGTAAGTATATCAAATAATCACATTGTATACCTTAAACTTATGCAATGTTATATGTCAATAATATCTCCATAAAGCTGGAAAAGAAACAAGAAAATAAAGATCCAAAGAGTCTCTGATAAAGTTAAATATTTATAATTATCAGCCTAAGGTTATATAAAAGCAAACCAAATGCCTTACAGCATTGTTTCCCAAATAAGTAGACTCTGGAGACTATTTGTTCCATCATGTTCTTAGAAGAAATAGAAAAGAGGGGTGGAGAGGTAGGGAATTTTATGGCCAAATAAGTTTGAGACATGCATTTACTCCAATTATTCCCAAAGTCTTCAATAAAAATTTACATGTCAAATATGAATTTTTGATAAAGGGGATCCAGCACAAGGCATTTCCCAATTTTACTGGATAATGCAACAGTGAATTCTTCAAGAAGAGTACTCAGTAGTTCACACTTGGGGCACGCAGCTACAGATAATACCCAGGGTCCAAGTTTCTGGAAACCTATTCTCCTCCCTGGATCAACAGATGGATTTCATTTGAGGTAGCACATTTCTTTTTCTGTCCCTCAATTACATGCTGAGTTCAATAAATTAACTCAGTTGTTTTTAAAGCTTAAACCTCAGTTTGGGTGACATATCTTTAGACTTGTCATACAGCTTTTGCCCCTCCAGTGAGCCCAGCTGGCCAGGGAGGTCCACCTTCAGATCATGCTGCCTTCTGTGACCTAGCTAAGAAGACTGCTTTTCTATATGATAGTTCTCTTGGAGCTCTAGATGATTTCCTTTAAATCTTTTTAAGAATTATTCATCAAGAAAAAAACGACATCTGGAACTTGGGATATTACTGTAGCTTAAGAAAAGAACAGTGCCCATGGAGCATTGCCTATATCTGTGCATCAGTCTCCCTTTCCTCTTAGCATCTGTGTGTGTGGTTGGAGGGATGTACTAGGTTTACCACTGGATTACCTGTAAAAGTGCTATCCCAGACTAAAAGATGCAAGTTCTGTCATCACCTGGTCTTGTTAATGTTTTGTGGTTGGTCACTTAGATCAAAGTGTAATTTTTCAGTTACTTTTAGTTTTCTCTAACAATATTTGAACCACAGTGCAATAAACAATTGCTTCTCAGTTCTGAGCTTCTACATTAGCTATTATCTATCCCTGTAAGGAGACTGCATACATTATTAGGACTGTAAAAATTCTACCTGTCCTACACAGACTGAAATTGCAGAAACTCATTTTCTAGAGATAAGGTAAAGCTTTCCATTGTTTCCCTTTGGCCCTGTCTCCATGGGACTCTAAAGTCAGGCTTCCTTAAGGAAAAAGCAGGCAGCAGACAAGATTTCCATCTGTTTAGATGGAGGCTATCTTGAATTCATAGTGGTTTTCATTATCATTATTAAATTCATGATTTCTATCTATAAAACCCTAAGTAGTGAGCAAGCATTTATCATCAATAAAGCAAAAAAGGTTCCCTGCATTGATTATCAGATATCCAGTCTTCACTACTAGCAGACACCAATGACCAAAACCAGAAAACATTAGATTCCAATAGATGTGTGGGAAAATTGGAATTTCTGCTGGTGCAGTATGTTGACAAAGAATCTTTCCCAGTATTTACTGGTACATTCCTCTGAACCAAGTCGGGGTCCATGGCAACAGAATACAGGGTCCCTATGGAAACATGAAAAAATCCACTGCCAGTGGCAGAAAGGGCATCATGGGTAGGTGTACTTAGGAATACCATCTGATTTTGCTGTCAGTTCATGGTTTCTCTGGATAGCTTAACAGGATTGTCTCACTTTTATCTATACTCAAAAGGGTCTGCTTAAAATAATCTACACACTAAGGTTGTTTGGAAATATTTGACAAGATCACAACTTTATTACTAAACAAACTTGTGAGTGTGAGACTCAAACAAATCCAGAGCAGAAGGCTCTGATTGCCCCTCCTCCCCTAAATTCTCACCATGCTCCCAGGAATCCCCCAGAGAAGTCCAGCTCACCCCAAAACAGCCCTCTACCAAAGACTGAATCTTCACAGCCCCCAAAAACAAGGCTGCACTCTAGCTCTTCTCATCCTGAAAAATCTGAGCCCAAGACTTTTCAGCAGCAAAAGACCAAAATAACATGAAGCCTGGATAAAGAATTAAAGGTGTCCCTCCATCCTCTCCAGGTGGGGGAAACAAGTACCTGCAGGGCAGCTCTTCCCAAAAGCCTTGACCATTTGGCCAGTTCCTCAAGCCTGCGATTCCCCCCTCCATCGGATCCTCCGATGGCTGACACTGAGGCAAAATGTGGCCATTGAAAATCTTTTTCCACTCCCTAAATAAAATTGCCTACAATATTATCCTGAGTTAACTTGCTAAATATTCCAGCTCACAAAGAGGAAATGCATTCTGCCTGGAGACAAGAACAGGAATAGTACATATAACTTCCCAGTTAAATGGAGAAGTTAGGTATAACAGGAGCCTATGACCAGGTGCATGATTCAGGAATCTCAATTGATATCTCCATGACTCAAGAGGTCCAAAATGTCACAGGATGCCAGACAGAGTCTAATACAGGGATTGCAAATGTGGGGCACTCAGGCCACCCAATGACCATGACAGAAATCATTAATGAGTCACTCTGTTTTCTCTCTTAGCATAGACATGGCCTCAAAATCCTTCCAAACACAATGTTCGAGGTAGCCGCTTCTAAGAAATGTTACCCTCTCTCCCAAAAGGGAAGCTCTTTGTTAATTCCAGTCTAATACAACATAATATTCCAATATAAAAGGAAGAAATAGGTGGAAACGTATGAGTTATGTGGCAAATAGCCTAACTGCGTCCCTAACGTGCCCCCTGTGTGGCATTTCAGTCTTCTGGAAGGAAAATAGTCCTGGGCAAGTGAGCTGCAGATGTCTTTAAGCCCTTAACCCAAAACTTGGGTTTAAAACCCATTGCTTATTGAAACATGGCATTCAAACAAGAGTAAAGTTCATCAGCAGGAAATATTTTTTATATAAACACTGACCAGAGTTCTAGCCAGTTCAGTTTTTTCACAAAAGTGGCCAAGTTAAAAATCAGCTGTGAATATTCATTCAGTGCTATGGTAATCAATTGTCACACTCCTCTCTACTAAACACAGGAAATCATATACAGTTCAGTGTGCGGGAGTGAAGCCTTCTTATTTACAGTTCCAAAGTTCTCTTAATGATTGCCAAAGACAGCCAGGGCACATCCATGGGAACTGATCCTCTACCATCAGGGCTGGCCTACAAGGCAACAGGGTGGCGACCCAGGCCCCAAACCTCTTCCTGCGTCTTCCCTGTAAGCCACACTGCCCAGGATGCCCCCATTATAGCTTTAATTTGAAGTTAGCATTTGACCTCCACAATCTAACAAAAACAGGGTAACAGAGTCAAGTCCACCACAAAGGAAACATTCATCACAACAGTCCTTTCCTCTGCAGCAGCCTCCAGCAGCAGAAGACTGGGCATCTGGGCAAAAGGATGGGAGCTGCACCAGAGAAGGGACCCCAGGCCATGCCCTTTGTCCATTCACGATTCTGCGGCAAGCAGCCTTGCTTCCAGTGATCTGCTTTCTCTGCCATCAGTAAAGGAAATGGGAGGGAAAATGTATTGCTAGCCTCATCTCAGGATTAGCCAATCCTTCCCACAGAGGGATAGCTGCCAACTTCCCACTCTGCTGTTGTCCTGTGAGCTTTTCCTAGTCCCATGAAACCAAATTTACAGGCAACTCCCACTTGCTAAGAGGTCAGCTTCCAAAGATGTGTTTGGAAATCAGTTGTGTGTATGGCCAAACACATCTTCCTAAAGTTCTAGTGTTGTAAATAATGGTTTGGATGCCTAGGGCAGCCTCAAATCCTTATATACTCCTCAAGTACAGGACTGTGGAGATCACGAGTCTGGGTCTCAGCTCCTTTCCGCAGACCTGGGAGTTTGCATATCACTGTCTAGGGCTCCCTAGAGCTCCCCTCGCTGCCATGGTAGCAGGGATCATGCTTCTCTCCTCAGGGCTCATGGTGGGGGCTGTGGGAGAAGACAAGGGGCTGCCCTGGCTCCAAGCCATTCCCAGAGCTACAAACAGTTGAGGCCTTGGGAGAGAGGGGTACCTGTGGACTTTGGGGTTAGGAGAGAATGGATCCCAGAGATGGTGGTAAGGGTAAGGGGCCCTGAAGGGCCTGGGTCTTTTGCTGGCTTGGCCCGTGGCATTTGTTATTCAAGTCTCAGTCTCAAACTATCTCTTTTACCAGCCTGGAAATCAGCACATTTCTCTCTCCACTGACACCTGTTGTTTCTACCCAGCATTTCTATGGCTCTTGAGACACAAAGCACTCTCTCTTTATCCCCCTTGAAGCCAAAATACAAGTGACTAACAAACATATATTTCTTAAGAGAACAGCATAATAATTAAGGAAATGCAAAGTAAAGCAAGGTACCATTTTTGTCACCCAACAGGTTGAAAGAAATAATAATGCCTAATGTTGGTGAGGATATGGGGAAGTGGGCACCCTCATATACTCCTTGTGGGCATGCAAGTTATTAGAACCTGTCTAGACAGCAATTTGGAAGTTTGTATCAAAAAGTCTTAAAATGTGACTCAGATTTCTCCTTTCTCCCAATATCCATTATTCCCTTCCTACAGAAATATATTTTTACTGGGCCCCTGACCACCCAGAATAAAGATGCCCTTATAGCTTGGTGAGGTCATATGACTAAGGTCTAGTCAAAGCAGAAATGGAATGTGATCACTTCTAGAAACTCTCCTTAGGAAACAGCTGGCATTGTCATTTGCCTCTTTCTCCTGCCTCTTCCATCCATTGCTTGGGACCTAGATTGATGTGGGGTGATCAATAATGGCACATGAAGATGAAGGCTCCACCCTAGACGTGGTGGAGCAGAAAGGTGGAAATTGCCTGGGTTCCTTATTGGTTTACCAACCTCTGGACTCATGTGAGAAAGAAACAAAGTTTTACTCATAGCCAAACCTAATCTTACTGTTACAACATGCATACTCTTTGTCCCAGAAACCCCACTAAATTTGTCTTATTAATCTTTTGCATGTGCAAAGAGATACAAGATAGTTTAGTGGCTGCAGTGAGCATCTTTAAGTGTCGAACATTAGAATAAGCAGGTAGGTAGGAGGGAATGCAGAAAGGAAAGAAAGAAGAAAGGAAGAAAACATAAGTGAGGCAGGCAAAACAGTGAGGAGGAAATAGATGTTAACAGATAATCCTGGAAAGCACTATGTTTAAGCCAATTTGTGTTATGCATCTTTTCATTTTGGGAACAAGGTCAAAATTCTAAATTAGAGAACTATATGAAATCTTGGGGTATGGGGGCTGAGAAGATGGAAGACGAGAAGTGTCTGGAGATTGGTGATCTTGTGGAGGAAATTAATACTCTGGAGGAAAAGCCAGACAACTGACACCCTTGTGACTTCAGACAATACATGGGATCAGCACCAAGGCAAGGTGGAAGAGGATGAACACGATGACTTTAGAGGTTGCGATTTCACATTCAAACACAGCTATGAGATTTGCAAAATGTAACCAGATACCAATATTTACAAGAGATGTGTGGTCATAAAAGATAAGAATTATATGAAAAGAAAAGATAATTGTAGCAATTATCATGGTAGTTAAAGTTAGGCCAAAAAATACATTTATATATCTTAATGACTAAAGATACACAAAATTCAATCAATTGGTATAGCCAACTGGGTAGAGGGTTGTAATCTAACTTGAAAACTAGGACTATTAAATCATATGTCTTAAATCTAAGGAATACAGGATACAACATCTAGAGTAGATAAAGGGCTCAGTATGTTTGGTCAAGGCAGTTAATCAAAGAACATGTTCTCTGGTATTTAAGAAACTTCAGAAAACAATACAAAAGAATATTATGTAGCCTTAAAACAAAAAGGAAATCCTATCACAGGCTACAACATGGAAAAATCTTGAGGACATTACACTAAGTGAAATAAATCCATGATTCCACTCATATAAAGTATCTAAAGTAGTCAAAATCCTAGAAATATAAAGTAGAAGTAAAAATGTGGTCTCTAAGAGCTGAAGGTAGGGGAGAGGGGAAATTAGGTTTTAATGGGTATAGAGTTTCAGTTTTGAAAAATGAAAAAGTTCTAGAGGTCTGTTGTAAAACAATGTGAATACACTTAACACCACTGAACTGTACACTTAAAAATGATTAAGACGGCAAATTTAATGTTATGTAGTTTTTACTACAATTAGCTAACTAACTAAATAATATTAGCAAACTGAAAAGAGACCACCAGAATACTATTTTAAAATAACCCCCCCCCAAAAAAAATGAGATGATATAATTATTTGCTTAGGGGGTATCCGTCAGCTGTGTGAATATTTTGAATTTAATATAGAAACGTGTGTGAGAATCAAAATCTATAGTGTTTATAACTTTTGTTTTGAGAAGATAATTATAATACATAAAAGAATGTGGTCTATTGCAACAAGGGGCTGGTCTTCTAATTTCATTTTTTAAAAGTGTAGTGAAATAACTGATTAGAAATGTTAAAGTTGAAATTTTACAAATACAATATTAGAACATTTAAGAGAATTTAAGATTCCACCTTATTAATAAGTTGAACTTATTAGATTTACAAAAATTATTTAAGCACATGGGATCGTTTGTCACCCTAAAAGCCGGATTATTTAAAATAGGATTCAAATTTATTAAATATACAAATTCCATTTTAAAAACTTGATGGTGTTTAAATATGTAAAACATTAGTCAAAGGCCCTTTTATGTTTATGTGTTTGTTAAATTTTGTTAGGCTGATGAATGAAACACCTGTAAGGTGATTTTAGCTTAAGAAACAACTAGGTTTTGTTGTTGTTGCTGTTGTTTATTTTTTTTTTATTGACCTATAGTTGATTTACAATATTGTGTTAGTTTCAGGTGTACAGCAAAGTGATTCAGCTACATATATATATTTTTTCAGATTATCTTCCATTATAGGTTGTTATAAGATACTGAATATAGTTCCCTGTGTTATACAGTAAATCTTTGTTGCTTATCTATTTTATGTATAGTAGTTTGTAACTGTTAATCCCAAACTCCTAATTTATCCTCCCACCCTCCGTTTCCCCTTTGGGAACCGTAAGTTTGGTTTCTATGTCAAGAAACAACTAGGTTTTAGATTTATAACTTTAGTAAATCAAAATTAATTATTAACACTAACTTTAAAAGAAATTAAGAAAAAAATCCCATTTATAATGTCATCAAAAAGAATAAAAAAATCTAGAAACAATTTAACCAAAGAGGTGAAAGACCTGCACACTAAAAACTATAAGACATTGATGAAAGAAACTGAAGAAGACACAAATACATAAAACCTGACTCAAATATATTTGATACATTCCATGCTCATGTTTGGAAGAATTAATATTGTTAAAATGTCCATACTACTCAAAGCCATCTACAGATTCAATTCAATCCCTATCAAAATTCCAATGGCATTTTTCACCAAAATAGAAAAATCAATCCTAAAATTTGTGTGGAACCACAAAAGACCCCAAAGAGCTAAAGCAACCTTGAGAAAAAAGAACAAAGCTAGAGGTATCACACGCTGTGATTTCAAACTTTATTACAAAGCTATAGTAATCAAGACAGCATGGTACTGGCATAAAAACAGGCACATAGATCAATGGAACAGATAGAGAGTCCAGAAACAAACCCATGCATATATGTGTGGTCAATTAATTTACAACAAAAGAGCCAAGAACATACAAGAGGGAAAGAACAGTCTCTTCAATAAATGATGTTGGAAAAACTGGACAGCCCCATGCAAAAAATGAAACTGGACCATATCTTACACCATACACAAAAATCAACTCAAAATGGATTAAAGACTTGAGCGCAAGACCTGAAATGATAAAACTCTTAGAAGAAAACATAGGTGGTAAGCTCCTTGACATGGGGTTGTGGTGATGATTTTTTGGATTTGGCACCAAAAGCAAAGATAACAAAAGCAAAAATGAACAACTGAGACTCCACCAAACTAAAAAGCCATTGCAAAGCAAATACAAACAAAACCATCAACAAGCAAAAATAAACCAAAAAATCTGATTAAAAAATGGGCAGAGGATTTGAATATATATTTTTCTAAAGAAGATATACAGATGGCCAACAGGTATGTGAAAAGGTGCTCATCATCACTAATCATCAGGGAAATGCATATCAAAACCACAATTAGACATCACCTCACATCTGTTAGAATAGCTATCATCAAAAAAACAAGATATAACAAGTGTTGGCAAGGATGTGGAGAAAAGCAATGCTGGTGGGAACATAAATTAGTACAGCCACTATGGAAATATGGAAGTTCCTCAGAAAATTCAAAATAGAACTACAATGTGGTCTAGCAATTCCACTTCTGCATATTTATCTGAAGGAAACAAAACATTAACACAAAAAGATATCTGCCGCCCCATGCTCACTGCAGCATTATTTACAAAGGCCAACATGTGGAAACAACCTAGTGTCCATCAATGGATAAATGGATAAAGAAGATGTGATATACATATATAGTGGAATACTATTCAGATAAAAGAGAATGAAATCTTGCCATTTGCAACAAAATGAATAGAGGGTGTTATACTAAGTAAAATAAGTCAGACAGAAAAGACAAATACTGTATAATGTCAATTATATGTGGAATCTAAAAACAAAATAAAATGAAAACAGAATCATAGATACAAAGAACAAATGAGTGGTTTCTGGGAGGAGGGGGTGGGGGTGAAATAGGTGAAGGCGATTAAGAAGTAAAACTCTCCAGTTATAAAATAAATAAACCACAGGTATGTAAGTAATATACAGCATAAGGAATATGGTCAATGATGTTGTAATAACTTTGTATGGGGACACATAGTTACTAGGCTTATCCTGGAGATCATTTCTTCATATATAGAAATGTCAAATCACTATGTAGTAACCTGAAACTAACATGATAGTGTATGACAACTCTATTATTTCAAATATTTTAAAAAGTCAAGAAAGTAAATAAATGATATTCCAGTTTTTAAAAAAGCAATGAAACACACAATTAGGCAATAATAGTAACTCTGAAAAATGAATACACTTACAAGCTTAATTAATTTTATGAACAGGTTAAAACCTCAGGAAGGAATCATAGACATCTTCATGTCTAGTATTTTCTCCTTGGAAGATTTTCCAATTCATTCTTTTTCTCCGACCAGATTCTTAGGAAAGGCTTCTAACCACGTTATTCCCTGAACTCTCCATTTTGGCTCTTCCTGCCTGATGGTACATGTCTGTCTTCTGAACACAGACCCTTGTTACCCAAAGTGTGCTCTGTGGACCAGCAGCTTCTGCACAGCCTGAGAGTTTAGCAGAGATGCATAATCTTGGGCAGGATGCAGCAGGGGTGGAGAGGGATGGGAGGATGGAACTTTCTCTCCAGGGGAGATACCCCAGACACCTAAAAGAAACTATTTTCCTAACACAGGTGGTTATGTGAAACCATCCTTTTTTTGCCTTCTAGGTAAACTGATTACCAAAATTAAACTAAAATTATTATCAATTCCTGTGTTTCAATTCCTTTTGTTAACTTGCTGGAAACAGTTAAAATGGTGACAGTGCTAGGTGCCTGGCAGCAAAACCTAGTTGAAAAAAAGATTATGAAAGCAGAACAAAGAATCATGTGTTCTCTCTTCCTTCTCTATCCACAAGGGTGCCTCACTAGTGTCAGCTGTTGAGAGAACAGAAGATTTACCAGTGGCATCCCCAAGAACAAGGAAATCAGGGAAGCATGATTGTCCTCTGGGGTTAAGCTGTGAAATCAAGACATCCGAGTGGAGACATGCAAAATACCCTTAAAGAGATCAAATAGCTTCTAGGCCTTTGAGACTAGACAGTAAGCTGATTAAATATATTAACATATCTGAAGAAAAAATATTTCAGTCTCCAGGAACAGTTGGTCATCCAAGAAGGCTTAGAAAAGGAGAATTTTAGAGGCAAATTCTAGAGATGTCCATCCAAGCGGTCAGGAGGACACCTTGCAACCTGTCTTGTGTGAGATCAAGGAAGAGTTATCTTTACCATCATATGACGGCAATAATTTTTACCAGGTATGATGGTGCTGTGGGATCACCTTGCTTTCTGAGGCAGGCTGCACTACTGAATAAAATGATGGCGGCGTTGGGCTATGGGAGGCTGGAACCACGAAGCACTAAAAATTTTCTCTCTAACTGACCTTGCTCGGATCCACACTCCCCACATCAGCTGCCAATAAAATCTAGTTTCTCACATGCCAGACCTTCAAGGAGAAAAGGTATGACTGGAAGACTGTAAGCACCTCTCCAGGTTCTGTGTAACAATGAATTAGCATCCCAGCTTTATAGATGGTTCCTATGACCTGGGTTAAGAGAAGAGAATCCTGGGAGACAGAACTATTTTCTCAGTGTGCTGACAATTGTATTTGTAAGTTTGAACCCTGGTTAAGTGCACCAAGATAATATCATCCCGAAGCTTCTGTAAAGTGGCAAGCCCAACCAGCAAAGCCTCCCCACTCTTCACTCGGTGTGTATTCAGGGCTTTCCTTTGAAAATTTCCCATCAGCCTGGGCCACAGAGATCACTTCATGATTATTCTCTAAGATGTTTGATTATAAACATGTAAGTTTTCTTATTCAGCATCATTATTAATCAAACACATGCAAATAAAGAAAAAAATAGCAAAGGGAAAATTGCCACAGGGTATAAGCAAAAAGACATTCTATACTGCTGGTGGTGGTATATATTGGAAAAACACTAAACATCTTAGAAATATGTGTATGCCTCTGACCCAGCAATTCTACTATTAGGAAGTTATCCTTACCTATTAATTATGGATATGAACAAAGATTTAACCACAATGATGTCTTCTAAAGCAGTCCATAATAGTTAAAACTTGGAAATCATGTAAATATTCAAGAGTTGAGATCAGTCAAATAAACATCTATAATGCAATAACATACTGACTTTTGTTAAATGTTATAGAAGTTTATTTACTGACCAGGAAAGACATTCACAACATATTTGTATTTTCTTCTTTTCACTTAGTTACATTTTATAATTTCTCTTCAATGAACATTTATTATGTATAGCCTTGGTTTTGAATAAAAATTTGAGAAATCAGCCCTGTCTATATAAATAAAGAATAGACTCCAGGGATCGGAAGGAAGATGACACATACACTGGTCCAAGCCCCCTTGCTGCTTGAGAGCAAATTAGCCTCAAAGAGTTATAAATGGTTTATCCAGGGCCACCCAGATGATTGATGGCCAAGCCAGTGCTATCACTCAGCTCTGCAGAGTTTTAAGCCCAGTGATGTGTCCAACCACTCCTAGTACCTCCAAATTAGAGCAGAACTTTGTCTCTCTCTATACTACTCAACAGCAGCATCTCAGCTCAGAAAGCAAAGGTGTCCCTCTAACTTTGTGTTGAGCCAAAATATTTGAATAAAATTATATTTGTTGCTCTCTTCTACGTGTCCTACACACAATGGTAAGAAACCCCAATTGCAAACTGCATGTCACATGATATTCTAGGATTTCCTAAAGTGCATCATAAAACATCAAACTTCTCTTAAGTCATCTCAAAGATGTAGAGAATGGACTTGAAGACAGAGGGAGGGGGAAGGGTAAGCTGGGACAAAGTGAGAGAGTGGCATGGACATATATACACTACCAAATGTAAAATAGCTAGCTAATGGGAAGCAGCCGCATAGCACAGGGAGATCAGCTCGGTGCTTTGTGACCACCTAGAGGGGTGGGATAGGGAGGGTGGGAGGGAGGCGCAAGAGGGAAGGGATATGGGGATATATGTATATGTATAGCTGAGTCACTTTGTTATACGGCAGAAACTAACACAACACTGTAAGGCAATTATACTCCAATAAAGATGTTAAAAAACAAAACAAAACATCGCAAAATGAATTGGTGAGATGGGGAGGGGAGGGAGGAGAGAAATGACAATGAAAAAAGGTCTACTTTGTAACCCAGACTTACAGTCATTTCCTATTGCGAAAGCTCCTCTACTTTTAATAAGCGTATCATTCTATGTATCAGAAAAGAACATGCTGGCCTCTCAGAAGTTGACTCGGGACTCTGTTGAGCTGCTGCAGGAAGGTTATATCTCTGTTCTCTTCTGTAACCTAAGTTCAATGACTCCCTGACCAATTTCCAAACAGACATTTATTGAAGGACTGTAATGAACATCGCAGCATCCAGCCTTGAATCATCTTTCTACAACATCTGCTTTCTCCTCAAGTGACATTCATTTGGAGATTTTTCATAGGACAGAGGGACACAGTTAATGCTTCCCTCCTTACACAGGCCAAGAAAGCAGCAGTGAATGAAAGGGAATGATCCAAGATGACCCATCTCCCCAGGCCTCTGTTCCAGCCTCCCCTAAATGCAAACCAACACTGCAAAAAATAAATGAACCTCCAAGGGATGCAAGTCTTACTTACGGACACACATTTCCCTGCTCTCATAAAATCCAGGACAACACTGGGATTTGCGCCTATACATAGTTTTTTCTCCATGTCGATAGGCTGTTCGATAACTGATTCTATAGAAAGGGGAAAAATCACATTGTTACTTTATTGGACCTGTAATTTGATTAGAAATCAAGACTTTATATTTTAATACAAAAAGCTATTAAATATAATAAAGGTATAAAAAGCAAAGTACTCCAAAATAATTAAGAAGAAACATGGGATATATGTTTTGACCAATATTATGCTAACTCACTAATTTGCTAAGAATATACGGATTGTCCATTTAAGCCAACCTACACTTTATTTCAAGGAATCAAGTTTCACGACTTCCCTACTTCACTTATCTCGAGATATCTCATATCAGACTCCTTCCCAGCTTGCCAAACACAGAAATACATCTGAGCTTCCATTACCTGTGTCGCGTGCATTTAAACCAGTTCAGAATGTCAGTGCAGCTAGTGTAGTAAATTTGATCAAAGGGATGTGGGTATGACTCTTGCACAGTCACGGAGTAGCTGAAAAGAAGAGGAAAGAGAAGGAATCAGTATTTCTCTTTCTTACATTACTGATAGGTTGTGTACCAAAAAAACAGTGATTGGCTAAATTATCTCCACTTGCAACTGCACACTGACCTTTAACAGAGAATCTTCAGGTTTTTTCAGGTTTCTATTTGTACTAGAACCCTAAAAGATCCAATATTAATAATATATTTTAAAGACAAGGGTTCATCCTATACAGTTCAAAAAAATCTCATTTACTATTCACCCAAAACTCTGATATTCCTAAATTTAAAAACGTATCACCACATATTTTTCTGTATTTAATTCCATCCCCTCCCCCGGGGTCCAGGGATATCAAGACCTTTCACAAATTGTTTTCAATCTAGGCCTCATGCAAATAATAAGGGTAATCAGCAAAAAGACAATCCAAGTACATTTTGCTACTGATTTTGGAAAATCAGAAAGACTATATTTCTCTGGTTGGAACTTGTAATAATTTTCTTTCTTGTGCCTGCCCTACTTCTTAGGCAATGGAAGAATATATACAACCTCTACATAGAAGCTACAAAGAAGTCTTTAAACCCAATTCTAAACATATGGCTGAGACAGTTAGCCTGAAATAATCATATGAACAACCTGTTGCTACTTAAACAGTCTGTTTTCCAACATATTTTCACTAACAGCTTCTTGTTAGAGTAAAAGCATGCACTCCTAAGGGCCTAAGAATGTGGCTGAAAAGCACCCATGAAATATAAAGAATATTCAATGTTCAATCCTATATTTCTTCATTTCAAAGCAGTCTATTACATGCTCAAGAGCTCAGATTTCTTGCCTACAGGAAAATCTGGAGAATCTTCTTTTCAAAACAATTTATTCTATTTTCTTTAACAGTCTCTTAAAGATTTCCACTAAAATCTTTAATTCATGCTAACAACAATGACAACAACAAAATGGGCCTCAATCATGGCCTCACTTGGTGTAGATCAATAGCCCAAGTTCATTAATAGGAACTATCAACTACAGAAGGTACGGAAGGAATGAGGTTAAAATTTCAGCCTGAAGAGTTCAGGTTAGATAGAGAGCAGAAACTTCTAATTTGAAAAGCTAAGCAGTATTGGCCTCACAAACAGAGCAATTTCTTTCTCCAAGTGGTCTCCCTCAGCCATTATGAGACATCCATGAATTAATCATACAATTCATACTGTTTGTACTTGATTCTTTGGGACATTGCAACTTGATTTCTAGGTAAATTTAGGGATCCTCCACAAGCCTGAGGCAGATGCAATAAGCCCCAGTGAAAAAAATCACTGGATTAGAATAAGGCAGGGTTATCATCCTGATCTGACACTGAGCACGCGGCTGACCTTCAGCAGGTAACCTCACTTCCCGGGGTTTTGACAATCACATCATAAAACCAGGGGTTCAGAGATGTTCTTGGAGATCCCTTCTTGGCATTCTGCATTTCTAACATACATTTCAGATGACTACTTCCTTCTATTCCAGCAGACAACACCTGCAGGAACAGGTTCAGACGAGCGTCGAGTATGCCATTGCCTACATCTCTGATATAACTCCTTTGGGGTAAAGCGAGAGGCCTGCGTTAAAATATAAACGTTCTTGGAATGAAATATCACGTGAAGCTATTCAGATTTTCTTCAGACCCCTAGCCGTGTCCTGAAGTTCAGGTTGTTGCAGTTTCTAAGACTTCCTCGCCAATTCTTTTCCCTCCCTATCCAGCAGCTTGTAAAGGCCTGCAGCATTATTTCTCCATTCCATTTCTAGTGGAGAGCAAAGTGAATGAATGTCCTGTGTGTGTGGAACTGCCATCTAGGCAGTCCTACATTCCCATGAGCAAAACAGAACAACTTTCCACATGTGCTATGGGAATGAAGAAGAAACCACCCTAAATTAATGCTGCTTGGGTGAAAAAAATGTAATCTACCAGGCTCCATAGTACTAATTTAGCTGAACTAAATTGGTTTGTTAGAACTAGGCCTGATGCAGTATTCCCACAAAATTTCACAGGCCATGTTAAGTGTTAAGATCTGAATGCCTTGGAGAGCAAAAGTGATAATCAACTAAGGGACCCTGGCCAAACACACGCCATTGGATGTGATGGGGGAGCTGACTCCACAAGCAAACGTGAAAAGTGTTTTCACTAATTTCTAGCAGCCTGGAAGGTTTCTTCAATAAGAGAAAATGTTAAAGTACATGAGCTTCCTCTTCTGGACATTTGCTGCTCACCAATAGCTTAATTTGCAGGATGCTTCTCTGCTTTTAGGATATAAAAAGCTCTTCTCTATAAAAGGATAATCAAACCATTAAGGATTCCAATTCAACAAATGTTTATTGAATAAATTCTATTCAATTCCTGCCCTCAAAGGGCTCTCAAGAGGCCAGCACGTAAATGCTAAAAATAACCTGCTCTTACTTTAATAGAGAAATATAGAGAGTTTGGGGGAAATCGAAGTGTAAAATTCATTACGGTTGAGCATTTCTCTTCAGTCTTGACACTTCTAATTAGAATTATTCAGTCTCAAACTCAATGAGGAACAGACCGAATATAAATTACTTTTCACATTGATCAGCTACTGAGGCTTCCACTTAAGTTTACGGGAGAAGGGCTCTAAGCCTTTTCAACCCAAATTTCTTTTCTGTTCTTTTGCATACATTCTTTTTCTTTTCTAAACAATCTCTTTTTTACTTTTCTTTTTTTTTTAAATTTTTTTTTTTTTTTTTTGCCGTACGCGGGGCCTCTCACTGTTGTGGCCTCTCCTGTTGCGGAGCACAGGCTCCGGACGCGCAGGCTCAGCGGTCATGGCTCACGGGCCCAGCCGCTCCGCGGCATGTGGGATCTTCCGGGACCGGGGCACGAACCCTGAATTGGCAGGCGGACTCTCAACCACTGCGCCACCAGGGAAGCCCCAACTTTTCATTTTTAATGATATTACAATCACACTAGAAAATCTGGAAAACAAATCTTTAAGAAGAGAGGGAGAGAACTATATAACTCTCACCTAACCACACATAACATTTTGCTGTACTTCTTTTACCATCCCTAGGGTTTTTAGTTTTTACTTATAGTTTTGTCTTTTTGTTTTTATATTTTCATACTCATGCTATACACATAATTTTAAACCTACCTTTTAAATTTAAGACTATCATAAGCATTTCTCCATGTTAGTAAATAGTCTTCAAATTATGACTACCAAATACTCACAACTACACCTAATTTGCTCAATACCCACCTATCATTAGACAATTACCTTGTTGTCACTTTTCAAGGGGCCACTTTCTGGAAGCTGTGTGCCCGCATCATGAAGGGAAATGTCTCTGAGAACTGGATGACTTCCTCTGGTCCTCAGTGCTGCTGTTTGAACTTAATTACTACCTCTTGATAGTCCACACCTCCCTGTTCATCTGCAGCTGCTCTTAAAGTCACAGAATGGGAAGCAACCTTCTCGATTGTCTAGTCCAATCTCATTTTCATCACAAATAAGCCACACCGAGCTCCCAGTGCTAGTGGTCAGTCTAGAGCCGGTACCAACACCAAAACCCCCAGACAGCATCCTGTACCTCTGTCCCCTCTCAGATGTTGTAGAATATTGAAAGCTTCTAAAGCAGACAGTGAGTGGCAAACTGTGGTATAAAAGGAATCTGGTCCCAATTCTACACTATTTTCAGCATCAAGATGCAAAACCCTTTATCTCCTGCTTGTTTGTTTAATCTTCTCAAACACACTGAAAACATATCATCACAGTGATTTTAAACTATTAAGTATTGTCCAGGGAGGAACCCCAACAAGATTTAATTTAAGGTCAAAGAACAGGGGGGAAAAGCCATCATCACTTGGACACATTCCAAAGTGGTTAATTACATTTCATCTGCCTAGATTGTCTTGTTACTTTAATTAAATATGGTAATAATTATCATTTCTTATCTCTGCTTGCTTCAGGACTGCAGCTTCAATTATTACCACTCCTGTGTCCCACCCCCAAGGGGTTGGGCAGAGAAAGGCTTCTCTTCATTTGTGCCTTCTTTAGAAGAAACCCCATTATATGGAAATACTTAAACTCACACAACAGGGAAAGGAGATGGGGAGAAGGAACAGATGATTCATGGAGTTATTCATTTTCCAAAAGGATGCTGTGCAGAATTCCTTTAATAACAAGCATCCCTTGTGTATTTTAAATGATTTAATTTTCCTTCATTTCCTTTCATGTATAACTTCTAAGAATCACAATTGCTGCATTAAAATGAGGCATACTTTTATTTGAAAATAAATGATTCAGTAGGTCTGGGGAGGGACCTGAGAGTCTGCATTTCCAACAAGCTCCCAGCTGAGGTTCTTGCCACTGCAGCTCCACAGACCACACTCTGAGAAGCAAGGCTGCAGGTGATTCCATGGCTCGGAACCATTGGTGACAGGTGGGTTTTAGTGTAAGAAAAACCTACAATGAGCACTACTTGGCCCTACTACCAGGACTTTTGTCCTTGAAGCTAATCTTCCTCTCCCTGTTTCAATTCAAGCTCGTTTCAGTTTTTGAAAATACAGGAGAACCTGTCAGCTGCACCTTTATTTGATCATTTTAATTTATACTCCTTTTCTCCATTCTTGCCAAAACAATTCTACTTTTTTTTAACCTTTCTTCAAAGAATCATTATCTAGCCTTATAACAGAAAATCTATCAATAAGAAAATTGTAGCTGTCAATTTTTCTTTTTAGCAGTTTATAGGAAAAATATAGACAGGAAAAAAATCTCCATCATTTTCCTATTTTTCCACACTGAATTTCTTCCCCATTAGTGAGTATTTTAGCGGTTACTCTAATCACCTGTACAACAGTGGAATTATATTAGGTTTAGAGATTAATGTGCCCCTTCTCTATCACTCCGCCCTCCCCACCCCCACTACTGATGTCCATATTTAGTCATTTCCTTTCCTACCAGAAGGTGAGTTTACTCCTCAACAATTATTCACTGAGCACATGCCATATGCAAGGCAGTGTTTTAGACATTGGGAATTTAAAATGGTGAACAGAACAATGCAATTATGTGTTGGTAAGTATGGTTAAATATTGAGCAAGAAATCAGGACAAAATGTGTACATTTGAGTGGGTGCTGGATTACCTGAAGTCTTGGATTCTTTTCTCTTTGTAGCCTTTCCCTCAGAGAGCTCATCTGTTCTCTCATCATGCTGGAGACTCCCAAATCTATATTCCCAAACACTTTCAGGCCCATATTTCTCTTTTCTTTTTTTTTTACATTCATCCAGCACTTTTTATTTTACAAAACATCTTTCATACATTATTTGATGAAAGTTTCACAATAAATCTTTGAATTGGATGATGTTAAGAGACTCATCCAAGATCACTGGACTGCTTAAGTGAAAAAAACAGGGCTAAGCCAATACTCTTTCTTATATTTCATAAGGCCTTTTTGTCCACGACGATTATAAGATAGGACAATGTCAAAACAAACTGGGGAGGGGGGGGCTTCCCTGGTGGCGCAGTGGTTAAGAATCCGCCTGCCAATGAAGGGGATACGGGTTCGAGCCCTGGTCTGGGAAGATCCCACATGCCGCGGAGCACCTAGGCGCGTGCGCCACAACTACTGAGCCTGCGTTCTAGAGCCCTCGAGCCACAACTACTGAAATCTGCGTGCCTAGAGCCTGTGCTCAGCAACAAGAGAAGCCACAGCAATGAGAAGCCCTTGCACCGCAACAAAGAGTAGCCCCTGCTTGCGGCAACTAGAGAAAGCCTGTGTGCAGCAACGAAGACCCAACACATCCAGTAAAAAAAAAAAAGAAAACCTGGGGAAATATCTTTTTAATGTTTTGTTTAAATGAAAAGTTAAACATTCATCCAGGCCCATATTTCAAACTGATCATATCAATACAACATGATAAAACCACAATAATCTCTTCCCTGTCAAATCAGCTCTCTTCTTTTTATTTTTCCATATGTGCACTCTTTCACAGCAGGTTCTAAATCTCAGCCTTTTCTGCCTCTTTCACCTCCACAGTTAATGTATTACCAAGATCTCTTGATTCTTATCTCACAGTACCTAACAAATTTGATTTTTCCTCCCATTCCAAAGCTATCATCCGCCAAGAACTTCAACCACCAATGGACGATCCCTCTTCTAAATTTGATATGTTCTTATTCACGTATTCATCAATTCATTTTTATTACTTTAATCATATTTATTATGTACTTTGTTGATGAAATGTTTTATGAGTGGTTCTGTGAAAATTATAAAGATAATTAATAGGAGGTCCCTTCCCTTAAATTCTATATAACATAGTTAATAGCACAAATATATAGAACTTTATTACACATTCATATTTCCTCTACAGGTTAAAGTTTCATAAGGCTACATAACTCGATTGATTGATCAGGAAAATATGTTTTTGTTACCCTGAATGTAATACTGCCAATGGAGATGGGGACGAGCCCTCACCGATAAATAACGCTATGAGTGAGGAACCAGTGTGCCCCTAGAATAATACAGCTGCTGTGCTTGAAAGACTCTGAGCTTTGTGCATCCCACCAGTGGGTGACACAGCGATTAGAATGTTTACTCTGTGGTGTACTCATCAGGATGCTGAGGGTGACAGGAAAAAGAGACCAAGAGTTTGATGTCATTGAACTTACAGCTATTACAAATATGTATTAATCTCTAGTACTTGACACCTTCTATTTGCTTGAACAACTTGCAAGTGCAATGTTAATTTTGGATAAAGATACACACTTTCCTAGGAATGCAAGTAGCACATGAGAGCACAGTAAACTGCATTTGACGGCACTGCAGTATCACTAAATGGTTTGTGCTGTTTCTGTGTTCCCAAAGGGACTATAAGATGACCTATTATTTTGTACTTCTGTATTTCCTACTGCAAATCACCTAGATCTGGATACTACATCATCTGCTTTCAAATAATCTATTCAACCTTGCCCTCCTCAATCCTGCACTGACTCTAGTTTTACTGGGCACAGTCCTTAGTGGTCTGCATGGCACTGGTTTCAAACTACCTTCCATCCTAGAACCCCACCCAATCACTGCCATCTACTCGTCTTATTCAGGTCTTCAAAGACATCTCAGGGGACAATACTTCCATGCAGCCTTGCCAGTTCCTCCAGAAATCATGTTTCCCTTTCAGGCCACCTACTGCACAATTTTTTATGCCATTCATTTCAACACTCTAGGATATTATTCCACACTGTCTTCCACTGCTCCCTCATTGGTTCCCATGCATAGGTCCAGTTCCACCAAATTATTGCAAACAGATACAGAGCAGGGAGAAGACCTTAGGGAGGTCGTTTTAATCAATCTGTTAATGTTTTCCTTGGTCTTACAACTGCACCTTTGTTAGAATCAGTAAGTATATCAAGTTTTCTTCACATAATATATAATATCTAAGACCAAGGTGAATTATACTATCTAATTATTACATATAACTAATGATTTTTACATATAAGTAATTTTATAATCTCTTCTCAAATTCTAATTTTATATATGGTACTGATAATGAGAGTACATAAAGGAATCTATCAGAAATTATTTCTCAGATTACTTTCAAAACCATTACCTTTCCCAGTGGCTACACACATTAGGGTCTTCAAGGTTCAGAGATGATGCTGTCCTGATCCAGTGGCATAACAGTATACAGATAAAGCCCAGGCATGAGTTCAAAGAAATAACCATTGTTTCTGAAGAACAACCTACAAGAAAAGAAATCCAAATTAAAGATGCGTTAAAATGACCCAAACAGAATTCTTCTGAGCACATCAACTATTCAGTACCAGTTGTTACTAGGGCTGAAACATGCATAACGAGTCTTGGATTTAAGATGGGTCACCAGCTTTCACGGTCCAGGACAGAGAGATACTTCTTAAGTTGTCAGGATGGTCACCATTTTGTAAATTACTAAAAAGTGCAAATCATCATTAATTGCCACCATAACAAGAGACTTTCTCTTCCATGCCAGCTAACATTAAAGGAATCTACCCAAACAGCTCAGAGCAACACAGTCTTCCAGATTCTCTCACCAGGCATATTTCCCTTCTGGAAGAAGAGGGCACACAGAGGAATCTGGCCTCATTTGTCCTAGAGGATAAATAATGAAACAGAAGCTCCATTGACTCAAGAGAGAGGCACCTCAGGCTTAAACTGAGAGTCATTCAATAATTCATTCAACGTTCACTGAATGCCCACTCTATCCTAGGCACCGTGCAAACACTGGACATAAAACACACATCTAGTTCCTGTCCCTGCCCATCAAGATCTTTATAATTTAATAATTGTGATTTACATTTCTTATATTTAGTGCTTCTGTCTCCCCATCTGCTGAACAGAGACAAAACCAGCTGTTTTATAGAGGTTTCTACACAGGTGTATAGAAAAAAAGTGTAAAGGTGTTTGGCGGTCAGTGTTAGAAAAAATGAACCTGGTATTACTATTGAGAGGAAGAAAGACCAAAAAGGAAAAACAGTTAGCAACATATCTTCAGAAGAGTTAGGCCTGCAAAGGAGACAGAAGAAGAGGGAGGAGAATGTTCCAGGCAGAGGGAACGGAGGTGAGGGAAGGTCAGGCACACTTAGGGAGCTCAAACTAGCTCAGCTGGAGAAAGATATGGGGCGTATCACCATGGGTTTTATAAGACATTGCAAAGTATGTGAACCTCATCCGAGGATTACCGAGAGCTAGGAAAGGCTACAGGGTGACATTCGAAAGATCACTGGCTTCAGGGGGTGAGGGACCTGCAGGAGGAGACTATTAGAGGGAGGTCAGGTGAGACACCACTGCGAGTGAAATAAGGAAGTAACACTGGGGTTGCAGGGAACTGAGTGACTCTGGGAGTTTTTCAGGAGGCGAAATAGACAGGACTTGGTGATTGATGTGGGAGTAAGAGTGAGGAGGGATGCCTGATACGGCCCCTTGGGTGGAGGGTGAGCCCCTCATGGAGATGGAAGCACAGAAGCCCTCCTCCTGGGAGGCAGGGGAGGGCAGGGGTGTGGGGAACCTGGCCCTTAGTGAGGAGGAAAAGTTTGTCACACTATATAAAATGATTTTATATAATCATTATAAAAATGGACATAGAAATAGCTGATCCAGGATTTCCCTGGCGGTCCAGTGGTTAAGACTCATCGCTTCCAATGCAAGGGGCACAGGTTCAATCCCCGGTCAGGAAACTAAGATCCCACATGCCGGGAGGCCAAAAAAAAAAAAAAAAGAAAACAAGCATTAGCCTGCTTGTTGGTAAACTGGTGAAACTAGTAACAACTGGTCAGATTATGGGACTAAGCAGTTATTTTCTGGGTGAGAGCTGGCATTTTGAGAATTTGTACTAATTTTCCACACCATGAGATTACCAGTTTTTAGTGTCTGGGAACCAAATTCATTGAATAATCATCTTGTGGTTTTAAAAGGTAAGTTTATCTTAAAACAAACAAATAATAAACAACAATATGGGCAAACACCTAACCTTAGGAAATAGTTTATCCTTCAGATTCCAGACAATAGATTAAACGAGGAAGTATTAAGTTCTTTAAAATCAAGATTGTTATAAGCACAAGTATATTAAGTATATTATGACAAATTACCTATCTCTGAATCCACAAAGGCTAAAACAAAAGAAAATGTTTGATTTGGAATAAGGAATAAAGGTCATGGATTTGTAGGATAATTAAAAGATAGTGTAAGCCACTATGAGAGGTAGTGAAATCTTTGAGAGATTTCTATCATTATGAAATAATTCCAACATATAAAGCATAAATGAGTAGCCAAAATATTGCTTATAAATTAATTCAAATTACTGATGTTTCTCACAGGCTAACCATCATGAAGTTGTAAAATCTGAAGCTTAACATTATATAATTAAAGAAGCTATGCTACTTAACAGAAATAAATACAAAGTAATGATGATGATGATAAACAATAACAGCTAACATTTCCTGACCTATTACTCTGTGCCAGGCACAGTGCTGAACCTTTTATGTGAATTACCTATTTAATCTGCACAGTAACTTACGTAGGTATTTTTATCATCCCCATTTCACAGTTAAGGACATGTAATATACTGTGCTGTTTTCCTCATCCATCAAAAAAAGTAAACCTTTTATATTTTGCTTGTAACAAATAAACATGGCAAATATCTCTCTGTCTCATTGCCTTATCTATGTCAGGTAAGTATTCTGTTTCAACGAAGCGTGAAATATGTATCTTAACTTTCATTCTTTCCTAAAGACAAAACAAGAGCTGGTCAGCAGTAATCTGCCAACTACTCACAAACAATTACCCCAAACTGGAAAGTTTATATCCTGAATCACCAACTCAGACTCAAACCATCCATTTCCCAATTAGAAATGTTTAGTCTGTAAAGTTGGAAATTGCTGGAAGCAATGAATCAAACTGCCAAGAAAAAGGAAGAGGCTGTGTTCTCTCTCTCTCTCTCTCTCTTTTTTTAATGAATTTATTTATTTATTTTATTTTTGGCTCCATTGGGTCTTCGTTGCTGCCTGTGGACTTTCTCTGGTTGCGGCCAGTGGGGGCTACTCTTCGTTGCAGTGCACTGGCTTCTCACTGCGGCGGCTTTGCTTATTGCAGAGCACAGGCTCTAGGCTCGTGGGCTTCAGTAGTTGCAGCACGCAGGCTCAGTAGTTGTGGCTCACGGGATTAGTTGCTCCGCGGCATGTGGGATCTTCCCGGACCAGGGCTCGAACCCGTGTCCCCTGAATTGGCAGGCGGATTCTTAACCACTAAGCCACCAGGGAAGTCCCTGTGTTCTCTTTTAATGTGAAAATTTTAGCGTTAATTTGGTATCTCTTTTTGTTTTGTACTTGATGCATGGCCCCATGAAGGGTTTAACCTCACTAAGGGGATGGCAGAGAAAAAAGAAAAAGCAGAATTTGGTCACCTCCTTATTGCTTCTGAAATTCAGCACACAGAAAAATCAAACCGCACTGCAAAGTTGCCGGCGGCATTCATGGAAGGAAAAATATCAGTATATTTAAAATTGTATATATGTCACTCCGTCTCTTACTCCCAAAGCATTTTCCAAATCAAAATTAGAAAATTAACTGAGTTCTAGAATCATCTACATTAAAGTATAAAATGTTCAAAGCAAAAAGAATTGCTAAATCAAGAAGAAAGGATCGTGCAAACTCACATGAACTGATTAAAATCATTTGAGGAAATAATTCATATGTTATATTGATACATGGTAGGGGGAGAAGACATTTCCCAAATGTGCCAATGAGCTGTAAAGGAGTATAGAAATGAAATATTTCCCTATATTCAGAAACATGGGTGGTCCTTCCTTTTGTTTGTCTTGTCACTGATAGGCAATCAAAACAAGTGGGTAAGGCATTTCATATACCTTTTCCCTTTTTGATTTGTTTTCTTCTATAGGTTTTGATGAGTAAACGTGTGTACCTTTTTTCCTTTGTGTCTACCCTGAAGGAAAAAACTTCAATAAATATTTTTCTTCCTCATTTCTCTTTTAAGCTGTGCCATCTTGTCTGACACTATAATCTTAGAGCGCAAATGAAAACAAAACACAATCTTTAAAAAAGAGCATTATTTCAACTGAAAAAAAAAAGGCAACACAGTGGTGATATGCTTCCTTGAAACAGACGTTCTGAAAATATTCAAAACTCTAAATTGGATATTGAGCTACCCCTACCCACCCAGTCTTTGCCTTCAAATAATTTGCCTCTTAAGTTTAACAAAATTTTAAATGTAAAAAAATAAAGAGACATTTGCATGAACCCCCTAGTGCCAAACTTGATTGCATTCCATATCATTCACTTAATTATTATGGAAAAATCAAAACAGAAAATCAGTACAACTGATGAGCATTGCTAAAGTGCTCCTATTAGAAAGAGGAAACACAGCAGGCAGAGTTAACTCTTACTGCCTACTGGGAAGGCAGGCTTTGCTTATTCTACTACAAAAAACTCAGTAAACAATCAGGTTGAATAAAATCCTTACAATGGATGAGTCCGAGTTGTGATGACAGGGAGTAGTTTCTTTATGAGTGTGTTAGGGAGAAATAAATAATGGGGCGTTGACTTGCTAATTTATTTTTGCAACAACAGAAGGATAAATGATTCCAGACAATTCTTTCTGGCTCTAAAATCTATTTCCTTATTAGAATCATTAAGTGCACACATAGAAATAACTTGGATGCCCTTACCCACTGTTTTTTCAAGCTCACTACTCTAAAATCCTCTCACAGTTCTCTCGATGAAAGTGATTTACTGATTAAGAACAGCCACATTCTCACAATTTCCCCCCTGGATACCAAGAGTCACCTAGTCTACTGATCACTCTATCACGTTATCTGTAAAGGATGTACTAGCTTTACCATGAATCACTCAGAAAGGCTGCCCAGATGTGCTGTACGCTTCCTGGAGCTCTGAACCTGTGAATAGAGTATCAAAGGTCCAGCTTCAGGGTAGTCAAGATGTCAAAAGAGTAACGCTTGCTGGTTGCCCCAAGAACAACCTCAGACGACGACTTCCATGGAAATACTACTTCACCGATAAAAGGAATCCCTGAGGCACTGTCCTGATTTCTATTTTCACCACCCAAAGCTAGTTATTCTAATAGCGTATTAATTTACTCAAGCATAACTACAAACTGGAAGCAGTAAAATGCTATCTATTTTCATCTGGGGATCCTCACATCATTTTGCTCACATCAAATACCACAACCAAGATATGCTTCTAAGTCAAACTAAATCATGTTGTAATGGCAGCCCCCCCAGCATTCCTTGGAAGCTTCTAATAATAAAAGTTAAATGAGTGTGGCTATTAACATTTAAAAAAAGAAAGGTATTCTCAAATCCTATTTTATAAACTTATAAGGATTTTATAAACAACCAAAAAAAAAAAAACTAACACATTAGCATGAAGTGGGTGTTTAATATCAGTTCTGGCATTCACTGAGCACTTCACATCAAGCAAAAACTGGGCAAACCCCTGAGGCTGCCAGGCACTGAGATACCCTGAGGGGCTCACACCACACGGAGAACAGCCACAACCGTTGGCCATCTCAACGCAGCAGGGTGCAGCCACAATTAAGGATTAAGACTGAAAGAGCTGCTGGGGTAACACAGAGGTACAGCCTCACCTACTTAACCAGCCGCCCCACAGGTGTAATCTAGGTGACATTAAGGGAGAGTTTGGGGGAAGCCATGGTCACCCGCTCATCATCAACTCTGCAAAGTACTCTATGACATCCCTGTAAATCCATCTCCTACAACATATGGAAAAAAGTCCACAAACAGTCCTCACTAAGGATCTAAGTGCAAGCAACTGCGGGGAGTATTATGACTTATGAAGCATGGTCTCTAGCTTCAATAGTTCAAAATCTACTATGGAGGAAGATTATAAATAAAATATAATTATTTGACAAATGAGTCAATGTAGAAAGAATTGCCAGAGTTTTAAGAAGATAGAAAAATCGATGTGAGCAGTGAAGGCTCATGAAAGAGGTCAAACTTGAAAAGAAAGTTTCCAAAAGGAGAAAAACTAGAAATCACTGAGTGCCTACCTTGTACCTCGTACCTCACATGCATAATCTCACTGGCTGAGATTAAATGTTTCACCTGAAATCAATTAAAACAGAGCAGTGATTCGAACATGGCTGGCTGATGACTGCAACATCTGCGATCTGCCCTCAGCATCACATCAGGATTAAAGGAAGCCTTTGGGCAAATGAATACAATGGGGAGGGGCCACGAGGCAGAAGGAAAAGTGTGAGTCAAGCCTTGAGAGTGGAGAGCAGGAGGTCTTGTAAGGAATCTTGAGAAGCAGTGCTAGAAAGGAAGGAAGAGCTTCTTGATGAAGGGTCTGGAGCCCCAGGCTAAGGAGTTCAGATGGTTTTATTCTGTCTGCAGTGGAATACACTTAAGTCTATGAGCAGGGTGCATTATTTGATGAAAGAGGTGTTCTGAAGATTAACACAGAGTAGGTGTTCAAAATCCAACCAAGGGATTGCCTCCTGGTGGTGAAGAAAGTGAGTGGAGATTAGTGTCTTCGGGTGTGACGTGGGATGCCTGTCCCAGGGTGGTAGCCTCAGGAATGGGAAGTATGTGAGAGAGCAATGAAAGAAAGAATTGGCAGGATTGGGACACATACTAGAAAATAGGGTTGATAACTGGGAGAGCTGTTCTGGGTTTAAGCCATTCTCAGTCCCAGTTATATTTTCTTGATTCAGTCTATTTTTATCTCCTACTGGGAAAACAATACACCTCTTCTTTATTAGAAAAAGACTTCAAACTTCAAAACTTCAAACACTACTTCTCATTCCAGAATTCAGTAAATAAAATTATATTGATTTTCCTAAACTCTCACAATTTAATATTCCTCAGTAATATTCCTACCTATTCTTCCCAACATGAAGATCTCTAATTTTTTTGGCCCATCCAACAACAAGCCCTTTATCCCTTTTATAAGATACACTCCTTCTTTCCCTTTTTCAACAGCTATGATTTGCAGCACTCATTATACCCTATTGTTGTAGCCAGCCTCCCGGATGACCTCCAATGAATTCTGTCTCGTGTAAACCCTTCTCACAATGAATAGACTTATGTAACCAATAGGATATTGCAAAACTGACAGAGTATAACTTCCAAACCTAGGTCATCAAAGGCGTTGCAGTTTCCATCTTGCTTTTTGGATCACCATTCTGCAGGAAGCCAGCTGCCATGTCATTAAGACACTCAAGCAGCCCTATAGAGAGATGGGCATAGTGAGGAACTGAGGCCTCCTGCCAACAGCCATGTGAGTGGATCCTCCAGCCCCTGTCAAACTTTCAGAAGACTGTAGTCCCTGCTGAAATACCAGCTACAACCTCATGAGACCCTGAGCCAGACCCACCAACTAAGCTTCTCCCAAATTCCTGATCCACATAAATTATGAGATAATAAATGTTTGTTGTTTTAAGCCACTAGGTTAATTTGTTACACAGCAATAGATATCCAATATGCCTATATTTCAATATGTCTATACCAAAAATATTTTGACTTCCAAAATAGTTCTCAAAAATGCCTGCCATTTAGTTGGCATCTTCAGTATCAGTTGTACACAAAAGAAACACCTGCAATGCTTCTGAAATCTTTTCTCTACATTAGAACTCCTAGCAAGAGCCCATCAACTTCTAATTGCACTTCGACTTATTGCGTCCCTAGAGGCATGACCTCACAATACCTGTGTTTTAAGGTGCATCTGCTGCTTTTCCACACAAAGCACTGTCCCAAATTATCCTGCCATTTATCCTTAACCATTTAGCATCTGACTATCCAGAAGAGTTGATCTGCTTCACAACTTGGAGACTTCATCACGTGCTCTGTGCAATGTCATTTGTAAAATATTAAATGAATGGATTCTAGACTTTTCCATAAGTTAATTTTTCATCTACAAATACATGTTCCTTTATTCCTAGTCTTCTGTGATTATCTTTGATTAGATGGCATATAAAATTTAATTATTTCATTTTGTTAACTTTTTATTTTAAAATAATTTCAAATATATTTGAAAGCTATAAAAATAGAACAAAGAGTGCCCTTCACCCAGACGCACTAGTTGCTAACACTCTGCCACATTTACTTTACCACTATCTACATACACATATATAGGCAATATATATACACATTCTTTAACCATTTGAGAGTAATTTGTACATATGAAAATACTTCTAAATACTTCAATTTACATTTTCTAAAAAGAAGAATGTTCACCTATGTGTAACCCAACTGTCTGAGGAAATTTAACACTGATGCTAAAGTACGATGTAACCTTAACCTAATTCAAATTTCATCAACTGTCCTAATAATGTAATTATTTTAACAATGTTTCACATAAACATAGTTCAAAGCCTTTGCTGAAGAACAAACATTTGTTTTCTCAATCAGCAGACATTGATCAGGGACATTTCCGCCCTCCCAGAATTTCTAATCTAATGTGAGAGCCCTACCATGTGGATAGTAATAACAAGGCAATAAAAATTATGATTAGGGTCAAAAGAGGTTACAAAGTAAGTATGGAAGTTAAGAAAGTATTTCCAGCTGGAAAGTGGGGATAAGAGCATATTGAGGGCTGTGCTGGGTAGATGGAGCAGGGGAGGTTGCACCCAAAGGAACGAGTAGGAGCAAAAGCAAGAGAAAGCAGCTTCCCAGAGGGAAAAGCAAATGGGCAAGGCTGTCTGGAGCACAGAGTAGAAAATCAAGTGAGTAGAAAAGGAATTTTAGAGCCAGGTCAGGAATGGCATTGAATATCATGGTTTAAGATTTACTCAAGTTAAAATATCCAAACACTTCATGAGACCTCAGGCAGTCCAGGAATAAATGTGTATAAGAAAAATGAACTAGAAAATAGAACTTGATCAGCCCAGAAAGAAAGGGAGACTATTGTTTTTTGTTTTCTTTCAACCAACAATACTAATTAAAGAAGCTGGACATTTCAGGTTTGACCAATATCCTGACACAGTACAAGCAGGAAAAAATCCAATGGAAACAGAATGAATGACAAAATAAGGCAATTTCCTTTAGAAAGGAAAAGTCAAATTAAAGGGTAAGAGGAGAAAATATCAGTAGAATTCTCTGATGTGCAGCAGGATACTTTGAGTGTCTCAGCATCTTAGGTCTTTCCTTGCACGCAGGGCTGGTGGGAGGACAGAACAATAACAGGAAGCCCAAGTATTTGCACGGTCCCTCTCCTCTCGGGCAGGTCCGTTTCAATGGTGCATGCTGCTATAGTAGGAAAGATGACGACGTTCATCTGCCCCCATCACTGGCATGACAAGGGGGACCTGCTCGTCCAACTCTAGGTCATTGTGCTAACCCTCAATTCCTGAGACACTCACCATTAGGCACAGCTGAGCAATCTAAGTCAAGCCTTACTTTCCTCAAAGATCATTTCTTAGAGAAGAAAACAGAGGAACACAAACCCCATGAGGAAAAGAATTTCTATGGAACCAAGATTTTAGAAAATTCTCCTGTCAGTTGCATCTATCTAGATTCTATTAAGGCAAACACACATACACACACACACACACACACACACACACACATATATACCATTCCTCTATTTTTAATACTTCATAACAGGCCATATAATTGAAGTGTTTTTTTTTAATTTTTTTTTAATTGAAGTTTTTAACATTCATTTGGCTCCCCAAAATTTTCCAGAGCACTACACATATCCTGGGTTCCACAGAGCATTTGTGCTAAAAAATAGAACAGAAAGTTACAGTTTATGGTTTTATGGAATCCAGTCAAAATCCTTTCGTTTTATGAATGGAATAACTGAAGGTCCAAGTTAGGATGACCTGACCATGATCACGGAGCTAGTCTGTGGGTGGTCTGACATTAGATCACAGAACTCAGGTTTCTTAACTCCAGTCAAATTATTAGTACCTCTCCATCAGGTATAACAGTCATAGTCTTCCTAAAATAATACTCCATCTGTGCATTGGAGCCTCTTGAAATGCAAATTCATTCAAAGTTAGATTCTTCAAGTGACCAAGCAACTTCCTGGTCAAAACTGAAAATGTGAATTAGAAAGTACATAAGGTATTTCCATGTTTAGACTGTACAGATGTTGCAAATAATCAGTGACAGCGGAACTCCACTGCCATTCTTCCCAGGGTTACTCAGCTCTGAACCACTAATCCAGACCAGGATGCAGAGTGACCACAGACATCTCTAGCTGCAGGCATTGCCACAAAAGAGTCTGGACACTTTTATCCACATGGTTTTAAGCCCACATGGGCAAAAGCTTTGAAGATTTGGGATAAAATGTGAGGAAATTGCTGAGGAAGTGTAAGTAGGCAGAAGATAATTACTCAAAGCTGCACTTGGCAGGACATTCTGGAGAAAATGCTGGAGCTGCCATCTCTCCCACTTCCGCTTCCTCACCAACAGCATCTATGTGCAAATATAAGAAGCCACAACCCAAACCCCAACTTTATGACTCTTAAAAATAGGGCTTTGTTTTAGTAGATGAAGTGCCACATGCTGAAGCAGCAGCACCACTTCCTGTGGTATCGAGACAGATCTTTTATTCAAGAATTGACCCTGTCTGACCCTGAATAATAGTTTGAGAACAACCCTGAATAATAGTTTGAGAACAATCGCATATTGACAGGAAAGTTAAGAGCCATTCTCCATACTACTTCCTTCATTCACATTATCCATAACACTCTTCTGATTTCCCTGTATCTTATTTGTCCTTCTCTGTCATTTTTAGGGAAATCCAGGATCTGGATGGCACGGGGACAGGAAGGTATAGCGACTGACGTTCTAGTCTGGCTGAGTGTCAAACTTTGATCACTGATGGGTCACTGATTCGCTCTCGCTTTACTTCCTGTTCAGACATATCAGTCAGGAAAGCAGGTTTAATGGCAAGGAGACTTAAAATGAGAGTTGTATTTTCCATTTGCCTTTCTTATAAACCTCCAGAATGCCTATGATTCATCGATTTTTGTGGGAAGATGGCCGTCAGCAGGAAGCTGGTCCAGTACCCTAATTTCACAGATGATGATGCTGTGATCCAGAGAAATTACATGTATGCCCAAGGTCACAAACCTATTTCATAAATAGCTTCTCCTTAGCCTAATAGTGGACCAAAATGCAAGATCCTATCAGTTTATCTTGCACAATATTCTGAATTGCTACACACAAAGATAATAAAGACAAATTTTTTTTTTTTTTTTTTGCGGCTGATGCCAGTCTTAACAGAATACAAATATACAAGCTATAGGCCCTGGGGTTCTTATAAAAGTTTAACTCTAAAATATTGACAAATGGCCAAGACTTTAATCAGGTAACTCGTGAATGCCCTTTCTCATTCCAAGGAGGAGGAGCTCACCATGAGTTATGTCCACCCAATCTCTGCATAGAAGGAGCAGAGTGGACACAGCCTCATAAAAGTTTTGCTAATGGCTGAGGCAAAGGAGTTAATGAAAGGTAAATGGACATTCCCCCAATTCCTCAGCGCAATGATTCCTTTTTGGTTCTTTGTGATGTCCTTGGTACTTAGAACAGCACCTCACAGAGAGGAGGGCAAAAGAATGAATGAAGAACAAATGAATGAATAAATAACTTTAAAGAATAACTTTAAAGAATAATAAAGTATAGAGAAGAGTCAAGTATGTAGACTTGAATAAAGAATTTAAGTAAAGAAAACTAGTTTAAAGAAGAAAAAGGTTTGTGTCTGGTAGGACTTCTCCAGCAAGATTTGGAATTGGTAAATTGAACTAATAAAAATCTGTTGAAAATACATATATTTCAAATTATGGGTTTTTCCAGAACTAATAATTTTTATGTACTATGAGTCCATTGTACATCTCTTATATAACTTAAAGTACCTTTTATTTTTAAAAAATTCTGGGGGAGGACTTTGTTACTTTGAAATGGGGCATAATTTTACAACTCTTATGGGCATTTTAATTTTTCTCTCTCATTCTCAGCCAAATATGCTTGATCTTCTTATGGGAAATGTTTCTCATTAATTTATTTTTCATTATTTTTTAGGGCTTAAGGCAATTTTCCAATGGCAAAATCACTGCAAGAGTCGTTATCTCTTACTGCAAGTATTTATAATCTTTGTATATTCTAGGATGATTTTATAATTATTTTTTAACATAGCATTTGGCGATTTTTACCTGCTTTCCAATGTACTTTTAAATTCATTTTCAGTCCAACTGTATCTACTTAGTATGGTCCCAGCATTTTAAGTTGGTTATCACTTTTATATCTTACCAAAAACTTCTATCAGGAATGAGGAAATGGCCAGTATTTTTTTTGGGGGGGGGCTCTTCCTGAGTCATTAAGTTTTTAATTTTATTTTAACACTGGAATACAAAATAAAGAGTTGAGAAATATATGCCTCTATCATTTATTATTAACTTAGTTTCATTCCTCATTCTAACTACAGCAATAAACAGTTCTGTGGTTTTGGTCCTTTAGTTTGACCTTTTGTTGTAAAGATAAAGTAGGTTTTAAAACCAAGGCCTAGAACCACTAACTTTTGACTAGTTTTTCAGTTTGATCAATTTATCCTTTTTCCAATTAATCTCCAATTCATCCTCCATGCTGCCACCAACCCTCTCAAAACACATATGAGAACATCACACTTTCATACTTAAAACCTTTTGAGAGCTTGCCTTTGTGGTAAAGCCCAAACTGAGCCTTATCACCCAGCAAATTCCCACAGGTATATATCACTTCTAAATATCACTTGAGCAATCCTTGCTACTTGAATTTCCCAAAATATTACACGTTCTCACTCCTCTATGTCTTTCCCCATGCTGTTCTTTCTTCTTGGAATGCCCTTAACTATCTGGTCAACTTAATTCTCACTAGTTCCTCAAGAATCAAAGGTTACTTCCTCTTAGAAGAGCTCCCAGGCCAACCTAGACATCCTTCTTCTTTACCCTCATAACCTCTGGGGCATCCAGGGAGTAGATGATGTGGACTTTGTCAGAGTAATAACACACACTATTTTATTCACCATTTTCTTATTCATCTCTCCACTAGCTGGTAAACTCCCTGATATCAAAAGAGTACACTGTTCATCTTTACATATTCTTACCACATATGGAGGGCTCAATAATATTTCAAGATTTTATCCCATTTAATTGCTAAACTATACTACTACAAAGGGAAATCCTGGAGTTGAAATAAAATGATTACAATACTAGTGAATATAAACATAGGAAAACAATTAAACCTTTGCTAGAAAAGTAGTTGTTCAAAATTAGAGAAAAAAATTATGTTGTTTATATAGAGAACCTATGGACACTTTCAAGGGCTTAATTAATAGTTATTCTGTAAATTCATTTAAAAGCTAAAGGTTTTCTTTTCATTGGCATTCCTTGATTCTCAGTAAGCACCCCTGCTCACACATAGCTACATCTGGTCGTGATTTTTGTAGACCTATATTCATCTCAGCTGTGGGCAAAGTGAGGTGACCATGAGTATACATTTGGGAGCAGTAAAGAGAGGGACCAGGATGCGCTGGGATTCACGCAATATAAGTAACAAAGAAAGGTACAGCAGTCAGGGGCAAAGGAGCAATGGAACCAAGCTCTCAATGGCAGCCTTTTGCTGTGCTAAGAACTCTTGGGAAGAGTTGAGTCCCCATGGCTGAAGAGCACAATTCCTAGGGCCTTTCTGTGTGGGCTGGTAGAGGGACCCATCCCAGCAAACTTCATCATAAAAACAATGTCTGGGAACACACCAGAACAAACCCTCAACAATTAGCAGATTATTACAGTCTACAGTAACTGAAGGACCACCCTGCTTCGACGCGTTCATGAAGTGCAATATAAATATAGTTTAGAAAAGGGAAAGTTTATATTATAAAGTCATTTTAAATATATCCTTGAAATATAGAAAGGAAAAGAACTTTAGGCTCCATTTTTTTGTTGTTTTTTTTTTGCGGTACGCGGGTCTCTCACTGTTGTAGCCTCTCCCATCGCGGAGCGCAGGCTCCGGACGTGCAGGCCCAGTGGCTATGGCTCATGGAACTAGCCGCTCCGCAGCACATGGGATCTTCCCGGACCAAGGCACGAACCCGTGTGTCCCCTGCAACGACAGGCGGACTCTCAACCACTGCGCCACCAGGGAAGCCCTAGGCTCAATTTTGAGAACTACCTAAGGCCCTTGATGGTCTTTAATGAAGGTCACATTGTGATACAAGCAAAAGAAGATTTTAATGGACCCCGAATGTACATGTGTCATACATTACCCAAATAAGGAAAGAAAATGAAAAGCACAGGTGGGCATAAATGCACACCAAGTATAACGCTAAGAATAAATAAATAAACTGTAACATTAACATCAATATAGTTACAGGTTTCATGGTGATTAATACCTTTACTTTCAAGCAGATTCTAATAACTCTTTAAGGGCAATTTGAACCAAAAAAGCTAAAGGTATTTGAACTGAAGCCATGAGTTCTGAACTCTGCAGGGCCACAGGCTTTGCAATTTATGACATTTCTTAAAATCTCTTCCCTTCCTCCGTTCTTGATCTTTTAAATGTCATTTCTCTTTTGCCTTTATTATAAATACCCTTCCTTGACTCTTTTTTTTAATTTCAAAATCTCTAATAGTAGTATCTTCATTTTATCATAAATATTGGAAACTACAGGCAGCACAAAGCATTCAAGATTAAGTTGACCCCATCATACTGAATACCTTAATTTCCTTCTTATGAATAAGTCCCTATAAACTATATTACTGTCATTTGTTCAAGGTTTTAAACTTTCTAATCGTTTAATTTTAAAAGGAAAAATAAAATATAATGGATTTAAACTATACATGAAGCCTATCTCAATTGAAGAATCTATGGAGGATGGAAAAAGTTTCCTGCATGGATTATATTTTTCTTGCTCTGCTAATTTGAAAGGGTCTATGATTAATTTCTATGATTCCCTTGGGTCAACATGTACGCCTCCCTAACTGTTTGAAATTCAAACCATTACATAAGCTTCCTGTCAACTTATTTCTCTCTTTCAATAATTTATTCTCTCATTCCATATCTAATTAATGATGTTTTCAGGACATAAGTAAAAATATTCTTTGGTCTTTTCACTAAAAGCTTCATAGAAATCTCTGATGGAACCAACTCTCCACATCCTTCATCTGTATGTTACCTTGTGCTGCTGGTCATCTTTTCACATAACCAACCCCCCTCCTCATCTAGACTACAAGCTCCTTGAAGGCAGAGTCCATGTCTTTATCTTGTCTTTATTCCACTCCTCTTTGATCTCTACTTCTCTCCCCATCGGTAAGAATATAACAGATGTTCAATAAACGGCTGTTAATTGAGATAGGTCAAAACTTGGGGCCGTGGGGCATGCAACATCCACATTGTTTTCAGCAGTGATCTGAGAGGCTGAAGAGTAGTCAGGGGATTGTATCCTGTGAGTCACAGACAGTTATTATGAGTCTAGAGGCTTGAGGTGAGAGATTAACAACTGAGAACGGCATCCACACCTGGGGAAAACGTCCAAGTAACTTTGAGAAACCATCCCTGAAGTGATCTGTTCCACCAGGAGGTGGCGCTTTAGCTCAGGACCACTCTGCTGGCCAAGTTTCCACTTCATCCGAAAGGTATCTCTCTGAATTTATAGAAACATTTCCCCAGCAACGGAACGGGAACTAAAACATGAGCTGTATCATCCCAGAAGATCTTGCTATTGTTAAGGAAAATATAAGAAAACTAATAGGAATCTTATTTAAAGAAAAGCTTTGCTTTTCCAGCAACTGAATAATCCTTGCAACAGTCTTCTCTTGAACCACAGGTCTTTCCTACTGTACCTAGGAGGTCTCACTTTTTGATGCAAGGTGTACATAGAGATAGTTTCTTAAAACAAATTTTAATGTGGTAAGGTCTGTGGGCACGTGCCTACTTTCATATTTGCCAAGAAATATGTTTGACATCAATGGCAGAAAATGTCTAAATGGATAAAGGTAGTAAAAAAGTGATTAGGTGTCATTTGAATAAACAAATATGGAGTGCCATTAACATTAGTATCCCTTTCCATGTATGTGTGTGTACAAATGTTAAATACATACAAACTGCTTGTTCAAGGCTAATTAGATGAGCAGGTCAAGTTTATGCTTTTTTAATACCTGGGTTGAAATTAAATTAAACCTTGATTATGCTCGATGAATCATCTGCTTCATTGGATTAGATTAAGAGGGCTAAATTTAAGAATATAATCAACTAGAAATTCTCTTGGTAATATCCTGAAAAACTCAAAATTATGCATTAGGAGACAAGGGTATGAGTCAATAATTTTATAAAATGGGATCCAGGGCCTTTTCAAAATACTTAAGCATCTCTATGCTTATGGCCACACTGGATTAGAAACAAGTAAAAAATCATCTCCATGATATAAATGCTGTTTCCAAATCTACACTATCCAATAGAGTCATGTAGAGACGTATCAAAAATGGGCAGAGCACTTGGCTGTCTTTCCCAAGAGCACCAACGATCACATAGACCCAGCTCTAAACAATCCAGGAAGCTCTCCAGAGAGTTTCAAGCCATGTTCTCTTACTATTGAGGACATACACTTTTTCTACCTGGCCCAAGTTATTAAATTCTTAGATTCATTTTCTCCATGATGAGCCAGACTCATGTTCATCATTAAAAAAGAAAGAAGGGAAAACAACCTTAATGAAGACATTTGCCTTAGAAACTGCCACAATCAAAGACAGACCTTTTCAGATATAATTAAATCTTTTTCCAAGATAATTTATCTTATTAAAATATGGTAATTTACCATGGTTTCAGGTTATTTGAAACCTTTCTAGGATTGAAAGCTGAAGTTAATTTCTTGCTATAAGCAGTAGAATTTGGACCAAAGAGATTCAGGGAGCATTTTATATTCACACAAGCACATAAAAGTTAATAAAACTGTTTATTTTTATCCAAAGTACTTAAAGGAATCTGATGGTACCCCAGGAATCTGCATATGCTTCAGTATTGGAGTGCAAAGGGCAGACCGGAAAGAACAGAACTGTCCCCACCAAAACTGAACCAACCTGTCCCTGTCAGCACCCTAGGCTGATAAAGACTTAGGAAGAAAGCTCTTGCAGAGATGTCATTTTTGATGACATCAGGATGCCCAATTCAAAAATCAGCATGATTGGAGGTTTAATGAGGCACTTTGTTATTCCCTGCAATAAAAAATAGAGACAGAGTTCTTCAGGCTTAATTACCACATCTGTTATTAGGCACTTTACCGTGATTGACTGGAGTGTATGTCGGACACCGTGCCAAAAAAGCCTCCCCATGAAAGCAGCTTCCCTCTCGCTGTCTGAATGGCAGCGGCCTCTGTTACAACCAGGATTTCCATGGCAAACAAGCAAAGCCTGGAGTGCACAAGCCCCCGAGCCAGCTGAAGGCATTTTTCCTGGTGCCAGTTAAGCTGGGAGCAGGGCCTGGGCCTCTCGCTCTGAATTCTGCTTCTCTCTCCTTCAGGCTCCACCACACTTGCCTGCAGCCCATGATAAACAGGCACAATGGGGAGAGGAAGGAGCAGGGCAAGACCAGGAGGGGCCCAGTTCTGGCTTTGTTGTGGTGCCTACTTGCAGACATTCAAATTAGGAGTTATGATGGGATGCTGCAAATGAGATGCATTTGCTAGCTCCCAGACTAATTATGACTTTAAAATATGCAGCTAATATCCAATACCAGAAAGGTGCTTTCTCAGGATACCAGTTCCTTGGATGCCTTGGGCTCTATGAACCAACCACCAAATTGGATTTTAGGAACTTAACATCTCATCCTATAACATATGTATTAGAGAAACTTATTGCCATTGCTCCTGTCCCCAGTAAAGCTGTTCACTGATTCCTTCAAGTCTGTGTATGGAGGCCAGTGGGGATCTACTAATTAAACTGCAGTTCATTTGAAAAGAGTTGCCTTTAAAAAGTACGCCATCATTCAACTTTTTAAAACTGCAAAAATCCAGACACCCACAGCTCTCTGTATCCCTGTGCAGGCAGTAGCACGGGGACAATTACTAGCACAGAAAACCATTCTTTAGACCAGATGTATAAGCAGGAAATCTCTTATTTGAACACATGCCAGGTAGGGAAACAAACCAATACTCAGCTAACCAGAGTTGTCTCAAGTAAACAGAGGCCCAATGCTACAGAAGTCGTGACATATGGTTGTAACATAAGAAATGAGAAAAGACTACAACATATATACCTTGTAAATATTCTTGTGGAACAATCAAGTGTAAAGAAGAATGTCCTTGAGGGCTTCTCTCTCTATGTGTTTAATTTGCTCTTCGAGGATGAGATTGTATAAATTTATGATGCACTCCCCAGTCGCATTTTTATACCAAGCAATATCCATGGTGTTTTGATGTGTGGTTACTATCAATGGTGCTTTGTGCATAGAATATAACCCAGAAATAACAGTGAGTAAAGTATGAGAAGTTGGCAAGCAGGAAAAGAATTTTCTACGCTATAAGAAGAATCAGAGCAGCATTTATTAAAAATGAAAGGAATGTATGGTGTTTTCTAAAAAGGAATGAAAAATTTAAAAAGTCATTGTCTATACACTTGGAGGCATTTCAGATATGGAACAACTTTTTCTGTCCTTGGGGTAGAGACTGAGTGTCAATTCCCTAGAGGTTTGCAGCTAAGATCTGCCCACTTTTCAACAATCTTTCCAGCCTGAGGGGAAAAAATGAGCTTTAGGAAATAAATCTCAGACTTCTCAGACAAATGGCAGTCCAGTTTGGTGTCATACACTTCCTGCAAGTCGTGATTGCTAAAGGGCCCTCTCATATTCCCCAGACTTCTGAAATATGGCCTTTCTCTCCTCAGCCCCTATAATACAAATGATTGAGGTCCTTTTCTAACTAAGCCTTTCCCTTACTCTCTCTTTTCTCTTTATCCACAATGAGCCTTTGTGATCCCTTATGAAGAGAAGAGAGATGACAGAGCAGGGTGAAAGTGAAATCAACCAATTCTGAAATTATGTCAAGTCCATCTGCCAACAACAACAACAAAAGAGTTATTTCAAAGCAAAATTCCTTCAAAAGATAAAATTACACAAGTAATGGTTTTTGTGGTATTACAGAGAAAGGAGCTATACGTTAAAATATCTAAAAGCAATTTGGCAGTGACTTCTTGGATATGACACCAAAAGCACAAATAACAAAAGAAAAACCAGATAAACTGGATTTCATAAAAATTTAAAACTTTTGTGCATCAAAGGACACTATCAACAGAGTGAAAAGGCAACCCACACAATGGGAAAAAGTACTTGCAAATCATACATCTGATAAGGGATCAATATCCAGAATATGGAAAAACAAAAACTCCTACAACTCAGCAACAATAAGATAATCAACCTAATTAAAAATGGGCAAAGAACCTAAATAGACATTTCGTAAAGAAAATACACTATTGGCCAATATGCATAGGAAAATGTGTTCAACGTCACTAATCACTAGGAAAATGCAAATCAAAACAACGAGATACCCCCTCCACACCCATGAGGATTGCTATTATCAAAAAAAAAAAACCCAGAAAATCACAAGTGTTGCTGAGGATGAGGAGAATTTGGAACCTTGTGCATTGTTGATGGGAATGTAAAACACTGTGCTGCTGTAGGAAAGAGTATGGAGTTTCCGTTAACTAAAATAATTAAACATGGAATTACCATATGATGCAAAAATTCCACTTCTGGGTATATACTCTAAAAGAATTGAAAGCAGGGACTCAGACAGAGTTGTATACCAATGTCATAGCAGCATTATTCACAATACCCAAAAAGTGGTAGTAACACAAATGTATATTAATGGATACATGGATAAACAAAATGTGCTATATCTATACAATAGAATATTATTCAGCCTTAAAAAAGAAGGATATTCTGAAACATGCTACAACATAAATGAAACTTGAAGGCATTATCCTAAGTAAAATAAAGCAGACACAAAAGTGTAAATATTGTACAATGTCCCTTATATGAGGTACCTAGAGTAGTCACATCCACAGTCAGAAAGTATCAATAGAAGGGTGGTTGCCAGGGGCTGGGGACACAGGAAAACAGGGAGTTGCTGTTTAATGGGTGCATAGTTTCAGTTTGGGAAGATGAAAATGTTCTGCAGATGGATGGTGGTGATGGTTGCACAATAATATGAGTATATTTAATGTCAGAGAATAGTACACTTAAAAATGGTTAAAATGGCAAACGTTATGCCTATGTTATCTCAGTTTTAAAAAAGAAATAACTAGAAATAAGCCAAATTCTAAGGAGTAAGTAACAAATATCTTCCCAAGAGGTAGGGGCTTCTTGTTTGCTTCTTATTTTACCTGTCTGCATGATTACAACACACATCATGCATTCTTCCACGGATCACGCATGGACCTGTAATCTAGTCTCTAGAACTCAAGGGTGGAAGGAGGGAAACATCAGCAAACATAATAACATCTGTGTGATCCTGCGTCAGCCAAGTGTCGCCACTGCCTTCTCTGCCGGGGGTGGGGCGTGGAGGGAGGTGGCAGAATGTAACCTCTCTGCCCTCCTAGAGAGCTCTAAAACAGATCATAATTCCTCCAGAACCAACAAACAGAAGCCAAAATGGACAATTGAACTCCCTCTCAACTTTAAGCAAATGGAAACCAAAGAGCATCCAACATTTGGAAGCCACCCTGCTTGTCAGAATCCCAGCTTTTCACTGTCTGCCTGAATTCAAAACTCCAATTCACTTGTTTAACTTGGAATGAACTTAGGGATGTTGACTTGTGTGCAATTTTTACTTTCTCAGAGAAGTTCTAAGGAATTTGAGGTTTTGGAGTACCTTGTCTTCCTCGATTTCAATTCTAAATTCCTCAACTTGGACTTTCTGGGTCAAATCGAAGTAGCTCTGCTTTGGGGTTTTATTCTCCCCCCCTCCCACTCCTCTAATGGCTAATGAAGTTAAGATGATACAAAACAATGCTTTTTTGAGTACAGAATGCAGATCTCAATCCCTTCTGGCAGGTACTCCTACAGACCAGTTGTTATTTATAATACCTATAAGGGAGAAAAGAGATTAAAAGATCAAGTCCCGCTGCACTTCCCCACAAAGCCGGCCACAGCTGTACCAGGGCTTCCGAGCAACTGGTCGGCAAGGAGACAGCAAGCCTTCTGTTGTCCTGTCGGGTCTGCTCAGGTCACCGCATGTGGTGTGGATTAGAGAATCCTGGCTCTCTGTTACCCAGAGGGGCAGGACTGGGCTTTCCACACCACACTCCCAAACTGGGTCTCTGTGCCATCACTGGACACTCTTTCCAGGGTCTCTTGGGGAACATCAGCAGATATCAGATTTTAAAGGCTAACAATTCCTTTTTTTTTTTTTAAATTTGTGTGTAAATTTTTAAAAGAGAGACACACAGAGAGAACAATTCATTTTTACCCGTTTTCCTGAAGATCTGTTATAATGGAGTAGAAGAAAATGTATCCATTATGGATAGAAAAAGGTAGTTTAGATTCGGTCTGAAGTTAGCTATAACCGGGGACTTTGCTAAAGTTGTGCTTTAAGCTCCACATGTTGGAGCCAGGCTGCACCAAAACCAGGAGCCAGTGCAGAGGAAGAGCCTCACAAAGGCAGCTGTCCCCAAACTCATACTCGGCTTCTCCAGGGCAGAGAAGGGGCAGAAGGAGCAAGCTCTGTAGGTCACATTGTTGTGCTCCCTCCATTTGGTGTCGAGCCCCATGGCCACTGCGAAGCTGCAGCTCTGCTCAGGGTGCTGCCAGCAGTGAGCCTCACCCACCCTAGTCTCACCCACCTGTTCAGCTGCACCCTGCCCTCCAGACACGCCCCAGAGGCTTCCCGGTTGAGGCCATGGGGTTGCAAAGAACCTTTTTGACCTCTTCATCTCATAAATAAGGAATCAGGCATGAAAGCGTTTTTTACGTGTCTACGATCAAACGGTGGCAGACGTGGATCTCAGATCAAGAGCTTTTGGCTCCAGATGCATGGCTCAACCCACCATTCTGGGCCACCTAGTAGAGCTCTAAGGGGAGGTACATTCCCTCACTCTAGAAGCATTTATTTGTTTCACCCAAGGCCATGCGAGTATATATATATATATATATGAATTAGTGACACTGACCTTGAGATTGACATCACTGTTTATGATTTTCATTGGCACCAAGATGAGAAAACACAAAAAACTACCTCAAAATGATACAATTCTAAAAGTGGGCCGCTACGCTCATGAGTAATGCTGGAATTTCAAACTTGGGTGATTCCACCATCTCCCACAAGTCAGCATAAAGTACATTTAAGGTAAAACTTGAACCACGTCAATGAAGTGAAACGTACCAAAAGTCAGTCTCTCCTTAAGCAATTTTGCTTCATCTGGACTTCTTTCCTCTAAACATGGTGTCCCCACTGGGCCTTCAACAATGATCTTGAAGCCTGACCCTGACAACCCGCAGGCATCTTCACTCTCCCTAGCTGCTCCGCTGCCAACAACCGCTGGGACACAGAGAATGGGTGGTACAGTCACTGCACACGGCTTTTTCTTTGTGGGCACAGTGGCCAAAGCCTGGCAGAGGTCGTCTCCTCACGTCTCGGGGAGCACACCATGGACGAAAGTGCACTCTGGTTACCAGTAGACACTGAAGAGGTTTGCTCTGCCTAGGGTCTCACTTGTGATGGATCCAACTCCTAGACAGAGACTGGGAAGCTGCTTTTGTTTTGTTTTAACGAACTCGTTCTTAGAACTCAGTGAAAAACTCACCTGGCTTCTGAAGCCCTGTATTTACTGACTGACACTTTGTCCTGAAGATCTGCCTGTCAGGCCGTGGTTGCCATCCTCCTCAGCAGTGGAGCCTGACACATTCCCCATCAAAGGAAACAGACTGGGCACGTCAGCCACTAACCCATGAAAACACTGTGGTCTCCCTTATGTGCCAGGGAATGAATCTACCTGTCACTGCGGCCTTAATGACATAGCCTCATTTTCACAAAGAATACAACCTAGCCAAGAAATGAAAAATGTTCTTCCAAGTTCCCCAACTAGACAAGAGTTTCCTTAGATCAAGCTATAAGAAATCCTCTGTGGATAGAGAGAGAGGTAATGCCTCTGTCTGCCACACCTTAACTCTGCAAATTCAGAAGGAGCAGAGTTCTGTCCTTTAGGGAGAAGGCAACCCATAAGCACTCACTTAAAATTCTAAAGGCAAATTTGGGGAATCTCTTTCAGAAGCTCTCTGGATGTCATAACAACACAATATCCTCAATCAAAGACAATTACACTGGAAGGTGACAGCTGAACCTAGAGGGTTAGCTTATAGGATGATGATCACGATCATAAAAATTAAACCCTACAGCAGTGATGGGCTGCGGGGAGGCCCTCCAAACAGTCCCCAGTGGCTGCACAAATGAAACTACAAAGCATCATTTACATCCTGCCTTGAAAAAAAAGCCAGGATTTCTTTTTCCTTCCCTAGCTTGGCAGAGCTCCACGTCATAAGCTTTTTGGTTTTGTTTTTGAATGGTGGAAGAACAGTGCCTTTGCCCCAGGCTGGTCTTCACCAAAATAAAAGTAGACCACCTGGCTAGCTCTCCTGAGGAACTCTCTGCAGCTGAGTCCTTGGCTGGGCTCGGGCACAGTCCTCACCCTTCTTGAAGGAGGATGTCTTCTTCTCAGTGGGAAGAACCACCTGACCTCTCCTGGCCCAGGTGAGGCGCTTCCTGGCTGGCATGGCCTCCATTACTGACCCTCCCCTCACACTCTCACCACTTCAATTCCTCTGCCTCCTATGAAAGAATAGCTAAGAGGTCAATTGTTCAAAACCTGAAAGTCCAAAGCATACATTGTCCACCCATTCCCTCACCTCGCATGCTCTGGACAATGGTCCTCACTCGTTATTGACTGTTCACCAATTGTTAGCATCTCCACTAGAGGAAAGATGGGGTCCTGAGGAAGTTTCCATTAAGCAATGATGATACCTGGTGGCCTCACTGGTGTACAGTGGGAGACAAGGTCAAAATTATCCATTCAAATGAGGATTAGGATTGTGGGTCAGGTTCTCCACTTCATGTCATTCTTCTGTCCCTATAGTTCTGAATAATCTCGAAATTAGGTCCACAAATGCTTAAGTTCCTATTCTATGAAAAGAAAGAGAGAGTGAGAGAGAAAGAAGGAAAGAAGGAAGGAAGGAAGGACAGAAGTGAGGGAGGAAAGAAGGAAGGAAGGAAAAAGGAAGAATGAAAGAAAAAAGAAAAAGTTTATATGTCTTGGTCTGCTAGGGCTGCCATAACAAAATACCACAGACTAGGTGACTTAACAACAGAAATTTATTTCTCACAGGTCTGGAGGCTGAGAAGTCCAAGATCGAGGTGCTGGCCAATTCAGTTTCAGGTGAGAGCTCTCTTTCTGGCTTGCAGATGGCCCCCTTCTCACTGTGTCCTTATATGATGGAAAGAGAAAGTTCTGGGGTCTCTTCCTCTTCTTATAAGGGCACCAGCTCTACTCGATTAGGGTCCCACATTATGACCTCATTTAATCTTTATCGCATCCTCACAGGTCCCATATCCAGGCACACTGCGGGGATAAGACTTCAAAATATGAATTTGGGGGACGCAATTCAGTCCATAGCACTATCTGGGGGCTGCGAGATAAACAATATATATCCCACGTGCTCAAGAAGTTTATATTCTAGAATCAATTTATGCTAAAAGTAGAAGGGCCCTCACACTTTATGCAGTCTGTTCCCACAAGTTCCAAGGATTACTTCTAGATACATTCCAAGAACGTACTTCTTCTTTTTTTTTTTTTTTTTTTTTGTGGTATGCGGGCCTCTCACTGTTGTGGCCTCTCCCGTTGCGGAGCACAGGATCCAGACGCGCAGGCTCAGCGGCCATGGCTCACGGGCCCAGCCGCTCTGTGGCACGTGGGATCTTCCCGGACCGGGGCACGAACCCGTGTCCCCTGCAACGGCAGGCGAACTCTCAACCACTGCGCCACCAGGGAAGCCCCAAGAACATACTTCTTGATGAGGGGGTTGGCTATTTTACCCTAATTCCCAGAAAGGGCATGGAGAGCTGAGGTGGCCAGGGGCACTTGTGATGAGGTAAAACAAAGAAATTAAACTCAAATTGTGCCTGTGTCTCCAGAGGGAGACTGGATATAGTAAGGTCTGGGCATCAACCACGTTCCTTAGCACTAGCCTCCTAGTACTGAAAGGGAAGTATCTCTCAGGCCAAGATGTTTAAAAAAACTTCTTGATTCAGAATGTTGAAGGAACATTATTGGGAAGCTTTTTTGCCCAAGCCAAGATCATAATTGTAGTTTGTTAGAGAGAGGAACTTTGCTGCTTTCCTGAATTAAGAAGGCAGAGTTTCTACACTAATTAATTCAACAAGTTCCATATCCAAAATAGTATGGCACATGAAAGAGAGCTTAGACCTGAGAGGCAACACACCAGGAATCTGCAATAGCCTCACTGTATTAAAAACAGAAGTGACCGGGCTTCCCTGGTGGCACAGTGGTTGAGAGTCCGCCTGCCGATGCAGGGGACACGGGTTCATGTCCCGGTCCGGGAGGATCCCACATGCCGCGGAGCGGCTGGGCCCGTGAGCCATGACCCTGAGCCTGTGCATCTGGAGCCTATGCTCTGCAACGGGAGAGACCACAGCAGTGAGAGGCCCGTGTACCACAAAAAAAAAAAAAAAAAAAAAAAAAAACAGAAGTGACCTAGACAAATCCTTGAGTAGAAATTAATCAATCCAATACAATCAAATAAAACTTACTGAGAGCTTACTGTATGCCACATAGTGTCCTAAGTCCTTTCTATTTATTATCTCAATTAATCCTCATAACAGCTCTCTGAGAGACTTAATATTATCCCCACTTAATTGATAAAGAAACTGAAGTCTAGAGTAACTGGCTCAAGGTTATATATCTAGTAAACAATGGAGCAGACCAGGATTCTAACCCCAGGAAGTCTTGTTCTAGAACCCACACTTTAAACCACTACATTATAGCACACCTGTGCCTTAGCTTTTCAACTACATCTGTCCACTGCACAGAGCAGTCAATGCTTGAAATGTATACTATCATAGAACGTGAAGCCAAGGGGGCAGGGACCTTGTTTACCTTAGGTATTGCCCTATCCCTAGCATAGAAAATCACGTGGGACATAATAGGTGCTCAATAAATATTTATTAAATAACTAGCAGATTGTGTTAGATTTAGTGAAATTACTGCAATAGCCTCTTTATCATCTTCCTCATTTTTATTTCATTTTCTACTCCATCATCAATGATAATCCTTTGCTATTCACTGCCTAGTGAATTTAAGCAGCTTTCAAAAATTTTCCAACTTACTCCAACCTATTCTAACTTTACTTCTTGATATTCCATTATACAGACACTCCACTCTGGCTATCTCTGCCTGCCCCTGCTTCTGCCCTCACCCTCCCTCACCCAGCCCTGCATTTCTACCAGCTGGGTTACTCTCTCCCTCTTCTCCATTACATGAAGCTCACTTACCTTTCAAATTCCCATCTCTTCTAAGAAGCCTTCTCTGATCAACAAACCCACAGTGATCTCTCCCCATTCTAAGATGGGTTCACCCAGACATACCACCTGCTTCCTCATCCTTTTCTGTCCCCACAGACTGGCAACGTGCTGAGGAGAGGGGCCAGGGCTTGTCATTTTGAGTATTTTCTCCAACGTGCAGCAAAGGCTTGGCTGTTCAGACACACGGTGAACAGAGATCAACTGACCAATACAGATATATCTCATCTAAAGGCAAAACATCTGCTGATTTCTTTTTAATAAAGGCAAAAAAATTTTTAATGAGATAAAATTCACATGACATAAAACTCATCATTTAATCACATTGTGCCACCATCATCCCTATCTACTTCCAGAACAGTTCATCACCCTCAAAGGAAAGTCCATACCCATGACACAATCACTCCCCATTCCCCACCCCCCAGCTTCTGGCAACACTAATCCACTTTTTGTCTCTACGAATTTGCCTATGCTTGACAGTTCATATAAATGGAATCATACAACATGTAGCCTTTGTGTCTTGTTTCTTTCACTAGCATTATTCATCCGTGTGCTAGCATATATCATACTTTATTCCTTTTTATGGATGAATAATATTCCATTGTATGGAGTTATGACATTTTGTTTATCCAGTCTCCAGTCATCAGTTGGTAGGCATTTGGGTTGTTTTCACCTTTGAGTTATTGTGAATAATGCTGCTGTGAACATTTGTGCTCAAGTTTTTGTTTGAACCCTCTTCTCCATTCTGCTGATATCTTACGAGAGGAGAACAAATTCATTAACTAAAAGCCTCATCCTGGGCTTCCCTGGTAGTGCAGTGGTTAAGAATCCACCTGCCAATGCAGGGAACACAGGTTCAAGCCCTGGTCCGAGAAGATTCCACATGCCGCAGAGCAACTAAGCCCATGCACCACAATTACCGAGCCTGCACTCTAGAGCCCGTGAGCCACAACTACTGAGCCCACGTGCCACAACTGCTGAAGCCCACGTGTCCAGAGCCCATGCTCTGCAACAAGAGAAGTCACCTTAATGAGAAGCCTGCGCACTGCAATGAAGAGTAGCCCCCGCTCGCTGCAACTAGGGAAAGCCCATGCGCAGCAGCAAAGACCCAATTCAGCCAAAGATAAATTAATTCATTACAAAAAAAAAGCCTCATCCTAATTCTGTACTAGAGATAAATAACTTTTCTTTTAATAAGATACTATCATCATTAAAAAATATTCAGGCCCATGAGTAAATTTAACTGTTGTTGTATTCCAGAATATTTTAAATTCCTTATTGATTATATCAGAGTATATCAGAGATCAGATTTCCTAACTTCTGTATTTAATTAATAGAATCTTACTTAAGCACATGAATAATTTGGTCATAAAAATCATAAGCAAAACTTATTCCTAACCGTGTTAATTTTTCTTCCCCATTTTAACATTATTTGGTGTTAAATAATGATAACATGTTTATTGAGAGCTTACTATGTACCTACCACTATGCTAAATGTAACACTCTTTGAAATATATACTGTTATCATTTCACAGGGGATGAAAAGATGCTTAGGGAGTGTAAGTAGCCTGCCCAACATCACGAGGGTTAGGGGTGACCAGATCCTTACCCAGGGTGTCACATTTCACACAGTAAATGACACAACCAGCCAGGAGTAGACCCAGACCATCAAAATCTTGTCCCTAGCTCATGACTTTAATCACATGTGTGTGTGTAAATCAACAGTTAACATTTAAGCCCAATGCCCAAAGGAAGTGTACAGAAGGTTACTCAGACCTCTCACAGCTGTGCTTGAACCATTTCAAGGTGAAGAACTCCAAATTTTCCTTTAGGAAACCAAAAAACGCTCCTATTGTCTCCATTTGAGTCTACCAGCTCCATATGGTAACAGCAAGCTAGGATGTTCTATAGGTACAATGACCCACACTGATGATGAATAACGTCCTCTAGATAGAAAAAGGATCACAGGTCGCCCATGTGTCAGAAGCATCGTTTTTGCTTATAGGGCCATTCCACCTTCACAGGTATTGCTCCCGGAGCTCATTGTGGAGCTCAGGAAGTGATGGCTGAAATAAGTGAGAGAGATGAGACAAAGACCCCATACCTCATCTCACTTTCTCCCAGTTAGAAAAATGAAAGAAAAAAGAAAATAATAGCAGTCCAATATTAGACTTCAGGAGAGTTGTCATCTAAAGATTCAGAAAAACACCCATGACCCAGAGTTGTTCTCTGATTTTTCCTGACAGATGACGGTGAACAGAAGGAGGGCGGAGAGTGGAAAGGAGAAAATTTACTAGCTGACCAACTTGGAGGGGCACTTTTGTTTTAGATTCTGAAGAGTGGGGCTCTGCTGACACTGCTGACCTTTTAGGCACTGGATTTGCTGCCTGGAAAAGTAGAACAATCAAATATGATGGTGCTGGTCCATTGCTTTCTGACACGCAGCTCTTCTGGCTATGGAAGTAAGAGCAAATTCAAAGATATTTAAAGCTCCAGGCCCTCTTAGCCCCAGCAAGACCCAAATTTTGTGACAGTTGGGGTGCTCAGAGTTGATTGTTTTCCATCACTGTTACAGTTTTAATTCTATGTTAAACATCATGCTTTAAATTTTTTTTCAAACTTTTAATTGAAGTACAAAATATATACCAAAAATGTTTACACATCAAAATTAAACAGCTCAATACATTTTCACCAAATGAACACACCCATTTAATCAGCCCCCAGATTAAACAGAACAATATAAGCATCCCAGAAACCCTCCTTGGCCAGGGCTTTAATCCTGACACAAAAATAAGTCCCAGCAAGCATCCTACGCCTAAAAGTGCATTTAGCATTCAATGTGGGACATGAACGACCACAGTGAAAGACATCATATCCCTGCCCTATTTTTTCAACACAAGCTGCATCTACACAGAACTTCAAGTAGAACACAGTACTCATCCCTCACAGCACCGAGGGGTGAGCCTCTCTAAATCACAGGAATGGAGCCAAATGAACAGGCCTAATGACAACGAATTGAAAATTAATGAACTAATCAGGAGCGTGTTGAACACAATTCTTCTGCCACCTGCAAAGAACAGTCTCCTCTTCCCTTTCTCCACTTCAAAGGCATCTCTATCACTGGTAAAACCAAATATCCACTTAGTAAAGTATAAACAAACTGCAAGGGGGAAGGGGGAGTGGAAACACAGGAATAAATAAGCCACTTGCCCCTCTGCAATCCACTTGCTTCTCCTCCCTTAATGGACTTACAATGATAGTCTGTAATCAAGGTGCAGTGACGGACTCAATTACAAGAAGCTCTAAGTGACCTCAAGCGAATCATATATCGCCTTCTCCTGGGTACAAACCTCCTTTAGCCTGATACGCCCAGTCAGAAAACCTCTTACCTCAGAGACAAAAGGATTCCTACGGCCAATGAGCACTAGCTGCCTGACACTGTGTAAATGGGCTCTCCATAACCCATTACATCCAGGGAAGGCTTTTCCCATTTGGCTTAACCCAAGGCTGCACTCTGTGCCTAATTTGCAGAAAAAAAAAAAAAAAATAGACACCTACAAATATCCACAGGAACAAGGGACTAAGTTTCCCTTTAAAAGGAACCCAGAGGCAAAGGCAGAATGAATGACAAACTTTCTCATAAAGGGAGTAATCAGGCTAAAAGAACAATCCTGTGTGAAAAGTCCGTGACCTTTACTGAGGCTACGACCTTGAATTTGAATCTTCTTCTGATGCAAAGAATGTAGCCAATTGTTGGGCTCTAGATTAGATCTTTACAGAAAGTTTACAACCCCTTCCCTCCAGGGCTAGAATCCAGTTTGGAAGTTGGGGGTGAGGATTGGTATCTACATGACACCTGGGGAGTCCCCCAACCTTATAACCGTCCAAATATATCAAGAACTTTCTAATGCATTTAACTGTATGACAACCTCAAAAAATTCTCAGCTTCTAAACTGATACCTGAGTCTAGATTTGTAAGGAAATTTTTAATATATCGTATACCTGGCAACCACAAAGAATCATTCTCTGAGATCACAGGCCTTGATTTAGGCCAGCTTTCAGATCAGATACTTGTCTTTGATGAACGTGGGGAAAAGAGGCTGAGAAAGGTACCTTTGCCTATCATGGACTGAGGGAGATTTTTTTTATTGTTAAAATCAATAATAAAGCCTTTCCATAAGATAAGTCACTGGGCATAGTAGGAAACAACTCTTCTTTGGCCAAAGATCAACTGGGAGTTCTAACAGACTTGTATCCCTTTAATGCCGTGTCTCATGCCCCCCAAAACCAGCAGATTAATGATGCTTCCACAAAATTACTTTTTTCCTTCCCAAATCCTACCTCTGACACATTGCTGCAAGTAGTTTAACTGTGAAAGGCCTTGACCTCCTTTCTTTGTCTCTCTGATTCAAGTGTGTCTGTTTCCTTGGGGCTACCAAGCTCAGTTGGATGACGGACCGCAGTGGAATGGAGCATCGGCCAAGCCCCGAACAATGGGCCCCCTTTCTCCGGCTGTCACATGAACAGCGTTGTGTTACAGCCATTGTCCCTCCAAGCAGAGACAGAGAGGCACGGTTTCTCACAGACCAGCTATTCTCTGACCCCCTCTGACAGAGTTACTAAAAATTAGAAACGAAAGGAAAGGAAAAGAGAAAAGAAAAGGAGACAAAATTCATGCCTTCTGAATGGAGCGATATAGCCCTAACAAGAATTATTAGTGCAACCATGGACCACCTGTGTCAGAATAATACCTTGTCAAAAATACCCATCCCCAGTGCTCACTTCAGCAGCACATATACTAAAAAATATACATCCTTGGTCCCCACTGCATACCTACTGAATCAAAATCATTAGAGGTGAGCCAGTATCTGCCAGTGATTCTTATGCCCCTGAAGTTTGAAAGCAGAGGCCTCGAGCATTTCTAACCTTGCTGATGGCCCGATTTTGCACACCTATCTGTTCAAGGGATGTACAGGAGGTGGGGGGATATTGAAAGGGCAAATACGTTATACCATGGTTATCCAATCTTCGTGTGAGGGAAAACATATGGGAGAAGACAGGTGAGAAAGATGAGGGCACCAAGGGATGTGGGGAATGAGACAGGAAATTTTTAAAATAATAATGGCTGTTGAGAAGATAATAGGAATTTGGGGGTGGGGTCAGCAGTGAGCAAAAAGAGGGAGGTACAGGGAGAATAAAAGGAGGTGCTGTAGCAACCTGGCAGAGGCTTCAGAAAACGATGGACGGTGAGAAAGTTCCAGTGGTGGGATGGACTGTCAAAAAACAAGCATGTTGAATATTTAGCGCTAAGTTTCAAGATGTGAACTTCATTGTCCTAAGCCTTAAAAGTCAGCCACTCAGAGTTGAATGTTTGATGATAGTGTATGAAGTGAAGGAGAAATGAAGCGAAATCCATGGTTGGACGGATAACCTTACGCTAAAAAAGACGGTAGAGTAGCGTGGCAAGATCATCTCTAAACTTCTTAAAGGAAAATATGAATGCAGATTTGGATGATGCTAGAAGAAACAGGAGTCCTGTCTCCATCCACACCCCTAAGAAGCACCATAGTGGTTGAAAGAAATAACAGTTTTCTCATTTCACACCTTCGCATGGCACGGGGGCTCAATTTTTTACTTGACTCTCAGTTGGGTTCCCCAAACCACATTGGGTGTATATAATAGAATAATAGCACTGTAATATGAGGGGCTCCTTTAAAACACATTAGTGCTGTGGGCACAGGCAGAATCTAGTCCTATAGCCCCGGGTGTGGCTGTCATAAAACAATTCTCAAATGTTAACTCATTACTCCTATGGAATGGTTTAGTAACTGTTGCTTAAAGATGTCTTGCAAATTCCTGCAGCCATGTGTTGGCATTCCCCTGTCTTAAATGCCTCATGTACTCAAATCTCTCTCCTTCAAGGCCCTACACTGCCAGGAAACCTCTGGTGAACACAGAGACCTCTCTCTAGGATGAGCCCTCAGAGCGGCTCTCAGAACTGTCCACCTGGCCCTGGCTACACTCAGCCTTATACAGTCACTTGTATTTTTTTTTAAATCTGTTTTTTAAAGGCAAGTATCTTGATAATTCCACACAGTATTTATCCCTATGCCCTATACACCAAATACATATCTGATGGAGCCAAAATAAAACTCACACCAATTACTTTCTTAAAGAACAAAAGTCACATCTTGTCATGATTCCTTGACCGAAAAAATAATAAAGTACCCTTCTCAAAATATCAGTGGGGGTAGATATTTGAAATTTTTCATTTTGATTGTAGAATTAATCCCCTGGACCCAAAACAAAGGTTTCATACTTTTACTTTGTTCTCTGTGAAACAAACTGAATTTGTGGGGTTTGATTTTCAATTTGTCACCAAAAATTATTTAAAAAAAAAAAAGACAGATGAACATGATTCTTTACCAAAGGTATTTAAAAGTTCCATCATGGGAATGATCACCTGTGGTGAGGTTTTAGCACAAACCCAATCTGTGCAGCTCAGCTGGCTTGGCCAGGATGTTAAGGACAGGCACTCAGTCACCCTCTAGATGGGGCCTCCTTGCTCCCAAAGATAAGATGTTTTTAACAGATGCTGATATCCTTCACATGTATGTATCAAGATGAGGCTTTCTATACTAAAATACTGTTTTCTTTGTGTTGGATGAGGGAAAGGGTACAATCTATTGCCCTCTAAGCAGGAAATTGAGGTGGTTAAAGTGCTTTACATAGTTTCTTTATCTAAGAGTATAAATCACTGGACCGGAAACAAGAAAAATCACTAGTAATGAACATCTATAATAACAGGATATATTATCACATTCACACTTTCCAGACTGGCTAATTGCACAAAGTATGCATCATCAAATAGCATCCAGACGGTGACCTGCACTTTTACAAATAAAGTTGTATCAAGGAAAATAACATTGGTTTGCATCTTCTTTTTTCGTCATAATATGAGTAATCCTTTTATTAATTGCTATAAATTAATCTTCTGCAATAACTATTTTTTAAAAGAGTTAGAATGATTACAGTGAAAAATAATCTTAAATTGGGAAAAAAAGAGAGACAAGAGACAAATATAAAATCTTGGGAAATTCAGAGAGAGAGAATAAAGGAATGAATGAGTAAATCAAGAGATTAGGAGAGTAGTTAAGAGACAACAAAAGTACAGCCAGATGCAAGCTTAAATTAAGCTAGAAAAAGTTCATACTGGAAACAACTGAAAAAGAAGACAAATCAACAGAATCCAATGAATCTTGTGTTAATTCTTAAAGCTAAGCTAATTTTTAAAATGAAATACTGGGTACACATCCTTGAGAAAATGAGAGCAGAGTTCGTTCTTAATATTGCTTTTTTTAAAGTCCAAACAAACTGGATGTTTGTACTTCATTCATTGACACTGCTCCCTTCCTGCTCTATGTTACTGGAACTCTGTTACTTCAGCCTATGAAAGAACATTGTTTTGTTGTTTATTTTATGGTGGAGCTGCCCATGAGCTAAAAGTTCAATTTTTGAAGCATCACTATCTTTGTCATTACCCTGCAATTTGTTCACTTGTTCAAATAATATTGCATATTTCCATGATTATAAAAAAAATAAGTGGAAAATGAAAAAATTAAAAACCTAATCATAATTATAAGAAGACTTTGTCTCATAAACTTAACATGTGAAACAAAGATCGAATTTATTAGACATGCCAAAACGGCAAATCTTTAGCCTGAACCAGACACTTATTTAACTTGAACAGGTCAACTGGGGTTCAAACAGGAAGAAATATCAAAATTATAGAATATTTAAAGAAAGAAAAAGTAAAGAAAGAAGTAAATACTGAATACTATGTCTAAATGGCAAGATATAATTATAAATTTATAACATACTTGTCTCTCTAGGACCAGCATTCCCTGTAACATGTAGGCTTTTGGACAATCTTTGGACCTATTTTTAGGACTGCATCCCGTACTCAAGTAGGAAAAACAATATTGAACCAGTCACCATGTCTCTGATCAAATACAAAAAAAGATGCAAAGATGTTTTATAAACTAAAAAGCACAGGGTAAACCATTACAGTGCCCTGACGCTGTCATTCACAACCAAAACTATCCCAAAGGTATGATACACTCAGCTCTTGTATTGTAATGCTGCCACAATGTTGAACATGTAACATCAATTCAGTGGCATCTGGTGTTTCATAAGTCTTCTTAGGATATTCTATTTTGTCCTTTTTCACTCTGTGTTATTAACTTTGTAGACTCTGTCCAGCCAAACTGTAAATTCTTGAATGGCTTCTCCACGACCCTTAGTATGTACATAGTGACTGTCCCAAACACTTGGTGTGCTAAGAAAAAGTCAACTGCATTCATTCATTCATTCATTCTTCCTCCACATTCTTTAGGCATTTATTATATAACTACCATGTGCCAGCCATTGGAATAAAGGCTCAGAATAAGGAATGATAAACTCACCAATCAGTTGGAGAAAAATTCAGGTAACATAACATAGTTGATAACAGTATGATAGATGCTATATTAAAGCTATCCACAAAGCAGAATAGGAATCACATGAGATACCACCGTTTATGTGAGCGAACTAGGAAAAGCTTCAGAGGGGAGGTCTTAACTGAACTGCATCTTGAAGGATGACTAGGTAGTAAGAAGTTGGTTAGACCAAAAAAGGGAGCAAAGACATTTCCTGCAGAGGGAACAGCATACACAGCCAGGGCCGGGAGGAGTGAAAGAGGCAGTGTATTCTTTAAGGAACAGTAACAAAATCAACATCAGTGGGGCTGAAAGGCTGGAGAACAGGGAAGCAGAGAAACAACCCAGAGATTATATGTGAAGCTGGTCTTGTGTATCATGTTAGGAGGTTTAGCTTTATGCTGTAAGCCAGTGTTTCTCCAAATGTGATTTGAGGTCACCTCAGATTCGTTTGGGGATCTGCTCAAGTGCAGATTTCTGGCCCTTACATCTGGGATGAAGCTCCAGAATCTGCATTTTCAATAAGCACCCAGGTGACACTGATGCTTACCATCTGGGGAGCCGCCAAAGATTATTAAATAAGGGAATGACACAATCAGATTTGTATTTTAGATATATGCTATTAAACAATCACGAGGAAGGTAAATCCGCTGCTGCTAACTGAGCTTGTGACTTAGGTTTGCATTAGAACCATCTGGGGAACTTGTAAAAATGCAGACTTTTCACATCTCATCCAAGACTTATTGCACGTGAATCAAGCAGAGGTGGCTAGGATTTATATTAGGTAGAACTATTATACATGAAATCGCCATTTTACCTAGATCAAAAATGGTCAAATTTTGGCAGTTTCTCACAGCTTCATCTAATACTTTTAATAAGCCCCACTCCATGTTTCTGATATACATCAAAGTCTCAGAATAGCTGATGAAACACAAGCAGAGCTAAATGCCTTTCCTTTTTTATTATCAGTGTCATTACTCACTTTGACTGACATGCAATGATGTGACATAATTTATGTACCTAAAACAAATGTTAAAAGAAAAAAATGATGTTCAAAAACAACCACCAATGAGCTAAGGCTAATTTAAGGATGTTAGAGCTGGAAGGAACACCAGAGATTATCCAGCTCTTTCCCTACCTCCCCACACATGATGAAGCCGATGGGAGGAGTACCCTGCTAGAAGTTATACTGAATATTTTGTTCAATTCCTCAGTGATACATGCTCTTCATTTTAACAGGTATTGAAATCATTAGAGCTAAAAAGTTTTGGGGATTTAATTTATAGAGTGATAGTGCCACGTGAAGCCCTAAACTTGATGTGGGGGGGGGGATGGGCATAAAGCAAATACTTGTGCATATCCATTTCTAAAATGAAGCCAACGAATTTAAATAATATAGAACCTAGAACAGTGCTTGAACTGTAATAGATGCTTAATAAACATTTATTGAACAAATTATTAACCTCTTAAAAAAATAGGTTAAAGGAGGTTAGTAATGCAAGGAGTTTCTAAGGCAATGTAGTTTACAGGCTGTAAACTGAGTGTTGATTTCCCACCTGCTAGCCTATCCCAAGCACCATTTGGCACCAAACCATGACCCCTCCCCTACAAATCCCAGCCCTGCCACATGCACTGTTCTTTCCTCTGAAGGGTCCCCAGCAGAAAGCAATACAAAGACCACGTCTGAGCAAAGTTTGACAATGCATCACATTCTAGGTGGGAGTGAAGGCCACATGGGCACAGCTTTCAAAGTCTATTCAAATAGGAAGAATAGCTAACACTTAATGACAGCTAACAAAAACTATATCATCACGATACAACATGTTAATAATGTTAAAATAATATGATGATGATGCTAATAATAATAATAATAGCTAATACGTGCTTACTATCTGCCAGGCTTGTTAGCACTCCACACACATCCACTCATTTAATCCTTTGGACGACCTTCTGGCGTAAGCATTGTTATTATTCTGATTTTGTAGATGAGGAGAGAGAGGTTAAGTAACATCCAAAATCACACAACTGGAAAGTGGCAGAGTTGACAGTCGCCCCCAGGCCCCCTGGTCCCAGAGCAACCCCTCTGTTGAACTCTTTGACCTCAGAGCAGCACAGCAAAAAGTACCCTGCAAGCTGACCTCCTGGAGCGTTCACATCAGGAAAATGATCCGGTCCCAGTCTTTTCATCCATAAGGAATGAAGCATCTTTAGTTGGGAACACCATACACAAACTGAGACTCAGAATATAAAGGAGAAAGGCCAGGAGGGCCAAGAAGAAACGGCATTTTCCTCTGCCTTGGGATAGCATGGATATCACTGCCTGAGAACTTCAGGGCTAACAAAATCTCAAACTTTAACTTTCCCCTGAAGAATCTGGGTCCTCATGTGGGGATATTTTCTAAAGAAGTATCAAAGATATCACTATATTTCATCTGCTCCGTGGTACCATTCTTATTTCCAGAAAGAAAAATAAAGACAAAATATTTCCCTAAACCAGGGGTAAAAGCTCTAGATGAAAGGACTTTAAAAGACCAATAGGAGATAGATCTTTCCATGGTAACTATGGCTGGAAGAACCGCCCTTCCCAACATTCCCTGAGGTGCCAGGTATTCAAAGAAATAAGAGACTCCTTCAGTTTAAGTCACCCAGCCTCTGATCCTGACGCCCCTAAAGGACGCTGAGAGCGCAGTAAGAGGGAGCATCCCCACGTCTGACCGCACAATCTGAATATCAAGTCCCGGAGAAAGAGAAGTTTAGAAAACAAGATCCCAGAGAAGTAAAGCCGATCTGAAAGCAAGAGCCCCGCCGAAACTGCTTTTCGTTCTCAGTCTCATTCTCCCCAAACCTCCCTACACCCAGCTATGACACCGGTCAACACAGAAGCAACACAAACAAGGAAATACAAGGGCAGAAATTATGCAAAATAAAATGCGTAACGGGGGCATTTCCTCATGAAAAATACTCCAAGAAGTTCCTACCCAGCCCCAAGACCAAATCCAAACACTAACAATAAACCCTTGAGACAAGTAAACAAGTCAGACTGAGCCCGTCTCATCCCACCTCACGGGGCACCCGGGGTATCCTGGTTAAGGAAAATGTGCCCGCACCCATAAGAAACCATCCAGCGTCCGGCCAAGGTCCAGCGGCTGCCAGAACGGAGTTTGCCCAACTCTTACCCGAGATCCTGAGATTCGCAGTGCAACCCTTTTCCCCTGGTTTTCACGCAACGCCAGCGGAGAAGCAAAATCTGTTCCAAACAGCGCAGTTAGCCTCCAAGCAGCGTCCCAGAAGAGAGCGATACTTGGAAGTCTCGGTTAAGGCTCAAAGAAGGAGACGCACGGGAAAGGAGGCGGGTCTCTGCGCATTTCCAGAACCCCAGTTTTGCGCACGGGGAAAGTACTCGTTGCAAACTTGAGTAAGGTTTTCTCCGTCTGGCCAGAGATGCTGAAGGAGGAGGGGAGTAACCCGAGCCGGGCCCGGGATGCGAGCAGTTGCCGCTGCTGCAGCTGCTGCCGCCGGGGCAGTGACCGCTGGAGGGGGGCGTCCTCGGCGCCGCGCGCAGTCCCTAGTGTGACCGGCAGGATCCTCCTGGCCCGACTCCTGCGCCCGATCGCGAGTCGCCCCTGTCCTGAGAGGCTTCCACCGCGCCGAGGCGACTCCGCCAATAGTCTGGCTACTAAATTGGCAAACCTTGGGGTCACCGCGTGGGGGTGAACCTAAAGGTGGTGGAGGGAGTGCCCGTCTGCGTCCCGACTCACTCTCAATGTCCCAGTGTCAAAGTCCCCGGAGGTGTTCTAGACCCTCTACGAGGAGTGGAGGGTTGGGGGAGGCACCCGAGCGACCAGATGGAGTGGACGGCACGCCCCAGCGGTGCCAGGGAAGGAGCGAAACAGTGGGACAGAGAAGGGAAGAGTGACCTAGCAGTAGAAGAGTGTGCGCCGCCGCCACAAAGTGGTTGGAGAGGTGGGGCGAGGAGTTGGGGGGCGGGGGACGAAGGGGGCCCACTTTACCGAGGCTGGGCGGAGAGAGAACTCCAAGGACCCGCAAGAAAATCCCTCCAGGCCCGCGGAGGCCCCGCGCGGAGATTTGTTGGGGAATGGCTCCCTCTGCCGACTCGCCGGGGACGCCCCAGGAAACCCAAAGACGCAAAGTTAAAACGATGAAAAAGGCTTTTTCCCCATCTGTGTATTGAGCGAGACGTGAATTCTAGAATCTACTTCTCTGGCTGATCACCTTCCTCTTACGAATTACCCTGCATGCGAACCACCCAAGAAGATACAAACTTCTTATTCGTGGAAAGATGTTGTTGGTGGGTTTTTTTTAATGTTAAGCTGAATTCTATCCTCCCTCATCCTCCCCAAAAGGCTCGTGCTCCATATTCACGCCAGATGAGCCACTCCTACCAGGCTTCTGTTCCTTACATTAATACGAGCTCTTTCTTTTTAGAGAGACCTCAAATGCATATGCGACCCCAGACAATAACAGCACCTGGCAAACAGTCCATGCTCAAAGTTATGCTTGAATGGAATGAATGAACATATATGTTTGAAGCCCCTCACCATCCTCTTCATGACCTTGGGGTAAGTGTTCACCCCTGGACACAAACAAGGGGAGACTGTTTCTGTTTGTTTGCTTGTTTACCAGGTATCATCACCCCTTCTTCTGGTTAACAGTACCTTCATTTTTCTTGGGGGACCACCCTGCCACACTCAGGGCGGTCTGGGTGGGAAAGTCAGTCAGGATGGTCCAGCTTTTCCAGATCCAAGAGTGGGCACCTGAGCTAAGCTAGTCCCCTCAGACCTTCTCTGCCATGAATCCTAAGTTTGATCAGAGCAACACAAGGAGGAACAAATCTAGAGTTGATTGATCCATTTGACAGTGTTCTAGAGATTGGCCATTAGGTCACAGCATTTATTCCCCAAAGCTACCCCCTGCTTTATGCTTTATGAAACCTAGTGACTCCACTTCCTTTGATTTTTTTGATTAACATTATTAGACATGATTTGCACTCAACATATTGCACTCATATGAAGGATACAGTTTGGTGAGTTTTGAAAAATGTATACACCTATACACAATCAAGATAATGAACAATTCCATTCCCAGGAAGTTCCCTTGTACCCCTTTGAAGTCAGTTCCCCACCTCACTATCCCTGGCCCACTGAGCTGCCTTCTGTAGCTATAGATTAGATTTGTCTTTCCTAGAGTTCCTACTATGGAATCATATAGTATGTATTCCTTCGTGTCTGACTTCCTTCACTAAGCATAAAGTTTTTGAGTTTCATCAAAGTTGTTTGTGTAAGCTGTTTGCTTTCTCTTTATTGGTGAGTATTATTCCATTGTATGGATATACCACAATTTGCCCATTCACCAAATGTTTATGTTGTTTCCAATTTAGGCTTATAATGAATAAAGCAGCTAGGAACTTTCTTATAAAAGCCCTTTTTTGGACATATGATGTTACATCTCTTATTTCACAGGAGTGGAATTACTGGATTATACAGTAAGTGTGTGTTCAGATATATAATAGAGATTAACTGTTTTCCAAAGTTCATGCATCACTTTACATTCCCACCAGCAATGTATGAGAGTTGCTCCACATTATTATCAATACTTGGTATTTTCTGTCTTTTTATTTTAGCCATTCCATTGGGTATACAGTGGTATCTCATTATGGTTTTAATTTGCATTTCCCTAATTAATAATGATGGTGACCATCAAAGATGTTAACCACCTTTTCATGTACTTGCATTCCATTTGTTTTTTGCTGAAGCATCCAAAGTTTTTTGCCCAATTTTTAATCAGATCCTTTGTGTTCTTGTTGTGTTGCTATTGGGTTGTAGGAATTCTTTACATATTTTGAATACCAGGGCTTTGTCAGATATGTGTATAGCAAATATATTCTTTCAGTTTGTCTCTTGCCTTTTAATTTCTCAATGTTGTCTCTGAAAAAAAAGGTTTTTTATTTTGAGAGTCTAATTTATCAATTTTTTCTTTTACAGCTTTGCTTTTCATGTTTTATCTAAGAGATCTTTGCTTACCCCAAGGTCATGAAGATTTTCTCCCATGATTTCTTCCAGAAGTTTCTAGTTTTAGCTGTTATGTTTAGGTCTGTGATCTACTTGGAGTTCATTTTTGTGTATGGTTTGAGACAAGGGCTGAAGTTCATTATTTTTCATATAGATATCCATTTGTTTCAGCACCATTTGCTGATAAGATTATCTTTTCCAATGAATAATTATGGAAATAATTACTGAAACATTATCAGGGTTATCCATTGAATAACTTTGACACTTTCATTAAAAATCAATTGGCCATATGAGAATGGGTCTTTTTCTGAACTCACTATTCCTTTCATTTGATCCATATTTCTATTCTTTTGCCAATACCATGCTATCTTGATTACTGTAGCTTTATAATAAGACTTCAATTTCTAACTTTGTTCCTTTTTTTTTCAAAATTTGTTCAGCTTTTCAAGATTTGAGGTTTTTTTTTTAATCTTCCATATGAATTGCAGAATTAGCTTGTCAATGTTTAAAAAGCTCACTTTGATTGAGAATGCCTTGAATATATTGATAACTTCAAGAAGAACTGACATGTTAATTGAATCCTCCCATTTATAAACATGTTGTATCTCTCCATTAATTTAGATCATTTTTAATGTCTCTCAGCAATATTTTATAGTTTTCAGCATGCCAGTTTTTCACATATTTTTAAAAATTTATTCCTAAGTACTTTTTAACTTTTGATGCTACTGTCAACAGAATTATTTTTAAATTTTAGCTTTTAACTTTTTGTTGCTAATATAGAAAAATACAATGGAATTTTGTACAATAGTTTCATATTTTGCAGCCTGACTAAATTTACTTATTGGTCCTAGCAGTTTTTCTAAAGTTCCTTTAGGATTTCTTACGTGCAAATAAATACAGTTTTGCTACTTTTATTTCTCTGTTTTGCTTTATTGCTCTGGATAGGATGCCTAGGACAATGTTGAATAAAATGTTAATGTTGGTAAAAGTTAAAATCTTTGTCTTGTTCTCCATCTTAGATCGAAAATAAACAGTCTTTCACCAGGAAGTAGGATGTTAGCTGTAGACTTTTCATAGACACCCTTTATTGTTTGAAAAAGTCCCTTCATTAAAAGTTTTTACCATAAATGACTGTTGAATTTTGTCAAATGTTTTTCTGTATCAATTGAAATGACTGCATGTTTTTTTTTCCTTTATTTTGTTAATTGATTGGATTGATTGTTAAAACTGCCTTGCATTACTGGTTTAAAGCCTACTTGGCCAATGTGTATTACAAATTTTATGTACTGTTGGATTTGATTTGCTAAAATTTTGCGCAGCTATGTCTATATTCAGGAGGAATATTGGTCTGTATTTTCATTTTCTTGTGACTCTTTGTCTGGCCAGAGGTTCATTAATTTTTTATCTATTCAACAGACCTCATAGCCCCATTCTGGCACAGTGATAAATGTCCTGCAGCCCTCCCCATAAAGATAGTGCCCTGAAGGTCTTCTGCTTACATCATCACTCGAAAGCCTCCTGCCCACATTGGTACCCCAATTCACTCTTTAGTCCCACAATCATGGCTTACCTGCACTGAGAGGTTTGCCATTGAGTCCCTGCACCCTCTACAACTCCCTGCACTGCTTGTTTCTGAACTGGAGAGTATCTACCGAGCTCGTCTGTCGTCCAGAGGGTTCCCATAGAGCTACTACTCTCCCTGCATGCCCATACTACCTTACTAATTACCAGTGTTTTGCCTGCACTGCAGAGGGTTGCTTTCTGATGGCTTAGAGATGGCAGAACAGCTCCAGCCTAGGCAAACCAGCAAACTTCTGTGCTCTCCAGTGGACTGAACTATAGCTCCTATAATAAGGTCTGAACCCCTTCCAGTTTTGTCCTTTCTTTAGCACTTTCTCCACCCTAGAATACCATACAGAATTGTCATATCTTACAGTTGTTTTTTACCAGAGTTAATAATTCTTTATATGAAACACACCCCTGTTTAACCTATGTGGTTTCTATCTCCTGATTAGACCCAGACTGACACATTATAATAAGGCGTGACCTTTCTGAGATCTCTACTGAATGTCCCTAGATGTTCACTGAAGACTACTTACTCTTCACTCGGTTTATCAGTCCCTCAAGATCTCTGGGAATTGTTCAGCTTACAGCTTCTTGACGGGTGTGTACCTGTGTTGTACAGTTTCACCCTATTCATTGTGGCTTACTATTCTGCAACAGAAGGTCCCTATGCAAACTTACAGAGGTTTTTCCTTGTGTAATTCTCTCCTCTTTGGTACACTGCTCTACAAATTCCAGCCACCTCAGCCTCTTTGAATTCCAGTGTCTGTCTCCTGTGCTCACCTGCACTGTAGTCCAGGAAGTATCTCTGGTCAGAAAGCCTGAGTGATTCTAGGGTTCACTTCATTTGCTTACTTTTTCTTTGGGACCACAATCTTCTTGTGCAATATCTGAAAAGAGTTGTTTCAATATTGGTTGCTTAGGGCAGGATCCTAAGTCCAGTCAATCCTTTATGGCCAGAAAAAGAAGTTTTTTCCCTTTGATTTTTAGGAGCTACTGTTTGAACAAATTCCTTCACATTTTTTGGTATGTTTGTATTTGTTTTCCTTGAGTTGGATAGACTTGGTTTTTATTGCTTTTATCCAAAGAACTCTGGACGATACACATGTGGAACCCAGAATGAACACATAAAGCATTTCAGATAAAGCCTGAACAATCTGGATTAAAGTGAGACTTTTACTACCTTTATTCTGAATACTATAAGCATTATTCATATAGTATAAGATTAAATGGTTTTTTTTTGTGGATAACTATACTATTCTGTTAACATAGAATTTATAATCTACTAAAACTCCAATTATTTTTCATATTTGTTATTAAATCTGGCTTTTAAAGATATTATTTATATAATTAGGTGTGACTTTCATAGTAATTTTACAGAACTATTAATTTAGCCCTATGAAATTCTATTTTTCTATATGCAGTCCATTTTAGAGCTTGCTGAGATCTTGGTGGAGCTAATTCTTGTCCTAGTATACTGGCTAAGGAGCTCAAAATCAAGATATCTGAAGTTTGATCAGCAAGCCACAATGCTCTTGAGCAAATACTTATTAAACATGTGGAGGCAGGTGAAAGTCAAAGGCATATTCTGACAGGGACTTTATTCTCCATTTAAATTTATTCACATCCTGTAGTATGGTCATTCAACCACTTATAAATACTACAACTCTATTACATCAGCCCACATTCTTCATCTGATCCAAAAGGATTTCATGGGATATTTTTTTCAATTACCTTATAAATCCAGATGTATTCTCATTCCTTCAATTTACCTGTCTGAGAAGATTTCCAATAAAGGAAATGAAATCAGCCTAGCAGGTCTAACTCTTAGCAAACAAGTTTGGCTTCTAGAGACTCCTCCTTTGGCGTATGATGCTGGATCCCACATTTCCCACAGTCACCTTTGTCTATGAACTGATGCCAGATTTTTGTTGGGAGGTAGGAATATAATGAGGGGCATCTTACTGGGCCATCTTGCTTCTGTCACTCTCTCCAGTTGTTTTTTTACTGTGACCCACAGTAAGAAGTACATTTTTCATCATGACCAAATTCACATCTTCATAGGTATGTGATTGGAACAAGTTTCATCAAACAACACTTACTGTTATGTCATGTCCTCTAATATTTTTCTATTCTAGTGCTCCTCAAACGTCAATGTACATGTTAAACAGCTGGGGATTTTGCTAATATGTGATTCTGATTCAGTATCTGGGATGGAGCCTACATTTTAACAAACTCCTAAGGTGATATGCGTGTCTCTCAGACTGCATCTTGAGTAGCTAAGTTCTATTTTATTTCGTTTTATTTAAGTGCTAAATTACTCTTCTGACTTTCAAATGTATCTGGACTGTCAGTTTGTAAAAGTACTACTGGTATATTTCCTGGTGTAACACTATGCTTGGAGAAGCTCTTGAATCAACAACATGCCTATGTAGGATGTTCGTGTAAAAGTCTACATGTGATGTGGTAACATGCTTAGAAGAGTTTCAACAGGGAACAAGCTTCCTCTTCCATATACCAAGGTCAGAAAATGATAGAAGTAAAGAGACTGATATTTTCCTGACCTTCCTTCTTAAAATTGTAACATTTGACACAAATAAATCTATTCCATTTTGGAATAAACAAGTCTAAGCATTCTACATAATACGGATTTTCATAACTGTATGTGAAAAGAAAGTTAGAGATGACCAAAAGTGACCATGGCAATGAGATCAGTATCAGAAAAAAAAAAATTCCTGTGGTGTGATCTACTTTTTTCTGCAGTATCAGTACTTACTACATCAGTCAAGGTTCTTGTTTCAAGTAACAAATGTCAACTCTGACTAACGTAATAAAAACAAAACTGGGGAGGCTATTGAGGGACTCCAAAAGAGGTGGGAGGCTGTGGTACTAAAGTTGAATATAAGAAGGAGCTCCTCTAGAGGGTACCAAAGATTCAGAGTGGAAACAGCCTGGTCATGCTGTCTCCATTGAGATTAATGGACTTGAACAATTTCTTTCCTTAGACCTCACAACATGTTCTCAAGATCAAAGTCACAGAAGAGTACATCCATTGGTTGAACTTGGGTTTTGCATTCCCTCTTGCCAGACCTGTGGCAACATGAAGTATTTGTCCCTTCAAACTTCTATAGGGGAGCAGGTGCCTGATATACCATCCCTCTAAGAGCACAGAAAAGTGGGGAGAGGAAATGTCCCAAAAGTGAATTGGAGTGCCACTGGGAAGAGGAAATAGATACTAAACCACCAATAAACTATACATGACAGAGCACTGTGAATCAGTAAGGGCCCTTATTATACTTGTTATTGCAAGTATAACAGGATGGTGAATGGGGTTTTCCAATTGTTTGGGAATTGTGGCTATAGTCTCACAGCCAAAGAGCATAGATGCTAATTGGCCCACATTTTAAAGAATGCATGCAGACACAACCCTTGCAGAACTTAATAAGTAAACAAAACAAGCTCTGATAGCACCATCAAGTACTTCTACACACATTCCCACCACACACACAGAATCTCTATCCCTTTACCCCCATCGGAAAAAACTAAAGAATTCCAGAAGAGTTGGCAGAATTCCTGCTGTATGGAAGCTGTCACCCAACTGGTGACTTTTCTCCTTCCCATATTAGAGGGAAGGGGAATATGTCTTCCCTTCTATGGCAAGTTAACTTAAGATGTAGGGGAAGACAAGGAAAACAATCACAAAATGAGGAGAGCTGGCCAGAGGTGGAATCTGGCATTGCCACCCCTACACAGACTTCTGCTTATGTAGAACAGGCATATCTCCTCACATATTAGAACAGGAGGAAAGGAACTGTCAAGAGACAACAGTGTGTAGCTTCTATTCCCACTGCTTGGTGACGCAAGGATGCCTGGGAAAAAAAATTTTTTTAATTAAAAAGAAAAAAAGAACACCTGGGTTTTCTTAAGGCCAAATAGACACCACTGGAGGGTATCTGGGCTTAAGCAGTTTTGTCACAATCTAGCCTAAGAAGGTTGCCTGCTAGTGGGGGTATGTGGCCAAGGAACAGGAGCTGAAAGGGCAAGGGGCAGAAGAACTCAGGTTGTGAAGGATCATCCATGTCAGAGGCCTGTGCAGCCGAGGACCCTGCAGGGCCTCCTGAATAGCCCACACATGCACTGCACTTCAGCAGGATCTAGATGTCTCCTCTGCAGGGGGCACTGACCACCCTATGTGGACCACAGCAGCTCAGCAGGAGACATCAATCCCTTCCTCAGTTCTGCCTCCAGAACCCAACACTCTGAAAGAGATGGAAAAGATGGACCCAAAAGATGAAGAAAGAGAAGGAAGTAGAGGAGGGAAGAGAGAAGCAAAGCACACCAAATATCCCAGGGTGGGACCATTCGCACCACTGGTCAAACCTGGGCTTGAGGGGAGGGGAAGAGTGTAAAATTGGATGTGAGATTCAAGCTGTACAGTGGATTATACTGTCCTTGATGTTTCAAAAGCTGAGAGTCTCTGGAATGCTACAGGAGCTACCCGAGATGTTGTAAAGGGACAGAAAACAAGTCTCATTCAAAGCACACCTGAAAACACTATTGGAGAAATAAAGGGGCTTCATGTTAGGATCCCACTGAGTTCAGACTCTCCAATAAACTGGTTACATAGCAAAAGAAACTGACTTTGAGTAGTTTAAGCAGAAAAAGAATTTATTGAGAAGCTACTGGGTACTTGGTGAGATGCCAGGAAGTCCAGAGGACTGGCTTGGGGAAGCACACAGGGATGGTGAGGTTCTGTACTAAAAGCTAAAATCACTCCTTGGAATTGTTCTGGGGAAGCCCTTCCCCACCAGTGGATATGGGATAGTGGATGTCTCACCAACAAAACCACCTACCCTGGATCATGACTGAGGCAATCACTCCCTCTAGGAATGGGATGTTGCTGCCTCCCCTGAGCTGCCAGAAGAATTCTCCTTTGTCTCAGTTCTCAAATCAAAGCCCAGGGCAAATACATCCAATTGGCTGAGCCAAGACCCAGTGGAAAATGAGTCGAAAGAAGCAAATATTTGGAGGATTGGTTCAAGATGGCAGAGCAGAAGGATGTACGCTCACTGCCTTTTGTGAGAGCACCAGAATCTAACTGCTGAACAATCATTAATAGTAAGACACTGGAACTCACCAAAAAAGATACCCCACATCTAAAGACAAAGGAGAAGTCACAATGAGATGGTAGAAGGGGCGCAATCACAATAAAATCAAATCCCGTAACTGCTGGGTGGCTGACTCACAAACTGGAGAACACTTATACCACAGAAATCCACCCACTGGAGTGAAGGCTCTGAACCCCACATCAGGCTTCCCAACCTGGGGGTCTGGCAATGGGAGGAGGAATTCCTAGAGAATAAGACTTTGAAGCCTAGCAGGATTTGATTGCAGGACTTTGACAGGACTGGGAAAAGAGAGACTATACTCTTGGAGGGCACACACAAAGTAGTGTGTGCACTGGGACCCAGGGGAAGGAGTAGTGACCCCATAGGAGACTGAACCAGACCTACCTGCTGGTGTTGGAGGGTCTCCTGCAGAGGTGGGGTGTGGCTGTGGCTCACCGTGGGGAGAAGGACACTGGCAGCAGAAGTACTGGGATGTACTCCTTGGCAAGAACTCTCCTAGAGTCTGCCATTAGCCCCATCAAAGAGCCAGGTAGGCTTCAGTGTTGGGTCGCCTCAGGCCAAACAACCAACAGGGAGAAAAACCAGCCCCTTCCATCAGCAGACGAGCGGAATAAAGTTTTACTGAGCTCTGAGAAGCAAGAACTACAATCCTGCAGCCTGTGGAACAAAAACCACATTCACAGAAAGATACAAGATGAAAAGGCAGAGGGCTATGTACCAGATGAAGGAACAAGATAAAACCCCGGAAAAACAACTAAATGAAACGGAGATAAGCAACCTTCCAGAAAAAGAATTCAGAATAATGATAGTGAAGATTATCCAGGACCTTGGAAAAAGAATGGAGGCAAAGATCGAGAAGACGCAAGAAATGTTTAACAAAGATCTAGAAGAAGTAAAGAACAAACAAACAGAGATGAACAATACAATAACTGAAATGAAAAATACACTAGAAATAATCAATAGCAGAATAACTGAGGCAGAAGAAAGAATAAGTGACCAGGAAGACAGAATGGTGGAATTCACTGCCATGGAACAGAATAAAGAAAAAAGAATGAGTCAGAGGAGCTTCAAGATGGCGGAACAGTAAGACGCAGAGATCATCTTCCTCCCCACAAATACGTCAGAAATACATCTACACGTGGAACAACTCCTACAGAACACCTACTGAACACTGGCAGAAGACCTCAGACCTCCCAAAAGGCAAGAAACTCCCCACGAACCTGGGTAGGGCAAAAGAAAAAAGAAAAAACAGAGACAAAAGAATAGGGATGGGACCTGCACCAATGGGAGGGATCTGTAAAGGAGGAAAGGTTTCCACACACTAGGAAGCCCCTTGGCTGGCGGAGACTGTGGGTGGCGGTGGGGGGGAAGCTTCGGAGCCACGTAGGAGAGTGCAGCAACAGGGGAGCTAAGGCAAAGCGGAGAGATTCCCGCACAGAGGATCGGTGCCGACCAGCACTCACCAGCCCGAGAGGCTTGTCTGCTCACGTGCCAGGGCGGGTGGGGGCGGGAGCTGAGGCTCCGGCTTCGGTCGGATCCCAGGGAGAGGACTGGGGTTGGCTGTGTGAACAGAGCCTGAAGGGGCTAGTGCGCCACAGCTAGCAGGGACGGAGTCCAGGAAAGTCTGGAGCTGCCGAAGAGGAAAGAGACTTTTTCTTGCCTCTTTCTTTCCTGGTGCGCGAGGAGACGAGATTAAGAGCACTGCTTAAAGGAGCTCCAGAGATGGGCACGAGCCGCAGCTATCAGCACGGAGCCCAGAGACGGGCATGAGATGCTAAGGCTGCTGCTGGTGCAGCCACCAAGAAGTCTGTGTGCAAGCACAGGTCACTCTACACACCTCCCCTCCCGGGAGCCTGTGCAGCCTGCCACTGCCAGGGTCCTGTGATCCAGGGACAACTTCCCCGGAAGAACACACGGCGCACCTCAGGCTGTTGCATTGTCATGCTGGCCTCTGCCATCACAGGCTCGCCCCGCATCCGTACCCCTCCCTCCCTCTGACCTGAGTGAGCCAGAGCCCCCTAATTAGCTGCTACTTTAACCCCATCCTATCTGAGCGAAGAACAGATGCCCGCAGGCCACCTACATGCAGAGGCGGGGCCAAATCCAAAGTTGAACCCCAAGAGGTAGGCGAACAAAGAAGAGAAAGGGAAATTTCTCCCAGCAGTCTCAGGAGAAGCGGATTAAATCTCCACAATCAACTTGATGGACCCTGCATCGGTGGAGTACCTGAATAGACAAGGAATCATCCCAAATTAAGGAGGTGGACTTTGGGAGCAATGATATACAAATATTTTTCCCTTGTTCTCTTTTTGTGAGTGTGTATGTGGATGCTTCTGTGTGTGATTTTGTCTGTATAGCTTTGCATTTACCATTTGTCCTAGGGTTCTGTCTGTCCATTGTTTTTTTCTTTTTAATTACTTCTTAAAATTTTTTTCTTAATAATTATTTTTTATATTAATACATTTTTAAATTTTATATTACTTTATTTATTTTATCTTTCTTTCCCTTTCTTTCTTTCTTTCTTTCTTTCTTCCTTTCTTTCTTTCTTTCTTTTCTCCCTTTTATTCTGAGCTGTGTGGATGACAGGCTCTTGGTGCTCCAGCCAGGAGTCAGGGCTGTGCCTCTGAGGTGGGAGAACCAAGTTCAGGACACTGGTCCAAAAGAAACCTCCCAGCTCCATGTAATATCAAACTGCAAAAATCTCCCAGAGATCTACAACTCAACGGCAAGACCCAGCTCTACTCAATGACCAGCAAGCTAAAGTACTGGACAACCTATGCCAAACAACTAGCAAGACAGGAACACAACATCATCCATTTGCAGAGAGGCTGCCTAAAATCATAATAAGGCCACAGACACCCCAAAATACACCACCAGACGTGGATCTGCACACCAGAAAGACAAGATCCAGCCTTGTACACCAGAACAAAATCACTAGTCCCCTCCACCAGGAAGCCTACACAACCCACTGAACCAACCTTAGCCATGGGGGACAGACACCAAAAACAACAGGTACTACGGACCTGCAGCCTGCAAAAAGGAGACCCCAAACACAGTAAGTTAGGCAAAATGAGAAGACAGAGAAACACACAGCAGATGAAGGAGAAGGGCAAAAACCCACCAGACCTAACAAATGAAGAGGAAATAGGCAGTCTACCTGAAAAAGAATTCAGAATAATGATAGTAAAGATGATCCAAAATCTTGGAAATAGAATGGAGAAAATACAAGAAACGTTTAACAAGGACCTAGAAGAACTAAAGAGCAAACAAACAGTGATGAACAACACAATAAATGAAATTAAAAATACTCTAGGGCTTCTCTGGTGGCACAGTGGTTGACAGTATGCCTGCCGATGCATGGGACACAGGTTCGTGCCTTGGTCTGGGAAGATCCCACATGCCACGGAGTGGCTGGGCCGGTGAGCCATAGCAACTGAGCCTGCATGTGCAAAGCCTGTGCTCTGCAACAGGGGTGGCCCAACAGTGAGAGGCCCATGTATCGCAAAAAAAAAAACAAAACAACAAAAACAAAAAAACTCTAGAAGGGATCAATAGCAGAATAACTGAGGCAGAACGGATAAGTGACCTGGAAGATAACATAGTGGAAATAACTACTGCAGAGCAGAATAAAGATAAAAGAATGAAAAGAATTGACGACAGTCTCAGAGATCTCTGGGACAACATTAAATGCACCAACATTCGAATTATAGGGGTACCAGAAGAAGAAGAGAAAAGGAAAGGGACTGAGAAAATACTTGAAAAGATTATAGTTGAAAAATTCCCTAATATGGGAAAGGAAATACTTAATCAAGTCCATGAAGCACAAAGAGTCCCAAACAGGATAAATCCAAGGAGAAACATGCCAAGACACATATTAATCAAACTATCAAAAATTAAATACAAAGAAAATATATTAAAGCAGCAAGAGAAAAACAACAAATGACACATAAGGAATCCCCTTAAGGTTAACAGCTGATCTTTCAGCAGAAACTCTGCAAGACAGAAGGGAGTGGCAGGACATATTTAAACTGATAAAGGAGAAAAACCTACAACCAAGATCACTCTACCCAGCAAGGATCTCATTCAGATTTTACAGAGAAATTAAAACCTTTAAAGACAAGCAAAAGCTAGGAGAATTCAGCACCACAAAACCAGCTTTACAACAAATGCTAAAGGAACTTCCTTAGGCAGGAAACACAAGAGAAGGAAAAGACCTGCAATAACAAACCCAAAACAATTAAGAAAATGGGAATAGAAATATACATATTGATAACTACCTTCAACGTGAATGGATTAAATGCCCCAACCAAAAGACACAAGCTCGCTGAATGGATACAAAAACACGACCCATATATATGCTGTCTATTAGAGACCCACTTCAGGCCTAGAGACACATACAGACCGAAAGTGAGGGGATGGAAAAAGATATCCCATACAAATGGAAATCAAAAGAAAGCTGGAGTAGCAATTCTCATATCAGACAAAATAGACTTTAAAATAAAGACTATTACAAGAGACAAAGAAGGACACTACATAATGATCAAGGGATCTATCCAAGAAGAAGATATAACAATTGTAAATATTTATGCACCCAACATAGGAGCACCTCAATACATAAGGCAAATACTAACAGCCGTAAAAGGGGAAATCAACAGTAACACAATCATCGTAGGGGACTTCAACACCCCACTTTCACCAGTAGACAGATCATCCAAAACAAAATAAATAAGGAAACACAAGCTTTAAATGACACATCAGACAAGATGGGCTTAACTGATATTTATAGGACGTTCCAACCAAAAAAAACAGAATATACATTCATCTCAAGTGCTCATGGAACATTCTCCAGGATAGATCATATCTTGGGTCATAAATAAAGACTGGTAAATTTAAGAAGATTGAAATCGTATCAAGTATCTGTTCCGACCACAATGCTATAACACTAGATATCAATTACAGGGAAAAATCTGTAAAAACTACAAACACGTGGAGGATAAACAACACACTGCTAATAACCAAGAGATCACTAAAGAAATCAAAGAGGAAATCAAAAAAAAACCTAGAAACAAATGACAATGAAAACACGATGACCCAAAACCTATGGGATGCAGAAAAAGCAGTTCTAAGAGGGAAGTTTATAGCAATACAAGTTTACCTTAAGAAACAAGAAACATCTCGAATAAATAACCTAACCTTACACCTAAAGCAATTAGAGAAAGAAGAATAAAAATACCCCAAAGTTAGCAGAAGGAAAGAAGACATAAATATCAGATCAGAAATAAATGAAAAAGAAATGAAGGAAACTATAGCAGAGATCAATAAAACTATAAGCTGTTTCTTTGAGAAGATAAACAAAATTGATAAACCATTAGCCAGACTCATCAAGAAAAAAAGGGAGAAGACTCAAATCAATAGAATTAGAAAAGAAAAAGGAGAAGTAAGAACAGACACTGCAGAAATACAAAGGATTATGAGAGATTACTACAAGCAACTCTATGCCAATAAAATGGACAACATGGAAGAAATGGACAAATTCTTAGAAATGCACAACCTTCCAAGACTGAACTAGGAAGAAACAGAAAATATAAACAGACCAATCACAAGCACTAAAATTGAAACTGTGATTAAAAATCTTCCAACAAACAAAAGTCCAGAACCACATGGCTTCACAGCCGAATTCTATCAAACATTTAGAGAAGAGCTAACACCTATCCTTCTCAAAATCTTCCAAAATATAGCAGAGGGAGGAACACTCCCAAACTCATTCTACGAGGCCACCATCACCCTGATACCAAAACCAGACAAAGGTGTCACAAAGAAAGAAAACTACAGGCCAATATCACTGATGAACATAGATGCAAAAATCCTCAACAAAATACTAGCAAACAGAATCCAACAACACATTAAAAGGATCATACACCATGATCAAGTGGGGTTTATCCCAGGAATGTAAGGATTCTTCAATATATACAAATCAATCAATGTGATACACCATATTAACAAATTGAAGGAGAAAAACCATATGATCATCTCAATAGATGCAGAGAAAGCTTTCGACAAAATTCAACACACATTTATGATAAAAAACCCTCCAGAAAGTAGGCATAGAGGGAACTTTCCTCAACAAAATAAAGGCCATATAAGACAAATCCAGAGCCAACATCATCCTCAATGATGAAAAACTGAAACCATTTCCACTAAGATCAGGAACAAGACAAGATCGCCCACTCTCACCACAATTATTCAACATAGTTTTGGAAGTTTTAGCAACAGCAATCACAGAAAATAAATAAATAAAAGGAATCCAAATTGGAAAGGAAGAAGTAAAGCTGTCACTATTTGCAAATGACATACTATACATAGAGAATCCTAAAGATGCTACCATAAAACTACTAGAGCTAATGAATGAATTTGGTAAAGTAGCAGGATACAAAATTAATGCACAGAAATCTCTTTCATTCCTATACACTAATGATGAAAAATCTGAAAGTGAAATTAAGAAAACACTCTCATTTACCATTGCAACAAAAAGAATACAATACCTAGGAATAAAGCTACCTAAGGAGACAAAAGACCAGTATGCAGAAAATTATAAGACACTGATGAAAGAAATTAAAGACGATGCGAATAGATCGAGAGATATACCATGTTCTTGGATTGGAAGAAACAACATTGTGAAAATGACTTCACTACACAAAGCAATCTACAGATTCAATGCAATCCCCATCAAACTACCACTGGCATTTTCACAGAGATAGAACAAAAAATTTCACAATGTGTATGGAAACACAAAAGACCCCGAATAGCCAAAGCAATCTTCAGAAACAAAAACGGGCCGAGAGGGATCAGGGTCCCAGACTATACTACAAAGCTACAGTAATCAAGACAATATGGTACTGGCACAAAAACAGAAATATAGATCAATGGAACAGGATAAAAAGCTCAGAGATAAACGCACATATGGTCAACTTATCTTTGATAAAGGAGGCAAGAATATACAGTGGGGAAAAGACAGCCTCTTCAATAAGTGGCGCTGGGAAAACTGGACAGCTACATGTAAAAGAATGAAATTAGAACACTCCCTAACACCATACACAAAAATAAACTCAAAATGGGTTAAAGACCTAAGTGTAAGGCCAGACACTATAAAACTGTTAGAGGAAAACATAGGCAGAACACTCTATGACATAAATCACAGCAAGATCCTTTTTGATCCACCTCCTAGAGAAATGGAAATAAAAACAAAAATAAACAAATGAGCCCTAAGGAAACTTAAAAGCTTTTGCACAGCAAAGGAGACCATAAACAAGACAAAAAGACAACCCTCAGAATGGGAGAAAATATTTGCAAATGAAACAACAGACAAAGGATTAATCTCCAAGATTTACAAGCAGCTCATGCAGCTCAATAGCAAAAAAACAAACAACCCAATCCAAAAATGGGCAGAAGACCTAAATAGACATTTCTCCGAAGAAGATATACAGATTGCCAACAAACACATGAAAGAATGCTCAACATCATTAATCATTAGAGAAATGCAAATCAAACCTACAATGAGATATCATCTCACACTGGTCAGAATGGCCATCAACAAAAAATCTAGAAACAATAAATGCTGGAGAGGGTGTGGAGAAAAGGGAACCCTCTTGCACTGTTGGTGGGAATGTAAATTGATACGGCCACTATGGAGAACAGTATGGAGGTTCCTTAAAAAACTAAAAATAGAACTACCATACGACCCAACAATCCCCCTACTGGGCATATACCCTGAGAAAACCATAATTCAAAAAGTGTCATGTACCAAAATGTTCATTGCAGCTCTATTTACAATAGCCAGGACATAGAAACAACCTAAGTGTCCATCAACAGATGAATGGATAAAGAAGATGTGGCACATATATACAATGGAATACTACTCAGCCATAAAAGGAAACGATATTGAGTTATTTGTGGTGAGTTGGATGGACCTAGAGTCTGTCATAGTGAAGTAAGTCAGAAAGAGAAAAACAAATACCATATGCTATCACATACATATGGAATCTAAAAAGAAAAAAAAAGTCATGAAGAACCTAGGGGAAAGATGAGAATAAAGATGCAGACCTACTAGAGAATGGACTTGAGTATATGGGGAGGGAGAATACTAACCTGTGACAAAGTGAAAGAGTGGCATGTAGATATATACACTACCAAACGTAAAATAGATAGCTGGTGGGAAGCAGCCCCATAGCACAGGGAGATCAGCTCAGTGCTTTGTGACCACCTAGAGGGGTGGGATAGGGAGTGTGGGAGGGAGGGAGATGCAAGATGGAAGAGATATGGGGACATATGTATGTGTATAACTGATTCACTTTGTTATAAAGCAGGAAACGAACACACCGTTGTGAAGCAATTATACTCCAATAAAGATGTTAAAAAAAAAAAAAGGATGAAAAGAAATGAAGACAGCCTAAGAGACCTCTCGGACAACTTTAAAGACAACAATATTCACATTATAGGTGTCCCAGAAGGAGAAGAGCCACCCAAGTCCATGAATCGCAGAGAGTCCTAGGCAGGATAAACTCAAGGAGAAACATGCCAAGAAACATAGTAATCAAACTGACAGACATTAAAGACAAAGAAAACTTATTGAAAGCAACAAGGGGAAAATGAGAAATAACATACAAGGGAATGCCCATAACTTTAACAGCTGATTTCTCAGCAGAAACTCTACAAGCCAGAAGGGAGTGTCACAATATATTTAAAGTGATGATAGGGAAGAACCTACAACAAAGATTACTCTACCCAGCAAGGATCTCATTCAGATTCAACGGAGAAATCAAAAGTTTTACAGAGAAGCAAAAGCTAAGAGAATTCAGCACCACCAAACCAGCTCTACAACAAATGCTAAAGGAACTTCTCTAAGTGGGAAACACAAGAGAAGAAAAGGACCTACAAAAACAAACCCATAACAACTAAGAAAATGGTAATAGGAACATACATATTGATAATTACCTTAAACGTGATTGGACTAAATGCCCCAACCAAAAGACACAAGCTCGCTGAATGGACAGAAAAACAAGACCCATAGATGGGCTGTCTACAAGAGACCCACTTCAGACCTAGGGACACATACAAGACTGAAAGTGAGGGGATGGAAGAAGATATTCCATGGAAATGGAAATCAAAAGAAAGCTGGAGTAGCAATTCTCATATCACATAAAATAGACTTTAAAATAAAGAATGTTACAAGAGACAAGTAAGGACACTACCTAATGATCAAGGGATCAAACCAAGAAGAACATATAACAAATATAAATATATATGCATCCAACATAGGAGCACCTCAATACATAAGGCAAATGTTAACAGCTATAAGAGAAAATAGACAGTAACACAATAAGTGGGAGAGTTTAACACCTCACTTACACCAATGGACAGATCATCCACACAGAAGACTAATAAGGAAACACAAGCTTTAAATGACACAATAGACCAGATAGATTTAACTGATATTTATAGGACGTTCCATCCAAAAACAGCAGATTACACTTTCTTCTCAAGTGCACACGGAACATTCTCCAGGATTGATCACATCTTGGGTCAGAAATCAAGCCTCAGTAAATTTAATAAAATTGAAATTATATCAAGCATCTTTGCCGACCACAATGCTATGAGATTAGAAATCAATTACAGGGAAAAAAAAAACAAAAACACATGGAGGCTAAAGAACACGTTACTAAATAACCAAGAAATCACTGAAGAAATCAAAGAGGAAATCAAAAAATACCTAGAGACAAATTACAGTGAAAACATGATGATCCAAAACCTATGGGATACAGCAAAAGCATTTCTAAGAGGGAAGTTTACAGCAATACAAGCCTACCTCAGAAACAAGAAAAATCTCAAATAAACAATCTAACTTTACACCTAAAGGAACTAGAGAAAGAAGAGCAAACAAAACCCAAAGTTAGTAGAAGGAAAGAAATCATAAAGATCAGAGCAGAAATAAATGAAATAGAAAGAAAACATAGCAAAGATAAATAAAACTAAAAGCTGATTCTTTGAGAAGATAAACAAAATTGATAAACCTTTAGCCAGACTCATCAAGAAAAACAGGGAGAGGACTCATATCAATATAATTAGAAATGAAAAAGGAGAAGTTACAACAGACACCACAGAAATACAAAGCTCCGTAAGAGACTACTACAGACAACTCTATGCCAATAAAATGGACAACCTGGAAGAAATGGATGAATTCTTAGAAAGGTATAACCTTCCAAGACTGAACCAGGAAGAATAGAAAATATGAACAGACCAATCACAAGCACTGAAACTGAAACTGTGATTACAAATCTTTCAACAAACAAAAGTCCAGGACCAGATGGCTTCACAGGTGAATTCTATCAAACAAGTAGAGAAGAGCTAACATCCATCCTTCTCAAACTCTTCTAAAAATTGCACTCCCAAACTCATTCTATGAAGCCACCCTCACCCTGATAGTAAAACCAGACAAAGATACTACAAAAAAAGAAAATTACAGACCAATATCACTGATGATCATAGATGCAAAAGTTCTCAACAAAATACTAGCAAACAGAATCCAACAACACATTAAAAGGATCATACAACATGATCAAGTGGGATTTACCCCAGGGATGCAAGGATTCTTCAATATACACAAATCAATCAATGTGACATACCATATTAACAAATTGAAGAATAAAAACCATATGATCATCTCAATAGATGCATAAAAAGCTTTTGGCAAAATTTAGTACCCATTTATGATAAAAACTCTCCAGAAAGTGGGCATAGAGTGAAACTACCGCAACATAATAAAGGTCATATATGACAAACCCACAGCAAACATCATTCTCAATGGTGAAAAACTGAAAGCATTCACTCTAAGATCAGGAACAAAACAAGGATGTCCAGTCTTGCCACTATTATTCAACATAGTTTTGGAAGTCCTAGCCACAGCAATCAGAGAAGAAAAAGATATAAAAGGAATACAAATTGGAAAAGAAGAAGTAAAACTGTCACTGTTTACAGATGACATGATACTATACATAAAGAATCCTAAAGATGCTACCAGAAAACTACTAGAGCTAATCAATGAATTTGGTAAAGTTGCAGGATACAAAATTAATGCACAGAAACCTCTTGCATTCCTATACACTAACAATGAAATATCAGAAAGAGAAATTAAGGAAACAATCCCATTCACCATTGCAACAAAAAGAATAAAATACCTAGGAATAAACCTACCTAAGGAGACAAAATACCTGAATGCAGAAAACTATAAGACACTGATGTAAGAAATTAAAGACGATACAAACAGGTGGAGAGGTATACCATGTTCTTGGATTGGAAGAATCAATATTGTGAAAATGACTATACTACCCAAAGCAATCTACAGATTCAATGCAATCCACTGATTCAATGCAATCCCTATCAAATTACCAGTGACATTTTTTATAGAACTAGAACAAAAAATTTTAACATTTGTATGGAGACACAAAAGACCCAAAAGAGCCAAAGCAGTCTTGAGGGAAAAAAACATAGCTGGAGGAATCAGACTCCCTGACTTCAGACTATACTACAAAGCTACAGTAATCAAGACAATATGGTACTGGCACAAAAACAGAAATATAGATCAATGGAACAGGATAAAAAGCTCAGAGATAAACCAGGCACCTATGGTCAACTAATCTATGACAAAGGAAGCAAGGGTATACAATGGAGAAAGACAGTCTCTTCAATAAGTGGTGCTGGGAAAACTGGACAACCACATGTTAAAGAATGAAATTAGAACACTCCCTAACACCATACACAAAAATAAACTCAAAATGGATTAGAGACCTAAATGTAAGACTGGACACTATAAAACTCTTAGAGGAAAACATAGGCAGAACATTCTTGACATAAATCACAGCAAGATCTTTTTTGATCCACCTCCTAGAGAAATGGAAATAAAAACAAAAATAAACAAACGGGACCTAATGAAACTTCAAAGCTTTTGCACAGCAAAGGAAACTACAAACAAGATAAAAAGACAACCCTCTGAATGGGAGAAAATATTTGCAAACGAATCAATGGACAAAGGATTAATCTCCAAAATATATAAACAGTTCATGCAGCTCTAAATTAAAAAAACAAACAACCCAATCCAAAAATGGGCAGAAGACTTAAATAGACATTTCTCCAAAGAAGACATACAGATGGCCGAGAAGCACATGAAAAGCTGCTCAACATCACTAATTATTAGAGAAATGCAAATCAAAACTACAATGAGGTATCACCACACACCAGTTAGAATGGGCATCATCAGAAAATCTACAAACAACAAATGCTGGAGAGGGTGTGGAGAAAAGGGAACGCTCTTGCACTGTGGGTGGGAATGTAATTTGATACGGCTGCTATGGAGAACAGTATGGAGGTTCCTTAAAAATCTAAAAATAGAATTACCATATGACCCAGCAATCCCACTACTGGGCATATACCCAGAGAAAACCATAATTCAAAAAGACACATGCACCCCAATGTTCATTGCAGCACTATTTCAGTACCCAGGTCATGGAAGCAACCTAAATGCCCATCAACAGACGAATGGATAAAGAAGATGTGGTACATATATACAATGGAATATTACTCAGCCATAAAAAGGAACGCAATTGGGTCATTTGGAGAGACGTGGATGGATCTAGAGAGTGTCATACAGAGTGAAATAAGTCAGAAAGAGAAAAACAAATATTATATATTAACACATATATGTGGAACTTAGAAAAATGGTAGATGGACCGGTTTGCAGGGCAGAAATAGAGACACAGATGTAGAGAACAAACGTATGGACACCAAGCGGGGAAAGTGGTGGGGGGTGGGGTGGTGGTAGTGGGATGAATTGGGAGATTGGGATTGACATATATACACTAATATGTATAAAATAGATAACTAATAAGAACCTGCTGTATAAAAAAATAAATAAAATAAAATTCAAACAAACAAACAAAATATATTTTTGTAAAAAAAGAAGCAAATATATGTCCTCTGTGCTTCTGTCCCAAAAGAAAGGCTCTTCCTCTGATCAAGTCTCATAAGCAAGATTATTATTAGCCTCTACAGTGCTTTGTGCAAATGAGGAAAATGCATGCCTCTAATTGATGAAGTTAGAAAGAGTCTTTCCTCTCTCCAGTGCTTACAGGCCACTGTCAGGGCTTAGGGGACAGAGCATGCCTGGATTTTAGCCTCTCTTGCCCTCTCTGCTGGGAGCCTTTGTGTAGAGCACAGACTACACAACTCTACGCAGTAGCCCTGCTCATAAGGGAAACAGTTCTCAAAAACAGAAGGGGATGTGGCTGAGATGAAAGATATATAGAAGAAGATGTCTATGTTAGGGAGAAATACACTTAACAGATAATGAGCACATAGCTTGATGAAGACCAGTAAAGAAATGTTATCATGGGCTTCCCTGGTGGCGCAGTGGTTGAGAGTCCGCCTGCCAATGCAGGGGACACGGGTTCGAGCCCCCGTCCGGGAAGATCCCACATGCCGCAGAGTGGCTGGGCCCGTGAGCCATGGCCACTGAGCCTGCACGTCCTGAGCCTGTGCTCCGCAACGGGAGAGGCCACAACAGTGAGAAGCCCGCGTACCGCAAAAAAAAAAAAAAGAAATGTTATCATGGAACCCAGACAAGTAAATAAAAGCTAGGCAAAAATTGGACCTTCTTGAATAATCACTTAGTGTAAAACAATGACCCTCAGTAGGAAAGTCTCTCTTCTTGCATCACATGTGGAATTTGGCCTCCAATGAATGGAGGTATTGACCCAGGGTAGGCATATCCAAATCATCATGCAGAATTAGTTGGAACCATTAAAAGTTTAAATAAGTACACTATGCTAAGATTTACATCAACTCCCTTCCTAGTTCATGAAGTAAATTTCTCATGCTTAACAAAAAAGGAGATTTATGAAAATGTTTATATATTTTCATATTAAAATGAACAATCATTTGTTCACAGTGGCTACAATAATTCAGTCAAGTATTTGTGAAAGAAAAGGTGCATATTATTTTAATATGGTTTAATAATTACATAAAATCTCTCTTGCCCAAACATGCATTATAAAATTAAAAGTAAACACTAGTAAGTTATTCCCATTTTTTATTCTGAAAATAGTAGAAATAGCAAAGACAAGCAAACTGACCAGATCATTCCATTTTGACTAATTGAGGGGGAAAACGTAATTCGATTTAATGAAATAAATAACGTAACACCCTCCTGTATCAGATCAATTCTATTGTGCATGTACTACACAGTCAGTGCTTCTGGGTTGGTTGATTTTACAGATGCTATGTCTGGAGTTTCTTTCTACAGTGGAGTAATGGATTGAAAGTCTATTTGGAGGCAGCTGAAGAGAGAATGGAAAAAGAGGTATTTAACACAGAGTATTGACAACTCTTTCAAATTTTGCTCGAAACTGCAGCAGAAAAATGAGGCAGTAATTATTTAGGAATGTAGGATCAAAGGAGGGTTTTCTGAGGGAAGGAATTACTATGTTTTTGTATCCCCTTGGAAATGACCCAGTAGAGAGCCGGTGTGGTTGGGAAAATTGCTCTCTGTCACTCTAACACTATTTCTGAGAGTTTCTTGCTATTTTAGCCACCAGCCATGGCCAGAATTCCTTCATCTTGCAAAACTAAAACTCTATACCTATTGAACAACAACTCCCCATTCCTCTTTGCCCCTAGCCCTTGGGAATTCTTTCTGTCTCTATGAATGTGACTACTCTAGGTACCTCACATAGGTGGAATCATGTGGTATTTGTCTTTTTGTGACTGGTTTATTTCACTTAGCATAATTGTCTTCAAGGTTTATCGTCTTGTAGGATGTGCCTGAATGTCCTTCCTTTTTAAGTCTGAATAATATTGCACTGTATGTATCTACCATATTTTGTTAACCTTTCTTCTGTGGATGGACACTTAGGTTGCTTCCACCTTTTGGCTTTTGTAAATAATGCTACTATGACCATGGATTTACAAATATCACTTAGAGACCCTGCTTTCAACCTGGGGGGATAAATACCCAAAAGTGGAATTGCTGGATCATCTGGCAGTCCTATTTTTAACTTTTCTAAGAACTGCCATACTGTTCTCCATGTGGCTGCACCACTTTACATCTCCGCCAACAGTGCACAAGGGTTCCAATTTCTCCACATCCTGCGACACTTATTTCACCCCCCCCTTTTTTTAATAGTAGCCATTCTAATAGGTGTGAGATGATATCTCACTGGGGTTTTGATTTGCATTTCCCAAATGATTGGTTATATTGAGTATCTTTGCAGGTTGTTGGTCATTCGTATACCTTCTTTGGAGAAATGTCTATTCTAGTCTTTTGCCCATTTTTAATTGGGTTGTTTTTAACTTGTAAGAGTTCTTTATATATTCTGCTGTCTTCTTGCCCACTCCACTCTGGACACATTGGTATCCTTTCTTTTCCTCAAACCCCAGCCATGTCTCCCCGTTAGAGCCCTTGCTGTTCCTTCTGCCTGGAATGTGTGGCTTGCTCCCTCATCTCCACATGTCTAACCCAAATTGTGCCTTCTCAGTGAGCCTCCCTATCGAGTATGATAACTCATCCCTGCTCCCCCAGAACACCCAATCCCCTTTAAAATGCTCTTTTTCTTTTTTTACATATTGCTTTTCACCTTCTAATATCCTATATAATTTACTTATATTTTACATACTCAAATATAAACTTCTCAAGGGCAGGCATCTTTGTCTGTTTTGTTTACTGATATATCTCAAGCACCAGGTGGAGTCCTTGTGCACAGTAATTTCTCAAAAATAGTGAATATATTTTAAGCAAAAATTTTATAACTCAGTAGGGGATTTTTACTTTCCACTTGGAAATTTTCTCTTCTAAGTAGAACATTATTTTAAGATCAGAGGCTTCTGAACATGAATTTCCTTAATTCATTTAATACATTTACCCAAACCACAGAGTTGCACAAATATTGCTCTCAGTAGATTTAGTCTTATCTCTCAGATTATAATAATTATCTCACTCTTGCTATAAAAGTAAAGAAAGGGAGGAGGAGATGCAGGTAAAGAATTAGCTAATCAAGCCTTTAACTTTTCTGAAAACCCAGGGAATTTTTATCAGCCTGCTTTGTTATTTACCTAACACTACTCTCTGGAATATTAATATTACATCCTGAGATTTACAGCCTTATATTGCCATGATGTATTCACACAAGTGAAGAGCAAGTGCCCTGAAAGAGTCTTTCCTTATACTTCTTGTACATTAATTCACTTTGAGCCTTCATATTCAGGAATATCATTCACATTAAAACAACGGAGGATTGCTTTACTAAAATACAGTGCCTTGCAGCCTTTCTCATAATACACTAAAGTGACAGTTATGTTTATACAGCATACTGGGATACACAAGGGAACTCGATCCCTTGGGCAAGGCTTCTGTGGCCACCCAGCCCTGCTTGGCCACCCCTGCGGCTGGTTGACCCACCTGTTGAGAAGCTCTTGCTAGATTAGATGATGTCATAGGAAGTTAATTCTTACCAATTTGTGGGCGAAACCAATTCTCTAGGACAAACATAATTTATAACTTCAAATTGTTTTTTTCATCAAATATTCTAACAAATATATTTTCTTACACAGCCTACTTTCAAATTTTCAAGCCAACAATGCTTTGAAGTTTTAAAATAAGAATTTGAATATTATAGGAAAGCTCCTCACTCCTTCTGTTGGATTTGTCTATTTGACATCCAGCCCACTTGAAAAACTTTTCTATCTCTTCCTTATATTGCAGAGTCTGGAGGCCTGAGAAGTATATTTCTCTGATACCCTAGCCAGCAAATTTTGGGATGCATTTTTAGGCTCCATCTTACAGATAAACTTGCATGATACTTGAAAGGCAGCAGGAGGGCGGCGTCATTTTTCTTTGCCTTCTGGCAACAGTAGAAGGCATAGCAGGAGCCTTCTAAATGCAGGTTTCTGGAATGGCTTCTATCTCCCCTGCTATTCCACCCATCCCGAAGCTACAAAGTACCAGGAGATGGGTACAAGTTTCTTGCATGTTCCTAACTCTACCAACAGAGGTTCTATAACTTTCTGCGGTGGTACACCTAAAAGCTAGCGGTAGTCCTTTGCCGTTCCTCCTTCAGCTCCTGTAATGGTTCTGTAAGCACCTGATTTCTTGTATTAAAGCCTCTTCCTGAAACACCTACAGTGCTTTTTATGTTCTTGTCTAAGCCGTGACTGAGACATTCTTCTTAGGAAAGAGACATGGAAACTCCACTTTTTAATATGACATATAATAAACATATAGCTTTAACTTTCATTTGATAGTAACAGATATGTGAATACTCTCTAAACTGTTTTCCTATCTATGAGTAGGATGTAATGGCTAGCATGGGGTTTATCTGCTCACATCTCAACTGACTCCCATTCTTTAAATTTCCCATTAAACTACCAAAAAGGACTATGGTTTCTGCTCCAGTTATTTTTCAGTCAAGAGTAATTTTTAAAATATCAGGCTTATAATGTTTTGTTTCCGTATTACCCAAAACACATGACCAGAAAACGAAAGGAATGTACATCCCTAAATGAAAATAAAGGGCTCTTTCTGGAAAAAAATGGTGAATGAATTTAGAGAAGCAAACAGAAAATATTCACTACCATCTACCTACCTAAAAATAATAGAAATAATCTTTTTCTTGTACACTACACCAAAATAAATTTCAAACAGATAAAAATAATTGTATTAAAAGAAATGACCCATTAAATACTGGAAGATAATCCCAGTAACTAATTTTTCTAACTCCTAAGAAAACATTTTCTATGTGTGACACCAAAGGCAAAAAACAAAAAAATTAGAGAGTTGAGGAAGATGGTGGAAGAGTAAGACGTGGAGATCACCTTCCTCCCCACAGATACATCACAAATACATCTACACGTGGAACTGCTCCTATAGAACAACCACTGAACGCTGACAGAAGACCTCAGACCTCCCAAAAGGCAAGGAACTCCCCACATACATGGGTAGGGCAAAAGAAAAAAGAAAAAACAGAGACAAAAGAATAGGGACAGGACCTGGACCAGTGGGAGGGAGCTGTTTAGGAGGAAAGGTTTCCACACACTAGAAGCCCCTTCGTGGGCGGAGACTGTGGGTGGTGGAGGGGGAAGCTTGGGAGCCACGGAGGAGGCCACAGCAACAGGGGTGTGGAGGGCAAAGCGGAGAGATTCCCGTACAGAGGATCAGTGCCGACCATCACTCACCAGCCCGAGAGGCCGGGGCGGGCGGGGACTGGAAGCTGAGGCTCGGGCTTCGGTCGGATCGCAGGGAGAGGACTGGGGTTGGCGGGATGAACACAGCCTGAAGGGGTTAGTGCGGCACAGCAAGTCAGGAGGGAGTCCGGGAAAAGTCTGGCCCTGCCGAAGAGGCAAGAGACTTTTTCTTCCCTCTTTGTTTCCTGGTGCGCGAGGAGAGGGGATTAAGAGTGCCGCTTAAAGGAGCTCCAGAAACGGGCGCGAGCCGCGGCCATCAGCGCAGATCCCAGAGACGGGCATGAGACGCTAAGGCTGCTGCTGCCGCCACCAAGAAGCCTGTGTGCAAGCACCGGTCACTATCCACATCTCCCCTCCCGGGAGCCTGGGCAGCCCGCCACTGCCAGGGTCTCATGATCCAGGGACAACTTCCCCGGGAGAACGCATGGCATGCCTCAGGCTGGTGCAACGTCACGCCGACCTCTGCCGCCACAGGCTCACCCCACATCCGTACCCGTCCCTCCCCCCGGCATGAGTGAGACAGAGCCCCCGAATCAGCTTCTCCTTTAACCCTGTCCTGTCTGAGTGAAGAACAGATGCCCTCGGGCGATCTACACGCAGAGGCAGGTCCAAATCCAAAGCCGAACCCCAGGAGCTGTGAGAACAAAGAAGAGAAAGAGAAATTTCTCACAGCAGCCTCAGGAGCAGCATATTAAATCTCCACAATCAACCTGATGCATCTGTGGAATTCCTGAAGAGACAACGAATCATCCCAAATTGAGGGGGTGGACTTTGGGAGCAAGATATATTATTTTTTCCCCTTTTCCTTCTTTTGTGAGTGTGTATGTGTATGCTTCTGTGTGAGATTTTGTCTGTATAGCTTTGCTTTCACCATTTGTCCTAGGGTTCTGTCTGTCCAGTTTTGTTTTTGTTTGTTTTGACTTAAAAAAATTTTTTTTTCTTAATAATTATTTCTTAATAACTTTATTTTATTTTATTTTTATTTTATCCTCTTTCTTTCTTTCTTTCTATTTTTTCTCCCTTTTATTCTGAGCCGTGTGGATGAAAGGCTCTTGGTGCTCCAGCAGGAGTCAGTGCTGTGCCTCTGAGGTGGGAGAGCCAACTTCAGGACACTGGTCCACAAGAGACCTCCCATCTCCATGTAATATCAAACAACAAAAATCTCCCAGAGATCTACAACTCAACACCAAGACCTAGCTTCACTCAACGACCAGCAAGCTACAGTGCTGGACACCCTATGTCAAACAACTGGCAAGACAGGAACACAACCCCACCCATTAGCAGAGAGCCTGCCTAAAATCATAATAAGGTCACAGACACCCCAAAACACACCACCAGACCTGGACCTGCTGACCAGAAAGACAAGATACAGTCTCATCCACCAGAACAAAGGCACTACTCCCCTCCACCAGGAAGCCTACACAGCCCACCAAACCAACCTTAGCCACTGGGGACAGACACCAAAAACAACGGGAACTGTGAACCTGCAGCCTGCGAAAAGGAGACACCAAACACAGTAAGATAAGCAAAATGAAAAGACAGAAAAACACACAGCAGATGAAGGAGCAAGGTAAAAACCCACCAGACCTAACAAATGAAGAGGAAATAGGCAGTCTACCTGAAAAAGAATTCAGAATAAAGACAGTAAAGATGATCCAAAATCTTGGAAATAGAATAGAGAAAATGCAAGAAACATTTAACAAGGACCTAGAAGAACTAAAGAGGAAACAAGCAACGATGAACAACACAATAAATGAAATTAAAAATACTCTAGAAGGGATCAATAGCAGAATAAATGAGGCAGAAGAACGGATAAGTGACCTGGAAAATAAAATAGTGGAAATAACTACAGCAGAGCAAAATAAAGAAAAAAAAAATGAAAAGAACTGAGGACAGTCTCAGAGACCTCTGGGACTATATTAAACACACCAACATTCACATTATAGGGGTCCCAGAAGAAGAAGAGAAAAAGAAAGGGACTGAGAAAATATTTGAAGAGATTATAGTTGAAATCTTCTCTAATATGGGACAGAAAATAGTTAATCGAGTCCAACAAGCACAGAGAGTCCCATACAGGATAAATCCAAGCAGAAACATGCCAAGACACATATTAATCAAACTATCAAAAATTAAATACAAAGAAAACATATTAAAAGCAGCAAGGGAAAAACAACAAATAACACACAAGGGAATCCCCATAAGGTTAACAGCTGATCTTTCAGCAGAAACTCTGCAAGCCAGAAGGGAGTGGCAGGACATACTTAAAGTGATGAAGGAGAAAAACCTACAACCACGATTACTCTACCCAGCAAGGATCTCATTCAGATTTGATGGAGAAATTAAAACCTTTACAAACAAGCAAAAGCTGAGAGAGTTCAGCACCACCAAACCAGCTTTACAACAAATGGTAAAGGAATTTCTCTAGGCAAGAAACACAAGAGAAGGAAAAGATCTATAATAACAAACCCAAAACAATTAAGAAAATGGGAATAGGAACATACATATAGATAATTACCTTAAATGTAAATGGATTAAATGCTCCCACCAAAAGACACAGACTGGCTGAATGGATACAAAAACAGACCCATATATATGCTGTCTACAGGAGACCCACCTCAGACCTAGGACACATACAGACTGAAAGTGAGGGGATGGAAAAAGATATTCCATGCAAATGGAAATCAAAAGAAAGCTGGAGTGGCAATTCTTATATCAGACAAAATAGACTTTAAAATAAAGACTATTACAAGAGACAAAGAAGGACACTACATAATGATCAAGGGATCGATCCAAGAAGAAGATATAACAATTGTAAATATTTATGCACTTAACATAGGAACACCTCAATACGTAAGGCAAATACTAACAGCCGTAAAAGGGGAAATCAACAGTAACACAATCATAGTAGGGGACTTCAACACCCCACTTTCACCAGTGGACAGATCATCCAAAATGAAAATAAATAAGGAAACACAAGCTTTAAATGACACATTAGACAAGATGGACTTAATTGATATTTATAGGACATTCCATCAAAAAACAACAGAATACACATTTTCCTCAAGTGCTCATGGAACATTCTCCAGGATAGATCATATCTTGGGTCACAAATCAAGACTTGGTAATTTCAAGAAAATTGAAATCATATCAAGTATCTTTTCCGACCACAATGCTATGAGAGTAGATATCAATTATGGAAAGATCTGTACAAAATACAAACACATGGAGGCTAAACAATACACTACTATTAACAAAGTGATCACTGAAGAAATCAATGAGGAAATCAAAAAATACCTAGAAACAAATGACAATGGAGACACGATGACCCAAAACCTATGGGATACAGCAAAAGCAGTTCTAAGAGGGAAGTTTATAGCAATACAATCGTATCTTAAGAAACAGGAAACATCTCAAATAAACAACCTAAACTTGCACCTAAAGCAATTAGAGAAAGAAGAATAAAAAACCCCCAAAGTTAGCAGAAGGAAAGAAATCATAAAGATCAGATCAGAAATAAATAAAAAAGAAATGAAAGAAACGATAGCAAAGATCAATAAAACTAAAAGCTGGTTCTTTGAGAAGATAAACAAAATTAATAAACCATTAGACAGACTCATCAAGAAAAAAAGGGAGAAGACTCAAATCAATAGAATTAGAAATGAAAAAGGAGAAGTAACAACTGACACTGCAGAAATACAAAGGATCATGAGAGATTACTACAAGCAACTATTGGCCAATAAAATGGACAACCTGGAAAAAATGGACAAATCTTAGAAATGCACAAACTGCCGAGACTGAACCAGGGAGAAATAGAAAATATGAACAGACCAATCACAAGCACTGAAATGGAAACTGTGATTAAAACCTTTCAACAAACAAAAGCCCAGGACCAGATGGCTTCACAGGCAAATTCTGTCAAACATTTAGAGAAGAGCTAACACCTATCCTTCTCAAACTCTCAAAATATAGTAGAGGGAGGAACACTCCCAAACTCATTCTACGAGGCCACCATCACCCTGATACCAAAACCAGACAAAGATGTCACAAAGAAAGAAAACTACAGGCCAGTATCACTGATGAACATAGATACAAAAATCCTCAACAAAATACTAGCAAACAGAATCCAACAACACATTAAAAGGATCATACACCATGATCAAGTGGGGTTTATTCCTGGAATGCAAGGATTCTTCAATATATGCAAATCAATCAACAGATACACCACATTAACAAATTGAAGGAAAAAAACCATATGATCATCTCAATAGATGCAGAGAAAGCTTTCGACAAAATTCAACACCCATTTAAGATAAAAACCCTGCATAAAGTAGGCATAGAGGGAACTTTCCTCAACATAATAAAGGCCATATATGGCAAACCCACAGCCAACATCGTCCTCAATGGTGAAAAACTGAAACCATTTCCACTAAGATCAGGAACAAGACAAGTTTGCCCACTCTCACCACTATTATTCAACATAGTTTTGGAAGTTTTAGCCACAGCAATCAGAGAAGAAAAAGAAATAAAAGGAATCCAAATCGTAAAAGAAGTAAAGCTGTCACTGTTTGCAAATGACATGATACTCTACATAGAGAATCCTAAAGATGCTACCAGAAAACTACTAGAGCTAATGAATGAATTTGGTAAAGTAGCAGGATACAAAATTAATGCACAGAAATCTCTGGCATGCCTATACACTAATGATGAAAAATCTGAAACTGAAATTAAGAAAACACTCTCATTTACCATTGCAACAAAAAGAATAACATATATAGGAATAAACCTACCTAAGGAGACAAAAGACCTGTATGCAGAAAATTATAAGACACTGATGAAAGAAATTAAAGATGATACAAATAGATGGAGAGATATACCATGTTCTTGGATTGGAAGAATCAACATTGTGAAAATGACTTTACTACCCAAAGCAATCTACAGATTCAATGCAAGCCCTATCAAACTACCACTGGCATTTTTCACAGAACTAGAACAAAAAATTTCACAATTTGTATGGAAATACAAAAGACCCCGAAGAGCCAAAGCAATATTGAGAAAGAAAAATGGAGCTGGAGGAATCAGGCTCCCTGACTTCAGACTATACTACAAGGTTACAGTAATCAAGACAGTATGGTACTGGCACAAAAACAGAAATATAGATCAATGGAACAGGATAGAAAGCCCAGAGATAAACCCATGCACATATGGTCACCTTATCTTTGATAAAGGAGGCAAGAATATACAGTGGGGAAAAGACAGCCTCTTCAATAAGTGGCGCTGGGAAAACTGGACAGCTACATGTAAAAGAATGAAATTAGAACACTCCCTAACACCATACACAAAAATAAACTCAAAATGGATTAAAGACCTAAGTGTAAGGCCAGACACTATCAAACTCTTAGAGGAAAACATAGGCAGAACACTCTATGACATAAATCACAGCAAGATCCTTTTTGACCCACCTCCTAGAGAAATGGAAATAAAAACAAAAATAAACAAATGGGACCTAATGAAACTTAAAAGGTTTTGCACAGCAAAGGAGACCATAAACAAGACAAAAAGACAACCCTCAGAATGGGAGAAAATATTTGCAAATGAAGCAGCTGACAAAGGATTAATCTCCAAGATTTACAAGCAGCTCATGCAGCTCAATAACAAAAGAAACAAACAACCCAATCCAAAAATGGGCAGAAGACCTAAATAGACATTTCTCCAAAGAAGATATACAGATTGCCAACAAACACATGAAAGAATGTTCAACATCATTACTCATTAGAGAAATGCAAATCAAAACTACAATGAGATATCATCTCATACCAGTCAGAATAGCCATCATCAAAAAATCTAGAAACAATAAATGCTGGAGAGGGTGTGGAGAAAAGGGAACCCTCTTGCACTGTTGGTGGGAATGTAAATTGGTACAGCCACTATGGAGAACAGTATGGAGGTTACTTAAAAAACTAAAAATAGAATTACCATGCAACCCAGCAATCCCACTACTGGGCATATACCCTGAGAAAACCATAATTCAAAAAGAGTGTACCAAAATGTTCTATTTACAATAGCCAGGACATGGAAGAACCTAAGTGTCCATCAACAGATGAATGGATAAAGAAGATGTGGCACATATATACAATGGAATATTACTCAGCCATAAAAAGAAACGAAATTGAGATATTTGTAGTGAGGTGGATGGACCTAGATTCTGTCATACAGAGTGAAGTAAGTCAGAAAGAGAAAAACAAATACCGTATGCTAACACATATATATGGAATCTAAGGGAAAAAAAAAAAAAAGGTCATGAAGAACCTAGAAGTAAGATGGGAATGAAGACACAGAACTACTAGAGAATGGACTTGAGGATATGGGGAGGGGGTAGGGTAAGCTGTGACAATGTGATGGAGTGGCATGGACATATATACACTACCAAACATAAAATAGATAGCTGGTGGGAAGCAGCTGCATAGCACAGGGAGATCAGCTCGGTGGTTTGTGACTACCTAGAGGGGTGGGATGGGGAGGGTGGGAGGGAGGGAGATGTAAGAGGGAGGAGATATGGGAACATATGTATATGTATAGCTGATTCACTTTATTATAAAGCAGAAACTAACACACCATTGTAAAGCAATTATACTCCAATAAAGATGTTAAAAATTTTTTTAGATAGGTTTTTCAATAATATTTTCATTTCAGCTGTTTAAAAATATATCAAAATTAGAAACATAGTACTTGCCACCTAGTTTTAACAATCGTTAACATTGGGCCATAGTCACTTCATGCCTATATTTTTGTTATATCATTCCAAAATAAATGAAAAGTACCGAGATATTTCACTTCTAAATGCTTGAGCATAGATGTCCAAAAGGATGGAACATACTCCAAAATACCACAATACCTTTATGACACCTAACAAAATTGACAATTATTCCATACTGTCATTTACTATCTAGTCCATTATCAAATTTCCTTAGTGAAACAAATAAGAAATTAACTGTTTCTGTTCAGACCAGTATCAAACATTACATTTGGTTGTTATCTCTCTGAAGCCTTTTGAAATCTAGAACAGTACCCTCTACCCCAACTTTATTTGCCCATGGCGCTGACTCTTCTAAGAGCTCAGGTCAGTTTTCTTAGAGAAAATGCCACATTCTGGACTGATTATTTCTTCCTGGTGTTATTTAACATGATTTAAGATTGATAGATTTCATTCTGAAAAAGGAAAGAGTTGAGACAGACATCCAGAGCTGTCCAACAGAACTTTCTACAATGATGGAAATGTTCTACGTCTATGCCATTCATCATGGCAGCCACTAATCACATTGCTATTCAGCACTCAAAGTGTAGCTAGTACGACCAAAGAACTAAATTGTAATTTAATTTTAATTAATTTAAGTTTTGAGTTTGAATAGCTACGTGTGGCCAGTGCCTACTGAATCATTTGTGTAACACAAAAGTGAATATAAAGTGCCTACATTCTACCCGTATGTAGCAGGTATTTGATAAATGTTGGCCCGTCTCTCTTTTAAATGTATTTTTTAAAGCATGTCATGCAATGTATTATCATATACTGAATATTGAATGAAGCTGTATGTATGACCTTATAGTGTGATTAAGACCTTTCCAACAGCAGAGAAGTAAAGGCCATGATTTACAATGTTTCAGGTGTACAGCAAAGTGATTCATTTATATACATACATATATATATCTATTCTTTTTCATATTCTTTTCCATTATAGGTTATTACAAGATATTAAATATAGTTCCCCTGCCATAGTGTAGATCTTTGTTGTTTATCTATTTTATATTTAGTAGTGTGTATCTGTTAATCCCAAATTCCTAATTTATCCCTCCCCGACCCTTTCCCCTTTGGTAACCATAAGTTTGTTTTCTATACCTTTGGGTCTATTTCTGTTTTGTAAATAAATTCATTTGCATAATTTTTTTAGATTTCATATATAAGTGAAATCATATATTTGTCTTTATCTGTCTGACTTACTTCACTTAGTATGATAATCTCTAGGTCTATCCATGTTGCTGCAAATGGCATTATTTCATTTTTTTTTATGGCTGGGTGATATTCCACTGTATATATATATATACCACATGTTCTTTACCCATTCATCTGTTGATGGACATTTAGCTTGCTTCCATATCTTGGCTATCATAAATAGCACTCCTATGAACATTAGGGTGCAGGTATCTTTTTGAATTAAAGTTTTCATCTTTTCTGGATATATGCCCAGGAGTGGAATTGCTGGATCATATGGTAACTCTACTTTTAGTTTTTTAAGGAACTTCCATACTGTTTTCCATAGTGGCTGCACCAATTTACATTCCCACCAACAGTGTAGGAGGGTTCCCTTTTCCCTGGGAGCTATATTGATATCACACCCTTGAGTTCTCACACAATGTTTTCCTTTTCTATTGCTCATTTAAAAGTTTCCCATTTATACCCACATGTAATGTGAAGTCATCTGAACATAAATTAAAAATGGAGAAGGACATTTCATATAGTTGGCAATGTAATGTTCGCCACCTAGTTTCATAAGAGAATCAGTTTAGAGAGCAAGAACATTTGTCTTCTGTTATACAGACCCAAAGTGATGGTTGTGAATTTGTATTGCTCTTCACACAGTCTATACCTTTTTGGTTTATGACACCAATGTAATAGGGATTTAATCTTATTCAGGCACTGGTCACATGGTGCAGTTTCTTTTGCCTTCTTAAATGTAACCATGTGTAGAATCTCCTCTATTGGCATTAAAGATTTACTCATCTTTTATGATCACACTGGATTTAAGTTAAGTAGTTTGATAATCAGATGGAATATAATTAATCATTTTCAGGATTACCTAGGCTAAAAATCAACACAGTAAAATACAGTGAGTATGGTTATGCCCATCTACATCCCTGTATAAATAAAGGTGATGAGGTTATACAATTCAAATGATTTTCAGGAAAATATTCTTGGCACAGATGATTAGAAATATGTTTAAGCTAAATTTAGAATTCAGGAAAAGCAATCCTACAGCTTAGTTTCCATTATTGTTTTCCTTTCAACTAAGCTCTTAAGCTAAATAAATTAAAGTCTCCAAGGTGTTTAAACAGTTCAGTCTATAGTAGTATGCTATGGTTTATTATAAAACACAGTTGTAAAATCATTGCTAAGTTACCCCTAATACCTGCATGGTCATAACTGGAATTCTCTAGCAAAAGCATCAGTGTCTTGCTTACCCATTAGTTTTAGCTCCTTATCTGTAATTGTTCATCTCCTCCTTGAGAATCTCTCTCCCTTCCCCAAAGTCTCACCCCTGTCTCTGGATCATTGCATCACAGTCACGAAACCATATCCCAATTTGTCAGGCAAAATGCCACTTTCTATTATCTAATAATCTATCTAAAATAATCTCATACATCTTTAAGATTTTTTTCATTCTTTTAAAAAAGCTCATCATAGTATGTTTCAAACTGTTTCAAAATTTAGAAAAGAAATGCAATATGTCTTTAAAGGTAGGCAATACCTAGTACCATATATATTTCTTAAAGCAGTAGAAAATTTTTATTGTTGCTCTTTTGTCTTAGCATGACCCTTACTTTGTTATTTTTAGCAACTATTATGAGAATTTGCCCCGCCTCACCTCTATTTTCACCCCATCAGTAGTATGACCATATGTGGCAGGATAAAACTTCATACTGATCCAAAATTGTCCCCATCTCCATCAAGACCCTACTTTTTAGTACAGGCAGTTTGGCTTGAAGGCTCAACCTAGGAGAGGAAAGAGATAAAACTAGAGAACAGGGCTTCCCTGGTGGCGCAGTGGTTGAGAGTCTGCCTGCCAATGCAGGGGATACAGGTCCGTGCCCCGGTCCAGGAAGATCTCACATGCTGCGGAGCGGCTGGGCCCATGATCCATGGCTGCTGAGCCTGCGCGTCCAGAGCTTGTGCTCCGCAACGGGAGAGGCCACAACAGTGAGAGGCCTGTGTACCGCCAAAAAACAAAAAACAAACAAACAAAAAAACTAGAGAACAAAAGCATGTAAAACGAAATATCTGGAAAGATATATGACAGAGTTTTTCTTATACTCAATTTTAGAATTCTCTTAACTGGGGAGAGGGAAGAACAGAAAGGAGAGAAATAGAATAAAGTGAGTTGGGGCCCTATATCCTGTACCCCTCCAAAGACCTGAGGGTGATGAACTGATCCTAGACAGGTTTAGGATCTTTGAATAAAAGGAGACTTGTGGCCTGCTTTCTGTCTAGACCAGGGGTCCCCAACCCCCAGGCCATGGACCGGGACCAGTCAGCAGCCTTTTAGGAACCAGGCCGCACAGGAGGAGGTGAGTGGCCCGCTCCCCATCGCTGGCATTACCGCCTGAAGCATCCCCTGCCCTGCCCCGCCCATCCGTGGAAAAATTGTCTTCCACAAAACCAGTCCCTGGTGCCAAAAATGTTGGAGACTGCTGGTTTTCGACAACAAAGAGAGAGCAAATCCCCACAGAAGGCTGATGTGTTAGTTGTTTGCCGGATACTGCAGGCTGGTTCCCACCCATCTAATCTCTCCCTTGTATCACAGGGGCTGGAAGCCTAGAAACTACATTTCCCAATCCCCCTTGCTGGGCAGGTTTCAGTTCAGGACCTGCTAGTGGAAAGGACCTGCACAAGATTAAAGTGAAATGCTGAGACAACTGGATACTCACATGCAAAAGACTGAATTTGGACCTCTACCTCAAATCATATACAAAATTTAGCTCAAAATGGATCTAAGACCTAAATCCATGAAGTAAAACTGTAAAACTCTTAGTAGAATACATAGGAGTAAATCTTCATGATCTCTGATTTTGCAATGGATTCTTAAATACGATACCAAAAGTATAGGCAGCAAAAGAAACAGATAAATTAGACTTTATCAAAATCAAAAACTTTCATATACCAATGGACATTATCAAAAAGTGAAAAGACAGCCCACAATATGGGAGAAAATATTTGTAAATCACATATATGATAAGGAACTTGAATCTAGAATATATTAAGAAACATTACAACTCAATAATAAAGACAAATTATCCAATTAAAAAAATAGGCAAAGTATCCGAACAGACATTTCTCAAAAAAAGTATATACAAGTGATGAATAATCACAAGAAAAGATGCTCAACATCATTAGCCATCAGGGAAATGTAAATCAAAAGCACAATGGGGTACTATTCCATACCCACTAGGAAGGCTATAATAAAAAAATAAGATAACAACAAGTGTTGGTGAGGATGTAGAGAAATTGGAACCCTTATACACTGCTGGTGGGATGTAAAATGGTGCAGCATCTTTGGAAATCGGTTTAGCATTTCTTCAAAAGGTTAAACTTAAAGTTACCATATGACTCAGCAGTTCAGCTCCTAAGTATATACCAAACATATATACATCCACACAAAAGCTTATACATGAATGTTCATATCAGCATTATCAGTAATAGCCAAAAAGCTGAAATAACCCAAATGCCCATTAACTGATGAATGGATAAATAAAATGTGGTATATTCATACAATGGAATATTATTCATCAATAAAAGCAAATACTGACACATGCTACAACATGCATGAACCTTGGAAATATGCTAAGCAAAAGAATCCAATCACAAAGGACGATATATTTTAAGATTCTATTTATACGAAAAGTCCAGAAGAGGCAAAGGTACAGAGACAAAAAATCAATTAGTGTTTTCCTAGGGTTGGGGAGGGGGATGGGGGGTTGAGGGGTGGCATCTAAGGAGAAGGGGTTTCTTTCAGGGCTAATGAAAATGTTCCAGAATTGATTGTGGTGAGGGATGCACAACTCTGAATATACTAAAGCCAGCGAATTACTTTAAATGGTTGAATAGCATGGTATATAAATTATAGCTCAATAAATCTGTTTTTAAACAAAGATTAAAGGGAAGAAGAAAGGCAGAGCCACATCTTCTGGCCTTGACTGTGGCAGCAGTGTACCCCTCTAGCAACTGCACTGTCTCTGCAGGGGCATAAGAGCACTGTCTCAGAGCAATTCAGGGTTAGACAGGTGTGGTCTCCTACAGGGGCTACAGCAGCTTCCTGGAGTTCCTGAACATTGACTAACATCAATGTCCTCCCCTTCTTTTTTTCTCGTTCATTCCTTTCAACAAATTTGTAGCTTAATTCCCTGGGTTAAATCTCACTCTGTTTGAAATTCCTAGGGTGATTTGTTTTCCTAACTAAATCTTGGCTGTTATTATTGCCTAGAGAACATCTGTCCTCCTTGTTCTTTTCCTAACAAATTCCATATTTCATTCAGGTCCTCACTCCTCCCACATACAGACAAATGCCTGAGGAGATGGTGAGCCCCCACCTTAGCTTCAGGGTTCAGCCTGATTTTGGTCTAAGGGTAATCCCATTCCTCTTACTAAAAATTGGTTTAGAAATAGGCCTATGGCCCGGTTATGCTGACAAAAGATAAAGAGGGGCTTGCCGGAGACTTCTAGAAACATTCCTCTTCATTCTTAAGAAAGAAGCATGAAAAACCAATTATATAAAAGAGAAAGCCCTAATTTCTGCAGGCAGCTATCATACAACCAAGACAGCAGCCCACCTTAGAATGAAGATGACAGGCAGAAGGCAGGGCAGAGAGAACCCAACTCTTTAACTGTTGAATCTACACACTCTGAAGCTCACCTCACCTCTTGACTTCTTCTATGAGCTAAAAACTTGCCTTAAGGCAGTTTGAGATAAGTTTCCTATTACAGCTGGAAACATCTTAATTTATGCCCTGAGCCACTTTGAAATGGCAGCCCCTCCAGGCAGACAGGGCATGAGATAACTCCTCAGTTTCCCACAGTCCCAGAGCGGCATGAAATATCATGCAAAATGTACCTCTAAAAACAGAAATTTAGCCAAGAGGGGGCTGATGGACCTGGAGGGGACTTGCAGCCATGATGAGGGACACAGCGGCAAGAACCATGCAAAACCAGAGATGAGGTAGGAATGCAGACATCAGGACAGAAGGGTAATGACAACCAGGAACCAGATGGCCTCCTACATCATAGTAAAATGCCACACAGGACTGATGATGACCTGGGCCACGCCCTCTCCACGTGACACCTCAAGGCAACTTAACACCCTCCCCTCCCCGCACCCACATCCCTCAAGCCTTAGGAGGATGATGAATTGTTCAAAATAAAGATTGTTGGATCATGGGAAAATGAAAAACATTATAGACTGAGAAAATCATAACCCTAGGAGTGTACATCCCAATTAAGCAGAACTCATTCTTTGGCCACTGGGTGGCAGGGGAGGTATGATCATCTTGATTCCCAGCCCCACCCCACATTTATCAATCTTGTCATCATGGAGAATCACAGTCAGCCTTGGCAAATTTTCCTCTGCAACCTATTCTCATCTGGAATTGTTCAAAGTTCAGGCTCAAACTATCTCATGAATGGAATTTATATTACAAGAGGCTCTTGGGTGCAATCCCGATTAGAGGGCTCAGTGTAGAACTGCTGCCCTTCAACCACTTCAATGACTCTTGCCACCACTGTCTTCTTGATCAAAAAATGGATATATAATTAGGTAAGAGAAACTCAGAAAAATGCTTATAAATTCTGTTCTGCAGCCCTATGCCTCTTTCCTTCCATGTCTTCCAAATTCATATTGTTCCAAATCTGAAGCAGAGAATAGATTTTAAACCATTACTGATGGATAATATGCAACCCAAAGTTGATCTAACTTGGAATGTGAAAGTACTTACAACTCTTTTCTCTGATTAAGTTTGTAGAATTTAAGTGGCACCGTGCTTGAAAGCAACTGTTATCACCATATAATTTACTTCTTAATTTTCTTCTTCTTCATTTGTGTCCCAATCCCTTAAAACCAATCTCATTTCCTCAGTGTTGTCTCTAGAGACAACTGATGCTAGCACATATGTCACTTGGTCTCTACTCTGAAATTAAGAAAATGTTTCCATTTTTATTCCATAGGGAAGAGAATTCACTGCACAAACCAAGAATACTGAACATAACTGGAAAAGTAAAGTTAAATATCAGATTGATGGGTCTCTATCTAATTCCTGTTATCATCCTTCTATTAAAAAAAAAAAAAAGCTAAACCTTTGCATGTGCAGAAAATAAGTTAATTTCTATATTTCACCACTATGTTAAACATATTATTTAGCATTTGATAGAAAATACTACTGAAGTAGTAGAAGCAGATCTTAATTTTTCATGAATGTGAAAAAATAAAACTTTTTATTCCTTGTGCTAGCTCTTACAGCTTTATAAATAAGTAATATTTAGCAATTATGTACATATCTATTACAAAGAAATTTAAATGAAAACTGGACATTCTATATCTTGTCACCGAAAAGCTGAGCTTCTGCATAAGTCTGTTTGCTACGGACAAAGCTTTCTTATAATATTTGAAGGTTTATTTTTAATATTTTTACCAAATGTTGACTTACAACCTTGCAATTAGACCATGTGTTATGGATTACTTTGTTGAAATGTTTGATGTATATGTTTACTTAAAATTATAAACTATATTTTTCCTAAGAGGTTGGTGTTACCCACCAAGTTGATGAGAATAAACCCATTTGGGCACCACCACCATTTGAATTTGATCTATCTCAAATTATTCCAACCTGAGGAGGAATGAAGGAGATTTTCTCTTCTTTTTTATTAATTAATTAATGTATTTATTTTTGGCCGTGTTGGGTTTTCATTGCTGTGCACAGGCTTTCTCTAGTTGCGGCGAGCAGGGACTACTCTTCCTTGTGGTGAGCGGGCTTCTCACTGCGGTGGCTTCTCTTGTTGCAGAGCACAGGCTCTAGGCCCGCAGGCTTCAGTAGTTGCAGCACACGGGCTCACTGTTGTGGCTCGTGAGCTCTAGAGCACAGGCTCAGTAGTAGTGGCGCATGGGCTTAGTTGCTCCGCAGCATGTGGGATCTTCCCAGACCAGGGCTCAAACCCGTGTCCCCTGCATTGGCAGGCAGATTCTTAACCACTGTGCCACCAGGGAAGTCCCAGGAGATTTTCTTAACATTAACCTTTCTTAACATTTATAAACATGACCTATAAAGATGTATTTAAAGGTTCTAACAGATTTTTTTAACATCTTTATTGGAGTATAATTGCTTTACAATGGTGTTAGTTTCTGCTTTATAACAAAGTGAATCAGTTATACATATACATATGTTCCCATATCTCTTCCCTCTTGTGTCTCCCTCCCTCCCACCCTCCATATCCCACTGCTCTAGGTGGTCACAAAGCACTGAGCTGATCTCCCTGTGCTATGCGGCTGCAGATTAATTTTAAAACACTGTTCCAGGTAGAGTTTTGAACTGGCAGGCACAGACGTCATGGGCATCATGGGGGGCAGTGATGGCAGTGCAGATTTCCCAGAGTCTTCCCAGTGGTTGGTTTGAGATGGAGTGGCAGAGGTGACAGCAGTTCTCTCTAGTGTCCGGTGGGGCAGTGGCAATAGCATTTCCTCCTAGGCCACTTGCATGCCGCAGTTTCCTGCAATCTACTGGATGAAGTGCTCCCCACAAACCAGTGTATAAACCATGAAAGAGACAAGGGACCCAGCAAATGGAAGCTCCAACATGAGGAAAAGGAAAAGGAATGTGCCCAGGATGACAATGAAGGGAAGGTCCTGAAAAAGTGGGGCAGCAAGTCTGGAGAGTAACCAAGTCCAGTGTGAAGTAGAAAGATGGTCCAAATGCATATTTTCAAGAACTGAATTCTTAGATTTTATTTTTTTCTGAGTGCTTGACTGAAATTAGAGGTTCATTCTTTTGGTTTTCTTTTTCTCTCCTTCCTCCCTCCCTTCCTTCCTTCCTCGCTCCCTCCTTCTCTCCTCTATCCCTCCTTCCTTCCCCCTCTCTGTCAATTGTATCAAAAACAAAGCAAATTTAAAAGTGAGCAATTATTAACTCCCCCCAAAAGCAAGTTGTATATGACAGGAAATTGTAGACACTGTGTATATAGTATTTACATAGACATACTAATTTTAACCTTAGATACTGATAGAGTCAAAAATATTGTCAGGGTAAAGAGAAGAAGGTGAAACGTGCTCGTCTGTGTGGTATGTATTTGTGTGGGGGAAGTCTTGCTGGGGTTTGAGGAGTAGGTCGGAAAACTAAACCTTACTTTTCACAATAGGAAGTGGATTGATAATCTTCAAAACTGAAAGAAATAAGCAAAACTTAAGTATCAGGAAAACCTTCTTCTAGTAAAAACTGCTCAAAGCGTTGGAAACTGTTGACTTTGGGAGTGGCAATCAGAAGCTGGAAAGAGTAAAGCCGAGAACTGTTATTATAAGATAGCAGAATTCATCATATTTAAAGTGAGTATGTGTAACCTAGACAAAAATAAAGATTAGAATTTTAAAGAAAAATAATTTCTAAACTCTCCCCAAATTCCATCACTATTTTCATTAGAATTTCATTGAGTTTATAGATAAATAATGTAGGGAGAACTGGCATCTTTATAATTCTGATTATTTCTCTCTAAAAATATGGTTAAGACTTCTTTTCTATCCTCAGAGCTTTATCATCTTTTTATATGTCCTGTTCATTTTCCATTGTTTGTGCCAAAGCATGCTATATTATTCTTTGCTATTATGGTGACATCTTTTTCCATTATAACTGATTATTACTAATATATAACAATTTTTCTATATTTATTTTATTTATATGAATTATTTACATTATTTATTTATTTCTATATTTTTCTTGTAACCTGCCACCTTACTGAACACTTCTCATTTTTTTTAACTGATTGTCTTCAGTTTTCTAGGTAGATAATCATATAAATGTACAATTATAATTGTGTATTATAATTTTTCTTTCAAATATGTATGACATTTCTTTCAGCTATCCCATTGCATTGGTTAGAACTTGTTGAATACAGCTCTAAGAGTGGGAGTGAGTGGCTGTACTACTTTCAACTTGAATGGAAATAATCCTAGTTTTCTCCAACATGAATATTATTCTTATTGATTTCAGGTAAAAATTTGACCATCGCTTTCTCCTATTTCTAGTACTTCTCCTATCTAAATACTTCTTCATACTTTATTATTTATCATTTATCATTTGTCTAGTTATCTATTATTCTCTTTACAACGTATGTTCCTAGTGGTATGGATCAGTGTTTGGTCTTATGCCAGAACTGAAAAGAATGCCTGGCTCAACAGAAATTTGTAAAATGAATGAATGAATGGATCAGTGATGGGCAGGTCACCTCTAGACAGTCAGGTGTCCTGTCTCTTTTAACTTGTGAAAAACGTTAAGAACTGTCATAGTCTTAAAACGTTTTTGCATTTATGGAATAAACATTACTTCAATATCGTGTGTTACCTGTATTTCCTAGTGTTTTACTTTAAATGTTTGCATCCGTGCTTATGAGCTTGAACTGTAGCTTTGTTATGTGTTATCTTTGTTAGGTTTGGTTTCAGGATTATGTTAGCCATATTAAGTGAGCTCAAATATTTCATATGTTTGCTCTGTAACAGTTTTAAGGTTACATGGATTAGCTGCTAAGTTAAGAGCGTTCACTGAGAAAATAATCTGCATCCTGGTGCTTCTTCAACTTCTCAAGTCATTATTCTTCTATTATGCCTCATTGTTCTTTATTACACGAGATGTGTATGAGCATGCTTTCATTTAAAAAAGTTAAAATTGTACCTAAGAATAAAGACTAAAAATGTGAGGCTGTATCTCCCTCACCCCATCCCAGAGTTAACCATGATTAACAGTTTAGTATAATACTTTCATTTCAGTATTTTTCCTATGCCTTCCCACACACGTGTGTGTGCATGTGTGTGTAAAAAATAAGAGGAATTATCCTGAAACTTACTTTTTTTTCACTTTCCACTTATATATAATAAAAATATGAAATTTGGGCTTCCCTGGTGGTGCACTGGTTAAGAATCCACCTGCCAATGCAGGGGACACGGGTTCAAGCCCTAGTCCGGGAAAATCCCACATGCCGCGGAGCAACTAAGCCCGTGCGCCACAACTACTGAGCCTGCGCTCTAGGGCCCGCAAACCACAACAACTGAGCCTGCATCCTGCAACTACTGAAGCCCGCACGCCTAGAGCCCATGCTCTGCAACAAGAGAAGACACCGCAATGAGAAGCCCGCACTGCAACGAAGGGTAGGCCCCACTCGCTACAACTAGAGAAAGTTCGCGTGCAGCAACAAAGACACAACGCAGCCAAAAACGACATAAATAAAAATAAATAAATCTTTTAAAAAGATATGAAATTCATGTACTACATCCTTTTTAATAATTGTATGTTATTCAACATTATGACTTTACCATAATTTATTTAACTGATCTTCTGATGATGAATATTTGGCTTTTTCCCATTTTTCACTATAATAAACACTCCTGCTGTGATCATTCCTATACATAAAACTTTAGGTCCATGTGCATGTGAGGTAGTCTTTAGAATAAACTCCTAAACATGGGATTGCTAAGTCAACAAAAATGGGTAGTTTTTATCCTAGTAGATACTGAAAAATTTCCCTCCAAAATATGTTTGTCCTCTTACCCTCCTGCCAACAAAGTATCAAAGTGCCCCTTTGCCACATCCTTATCAACCCTGGGTATTACCAAGCTTTTATATGTTCGCTAATCACGTGAAAATTGATGAAAATGCATCACATTAATTTACCAATGAGTTTGCACATTTTGTAGAGTTTATTGAACATTTGTATTTCTTTTTCTGTAAATTGCTTTTCATATGTATTGTTAATTTTTCTACTGGAGTGTTTGTCTTTTTCCTATTGATTTGTATTTATATTAATCCTTTATTAATATAATAAAAATATATTCCCAGGCTGTGGGTTGTCTATTAATGTTGTTTTTTGTGTACATTGTTTTGTTTTTAGTTTTTATATATTTAAATATGTGACGATTTTCATTTATGACTTTAATATTTTATATCTTCGATACAATTTCTTCACCCCATGCTTATGAATGTTTTTTCTATATTTTCATCTGATAATTTTATGTTTAGTTCTTTGAGTATGGTGTAAGGTATGTGTCTAACTATATATCTCTCAAAATGGACAACCAGCTACCCCAATTGTATTTCTTTCAAAATAGGTAACTGAACTTCACCTTGATTTGAGAAGTACTTCAATGTCTTCCAACTGATTTGTTTACCATTGTTATCATTGATAGCAGCTGGCACTTACATAGTTCTGACCATATTCCAAGCACTCTTCTAAGGGCTTTATGTGTATTAACCTATTTAATCTTCACAACAATCTTTAATTTAACAATCCTAAGATATAGATGATATAATGGTCCCTATTTTACAAGTAAGGAAACTAAGGCACAGAAAGTTTATTTAACTTGCCCAAGAATGCACAGCTACTATGTGGCCTGGCTTGTGATTCAGAGCTTTTAACTATTATGTGAAATAGCAGTGTATACTTCTAAGTTCTATTCAATCTTAGTAATTATTGTAATAATTTGCCTTTACCTGCACCAACCTTATACTTTTACAGTTATATTTTCAAATATGTTTTAATTTCTGAAAGAGAAGTTTCCCCCATTTTTTTTTCTTCTCAGAATTTTCCAGGCAATTACTTATTATTTTCTCTACCATTTGACCTATAGAATGAACTTGTTAAGTCTTATAATAATGATTAGGATTGTATTACATTTCTAAATTAACTTGGGAAGGATTAATATCTCAAAATATTGTCTATTTAGGAAGGGGCTATGTATCTGCATCTATTGGATCTTCTTATAACTTTTTTCCTATAGTTTTATAGGTTTCAACATATGAATCTTATATTTTTGTTAGGCACTTTATGGTTTTTATCGTTACTGAGAATGGATTCCATTTCTGTTTTATTCTTTAATATATTGTCAATAATATATAGGAAAGCATTTATTTTTTTCTACGCTAATTTTGTATCTAGCCACACTGAACTCTTTATTGATTCTAATAATTTTTTCCTTGGATTTTCAAGGCAATCTTGTGCAAATAATTATATTTGTGTCTTTCTTTCATAGTATTTATATATATGTACACATATATATGTTATTCTTTTTGTCTTATTGCATTAGTTAGAGTCAGATTCCATTTAAGGTTAAAGAGCAGCAATGCTAGGAGCAAATTTATCTTGTTTCTAATGTTAATAGGAATGTTTCTTATGTTTTATATTAAATATGATATTTGCTCTTGGTATATGCTAACCTTTATCAGCTTAAGGAAGTTTCCTTCTATTGCTAGCTTGCCAAGACTTATTGTTTACTTGTTTTTAATCGAGTGATTATTGAATTTTAGCAAATGCATTTTTTGCTCATATTGAAATGTCATGAGGTTTTCCTCCTTTGATCTATTTACGTAGTGAATTACATTAATGGATTTCCTTGTGTTGAGTCATCCTTGAATTAATAATATTTAGGTGTTCCAGGAGCTATGTATACACATTTAAGATTGTTGTATCCCCTTGACAAACTGACCTTTTTATTGTGAAACTTATTAATATTAATAGGAACATCTAGTGCATTTACATTGAATATAATTATTAATATGGTTTAATGGGTTTAATTCTACCATCTTGCAATTTGTTTTTTATTTGTCCCATCTCATGTTTGTTACTTTGTTGGTTCTTTCTGCTTTCTTTGGCCAATAAAATACTTTTGAATACTCGATTTTATTGCCTCCTTTTCTTTCTCTCTCTCCCTTTCTTTCTGTATGTGGGTGTGTGTATTAGCGACTGCTCTTAGGATTACAGTGCACATCCTTAACTTATCACAGTCTACCTCTAATTAATATTATACCATGTCATGTAAAATATAAGAATCTTCCAACAGTTGAACTCCATTTATCCCACCCAATTCTTAACGCTATTGTCATAGTTTACGATCACATATGTTAGAAATGCCACAACACAGTTATTACTTTTGCTCAAATCAGTCAATTATCTTTTCAAAAAATTTAAAGATAAGAAAATAAAATTTATTTATATTTACAATTTTCAACAATCTTTATTTCTTCTTATAATTCTAAGTTTTATATTCAAGCCAGTGAACTTTCTTTAGCACTTCTCTTAGTGCCGTGACTATTATAAACAAATTCCTCAGTTTACATTCATCTTAAAATATTTTTAGCTTCCATTCTAGAAGAATATTTTGAAACATATGACACCTTGGGTTTTATGAGTTTCTTAGATCTGCATAATGATTTTTTTCACCAAGTTTTTAATACTTTTGGTTATTATTTCTTTAAATAGTTCTGACCCATTCTCCTTTTCCTTTTCTTCTGAGATGTCAATTACATGTGGGACAAGTGATACTATTCCATAAGATACTGAGCCTCTGCTCATTTGTTAAAATCTATTTTCTGTTTTCTAGTTTTGATATTTTCTATTGATCTGTTTTCAAACTTTTTATTCTGCAGTGTCTAATCTCAAGGCATTGAGGGAAATTGTCATTTCTAGTATTTTTAATTGATATAAACTTTAATATAAACTTTTTTATAGTTTATATTTCTCTTTTGAGATTTCCCACCTCTTTGCTCATTATGTCCATGTTTTCCTTTAAATTCTTGAACATGTTTATAATTACCATTTTAAAAATTATGTCCTAACTCTAAAGTCTGAATTATCTCAGGATCTCTTTCTATTGCTTGCTTTTTTGTCTTGATTATGGGTCCCTTTTTCCTACTTCTGTGCATATGTAGTAGTGCTTTTATTGAATGTTGTATGTTATGGATAACATATGGTAGAGCATTTGGATTTTGCTGTCTCTCCTTTAACGGTGTAGCATTTGTTCTGGCCAACAGCTACATAACTGGTTAATTCTCTTGATTCTTTGGGCTTCATTTTATGCTTTGTTTGGGCAAGTGTATATTAATTTTGACCTTAACCATGGGATATGGTCTTACTCCTGGCTCCTAAAAAGTGACCTTTCTGAGGTCTCAATTTAATGACTGATATGCTCAGTGAAGTCTTTCCACTATGACTGGACCAAAACTTCAATATCTTTTAGCACTGCATAACCTCTGGCATTTCCATTTATTTCTTAGCTCCACTGCAGCTGCTGTCTTGCTGGATCTCAGGTTCTTATAGAATCTTAACCTATAAATGTAAATCCCAGACCAGCTCTCAGCCAAAGAGCTAAGGAGAATCTGCACACTGACTTCTGAGACCTTCATCTGTACAGCTTACTCCTCTCTGGAATCCTATTCTGCTAATTCCAGCTCCTCCTTTACAACCCCTCTGTTTTAATTTCTGCCTCCTCAGCTCAGTGAGACTGATGTTCTTCTCTCGGGCTTCACCTCCTTGTGCCACATCCTGGGAAGTGCCCCCAGACATAAAATAAGGTTGAATGTGGTGCTTATCTCATATTTACAGACTTTCCAGGACTCTAGTCCTGTACTGCCTATTATCCAATGCCTAAAAATTGTCACCATGTATTTTGTGCAGTTTTTAAATGGTAGAGTAAATTCAGTAGCAGTTACTCCATGACAGCCTGGAAGTAAACATCTAATAGAGGAAACTATTATCTTTTTAATCCTTGCATCTTACTTCATTGGTTCATTTCACTGTATTTTCTTGCTGCTCCCCCACTAACCACACACACACACACACACACACATACACATACACACACTGGCACCTTTTTGAATAATGGGGCTATGTGCTTTTTTCTCTCATGGTCTCACTTAAAATTGGTTTTGTTTTTAAAAAATTTTTAAACATGTTTTAATTTATTCTTTATCAATGTCAATGCCAAATTCATAGTTACAAATATGGATCCTCCTTGTTTGACATTAAACCTTTAACATATTTTACTTTCTCTTTTCCACCTCTCTCCTCACCTGACATCTCTAGGGAATGTTTATAGCATACCTTTTTCTTTCTAAAATTCTTTGTTATAAATTGAACTTAGTTTCACAGGCACATTAAAAACAATTCTTAATGTTAAATCTAAATTTACTTCTCACTGCTCGTTTTTCTAAAAACATAGCTTTACCTTTATTAAATTCTGTATTTTGATTAGTTTTTGCTTGAAGGTCTACTTTAAGTTATATTTTTTAAAAAGCATACATGAGTCATATAATTTCTGAATTCTTACAAATCTGAACCAGGTTTTCATTTGTCTTTGCATTTAGGTAATAGCTTGGCTCAGTCTATAATTCTTGGAACATAATGCTTTTTCTTCAGAAGTCTTTACATTTTCTCTGAGGTTTTCTGGCATTAGTGTTGCAAATAAAAAGTCTAATGACGTTTTTTAGTGACCTTTTTTTTTCACAGTTGGCTGCTTCCAGCATTTGTTCATTATTCAGGCCATGGAAAACCATCTGGGTATGATTCCTTTTCATTATACTGCCTAGTCTTTGGTAAGTTTTCTCCATATAAACAATGAATCCTTCCACTCTGAAATGTTTTTTCTTTAATTATTGCTTGACATTCATTCATACTATTTTCTCCTTCTGGAACTTCTGTAACAATATTGCTTCTCCTGCTTCAATCTTTTCTGCCTCTCAACTTTTCTCTTGAATTCCCAACTCTCAGAGTTCTAGAAGAATGTCCCATAGTTATTCTTCTTTTTATCTCTAAGATCTATTTTTTGGTTCTCGATTTTTACTTTACTTTTCAAACAAAAGTAATATATGACGCTTTTGAACCTAAGAAAATTAGCTTCCCCACCCCCAAGTTCTTCCCTTTATTCTATAGCAACTGTTTTACTAGAGGTTATTTAACCTGAATACTCAACATTTTATTCCCCTCATTTGAACCACTGAATTTCTCAATTTACCTGGCAATTTTTCTCTTATTCTTACAGAGTAAGAATGAATTTTTCCAGGATGAACACCCAAAATGTGAATAGTGGCTCATCAGTGTCCCCTTAATTTACTCCTACCTGTGCCATTTCCATCTCTAACTCTTTAGCTTCAGGGATGCAGATGAGAAGTTTCCGATTATGATGCATAAATGATCTTTCTATATTCCTTTTACATTCCTTGGGTTGTTTCTTTCTGAAACTGGAAAGAAGAAGGCATCAAACATGTGATTAGGATACCATATTTGTCACAGCAGTTTCCACTTATTTTTCCTAGACTGTGACAAGAAAATTTTACTTTTGTGTCCCACTTAAAATTCTTTAAAAGAAAAATTGGATATACTTCAAGTTCCTTCCTTATAGAGAAGTAGGAAGGTTGTTCTGGTTCCAACAATCTTATGAAAAGAGTCCCTTGTGAGGAGGAAGGGGAAACACATTTTTAAGTTACTTTCCTCCCACTGAAAACATTTTGAAATACTTTCCTTGAAACCACCTTTGCAATCCTGAATTTATTGTGGACTTCTGTGTCCAACTGCCTAAACAAGAAATAGGGAAATATGCCCATGAAAGTTAACCTCTGCTGAATACAACCATGAAGTAGAAAAAACACAGGGAACATCTGTATTTTATACTGTCAATATGTTCTCTCTTATTCTGGAAGCACAGGTTGTCTTTCCTCTGTCAGCTGCAAAAATATTATCTCTCTGCAGGAATGAAACAAGTGTGGAATATATATTATGCTACCACATTACATGCATACCTAAGCAGAAAACAAAGAAAATAACCATTTAATATATAACTCAATTTTGCCTCCAGGGACAGATAAAAATTTTTATTATAATACCCAAATGGTACAGTACATAAATATACATGGGAAATGTGATAGGACCAAGCCAGGCTCTTTTGGCTACATGCTGGTGGCTAAAAATTTATCATCTAACCTCATCCTAATCTTCCCTTCTCATAGACATGAAGTAGGCTATATTTTTTATAAGAGCCAGGAATTTGGAGCAAAGGAGATCAAAACTGATCACCATTTTTCAGCAGATCATTAATTTCTAAATGTCTGTGGAAAATAACTATTGACTGATATCTTTCAGTTTCATTTCAAGCATAACACCTTATACTGTTTACTTACGAAACAACGAAGATAGTAAAAAAAAAAAAAAACTAAACGAACTAAATTGGTAATTTAATAACTTCAGATGATTGGTAATTTAATAACTTCAGATGGTTTAGAGGTATTTATCCCTTTTGAAATCAATAACCTTTCGTTTGGAATCTTAAATCCACTTTAATGAGCATTCTGCTGGCAGCTGTTTTATTTAGGATCCGAGCTTATACAAACAAAAGTAACAGAGGCTTTTACCTAGATTACAATTTACAGTTAACTTTTGCAGACCACATGACTGATTTGAATGTATAAGTCCCTACAATTCCATTATACATGTTTCTTAAAAATTTGAATGCTTTTAACCAGAGAAGAGCTTATACAGGACGAGTGTTGTCGATGTGAGGAATCTCGATGTTGCTCAGTTATTTGCAGCATGTCTGAAATGGCTCTTCTAACACTGGTTCTGTCTTTGAAAGCCCATACAGAGCAATAACATGACCTTCTTAGAAGCAATAAGTGAAAAACACCCCTGGATAATGCCACTGACTTGCTACATAAGTTGCATTTTTATTGAATTATCAAATTGAAATATTTGTCAACACATAATACCCTATTTCTTTGTATCTTCACATTCACTCACTCTGTTTTAATTCTGACAATGTCTTCTGCACTATTTCTTCTCTATAAGAAACTTTTTGAGGTCAAGTAATCTATCCGTATAAAACTTATTAGAAACATCCTCCACAAAACAAGGGGCTGAATTTATTGTCACTGTAATCTGCATTGCTCTGCCTCTGTGCACCAGGCACCTAAGTAGCTCTGGAAGCCTCCAGAGTGTGTTCAGAAATGAAACTTTCGACTTATCACTGTTTCTCTGTGAGATGCTGTCCTATCTTGCACTAATGTTGCCTCCTGGGAGCACTTCAAAGCTATCACGCCCTTAATACACCAAAAAACCATGCTGCATTCCCTTCATAGTTTACAAAATTCTTCATAAAAACAATGACTTCATCATCTGTTATAATTCTACTTTCCACAGGGATCAAAAACTAGTCCTTGAGCCATGTGAGAGATAGCACCAAGTAATGCCTCCCCACCTGTCCCTTTCCCAGGGGCCTTTAATACAACCTCTCTTTAAACCAAAAAAAGAAAAAGAAAAGAAAAAGTACAAATCACACAGACAGACTCCAAATCCCAGCTTCTGCTCAGCTGGAGCCCCTTGCCCCATTTAAAAATATTCAAAGATCACCTCTTATCCATGAATAACCTACTGTTGCTCCATGAATATCTCATTGCCATGCTTACCTGAGAATGAAGCTAGCAGAGAGGAAAGCAAGCGGGGAGATGAGGAGAGCCCCCATCCTCATCTTAGCCCAAAACCAGCAATCACCTTTGGTCTCCCTAGTTGCATGTGCCAGTAAATTCCCCTTTTTGCCAAAGTCAGTTCGAATTTGGTTTTATATCACTTGCGACTGAAATAATCTTGACTAATATACTAATAATTACCAAATTTTATTGGGTTATGTAAATATCATTGCCTCGGGAACTTGAAACAACAAATCCCTGGGATTTCCAACCGTGAAAACTACAGTCTGATGAGTGATTTAATTAAACCTGTACATATAGATCACTCCCCAAGCTACATACATAGAAATGAGGAGAGACGAATCTGAAGGAGACAGAAAAAAAAACTTTCGCATTTTGAAACAATGTATTAAGAAGACATGTGCCCAATGTCTAGGATTGGAAAGATAAATGATTCCATTTTATGTTGTTATTAAATTGTATGACCCTTCATTAAAGTTAAATGCATTTAGAGGAATTAAGCTTATCAAAAACTTGGCAGTGTAATATAAGTAATGGTTCTTTGTTTATTTGACGACATCCTCCTGTGAGTTGATTCACAATTTTAATTTTGGAAAGCAGTATTTCTTTGATGGGGACTGATGGAATGATGCGAACTGCTACATTGTTTTGCATGAAGTCATATTGATTGTGAAAGGAAACAGAGGCCAAGTGACAACCGATTTTTCAAGGAGCATTATGACAGTAATGTTTCTATATTGTCAAAGGGATCACAACAAATTAAGAACTGAAATTAAACTTTAGGAGACAATCTCCTATCCTTTTGAAGATAAGCACACCAGAATTCTATAACGACAAAAATTCTAAATATTTTTAGTGGAAAAACCTTATTTAAAAAAATATGTATAAAAGTTATGTACCAATACCAAGCACCTATTTTGGACACAATGGTAAGCGGAAGAAATGGTCAGCAAAACAAAATACAAGAGAGAGCTTGCAACCCAGTGAGAGAGGAAGCATTAATCCAATCACAGAGAACTATAATTCCAATTGGGATAAATGTCACCAGAGAAATATGCCTACCACCATAGAAGACAATACTGGGGGCTTTACCCTAAACAGATAGATGAAGGAAGGATTTTGTGAAGAAGTGATATTTGAAGAACAAATAAGCACTAAGGAGGTAAAGAGGGAAAAGCACATTCTGGTGAGAGGGACGAGCCTCTCCATGGGAGTAGAGAAGGATGGGGTAAAAATCAGAAACCTGAAAGGACTGTGCGCCCAGAACCTAGGGAAAGGAGGTGGAGAGTAAGGAGAGGCAGGCTGTGCAGGGATGGTAAGTTTTCTCCTAAAGCAATGGGCAGACCTTGAAGGGTTTTAAGGGGAGCCTGGGAAGATCAACTTTGCATTAAAAAAAAAAAACAACCCTTTGGCTTCAGTCTGGATAATAAATGGGAAGAGAAGTCAGGATGCTGGCAAGGGCAAACAGTAGTTGGGCTAGGGAGAAATGGGGGTGAGGCCAAGACACAGAAAGGGAGAGACAGAATCTGTCATGGCAGTTTACGTTCATCATGTATTGAGAATCAGCACCATGAAATCTGACTGAAACATTAGGGAAGACTTCAAATATATTAAAAAAGTAGACAGAATAATATAATGAACTTCCCGTACTCAACACTTAGCTTTAACCATGTCCGACTCAGCTAATCTTGTTTTATCTAAATCCCCACTCATTTCCCTGCTCCCATATACATATATATATATATATTTAATTATGAATATTTCAGACCTTCAGAAACGTTGTGAGAATAGTACACCACCACCAATTTATCATTAATCTAGATTCACTAGTTGTTAACATTTTGTTAACTTGTTCTACATATGTGTATGTGTGTGTAAATATATGTATTTCATCATCTAACTCCTAAAAGCAAAGTCTTTCTCCTAAACAACCACGACACAATTATCACACTCAGGAAAAGTAATATTATCTAATATACAGTCCATATTCGAAAACTTCCCATTTGTCCCAATAATGTCCTCTATAGGCAGTTTTCCCCCGACCCAGAATCCAAACAAGGATTATGCATTGCATTTTTTGGTCCTGCCTCTTTATCCTCCAATCTTAAAGAGTTCCTCAGCCTTTTTGTCTGACATGACATGGATGCCTTTGAAGAGTCCAAGCCAGCTACTTTGCAGGATGTCCTTTAATGTGGGTTTGTCTGTTTCCTCATGATTAGATTCAGGTGAAACATTTGGCAGTACCATCACATAGAGGGTATTGTGTCCCTCTCTGTGTATCACATCAGGAGCCATATGATGTCAGTCGTACCGCTATTAATGATGATTCTTTCACTTTTTCAACTGCTTGAATTCATATCCTATAGGCATAATCCATTAATGAGGAAACCAGACAAAGGCTGCACAATATAATTTCTATTTCCCCATGAGTATCTTAATGCCAAAAGACATTAACATAGGTCATTTACACAGACAAAGCTTTGTCGGTTTTATTCACGGAAGGTAGATATAGATCATAAATAGACATGGACTGGGAATAAATATCCTGCAGCAATTAGAAATTGGCACACTTGGGAATTAGAATCCTAAGAAGTAAAGTATGAAGGTGAAGCTTGTGGCCTCAGGAACCAGACTGTCGGGGATGTCATCCTGGCCCTGCGGCTCACAACCTGTGTGACCTTAGACAAGTTACCTGCACTTTCTGGATCTGCTTCCACATCTGTGACATGGGTAATCATTAGCACTCATATGTCTGGCTTGAGTACTGAGTTGCTACACATGCAATGCACACAACAAGCTCTCAGTGGTGCAATGATGATGTTTGCAGTGAAGGACCATTAAACTCCATGTGTTGACTAAAAGAAGAACCTAGGTCTTCTTTATAAAAATATTGTCTGAAATTTTGACCCTGTTAGAAATATAATGTGGTAAAATGTCAACATGTTTGCATAAAATCACTAACATCATCATCTAGTGAGAACTACTTAGGGCAAAAGAGTTTGATTTTCACATCAGATAACAAGCACTTATATTTCCCAAATAATAAATGGTAATCTTAACAACGAAATGTGTCCAGTGACATTTCCCATTGAGGATTTTATTACCTCCTGATCATTAGTGATATGTATGTGATCTGTCTGGTGAGTAAGTGTACATATAGTATTTACACGCCCATGGAAAGATCTAAATCACAACTAGAAAAAGGTGTGCTCAGAGGTCTAGTCAAAGATCTAGCCTAGTCTCAGAATCACTTCTTAAACCTTACAATTACAACATGGTTTGAAATTTTCTAAGATATTTTTCTGCTTAGGGAACTCAGCTACAGTATGCTTACCCACTGTCTTGTATTTGTATTTGTCTGTGTGGTGTTGATGGCAGCCCTAGTTGTTTTCCCTGATTGTATCCCATTACCCTTTTTTGAAACAATAACTTTCTTTTCCCTATGGAAATTTCACTGTTAGTCATTCATGGCTTAATAAAATTATCCAATTTTTAATATATGGACTATTGTTTCCCTTAAGTGAAATAATTATAATATCAAGTAGAACAAAAGAGTAATCCTTAACTTTGCATTTTTATGATTTGAGTTTTTCCTAAAATGTGTAGCCATAGTGGAAATCTTTTTGTTTTTCCTTGCAAGTGATATAGACAAAAATGAAAATTTCTCAAAGTTAGAAGTGACTTGAATTGTTACTATTTCGTTTAGGAACAAAGGAGTCAACTGACCTATCCTAAAATTTTAGAATAGGGAAAAGAAAAGAAAATGTAAGTAACAAAGCCTTGACTTTAGTACCATATCCTGGATGGCTCAGGAAAAGACAGGCAGGGTGAAAACATCTAGAGAAAACAGAAATAGAGGAAGGGAGCAGGGAGAAGCAAAGAGACAGAGGGAGGGAAAGTCCAATATGGCTGGTCCCTGAGTCCTAAAATTTCACCCTTCCCAGGGCTCAGGGTAACTGCCCCAGCCCTACCCTTTAAGACCACTCTTGGGCTTGCTTCCCTCAACACCCGCTCTGGGTGTCCTCCTGCCCCCAAACCTCAACTATTACACCTCCAACCCACTCCACCTACCAATACCCCAAACATACATGGTATGTCTTCTTTTTCTTCATTGTCGTCTTTTATTTTTCATCTGATTCCTTCCATTTGTCAAAGTTAAATAACTTCCATCACAGGCATAAATTTAACAGTCACAAAACCTAGATGTACATAAATCTTCATTTCCTCAAAACTGACTTAGCTCACAAGCCCCCATTTCCACAGATGGAAGAATACCTAACTTTGCCAATTTAAGGAAAACTCAGACATTTCTGGTTCTTCTCACTTTCTTTGGACTAATACGAAGTCAATAAGAAATTCACACTCTGATTTCCTTCTCTTCCTTCCATTGATCCTCTAAATGTGGAGGTAGGAACCCATAATTATAAGGGTGGAGCAGCACATACTACAGAGAAGAGGGAGTTCAGTCTAAAAGAGAAGACAGTGAAATAGTCCAGTAAGTGCCCAATCACAAGACCAATGAGAGTGTCAGGGGAGCAGAGTGAATATAAAAAAGAACAGAGGGAGAAGACAGAACAAAAGCTCAGCCACAAGGGGCCAGAGACAGCTTCAGAGAGGAAGCGATTTTTAAGTCAAGGGTGAGTAGGAGTTAGTCAGGTTAAGAAGCTGGGTAAGGGAAGTCACAGGGACCATTTGCTAAGGCATGGAATCAGGGAAACTGTGACATGCTTGGGAAATGCAAGCAGCTCCCTGTGGCTGGAGCACAGGGAAGGTTTGGAGGAGTGGGTAGAAGATGAGTCTAGAGAGGTGAACAGAGGTGTACATCAAGCTAAGGAACTGGGTGGGATCGTATTCTCTAAGCCAGGAGTCGGCAAACTGTACGTGAAGTCCAGATCGGCCTGCTGCCTGGTTTTGTACACAAAGTTTTAATGGACTCAACCATGCTCATTTGTTTACATAATATTCATGATGCTTTCACGCTATACCATCAGTCAAGGACTTCTGACAATGTATGGCCATCAAGGTCTAAAATATTTATTCTCCATATCTTTACATAAAACTTTTGCTGACCCTTCTGCAATCCACTTGAGAAATATACGCATCCTCTTTTTTTGCACCCATTTTTTAATTCTTTTATTGAAGTATAGTTGTACAATATTACATAAGTTACAGTTGTACAATACAGTGATTCACAATTTTTAAAGGTTGTACTCCATTTATAGTTATTATAAAATATTGTTATATTCCCATATTGTACAATATATACTTGTAGCTTACTTTATAACTAATAGCTTGTACCTCTTACTCCCTTACACCTTTATTGTCCCTCCCCCCGCCCCTCTCCCCATTGGTAACCACTAGTTTGTTCTCTCTATCTGTGAGTCTGCTTCTTTTTTGTTATATTCACTAGTATGTTGTATTTTTTAAATTCCACATATAAGTGGTATCATGCAGTATTTGTCTTTCTCTGACTGACTTATTTCACTTAGCATAATGCCCTCCAAGGCCATCCATGTTGATGCAAATGGCAAAGTTTCATTCTTTTTATGGCTGAGTAATATTCCATTGTATATAGCTATACCACATCTTCTTTATCCATTCATCTGTTGATGGACACTTAGGTTGCTTCCACATCTTGGCAATTATAAATAATGCTGCTATGAACATTGGGGTGCATGTAGCTTTTTGAATTAGTGCTTTTGGTTTTTTTTTGGATATATACCCAGGAGCGGAATTGCTGGGTCATGCGGTAGTTCTATTTTTAGTTTTTTGAGAAACCCCCATACTGTTGTCCACAGTGGCTGCACCAATTTACATTCCCACCAACAGTGCATGAGGGTTCCCTTTTCTCCACATCCTCGCCAACATATGTTATCTGTATTCTTTGATGATAGCCATTCTGACAGGTGTGAGGTGATATCTCATTGGTTTTGATTTACATTTTCCTGATGATTAGCAATGTTGAGCATCTTTTCATGTGCCTGTTAGCCATCTGCATTTCCTCTTTGGAAAAATGTCTATTCAGTTCTTCTGCCATTTCTTAATCAGGTTGTTTGTTTTTTGATGTTGAGTTGTATGAGCTGCTTATATGTATTAGATATTAATCCCTTATCTGTCATATCATATGCAAATATTTTCTCCCATTCAGTACATTCTCTTTTTATTTTGTTGATGGTTTCCTTTCCTGTATGTACCCTCTTGAAAAGAAGAAGTTCTCAAAGACCTGACGTGCCACTTAGATATGTTTAGTGTATTGATATTTATATTTGTGCAAACCTAAAACTAGCTGTAAGCATCTTATGCTTATGGCTCTTACATAATTATACAAATTTGCATATTAAATTTAAACAAAAATGACATTCAAATGAATGGTATTAATTCAATGTGACAGATGACATCATTTGTATGGAAACAAATTTCCACTCTTAACATGGGACTGGCTACTGAATACAGGTTCTTTTGAATTTAGCAACTTAAACCACTTGGGCCACATGATGGTTTTCCTTACTTGAACTAGGGTAAAACCTATGTTAATATAACAAAAGATAGTGACTTCATTGAACTTCATGTGTCCTGATTGCCTTGTTTTGGGCTACAAAGTCTCTCTGCCTTCTTTTCTGTGTCAGCTGTTGATAATTATAGTAATGCCCATTTGTACAATAAAAACACAAACACACATGCAGGCACTGAAATCAATTGTCAGTTCTCAGTTTTAAGGCAGCCACTCAGGTAATCCACAATTGCTTGTATTTTTTCAATGTCATCTAGATAAAATAAAGAAATTTGAAAAATAACACAGAGAGCTACAGATTCTGGATACATGCAAAGCTGAGGAAGAAATCTAACAGATATTTATTGTGGCAAAAATATAGCTAAAAGGAGCTAGTCCAAGCTAGGCGAACTCAAGAGGTGGCAATGGGTTAGAGAGAAGAGGGCAAATATGAGAGTTTTCGGTACACTATCTGGACAAGACTCTAACATCAAATGGTTGTGAGGAGGAAGAAACGCGAGGGAGAATTCTGAAATGACTCCCAGGTTCCTGGCCTGGGCATGGACACTCATCAAGGTGGGAAAACACAGAAGAGGTGGAAGTTTGTGAAGGAAAGACAATAAGTTCACTTGGGTGTGTTGAAATTAAGGCAACTGGGAGACTAAGTCTTTATCCTGAATGCAGTTAGGTATATTGGACTGCACAGTCATTAGCAAGGACTGGCTCAGACAAAAAGATTTGGGAGCTAGAAATAAGTGGTTGTTGAAGTATTTATACAGTTGAGCGGGTCCACATATAGAAAAGTAAAAAGTGAGAGCACAGAAAAGCACTAATAATGCTCAATAAAGAAATAGCCATTAGAGACAGTTGTATAAATAACCACATGTATGCATCCACAAATATTATCAAGTCAGGATGATCTGTGCTGATGGAGGGAAACTGTAATATGCATAATATGAAATACCAATACGAAAATCACTCTGCCTTTGGGTGGGTGTTTGCAGAAGATTTACTTTTGTTTGCTAAAATTTGGTTTGCTCTTCCAGAAGGCACATTAACTTGAATAAGAAGGCAAAATGGTATGTAATGTGGCCTTCACTGCTGGTTACCCACCCAGTATCCATTTCCCCTTCTTTCCTAACAGATCCTTAATTTTTCTCAGGCTGTCAGTGTGCCTGATGAGAACTGCATTTCCCAGCCTCCTTTCACCTATGAATGGCCATGTGACACAGTTCAGGTGGGTGAAATATAAGTAAAAGTCACCAGATGGAACTTCTGGGAAGGCTTTTAAAAGGCAAATAGACTCGGCTGCCTGGATGCTTCGTCCTTACCCTTCATCCTGCAGGGAAACATCATTTGAGGCGGAACAACCGTGTTGTGACCTTGAGGCCCCAAGAACATGGTAAGGATTACTGGATGGAAATATAGGATGGTCCCGTGGACTTCACGGAGCCCCAGTATCCGCTCTAGACTTCCTACTTCCAAATGTAAGCAAGAATAATAAAACCTCTCATTTTTTGTCACTGTTTTCTGTTTCCTGAGGTATAGTGCAATTTCTACCCACCCAGAAGCCCTGTTTGAAAATGGTCTTAGGTAAAAATCTCTCCTTAAATAGCCTGTAAAGTTAATGTAATGTCCAGGAAAAAATGAAGAGTTGATTCTCACCTAGATATAACAGGAAGCCTGTCAACCCTATCACTTGATTAGACAAAGTAGGGGGAAAAATGGGGGTGGGCAGCCAGGAGATGAGCTGGCCATGTTAAACAGATTCCCTCTAAGGCCGTGTCTACCAAATCTCCAAATTCTAACATCCTCCACCATGTTTTTATTTTTGGTTTGCATTTTCCCCCCATCCTCAGCATAGTGGAAGAAAAAAAAATGAACATAAATAGGAATACTCTTACTTACTAACATTCAGTGGCTTCTCATTTTCCACTCAATTAAGAATACGTAGGATACTTTATTGAGCTATTAATCTGTGATTTGTTTGACCAGTGTTTTCCTCCCCTATTCTAAGCAAGTAGAAAGGTTAACTGCCGTCTTACTTCGGGGGAGCTTTGTGGTAGAATCTTGAAGGCAAACTCCCTAATACTCCTGCTGGCTGATTGGTCTTGAGGAGTCTGAGTTCCATGGGAGACAGAGGCAAAAGCAGGTGCAGCGAAGAAGAGAACAGACATAGCCCCATACCAGAAAGGCACGGTGGTGTCTGCAAACAGCAGGGATGCCCATCGTACTCCCGGCAGTACCTGGGGGAGAGGAGAGAGCCTCTGAGGGGCTTGGCTGTGTGGTGGAATGAAGGAGGCTGTACCCTGGACAATGGGGTTCCCATGTAAAGAAAGATTCCTGCAGCCCCAAAAGAGCACAGAAAGAGAACAACTGCCATTTAAGGGTCTTTGACAGCTTTGACAAGGAGACTCCCATGATCAGCCAAAAGTTAGGGGCAGTTCCTCTGTGTTTCAAGGAACCACAGCAGTTTCTGAGATGCTGAGGGAGGGAAAGAGAATCCGCAGTAGACAGACTGAATGTACTTCAGCGAGGTGGGATAAAGCCTCAGAGGAGTATCTTGCACATTCCATTTGTGATTCAGGAGTCATCCCCACTGCCAGTACCAATTCCTTCTACTGGAGCCTCAGCCTCAGCAGCACAGTCTCCTCGGCCTGGTGCCCCAGACACTGGCTTTTCTTCTCCTGCGTGAATCCTATGCTCACGAGGCTTTTCTGCCTCAGTTTTGCTCAGCATTTCTGCAAAATGCATTCACTCACAGTAAATAAGTGTCCATTTTTTCAACCCTCAAGCACTTTCCTTTCACAAAACTCTCCTTGATCCTGAAATTGTAAGTCATAATTTCCTCCTTTTCATCTCCAAATTACTGATGACTTCTCTTCTTGGGGTATTTACCCACACTACCTTGTGCTACGCTCTCCTATCTGCTCCCTCACTACACACACCTTTAAAAAAATGTATTGAACATCTACTGTGCACTCTGAGGACAGTGACTGTTTCCCAGGTACCCAGCATAGGACCATATATGTATTCACTTACCAGCAAATACTTTGCGAGGGCCTGCTATGTCCCGGCCCTGAAACACTACAAAAAACAGAACATGGAGTCTGTCCCTGAGATTCTCCAAGTCTGAGTATCATGCATGGTCAAGGCTCACAGGAGTGAACATAATAAATTCCCAATGAGTAACTGTTGATATAATTCTTAGGATTTTAAAGCTGTATTCAGCTACTTAGAGGAAATTTTAGCAAAATGGGTAAGATGATTCCTGATACTTCAGAATATGCCTCCAATACGTGGGCAGTGGGGGAGGGGTGGAGTAACCACTGCACTTATTAGAAATATAAAACAGCAAGAAAAACTTAAAAGTGTGCCTTAATCATTTCCATTTTGAAACTAGATAATTTTTATTTTTCAAGATGACTGTGCAAATAAAAATATTACTCCTTATTTAAAATCCATGAAAAATGCTGAGATGAAGGAAGTCTTGTCCAAAAGCTACTTTCTCTTCTCAGGACTTGTTTCCATAGCCTTTCATTCTTTTCTGCTGTCACTGCTGCTTTGGAATTTGCTATTATGTGTAATAAGACTCCATCACAAATGTTTGTGGGTAGGTCAAGAAATGTTCCCTGGGGATCTTGGCACAGTGCATTGGAGACTCAATCCCTGATCTCCCTTCCCACGGTCCTCATCCTGTGCTCAAGCTCTCTGTCTCCTTCCCAGTTCTCCATTCTCCTGACTCTACTAGCTGTTGGGGGCAAACTTGCTGTTTTCAATCTCCCAAGTATGTCACAAATCTTCTATCTTCGTCAGCTAGTGAAGGAAAGAACACTGGCCTGGAATCAAGAAGCCCAAGGTGATTTGGTCATTTTTTTCAATCAATAAATATTTTAAAGCTTTTTCTATAAGTCAGGTATTGGACTAAGCCTTAGCAAACAATGATGAACAAGACAGTAAAGTCCCTGCCTTCAAGAAGCTGACATTCCAACAGAGAAAAACAGTAAACAAGATTATAGATAATGATAAATGCCAAAAAAGAAAGAAATGGAGTAATGTGATAGATAGTACCTGTAGGGGGTAATAGGAATATGGCTGTCAGAGAAGGCTTTTCTAATATTTAAGCAGAGAATTGATGTATTTCGAAGATACTACAGATTCTAAGGAAGAGTGTTTCAGGCATCTCATCCTAAGATGAGAAAGAGTTCAACATGTCTAAGGCACAGAAGACCAGTGTGGCAAGAAACAGCCAGCAGGATGGAGAGGGACCCTATGTGAGTTCAGTAGAAAAGGATTAGCTCATGGAGGGCCTAGTAGCCACATGAGGAGTTTAGATTTTAATCTAAGAGTATAGGAAGTATTCGATGTGCTTTCAGCAGAGAAGTGACAGATACCATGTTTTAAAGATCATTATGTCTAATGGGTGGAGGGTGGAGTTATGAATACCAATTAGGAGACTGCTGCCTAAATTCAGGCAAGAGAAGGGGAAGGATTCAATGCTTTCGAGTTGGAACTTGCAGGACTTAAAGATGGATCCCATGTGTAAGGCGAGGGAGAGTCACTAAGATGGAGTCTGGATTTTTGGCTTGAAGACTTTAGTAGATGATGATGTCATTTACTGAGATGGGAAAACACTCCAAGCCTATCTTGCCTGACCCTGGGCAATTTGGTCTCTTCAACTATGATGTGAATATATTGAAAGAGGTAGAGTAGATGGCCTCAGACACTTCTTCAGCACTAAAGTGGCACAGCACTATTGGATAATTAGGACATGATATGTTTTTCTTGCTTTCCATTAAGAGAATAACACAAGCCTTGGAACAAGAGAGGCTAGGAGCTCCATAAAGTTCCCACAAAGCTCCATAAAGCCATGTGACTTTGGCAAAGAGACACTCTGTGCCTCTTCTCCTCATCTGCAAAATGGCATCATAAAACTGCCTTGCTCACTGGACTGCTAGGAGGGATAACTAATTTGACTACGTAAGACCCCTAGAATATAATAGTGCTCAGTTAATTATACATTCTCCTTTCCTGACAAACTCAACACTTGCTCCTTCTCTCCTTTCATCCACTTCACTTTGTAAATGTCTTGACTCACTGATTTCTCTTTTTTCTGATTATAAACTAATTCCAAGATTGGCGATGCCCAGAACAGAACTTCCCCTGTGTCTCTCCCTGTGACAGTCACTCAGTCTTGACGTCTCTGCCTTCCCACCTGGAGGTTGAGCATTGAAGAGGGAGGGCATTGCAGCCAGCTCCAAGCCTGTGGATTCCAAGTTATCAATACTAGGATTTCAACATTCCAGCTTAACTTTGGCTTATTCATCTCTCCCTGCCTTCTAGCTCCAACCTGCTCCTGAGGAACAGGACTCCAAGAACTGGGTGGGTCTGAGAAGAAAATGTGATGGAAGGCTTCAGGCTGCTTCCATACCCTGAAACCACAGCAATATGTGTTTTTGCTGCTGCTGACCATATTACTTAACGCTTGGGGAATGAGATGGGCACGCTGCAGGAAGGTATATGATGGTCTTATCTGCTGCCCACACCATGTTTTCAGTTACCAAAAACTAAAATTTTAACCACCATAAAAATTCACTGATAAATGATCACCTTCATTTTTAAATATATGCCTCTATTTTTCATTATCGCATTCACCCACTTTTCCTTTCGGGAAGAAACCTATAAAATCGAATTCCCCAAGTGTCAGGCAAAAAGACGTTTTTCAAAGGTTTCTTACCGACCAGACAGTAACCCAAGTTATGTCTGTAGTTTCTGCTATGGCAGCTAGAGGGCAGTGCAACTCCCTCTCTCCCCTCCCGCAGCCTAGCACATATCCGCCATCCCCCTTCCAGCTAAGGGCAGGGGAAAGAGACACAATGGGGGGAAACATGCTCACATACCGCAGGAACAGAGGGGGAAGTAACTTGAAAAGAAACAAGCAACACGAAGTTCACAGATCGCGTATCTGGGTCTTGCTTCCTCCTCCCTCACACAGCATTAGCTGCTTTCAAATGCATCTAACACACCCTTCACCTTTCCTCAGCCTCTTTCTACATCCTCTCATACACCCAATTCTTCAGATTCTTCAAATGTGAGCTCATCTCAGCCCTCACCCTTGTAGCTGTCACGCAGACTCACTAAGCACCTCCCTGAATATGCTGAGAGGGCTGCAACTCTTTCTTCCTTTCCAGCTCAGTGCTGGCCCCGAGGGCCTGTGACCCTGACTGGGAGAGGTGACTACTCTTATGAGGTCTTGGTGTGTGACAGTGGGCAGACCATGTGGCAGAACCTAATTCCAGAGAGACTGGCTGCTGCAGGGCCGCCCAGCCCCACAGGCAGGGAGGGCGTAACAGGTGAGTAACCAAGTGACTGCTGGCAGACAGTGAGGCAGCTGAATGCATGAACGCATGAGTGCCCCAGGTGCCACCACAGGTCACAGAAGAAACAGGAGCAGCTGGGCTTTGTGGGCAAGGCCAGGCACAGAACTATAGCAAGGGTAAGGGAGGCCACAACAGCATCATCTTACATTCACAGAGAGCTTCCTGCTTTCCAAAACTCAGGCACAAAGACCCTGGTGTATCTGTTACTTCATGTAAGCAGGGCATGTATTACAATCCTCTCTTTATAGGCGAGGAAACACCTCATATGAAGGTTAAGCTGCTTGTTCCAGACAGACATTCATAACAGAGCTCAGCTAGAATCCACTGCTAGGGTGACCACTTTACCCAAAACATCATTGACCTGCATAAAATCACATATCAGGAGCAAACTTGTAATGTGGGAGAGAACCCCTGACAGGGGTTAGCAAGGTGAAGGTCAGGCTTCTCACCATTTCAAATACATTAGACCCCTGCACCTGGGTCCTTCAGCATGCCCAAGTACTCCACAGGAGGAGCAAGAGAAGTGACCACAGCCAAGGCCCAGAAGAAAGAAAATGTGATTAAATGAGACGGCTTCCCCACACAGGACCTACTGGGCACCAACCTCTCAGGAGACGCTTGGGACGGCCTCATTCCCTTCCCCTGCCTCCTCCTAGAAGAGAGAGTTCTTATTGCCAGAATAGTATAACTACAAGAGCTCATAGTGAGGATACTGCAGCCCATCCACTAGAGATTTTTGCCTGCAGGAAGCTTTTTTATTGGCAACTCAAAGACAGAATATTTCCATAGGGCTTCCCCACCTCCCCTGCCCTATAACTTTAAGGAAGAGAACAAAAAGATCAAAAATGAAAGCCATCTTAGTGGTAATCTATAGGTTGGAATGAGACATCGGTGTTTTACTTTTGCTTTTAAATTGATTCTCCTTTTGTAAAGCATTTTTTTTTCAAAAAATTAGTGGTAGGGAAGGTAAGGCACTGCATATTCTGTATTTTTATATCCACTCTAGTAGATTTTGATCCAGTGTTTTGACTCCTGTTTGAATTTCTCTGTGACCTAGATCAAGCAACCTTGTTTCAGGTTCCACATTAGTAAACATTAAATTGTAGCTTCCATCTACATCCCACGCGTTATTTGGTTGATGAAGTAACTACAATAAGACCATATTTACAAAATAGCTAAAACTAAATTATGGTTGTGTAAGATGTCAATACTTAGGTATCTTTGGGACACTTCCTGAAGCTACCTATGACAGTTTGTTCATTTTTCTTTTAATTAGGGATTTATTGTATTTTATTTTAAAATAAATAAATAACCTGACTACAGAGAGCCAAAGTATATGCTAAAGGTGATGTGAGTCACAAAGCTTGTTCCCAGGTAGAGATCACATTTCTTCTTTTCCCTGAAGAAATGTTTCATCTGAGAATACATTCAAGTAATTGACTACTTGCTGACCTCTTGGATATACCATATTCTTATGAATGTCCCTTGAAGACTTATGCTTCAAAATGGCACACCCAGGACATATACTTACTTCTACTCCTTCACAAAATCACAGGACATTTATGGTAAAGAAATACAGCAGGAATAGTCATGATACGATCATGACCAGGAGGAAGAATATCAGTGAGAAATTTATTTTGATAAATTTCTTGGTAATAAGAAAGAGGATGGGATCATATTACTGGATAAACCAGAGTGAAGAAAGTTAAAACACAGAACACATTTGGAAGAAGACTGCAGCAGAGGTAAAAGCCATCCTTTATGGCAGAGTCCTAGGAGAACATAAACATACGGATGACGAGAAACAAGAGTAGAAATAGCATGCAAGGCAGTCATCAGTGTAATTAATTAAAGTACTCTTATGAAATATCTGGTCCAGGTAGCCTCTCCCACCTCACTCCCATCCCCTTGCACCAAAGCAATTAGAGACTGTGGATTCTGAGCAGCAGAACTGCACTCCACACCCACATACCCTAAAGGAAAATCATCCTGTCAGCATGTCCCACCCACAGAGTTCATAGATAGGCCCTGATGGGCGGTGGAGATCGTTTTAGGGGAATGAGACCCACGCCACAGCAGGGAAACTTGTAACAGTAATCTGTAGGACTGACCACTAATACTCAAAGAAATCCACAGCCAAGATGAAAGATTTGAGAAGGGCCCCAAGGGAGCTTTTTGCTTTGATGAAACTATTCTCTATCCTGATTATGGTGGTAGTAACATAAGTGTATGCACTTATCAAAACTCAGCAAACTGAACATCTCTAAAGGGTGAATTTTACTGTATATAAATTATGCCCCAATAAATCTGAACTTAACAAAGAAGCACAAACCACAAAAGGAAAGAAGCCTAAAGTTGTTGACATCTGACCTGGTCTGTAGCGATCCTGGAGAGTTTGTCCCCTTATGTGACAGCACAGAGGAATGGCCATGGAAAAGCTGGCTCCATCTTAGCAAAGGCAGGAAGAGGGCCTGACTGATGTAGAAGCAAAAGAGAGATAAAGTCCTACGTACACTGAGTACACACTGAGCACCAGACATACTGAGATCCCTTATTTTATTCAATTCACAACCCAGTGGATACAACTACCTAGGGAAATGTCCCTTATCACCCTGGATAGGACTGTTTGGGGGTGTCTTACATCAGCTGGGGACACCTAGATAGGCGCTCAATAAATGTGAACTCAAGGTCATGGAAACAAAAATAAAAGAGGCTTCTTATAAAAAAGGAACCACCAGAAAACAAGAAAGGGTTACTGGAAATTTAAAATATCGTTGCTAAAACTTTTCACATGTAATAGAAGGGCTGAAAAATAAAATCAAGGAAGTCTACTAAAATGTTGATCAAAAAAGAAAGAGATCAATGAAAATTTGAAATCATAGGGGATTGATATAAGAACTACACCCTGCAAACCAAACTGCCAGAAAGAGAGAACTGAAAAAATGCACAGGAGAAAATAATTAAAAAAACAGTGGTTGATGAATAAACAAAATGTGATTTATACATACAATGAAATATTATCCAGCCATAAAAAGGACTGAAGTATTGATATATGCTAATACATGGATAAATCTTAAAAGCATTATGCTAAGTGAAAGAAACGAGACACAAAAAGCCATGTGATTCCTTTTATATGAAAGGCCCAGAATAGATGAAACCATAGAGACAGAAAGTAGATTAGTGGTTGCTAGGGGCTAGGGGAAGAGAGGAATGGGGAGTGACTGATAATGATTATGGGGTTTCTTTTGGGGATGATGTTCTGAAACTAGACAGTGGTTATGGTTGCACAACTTTGTGAATATACAAAAAACCATTTAATGGTATGCTTCAAAAGGGTGAATTTTATAGCATGTAAATTATATGTTAATTCTCAAAAAAGAAATAGTAGAAAAAAATTCTCAGAACTAAAGAAAAAAAAAAAAACCAACAAAAAGCATAAGACAAGATTGAGTATTAAGCAGAGTAAATATGTAGATGCTTATTTCCAAATCCATCCCTATGGAATTGAACACCAAAGAAAAAGAAAAAAGGAGCTAAACAAAAATCAAGAAAAAGTTATTTACAGGAAAATTGAAATAAAACTGCATCAAACTTCTCGTCTGCAACACCTCTAGAAGACAATTAAAACATGCCTTTTCATAGTTCTGCAGGAGTATATTATTGACCAAATTAGAATAGGAAGTCAGACATTGATGAGACTAATATCTGCTAAGAAAGTACTTTCTATTTAACAAATAGTATGATGAAGTTGATATCTTAGTAATATAATGAAAACATTTGTGTTTTCACTCTCCACAAAAAAAGTAAGGCAATTAGCAACTTAGGATGAAAAAAAAATAGTTGTTCAAAAAAACCAGTGTTTGAATATGAACAACAAAAGTGTAGCATGATTTTGAAGAATCTGAGTGTGAAGAAAGAGAACCAATGTCTAGAACATGCTCCCTTGAATAGTTCAGTGACATAGGATTGCATTCCTTTTTCTAGGTGTTAAACCACTTCACTTGATGCTGCACTTAATATTTATATAGTAAAAATATGAAAAGTGATGTTTATTGATATATTATAAATATAACTGATAAAGGAAATGTAATAAATATGGGGAGGGAGTAAAAGTTGACGATAAATTCCTCATCTTTCAGAGTGGGGAGGCAATAGATACTATTTAAATAATATGTTTGGAATAGAAGAATAGGCAAATTAAATTATAGTCATAACCATCAAGGACTAAAACAGAAGCAATTAAAAGTGATTTCCTCTGTGGAGGATACTGGGAGCTGGGATAATAGACATTCATTTGTTATTTAATGGCTTTACATATTGTTTGACATTTTGTTTTACTACATGCAAGTGTGACTCTTATGAATCAAAAAAATAGCACAAGAACAATTCCCAGGCCTGCAAACTTAACTGACTATAATTGTATGGAATACTTTCAGCAGCGGTATACAGAAAACTTGACTAACAGTGGCTAAAATCATACCATTTATTTGTATTAAAAGAGATTCAGGGCTTCCCTGGTGGCTCAGTGGTTAAGAATCCGCCTGCCAATGCAGGGGACATGGGTTCAAGCCCTGGTCCGGGAAGATCCCACGTGCTGTGGAGCAACTAAGCCCGTGTGCCACAGTTACTAAGGCTGCACTCTAGAGCCCACGTGCCACAACTACTGAGCCCAAGCATCACAACTACTGAAGCCTGCGCGCCTAGAGCCCGTGCTCTGCCACCACTTGCTGCAACTAGAGAAAGCCCGCGTGCAGCAACAAAGACCCAACACAGCCAATAATAAATAAATAAAACAAATAAATTTATTTAGGAAAAAAAAGAGAGATTCAGGGGTAGGCAGAGTGGTTTGGCCAGGGAAAAACTGGGCTCTTTCCATCTTTTTGTTCAGCCACTCAGAGCACTGGCTGTGGTCTCCCCTCATGATCCCAACATGGCCGCTGAGCTCCGCGCACCAGTTTTCTCACTACCATATCCCAAATCAGGAAGGAAATTAGCAGAGACACAAAGGACTACCTATCACATGCTGATCTCCTTTTATTTCTTTTCCAGAAACCACTGTTCTTTCTCCCTCCAACCCATTCAACCCCTACTTCTCTTACATTTCATTGGCCAGAATTACATCACCTTTTTGTCCCTAAACCACTCATAGGCAAAGGTGTAATTCACCATAACTGGCTTAGGCAAATCATATCTTATCATTGGGGGCTGAGCACATTGCTCCTTGAACAAAACCAGTGTTCTTTAACAAGGAAGAAGACACAACTGACTGTTGGATAGGCAATAACAGGGTCAACCAGGCTGATTGACCAACTAACTAACCAGTCACTGTCCCTCATGAGGAGAGGACTGCTGACCTATCTGGCAGAATCACAAAGCATGGATTCTCTGATGACAAAAGTCTGTACGGTCCTGAGTCCTTAATCCTCTGTTGATTTAATGTGTATTAATCTTTTGAGATAAAAACCCATTAGTCATGTGTTGGCATCAGCAAATTAACACTGGCTTCTGGAGAGAAACTCTTGAGAGAAAAAAAAAATCACATCACTGCATTTTTCAAAGGTTCAACATCAAAAATTTATCACGTGTAAAAACCCAATCTGTTTGATACTCTTAAGATGATTAACTTTACAAATAGCTACTAGAAACAAGGCACATCTGACAACCTGAAGAATTAGAAGAGGAGGCAAACATTTTCCTTTCCGAATTAAAAAAAATGAGTCCCATCATTTCCAATGTTCCTCCCTTGTAACATTTTAGTGTTGCTCACACATTTCTTAAGTCAAAGACTTTCCTGAGGATTCCATGTATCCGACGGTTATTGGCTTGCTTTTCAGCAGCTCTATCACAGCTGATTTACTAATATATCCTAGAGACTTTCGGTGAAATGTATACAGTAAAAGCCCACAGTGCCTCGTAATTCCCACCTATTTTAAGTTAAAGACTTAATGCGTAGACGGGATCTGACATACGATTGTTGCTCACCAGTGCACTGTCAGAGCAGGTCTGAATAATTAGCACCAGCAGCTCTTCTTTCCAGATATTAATACCTTATATCATAAATGTCAAGAATAGCACAAAGATGCAACTGGAAAGCCTCTGTAGAGGAGGGAGCCCATCAATCACGGAGGTTTCACTCTATTTTCCTTCCATTTTACTATCAGAAAATAAACCCAGCATAGTGAGATTTAAAGTCTTGACCTCCTCTTATCTATTACTTATCGCTATGCCTTCCCTGAAGCTGTACCCTGGAGGGAGGACTGAGAGAGAGAAGACTGCTCAGCTGGGGAGGGATAATGATGCGTTCAGCGGGTAAGAGGGGATGTTGGAAAAACCAAACCTCACAGCAGCACTCCAGGTGGTTCTATGCCCTCTATCTGTGTGCTTTGGGGACATGGAGACTGGGTGGTTGTAGAAGGCAGGCCCATGTGAGGGAGGTGTTTCTATCTGGACTATCTCAGTCCCTGCCCTACTCAGTGGAGAAAAGAAAACAATCTCTTTTATGGTTAGAGAATGAATATTGTAATAAATTTTAATGAGCTTGCTGAGGATCCCAAGCCCTAGACAAGCACCCTATTCAAACTAGGCACTCACTCTACAGTTAGCAAAACCACCTCCGACCCACCTCCGATAACAGGTATGACTCTTCCAACTGTAACCATGGGATCTCTAATTTAGAGATGAGCAAGTCCCTCCTTCCAAAAAAACTAACTATTCTATCTTTAGAGAACTTTGGCTATATTGAGCTGAGGTCAGTCTCCTTGAAATTCCTGTCAGTTCATCCTATTTCCATCCTCTCGGGTCCCACTGTGCAATTGTATCTCCTTTTTCTTCTGGAAGCCATTTGTGTATTTGAAAAGTGCTATCTCAAAACTCCTGTAAATCAAGCTGACCGGCCTCAGGCTGTTTAACCATTCCTCCTGTGACAAACTTTCACATTTCAGTGTCTCATCTGAACAAGGCACAGTCTGCCTTTCCCTCTTTGAGTGAGTTCTCCCAAACAATGAGCAAAACACAAGAGCAGCAACAACGATAATGAGAATACTTAATATTTCTTGAGCATTAACCACAAGCCAGGCACTATAATGCATTTTATATTCATTATTTTATTCCATTCTTACAAAATTACTGTGCAGTAGCTGGATTTTTTTTTCTTATTTTTATTTTATTTTCTTAAATTTGTATTGAAATATAGTTGATGTACAATGTTGTGTTAATTTCAGATACACAGCAAAGTGATTCAGTTATATATATAATATATATATATATTAAGATTCTTTTCCATTATAGGTTATTATAAGATATTGCATATAGTGCCCTGTGTTTTGCAGTAGTCCTTGTTGTTTATTTTATATATAGTAGTTTGTATATTTTAATCCCAAACTCCTAATTTATTCCTCCCCCCCCTTTCCCCTTTGGTAACCATAAGTTTATTTTCTATGTCTGTGAGTCTATTTCTGTTCTGTAAATAAGTTCACTTGTACTGTATCATTTTTTTAGATTCCACATGTAAGTGATTTCATATGGTATTTGTCCTTCTCTGTAGTAATTGGTATTATAAACTCCAATTTGTAGTGAAGAAACTGAAACTCAAAGACCTAAGTCACTTCCCTCAGGCCCACACGGCCTGTGCAGAGCAGAGCCAGAGCTCTCAGCCCCTGTGCCATCTTGTGCTCCAGAGGCAGAATTATCATTCCCTTATTCTAAGCCCCACTTTGATGAATAGGGACAAAGACTGAATTTACTATTTTTGTTGATTCATTGAGATTATTGCCAAATCTGTATCTTTAGTCCCAATCTCTCTCTTGGGCTCTAGATTTTTATCCAACTGCCTACTGGACATCACCACTGGGACAACACCGGATCGCTTCAAACTCAACCTGTCCCAGACTGAACACATGACCTTTCCTCCCCAATATGTTCCTTTCCTGCTGTTCCCCAAAATCAGAACATGGTTTCACTATCAACTCACTTGTCCCAAGACAGAAGCCTGAGAGCCACTCTCGAATTCCCTATTGTCCCCCACATCCAAACCATCACCAAATCCTTGATTCCACTTCTGTATATTTTTCAGCTCTACCCACTTCTTTCCATCTGCACTGTCACTAGTGCTGGCCACCATCTCTCACCTCAGTGACTGCAACAGCTTCCTAACAGGTCACCAGGCACCTAGTTGTGCTCCCTTCCGCCTCTTCCCTCCTCAACACTGAAGCTGGTGGGGACCTTCCAATATGAAACTCTGATTAAGTCACTTCCTTGCTTAAGAATATTTTATGAATTGTCATCCAACAAAAATAATATCCAAGCTCTTTAAAGTGACTTGCAAAACCCTTCCAGACCTACCCCAGTTCTCCCTCTCCAGTTTCATCTCTCATTATTTCTCCCACCCTTCATGTCACAGTCTAAACGAACCTCCTCCCATTCCGTCAGTGTTTTATGTCATTTTGCCTCCAGGCCTTTGTACATGCTGTTTCCTCTTGCTGCAGCATTCTCTCCTCTCCCCACGGCTTGGTAAGCCAACTCCTGCTCATCCGGCACATTTCAGCCTTAACGTCACTTTCTCATGGTAAACTTCCCTGAATGTTATGTATTCTCTAGGATACTGTTTTTATGTACTTCATTTCTTATTCAATTGTTTCCATTAGGAAATGAATTATGTCTATCTTGTTTATCACGAAATCCCCAGCACCAAACAAAGAAGGGGTGCAAAGAAGGACTTTGAAAAACATTTGAATGGAGGAATGAATGACAGTTAAAATCCTGCTCTACAGGGATATATTGTACAGCACGGGGCATATAGCCAATATTTTATAATAACTGTAAATGGAGTATAATCCTTGAAAATTGTGAATCAGTATGCTATACACCTGAAATTTACATTATATTGTAAATCAACTATACCTCAAGGGAAAAAAAAATCCCACTTAAATATGGTGGACCTAAGCATGTCTCCCTGAACATGTATGTGTGAGGTTGGTCATTTGAACTCCAGAGAGGATATCACATTTATTCCTCACTAACCTTCATGGTTGTTAGGTTCAGTTCATCATCTCAGGTTGCTCAGATGTTTGGGGTCCTGATTCTCTCTAACCTATTCTCTAGCATATTAGCTAACACTCCAACTTAATGTTCCTTGAAAACTGAACTAGCATACTTTCTCTATCTTCATTAGGCAAGGACAGAGCCCAGTGACACCCATTAGACACCCACCTCCATTAATCAGCACCCATTGACTATACTAATTTAATCAGATTCAAACCTACTTCATTTTCTTTTCCCTTATCCTCATGGGTAAGCTGGTCAAGATTTCTTGATGAAGTCCAAATAAAGAATACTATAATTCTCTAATTCCATTATTCTCCATCTTTTTGGACTACCACACTAATAGATAATATTCAGATAGCATCCTCTGGGCATACTCAAGTTTTTGTGAAATTCCCAGGAGCACAACTAAAACTCCACCTCTTTCTCTGCCATTAAAGAAATCACAGTGGCGAGCAAGTGGATGACTGAGGTGTCTAACGACAGATCCAGCAGGAGTCCTGGCTCTTCTGGAGCTGAAGCTCTATCTGTGCCGGGCAGCTAGCCAGCAGAGTGGTCACTGCCACTTCCAAGGCATCTGTGCAACCCGTGCTTGTGCAGTCAGTCCTCTCCTCTCCTCTGAAGAGAATGTAACATTCCAGATCCCTTCCCTCTGGCCCTGACTCTGCACTCTTCTCACGTGGTATTTTAGTTCTTCCTGACCTGGTCCCCAGCTGGTCTCCAAACATACCAGGATGAAAAGAGCTATGTGGTTAAACTGATTTCTATTAAAATCAGTAAAGACTAATTAATACAAGGTTGTAAGTCAACTATACTTCAATTAAAAAAAATTTTTAATTAAAAAAACCCAAAATTTAAAAAATCAGTTGACTAAAACGTGTAGGAAATTTTACCTGGAAAACCATGTATCACACAAAAACAATTGTCAGTGTATCAATTGGCAATGTATCACCCCACTGCCCTAGCAGGCAGCCTCTGAAGTCCTAAAATTACGTGAGATGATGAACACCAGCAGGGACTATGTCCATGAATGAAGCAGAAATCAATGAGACAGATATCATCCATAGCACGGCCCACTGGCTGCAGGGGCATCAAAGTAAGTAAGACAGAAAAAATATGTGTTTTTTCTGCTACAATACACATGAATTGCTGGCACAAGGTAAGGTCCCTGGGGCAGGGTCCTCAAAGAAAACCAGAAGCTGAATGTCCTAAGAAAATGGGTACACAGAGTTGGGATATCATAACATTCCATTTTTAACGTACCAGGCTTTATGGACTAAGAGTCTACCTACACACTAGGAGTCAGACCAGCAGAAAACAATAGTTGAGAAGAACACAGAGAACAACATCCCAAGCACAGGGATTCCAGGCACCGAGGGGAGGTAAATGTGAGACTACAATGAGGAAGGGCCAATGCCTGGACATCTGATGATGGGATCTTTTGATCCAATAAACTCAGAAACAAAACATTAATGAGAACTTTAATCAACAAGTTCATGAGGGTTACCCAGGTGTGGCAGACACTGCTAGGTGCCTTCCCAAATCTACTCTCCACTACTTCCTTGTTAAAGAATTCTGAATTTGTTTTTTAAACAGGATACATGGCTATCCAGCTAAAAGATTATTTTTTAGCTTTCCTTTCAGTCAGCTTAGGACATAACTAGTTTCTGCCAATATGCTGAATGAAGAGTGCTGTGTGCTAGGTTCAGGAAATCTTCCTGTATGGGAGGGGTTTTATTTCTTCTCTCACCTTCCTCCATCCAACAGCTTGGACTTGGGATAAAATGGCAAGAGGCAAGCAGCCATCCTGGACTGTGAGGTGGCCTTGAGGATGGAAGCAACAAACACAATACAGCAAAACAAGTGCAATTTCCTGACGCTGTTATTGCCACAGTAGTCCTGGATTGCCTTATCTCCAGGTTTCTTTCTTGTGAGAGAGAGAGAGAAACTATCTCATTGAAGATATTATTTTTCAGGACATTGTTACTTGCAGTCAAACCTCTAAATCATCACTGCTCCCTCTTCCAAGTGTTCACCAACTACCTGAGCTCAGCCCCACTGCCTAGCTGCCCTGGCTTATCACAGGGGGATCCAGACCAATTAGCTTAACTCTCTCTCTTACAAGGGGCCCCAAATATAAGCTTAACCTTTTCTCCAAAACCTTAATTCCCCTTCTCCAAAACCTTAATTCCCCTAGCACAGTTAGCTCTGTCATTGTGAATTATCTACAGCTTTCTGGTAAACTTTTATAGTTCCAATTTCTTTCCTCTTGGGATAACAAGATTCATGATTTTATTATCCATAATGTAAAGGTAGTTCCGCTGATTTGTTTAAGACTGAATAATGCAACTCTTTTAGTCATGTCAACTACCAAGTCATCATACCTACCAGTGACAGGGTTATTACTGAACTTCAACTAGAATCTTGCCCAGCTAGCACTCACAAAATACACTAAGCCTGGCTTTAGGGACTAAATGGCACTGATTCCTTTCTCTGTTTTCCAGAACTCTAGAGAGTCATTGTCTGTGCTCCTGGACTCAGATTACCACCACTTGAGAGATGAGACTGGGGATCAGTCTCTAAAGAAACTGTTGGAAAATCATCTGGTACCACCTTCAACAAAGTAAGATCAATTGCTTGTGATCTTTTTCAATGTTACCCCAACACTCCTCTAAGCATGTGCCCTTTTTCTGCATCAAAAGTTAAATTCTGCGTCTTCAAATCAAGTTAAATTCTGCGTCTTCAAATCAAATAGAGTAAAGCAAGCTTATGGGCCACATCTGAGCTGCTCCAACTGTCAGGTGCAGAACTGAAGTCTCCCCTGGTGTGAACATCTAACCTTTCTGACTCATCTCAGGCTGTTGCTTTTCTATGAACTTGAGCAATGTCATCATTTCCTCAGGGGATGTCTGAACCCAAACAGATAATGAATGGAAGTATCTTTAAGGGGTTTCTAGATTCTGAGAGTATCTCAGTTCTCTGTATTTGAGCTTTGTCCCTTTCTTTTATGTATTTTAATTGGGCAGTTATGAGAAGTGTGTTCAAGTGAGGAAACATTGTGTTTGGGATTTAGATGCGTAATTAAAATATTTTCCCAGACTCCCTAGTTCTTACCTAATTGCTTTTCCTTCAGCTCTTAGCAATTCTCATCTGATATATGTTATGATCAGAAGCTCGGGATTCTATGGGATTGTTGTGACTGTTTGGGAAGTAGTCAATATTGGTCAGCTGGAAAACCTGATTCTAAAATAACAAGCAGGCATTGGTTGGACACACATTCAATTCATTCAATCTGACAAGCAATAACACTATTTCCAGTCATTGAGTGTTGTCATTTACTTTCAAGTCATTGGGTCCTTGCCATGTGCTGGAAGACTCATCCTATAATCCATAAAGGCTTTTGATGAATTGATTTATCCTAGTTAGTGAGTTTTCTGTTAGCGCTTTTCACATAAAAAGCCACCTATGTCATCCAACAATTCCATTTGCCATTTACTAAATGAAATATATTGGACATGGGTTCATGAGTTTGAAGAAGGTACATAACCCAAGTCTCAAATAAATTTGAAGCACAAGTGACCGCTGGAGCTGATTATCTTCTGGAACTGCTAAACAATACTTGGTCCAAAGTGCTGCGCCAGGTGCCAAAGGAGTCTCGCCTTCTACTATGGACATTAAAACCCAGATAGGGAACACCTTAGGACCCATTCTTAATATCATTGTTTGATGAGTCAATAGAGCATAATATGGGCTCCTTAGCATGCTGCCCTCAATAGGGCACTTTTCATAATATATATTCACAATATACTGCCAATTTGTGATTAGGATCCCCTTGTAAGGGACACTTTGGAAATATACATCTGACTTCACTGTAAACCTGTAATTTTTACTCTGTATAACACCTGGAGAATATCTGGTGTCACATGTACTGCAATATCTAATGAAGTCTTTTCAAGTAAATTGTGGTTAATTCACAGAAATACTCATGTTGCATTTTCATTTTCATTTTGAATATTAGAAAAGTCCTCTTGCTTGGTTCCTTTTCAAAAAAAAAAAAGAAGTTAAGAAAAACTCAACAATAAAAAAACAAGCAACCTGATTTAAAAATGGGCCAAAGACCTTAACAGATACCTCACCAAAGAAGATATACTGATGGCAAATAAGCATATGAAAAGATGCTCCACATTTTATGTCATTTCAATTAAATGAAAATTAAACAACAAATTTAAACAAATTACAACAATAATGAGATACCACTACAGAACTATTAGAATGACCAAAATCCAGAACACTGACAACACCAAACGCTGGTGAGGTTATAGAACAACAGGAATTCTTATTTATTGCTGGTGAGATACAAAATGGAAGACAGTTTGGTGGTTTCTTACAAAATTAATATACTCTATCATATCATCCAGCAATCATGCTCCTTGTTATTTACACAAAGGAGTTGAAAATTCATGTCCACACAAAAACCTGCACAAGGATATTGATAGCAGCTTTATTCACAGTTGCCAAAACTTGGAAGCAACCATGATGTCCTTCAGTAGCTGAAGAATAAATAAAATGTGGTACAAACAGACAACAGAATATCAGTCAGCGTTTAAAAAAAAAAGTAAGCTATCAGATCATGAAAAGACATGGAAGAAACTTATATACATATTACTAAGTAAAAGAAGGTCAATTTGAAAAGGCTTCCCAGATTCCAACGGTGTGACATTCTGGAAAAAGCAAAACTATTAAGACAGTAAAAGACTGGTGGTTGCCAGGGATTGGGGGAAGGAGGGATGAATAGGCAGAGCACAGAGGATTTTTAGGGAAGTGAAACAACTCTGTATGATACTATAATAGTGGATATACTGTACATTTCCTAAATCCATAGAATGTACAACACCAAGAATAAGCCCTCATGTGAACTATGGACTTTGGATGTTCATGATGCATCAATGTGGATTCAACAATTCTAACACATGTACGACTCAGCCAGGGATGTTGATAATGGGGGAGGTTATGTGTGTGCGGGGGCAGGGAAATCTCTGTAACTTCCTCGCTCAGTTTTGCTGTTAGTCTAAATTTCTCTTTAAAAAATTATGTCTTAAAAAAAAATAACTCACCAAAAAACAGAAAACAAACAAAGAGCTGAAAGATGGTTGGAATAGACGGGTCTGAAAGAGAGGGAAAAGGGGCACGTACAGACTGTCTGAAAACCTAGTTCCTCCCGTGCGCCTCTGCCTCTACTGGCGAGCATCCATATGGTAAACCCTGCTGGTTTTCAGTTTTTGCTTTGTCTTTTCACAAGCATAGGCCGCACACTCCGGCACACAGATGAGTGATTAGGGAGATGTCAAGTGGAGAGATGCCGCCAAGCCTTGCAAATGAGTTTGTAGTTAATGCAGGTTCAGGTTACTTTCCAGATGCTTTCAAATAGATGGACACTCCTTGAATGATGAGCTTTTAACCTTGCAGCTGGTCATTTATTTTTCTGATTAGGACGTACCACTCTCTCAACTTCCAGGTGGTAGTTCACTGTAGGCAATAATGGCCCCTTGTTTACTCATCCCCAAACTCTACTGTGTGTTGCCGGCTCATTATTGTGTGTGTTCTTGCCTTTGAGTGCTAAACATTAGTGGATAATCACTTTTTAAAAAAAATAAATTTATGTATTTTATTTTGGCTGCATTGGGTCTTCAGTTGCTGCACGCAGGCTTTCTCTAGTTGTGGCCAGTGGGGGCTTCTCTTGTTGCGGAGCACGGGCTCTAGGCACGCGGGCTTCAGTAGTTGCAGTGCACGAGCTCAGCAGTTATGGCTTGCGGGCTCTAGAGCACAGACTCAGTAATTGTGGCGCACAGGCTTAGTTGCTCCGCGGCATGTGGGATCTTCCTGGACCAGGGCTCGATCCCGTGTCCCCTGCATTGGCAGGAAGATTCTTAACCACTGCGCCACCGGGGAAGTCCAGGAAGGCGGATTCTTAACAACTGCACCACCAGGGAAGTCCCATTGGATAATCACTTTTGATCCTCTCTCTTTGTTGCATTAGAGAAAACCATAGAATGTTCAAAATTCTAGCATTTACTGAGGGAAACAATTGTGCGTGTGTTTTAAGAGAGCAAACTTGGAAACAGAGTGTTCCAAAACACAGAGCAAACCCATCCAACAAAATGCACTTTCCAAAGTAAAGTAAGGAATGGTGAAACTCCGGGTAAAAACTACTCCTTAGAAATGTTTTATGTCAGCCAATTGAGCCCTAAGGGCCACGCACTCCTACCTTACAGTTTAGCATTTCATTTGTTGCATTTATAATTTGCTTAATCTCTATCCCTCCATACCTCCCCTAATCGTAAACTTTAATAACATCAGCAGTTTTAGCAAAATTCCCAGTGGTGTGCCTTCAGAATCAGGCAAAAATTTTTTATATGAGATTCTGAATAACTGTTTCATTCTCTCAATGAGAGAAAGCCATAATTGCTAAGCCTACAGTGGTGCAGAATATGGTAAGTCAGTTTAATAATGTGTGAATAAAACTATATTAAGAAAAAAGGGGTTTGTTTTCATGGATTCAAAGGGAAAGAAAAATAAAAAACAATTCCGGATGCTTCAGGGAGACTGAAAAATCCATACCACAGAGTTCTAGGATTTTTTTTTTCTTCAAAGCCTTTAAGCAACATGAGAAAACCTAAGTATCTTGGACAAAAGGCAAGCTCATGAGTTACCCACTGGGAGTGAGATCTCAGCTTGGTTTTATATTTACACATTATATCCAGAAGTTAAAATTTTAAAAGCCACCGAAGAACCAACCTTGGTTTGAAGGGGTGGGCTTTGGGGGTTGGAGGGAGAGCACTCTTTTTGCCATAAACAACATGAAATCCCAGTGTTCACTGCTGCTGTCATAACACTGTTTTTAAATAAAATATGCATTATTCATCAAATATTGGCGACCATATCATGAAGCCACCTAAAAGATTATTATCTATTCTTATATCCATAAAACTGGCATGTGTGGCTAAGGAAGAGAGAAGGTAGAATTCTGTCATGGCAGAGAATTCTCGGGTAATGGGGAAAGATTTACAAGAATGCCCACCATCCCAATTTGCTCGTGTAATTCCCCATTCTCCCAAGTCATCTCCCACCTGGGCCAGAAAATAGATGCGGGCTAGAACGGAGATGCTGTAGCCACCAAGAAAATGGTTCAAGATGCTACACACTAATCTAATGGGAAACCACCGTGGCTGTGATTAAGGGACTTGATTTCAGGGAAACCCGTATCTTGGGACCACTAAGTTCCAAAAATCCTCTCTCATATAGGCTATTTCATAAGACTTTGAGCTTTTAAAAATTATAGTTCTTGCACCTGAAAAATATTCCAACAATACAAAAGACTGTACAGTGAATCTTAAGCCCCTTTCCCACCCCAGATCCCCTCCAAAGCTAACCCTGATATTAGGTTTTATGCCTATGCAAACGTATATTTTTCCCTTATTTTCATTCAGATATTTAGAATAAGATATACACTATTCTGCACTTGGCTCTATTCAATTAACACATCTTGGAGAATAGTCCTTATCAGTATGTCAAAAGAGCTGCTTTATTCTTTTTCACGACTGCACAGCTTCATTCCTATTGGTTGCTACTGAGGTGGTTTCAAGTGTTTTTTCCCTGTAAATAGTGCTGCAACAAATATCTTTATCCTTTTGTCTTTATTGCCCTAGCCTTCTAATGGGCCCCCTTGCCCTCCATATTAATCTTTTCCGATTTTCTAATCCCTCACATTCCTGCCTGAATAATCTATCTCCGTGGCAAGATTGATCTTGTCACACCTCTGCTTTAAACCATCAACAGTTTTCCCAACACCCGTAGAAAACATCCAAACTCTTCAACATATAAAAATCCTCCACTATGTCCCAGCTGCTTTTTCAGTCTCAGCTATTACCATTCCCTACCAAATATGACACTCATGCTGAAACAAGAGTTCTTAAAATGTACCCAGTTGCCCATGCTTCCATGCCCTTGGCATCATTTACCTTTATTTCTTCTATGAGTTGTTAGATGTGCCAGGAGTAATGCTGGAATCGACCTTTAGTTCTGAGCGTGGCAGGGAAGCCATATTTAACTGCTTGCTGTCATGGGTTTCCACCTGCTGGTTTCAGATGAGATTCACCCCAGGCTTTAGCAATTAGCACACCTGCAGCTCTTTGTATGAGGTGGGAATTGACCTGCTGCTAACTAACATTTGTCTCCTGACACCTTGCCTGAACCTCATCCTGTTTTGCTATGGCCTCTGCAACCCATGAGATACCAGAAGCAAACTGCCTGGCATGTAAAGGAATATTCAGATGAAAGTTCTTCCCCAAGGGCACTCTGGTTCCTATTCCACTGCCCTGCTCGGACCAAAAACCCAAACTCATTCCCTGGTTCTTAGAAGTAAGCCTTCTGGCCCACTTTCGATCTGACCATATCTGGCATTTCCAGTCGTACAAGTCAGCAACTTTCTTTCCTCCAAATCCCCTCCCTGGCATTATTTTACCTGACTTAAACATCGTATTTCTACAATTCTAAAGTAGGATCATGCTCTCTGACTGGTGAAATGAAATCTTTCATACTACAAAGATATGGGGAAAATACATGTTTGTTCGATCAAGGAATGTTCTGACAAATACAAGTAACAGAAATACACTCATAGTGGGATATCTTCTGGTTCCATTTCCAAAATCTAACATGATTGTGTGCCACAAACAATTGAATAGAGGATTGCACATTTTAAAATGTGATTGTGGCTAACTAGTATACCAGGCATGTATTGTGTACAAGGGTACAGCTGACATTGATATAATATGCCAAGCATAAACAGCAAGATCTTTAATCAATGCCATTTAAAATAAATATTGAATCGATTCCTCCCTTTCCTCTGCAAACACTCATCAGGAAAGAAGGAGTAACTTTCTCTTTAGAACTGGTTCACTCTTATGGGCGAATGGATGGACAGACCATGTGTCATGATGAAAAATAATGAGTGAACTCTGTTTTAAAACACCCCCCATGGGACAAACTGTTAGATTTATTTCCTTGCACTAAGACATTGTCTACAGAAAAGCAATATTAAAATACATCTCTCTTGGCAGGGGCAGCAATATATTAATGCAAAGAGGAAAATCGCTATACATTTGTATTTAGCAATTGCTACTCTGTTCAAGAATATCTTAAAGTAGATGTTTAGGAAAAAAATAACACATAACCCCTTTAAGAAACAGATTGTTGTAGAAAAGAATATTAGTCAGATACTGTTATATGAAAAAAAGATTATAAATGAGTGTTGTAACATCATCTCATTTTTATATATGAGAAAATATGCAAATACCAGGCCCTCCTTCCTCCCCACCCCCCCAAAATGAAAGCATAGTTTCCACAATTATCATAGTGCAAATATCTGAGTGAGTGGTGTAAGATGGGAGATTTTTTAAATCTTTTTTTTACTCCTTTTTTAAACATTTTTATGAACGTGCATTTCTATAACAAAATATCCATAAGAGTTATAATTATATGTATATATTCATGCACTTTTCTATATGCGTCTTTTTGGGAATCAGGTTTTTCCATTTCTAAGTGTTTCTAGGTTTAATTAAAGCACACACTCAGTGGAGATGAGCATTTAATGCAAAGGAGAATGAATAAGTGGGATTTAAAAGGGAGAAGGATACATTGTACAGATACTTTCCTGATAGCTGATCCATGTGGCCTAAGGGAATTTTTTCTTTTTTTTTTTTTTCCCCTCAGAGCCAAATGAGATTCAGGGCAGGTAGAGTGAGCAGAAAAGGCCCTGGGAATGCTTAGGGTACATGGGCACACCCTGCCTTCTTCCTGAGGAGTTCCAGGAAGGTAATAAAACTGGAGAGAATTTGCCTTCCTGGGTTTTGACATCTGAGCAGAAATTTCCTAAGCCATGGAAGTGGCTACACAGCTTTTTGAACAACAGAAATATATTGATAGAAAAAAAGAACTTCTCCCCGAGAAACAAAAGGGGAAAAAATAGAATTAGATTAAGTAGTAATCATTTAAAGTTGATGCTTATGTGATGAACTTAGACTACATTACACCTACAGTAAATTGCATATAAACTTTATTTGTATCAAGAAAATCAATATTTACTTTTTAAAATAAAGCGTAACTTTTAAGAGGGAAAAGCACATTTATTTATTATTTTGACCACAGACCTTTCTTGACATGCAAAGCTATCCAGCCCCTCTTCCCTCTCAGGACCCCCTCCATGATTCTCTCCTCCATAAAATCAACAGAAAAAAGAAAAGAAAAGAATATTCCAGGGACTTCCCTGGTGACGCAGTGGGTAAGAATCCGCCTGCCATTGCAGGGGATACGGGTTCGATCCCTGGTCCTGGAAGATCCCACATGCCGCGGAGCAGCTAAGCCCAGCTCCACAACTACTGAGCCTGCGCTCTAGAGCCCACCCTCCTAGAGCCGGTGCTCTGCAACAAGAGAAGCCACCACAATGAGAAGCCCGTGCACCCAGCGAAGAGTAGCCCCTGCTCGCCGCAACTAGAGAAAGCCCGTGCTCAGCAACGAAGACCCAACGCGGCCATAAATTAATTAATTTAAAAAAAAAGAATATTCCACAGCTGTGCTTCCCTAGTAAGGTTATGCTGGTTTTATTTGCATTGGTTTCTACTGAATGCTCTACTAATCAAATCAAAGTACAAGGTTTTAAAGCCTTTCATCTCTCAGCTCTGAGTGAAGCAGTACATCAATTAATAAAAGGAGAAATTTTTTTAAAAAATAGAACAGTGCTTTTTAGTTTATCAAATGCTTTTATATTTTCTCATTTCATCTTCAAACCCACTCAATTTAAATAGCAATTTTAAATGTCCATTTCTAGTTTTTCCTTGCTCAGAATCCATTCCTCCCACTGCTTATGATAGTAAACCTCCATTTCCCTTTGATGAGGCACACCCCTCCTACTCGCATGTGATTCAGATGAGACTGACCTCATCCCATCCCCTAATCCAAGTATGGACGTGTGACTGGGGGTTAGACAAACAGTGTATTCCGCCTCCCTGGCCACAGTGGTTGGTTTAGAGACAGACACATGACTTAAATCAGTCACACAGACTAAATTCTAGGATTTTTCTGAAGTTGATAAACCAAGAGGCTCTAAGCTGAAAGCTTGTGGGAATCACTGTGATGAGAAAGGCTGCCCAGAATGGTACCAACACAAAGGAAGCAGAACTAAGAGATGGAGAGGCACAATGTCCTGATGAAGCTATTTAACACCTGAATCAGCCACACCTGAAGACAGAGATACCCTTACACCTTACAGGTATACAATCCAGTAAGCCAGGAAGCACCTTCTTCTTTGTCTAGCTCAAGTCACGTTTGTGTCACTTAAAAATCAGGAGTCCTAGCAGATATACATCTCTTCCCCTTACCAGCTCTGGGAAAAGTGGAGCCAGTCCGCCCATGCAGCCCTATTCCAAGACACCACTGATCCCCTGAAGGCAGCTACCTGAACTGCCTCTTTGTGTTTGAAAGAAAATGAGTATTCTAGAAAGAGGTGGCTAGTAAGTCATAATTCATGAAGTATGAGTTATTACAAACATATTAGCATCTCTTAACAGAGATCCACACATTGAAGCCATAAGTATTAGCAGGCAAGTCTCTAAGGGGATCAAGTTCTGACTTGGAAACACCCATAGGCTTTAGGATAAAGATAGCTTCCACTGACCAGTTCTGAGATCTTTGCCTAATTTCTTAATCTTCTGAACCTAAGTTGCCTTATAAGCAGTAAGAGTAATAGTATTCGCCTCATAGAGTTTTTATGAAGACCTATGATATTTTATAAATAAAAAATACTTAGCACACTGCTGGGCACAAAATAGATTCTCAGTAGAGAGTGGTTTTTATTAATAACTTGGGATGCTTTTAATAATATGAAAGAAGTGGATACCCACAGTGGCATAGGTAGGATGCCCTGACCAACTAGAGAAAGCACAAAGCCACCAGGGAAGTCAAGAGTGGAACAGCCTGCAGGTCACAGAAAGAAAGTGAAAAAGCTCTACTGACCAATGTGTTGAAAACCACCATTTTTCTTGGGTGAGTACTGCCAAAGAATATTCTTTTGGGTTTGGGGACCAGTGCCCAAAGTGCCAGAAGGGACTTTTAGAGAGAATGAAGCTAACAATCGGTTCCCTTATTCTGTTTAATCTTTAAGTGATTAGCAAAAATAAAAATTTTTTTAATCACTTTTAACAGCATCATATTTCAATTATCAAGTGCTGAATTAAAATGGAATGCAAACACTAAACTTTAACACACTGCTAAAAATGAACATGTCTAAAATATTAATAGCAACTCTAAATGATTTATAATGCCCTCTTGGGCATATTTTATGATTTATTGATGTCATTTTATCTGCTCCATGGGTGACAGAGTCACCTCACTGTGTGTGCTCTGGTGGGTTTCTAGGCTAGTTATTCAGAAAACTATACACTCAAACCTTTGCTGCATGCATATCAGACTGTAGGTAAAGTAAAAAAGGTAAAAATGTTCACTTTTTCCATAAATCAGGGAATTGTGGGGGACAAACAGACTTTAAAATTGGTTATTTCTTGTTTTCTCAACTTCATGCAGGGCCATATTGGAGCTATCTTCAATGGATGTGAATTTCACAACCTCTCAGGTTAATTTATAATGTCAGTCTTTGTTGACAAGAAATTCAGCTTTAGATGTAACCTATGACCCTTTCTGTACCAAGAAAAGCCCATTTTCTAGAGAATACCTCATAATTTCTTTGGTAGTTCACTTCCCTTCTTCGACCTAACAATGCATTTTTCAAACCTTTCTGTCCAGCCCAGATATATTATTGCCCAGCTCTCTGCTTTATGATTTCTTTCTATTTTATGATTTGCTTCTAGTCTACAGGTTTCCTAAGACTCTCTTAAGCTATGGTAGCCAAAATCTGCTTTAATCAAAATTGGACTTGTCTTTTACTTCGTTTCCAACATGGTTTCCATCTCGCAGTCATTTCTCCTTCTCCAGAGATGGAAAGATCTCATTTCGTCCTCTGGACATCCAGAACTTCTTTTCATCACCTCTCCACTGACAGCCAAACACATCTAAACAGTAGTGACATAGGCCTGCACTTCCGGGGAACAGCTCATACTCAAAAATTACCATTCACTCCTCTACCTGCCCCTTTATTCAAAACTCCAAACTCTTCGATATAGGAATACATGGATATGGGGGGGATTAGGGAGGGGGCTCTGAGAGCCCAACCAATTAATTCATGTTGACAATTCCCCATCTGAAATTAGAACCAAGACCCAGGATTCTGTGTAGTATTAATAAATAGCCAAAAAACAAAACAACGAAAACCCACCCAAACCCAAAAAACAAACAAAAACCAAACTAAAAAGCCCCTCAATCTTTTTCTCTGTTTATTTTTCTGTACCCAATATGTGATTTACTTTTTGAACTGCAGTTCAACGTTGCTGACTCATGGTCCCTGTATTTTTTCCACCATAGACATAGCTAGTCACTTCTTATCTTATTTTGGTGACATCTGTTTTTCCTCACTATATCACAACCCTATAATTACGTAGGCAGCACCCAATGATCCTAAGACGTAGTATATAATCGCTAAATTTTAACCTCTAGCAAACAATTACCATAGGAACCAAAGGCTAAATAGAGGCATGGTATCTAAATTTGCCACATTTCTCCTTTATCTGAGACATTTAGAAGAGGTGATTATGCTTATGAAGGTATGAGTACCCAATGGTTACTCAATATGCACCTGTCTATTGAGTGATTATATATAATCAAGCACCTGCCTGGGCATAGATGTCTACCACGTACCAGGCCAGGTCTACCCAGGCAGCAGCTGGGGTTGATAACTTGGGTTAGGCTGAGCAAGAGCTCTCACTTAGCTGAGTGGTGGGAGGTGTTGGTTGGAACCTCTGGAGAACAGACACTGAGATGGAGTTAGAAGTGCAAAAGGTTTACTATGCTGGGGAGTGGTATTTGTGAAAAGAAATAAAGAAAGTAGGATTGGGTGTGGGAGCTGTCAGATGATGATGCCAACCTCACAAAGTCTCTGCCAGCCTGGAGAGGAGCTCTGAGCAAAGGGTGCCCATAAAGGGGTCATCATTAGTAGAAATGGCCAGGCCTGGGAGAAGAGCTGGCCTGGGCTTCTGAGCTGAAGCAGACTTGAAGAGGTCAACAGCTGGAAGCACTCCTGATGCTAGGCAACAAGCTCTTTCTTCAAAGGGGGCCTAAGCAGTGCATCTCTGAGTCTGCTGCACAGGCTAAGTCCAAAACAGTACAGGAGAGTGAAGGATCCAATCTAAGTATATAGAGCCAAGAATTCTAACCTCGGTGAAAAGGGTTCAGATCAAATAAGGTCAGGATTTAAAAGGGTGGAAGTGAGTGTTATAGCTCAGGAGGGACCTGAGCATGAGGTTTACCATCAGCTGGAATTTAGGACTTTCTTTTTTGTTCAAGAGAAGCCACAGACATAAATGGGTCACTCTAGCTGAAAGGGCCAGGGGTGTAATGAACAATTAAAAATATATAAAACACACCATCAGTGTCTCTGCTTTAAGTAGACACATGAATTTAAAACTTTGGGAAACATATGGCATTTGCTCCACATCTGCCAAGTGGCATAGATCCCCTGTCACATACGCATGAATGAAGTCAGGCGGGATGGGGAAGGAGGCAGGCTCTGCAACGGGACAATCAGTCCAAGCCCCATTACTACAGCTCCAAGCCCTGCGACCTCGAGGAAGTTATTTATCCTCACAACCTAAGTTTATTGTACATAAAATAAGGACAAAAACTAGAACCCATCAGACAGGGCTGTTGTGCAGGTTAAACCCATGTTATTCAAAGGGTGAGTCTTGGACCAGCAGAGCCACCATCAGTTGTTAGAAATGAAGAAATCTTGTGACCCATCCTGGACCTACGGAATCAGAATCTACATTTTAACAAGATCCCCAGGTGACTGTGTGTGCATGTTAAAGGTTGAAAAGCACTGGGTTAATGTACTGGGTTAACGTACTGGGTTAAGTACATCAAACACTTAATACAGTGTTCGGCATGTTGTAAACACAATAGATACTACTTGTTATTGTTTTTGTTATTATAATTGTTATTTTCATCCTGAATCATCTTGGGCAAGCACATCACTTAAGAACCTGAGCTTTCCAGCCACATAACACAGGGAGATCAGCTCAGTGCTTTGTGACCACCTAGAGCAGTGGGATAGGGAGGGTGGGAGGGAGGGAGACGCAAGAGGGAAGAGATATGGGGATATATGTATATGTATAGCTGATTCACTTTGTTATAAAGCAGAAACTAACACACCATTGTAAAGCAATTATACTCCAATAAAGACGTTTAAAAAAAAAAGAACCTGAGCTTTCTAATCTGTAAAATGGGAATCATAATAATATCCAACTGCCTGAGGATTAGATCATCTTTTAAAGTCTTTTCAAACTCCAGGAGACACTTATGATTCAAGCATGACCATATAATGGCAACGGCTGATATTTTGACAGCCTTTACTGTGTGTCAGGTGCTGTTCTTAGCGCTTTACTTTTCTCATCTTATTTAATCATCCAACAGTGCTATGAGAAAAGTACTATTTTTTTTTTTTTTTTTTTTTTTGCGGTACGCGGGCCTCTCACTGTTGTGGCCTCTCCCATTGCGGAGCACAGGCTCCCGACGCGCAGGCTCAGCGGCCATGGCTCACGGGCCCAGCCGCTCCGTGGCATGTGGGATCTTCCCAGACCGGGGCACGAACCCGTGTCCCCTGCATCGGCAGGCGGACTCTCAACCACTGCGCCACCAAGGAAGCCCGAAAAGTACTATTTTTAATGCCACTTTACAGATGAATAAACTGAAACGTGAAGAGATTAAATAATTTGCTCAATAAAACACCCAGGGGTAGAATAAGAATTTGAACTTTGGCAGTCTTATGTAACCATTTATACTCTTAACCTTGTCACTATCCTGTCCCTCAAGCCAGGCCATCAAAGAGAGAGGTAAACTAAACTAACTCTAACACAACCAGTGCAATCCGCTGTAGTACTTGATACATCATTGTTATAGCAGGCAACATTCAGGCTGTGGATTCTCAAATCTGGCTGCATATATTTTAAAGACTGGAGATTTTTCAAAATACAGACTTCTGAGTCTCATCCCCAGAGATTCTGTTTCAGTAGTTTAAAAGTAGGGCTGAAACTTCTAATCTTTTTCTTTTTTTTTTAAGCCGTTAGATATTATTCTGATGCAGAGTCAAGACTGAAAATGTGTGGGAATATGGGTTAATAAGCCACCACCTCCATGTCCAGTATGTGATAAGTCAAACTTCTTTCCAAAGCAATTGAAAGGAATAAGAAGGGAAGAAAGGAAGGAAGGGAAAGAGGGAGGGAGGGAGAGAGTTTTGTTGGTGATGGAGGTGTGAGCCATTCTCCCTAATTCCACAACACACATCCTCATGTCTAAGTGGTTTCCTTGCAAGTTCTGTAGACAGTAATCGTACATCTCCTGAACCGCTGTAGTTTGGGGGATGTTTAACGGCACTGAGCAGGAAATATCTTGGTACCACTGAGTGGAGGAATTTATTTCACCTTATCTCCATGAGGGAGACACTCTTTCAGCCAAAAGAAGGTGACTAGAATCCTGCACATCATCCAAGACAACAGCGAGAGGACTACACCACAGCTGGAGAAGGGAGGGTGGAAGCAGGACAGTGCTTGCTGAGAAGGAAAGAATGGAGGGACTGGCACAGAATCCATAGGTGCTCCCAGATACTCAAGTACAGTAGGACATCAGTATTTTCTAGAGCATCCCACACTCAAGCAGGTCTACCATAACAATGGATACAGCCTAGACTTGAAGCAAACTTTAGACTTGACATACATAGAGCCAGAGAAACTGCAATATGGGCCCATCCCAGCACAGGGGGCCAGGGACATTGAAAAGCATGGACTGTTGATGAGGAAGAGGGGAGCTCAGCAGAAGAGATATGTTAACAGAAAAAACTCCCTGAGCCATTCATACAGAGGAGGGAGGACTGGAAAATGAGATCAAATTCCACTTGTGATAGTTTACAGTTTGTTGTTTATATTAATGCCAAATATAAATTAAAACTAATTATTAGTTTTAATTAGTTAGTTTTAATTCCAGGGCTTTGGTTTCAATTATTCTCAAAAAATCATTTTATTATCTTTATAAAGTCCTCAGTTAAAAAGATCCTCAGAATTATCATACAGACAACTGGACCAGATAAACCCAAGCTGATGTTAGGGTTCTGATACCCAGCTTGATTAAACAGAAACACCTAGAAGACACTGCCTCAACTTGATTTTGTTCTCAGCGTAACACATTATACAGCCATCCCTCCAAGGCTGTGGAAAGGTAACAGGTTAGCAAGCAATGTGGAAAAATCACTGTTTCCGTGACTAGGATATTTTGAATTGAAAAAGATGGCATAATATACCAGACTACAGCATACATAGTAAGAATCCTAGATTTGAATGGAGTGAAACCAATAGTTGAAATTGAGGAAGCATTTAGGTTAAAAACAAATGGATGATCATTTATAAATAAAGCTTTAGTTAACAAATAACATATAACAAATTTTACTTTCATTGTTACTTAACATCACAGAATTCTTTGGGGATGCACCAACTATGAGGAACTAACGACAGCAGTGAATAATTTATGTGGAATATGGAGCCATAGATAAAAGAGAAGAACAGTTGACTGGTTTTTTTCCAAGAAACTGCTAATGTTACGTTACATTTTATTGAACCAGCCTCAAAAAATAACAGAAGCTGAACATTATTATTGCCATTATTACCTTTTCTTTCCAAGTGCCATATCTTGTTCTCTCTTGAGCTGATACATTCTGATTACTTTTGCTTACTTTAGAGATTTGCTTTTTCTAGTAAAAAATGCTTGACTAGAACCTCTCATATTCGAATATCTTCAAGCTATAACCACTTGCTATCAAATTTAAGTAATCTCCCTTATCTTATTGGAATCCATTTGTTCATTTCCAACCTACACCTTCCATTTAATATATGGATCTGTTCTTTGGTGCCCTTTCTCTCTAACTACAAAGGAAGAATGTGTCTTTCATTATTCACAGTCATAGCTACAGCCTCACATCATCCAAGGAATCAGGACAGCTGACACAACGTCTGTGCAAATATGACTATGGCAGGACTGTGTGTGACTGAAAGACTCTGTGGGTCCAATTCACCTTGGATTAAGCAAAGGAACTGACTTCCAGGACCTTGAAAACAGCTGTGATGGAGCAAACAAGCCATTTAGCAAGGGTCACAGATGTGTGGCCTGGTTTGGGCTATTTGCCTCTTTTCATTTTCAGAAAATCTTCCGCGGCCAACGCTGCTCTGAGTTTCTGATCAGGCTCATCATTGTTTGTGGAAACTGTATTATTCACCCTGGTACAGGAATCTAACGATTCACCAAGTGCTTCTGTTTGTTCTGGGTGTTTTGTTTTATGGCTTGGGGATTTTTTTTTTTTTTTTTTTTTTTTTTTAGTATTTTTGTTTTGGGCTATTGTTCAGGGAAACTAGGGTCAGAGCTCCTTATGTCCACCTTTAAAGCTGTTAACCTTTTCTTCCCTATCTTTGATAAAACGTCCTATTCTGCATAGAAGAAATATGCAAAGTGGATTCAAATTTAGCTTTGTGAGGTGTGGAAACTCTCTTGGTTCAACAGGGGCAACTTGGGATGGAACTCTGGACAAAGAAAAATAAAGGCAGGTCTAGTCCTTCCCACTTTGTGCTCCCCAACCTCTCATCTTCAACCACTAAAAATTAAAAGAAAAAAATTAAATCACAGGGGTCTTGTTTTGCTATAACAAAAATACCATGAACTGGGTGGCTCACACAAGAAATATTTATTTCTCACATTTCTGGAACCTGGGAAGTCCAAGATCAAGGTGCCTACAGATTTGGCATCTGGCGAGAACCTGCTTTCCTGGTTCATAGACAGTAGTCTTTTCATCATGTCCTCACATGGAGGAAGGGACAAGAGCTCTCTGGGGCCTCTTTTATAAGGTCGCTAATCCCATTCATGAGGGCTCCACCTTCATGACCTAATCACCTCCCCAAAGCCCACCTCCTAATACCATCACATTGGGATTAGGATTTTAACATATGAATTTGGGGGGGTGGGGGGAGACACAAATATTCAGTCCATACAGCAGGTAACCAGAGTTGTTAGTGTCAAGAGAAACCGAAAGATAGTGTCGGTAAAATATAATTTGTGTAACCAGTACATATTACTTCACAGGTTGTTTGTTGAATAACAGCCAATCTTGCCTCAGGAGGGTCCCTGATGATGCACTGGAGCCCCCAATGTCCATATTAGCAGGAAATTAGTTTATCTCTTGGATCCCCTCATCCCTTCCATACATGTAGAAATTCCAGGATTCCAAGATGCTAAAAAGTCTAAGGAGGGAATCCTGTTTGTTTCTATCCTACTACTTCACTACTTTGGAGCCAAACGCACTCCATTATGGCTGGAGAATTTCACCACTGCTACCAAAGCTGGTTGGCTTGGAGTGAGCAGGCACAGGGAAGGCAGATGAAGTTGCAGCTGAAGCCTGGACAGCCTGGAGTGGCTTCCTCTGCCCGATGCTGCTGTTTCTGAAGGTGCTTAAATAGAATAGAAGGTGATCAGCTGAGGCTGGCCTCTGCAGTGCACCGCCTGCCCAGCCTCTAGTGGTTCTTCTAGGTTCCCTGGAGGGGGAGCCCAATCCCACAGTGCTAGGCTCGGCCAAGAAGCTCCACAACAACCTTCCTGGGCTTTCAAGTGCAGCTCTTAAGATTTCACTACCCCACCTTTTCCAAGGTCAGGAGTCGCATCCTGGATGCTGATTTCAGGAACCTCAAAGACCTCTCATTCATGGAGCCAACCCCTAGAAATAGAAGCTCCTTCTATTTCAGGCCCCAGCCCAGATTCAGATTCTACCACCAAATGAGTAAAAAGACAGGAAAATCTCACCAACAATTGTTATTATGTGATCTCTAACATCTATATCCTAAAGTCTGTTTATATACAAGGCAAGTCATCTTCTTTTATCTGTAATGTTTTCTTGAAAAAGTGAATAACAGTCAAATGTGAGAATTTTGAAAAACTTCCTGGGATACATTTCACATGGGCTAAAAATGCATTTAACTATATATTCATATATACTACTAGTAAAAGTGGCTGCTTCCTATCATAAGGAAATGGGGGCACCAAGTCAGAAAATAGTTGTTTTTCATAAAACAACATCTAGAACTATTTGACTTTAAAATATGACCATTTGTAGATTTGATAACAAAAAAGAAAAATTTTAGGGCTTCCCTGGTGGCGCAGTGGTTGAGAGTCCGTCTGCCGATGCAGGGGACATGGGTTCGTGCCCCGGTCCGGGAAGATCCCACATGCCACGGAGCGGCTGGGCCCGTGAGCCATGGCCGCTGAGCCTGCGCGTCTGGATCCTGTGCTCTGCAACAGGAGAGGCCACAACAGTGAGAGGCCCGCGTACAGCAAAAAAAATAATAATAAAAAGAAAAAGAAAAACTTTAAATTAAATACTACTTTAAGATAAACAAAAAAGCTTTGGAGAGAAGTGAATCACATGTAGATTCAGGAAAAAGAGCAACTTCAGACTTCTAAGCAATAACAATAGAAGCCAGAGGTAATGGAGAAATGCTTTCTAGCTTTTGAGGGAAATTATTTCCAAATTAGAATTCTAGTCTCAATCAAACGCTTATATCTTACAGTAGAATAAAGATACCTTTAGGCATGCAAGGCATATTAGCCAGGCTAGTTTAATATAGCAGAAGTTATTCTAGCCAGTTGCTATGGTCTGAATATTAGTGTCTCCCCCAAATTTGTATGTTGAAATCCTAATGCCCAGTGTGATGGTATCAGGAGGGTGGTGAATGGCCCTCATGAATGAGATTAATACCTTTTATAAAAGAGACCCAAGAAAGCTCCCTTGCCCCTTCTGCTATGTGAGGACACAGCAAGAAGTTGGCAGTCTGCAACCTGGAAGGGGGTCCTCACCAGAACCCAAGCATGTTGCCTCCAGAACTGTGAGAAATAAATTTCTGTTGATTTTAAGCCACCCAGTCTGTGGTATTCTGTTATAGCAGTCCTAACAGACTGAGATATCAGTTTAAGCCAAAAGGACTAGCTATGAGACAGAATTCACAGACTGAGGTGGAGGAAATGGACTGTGTTTCCACAAGTGACACCCGAGTACCATGGCACAGAGCTGCCCAGTGAGGGAGTCACTGCCTCTCACAGAAACCACCAAGCCAGGAGGCTGCTGGCACTGGTTCCAGGTCCTACCTCTGTCTCTGCCATCACTTCAGAGCCCTGCTGTGCTGCTGCACCTGCCAAGTGGAAGCCTTAGGCCCTACCTCTTTCCCAAGTAATCCAGTTCTGGATCCAGATTCTGACTCTGGCAAAGATGCAGCTGACAAGTATAATCAAAGCCACGTGTCTGCAATCCAACAACTAGAAAATGACCTGAAAAATGTCTTTCTTTAAGAATGCAGAATTTATAATGTGGGAAACTATTAAAACAATGGGAAAGGGGTGTTCAAAAATGTGGGGCAGCCTGAATAATAAATGACCACTGCACGCAGACTTGAACTTTTACCTCTTATGGACTCTTTTTTAGGAAGCGACCAGAAAATATTAGTTTCATCACCAAACAAGGGAATGAATCAAGAAATAAGGAGATACAAAATTAGGAAATAGGAGATCTCATACAGGGAGGCGGGCAAAGGAAGTTTCAAGATGATGGTAAAGGGAAGGTTTAACTAGCACTCTAGTGTGAGCAGGAAGATGGCGCTTGTACGAAAGGGATGGGAATGGGGAGGGGAAGAATCAGGTAGATCACCTGATGTTTTCATCTGAAACTATCCAACAACTCCATCAGAGAATTAGGACAGTTTATAGAGAGCACTGAACTATGGTGGTGGGAATGGGGAGAGACAAGTATTAACCCTAAGAAAATAAAAAGTTATTTAAGGAAGGAAATATAATCTTAGGATGCTGCAGGTCTTAACTGTAAATAGTGTTTATGTGGGCATGATAGTGTAAACACTCAATATTAAATGAAAGCAGTGATGTAATTATATTAGGAGTTGGAGTAAGAAGGGGAAGAGAACTCATTGGAAGGGAAAATACATCGGGTACAAGTTCCCATCTTGTACATTAGGAAACCAAAGATAATAGCTAACATTTAAAAATCAAGAAACAGTAATATAAGCATGTTACTTAGAATGTGGAAGTAAACACCAGAATAAACAGTTTTTTTTTAATATCGAAATATGTTGCCTTGAGGGAGCAGAAGTTTGGAGCAGGAAGGGGTGAAGACTGCTGTTTTCATTATAAGCCTGACAGCATTATTTCACTTTTAAAGTCACATATATATGCAAACATACATAAATACATTTACATAGTTACACATAGATAGATAAATTTTAAAAATTAAACACAGAAAAAAGCATCTCTTGGTGTGCACTTGTAGCCTTTCTGTCCTTAAAACTCATACATCTGCTGTCTCTAATTCTCCCCTTTTTATGGTACACCTGTTCATTCTAGAAACCATTCTCTAATCCTGTCAAAATGACAAACTACACTGGCCATTGGCTGCTTCCCAAAAATCAACCCTAGAGAAACTATAGAAGCTGGAGGGAACTCGGATTTGAGGATCTAATGACTAAAAATGAATAAAATACAACCCTATGAGAAGTCCCTGGGGAGTCTGAAGACTCAGAAGTGTTATGTGAGGGCTGCGGAGGGGTGGGGGTATGAGTGAAAGGAGAGAAGGCTTCAGCCGGCCAGGGAAGGCAGCTAAGGTGGCTGTGAGAAGAGCCACAGGAGAAAGGAGAGGGTCTCGTCTGTTCTCGCTTCTCGCCACCGGGGACGGTGACAGACCGCCAATCACCGAAGAAACTGGCAGCAACAGTCACGGCTGCAGGGGTCAGGAGGGTACAATAAGAGATGTGCAAAAGCCCTGCAGGAGAAAGGAGGGATGGAAAGGGTGGTGTGTACTGACCAGTTACCTTTGGGTATTCTCCAAACCCCTAGGGCAGGGAGAGTGAATCTATGGAGATTACTTCTAGAGAGTTTAAATGGGAAAGACATACTAGAGAAGTTATTTGTAGATGATGGAAAATTAGAATGATCACCATCAGTTCTATGAGGCTCTCTTCCCTGGCTTTGTTTCACCTACAGGTACATCAACTGAAGGCTGGGTTGTAGCCATTTCCCAGCACAGAACCTTGTGTAGTAACTGATATCAAAGGGGAAGAGGAGTTCTTTCAAAGAAATAACCAGAAAGCCATAGAAGGAATACAACTACTATACAAGAAAGACAACAAACTCAACAGTATAAACCATCTAAATTATATAGGATTGTAAGAGGAAATGGACCAAGAAATTAAAATAATTATGCTGAATATATTAAGAGGCTAAGGCTGATACCAGCAATGTTAAGCAAGAACAAGAAAACATAAGAAAGGACTAAACTGAGAAGTAGGTATGAAATATGTAATAGCTAGAGTGAAAAAGGCAATAGATAAGATACATAGCAAGATGGACAAAGGTGAATAAATCACTGAGTTGGAAGATCAGATTGAGAAACTCTCCCAGAGGTCATCAGGAAAGGATAAAGAGACAAAAAATACAAAGAAGCTAGGAGATGTAGATGTTGGAAGGAAAAGGGCCAACACCTGTGAGCCATGGCTTTGTGCTGTGTCAGCTTAGCTAGGCTGAACTCCCTTTCCCAAAATCCCCTTTCTTGTGTGTTTCCAGTTAGGGTGGGCCATAAGCAAGATCTCTGTGAAAGGTTCTAAAGTTGTTGTCACTTACCTGCCACCTCACTTCACTGGTGTGAAGAAGCAGTGGAGCCTCCAAATGCTCCACCTTCCATAGATCCCCTTAAGGTTCTCTGATTCCTGAAGCAGGTGTGTGTTTGGCCATGGTGATAAAAGCCCCCGATTTCTGCAAGAAACACATATATTCAAGGTTAGAGGTAACAAGAACTAACATAAGTTTCAGTCTGTTCACAGGTTCCAGCTTGTGCCTCTATAAGGACTCCAACTTGTCCTGCTCACCCCCACCTGACTTCCATCTTCCCTTCCCAACTACTTGTTCTGTAGTTTTAAGGCTTCAGCATTGGAAGTGAAATGAATATACATGTGTGTATGTATGTATGTATGTATACACACATACACATATATGTATAAATATGTGTATATGTATATTTTTTAAAGTCATTACATTTGAAAGAATTGGGCTGGGTATAAAATTCTAGGTTCAAATTTATTTTCTTTTAATATTTAAAAAGTATCTTTCCCATTTGTCATCTTGCACCCACTGTTCAATTTGATTCTTATTCTAGTTGATGATCTCTTCATTATTTCTGGAAGTTTTAAAAATTTCCTTGGATATACAGACATTGATAAATTTAAGAAAGTAATAGGATAAGTAAACATGAGTAAGGGTCTTAAGCAGCTACACTTGAACAAAAATAGAATAATTTTTTGAGCCAGCAGAAAATGCAATAAATTGAAATACAAGATATGGTGGGAGAAATAATTTCTAATATAAAAGAAATTACAGTAAATGTAAGTGGATTTAACTCACAAATAAAAAGAAAAATACTTTCTGAGGGTATTAAGAAATAAAAACAAAATCCAAACATATGTTGTGTATGAGAAAAATTCTGAAAACCAAAAGACACAAAAAGGTTGAAAATGAAAGAGTTCAAGACAGGAAGAAAAAGAACCCCAAAACCATGAAAGAAGGCTGGAATAGCAATCATAATAGTGGATTAAAAAAAAAAATTAAGGTAAAAGGTAAACAAAAAATAGAGTGAGAAGAGATAACCATCACAAACATGTATGCACCTAACAATAGGTCACAGTAACTGACAGCATATGGAGAGAAACATATAAATAGTTGGAGCTTTTAAAACCAAACTATCAAAAATGTATTAAGCAAACAAAAATTAAGCAGACCCTTATCTAAACAGTATAATTAGTGGGCTTATCCTATTAATTATATTGTTCAGATCTTTGATATGAATGTTCAGTGGTATGCTATGTATAATATATATGCTTTGATACATATGCTATAGTAGTTCATGCAACAAATAGCAAATACACATTTTTAGAAGCATACACATGTTTAAACTAACAGATTAGGCCTATAGGAAGTCTCAATAAACTTGCCAGGAACAATATCATGCAGATGAATTAATATTAGAAATTAGTAACAGGAAAGGTTTTTTAAATGTCCTATATTTTGAAAATACCATGTTACTAAATAACTCATAGGTTAAAAATTAAATTATAATCAAAATGAGAGACTATCTAGAATTGAATGAACATGAAGACACAAAATGTGTGGGACATACCTAAAGCAGTGTTTGAAGGAGCATTTACACCTTTAAATATGCTTATCAGGAAACAATAAAAGTTGAAAAGAGGGATTTCCCCATTGGTCCAGTGGGGGGACTCTGCACTCCCAAAGCAGGGGGCTGGGTTCGATCCTTGCAGGGAACTAGATCTCACATGCATGCCGCAACTAAGAAGTCCGCAACCCTGCATACCTCAACTAAGACCCGGCACAGCCAATATTTATTTATTTAAATAAATAAATATTTAAAAAGAAAAATATGCTAAACATCCAACTCAGGAAGTTATAAGAAAGAACATCAAAGCAAACCCAAAGAAGAAAAAGGATATAATAAAGGAAAAGAAACAATATAATGACTTTTCTTAGTAGAGGAAATTAATAAAACTAAAGTTCTACTTTGAAAACATTACCAAGATAAACCTCTGATAAGACTGATCAAGAGGAAAAAGAGACAATGAAAGTAAATAAAACACAGATCAAAATGAAGATGGGGAAATAACTGCAGATTTAAAAAACAAACAGATAAAATGGATAAATTCCTAGAAAACATAAGACGTCAACTGGTACAAGAATAAAAAAGGAATTTAAAATAGACCTACAAGGATCAAAGAAATTTAATTGGTAGTTAAAACTCCATCCCAAATTGCTCTAGGCCTGGATGCTTTTAAAATTGACTCTATCAAACTGTTAAAAACACAATTCCTATTACATAAGTCGTTCCAGAAAATGCAAAAAGAAAGAATAATCCTCAGTTCATTTTCTGAAGCTAATCTATCTCATTTCCCTTAATACCTCTGGCTTTCAAGCCATAGTCTGGAAAGTTTTCCCTACTCCCATTTTATAGAGGAATTCATCCATGTCTTGCCTTGTACTTGCATGGTTTCATCTTATTTTTATGTTTGTGTTTCTGATCCATTTGGAATTTATTCTGGTATATATTGTAAATAATGAATCCAATTTTCTCTATTCCCACATGGCTACACACAGTGGTGTGCTGTAGCTGGCTCATGACAGCTCACAAGAGCTGATTGTTAAATTTTCAGGAATTTTGTGAGCTGATTGTTAAACACAGCCATTATTACAAAATAAATTATATAAACGTACAATGAAATAAATCATGTTCAAAGCAAAGTTAATAAATATTCAAAACTCATCACTTCCTGATTATTTTAATACATTTTACTATTATCAAGGTTCTTGGGGTTATTTTTGTCTGTGGTGGTAAGACTCTAGAATGGCATGCTGCTGTACATCTCTCAACTCAGTATTAAAAATCATATTGCTAGCATGAAATTGGCTATGGTGGTAGTATTCACATCATGAAAGTTGGCAGTGCCAAAATCGGGGCTTAAGTTATTGTTTTGTTGACTGTATACTATAGAGATCACTATGGCCAGTAGGCCAAATCCAACCTGCCACTTGTTTTTGTAAATAAAACTTACTGGACCACAACCACACCCATTTTTTGACCTATTATCTGTGGATGTTTTTGTGCTATAATGGCAGAGGTGAATAGTTGCAACAGATACTAAATGGCCCCAAAAGTCTAAAGTATTTCCCATGTGACCCTTAGAAAAAGTTTGCTGACCTCTGGCCTAGACTTAAGACAATGATGGAGAAAATGTCAACAATGTAGATTCATCTTAAAAGTGCATTTGTCTGTAGCTGTTACACTGTGAATAGCACAAAAAATTGAGAAATAATCTTCCAGTAGTTGGAACCTATTATCCAATTCAGCAAAGAAGTCACTCATGTCCTTCACAAATAAGTCAAGATTCAACATTGTCATTTCACTTTCAGCTTACTTATTAATGTAAATGAAAATATCAACCTACATTCACATGAAAGCTACACTCAACAATTACAACCATAGGTTGGTTATGAATAAGAATTTGGCAAAAATCAAAGAAAGCATTCTGTGAGAATCAATTAATTATATGGTGTTGACAATACAGAATATTGTATATTTTATTACTATTAATAAATTACTAAATATCCTTTATATCAGTAAAATTAATAGTATACATATATACATGCATATATATGTGTATAGATGTAGATATAGATATTGATACATACACACAAACACGTGTATATGTGTATGTATTAAACATTTATCAGCACAACACTGGCTACACAGCATCTCAATTTCACTTATTAAACAGTTTGTATCTCTAGTTTAAAGTGAACACAATGAAACCATTATCTGTGATTTCAGTCCAGAGCTATAAAGCAAGAAACAATGCTTTAATAGTTTGGTCAGCTGAGTTCCATTGACAACTACTATGCTGAATTTTCTTAAGTGTGCTAATCTTTCTGTAAGTAAACCACAATCTTCTATTATTAAAAATATTTATTTTTAAAAATGTATCTTATCCTTACTGATTTGAGATGCTCCCTTTATTATATACTAAATTTCCATATGCATATTATTCTATTTCTCATCACTCTCTTGTCCCACTTGTCTGTCTATTAATGTGTCAATACCAAACTGTCTTAATTATAAAGCGTTTGTGGTTTGCTGTAATGTAACTGCAAACCCTCCCATTCTCTCACCCAATTGCTGTTCTCTTTCAGGATGTTTTAACCATTCTTCCCTGTTTGTTTTTTCAGACAAGTTTTATAATCATATCGTGTTGCTACAGGGGGAAAAAATCTGATGATACCATTATTGGGCATTTCATAAAGTTATAAATAAAAATAGAGAAAACATATTTTTAAATGATGTTGAGTTTTTCTATCCAAGAAAGAGGCACATTTTTCCATTTGTTGAAATCAACTTTTATAACTTTCAGGTTTATTTTCCTCATGTAGGTTCTGGATACCTCTAATTAAGTTTTACCTTTGCAATTTTTTTTTTTAAATCATAAGAGGATCTTCTCCTCCATTACATTTTGTAATTGGTTTTTGTTTCTATTATGAATGTTATTGATTTTGAATGTTAATTTTATAAGCTGCTACATTACTAAATTGTTTTATTTGAGGTCACTTTTAATTAATTCTTTTGGATTTTCCACATGTCTAATCATGTCATCTGAAAATAGAGTTCTAACTCTTCATGTCCAACTATTATATCCTGCAATTATTTTCTCTTGTCTAATTAAAATAGGTAAGAGCTTCAAAATAATGTTACATAGGAGTTGTATGATTCCTCTCTAGTACCTGACTTTAGTGGGAATGCCTCAGTGTCTCTTCATTAAGTAATATGCAATATTGGGAGCTGAATTATATATATTTTACCAAGTTGAGAAAGCATAGTAGGCTGAATAATGGCCCCTAAAGATACAAGATGCTATTCCTTAGAACCTGTACACTTTACCTTATCTGAAAAAAATTTGCATATATGAATAAATTAAGGATTTTGAGATGAAGAGATTATGTCGGATTATACGTGTGGGCCCTAAATGCAAACACATGTATCCTTATAAGAGGGAGACGGAGAGAGATTTGATATATACAAGAGAGAAAGCAATGTAACCATGGTGGCAGAGATTGGAGTGATGTGGCCACAAGCCAAGGAATGCTGGCAGCCATCAGAAGGTGGAAGAGGCAATGAACAGATTTTCCCCTAGAGTTTCCAGAGGGAGTGTGGCCCTGCCCACACCTTGATGTTGGTACAGTGTTACTGATTTTAGATGTCTGGCATCCACAACTACTAAACAATATATTCTGTTTCTTCAAGCCCCCAAATAACATAACTATTCAGATAGCTCAGCATGGTTGCTAGATACAATATCAACTTAAATACTTTAAACTTACAAAATCATAAAAGGCACATTATAAAATAAAGATAAAGTGACATTCACAGTTCAAAACTATATAGTATCTAGGAATTAATTTAGAAAAGACTGTCATGGAGAAAAATTAAAGATTCAATGAAGAATATACAGATGATCTTAGGCTTCCCTGGTGGCGCAGTGGTTGAGAGTCTGTCTGCCGATGCAGGGGACACGGGATCGTGCCCCGGTCCGGGAAGATCCCACATGCCGCGGAGCGGCTGGGCCCGTGAGCCATGGCCGCTGAGCCTGTGCGTCCGGAGCCTATGCTCCACAACGGGAGAGGCCACAACAGTGAGAGGCCCATGTACGGCAAAAAAAAAAAGAATATACAGATGATCTGAATGAAAGGAGAGACAATTCAAATTCTTGAATGAGATGACTTAATATTATAAAGATGATAAATATCCTCAACTTGATCTACATATTCAGTGCAATACCAATCAAAATGCTGGTTGCATTTTTTGAAGAATTTATAAATTGAGTCTAAAAATTCTATAAGGGGAGACCTTCAAGACGGCAGAGGAGTAAGACATGGAGATCACCTTCCTCCCCACAAATACATCAAAAATACATCTACATATGGAACAACTCCTGCAGAACAACTACTGAACGCTGGCAGAAGACCTCAGACTTCCCAAAAGGCAAGAAAATCCCCACATACCTGGGTAGGGCAAAAGAAAAAAGAATTAACAGACAAAAGAATAGAAACCGGACCTGCACCTCTGGGAGGGAGCTGTGAAGGAGGAAAAGTTTCCACACACTAGGGAGCCCCTTCATTGGTGGGGACGGGTGGTGGACAGGGAGGAAGCTTTGGAGCCACGGAGGAGAGCACAGCAACAGGGGTGCAGAGGTCAAAGTGGAGAGGTTCCCGCACAGAGGATCGGTGCCGACCAGCACTCACCAGCCTGAGAGGCTTGTCTGCTCACCTGCCGGGGCGGGTGGCGGCTCGGAGCTGAGGCTCGGGCTTCAAAGGTCAGAGCCCAGAGAGAGAACTGGGGTTGGTGGCATGAACACAGCCTGAAGGGGGCTAGTGCACCACAGCTGGTCAGGAGGGAGTCAGGGAAAAAGTCTGGAGCTGCCTAAGAGGCAAGAGACCATTGTTTCAGGATGTGCAAGGAGAGGGGATACAGAGCACTGCCTAAATGAGCTCCAGAGACGGGTGCGAGCCATGGCTATCAGCTCAGACCACAGAGACAGGCATGAAATGCTAAGCTGTTGCCACTACCATCAAGAAGCCTGTGTGCAAGCACAGGTCACTATCCACACCTCCCCTCCTGGGAGCCTGTGCAGCCCGCCACTGCCAGGGTCCCATGATCCAGGGACAACTTCCCCAGGAGAACACACGGCACGCCTCAGGCTGTTGCAATGTCACGCTGGCCTCTGCCACCACAGGCTTGCCCCGCCTTCCAATTATGACTACTGTACCCCTCCCTCTCCCTGGCATGAGTGAGCAAGAGAGCCCTAATCAGCCATGGCTTTATCCCCCTCTGGTCAGGGTGGGGAACAGATGCCTGAGGGTGCCCTACATGCAGAGGCAGGGCCAAAACCAAAGCTGAAACCCAGGAGCTGTGCGAACAAAGAAGAGAAAGCAAAATTTCTCCGTGCAGCCTCAGGAGCAGTGGATTAAATGCCGACAATCAACTTGATGAACCCTGCGTCTGTGGGATACCTGAATAGACAACGAATGTTCCCAAAACTGAGGCGGTAGACGTTGGGAGCAATTGTAGGCTTGGGGTTTGCTTTCTGCATCTGTTTTGTTTCTGGTTTTTATATTTATCTTAGTTTAGTTTTGAGTGCTTGTTATCATTGGTGGATTTGTTTATTGGTCTTGTTGCTCTCTCCTTTACTTTTTTATATATTTTTTCTCTTTTTGTGAGTGTGTATGTATATGTGTCTCTGTGTGATTTTGTCTGTTTAGGTTTGCTTATACCATTTGTCCTAGGGTTCTGACTGTTCGTTTTTTTGGTTTGTTTGTTTGTTTGCTTGCTTTTTATGAGTGTGTGTATGTTTCTTTGTGCTATTTTTGTCTGTTTAGTTTTGCTTTTACTATTTGTTTTGGGGTTCTATCAGTTTGTTGGGGTTTTTTTATCATTTTTTTCTTCTGAGCCCTGTGGCTGGCAGGGTCTTAATGCTCCGGCCAGGTGTCAGGCCTGAGCCTCCAAGATGGGAAAGCCAAGTCCAGGACATTGGACCACAGCAGACCTCTGGCCCCATGTAATATCAATCAGCGAAAGCTCTTGAGATCTCCATCTCAACATTAAGACCCAGCTCCACCCAACAGCCAGCAAGCTCCAGTGCTGGAAGACCACGCCAAACAACTAGCAAGACAGGAACACAACCCCACCCATTAGCAGAGAGGCTGCCTAAAGTCATACTAAGCTCAAAGACAACCCAAAACACCACCAGACGCGGCCCTGCCCACCAGAAGGACAAAATCCAGCCCCACCCACCAGAACACAGGCACCAGTCCCCTCCACAAGAAAGCCTACAAAACCTCACCCACTGGGGGCAGACACCAAAAACCATGGGAACTACAAACATGCAGCCTGTGAAAAGGAAACCTCATTAAGTTAAACAGAATGAGAAGACAGAGAAATATGCAACAGATGAAGGAGCAAGGTAAAAACCCACCAGACCAAACAAATGAAGAGGAAATAGGCAGTGTACCTGAAAAAGAATTCAGAGCAATGATAGTAAAGATGACACAAAATCTTAGAAATAGAATGGAGGGAATACAAGAAACGTTTAACAAGGACCTATAAGAACTACAGAGCAAGCAAACAATGATGAACAACACAATAAATGAAATTAAAAATTCTCTAGAAGGAATCAATAGCAGAATAACTGGGGCAGAAAAACGGATAAGGGACCAGGAAGATAAAATAGTGGAAATAACTGCCACAGAGCAGAAAAAAGGAAAAAGAATGAAAAGAATTGAGGACAGTCTCAGAGACATCAGGGACAACATTAATTGCACCAACATTTGAAGTATACGGGTCCCAGAAAAAGAAGAGAAAAAGAAAGGGACTGAGAAAATATTTGAAGAGATTAGAGTTGAAAACTGCCCTAAAATGGGAAAGGAAATAGTCAATCAAGTCCAAAAAGTGCAGAGTCCCATACAGGATAAATCCAAGGAGAAACATGCCAAGACACATATTAATCAAACTATCAAAAATTAAATACAAAGAAAAATTAGTAAAAGCAGGAAGGGAAAAACAACAAATAACATACAAGGGAATTCCCATAAGGTTAACAGCTGATCTTTCAGCAGAAGCTCTGCTAGCCAGAAGGGAGTGGCAGGACATATTTAAAGTGACGAAAGGGAAAAACCTACAAACACGATTACTCTACCCAGCAAGGATCTCATTCAGATTCGACAGAGAAATTAAAACCTTTACAGACAAGCAAAAGCTAAGAGAATTCAGCACTACAAAACCAGCTTTACAACAAATGCTAAAGAAACTCTCTAGGCAGGAAACACAAGAGAAGAAAAACACCTACAATAACAAACCCAAAACAATTAAGAAAATGGTAATAGGAACATACATATCAATAACTACCTTAAATGTAAATGTATTCAATGCTCCAACCAAAAGACACAGACTGGCTGAATGGATACAAAAACAAGACATGTATATATGCTGTCTACAAAACACCCACTTCAGACCTAGGGACACATACAGACCAAAGTGAGGGGATGGAAAAAGATATTCCATGCAAATGGAAATCAAAAGAAAGCTGGAGTAGCAATTCTCATATCAGACAAAATAAACTTTAAAATAAAGACTATATTACAAGAGACAAAGAAGGACACTACATAATGATCAAGGGATCAATCCAAGAAGAAGATATAACAATTGTAAATATTTATGCACCCAACATATGAGCACCTCAATACACAGGCAAATGCTAACAGCCATAAAAGGGGAAATCGACAGTAACACAAAAATAGTAGGGGACTTTAACACCCCACTTTCACCAATGGAAAAATCATCCAAAATGAAAATAAATAAGGAAACACAAGCTTTAAATGACACATTAAACATGATTAAACTGATATTTATAGGGCATGCCATCCAAAAACAACAGAATACACTTTCTTCTCAAGTGCTCATGGAACATTCTCCAGGATAGATCATACCTTGGGTCACAAATCAAGCCTTGGTAAATTTAAGAAATTTGAAATTGTACCAAGTATCTTTTCTGTCCACAACACTATGAGACTAGATATCAATTACAGGGAAAAATCTGTAAAAAATACAAACACATGGAGGCTAAACAACATGCTATGAAATAACCAAGAGATCACTGAAGAAATCAAAGAGGAAATCAAAAAATACTTAGAAACAAATGACAATGGAGACACGACAACCCAAAACCTATGGGATGCAGCAAAAGCAGTTCTAAGAGGGAAGTTTATAGCAATACAGTCCTACCTCAAGAAACAAGAAAAATCTCAAATAACAACCTAACCTTACACCTAAACCAATTAGAGAAAGAAGAACAAAAAAACCCCAAAGTTGGCAGAAGGAAAGAAATCATAATACCAGAACCGAAATAAATGAAAAAGAAATAAAGGAAACAATAGCAAAGATCAATAAAACTAAAAGCTGGTTCTTTGAGAACATAAACAAAGTTGATAAACCATTAGCCAGACTCATCAAGGAAAAAAGGGAGAAGACTCAAATCAACAGAATTAGAAATGAAGAAGGAGAACTAATAACTGACACTGCAGAAATACAAAGGATCATGAGAGATTACTACAAGCAACTATATGCCAATAAATGGACAACCTGGAAGAAATGGACAAATTCTTAGAAAAGTACAACCTTCCAAGACTGAACCCGAAGAAATAGAAAATATGAACAGAACAATCACAAGCACTGAAATTGAGACTGTGATTTAAAATTTTCCAACAAACAAAAACCCAGGACCAGGTGGCTTCACAGGTGAATTCTATCAAACATTTAGAGAAGAGCTAACACCTTTCCTTCTCAAACTCTTCCAAAATATAGCAGAGGGAGGAACACTCCCAAAGCCATTTTACGAGGCCACCATCACCCTGATACCAAACCCAGACAAAGATGTCACAAAAAAAGAAAATTATAGGCCAATATCACTGATAAACATAGATGCAAAAATCCTCAACAAAATACTAGCAAACAGAATCCAACAGCACATTAAAGGGATTACACACCATGATCAAGTGGGGTTTATCCCAAGAATGCGAGGATGCTTCAATATACGTAAATCAATCAATGTGATACACCATATTAACAAACTGAAGGATAAAAACCATATGATCATCTCAATACATGCAGAAAAAGCTTTTGACAAAATTCAACATGCATTTATGATAAAAACTCTACAGAAAGTAGACACAGAGGGAAACTTCCTCAACATAATAAAGGCCATATATGACAAACCCACAGCAAATATCATTCTCAGTGGTGAAAAACTGAAATCATTTCCACTAAGATCAGGAAGAAGACAAGGATGTCCACTCTCACCACTATTATTCAACATAGTTTTGGAAGTCCTAGCCACAGCAATCAGAGAAGAAAAAGAAATAAAAGGAATACAGATTTGAAAAGAAGAAGTAAAGCTGTCACTGTTTGCAGATGACATGATACTATACATAGAGAATCCTAAAGATGCTACCAGAAGACTACAGAGCTAATCAATGAATTTGGTAAAGTTGCAGGATACAAAATTAATGCACAGGAATCTCTTGCATTCCTATACACTAATGACCAAATACCTGAAAGAGAAATTAAGGAAACACTCCCATTTACCAATGCAACAAAAAGAAAAAAATACCTAGGAATAAACCTACCTAAGGAGACAAAAGACCTGTATGCAGAAAATTATAAGACACTGATGAAAGAAATTAAAGATGATATAAACAGATGGAGAGATATACCATGTTCTTGGATTGGAAGAATCAACATCGAGAAAATGACTATACTACCCAAAGCAATCTACAGATTCAGTGCAATCCCTATCAAACTACCAATGGCATTTTTCACAGAACTAGAACAAAGAATTTTACAATTTGTATGGAAATACAAAAGACCCTGAACAGCCAAAGCAATCTTGAGAAAGAAAAACAGAGCTGGAGGAATCAGGCTTCCGGACTTCAGACTATACTACAAAGCTACAGTAATCAAGATAGTATGGTACTGGCACAGAAACAGAAATATAGATCAATGGAACAGGTTAGAAAGCCCAGAGATAAGCCCATGCACATATGGTCACCTTATCTTTGATAAAGGAGGCAAGAATATACAATCGAGAAAAGACAGCCTCTTCAATAAATGTTGCTGGGAAAACTGTACAGCTACATGTTAAAGAATGAAATTAGAACACTTCCTAACACCATATACAAAAATAAACTCAAAATGGATTAAAGACCTAAATGTAAGGCCAGACACTATAAAACTCTTAGAGGAAAACATAGGCAGAACACTCTATGACATAAATTAGAGCAAGATCCTTTTTGACTCACCTCCTAGGGAAACGGAAATAAAAACAAAAATAAACAAATGGGACCTAACGAAACTTAAAAGTTTTGTGTACAAAGGAAACCATAACAAAATGAAAAGACAACCCCCAGAATGGGAGAAAATATTTGCAAACGAAGAAACTGACTAAGGATTAATCTCCAAAATATACAAGCAGCTCAATAATAAAAAAACAAACAACCCAATCAAATAAATGGGTGGAAGACCTAAATAGACATTTCTCCAAAGAAGACATACAGATTGCCAACAAACACATGAAAAGATGCTCAATATCACTAATCATTAGAGAAATGCAGATCAAAACCGCAATGAGGTATCACCTCACACCCGTCAGAATGTCCATCATCAAACAAATCTACAAACAATAAATGCTGGGAGGGTGTGGAGAAAAGGGAACCCTCTTGCATTGTTGGTGGTAACGTAAATTGATACAGCCACTATGCAGAACAGTATGGAGTTCCTTAAAAAACAAAAAATAGAACTACCATATGACCCAGCAATCCCACTACTGGGCATATACCCTGAGAAAACCATAATTCAAAAAGAGCAATGCACCACAATGTTCACTGCAGCACTATTTACAATAGCCAGGACATGGAAACATGTCCATCGACAGATGAATGGATAAAGAAGATATGGCACATATATACAATGGAATATTATTCAGCCATAAAAGGAACGAAACTGAGTTATTTGTAGTGAGGTGGATGGACCTAGAGTCTGTCATACAGATTGAAGTAAGTCAGAAACAGAAAAACTAATACCATATGCTAACATGTATATATGGAATCTATAAAAAAAATGGTTATGATGAACCTAGGGACAGGACAGGAATAAAGACACAGACGTAGAGAATGGACTTGAGGACATGGGGAGGGGGAAAGGTAAGCTGGGGCGAAGTGAGAGAGTGGCATGGACATATATACACTACCAAATGTAAAATAGATAGCTAGTGGGAAGCAGCCGCATAGCACAGGGAGATCAGCTCAGTGCTTTGTGTCCACCTAGAGGGGTAGGATTGGGAGGGTGGGAGGGAGACGCAAGAGGGAGGAGATATGGGGATACATGTGTATGTATAGCTGATTCACTTTGTATACAGCAGAAACTAACACACCATTGTAAAGCAATTATACTCCAATAAAGATGTTAAAGATAAATTGTAGAGATGAACAAACATCCACAAACAGCTAAACAATGAAAAAGAAGACTTGACAGAAATCTGCCAAACCAGGCTATCAGCTGTACAATGAAGCCATTATTAAAAAAGAAAAGTGTGGTTTGCACTGAAATAACAAATAGGCCAAAGCAACAGCACAGAATGCTCAGAATCAGACCCAGTACTATTCAGAGTAAGATCCAGAGTTTGACGTGATTTCCAATTCAGGTAGCACCACAAATTAACTGGGAAATAATTATTTGGAGTCAAAATTTGGAAAATTGATTCACTACATGTAGAAAAATAAAGTAATTCTTGGACCAAAAGTGATCACAAGTACATTAAAGAACCAAAGGTGAAAGACAAAACTATGAAATTAACAGGAGGAAATATAGGAGAATATCTACATAACCTAGCAGTGAAGAAAGACTTTTTAAACAAAATCCCAAAGACACAAACCATAATGAGAAAAATGTATGAATCTGATTAAAGCAAAATTAAGAATCTCTAGTCAATGAACAAAATGATAGAGTTAATGGATAGAAGATCGGGAGAAGATATTTACAAAGTATAAAACTAACCAGGGACCAATATCCAGAGCATACACAGAAATCTTGCAAAGCAACTAGAAAAAGATAGGAACTTCAAAAACTTTATATATATAGACAAAAGATATGACCAAGTAATTTACAGGAAAGGAAACCAAAATGCTAAGGAGTATATAAAGAGGTAGCCTAACTAATTGGTATCAGAGAAATGCAAATTAAACCAAACCGATGTCAATTCTTCACAACTTAATCCATCAATTCAATGAAATTTCAATAAAAATCCCAGGAAGTTATTTTGTGGATGCTGACAAACTAATCCAACATTTAAATGAAGAGATAAAAGATCCAGAATAGCCAACACTATATTGAACAAGAACCAAGTCAGAATACCACCTAACATCCAAATTTACTATAAATCTACAATAATCAAGACAGTGCAGTACTGGCAAAGGAACAGACATATAGATCAATGAAACAAAATAGACTCCAGGAATAGACGTACATAAATGTAGTCAACTGATCTTTGACAAAGAAGAAAAGGTAGTCTTTTTTTAATTGAATAAATTTGACATGTAACATTAGTAAGGTATACAGTGCATTGCTTTGACACATTTGTATATCATAATATGATTTCAGATGTAGCAATATTTATCACATTATACAATTATTGTATAATATTCAACAAATGCTGCTAGAACAACTAGATACCCATATACAAATAAATGAACCTAGACACAGAACTTATACCCTTTACAAAAATTAACTCAAAATGGTTCATAGACCAATATATAAAATACAAAACCATAAAACTCTTAGAACATAACAAAGAAGAAAATCTAAATGTCCTTGGGTTTCATGATAACTTTTTACATATAACACCAAAGGCATGATCCATGAAAGAAATAATTGATAAGCTGGATTTCATTAAAATTAAAAACTTCCGCTTTGCAGAAGTCAAGAGAATAAGAAGACAAGCCACAGACTGAGAGAATGTTTTTATGTGCAAAAGATACATCTAATAAAGGACTGTTATCCAAAATACACAGAAAACTCCTAAAACTCAACAATATAAAAAGTAAAAACCCGATTAAAAATTGGACAAATGACCTAAAGAGACACCTCACCAAAGAAGATACACAGATGGCAAATAAGCATATGAAAAGATGCCCAACATCATATGTCATTAGGGAAATCCAAATTAAGACACCTATTAGGATGGTAGAAATCCAGAACACTGACAATACCAAATGCTGGTGCGGATGTGGAGCAGCAGGAATTCTTATTACTGGTGGGAATGCAGAATGCTACAGCTATTTTGGAAGACAGTATTGTGGTTTCTTACAAAGCTAAACATACTCTTACCTACAATCCAACAATGGCACTTATTATTATTTACACAAATGAGTTGGAAATTTACACAAAAACCTGCACACGGATATTTGTAGTAGCTTTATTCATAATTGCCATCAAGTAAAAGCTGAAAGGGCTTCCCTGGTGGCGCAGTGGTTGAGAGTCCGCCTGCCGATGCAGGGGACACGGGTTCGTGCCCCGGTCTGGGAAGATCCCACATGCCACGGAGTGGCTGGGCCCGTGAGCCATGGCCACTGAGCCTGCGCGTCCAGAGCCTGTGCTCCGCAACGAGAGAGGCCACAGCAGTGAGAGGCCTGCGTACCGCAAAAAAAGAAAAAACAAAAAAAACCTGAAAGAGTTCAGCACCACCAAACCAGCTCTACGAGAAATGTTAAAGGGATTTCTCTAAGTAAAAAAGAAAAGGCCACAACTAAAAACATGAAAATTACAAAAGGAAAAAGCTCATTGGTAAAGGCAAGCATACAGTGAAGGTAGTAAATCAACCACATACAAAACGAGTGGGAAGGTTAAAAGACACAAGTAGTAAAATTATGTATATCCACAATAAGCAGTTAAGGGATTCACAAAACAATTAGACACAATTGTCATAACTTGGAGGTAATTAAGACATCCTTCAGTAGGTTAATGGATAAGTAAAATGTGGTACATCCAGACAATGAACTATTACTCAGCACTAAAAAGAAGTAATTAAGTTATGGAATGATATGGAGAAATCTTAAATGATATTACTAAGTTAAAGAAGCCAATCAGAAAAGGCTATATCCTATGTGATTCCAACTATATAACATTCTGGAGAAGGCAAAACTACAGAGACAGGGAACATCAGTGATTACTAGAAGTTAGGAAGGAGAGAGGGATCAATCAGGGGAGCACAGAGGATTTTTAGGGCAGTGAACCTATTCTGTATGATACTATAAAGGTGGACACATGTCCTTATACTTTTGTCAAAATCTATAGATTGTGCAACACCAAGAGTGAATCCTAGTGTAAACTCTGGACTTGGGGCGATTATATGTCAGTGTAGGCTCATCAATTAAAACATATACAGGGGGCTTCCCTGGTGGTGCAGTGGTTAAGAATCTGCCTGCCAGTGCAGGGGACACGGGTTCGAGCCCTGGTCCGGGAAGATCCCACATGCCGCGGAGCAACTAAGCCCGTGCGCCACAACTTACGAGCCAGCGCTCTAGAGCCCACGAGCCACAACTACTGAGCCTGAGTGCCACAACTACTGAAGCCTGCACGCCTAGAGCCCGTGCTCTGCAACACGAGAAAAATGAGAATGAGAAGCCTGCGCACCACAACGAAAAGTAGCCCCCGCTCACCGCAACTAAAGAAAGCCCGCACACAGCAACAAAGACCCAACGCAGCCAAAAACAAATAAATTAATTAATTAGAAGCAAAAAAAACTTATGTACCACTCTCGTGCAGGATGTTGATAGTGGAGGAAGCTGGGTGGGGGCAAGTATACACCCTATTTTCCATTCAACTTTGCTGTGAACTTAAAACTGCTCTAAAAAATAAAGTTCATTTAAAAGACAAAAAACAAAATGAGGCATCACTTTGCTCCAGTAATGTGGGCAGATGCTGGAGAGCTGGGTAACATCAAGTGTTGGGGAGGGAGGGATATCACGCCCTACTGGTGGGTATGTGGATGGGTGCACACTCCACGGCACAACCTGGCAAAGCTCAAGTGCCATTTGTCAGCTAATGTGTGCACATTTCTAGAACCTGTTCCTGAGTACCTACCACAAAGACAGTCTCACACACATCCGTAAGGGGACTTACAAGAGAATATACATTTCAATACTGTTTATTGGAGGCTATCTGGGTGCTCACTACCTGGAATGAGGGAAGGGAAGACAAATAGGTCAAATATGGTGACTGTAGCACTTAGAATGCCACAGACTTGAAAAACACATGGCAACATGTATAATATTAAAAACAGTGAAAAAAGATATAGAATGAGCTATAGAACATAGTACCACTAAAAGTGAATTTTAAATATATGGACCCCAGTGAATGCATACAAATAAAAGGATCCATATTAAAGACATCAGAATAGTTTCCTATGTGGGAAGAAGGAAACAGGAGTAAGGAATCTGCATAAAAGTTTTAAAAAGTTAAAACAAAAAACCAAACTACATTAAACAGAAGCTTTGTGTGGACCAATGGTAATGATATGGCATAAACTAAGAAGTGTGGTTAATTTAAACCTTTGCACCTGAGCTCCAACTAAAGCTAGAGATGGATAGATTAGAGAGAGAATGATAGACAATAGAGAGATAGATGATAGATAGATAGATAGATAAAAGAATGCATTCTCTCTCCCATTATGGCCATTGAAATATCATCACTACCGCTGCCACCCCAGAGAGTTCCATTCTCAACCCATTTGACCTTAGTCTTACATGTAACTTTGAAGCTCTTCATACAAAAACAGTTAATAAGGTCTTTTATTTCAGGATGTAAATACTGTCCATCTAAACTTCTACCCTCATCTCAGTAAGTCCTCTCGTATTTTCTACACCTTGTGCTGCAATTTCTGATGTCTCCCCTGCTTGCTACAACCTGATATGAATCATACACTTGGGAGAATAGAGAAAGGGTCTCCTTACCTAGAGGGAGAGAGAGCATCGTGGAGGGAAAGAACAGCATGTGCAAATGTGTCGTGGCATATAGGGCACGTTTGGAGAAGCGCATTTAGATCACTGAGAACCCTGGTCTGACTGCAATTTAGAGTGAGCTCTAGGAGATGACTCTGCAGAGGGAAACAGGGTCAGATCAGTTTACAGATGATTTTAAGTGAGGCTGAGGAGTTTGAATTTGCACCTGAGGCAAATGCAGAGTCCTTGAAGAACGTTAAGCAAGCACCGAGTGACTTGATTGGATTTGTATTTAGAATGATTACTCTGACTGCAGTGTGGAGAAAAGGCGGGGGTGGGGGGTGGGCAGGAATGAGGGAGCCAGTTAGAAGGATGTGGCCATCCTCCAGGCTACAGCATTCATTAATTTAACAAAAGACCTTGGTAGTGAGGCAAGAGATAGATGGGCTCCAGGCTAGACATTTACAACTGGCCTCCTGTTCACACCTCCTGGGGATAGAAGAAGATGAGTTCCAGGCCGGACATTCATTACCAGCCCCTGTTTACATTTCCTGAAGCAAGAGACAAATGGACTCCAGGACTACATATTTATGACCGGACTCCTGTCTATATTTCAAGATCTGCACCTCGATATAAAAATCAGCAGCAGCAATAGGGTAAATAACCGGACATTGCATTTTATGGCAGGGACACGGTGGGACTAAACCCTATTAAAGGATCAAGAGGTCACACACTTCACATCCTTGGGGCAAGGGAGACACTACGCATGCGCAAAAGCCTTCACAGGGTCAAAATGGCAGGAGATGCCAGACCATAGTAAGTCCTGCTGTCTCCTCCCAGAGGCCTTTGCGGTGGGATCCATCTTAACTTAGGGGTGCGTACGCACCCAGGGGAGGGTCCAGAAGCAAATTAACCATAGGGTCAAAACAATATGATTGGCCAAAAAGAAGAAAAAGACCCAGGAGACTGCCCCCTTATAAAGGACTTAAATTTCCCACAGGCGCAGCTCTCTCTCTCCGTTCGCCGGTGCGTCTTTCCGCGTGTACTTTGTTTTTCCAATAAACTTTTTACTTTTCTCTTTACCTTCTACCTCCTTGCCTGAATTCTTTCTTGACAAAGAAGGTAAGAACTAGGGACCCAGGCCTTACCTGCTGGCCCCTGTGGTCCAGTGTTTAGGACTCCCATTCCTGGAGCTAAGATCTTGCTTCCTACTATTGCTTGCTGCAAGCTGCCACTTTCTGCTGCCTGCGTCCGAAATCAGTAGCCTGACTCTCTTAGTGGATTAGCCATCCAATTGTAAAGTCAGAAGACTAGATAAAATGGTTTCCACATGTCCCTCCTAGCTCTATGATTTTCAAATCCTGCTTATTTTATATTCAATCAAAGAAGGGAGTGAGGAAGAATAAGCAGAGAAATTGGCAAATTTGTGATCAATATGCAGAACTCACATTCAGCAGACAGGAGGCATTAAAGGCTATATATGATGCTGATTGCCTAGATAACTCTCTGTGATCAAGCACACTTTACAATTAATGATAAATTTTTTTGATTCAGGTGAGAATCAAACTTTTTAAAAGTTTTAGTGTTTGAAATTGTATGGGAAAACTCTTGAATTTAATGCTGAATATTCTAAATAGGGACAGAAATATTTTAACTTCACTAGAGTCACTTCTGTGTCCCCCATCCAAAATAAGATTGGATTTGATAGGAAAATCTAGGGCATTGCCATGGCAATTACCAGGCTTAATCTTAGTTCCACTTAGGCTTTATATAACTCCAACCAGATAAAAGGCAGAGGGCAGTAAGTGGCAGAGATGGGTGCTCACCTCTGCCTCTCTTTATCAGAGTTCCGACTCCAACAGTAAAGAGACATGACATTAAACCACTTTTACTCAACCCTGGCTGCATGTTAGAATTACCTGAGGGTCTTTTACAAATTCCTTATGCCTAGGCCCCATTCCTAGAGTGTCTCACTTAATTGATCTGGAGTGAGAAGGCTTTTAAAGCTTCCCAGGCGATTTTCATGTGCAACCACAGTTTAAAACCACTGCACCAGGTAATTATCACAGCAATTCTCAAGATGCCCCCCAGGGATGGGTGGAAGTTGGGAATGTCTTCGAAGTGGCCAGCAAACTGAATTCTTGCGTGTTTGGGTTATTTTATGGTTTGCCAAAAAAATAACAGAAATATCACATTAAAAATAAATCAGGGGCTTCCCTGGTGGCGCAGTGGTTGAGAGTCTGCCTGCCGATGCAGGGGACATGGGTTCGTGCCCCAGTCCGGGAAGATCCCACATGCCGCGGAGCGGCTGGGCCCGTGAGCCATGGCCGCTGAGCCTGCGCGTCCGGAGCCTGTGCTCCGCAACGGGAGAGGCCGCAACACTGAGAGGCCCGCGTAACGCAAAAAAAAAAAAAAAAAAAAAAAATCAGTTCTATCACTGGTGTCCCATCTAAAGGGTAGCAGTATTTTCATAAATTTAGTTTGGTAGTTTTATAGAGTTTTTTGGTTTTTGTTTTTTGTTTTTTAACGGAGCAAGAGGAAGTAGGAGGAAAGGGAAGGAAGGGAGGAAATGCAGAGATCACTAAGAGGGTTCTCACACAAGAGTTTGAGAACCTCTGGGTTTAAGGAGCTGGGTCCAGCGTAAGGAAACAGCAGTTGTGCAGGACACCACCTGTTTCCCATCATGCCCTTGGGGGAATTTTGAGCTCTGTCATAATTATAGTCTTCTACATTATAACATGAAATCGCTAGATTTTTTTTTTTAAGGATCGTGGATCGTAGATCATAATACTACCAAGTGACCTAGCGAGCACTCTCTTCTCTCTCTCTCTCTCTCTCTCTCTCTCTCTCTCTCTGAAAAAAGCCCCAAATCAATAGAGGGCTCTTATCGCATCTTTAAAGTTTCACAAATAGGTCTTAGGAATCATCCAGCATCCTGTGGTTTCCATAGCTGGACAACTCTTAGATCTTATCAGCCTGCTAAACTGTTCCTTTTTCAGAAACATGTACCATCCAAAATGTTTCTGTTATCCTTGCTTTTAACTGTTGTGAGTGAATCAAAGCAGCTACATTTGATATGAAGTCGTCATTTCCTTCAAGATTTAACTCATCTTTCTGGGCCTGAAATACTGAACAAGCAATGCCTTGGCCTCATCCAAATCCTATGAATGTATTTTTCACCCAACAAATTCTATTTCAGTAAGAGACCCATTTTACTGAATAACAACATTGATGAGTAAGTGAGAATATACATACCTCATCTTGTGATGGAAGCCCAGTATCTTGCTCTTGATCATGTTCTGTATATGAACTACGGATAGTTTGAAATGTAGCCAGTTCCTTTCTATTTCCACACTGCTATAGACTAAATATTTGTGTTCCTCTCAAATTCATATGTTGAAACCTAATTCTCAGTGTGGTAGTATTTGGAGGTGGGGCCTTTGAGAGGTGGAGTCCTCATGAAGGGAATTAGTGACTTTATATCTATGAACCAGAAGTAGGTCCTCACCAGAAACTGAATCTGCCAGGACCTTGATCTTGGACTTTCCAGCCTCCAGAACTGTGGGAAATAAATTTCTGTTGTTTATAAGCCACTCAATTTATGGGATTCTGTTAGAGCAGCCTGAACTGACTAAGACACCATTTATCAACCCAGAGCCTCTCTTTTTCTTTCCAAGGAGACTGGGTCTACATTGATGTAATTAAAGTTCCTCCCCAGGGTTCCTCTGGGACCCTTCACAATAACTGTGCATCCCTTCAGAGTGATGTTGACATTTTCTGGGATATCAACAGTCCAATTGCTTAGGATGGTCTTCATTCTCACAGTAGATGTGGCAAAGAGCTCAAGGTCTTTTGAAATTGATAGAGGTAGGGGTTTTATTTACAGTATTCTTTCTTTTCTATCATTGTAAAATAGTACTATTATTATATAAAAATATTATGTATTAGTTTTCTAGCACTGTCATAGCATCGTACCACAAACTAGGTGGCTTCGAACAACCGAAATTTATTGTACACGGTTCTGGAGGTCAGAAGTCTGAAATTAAGGTGTCAGGCAGGGCCCCGTTCCCCCTGAAACCTGTAGGGGAATCCCTCCTCGCCTCTCCCTAGCTTCTGGTGGTTTGCTACCAATCTTTGGTGTTCCTTGGCTTGCAGCCACATAACTCCAATGTCTTCATTGTCACATGGTGTTCTCACTACTTGCCACCGCTTTCACAAGACCATCTTTTTTTAATTTATTTTTTGGCTGCGTTGGGTCTTCGTTGCGATGCGCGGGCTTGTCATTGCAGTGGCGGAGCACGGGCTCTAGGCATGGAGGTTTCAGTAGTTGTGGCCCATGGGCTCAGTAGTTGTGGCTCGCGGGCTCTAGAGCGCAGGCTCAGTAGTTGTGGTGCACGGACTTAGTTGCCCTGTGGCATGTGGGATCTTCCTGGACCAAGGATCGAACCCATGTCCCCTGCATTGGCAGGCGGATTCTTAACCACTGCACCACCAGGGAAGTCCCAAGACCATCTTCTTATAAGGACACCAGTCATGACTTTATCTTAACTAATTACATCTGCAATGACCCTATTTCCAAATACCCTCACGTTCTGAGATATTAGGGGTTAGGACTTAACATATCTTTCTGGGGGACACAATTCAACCTATTACAATATTCAACCAGATTATTTAGAGTTTTTTTAATGTAAAAATCTGAATCTTTAAAGAAATCAATTCATTAACCTCTGCATGCCAAGATAATTTCTGAAGAAGCTGTTTCATTTCTGGTGCGCTCACAAAAGGCCTAAAGGTGAAGTGAATCTCTGCAATGAAAAGAGAGATCCTTGACGAAATGAATATGCCCTTGGGACTATTCCTCTATAATTTATCTTCTTTTTTTTCAATTAAAGCAAAAGAGAAAAATGGAAGGAAACTTCTCTCCTGGTTATTTTTTACCAAATTTTAGTTGGGAGCTTACCTTAAAACCGTGAGTTGTGTTGGAGAGGAGAATGTTTTTAGGGAATATGCAGTTTCCATCTTTATTACTGTGAAACATGAGAATCTAAAAAGATTGAGGAAAAAAGCCACTCTAATTTTTGAAAGCTATTTTTTTTTTCTGTTTACAGTGCTTATGACAACTTGAATCAGAAAGATCTGATGATATAAAATGACATTCCTCAAGATTTTTTATTGGTAAAATGACCCACATTTTTTTCTATGCTATTGAATGAAATTTTATCCTTCAACGTATTGAACGAAAAAGAGTATCCCTATCAAGGATCTAATGTCGTGAAACCAAAGAGGAAAAGTTCATATTTCTTCTTTCATATGAACTTACAGTAAAAATACTTATGAGTAAAGAGAGAGATATAAATAGGTAGGTGGGTAAATAGCAAAACACTAAATAGTACTTTACTTTTCCAGTACTGCTGTGACAGAGTAAAGCACTATCCACACAAGCCAAGAAGATAGAGTACTGGAGTCCTCACTTCAAAGAACACATGGGGATGGGGATAGAAGGGGCATGGGGATAGAATGTCTCGATGCACACTGCCCCAGCCCTAGGTGAGTGTGGTCAGGCCCATGCCTTGCGGTGACAGGTCCAACTCAAACTGCTATAAGAAAAGACAAAAAGTCTTGTAACTAATTAAACATGACTGGACAAAGTGGCTCAGCAACGTTCCCAGGATTCAGCTCTCTCACACCTTCTTTTCCCTCTGCTTTCTTTTGTGTTGGCTTGCCTCTTTACATGGAGACACCTGGCAGGCTGACTCAGCTTCAAGTCCAACAGAAAGGAAACACATTTCTGTAGTTCCAAGTGGGATCCCCAAAACTGGAATACTTGACCATCGTGAACTGTGGCCAATAGGATGAAAGTCCTTATTAGACAGCCTGAGGTCAGTGGCTACTCCAAAGTGAGGAGATTGGATCAGCATTACGTGAACTCCAAAGGCTATGTGGGGGAAAGACTGTGCCCTACACACAATCAAGAGCTGCTCCTTGGGGCTCAGAGACTGGGTGAGCAAACAACCAATGTCCATTTCACATGAGGATAAAGAATCCAGAAGAGGAAGAGGTCTATTTGGGGAAATGAACTGGACCTTAAGCCTCCTTTTCCAAAGTGGTGATAGACACACAATTAAATTTTACTTTTTCTGTGGTCCATCAGAAGTAGCATATCAAATGGTAACTACTCTAATGCTACAACATGGATGAACCTCAAAAACATTACACAGTTGACCCTCACGGAGTCAAAACTCCATGTATAACTTTAAAGTCAGTCCTCTGTATCCACGTTTCCACATATGGGGATTCAACCAACTTCAGGTTGTATAGTACTGTAGTACATACTTACGGAAAAAAAATACGTGCATAAGTGGACGGGGCCAGTTCAACCCATGCTGCTCAAGAGTCAAATGTACTAAATAAAACAAGCCAGACACAAAAGGTCACATATTATATGATTCCATTTATATGAATATCCTGAAAAATACATCCACAGATTCAGAAATCAGATTGGTGGTTGTTAGGCATTAGCTTGAGAGGGGAATGGAGACTGAGCACTTAATGGACACTGGGTTTTCTTTTGGGGTGATGAAAATATTTTGGAATTTGATATAGGTAACGGTCCCATGACACTGTGAATGTACTAAATGCCACTGAATTGTGTACTTTAAAATGGTTAATTTTATGTTATGTGAATTTCTCTTCAATTAAAAAAGAAGATCCCGGGCTTCCCTGGTGGCGCAGTGGGTGAGAGTCCGCCTGCCGATGCAGGGGACACGGGTTCCCTCCCCGGTCCAGGAAGATCCCACATGCTGCGGTGCGGCTGGGCCCGTGAGCCATGGCCGCTGAGCCTGCACGTCCGGAGCCTGTGCTCCGCAACGGGAAGAGGCCACAACAGTAAGAGGCCCGTGTACCGCCAAAAAAAAAAAAAAAAAAAAGATCCCTAGTCACTGTGCAAAACTTAATCTGGGTAGAATCCCTGATCTTTTCTTTCTTTCCACCCCTCTATCACTTAAGTGCTGTTGCCATCTAAAACATTTGATCTACACTCGAGAAGTAGCCTCATTGTCCTCGCTTCTCATCTAAAGCCAGCCATCCAGAAGCCTCCTGGCCATAGAATTTTAGGTGGTTTTATAGGAATTGACCTCTGATCACTCACTCACTCCCCATTCACCATCCCTGCCCCCAACAAATCGGCAGCTGGTGTGCTTTGGCTTAGGGCATATTCTATTCCTTCATTTTCTGCCTTCTGCTGAGGTGGTACTGTTTTCAGTGCATAAGAATTTAGCTAACACTGCATTGATAAGTTCCAGTTTCACATTTTTTTAATTCCAGGAGAGTCTCAACATATATAGGCCCATAGCAACCTTTCCAGAAATGCTCCCAGCAGAGAGTCCAGTCATTTGAAGGATGCCTCTGCTGGGTTTTGCTAAAGGCTTTATTTCTGCCCAATGTCATGTCAAATTTTTTTTTTTTTTTTTTGCAGTACACGGGCCTCTCACTGCTGTGGCCTCTCCCGTTGCGGAGCACAGGCTCCGGACACGCAGGCTCAGCGGCCATGGCTCACGGGCGCAGCCGCTCCGCGGCATGTGGGATCTTCCCGGACCAGGGCACGAACCCATGTCCCCTGCATCGGCAGGCGGACTCTCAACCACTGCGCCACCAGCGAAGCCCTCATGTCAAATTTTTAGACTGAAGTTTCTAAGCTCTGCACAGTTACCAGAAAATTGGTTAGAAACCACAAGGAGTCAAGGAGTTTTAGGAATATTGTGCGAATTTTTATCTGAATCCTGCCTGTGAAACTTCAACAGTTCAAACAAAGACAAGAGTAATTGTTTAAGACATATTTTACAGAGAAAAACAAATTGGTATAGTGGGTATGAATCTCAGTGAGTAAGTTCAGGGGTGCCAGAAATAAACTTTTCTTCTATAGTAAAACTTAATTTCTATTTAGAAGGCCTGATTCCCCCTGCCCGTCCTAGACAGCAGGAAGTTCTCTTGTTAGTTGGAGACCCTGACCCTCACCCTGGGGTTGTGTCTGAATTCTAAGAGGTCAATGTCAAGCCAAGTTTTGGCAATGGAAGCATCTGGTCCTTGGTTGCAGTCCATGCATACATAGCTGGGACATCCCCGACTCTGTCTCTTACTTTCATGCCACAAATGTGGACATTGTTACTATTCTGTGATTCTCTGCTGGGTTCGGCCATGGAAACCTACAGAAACCTACAGAGCTGTCCATACCCTGTAGACCTGGACTCTGTGCAGACACTACCTCTCTGTGGCCTTTCAAACTCCTCAGGACTCTTACAGTTACAGGGCCCTTTTTGCCTCAGATTCCTCCTTTTTTACCATCTCCTTGGGACTCTGCTCAGGAAGAAGATGCAGAGACCCTCCTTCTGGAATTCACCAAACTCTTCTCACATCAACTTCCCTCTATCTCTCCCCACATATATCCCCAGCCTAGAAGAATCTTCTAGTAGGGAGCCCAGAACTGCCTAGAGGCTTGAAAGGGGGCAAGGGCAAGGAGGGGGAAAATCAATGTATGTTTCAAAAAAAAAATACACTATTTGCTTTGTTGCTTTGAGGATTGCAGACAAAAATACCATAATTTTGCATGCCACTCCCCTCCCCAAATAGTGGATAAAATCCTAGACAAAAGAATGTACCTAATTTCAAGACATTTACCTGATTCTTTCCTCTGACCCAAGCTGGAGCACTGGCCTCCTCCTAGCCATCTCCTGTGTTAGCTTCCCTGTTTGTAGGGCCTACCCTATCAAGGAGATGCATTACCACATAGGACACCTGCATACTTATGCACCCAAGCCTCAACAAGGTTGTGAAAGGAAGCATGTCCTACCTTGGAAAACACTCAAAATAATGGCTTATAATTCTTAAATAACTGTAAGACAATCTTGACACTCATCTTAATTTAAGGAGAAGAATTTGGTCCAGCAAACATTTATGCTCACACAGATGCCGTGGTGCTCAATTCTCTGTATCATAATTTTGATAAGTGCCATGTACTAATATTAAATGCGTTTGTATATTGGAGGAAGGTGGGCACAGTGTTTGCTCCTCAACTGGATATTAAGCTCCCAGAGGGCTTGGACCATGTTTTACATTCCATTTTTTATCCCATAACTGTTTTATTCTGTGTGCACAAGATGGTGCTCTGTTTATAGAAGATGCATCAAGAAATTCCTGCTAAAGAGGATGGATGAGTGAATACCATACACTATTAAAGCTACAATGATCTTGAAAGTTCACCTAGCCTTTTCTGAAGCCTTCAGGCAGGTCACAGTCAAGCCAACTCAAATAAATGAGAACTTTTTTCTTTTCAACCTCCAGCAAAAACTTTTAAATCCATTTTCATAAAATAGTAGTAACATGGCATTCAACAACTCTATCTAAAACTTCCTCACCGTATCTAACGTGAATGTGACAGAGGGAAAACACAGGACTGGAGACAAAGCGGCCTGGAGTGGGGCTGGCTCTGTGGCTCACAGAGCCTCGTCCTTGGCTGCATCATTTACCCTCTAGGGATTGTACATGCTTCATCTGTAAAATCATAGGGGTTGGGCTTCCCTGGTGGCGCAGTGGTTGAGAATCTGCCTGCTAATGCAGGGGACACGGGTTCGAGCCCTGGTCTGGGAAGATCCCACATGCCGCGGAGGAACTGGGCCCGTGAGCCACAACTACTGAGCCTGCGCGTCTGGAGCCTGTGCTCCGCAACAAGAGAGGCCGCGATAGTGAGAGGCCCACGTGCCACGATGAAGAGTGGCCCCTGCTTGCCACAACTAGAGAAAGCCCTCACACAGAAACGAAGACCCAACACAGCCATAAATAATAAATAAATAAATAAAAATTAATAAAAAATATCATAGGGGTTGATGAGAGGATCTGTAGGCTCACTTACAACTTTGAAATTCTATAAATCTTTATCACGAATGTGCCAGGATATGAATAGTGAGGTTCTTTTAATAAGGCAACTTAACCATGTGGTATTCCTTCCCTTGCTTTGCTGCTTTAAAGAGATAGAATACATACATTTTCTCTTATCCTTCTGGGAGGACTTGAAGAATAATAGCCCCACCTGCCACCCCAGGATAGGAGAATTCGATTTGGGGCTGCTAGTGATTCCAGGGTCTATTTTCGAGGGGACCAAAAGTCCATTTTTAAAGAACAAGGGAAAAGATGTTCATAATGAGGGAGTACCTCTGATAGAAACTCAAGGAAAGAGGGGGGATTTCCTCCAGACTAAAAAGAAATCAGGGATATTGGGTAGGGGCCGTGTAGGAAGGGGCTGTTGAAGGAGTCTGTGAACCTCTCCTGAGGAAGTTGCCCAAGAATTTAAAGATAACTATGAGTTCACAGAAGCTAGTGGGAGCCAAGTCATTACCACAACTGCCCAGCCTTCAGTTAGACATGAACCTCCCTTACCTGCCCTCCTCTGTTGGTCCTCCTGGTGGTTGGCTAAAGAGAAGTACACTTTGTGGGCACCCAGCACCTCATGACCAAGCACCCATGGGTGCCAAATGCTCTGTTCAGCCTGGCCCCAAATGCCCCGCTCAGACATTTCCTACACAAGGCACCAGGTCACAAGAAAGCCAGGACATCTAGTGGGAGGGAGGTAAAGAAACTGAGACCTCCTGAGCCCGGCACTGGGGTCTGTGGGACCTCCACAGCAGCAGATCCAGGTTTTGTGGAGCCCAAAACATATACAACTGGGGCACCCTTTTTGAGAAAAGGAATACAACGTTACACATACAAAATTAGGTAAGAATGTCAATATTTATCTAGACTGAGATGAGCATAACAAATTACAAATTTTTTAAAGCTCACAAAACCCGAAAACACCACAAAGTCCAGGAAAATAACAAAATATGTTTTACTCCTTAATTACCTGACACACCTCTATTGTAACTGTTTTCTACATTAATTGGTTGAATAGTATTTGATTGTCTCTTCATAAGGATGATGTTATAACACTTTTTATAGGGAAAATAGAAAGATAAATCAGTACTTTTAGTATGGTTGGTGAAAATATTTTTTTGACAGCTGGGATGCAGGAAACATGAGTTCACCAATAGACGTTGTGGCCATTTTGTAGTCGTACTGTTGGTTTGTGCCAACAAGTACAGAAATCCTGATAGGTTCTAAGTTGTGCAATCCCCATCAAAAAAGAAAAAGACTGTGTGGTGTGTTTATAATTGCATATAATGCATTATAAAAAAATTTCTATAGGCAAGAATGTCCATTTTAACTAGGTATCAATGAGAACCTCATCCTCCACTTAAAATTTTACACATCATTTATACCCCAAAAAAGTGAAAGCAGGGTCTCTAAGAGATATTTGTACACCCATGTTCATAGCAGCATTATTCACAATAGCCAAAAGGTAGAGGGACCTCAAGTGTCTATCAAAAGATGAACGGACAAAGAAAATGTGGTATATACATAAAACGGACTACTATTCAGCCTTAAATGGAAGGACATTCTGACACCTGCCACAACATGATCGATCTTGAAGACATTATGTTAAGTGAAATAAGCCAGTCCCAAGAGGACAAGTATTATATGATTCTACTTATGTGAGGTACCTAGAGTAATCAAGTTCAGAGACAGAAAGAATGGTGGTTTCCTGGGAATGGTGGAAGGGGGGAGGTGGAGTTATTGTTTAATGGGTACAAGGTTTTAGTTTCGCGTGATGAAAAGAGTTTTGTGGATGGGTGGTGGTAATAGCAGCACAATGTGAATGTACTTAATGCCAGTGAACTGGATACTTAAAAATGGTTAACATGGTAAATTCTGTTTTGTCTAATTAACCACAATTTAAAAAAATTAAAAATTTTTATACATCAGATGATTAAAATAATTTTCCAGAGTAGTTTCTGGCTCTGTGCATTTCAAACATGGTTCTGTTCTACTGTTCTCATACTTCCAGCATTGGAAGCTGTAGTAGTACAAGTTCATATCACTGTGTGACCTCTGGCTCTGCACCTTCATGTCATGATGCCACTGTGGGCAGCAGGAGTATTTCTGGAAGCCATTCCTACTCCCGATGGCTAGGAATAACTTACTACACACAGAAGTGATTGTGACCCTCATAACTATGTCCCACTGAATGCAAACTAAAGGCATCCTTATCTCAACTTCCTCTTATTTGGATCCCAGAGATGCCTCATTTGTTCCTCCACCATCCAACACAAGGGGAAATGTAACACAAGGGAAGTCGAACTGGAAAGAAACAGTGATCTGAACTGCATGCAAATGAGGGCCCACGAAGGGTGAGCTTCACTGGCTTCTCAGTAAATCCACCCCTGAATTCCCATTTCACTTAAAATCCTTTCTAGATTGGTATCATTCCCACTTGCCTTGTTCTTACATGATATGTGAACTGCCAGGTCAAAATTCTTTGCACAGTAATCCTTTTGAATAGACATTTTATATCACTTTTTATAATCTCTTCAAATCTACCTAGTCTTTTTAACTTGTCTTTGCAGGTATTGCTTTTCAAATAGTTTATCATGCCTGCATCTGGGTGATCTATCAGAGATTGTGAACTACTTGAAAACAAGAAATAGCTCTATCATGAAACTCAGTAGAATACTACAGGTAACCACATGCTTGATAAATGTATTTAGACAAGGTAATGCATTTGTGTGTGTGCGTGTGTGTGTGTGTGTGTGTGTGTGTGTGTGTGTGTGTGTAGGAGGGTCTTCTCTGAAAGGTTACCAAATTGTCTTTATCCACCTTTGGTTGTGGAATCCAAAGGTAAACACAGAACTCTGCCCAGGGTTTTTAAATTTTACTTTATTTGTGTGTGTGTGTGTGTGTGTGTGTGTGTGTGTGTGTGTGTGTGTTTACTACAAAATCTATGTTCATCTGCATCAGATAGGAATTAAGTTCAACTGTGAGTAGCAGAGACCTGAAAAAAAGAGGTTTAACTAATATTTCTTTCTTTCTCATGTAATGGAAATCCAAAGGTGAGCAGTCCAGGGCTGGTGTGGGAACTTCCTTTTGTCACCAGGAACCCAGGCTCCCTTCAACTCTCTGTTCTGATGGTGCTATCCCTTATCCTCATGCTTACAAGATGACTGCTAGAGCACTAGCCCTTTATAGGCCATCCTATCTGCATTCCTAGGAGAAAGAAAACTAAAGGAGGTGGGAAGGCAAAAAAAAAATGTTCTTAGGGTCCTATCACTTTTCTAAGAAATGTTCTTGGAAGTTCTGCTACGTAACTTCTGCCTATATCTTATTGGCCACCCCTAGCTGTAAGGAGTGAGATGGGGAGAAATTTAGAAACATGTTCTTTTGCTGAATATGTGTCTACTCAAAATGAAAACTGGGATTCTAATGCCACAGAGATGGATGGATATTGGATGGATATCCAATGGATGGCTGGATGCATGAATATGGGTAAATTACCACTAGCTCTGCCATAAATCCTCAGGCTGCCCTAATCCGAAGCAAACTGTGAAGAGAAGCATGGGCTGCTCCTTGCCTTTCCTCTCCACCTCTCACCCCCACTTAGGAAGCAACACCCTCCTACTTAAGAGAAAAAAACAGAAACTCATTCACATTTAGGGGATAATGATGAGAACTTTTAAATGCTACTTGCCCCAAGAATTTGTTTTAGCAAGAAGCAAAGCCTTGAATTAGAGAAATAGAATCATCATCATACATATTCAGGTTTCAATAAGTAAGATATGGATGACTGAGTTTGGGAAAGAGTAACTGAGTTTGGATTCCCTTTTCTCTAAAAATCAGATCACACAAGACGATGCTCCTATTTTAACTTCAGGGTATCTCTGAGTACTAATGATAAATGTGTCACCTACCATGAGTCCTAATGTTTTTTTTATTTGCCCATAGCATCATTCCCTTGATCATAACTATGTAGTATATACATATTTTCTCCCTGAAATGGGTGAAAGTTTCTTAACTCTAATACTAATTGGGCTCTAGTGCTGTGGTTTTTACTGGATATTTATCATTTAAACAGCAGTCAAGGCAGGGGGTCGGGGGGAGCGCCGTGGCAAAGCGCTTTTCATTTTGTGTTTGGTTATCGCTAGCAGGCCCACTTCAGCACACACTTAGGCAATACGTGAGAGAGGGTGGGAGACCAGCTCTACGATTCCACCAAGTCTGTCAAGTGGGCATTAAGCAGAAAATGAGGTTTAGTTTCTCATGCTGCAGTAAAACATATGCTTTAAAAAGGAATACAATTGCCTTTGAGTTACTGTTGCTTTATTTTGAGTACTATGGGGTCTTCAAGCAAATATTTCTGCAAACAGCTTTCAGAAAGGATTGTGATAGCTGGCATTTGTAGAGCATGTTCTGGTTTATAAAGCATTTTCACATCTATTGTCAGTGCCCAACTTTGCTCTGCTCTCAGCTGCTAGCAAATGGGATCTCAGTTTCACGGCTTTGAGATGGCCTCTGGGATGAAGCTTTTGATTTCCTTTGCCTCTAGAATGGATACCAGTGGTTTTAACAATGGCCTAAATCAGAAGTTCCAGAAGCAAGAGCAAACTGACCATTTCTTGATTTTTTTTTCTACCCCTAGATAATGCTATTCCCTTTGAAGCAAATTGTTCCCTACCAGGCAGTTGTTCCCCAGTCAGTGAGGGGACGATGATTACAAAGGAGAGGGATGTTGGAGGGTCAGGGTAATTCCTTTTCACCCCGTTTTATGCTTTCTGCTGTTCTCATTCCAAGGTGGCCTGACTCAAGACCACTGTAGGCTGACAAATACACCAATGTTTCTTTGGACCATCAATAAGTCAATCACTGAACCTCCGAGTTGACAGAAAACATAAAAGATCTGAAGACCAACCAGCCAGATCTGTATTAGCCACCTTGGAAAGGGACAATTTTCATCTCTTAGAAGGAGCAATAGAATCAGGAGTGGGAGTTCCCAAGGGAAACAAGCAAACAGGGTCACAGATAACAAGGCTTTATTCCATCCCACATTCTATCCCAGCTTCTGAATATTTAAACTCTCTGGCTATAAAAACGCTTAAGCATCTCTCCCATCTTAAATATATATTCAAGTATCTCCCATCTCAAAAAAAAAAGTCCATTAGATTCTAGTGACTGGAGCTAATGCTAATAAATGGAGCTAATTGGATGATTTTCTCATGCAAAAATATCCACCCAGGGTTCCACACTCAGCACTACTTCCTCACCTCTCATCCAGTGCTCAGCCTATTGAAACCTGGCTTGTTCTCATCACTACTCTCATCCTCATCTCCAATTACTTCCTGTCAACAAATCCAATGCCCGTTTTTCAGTCTTCTCATTGCAAGACGGCAGCATTTGGTGTGTTGACATGTTTTACTCTTTTGGTTGTTATGACACTGGACTCTCCCAACCTCCTCAGACCTCCCTATGGCTTGTTCCGACACCTTCCCAAGCGCCCTTCCTGGGATCCCACCCTCCATTTCTTTCTCTCCACACTTACCTGAGTTAGCTCATTCATTCCTTTGCTTTCAATTACTACCTATATGCTGATACTTCTTTAATCTGCACCTACTACCCACATGACTCCTCCAGCCTCAGACTCAGATATGATTTTTCTAAAAGAACGCCTCCAATGAGTTGCCCTAAGACTAAACGTATCAAATCCCTTTAAACCATTGTCCTCTCTACCCCCTTTTCATATGATGGTCCTGCCATCCTCACATTCACCCGAGCTTCCTCTTTACTCTTCACTGGCCCTACATCTAATTTTCCACATGTATCTTGACCCATCTCTTCTTTCTATTCCTGCTATTATAGCTTAGTTCATAACTCTGTCACCTGTTGCTTGAACAACTGCCACATCTCCTAACTGATATGCACACTTGCCAGAGTGGTTTGTTTGAGATGAAAATCTAAGCAACAGAAAAAATCCAAGAGGCTTACTGAGGCACAGATTCTCAGAGTTTTAGTACCAACTGCCTTCTCCAACTTCACCTGATCCTCCAGCAAAACAGAGCTGCTGGGAGCACCCAGGACTCACTACAGTCTACGTTTATATGCTGGACCCTCTGCCTGCAAGGCCTTGTCTGCCTCTTTCTCCTTCCCTCTCTTCTTCATCTACTTAAATAGTACTCAGCTATAAAACTCATTGGCAGTAACCTCCCCAGGAAGCCACCCCTGACATCCAGGTGTAGGTTACTCACCCTTCCTTGGTCCCCTGCATAGTTCTACCCCAGAACTTAACTCCTTTTTTAAAATTATCTATCCACACAGGTAAATTTACTACGTGATAAAGTTTCAGGGCTCTTGCTCACATAGACCCTTTCCAAGGCCTCTTCCTAAGTGTGTATTCATAACTTTGCATTCTTTTTCATAACAAGGGCCCCCAAATTTACATAAGCTTCACAAAATCAGGAACTGCCTCTTTGGGGGCCGACTTATCCTCTAGTTGGTGAATTCTGTACGAGCAGAGCCCGTCTTATTTATCTTTGTATCAACAGCACACATTGGGTATTTAGTAGTTAGTTGTTGAATGAATGAATGACCCAGAAATCCAAGGCAAGACTGAGAAGGGAGGGAGAGGCAAGCTGAAGCGAGACATGGAAGGTAAAGTTCAGAACAAGGAGCACCCTGGTCCCCTGAGAACAGCCAGGAGAGGACATTAGCCAGGACACCAGGGTCAGAGCAAGGCCATGAATCAGACCTCACACAGGGAGCAAGGGTCAGAAGCCAGGCAGACAAATACAGGCCTGGAATGCATAAACGCCGGTGAGCAGAGCAGAGCAGAAGGTCCAAGTCCAGAACAATGGGCAGGAAACAGAGGAGCAAGACAAGCTAGCAGGAAGACGGAAGCCAAACAGCAATGACAAGCAAGTACTTCTTACACAGGTCTTCTATGGTTCCACAGCTACAGAAGCCCTCCCAAAAGGGCAGCCCAGGGCAGGGGGCAGGAGTTCAGAGCATGCAGCCAAGTGATGGGGCATGAAGAGGACAGAGGGACCCAGCAGCTCTGGCACACAGATTCTGACTGCCAATGTTTTTCTCACTTGGATTGGTGTTCAGGGGATATCTATTTCCAACCCTGAGCATCTACTGAAGACAAAATGATGAAAATGCTGCTGAGTTCACAAAGCTCTCTTAAAATAACAACAACAAAAAAAAGGAATCAAAAATCTGTATCCATCCCATTTTTTTGAGTTATTTCTTTAAAGATTTGCTCTCAATGATGTGACAATGAATGGTTATGTTGTAGTATGAAATCAGGACAGCAGTTATGTAAAGGAGGTAAAAATGGCTTCATTAAAATGCATGGAAGGAGAAGCAATGGATTATAGTATGCATCACGCTAGAGATGAGCAGATTACTGAGCACCAGGCCCACAAGGGAGACAGATTAATGAAAAATAAAGGGGCTTCAGAAAAACAGCATGAAGCTGAACACTGATCTCCTGCTTATCAGAATATAAGCCCAAATGTGTGCGGAAAATCACTTCTTTTCATTTGGAATGTTCATTTGAAAGTTAATGTTATTTGCTTCTTTCTCTATTTCTCCATTTTATTTGTTTATCTTTTGGATAATTAAAGATAATTTTTAAAACTAGGAAACATCAACAGAGACGACTATCTACTGCAGGTTGCTCACTCTCAAAAAATGGCAAGGGGATAGTACAATTTTCTTAATAGTATGGATAATCACTGAAAATTATAAATTAAAAAATTGATCCAAGTGATCCATGATAAAGTCATGACTTTACTGTGTGTTTTGCCTGAAAAACTTCGTGGATGTTACCTTGAAGGGGAAATACCTTAAGGTATTGGGAGAAGAAGGGAGTTGGGAGTCAGATGACCCACGGTTCAAAAGGCAACAATAACATTTATATTGTGTGATTAGGACAAACCACCAAGTCTCTTTCAGCCTCAATTTTTGGCAGGAAAGAAAATGATACCTGCTTTATTTCACTCAGTGTTCTCAGTGTATCTCAAGGGATACATTATAAGAGAAAAATTGTAAAAAGCTGTACAATCATAAATTGTCAATTACATAAGCAAACTCCATTGGGTTTCAGCTGGATTTGGGTTGGAACATAATCACTCTAATGGATGAATAAGAAAGCATGCAGCAATCACCTGAAAATCACACCACTCTTTATAATGTGGATACTGACAGTGAAAGACAGGTAGCATCTATTTTTAAGAATGGTATTAGTTTCTGATATTTACTTAATCATTTTAAAATTAGGCTTATAATTTCTACGATGTATAAGGTTAAACAAGTTACCTCTTTTGAATGTAGTAAACTGCAGTATTTATGATAATTATATATACTTCTGAATATTTATATGCTTAATTAGAAACTTGAAAGTTTTAAGGCAAGTAAAAATAGCTGAACTTATCTATGTTAGAACACAGAGAAAACGGTGAATATGTCTATTGGGATCCAAGTGGAGATGTGGGGTAGTCAGTTGCTTATATAAGTCAAGAGAGTTCAGGAAGAAGATGGGGCTGGGGATATATATATTTCAGAGTCATCAGTCAATAGATGGTTTTGAGTCATAGAAATGCGAGTGACTATAGCTAGACAAGGGATTTAAGGCCTGAGCTGTGGGAACCACTAATGTTTCAAGGCTGTGGAGAAGAGAATGATCCAATAAAGGAGACTGAGGGAGATCAGCCCCTGAGGTAGGAGGAAAAGTGTTCTGAAAGAAAAATGAGGAAAATAGTTCATGAAAGAGGTAATGTCAATTGTGTCAAATACTGCTGAGAAGTCAAGTAAGACATGGAGGAAAAATTGGCCAATGGATCTAGCCACCTGGAGTGGCCTTGACAAGAACAACTTCAGTAGCCTGGAAAGCAATTGAAAGTGGGAATGGGGAGAAGATGTTGACCTTATATTATCTTCCCCTTGGTCCTTTGATTATCTTTTTAACCTGAGCCCACACATTTAATAAGTGGGGAGAACACAAGAGAGAGGGGGAGATCCTGAAATTAAATTTGGCCCTACTAGGACCAACAAACCCAATCTTAGTTTACAAAGTGTCTCTGTTAAATTATTATAATTAAAAAATCCATTACAGTGGAATCAATTCCCCAAAGAGAATGGACCCCAATAGGCTACATAATTACAGTCTCTACATTTTCTGTACCAAAAGTTCCACAAAGTTTGTTTTTTTTTTTAAATTTATTTATTTATTTATTTATTTTTGGCTGCGTTGGGTCTTCGTTGCGGTGTGCGGGCTTCTCATTGCGGTGGCTTCTCTTGTTGCAGAGCATGGGCTCTAGGCGCGTGGGCTTCAGTAGTTGTGGCATGCAGGCTCAGTAGTTGTGGCTTGCGGGCTCTAGAGCGCAGGCTCAGTAGTTGTGGTGCACGGGCTTTGTTGCTCCGTGGCATGTGGGATCTTCCCGGACCAGGGCTCGAACCTGTGTCCCCTGCATTGGCAGGCAGATTCTTAACCACTGTGCCACCAGGGAAACCCAAAGGTTTTTTTTGTTTTTTTTTTTTTGAGTTGTGAACTTAATCACAAAACTTTACTTTTACATTTATACATGTATTGAAAATAGCAAAGTTACTTAAAAATCATAGATGTTCTGTCTACATGGAGCTCATCCTCTTGACTTTAGGCAGAATTACAGCTGAACCTTTGTGAATATTTAAGAGTTAATCTTGGTTTTTTACCCAACAGCATTTAACCTAACACCTACTGTGTGTAAAGTAATATACTGAGCATTGATCTTTATCAGGCTCTCCTTCAGTCACTGATCACACTGCATCATCAGAAAGCTCTAACTCAGATCTCCTAGAGAGATCTTGGTGCAGGACATTTTCATGACTTTGGGCTCTTTTGGTGAACCTAAAAATAAAGCATTAAAGGCACACTTTATTGTATTACTATGAAATGTGTCAAAATGAAATGCTACCTCCATCTTCAAGGCTTATCCCATCTTTCGTCCTACACTTTGCCTCAAAATGCAATGTTTGGGTTTGCCCATATTCTCTTCCGCTGTGCTCCCCAATGTGATGGGAGTGACAATAGCAGTTCACCATCTGTATGACATGATGGTCTTTTAAAACACCATCCATCTATCCTCGGGGTGAAACCATTACCATTCCTGTAATTTGTCTCCATTAGTCCTTTTCCCCAGCTCAACAGCCAATTTTTCCTCTCTTGTCAGATCCAATGGGCTACAGAATTCTAGGAAAAGTCTGGCCCAATTTCTCAATGATTTGATTATTCTACAGTTCTTACAAGTTCTCCTAAAAAATTCCAAGATGCTTCTTTATAAAATTATTATTGGATTGTCCAAAAAGTTCATTCAAGTTTTTACAGAAAAACCCGAATGAACTTTTTGCCAACCCAATAGTATTCCCCTTAAAAACAGCACTGCCCTAGCAGAATACTGCCTTTCAAGACGTCCTTCTCAGCAAACATATTTATTCCATTTATAGTTAGAATTTTCATGTTCATTTTCCTCTTCAGTGAACTACTTTCCAGAATTTCCTTTCCTCTTCCCTATAATTAGTGCCACATACCACCGATAAAGGACCTACATTATCAGAAAGAAAAAAGCCATAGGAGCATATTGCATAGTCTCAAAACATTCCAGCACGTGAGTTTACAATATTCAAATAAGAAATTGCTTCCCACACAAGAAAGTAAGAAACAAATATATTGGAAAACTAGCTTTCTTTACAGACATTCATCTATTCAACAGTTATTTAAGAAGCAAGCATTAGAGGCAAGATCTGGGTCCCCTGGTAAATACAAAGATGACTGGCACAAATCCTGCCCTGGAGGAACTTACAGTCTAGAGAGGAGAAAGTAGGGCAAATCTTGTTAACATGCCTGGAGTACAGATTAGGGAGAGATTCTTTCTAAACAGGAACCTAAAGGAAGGCAGTGAGGAAGAGGTACGTGACGACCTTTGAAAGTTAGGTAGCATTTGGACTGAGGTTTAGAGAGCTAGAATGAGGGGAGGAATCTTCCAGAGAAGGGACCTGTGTGAACACAGAACAGCATCTGGGAGGCCATGAGTCAGCACAGGGAACCAGGGATAGAACGCTCAGGACTGGGCAGGAAGGGGAGCGGGAGACGATGAAGTCGGAAAGACCAGTTAGAGCCAGACCTTGCCATGCTGAGAAGGCCAGGTGGAAGGCTACGGGCTCCATTGCTTAGGCAGAGAGAACCCTCCAGGGGATTCTGGAGCAGAAGAAAAGATGAGAGCGTTATGTATAGGATGGATTGGAATGAGAACACCCCGGAAAAGGGAGACCAATTACAGGGTTTCTGTAATCATAGGCTGGGCCTTGATGAAATCATAGGATAGCAAGGCTGAAGAATTAGACAGAAGGAAAAAGATTTCACAGGTGGAATTGATAGAGTCTGGCATCTGATAGCATGTGGAAGGGGTTGAGTAGGGAGGGGGCAGAGTTAACACTGAGGGTTTGAGACTGGCTGAAATGAGGACTACAGATGGAGGGAAGATTGGGGAAGGACCATATGTTGAAGAGAGGCTATAGAAGATGCCTGGTGACTGACGGAAAAATAAAATAGTTTTTTTAAGAAAGAAGCCAGGAGCTGGAAGTATAAACAAATGTGGAAATCATCTGCACAGACGTGACAACCAAAATCACGACTTTGAATGAGATGTTTAATTGAGAAAGAGCTACAATTACTGTCTATACATCACAAAGTCAAATGCTAATTATCCACTTAGTTTGATGAATGTAGACAGTCAATATCAGATCATTATAGCCTAGATACTTTGCAGACTGAATGACCCAGTTTTGCAGCCCTCATCAATCAAATTAAACAAATCACTGTCAGATCTGCCCCTGGCTTTGTGCTGTGTCAATACAGGCAGTGGGTTCACACTCAAATTGAAATTGAAAACCTGATTCAAGGCCCTGAGCTGCCAGTGTCAGATCTCCTCATCTCCAGTCAACTCAACCATCACCTGGCCATGACCCATCACACCAGGTCCCACAGAGAACTTCCTGAACAGTGTCTCCTTTAAGTGACAGTTCCACACAATAGATAGGTTTTTCACCATTTTATAGATGCAGAAACCTGAGGCTCAAAGAAGTAATTTGTCTAGGGTCCTATGGCCAGTACCAGCTGGAAGCAGAACTAGCAACCAAGGTTTCAGATTCTAAGTAAATGGCAGCGAGGTTTCCATTTGGTGTTTCTTTGTTTTACTAAACTACACTGCCAAACCTTTTTTAAAAAAAAAAAAAAATGAATATTATGCTCATTACTAATTAACACCACTGAATGGAACAGGAGGTTATCTGTGCCCATTGTCTACTTCTCCCTCATGGCCACTTCTGTATTATCTCACTGGAATTGATTGGGTGAATGAAATGTATGCGCACGCGCACACACACACACAACCACCCACCCTCCCACACACACACACACCACCTTCCTCATTAATCTCAACCTAGTTGGCCAACTTAGAAGGAGAGCTATATCTCAAATGACACATTGGCAAAACCATAGGCCCTATTTCTTAGTGTACCTTTCGTGGTTCTTTGGCTTCAGGCAACCAATACCAGCAACCACATTGCACAAAATAAATCTGTAATTTGATGTAACTTTCACATCCTTCAGAACATAACTTATAATCTAAGCATCATATTCAATTCAAAACTTCAAAATGAAGGCCACTATATTATATGAGAAAAGATCAGTCTGAATGAGAATCAAGGGGTATTTTCCAGGTAAGAGGATGAGAAGAACAAGAGAGTGGTGAAAATCACTTTCTACCTTGCTCTATGGTTACATAGACTTACAATATTTCTCCAAGCTCTGCTAGATCCTAACATGTGAGGTTCATTATATGAGACTTAGGAAAAAATTTTCAAAGCCAGTCAGAGAAAAGCATCCTGATATACCTTCACTTCAGCACTTTCTGTCCTTCCACCAAGAGTGAAAAGGAGAACAATTGGACATTTTTTAATTGTCACAGGGAGGCTCAGTGAGGCAAGCACTGAGCCCCAAATGTTTCTGGGGAATGAATGAGGAAATAACCTCCCCTTAACCATTTGTATCCACTTATTGTCATTGGGATTGAAGAGTTCCCTCAGGAAAAAAAGACTTGAACCATCATCCTATTGGAACTCAGACATAAACCACCATGTCTGATGGGTGGGTGGCCCTCATGCAAGTCAGATTACAAAGAGGAGCAATGGGGCTTCTGAGGGAACATTTCAGCCACAGCATAAAGTCAACATCCTACAATCCAAACTGTTTTATATTTCCACGCAGAAATGTCAGAGTTGGTGACAAGTACAGGTGAGAAATCTTAGACTTTTCATTTACATAGAGGGCGTAAAAACACCTGGACTCAGAGGACGTAGGGAAAGAGGTTTTCCCTGAAGAGAAGTGTGCTATGCAACCTTTGCATCTGGAAAGTTGGGAAGGGTGGGGGACATATACTTGAGGAGAGCAATTGAAGAACACGTGAGCTGGTGTCTGACTCTCACTTAAAACTTAATATGAGCTGACAGACGAGTCAAAGAATAAGTGCGTGGGGCAGCCTACGCTCTCAGAGTCTGTCAAGGGTGCAAATGGACGCGTATTTCCCATGGGCAGAAGTGGGTCACGTAACAAAGAATGAACATGGGGTCAGCTTCTGTCCAGTGAGACTTCCCAAAGGGGCAGCGAGACCCTAGTGGCGAGAAGCTAAGGACATTGCAATATGTCTGGAGGCTGCAGAAGGAGGAAGCAATCGGCCACAATGGAGATGCCTCCCCTGGGGTCAAGGGAGTTTCAGATGAAAGGCCCACGGTGATGGGGTTCTCCAAAGAACCAAAGCTTAACTTAAACGGCTGCCCAGCCCACAGACCGCAAACCCAACCCACGAGACAGTTTCAGTCACGTGAGAACTTTTCTGTGCCCCAGTTAACAACTCTCGCTCTTCTCCTACTGTATTCAAGCCCTGGAAGAGCAGAAACAGATTCTAGCAAAGAGGTGGCAAGGACCCTAGCTCCCCACCTCTGCAGGCTTAACTGGGGAAGCGAGAAGATGTGACTTCAAATCAAGCTTGGAGTGTTTGTTATTTTATGAGCTGGACTTTTTGAAAAAAGGTTGTATTTGGTAACCAAAAAAATTTTTTCCAATGGTTGTGGGAGACAAACTAAAGTTGCTGTATGATCACACCCCATGAGTCTTGCTGGGTCGCCATAACAGTGACACATGCTTTTCCTCCCACTTAGCCGTTTGCATCTAGTGACTTATTTGGGATCTGAGGAGCTTCCTTACCAGGCAAAAACCTAGAAACAAACTGGGAATCAGACATATACAGCCATGTTCGATGGGCTAGGGTGGGTGACAGTCAGATGACAAGGGGGGTTAGTTAGGCTGTCATCCAGATATTAGTTGAATGGAAATTCAGGCTCCATGACTCCCCAGAGACTCTCCCTCTGATTTCTCCTTTCCATAGTAAAAGTTCTCTGTCTCTCTCCCCAGCCAGTCCCAGGGCTGCTCCATTTGCTCTGCATTCTAGCTCTTAGATCAGTAACACAGACTCTTTCCCTTGATTTTCCCAGAAACACCACTGGCACAAGGCCTCACCTCAGACAATTACTTTTCAGCACAGAGCAAACAGTGTAAAAGGAAACACAAAACATCCTCGCCTTTGAACACCCTTTGGCCACTGGTGATGTCTAACGCGTGCCGTTCTCAGAGACCCATGGCCTCCATACCCATGGCCTCCACGTTGTGGTTTAATCCCTTGCGGCTCCTGTTCCCTTCTTCTCCTTTCTCGACTCTTCTCCCCAGAAAATCCTAGTTTATTTTTTATGCTGATAGGTTTAGCTATCTCTCTGTTTCAATTCCTCCTTCCAAATCATGCCCCGTGGGCCTCATCTTTGTTTAAATAAAAGGCTATTTACTCCAGAGAGAAATTATGCTACTTACTTACAGGCTGAAGCTGCTGCAGCCACTTGTGGTTTTAAATAGTAATTGCTTTATCTGTGCTCTAAGACCAGCAACAGGGCTTGAACTTGGAGGGACAAGTGATTGTAGTTATAGGTGGTGGCAGGTTCAAGAACTCATTGCCACTCAAGGAGATTGACAGCAGTGTTTATCCTGAGGAGAAAGGGTTCTGTGTGTTAACTGAAAATATAAAAAAATTCTGAAACTCTTTCGGGACTTCCCTCATGGCACAGTAGTTAAGAATCCACCTGCCAATGCGGGGGTCACGGGTTCGATCCCTGGTCCAGGAAGATCCCACATGCTATGGAGCAACAAAGCCTGTGCACCACAACTGGTGAGCCTGCGCTCTAGAGCCTGCAAGCCACAACTACTGAGCCCATGCTCCACAACTACTGAAGCCCGTGTGCCTCAAGCCCGATGCTCCACAACAAGAGAAGCCACCGCAATGAGAAGGTCGCGCATCGAAGAGTAGCTCCCACTCGCCGCAACTAGAGAAAGCCCGTGCACAGCAACAAAGACCCGAGGCAGCCAAAAATAAATAAATAAATAAATTCTGAAACTCTTTTGGCTCTGGTGAACTCATTATGGGTACTTTTCACTGTTCCTGCTTTCCCACCCCTGTATCTCACTCCATCCCCGACCCTGCCAACACACACACACAAAGAAGAAGGAGCATTCTGTTCATTTGGTGGCTATCAGACGTGGTGGCCATCAGGGTCCGACCTTGAGGCACAGATTCTTCATGCTGGGGGCAGTGGGTTTCCAGCTTTACCAGAGTCTGTGCCTATTATAGGGCCTGGCTGCTGCCAAGTCCTGGCACTACCATCTGCAGCTGAATGAACTTTATCAGCAATCACAGAGGACTCAAGCAACCTGGCCATACCTCTCCCAGCTGAGCATAAAAAAGAAAACTCCTCACAAAAACAATAATGAGGATTTTAGGCCTTAGGGGGCAGCGGGTTTGCTCCACTGTGAAAATGACATTAGGCGTGGGGCTCTCCATCTTCCCTAGCAGCACCTGACAGCGCTGACAGGAGAAGAGCAGTAGGCCGGGATCAGCAACTCTGTGCAAACGATGGGACATAAATCTGTAAATCCAGGCTCGGCAAACAGCAGCGTGGAATAATTGTGGACATATGTGAGCACCCCTCGGAGGGGCTCTATAAATGACTGGGCTTGAGTCAAATGGGGGTTTGCTTGCTGCTGTTGACATTTGGGGTTTAATATGATGTGACTGCATTTGCAATCAGCAGCTGCTAAATCCTGAGACACTTGGATTATATGCTATAAACAGCTTTTGTCTCTAAGTCTATGAAATTCACAGAGGTACAAGGTTGCACCATTGTAGAATTATTCTGTGACTTTGATCCAATGTCACTAGAGAAATTTCCACACAAAATATTAGAAAAATAGGTAATAATATCTGAACACCACCTATAAATATTAAGTGCTTCACCTACCTTATCTCATTAAATCCCTACCATGGCCCTGCGAGGCAGGTGTGATTATCCCCGTGTTAGAGATGCCAAAAGAGGCTCGGAGATTTTAAATAATTTAAGGTCAGACAACTAATAAACATCAAAACTGCTTAATCGAAGATGTGAAGATAAACACCAAACTAGGGCACCTGAAAGATTCTAGAATATACTTCTGATACTCTATTTTAGGTTAGGGTCTCTAGAAGCAGAATTAGAGACAAGGATTCAAGTGCAAGTGATTTATCCAGGAAGACCTCCCAGAGGCCACTGATAGGGGTTGACGGAAGCAGGACTGGGAAAGGCAGTAAATCAAGCAAAGGTGTGATCTTTGGTAGACACTCCCGCAGTGACTTCACCAGATCCCACAGGGGAGCTCTGGAATGTTAGTTCCACCTGACAGTCATCCAACCAGAGGTACTGCCACATCTGTCAGTCAGTCCTGACCGCTGACAGCAAATCATACCAAACCCACTGGCGCACACAAACAGTAAGGAGAGATCTGAGGAATCAGGCCAGGGCACTGACTTTACCTGCTCCACCCATTCAACAGCAGAGCTGACTCAACCAGCTGCAAAGCCTTGAGAGTCGTCTCCAGTGAGAGCAGAGTTAGAGGGAGTGCTTCCATGATTTAGGCCTTCAGACTGACTGTGTACACCCAGGAGGAGTAGAAAGACTTCCGTCAGCCTTTTTGTTTATTGAAACTTGTCTGTGATTTGGGAGCCCAGCATTTTCAGGTTTCCATAAGGGGAATGAGCGTTCAGTCAAGGAGGCAGCTTGATGTGACCAAGGACTTCTGGCTTTGCCCCAAAATGAGGTGTGCTTCCCTTCACATGCCCCACAGTCTGGCCCTGTGACCCTGGGCAAATCATTCAACTATGTGAGCCTCTGTTCCCTTAGAGGGAAAAGGAAGAAAATGATCCATCCCAGAGTTTTCTGGAATAACCAAATGAGCTGATGCCTATAAAAGTGCTTTGTAGATGGTCAGCATGATATAAACATTAGTTTTAGTAGTAATAGGTTGTAGTTGGATTAAACAGAGAGAATCATATCTCCATTCAAATGGGCTACATGTAGGTAGACATGACCCTGGTTAGATTAATTTCAGAGATTTGGAGTTTTCTTTTATTCACAAACAGCTTGACTCTGCCTACTTCCTAACATTTCTATCCAAGCCATCATCCATCTAGAGATTAGATGGATTTGGAAAGAGAGCAGCCTTGAGCTTCAGGAAATCCCAGCTCACAGTGACACAAACCAGCTAGTCCCTCAGAAGACTTGAGCCTCACTGTATGCGCTGTCCTGGAGGGGCCTGCACCTCAGACTTTCACACATCCTGTGGCCCTATTTCTCCCTATCAACATGCATTGACCTCTCCAGCACCCCTAAGAGAATACGACATGACAAACACTCTCACCTGAAGGTGCAACTGACACAATGGCATAAACATCCCCCCCCCAACACACACCACTGGGCACAGCCTTAACCCAAAGTAATAGCTCTCAAATGTCCATGAAAAGCTGGTTGCAGGGTGTGGGGTGGAGATTTGAGCAACAGTCTGAAAACCACACCAGACACGTGATTTGGTGAAATAAAGCTAGCATTGTTTATAGAATGTTTCTCTTGAGAGTGACTTCCAAGCATAACGCACAAGGGGCCTCGATTATCAAAGAATGTTTCTTTCTCAACTATCTTTTGGACAACCAAATAAAGCAAGAATACACGTTGGGATCAGAACAACCTAAGTTTTACCCCTGGCTTCAGCAGGTACCAGCTATGTGACCTTCAGCATCATCCGAATCTCAGCTTTCCCACCAGTGAAATGAGACCAAGAGTACCTCCCCTCATCAGGTATTATAAGAATAAAATGCATGCAAACTGTTTAGCACAGTTCCTACTACACAGCAGACACTGAACAAATGTTATCAATAAAATCAATAATAATATGTAAAGGGCCTAGCCCAGAGCCTAGGACATAATAAACTATTTATTATTGTTACTATTATTATTCTCCTCAGAGAGCATTTCAGTGGTTTGCAGTTGGTAGGCTTGCAGTAAATGTTTGTCAATTTAATGAATACACAAACGGTTGCAGCCAACAAACTTCTTGGCCCATAGAAGAAAGAGAACTCAGGCTTCCCTGGTGGCGCAGTGGTTGAGAGTCTGCCTGCTGATGCAGGGGACGTGGGTTCGTGCCCCGGTCCGGGAGGATCCCACATGCGGCGGAGCGGCTGGGCCCGTGAACCATGGCCGCTGAGCCTGCGCGTCCGGAGCCTGTGCTCCGCAACGGGAGAGGCCACGACAGTGAGAGGCCCGCGTACCACAAAAAAAAAAAAAAAAGAAAGAGAACTCTTCTGAATTCCATGCCTGAAGAATACCTTACCTCCTCAACATCTTAAAGGTAACACCTGTGCATAGCCCAGACCAGGTTTCATTTGCCATGCTGTCATCATGGCAGTTTCTCCCCTGTCAGCCCAGGAGGAGAGCAGGCGGTGGCACACACTGCCTTCCCAGACAAGAGGCTAGACATGAGGCCAGCAGCAGCAACAGGGCTGTGAGTTACCAACTGTTTCTGTCTAGAATTGGGGCATAAGTATTGTAACCATGGGGTTGTGTTAATTTATCTGGCTCCAAAGCCAAGCGTCAGAGTGGGAACCTCACAGATATTCATGTTTGTTTCTAAGATGACATCTACTTTGACTTTGCACAAATTGTGGAGCCATTAGGTATCCACCTCTTCATGTCAATGAAAGAAGTACAGAAATATATGACACCACCAGTATCCAATGAGATATTCTCACCCTCTCTTAACCACGATCTCCACCATTGGCAGACAACCCTTCCTTTGTAAATTTTGAACTGGCAGAAGAAGGTGGATTTACCTGCTCAGAAAGCCTATCCCAGAGGAGGCACTCTCTCCTGGAGCTAAACCTGAAAAAAGCCAGAGGGAAGAATCCAGAACAGAGATAAGAGGGGTGTTTGGGGAGAGGTGGCTTACTGCTCCTCAAAGAGGTTGTGTTGGCAGCATCCTCTTGGATACAAGGGAAAGAACCATACTGCCCCAAGTCCAATTTCAAACAGATACCACAGGGGCATGGTGAGGAATCCTTTTCTTATAAGGACACCTGTCAGATTGGATTAGGGCCTACCCTAACAGCTTCATTCTATATGTCCATTTATATGTCCATTCTATATGTCCGAAAATGACTATATGTCCATTTTTTCATGGTTGCCACCTACTTCAAAAAGCATACTAAAATAAATGTACAAGGAAATTAGATACTGCAGATTTCAGATGATAATACAGTCAAAAAAGGAGAGCAGATAATTGGAGACATATTCACAATTAGACATAACTCTCTTCAAACAAAGAAGTACCCCTAGTTAATTAATGTTTGTCAGCACTTTAAAATCATACAATTCATTGTCCTAGACATTCCCACCTAAACACTGAAAGACAAAAGGTTGGGGCGGTATGGAGCAGCTTAGGCTGGTTCTGGGTCTGTCTTGCTCAGTTATTCATCAGATTTACCAAAGATGGGGGAGTAAAACCACGAGCAGAGTAGCTGGAACTAACCCTATCTCCAGGCTTCCCTGGTGGCGCAGTAGTTAAGAATCCACCTGCCAACGCAGGGGACATGGGTTCAAGCCCTGGTCCGGGAAGATCCCACATGCCGCTGAGCAACTAAGCCAGTGCACCACAACTACTGAGCCTGTGCTCTAGAGCCCACAAGCCACAACTACTGAGCCAGCATGCTGCAACTACTGAAGCTCACACGCCTAGAGCCCATGCTCTGCAACAAGAGAAGCTACCACAATGAGAAGCCCACGCACTGCAACGAACAGTAGCCCCCACTCACTGCAACTAGAGAAAGCCTGCGGGCAGCAATGAAGACCCAACACAGCCAAAAATAAATAAAATAAAATAAATAAATTAAAAAAAAAAACCCCTATCTTCTGTGGAGAAAAGGGAAACCCTCTTGCACTGTTGGTGGGAATGTAAATTGATACAGCCACTATGGAGAACAGTACGGAGGTTCCTTAAAAAACTAAAAATAGAATTACCATATGACCCAGCAAGCCCACCGCTGGGCATATACCCAGAGAAAACCATAATTCAAAAAGACACATGCACCCCAGTGTTCACTGCAGCACTATTTACAATAGCCAGGTCATGGAAGCAACCTAGATGCCCATCGAGAGACAAATGGATAAAGAAGATGTGGTACATATATACAATGGAATATTACTCAGCCATAGAAAGGAACGAAATTGGGTCATTTGTAGAGCTGTGGATGGACTTAGAGACTGTCATACAGAGTGAAGTAAGTAAGAAAAACAAATATCGTATATTAGCGCATATATGTGGCATCTACAAAAATGGTACAGATGAACCAGTTTGCAAGGCAGAAATAGAGACATAGATGTAGAGAACAAACGTATGGACACCAAGGGGGGAAAGCGGGGGGTGGGGGGTGGGATGAACTGGGAGACTGGGATTGACATGTATACACTAATATGTATAAAATAGATAACTAATAAGAATCCACTGTATAGCACAGGGAACTCCACTTCATTGTACAGTAGAAACTAACACAACATTGTAAAACAACTATACCCCTGTTAAAAAAAAAAAAGAAAGAAAACAAACTTATGGTTACCAGGGGATAAAGAGGGGGAGGGATAAACTGGAACACTGGGATTGACATATACACACTACTATATATAAAATAGATAACTAATAAGAACCTGCTGCATAGCACAGGGAACTCTACTCAATACTCTGTAATGGCCAATACAGAAAAAGAATCTAAAAAAAAGAGTGGATATATGTATAACTGATTCACTTTGCTGTACTCCTGAAACTAACACATTGTAAATCAACTATACTCCAATAAAAATTTTTTTAAAAAGAATTAAAAATAATAAAAATAATTAAATAAAAACCCTATCTCCAAATCCAGTCACATTCTAAGGCACTGGGGGTTAGGACTTCAACATACAAATTTGGGGGGGGGACACAATTCAGCCCATAACAAGTACTATGATTCCTATCTTACTTGTGAGGATTTTAAAATCTGCTGTGTCTAACAGAGCTAGTAAATGGTAAAGGCAGGCCTTGAATTTGGGTCTGTTTGACATCTGTTATGTCCACCATATAACACTGCCTCTAGAATCTGATTAGCAGTGCGGACACTAGGCTAGGCGTGACATCAACATCAGTATTTATAGGCTACTGTTATGTCTAGAAGGTTTTGGTAGATGGTTTTCTTAGAAGCTTACTTTGAAATTCATAATAAATGTTAAGTCCTGCAGTTGTAGATTAATTTACATTTTGTTCCTTTGTTACTAGAATAAATTTCTCTAAGCAACAGAAAAATCTGTAATTCGCCCCTGCACAATCACATACCTGGCCTGGCTAATTATTTAAGACGCTGTTCAAAGTTATGCTCCTAATTAACAGTGTGCACTGCTTATGCCAAAACACAAGCCCAGCATCCCTTGCAGTTTGTAATCCATCTGGTCCCCAGGCCCATGCTGCCAGTGTCAGGTATGGCTAGCGTCTTCATGTCACCTCTCTTCCTGCATGGGGTGGGAGGAGGGGTCCATGGTAGGTAATGAATCAGTAAGGCTCAGCTAATTCTCTGGACTCTGTTGACATGCATGGCCAGTTTTCTCTCATGATTAATTACACTCGCTTCTGCAGGAGGATTAATTTACTTTTCTGGAGCACTTTTCTGATTTCTGCTGTTAAACAAATCTCAACAAAATCTCAGCTCAGAAGGAATGAAGTCCAGTTCAATGTGGGTATGACAACTGTCAAAATTCACACCTTGAAAGGGAACAGGTTACAAATAGAAGGATATGTGTGTGTATGTTTGTGTGTAAATACATGTATGCACATACATGAGCATAAACATAAATCTTGTACAATTATGATTTGTCTCATTAAGGTGACTATATGTCCATTTTTTCATGGTTGCCACCTACTTCAAAAAGCATACTAAAATAAATGTACAAGGAAATTAGATACTGCAGATTTCAGATGATAATACAGTCAAAAAAGGAGAGCAGATAATTGGAGACATATTCACAATTAGACATAACTCTCTTCAAACAAAGAAGTACCCCTAGTTAATTAATGTTTGTCAGCACTTTAAAATCATACAATTCATTGTCCTAGACATTCCCACCTAAACACTGAAAGACAAAAGGTTGGGGCGGTATGGAGCAGCTTAGGCTGGTTCTGGGTCTGTCTTGCTCAGTTATTCATCAGATTTACCAAAGATGGGGGAGTAAAACCACGAGCAGAGTAGCTGGAACTAAATTTTCTTAAAAGCTATTGCTCTGTCTCTACCTGCCATTTTTCTTCATGAGTGAATAGGGAATAATTCTTCAGAAAATCATTTCACAGGAGCAGTAACATCAAATTTTAATTATTAACATCATGATTTGTTATTTATTGGGTATCAACAGTGCATTAGATGTTGTACAATTTACAGAGAGCTCCAAGTCTTAAATTAAGTTGACTCAGAAATGTGGGTCTTGAGCCTTGTTTTTTGTTTTTTGTTTTTGACGGGATTTGGGGCAGTGGGATGGATAATGAGGTGCTGCCTGCCCTGGAGGGAAGTGTCTTTCTGGCACTTAGGTTTTATCACCCACCAAATAAGAACAGAGCATTTACCTGAGAACTGAAGATTCCAAACTAGGGAATGGACCTTGAAGGACATCACATCCAGTGGTCTCCAACCCCACCCCAACCTTTGCTGACCATGGGCCCATCTCAGTAAACTATCTGAGCATGCACCCTGTTATTTTTATATATTCACTTATACGTTTTATATATATATATATATATATACACATATATATACATATACATATATACACACACTATTGTATCAATATATTACAATCTTTAAAGCCACAAAATGAGAAAATTTAAAAAGGTAACATGTAACATGGAGATAAAATGTTTTAAAATAATTTTTATTTTATTATATTTTATTAATAGGAGCAAAGAATTTTTTTCTCTCACTAAAAAGACACCTCTATTGATAACATTTCTCTGCTGAGAATAATGCAATTGAATATGATTCATTATTTTTTTAAATCTTAGTTTAATACTTTGTGATACTGGGATTTGAAAGTTTGGCACTGCTTTAATGGCTGCCACTGGTGAGAAATCTACTTCTCAAAAACATATCCAACAAAATGGGGAAAAAAGTGCTGGCTGGGCTTACTAAATTATGAAACTTATTTCTAATCTCATTCACCAACTATGTGAAAGTTGTTATAGAAATTTGCTAGTAAATTTATATTTTTCCTGCTCTATCATTTGTTCTTGTCAACAAATTGAAACTTACTGTAGTTTTATATATCTAATAAATGAGTTCAAAATATACTGAAACTCTTCTTTTTTTTTTTTTTTTTTTGCGGTACGCGGGCCTCTCACTGTTGCGGCCTCTCCCATTGTGGAGCACAGGCTCCGGACGCGCAGGCTCAGCGGCCATGGCTCACGGGCCCAGCCGCTCCGCGGCATGTGGGATCTTCCCGGACCGGGGCACGAACCCGTGTCCCCTGCATAGGCAGGCGGACTCTCAACCACTGCACCACCAGGGAAGCCCGAAACTCTTCATTTTTAAATCAGTTTTGAAATTCTATTTCTAAATTTTCTGAGTTTGTGATGTTATGGTTTTTAAAGTTTAAACACTTATACAGCTTTGGCAACAAAAATAACATTAATAATGGAAACATTTTCAGCCATTATTTTCAAAATGCTTTCTCCAAAGCACAAGTTACTGTCAAAAAACAACTGATTTCTCATTTTAGAGAAGGAGTAAATTAGTTTAGATGACTGATTAAAGGCCTTCATTTAAATTCCACTCTTTCATTAACTGAGTGATCTTGGGGAAGTCACTTCACCTTTCTGTGCCTCAGTTTCCTCATCTATAAAAAGGAGTTGGCAGTCTCTACCTTCTAAGACTGTGTGAAGAATCAGTGACTTAACTCATTAAAACAGAACAATGCCTGGCCCATACTAAACCCTAAATAAATGGAACGTATGAAGTGTGTTTTGCTTTACAAAAATTTCTGCCATGAGTTCTACTACCAACAGCTAGTTGTCATCACAGAAGGTCAGCATAATTGGATACATGTCTTTTCATAAAGAAAAAAAGCACAAAACTTTATGTTTGACTATGCTTTAATTATTTTGACCCAAGGTAAGCTACAAACCTCTCTGTGACACAAAAGATTGTCATGGTTATTTCCCATTTCATTCAAAATATTGTAAAGACTATACTATTTGCAATTCTGTTATTTAAAATAATATCATCCATAAATTTCTTTAACAGGTCCCAATAAACTACAATATATGGAAACATGTTAATGTGAATGAACAATGAAGATACTGCTGCAACTTTCAGTGCTGGAGTACTCCTGCTCTGCCTATAGTATCCTATGTGGCATCTCAGTTGTGAGACGGGACTATCTGATTCACCAGACCTCAAACATCAGTAAGCTTACTTCCTTTTTTTAACTTTTATATAAAAATGTAAATATGAAGGAGTTGTCCTCTTCATTCTCCCCTCCACCGTGGAGTCCACTGATCTGGTCCAGTGGTTTCCCAGCAGAGATTCTCTGGATTCCACGCAGAGCTGCTGAATCAGACTCCCAGGCGTGGTCTGCTTCTCAACCAGCTCCCAGCCTGTGTTGGTCTGACAACTAGATGACTATCTAAGCTCCTCATGAGGGAGGCTTCCTTCCTGTAGCCTTGACAGGTGGTCATCTTCTTGAACATTTCCAGTGACGAGGAGTTTATTACCTTTCAGCGTAGCTCATCTCATTTTTGGATTCCTGTAATTGTCAGAAAATGTTCTACCTCCCTGTAATTTTCCCACTGGTGTGAGTATTTTACTCTCTGGTGTCACATAGAAAACACTTCACACCATCTCCTCCATGCCCCATTCCTCCTCTCTCCTCCCCAGACTATTTGAGCAATCCCCATTTGACTTGGTTTCTGGGATGTTTTGCCCTTCCGATTCCCCTGGCTGCTCTCCGACTTGGGAATGTTGTTCAATATCCCACGTGTCATCAGACCAGGTCAGGAAGCCATGAGTGTGTGACCTTCTCTGCTGCCGCTGCTGCAGTGGCATCATTAATGCCAAAGAAATTCATCATTGCCAGCTAAGCTTCCTGTGTCCTCTCCATACGGGTGCTTCATGTAGATGCACCACATACATTCATTGACAGTAGTAACACCTTATGTAATTTAGCTGAGGTATTTTCAAACTCTCATCTAGATATTCCTTTTATGTCTTTTCCTATGTGATATATTGGTTTGCAGTGCAAAGCCTTAAAAGATTTGATATCATCTATTTTATGTCTCTATCTTTGTCTTATTTCTTGCCATAAAAAGTATGGGATCAAAGCAAACACTGAACCTATAAGTAAGGTCAGCTGGTACTATGTAGGCGCAGTTCTGCTGAATAACTTTTAACAGGACACTTACCCTTTATGCATCTCTCTGCACTCACCAATAAAATGAGAATAACAATGCCTACCCACCCGATCTCAGAAAGTTTTAACAAGAATTAAATGAGTTACAAATTGAAAAAGCCTTTTAAAATGGTTTAAAAAATTATATTATTATTATTACAATGTAACCTGTAGGCACTTAATACATATTAATGGGGAAATGAAACAGATAAACGATGGAGAGCAGACTGAATAATAACAAGAAGGGAGGATCAGAGGGAAGGTAAGATGTAACATCAATTCAGGCTCTTGGCACCATAAGCCAGTGTCTGTTGCTGATGGCAACACAGAAAGAATCAATGCCTTAAGTCCAGTGCAGTGTTTAAAAAATGCAGGGCTGGGCTTCCCTGGTGGCGCAGTGGTTGAGAGTCCACCTGCCGATGCAGGGGACGCGGGTTCGTGCCCCGGTCTGGGAAGATCCCACATGCCGCGGAGCGGCTGGGCCCGTGAGCCATGGCCGCTGAGCCTGCGCGTCCGGAGCCTGTGCTCCGCAACGGGAGAGGCCGCAACAGTGAGAGGCCCGCGTACCGCAAAAAAAAAAAAAAAAAAAAAAAAAAAATGCAGGGTTTAGTTTCCGGTGAGAGATCATCTCACCCACAATTTCGATAGCTCCATGCAGTAGAGGCATCTAGTACCACCTGTTTGGAATTTACCCAGGAAGAAATGTAATAGGCAGGAGCCAAGAGGCAAGGCTCACATTCATCAATGCACGTTGCTTGTATTCCGGGGACAGCAAGATATTTAACTGCTGAGTGGCAAATCCCATTTGACTGTTTAAGTAAAAGGTAATGATTAATATCAAGCTAAAAGTGTGTGCCTTGCTACATTTTATTAAATAAAATACACTCATGGCATATGTATGAAATAAAATTGCATTTTTAACGAGTTTTGCATTCTGCCATGAACTCAGTGTCGCAGGACATTTGGTCCTGTGCATTTAGTCATCCATCCATTTATTTAAACAAACATCTCTAAAGTGAATATTATGGGCCAGGCTTTATCACAGATAGAGCAGGACTAAAAGATGAATAACCTTACAGCCTGAGGTCGAGGGGGTGGTGGGAAGGAGAGAGAGAGAGAACAACTTAAGTGTAATCTGATGTGACAGAATAAGGGCTGACTCAGGGTGCACTGGGCTCCCAGGTGATCTTTGAGCAGTGGATGAGTCAGGACTCCGTTGCAGATCAGAGGGACCACTCTAGCTAGTAAGTAGAAAGAGATTTACTACAGAGACCGAGATGCTAACAGAATCACTAAACAGTCAGGAGGAGCAGTTCTATGCTGAGCCTGGAGAGAAGAATTCTAGAACAACACTGCAGAGCTCTCCCCACCCCCAAGGGGAGTGTCCTCTCTGCCAAACTCAGGGAGCTTGGGAATCAAGAGGCTGCCAATGCAATGTTAGCTCCAAGAATAGGCCTCACTAGCAGCTCTCCAGGGATCACAACTGTTGGCTCCTACTAGACCCTTGCTGGGGCGGTGGGGAGGCTAATATACCACCATTGCTCTCACCATTTAACTCAGTTCTGAATTTGTCTTGTGTGAATGCATCTGATTAGCAGAGCCCTAAATCACATCTGGAGTCGTAGTTGCAAGGGAGTCTCTTTCCAGCCCCTGCAGTACCGGAGCACTGGAAGGAGGTGTGAACAGCTGCGAGTGGACTCATCCATCCAGCACAGTCAGCCCAGCAGAGAATGTAAAAATGGAGAGATCTTAGGGCCGAGAAAGGGATGGCCGAAGGTAGGAGGAACAGCGTGTACATGAACCTAAGCAGCACTGGAACAACACCCTGATGAGCTATGAACAGAACAAAGCACAGCATTTTAAATGTCACAATCTTTTTGGTCATCAATGTTACTGGCTTCATTTTTCCCATCTGTAAGATAGGGAGAGTTTCTATGATTCTCTACTAATTAATCAGAAATTAATAAGACATAGAAACATCAAAACCCATCATCTTGGTGTGAATAGTTTTACACAGGCTAGTTAGATATTCTGTTTAATGGGAGAAGGGTGATCTTCATAGTATTTGCAGAAACTCATCATGTGACCAGTAAATTCCTTTCCTAATAATACAGTATTGCAGGTTTGTTACGATAATGTTAGAATGGTGGGAACTTAACAAGTACTTGTTGATATGAAATAAAAATGTAATCATCATGGAATTCCACTGGAAATTCATGGAAATGCAGAACTCTTCCCAGCTTTCTTTTCATGGCATGTCTTAGAAACCTGTGCTCATGATGCACACGTAAAGAAATGAGCAAGCCAGAGCTTTGCACTGTTTGCCCGGCCCTGTGCTCAGTCAAGGTGAGTGTTTGGCAAGTGGAGGATCTTCCATTTCAAAGTTTTCATGAATATGTCATTCATCTAGTCACAATAGATGTATTTCATGCAGCTTGGAAAGCCACATGTTATTTCCTTGCAATAATGGCCTCCTCTGCCCCTTAGAGACGAAAAGGTTCAGCAGCTGTTGAAGGTCAGGCTACCACTGAGTTACTGAGTTACAGCACACAGACAACGGCATGCAAATCACCTGCAGAAGCGCAGCTGACATGAGGTGGCAGCAACCTTCAAATGCCTCTCTCTGTCTCTGTCTCTCTCTCCCTCTGTCTCTCTCTCCCTCTGTCTCTGTCTCTCTCTCTCCCTCCCTCCCTCCCTCCCTCTCTCTCTCTCTCTCTCTCCTCCCTCTCTCTCCCTCTCTCTCCCTCCCTCTCTCTCCCTCCCTCCCTCTCTCTCCCTCTCCCTCTCCCCCTCTCTCTCTCCCTCTCTCTCTCTCCCTCTCTCCGTCCCTCCCTCCCTCCCTCCCTCCCTTCCTCCCTCCCTCTCTCTCTCTCTCTCTCTCTCCCTCTCTCTCCCTCCCCCTCTCCCCCTCCCTCCCTCCCTCCCTCTCTCCCCCTCTCTCCCCTCTCTCCCTCTCCCTCTCCCCCCTCCCTCCATCCCTCTCTCCCCCCTCTCTCTCTCTCCCTCTCTCTCCCTCTCTCTCTCTCCCTCTCCCCCTCCCTCCCTCCCTCTCTCCCCCTCTCTCTCTCTCCCTCTCTCTCCCTCTCTCTCCCTCCCTCTCTCTCTCCCTCCCTCCCTTCTCCTCCCTCCCTCCCTCCCTCTCTCCCTCTTTCTCTTTCTCTCTCTCTCTCCCCCCTCTCTCCCTCTCTCCCTCTCTCTCCCCCTCACCCCCTCTCTCTCCCTCTCCCTCCCTCCCTCCCTCCCTCCCTCCCTCCTCTCTCTCTCTCCCTATCTCTCCCTCTCCCTCCCTCCCTCCCTCCCTCTCTCTCTCTCCCTCTCTCCCTCTCTCTCTTTCTCTCTCGCTCTCTCCCCCACTCTCTCCCTCTCTCTCCCTCTCTCCCTCTCTCTCTCCTCTCTCTCTCTCTCTCTCCCTCTCTCTCTCTCTCTCTCTCTCTCTCTCTCTCTCTCTCTCTCTCTCTCTCTCTCTCGCATGCGCATGCTCTTCCCCTCTCTCTCTTTCCAGACCAAGAGGAAAGAAATCCAAGCAAGCTATGAGAGAATATACAACCAGATAAGCTTTAAAAATGGGTGATGGACAGGGATAACACAATGAAACATGAACTGACCATTCCATTTGCTTAGATTCTGCCTCATCATCTGCTCTTAATGTGATAGACAGCGATGATCATAAAGGAGACCAGTGCTAAACCAAGAAGGCACGAATAACCCCAGAATTACACCCTGGGGGGCAAAAAACTGAGTAGATGCCTTCACAAGCAACCATCTGCCTCATTAACAGTAGTGGAAGTAAAGAGTAATTCTGGGTTGTGAGCTTTCCCCAGATGAATGGAGCTAGTGACTTAGGTCCCTGCTGTGTCTCTGTTTCTTCATTCATGAACACACACACACACACACACACACACACACACACACACACACACGTGCACGCAAAGAGAAATTTCATAAAGATAATCTTTGCCTTAACTGATTAACAATTACAAAATAAGAAATATGACTATACTATAATTGAATTGTCACCAGCAGTATAAGAGGGCAATGCCAAAATTTCCTTGTACTTATAATGAGTTTTCTTCTTATATTAAATGTCTTTTTTTTCCACCAAGCTTATGCCAATTACTCCTGACTTGTCTCTTTGACTAATGGGGAATAACTGATTCCCACTTTCTTTCTAACATTCACACCTGCCCAAGTACTGTTATTTTTCAGTCTTCCTGCTTTTTCCCAGAAAGTAGCTAACACTCTTGATTTTAGAAAGAATCTTTTAAAATTTATTACTATTTCAAGAGATTTCTGAATCCTGGCCCACTTGACTTGCTGTTATTTTAAAAAAATGAAATGTTTAAAACTTGAGAATGCTTTATGCCTTCAGGGTAACTGGCACCAATGAGCTAGTTCAAGCTGATATATATATTTTTTTTCTTTCTCTGCTTTATTCTTTTAAACATGAGTTAGCCACTGAGAGTTTGTATAGAGTTATGAGAAGATGGTCGGGGGCTTAAGGTGTGGTCAAAATGTGGATGTCAGAGAAGACTGGCACGTCTTATATCTGCTGAATAATTGTCATGAAAGGGTTGCTATGAGGACTAATAAGGGCGGAGCAGGAACTGTGGAAATAGAACCTCACACAAGAATTATAGAAAAGAACCCTGTCCAGAAGGAGAGAGCCCAGCACACGGCATAGGCCTTGGGTCCAGCCTCAGAGGCCATTCCTCCAGCATGCTCAGAACTCCTGGCCCTGACACGGGTGTCTTCTCTGTGGAGGACACCTTCCCTCAGCAGACAGGAGTCATGCAGATTTAGCTTGGGGAGACAGGCTGGTTCCTGAAAGCACAAGGGGATGACTATCAAGTTTACCAAGAGGGTCCATCTTCCCTCGGCAGCCAGAGGACACGATTTCCCTGGCACAAGGTGAGGAGAAGGATGGGTGAGCCAGCTCCTTCAGGGGTAAAGAAGACATTATCCAGCTACTCCAGCCAACAACTCATGCAGGATTCACAAAGTAGGAGAAGACCCTAGAGACTTCTTGCCTAAATATCTAACCATAAGCTCATACTGTGTTCATAGGCTCTGGAATAATTGCTCTGCTTTTTGCTTCATTTTGCCTGAACAGCCTCAGCACTCATGAAATACCTACAATATGGGGTGAAAACCTGCACAGAGGCATAATGGATTAGCCACAAACAATGCCTTTGCCAACTGCAAATTTTCCCATTTTCTTCAAGCTGCTTACAGAAAAAACTGCTTTATTAATTATTCTAACCATTTGCCAATTACTTAGGTTTTAAGGGGGCTTTTATGTGCTTTAAAAACACATTTATGTTAAATCCCAGCGTAAATGAAGCACAGAAATAAACAGCAATGCTGTCATGTGAGATCATAGTTAATGGAGATAATGGTTCTTCCCCCACTTCTGCTATTTCACTCTGAGGATGTTAAACTGTTATCAAGATCGTCTTCCCTTCCAGGCCTCAAGGACAGATTTAATTCTGTACAATGCTCAGACTTGATGGCTAATAGCAATAATGCTAGCACAAACATCTGGACTCACTACAGGAAATCCTTTCCCTCATTTTGAGAGTCTGACGCTAACTTGAGTGAAAGGTGGGTAAGAGCTTCCATGCCTCAGCCACCAACAGAGAACTGCAATAGAAAGGTGTTCTGAGAAGGAAGGAGAGACTGACAAGAAATAAGAACTAACCTTCAGAGAACATTCTCCTGCCATCAAAGTGAGATTCCACATGAAGTTTTGTTTTTTGTTTTTTAATGCAGATTCTGATTCAGTCCATCCAGGACTGGGGCTGAGACTGCATTTCATTTTTTTGTTTGTTTGTTTTTTCAATATTTATTTATTTATTTGGCTGCACTGGGTCTTAGTTGCGGCATGCAGGATCTTAGCTGCAGCATGCGGGATCTAGTTCCCCGACCAGGGATCGAACCTGGGCCCCCTGCATTGGGAGCACGGAATCTTAACCACTGGACCACCAGGGAAGTCCCCACATGGAGTTTTTATATTCAGAAAATGCTAGGGCAAGAGATTTAGAAGACAGGGTTTTTAATCTTTTTCTAAAAAATATGTATTTATTTGGCTGCCTTGGGTCCTAGCTGCGGCACACAGGATCATCGTTGTGGCATGTGGGATCTTTCATTGTGGTGGGCGGGCTCTTTGTTGCGGCATGCAGGCTTCTCTCTAGTTGTGGCATGTGGGCTCTAAAGCACGTGGGCTCAGTAGCTGCAGCACGCAAGTTTAGTTGCCCTGCAGCAGGTGGGATCTTAGCTCCCTGACCAGGGATCAAACCTGTATCCCTTGCATTGGAAGGCAGATTCTTAACCACTAGACCACTAGGGAAGTCCCATCTTTTTTTTTTTTTTTTTAAGCAACTCACAAACACTCCTAATTTAGCTAAAGTCATGCACATACCTTAAAAAGGCTGACAGTACAAAGTGAAGTGGAAGGTTTTTAATAATTGTATTTGAAACCCTGGTCCTAGCCCAATAAGATGGAGATAAGGTTGACCCAAACCCCCATGCTGGAGACTGTAGAAATCCAATAGTTCTCTGAGTATCTAGGTGTGGGGGGATTTACAGTCACAGAAGTACTTTTGTTCAGCTTTCCAGCCTCTATTGAATTGTTCTCTGTGAGGTCTCCTGTGTTTACACCCTTGGTGTCCATCACCCTAACATGGGACCCAAATCCTTCTCCATGACTCCACTTGTCATGTGCTCTCTCCCCTTTACCTCCAAAGCATCAGCAAACACAGGTACCAGAACCTTCAACAGAAAGGTGGGAGCCAACACATGGATACAATGGGGGAGATGTTATGCAGCCTGCTACATTTTACACTGTAAGAAAAGCACTTGAAAACCCTGAATTACTCCTTTCTGCCATCCTAGCACCATCGATTTCTTACTGGCTGTATCCACCCTAGCCATTTAACCTCCCACCATTTTATTAATCCTTCCCGCCTCCTCATCCCTGTTATGGGATGAATTATGTCCCCCCAAAGACACATTCAAGTCCTAAGCCCTAGTATCTGTGGATGTGACTTTATTTAGAAATACGGTTTTTGCAGATGTAGTCAAGTTAAGACGAAGTCATTAGGGTGGCCCCTAATCCAATATAACTGATGTCCTTATGAGAAGAGGAGAAGAGGCACAGAGAAGCATGGCGAGAATGCCATGTGACCACAGAGCCAGGGAGTGGAGTGATACGGCTGCAAACCAAGACACACCCAGGATGGCCAGCCACCACCAGAAGCTAGGAAGAGGCAAGGAAAGATTCTACCCACAGCTTCATAGAGGAAACATGGCCCTGCTGACACCTTGATTTCAGAATTCTAGCCTCCCAAACTGTGAGAGAATAAATGTCTGATACTTTAAGCCCCCACTTTGTTATGGCAGCCCTAGGAAACTAATACAATACCTGCCTCTTCCTTCTTTCTCCCTCCCTCCCACTTTCTCCGCAGAGATATTTAGCATCTCTTATGATCTTGACATCTACGCTCAGATCCTCAAATTTGCCCACCAGCAGCTGATGCATGTATTTTCCTATTCAAGGATAGTTCCATCCCTAAGAGATATCCTGGTGCCAGAGGTTAAGAAAATATTTTTTTCTCCACTATCTCTAGTGTATTGAGATTGTAAAAACAAATAATCTGAAGTGCCCAAATCAGATTTGGAGGTGAAAACTCCACAAATCAGCTGTTGCTCTTGATCAAATAAGCCGACTCTTGCTTCATCACCATTGACAGCTTCCCGTGGTCAATAGAGAGGAAGATCCTCCTGCTTTTCAGAGCCTAGAAAGCTGGTGTGAACTGGCCTCTGCCCCCCTGCGCCTCATCCTGGACTGCTCCCCAGCGTCTGCTCTTGGCTCTGACAACACTGGCTTCTTTCACTTCCTCCTTTTCAACACATACTCCCTCCGCCCTCACACCATTGACTCTGCCGCTCCTGCTGCCTGGAATTCTTTTTCTCCGGACCCCTGCCCCAGCCGCTCTCTGAGCAGCTGCCTAATCATCCTCTGATCTTGCTCAACTGTCACGTTCCCTGCGAGGCCTTTCCTGACACCCCAGGACTGAGTCACATCCCACCAATTACAGACCCTTATGGCACCCACTGCTTTTCCTTACTAATGTTTATTAGCTTTTAATCATAATAGAAACTCTTTTAATTGAGCTCCTCTGGGAAATTAACTGATGTTTTCAGCTCCATCTGGAAAATGTATTGACTGATTGCCAGAGTATGATAAATGCTTGTGACTTCTGCCACCTAATACCCTCATCACTTCCACCCCACCAGCTGAGCTCTAGCCTTACTAAGAGAGGGTTGTTTTTGTTCCCAAACCTGTTTATGGCAGTTGAACTTGTTTACTGTAATTATATAGTTTAATTAAATATCACATAAACTGATCGAATATGAGCATAAAAAGAGAGTCACTGTTTCTAGGAAAACTTAAGTTCAATGCTATGAAAAAACTTGAAAAAGCTGGAGAAAAAATTGCTCTTAAACTGTAGGCAAGACAAGTATAAAAGATTGAGGAAAAATAATAAAAATCTAAATGAGCTCAAATTACTTCACAAGTGTCTTTAAGTTCTCCCTCTACTTTAAAGTGTCTAAAACTGAAAATTATAGATGATATACATTTTGAGTGGGCTTTATGCAAGAAAGATAATGTAAACCTTCAGTTACCAGACTGATCCTCAAAGAAAGCACCTTGGTCCTACCAAATTTGGCAAATAAATTTTCATTTATGTGTTTTAAGTAAAAACTAAAATTGTTATATATACATAAACATACATACACACACACATATACCCCTATGCACATTTTAATGATTTTCCATTCTACCTGCATTTTCCAATCACCTAATCAGCTACCAGTCTCCCTCTCATTGGATAAAGGGACTTCTACAGTAAAGATCAGTAAATATTTACTGATGTGATCATTTGATTATAGATTTGACTGTGAGTTCCATTACACAAAGGGGCATGTCTACCGGGTTCAACCCCAGAGTTCTAGCACCTAGCACTGGAATGTACATACTCAGTAAGCATTACTCCCAATAAATGAATGAAAGATAATTTCCCTTTACTTTGTGTTGTGCAGACATAGTAGATAATATAGCAAAATATTTAAGCAGATTTCTGAAAGGTGCTGAAAGCAGTGGAAAAAATTATCCCTCAGAACTCTTCTGAGCAGTAAGTGTTAACTTCAACCCTGTGGAAGATTGTTCTTCCACAGAGCGTGGGGACGTGTTTCTTTCTGACTGATGGGCTGGCTGCCCTGTTCTGTCTGAACAGGACTCCCTGGATAGTCGTGGATCTGAAGCAGGGAATGAAGGAAGCACTTTTCCCTCTTCTCTCCTCTCTTTATGCTGTGAGAAATCTATCCTCCTCCATGATCCAGGCTTAGTGAACATAACAGATGGGTTTAATCCATAAAAATGAAAAACTTTTCCCATTTCAACTCCATTTCCTGCTCCTCTAAGTAAAACAAAGCTTTCCCTGAGGAAATGATGTAAAGGCATTCAAATGTTCTTAAAAGATGCCACATAGCACAAAATATTGCTATACACTAAACCACGAGTTTTTCATTTACATTTCAAAAGAAATATGAGTGTGGTAGTGGAAAAAATACAGATTGGAATTAGGACATGCTTTCACTGTGATCTCCCTCCCCAAAGCATCAATTTCCTTGTCTGGAAAATGGGCTTGGTAAAAATACACACCCTACCTATGTTACAGCATTCCTGTGAAGGATCAAAATAAATAACATACCTGAAAACTTCTAAAATACTACAAAAGGTAAAGTACATTTTTCCTGTCACTGTTACTACAAGGTCCCCACACCAGATTTCCTCAGCAGCTTCAGTCTCTGCCCTTCTCTGCCTGGCAGGGTACACACAACTCATTGCCTTTCACACAGACACAGGGCATCTTCTGTTACTGCACTTGAGAAGATGCTGGAGTCTACTGATTTCGGGGTAGACAGTCAGGTCCTGCTCCAGCAAACCTTCTGGGGAAATCCATGGAACACTCAACCTGTAACTCCTCCCATAGTCTTTTCAAGACAGATATAGAGAGGGAGCATGAGTCAAGGCCCCTGTAAAAACCGTAATTTCATTGCCAGTATGGGTTTAAACAGCTTTGGTATCCATCTGTAAAATGTCATTCCTGTTGGTTCCATCCTAGTAGTTCCAACAATAGAAAATTACAAATCCACCTCCCTCAATAAAATGTATTATGTCTGCAGTCTCTGTATAATATATGTGCACTCAAGCTACACTAATTTATTCTACAATTACTTTTATTTTTTAGCATTTTTATTTGGCTCTTATGCTACATAATTAATGGTGTTTACATGGAAAGTTTCTCTAATGTAAATGGCATAAGTGGATTATTGAGAAAGCCTTAAAACAAATAAACATTTTTCTCCTTTTAAAATTTTCTTCACTCTCCTCTGAATGTCTGGCACAAGAGCAGAGTTTTTTAAATGTCAAGGGGAATATAGAAATCAGGCTACTGAGATCCATTCTCCCCTGGTAAGACAGACTTGTAATTCTGTTTCCTGTAATGGTTGGCCTGGGGGAGTCAACAGCGACCCCACTGACCCAACACACCCAGACTCAGAAGCCAGTCTTTTCTTTGGGAGGTTGCCACTGTTTTTCTCATGACCTTAAACATAACACAATATCTGGTCCCTACAGATGACTTCCCACAGAGTTTGCGGTACTGGGGATGAGACGTTCGTGAGATAAACAAATAAGCTCACTATAAAGACCAGAAAAAAACCAGGGAAGGAAACCTACCAGGCTTCTAAATACCTCCACCATCATGATCACATCACCCAGTTGGGGCAATTACTGGGGCTGTCCCTCCTAGTCAAAGTTCATACTGCATGTTTCTTCAGTGGCAGCACAGGGCCAGGTTACTGTAAAAGAGAGTTGGCATGAATGACAGTCATTAACTGTCAGGACATACATTATTTTTCTAAGGTGTTCTCAAGAGAAAGTGTTAACAACAAAAGCCATTTCTTTGCTCCTGCTCTCTAAGAGGCAAGGCCTGGCAGGAGGGAGTGAAGATGCCTCACTCCTCACCACACGTCCAGCCCTTAGGAGGTCTTGAAGGCAGCCTCGCTCCAGGTCATCGCTGGAAGAACAGGTAATGTGTTTTCTAAAGTACCCTTGGAGTTAACTCAGGAGTTGCGGACCAGGCTCTACAAGCAGGCTTCCTCTAAAGCAGGCTTCTGTCTCAGAACTGACAGCAAAGCTTGCAGGGCCTTGAGATCTAAGAGACAACTCAACCCATGTGAGTTCTGAACGGATGTTCCAGAACACAGAGATCCTTGCACTAGTCCTATCCAGATTCCAAGAGCATAGCTTGGAATTAGAGTCCAGACCTAGAGGACGAGATGGAGATCAAGTGCCTATGACAAGCCCATTCTGAGTGAACAAAATTGCACAAGACCCATGGCTACACTAAGACCTTCATATTCTCTCTTTTTAAAAAAAAAAAAAAAATTATTTATTTATTTGGCTGCACTGGATCTTAGTTTCGGCACTCGGGATATTCATTGTGGTGTGCAGGATCTTTAGTTGCAGCATATGCAGTCTAGTTCCCTGACCAGGGATTGAACCCAGGCCCCCTGCGTTGGGAGTGGGGAGTCTTAACCACTGGACCGGCCAGGGAAGTCCCAAGACCTTCATATTCTCTTAAGACTCTTACTTTTCACATCATGTGAACCATGTTAAAATCTATATACATCTCACACTTCATAATTTTGCTATGTAAGATTTTATAATTTTGCTTTTGAAATAATTTAGCTAAAGTAACTAAAGTATGCTGTGATTTCTCAACACTCATCATGTATATTTAAGAACTCTCCCTCAGGAAGAGCATCTCATCTAAAAACTGCTTTCAAATATAACGAAATTGTTTTGAACACTGAATCCAGCAATTAATATAGCTGACGCAGTATTACAGTTTGTAACCATTAATAAATGTTTATTAATTTTTATTTTTTTTGCGGTACGTTGGCCTCTCACTGTTGTGGCCCCTCCCGTTGCGGAGCACAGGCTCCGGACGCTCAGGCTCAGTGGCCATGGCTCACAGGCCCAGCCGCTCCGCGGCACGTGGGATCCTCCCGGACCGGGGCACGAACCCGCGTCCCCCGCATCGGCAGGCGGACTCTCAACCACTGCGACACCAGGGAAGCCCAATGTTTATTAATTTTGCTTTGGCAGATTTTTTTTTAATTTTGGAGACAACAATTTTTCCTGGTCAGACTTCAGACATTTTCCCAAGCTTAGCTCATATGCCCAGCACTGTGAGTCTTACACCTAGAGGTAAACTGGTCCTCTGGGCTCGCAGCACTCAGCCAAGCTCTCCCAAAGTGATTGGGCATCGATTACAGTGAGTTCTCAGGGATGCCCAGCCATTTCACGGGACTTCCACCCTCAATTAAAACAATCATGAGGAGGTCTGAACAATCCAAGAAATTCTTACTAATTAAATTCAAATTCTGAAAATTTGTGAATTTTTGGCTCTTTGGAGAAATTTACCAGTAACCAATGCTAAAAACCTTCACTGGTGGCCTTGGGTGGAGTCATTCTTCTCGTTCAGTGGATGAAATCAGGTGTCATAAATCCAATTTACAGTATTTCTATTCTCCAACAAGAAAAGAGATTTGGAAGCTGATTTGGAGTTGCATTTCTAGGAAGCTTTTCTATCACTCCACAAAGTTATGCATGTACCACCAAGGCGTTTATAACTAGACCCAAGATAACTTCTTTAAAGATAACATACCAGCAACTGTTTGGTGGAGCATAATTTGTCGATTGATTTTTTTTTCTTTTTTAAATTTTTTTCAGATAAATGAGGTCTTATCAAAGTGTATCAACTCCAAAATAATCATAGGTAGTCTGTTGACAGTCACAAAATCCCCTCTTTTGTTATCACATGTTGAAGTGATAAAGTTAGAATTTGAAAACTCTACTTTCTAGATGTGCCCTCTAAAAGTTATCACATAACCAATGTGGTTTGTTTAGGGGATTCATTCCTGACCTTGGTTTGTTTTGTATCTTCTCTTAAAGCATTGAATACATACTGAGTGCATAGTGGTAAGCTCAGGGATACCGACATCAGACTGCCTGGGGTGGAATCTCAACTCTGCCATTTTCTAGTTCTGAGAACTAGGGCAAGCTACTCAGCTTCCATTTCTTCTTCTGTAAAATGGTACTAACAATACTTAATAGGATTATTCTCAGGATTAATCAAGTTATGAACGTAAAGCTGATGGTGAGCAATCAATAAGTGTTAGTTTTGAGTATTACTCATTATTTTCTCACACCTGATGCTCGTTATTAATGGTTCCCAAACATGCCAGGTCACTTTTCCGTGGACTTTTTTTTTTAAACAGTGTGGCCTTGGTTCTTGTATCTCTCTTTTCATGCGTAACAGCCCAAGCGCGGCCACCCTTCAGAGGGACGATTGGCTCAGACCTGGGATCCACTGATGCCAGCCCGACCGGCCGCGGGCCGGGGCGGAAGTGCGGGGCGGGCGCCTGGCGGCCGGGGCGGAAGTACCGGCGCACAGCGGAAGCGGCGACCCGAGCAGCCGAGCTCAGGTGGGTGCCGGAGGTCGGGTGCCGGCAGTTGGGCGCTCGCGGGGTTCCCCCTGGAGTCGGCACGGGGGCTGGAGAGGGGGGCACGGAAGCCCCACACTGTGCCGCACGCTGCCGATTTCGATTGTCACTACAGGAAATTTAATTAAACCGGGAGCCATAAATCCGTGAACCTCTGGGGGCAAATTATAAGCGTGAGTGAGTGAGTGAGTGAGTGAGTGTGTGTGTGTGTGTGTGTGTGTGTGTGTGTGCGCGCGCGCGCGCGCAGGCGCGCGCGATGGCGCTCTGGGAAGTGAACAGAATCACGGGTGGAAAAGGTAGCTTTTTAAGAGGAAGCAGAAAACATCACAACTTTATGCTTCTTCCGTGATTCACAGATGCCCTGCTTCGGATTTATTCGAGTTTTATGAAGTGGTAATATAATCTCGACTGGCTGAGATGACTGCCTTTTTAAATAAATATTTTTGAGCAACCATGTTGACCTTTAATTGAGGGCTGAAAGGTTTAATCGTGGGTGCTGGCAGGAGCACTGTGAGTCCTGGGGCTCTCTGGACTTCCTGTCTGCCTTTGTTGGGCAAAAGCAGCCCTCTGGGTGCTGAACCATGAGAGAATAAATCAGAGACTGTACAGTTCTCAAATACTTAGCCTTGTCAGTCACCCCTGACAAATATCCCTCATACAATTTTTTAAACTAAGTCCAGAGTTACAAAAAGTCCCTCCTAAATTGCTACTAACATGAATAGGCAAGTGTCTGTTTCTAAGGCTGTTCTGTTGAAGAACAAGGAGTTTTTTGCCTAGCAGATCTTTATTCTTGTTTCTTAACAGAAAGTATTTTACGTCGTACTTTATATTTTAGAGCACTTAAATCCACAGTATGGCCCAGCTAAACCCCAAGGTTCTCAGCTCCTCCAGGACAGGGATAGTGTCTAAGAACTGTTATGCCCCCCACACTTTCTAGCACATTCCCCAGCATAAGCACATCTCCTTAACCACACATTACCTTGGTTAGGCAGCCATGAGAGCCATGTCTCAGTGTGGGACTGCTAAAGATGAAGTGGCTATTAGAGGCCACAGTCTTCTCATTTACTAATTATCTCAGGAATACTGTGTGAAAATGCTTATGAAGCTGTCTACCAATATTTACAGCTGTATGCACTGAGATTTAAAACACTTGGAAAAAGAGGTGTGCCCTGGAAATACTGAGTGGTTATAGTAATATTGGGGGTAAGGCAGAACTAATCATGGTTCTGTGTGAAATGTCGTAGTCTAATAACCTGGGTCCTGTTCTGCTGAGGAATTGCCTGGAACCAAAAAGGTCCTGTTGTGAAAATTAAGGTTGGCAGGGCTAGTGTTTTAGAAAGGCAGACTCTGCAGAGTTTCTTTCTTCGTGCTTATTGTGGTCAGTAGTAGCTACCTGCCAAGGAAGGATCAATATTTTTATGTCTCCTTTATCGGAGGAAAATATGGCTATGTGGTTTTCTTTAGATGGATTGATGGCAGGTAAGGAAATAGGAGGATTTTCCAACTTGGGAATTTATTGGACTGTATTTCTATTTTATTCCAGATGCCTGGTTCTCACAGACTTTTAAGTACCCAGAGGCAATGTGGAAGTATGCCTTCAAAATAAGGGTTTTTTTTATTATTAAGGTTTTTGTATTTCATAACATGTGCATACTCCAGCTGGCTGATGCATTTAGTTACTCTAATGCCAGGGCTCAGGGTTTCACACGTAGCAGGACCTTGAAGAGATCTGGTACAAGTAGTACTTTTTTTTTTTATGTTCCTTATTTTAAATCTAATTTTGCCACTGCTTTATTCAAGGAGTGTACATCAGAGGAAGCCAAAAGCCAGCTGGAATAGTTCCTGCATGCAGTTTTAATATTGTTTGCAATTATTTTGAAGGGGAGAAACTATCTGGATCCAGGGATGTGTAGCTACACAGGTAGCAGGGACTAGGTGAGCTTCCTTCATCCTTCCCCTAGTATCACATAGCAAGTTTGAGAGACAAAATTATTTGAGGAAGAATATGCAAAGTGAAAGGTTTGGGCTAAGTTTCACGTAGATATTATTCCACATCCCTACCTTCCCATCTCAGTTACAGCCGCAGAGAACTGGAGGCATGAAAACATTACTCTCTTTTCATTCCAATCCTTACCCAAGATAAGATTTCCAGAGATAGAGGCAAATTCAAAATACCTTCTATTTTAAGAAAGGATTTCAGAGCATTTTACCAGTAATATCTAGTAATAACCATTTTACTGCTATAGGCTTCATCACTTTGGTATTGTATTATTTGTTTGTAAATCTTTCCCCTACCCAAGATGTGTCCTTAAGGGCAGGGAAAGTATCTTAATCACTTTTATATTTCTAGTATCTGGCATGGTGCCTGGCACATAACAAACACTCAGTACATGGTATAGAAGGGAGGCTGGATCTATAAGGAGTATGAAAGCATCACTGGGAATGCAACAAGGTAGAGAAAACAGTATAAAGCAGTAACCTTTCAAGGAGCTACCAGTGCAGTTATAAATGCTGCAGTTACTAATGCCTCGATAAACAGCTTGGAGTAGGGAAGGGCATATTTGAAAATCTACAGATGGTCACCAAACTGCCTTCCAAAGAGATCTAGCCTGATCAGTTTGCATGGTCTTTGTTATACTGAATAGAGTATGCAAACTAAAAGGCCCCACCAGCCCCCTTTCCACTCTCTCTCAAGGCCTGCCATGCCCAGCTTCTCACCCAAACACCTGTTGAGTGAATATTTGAAAAGTATCCATTTGAAGGTATGCCAAATTATTAGCTTACCTAGGCCACTAATATCTTGGTTTGGTCCTGCCTTAAGGATAAAGGACTCATGTTTGTTCACTATTTTAAGGCTAGGTTACCCAAATAATATTGAAGGAAACCCACAATCATCTTTTCTACTTTACTAACATTTCAAAAGAGTTCAAAGTTGACAGCTTTGTGTATTGTAATAGGGCAGGCATGTGGTATATGCTGCTTCCTTCTGTTGCCAATGGAATTTCAACAGAAACCAGAATGTTACTACTGGAAACAGATGAACTTCCTCTCATTGTTCCTGTACTTTTTCATATTAATCATGAAATAATGGGGAAGTGGCTTCTACTTTAGTCAGAGGGAAGGACATAAGACTGAATAATTTTTTAAACTCTTTTCTTCTTAAAACATGTAGTTCTTCTAGTCAGCCAAGAGAAAGGATACTGTTATTTAATAGAAATTTAGTCAGCCAAAGCATCTTAGGATATAGACTGGAAAAAAAAAAATGAGAGAATTCTAAACTCAGCTCTGTTTCTCCAAGTTCGAAAATAAAGTTAATCTGTATCATCTTAGATTTAGAGATCAGAACCTCTTTCTTATAGTAAAAGAATTCTGCCATCCAAAGCTGAGAGTTTTCCTCATTCTCTCCATCCTTAAATGAAATCTTAAACAAAATGTGATATCTGTTATTCAGTATACTCTGAGGATTCATGTATAAAACTTTTTGAGACTTTTTTTGGAAAAAGGGGGTTGAACTTGGAGGTCCCTTGTAGTTCTGAGAATTCTGTGTTGGTCTCATCATACATAAAAATAGGCACTGTTCAAAGAGAAACATAGAGAAAAAAATTGCAGTATAAAAAGCTTTGGTAAAACAGTTTCTTTATCCATAAAGCAAGGGAAATCTCCAAAGTGTCTTGGCATCCAGTTCCAAAATATTAAGATTTTTCTATCAGTGACAAGTTTTAAGTAACAGAATAGGACTCAGAGAATTGCAGAATCTCACATAACTGAGGGTGGCTGAGGCATGACCTCAAGAGTGGATAGTTCCCAACATTCAGGTATTAGTGTCACAAGTCCAAAGAAATGCTGGATTTAATATCTCAAATGTTCCAAAGTCAGTTGCTACAAAATGGCTAAAAATGAATGAAGCATCTTTCAGGTCTTGTGTGGTCATGTGGATAACGCGCCTCTTAGGCAAGATGAATTGGAAATGGTGGAGTATTAGTGACAAATGGAAGGCATTGCCTGGGTGGATGGAGTTTGAATTGCAAACAGTTACTTTTGGAAATGAAGTTGTGTGCTTTTTAAATAGCAAGGAAACTGGCATTACTAGCTGGGCACAATAAGACTAAGATGTTTTAATGAAATTGCCTTCTTTCTGGGTCAGTATTAAGTATCAGATATACCTTCAAAGGGAATGGGTTATTTTGGTTAAGAAGGATAATGTGGAGAGGAGTCTGCATAATTCCTTATGTACTTTGTTCCCATCCCTTGAACTAGCATGATTTTGCCGTCATCTGAAATGCTATCTTTATGGAATGAGGGAATTTTCAAATTGGTTTTTAAATTCTATTAAGCCCTCATGTATGATATAACCCAACCACATTATTCAGGCTTTCTTGGCTTTCAGCTTTGCAGCCATTATGTCTTTTTTTTAACATCTTTATTGGAGTATAATTGCTTTACAATGGTGTGTTAGTTGCTGCTGTTTAACAAAGTGAATCAGCTATACATATACATATATCCCCATATACCCTCCCCGTTGCGCCTCCCTCCCACCCTCCCTATCCCACCCCTCTAGGTGGTCACAAAGCACCGAGCTGATCTTCCTGTGCTATGCAGCTGCTTCCCACTAGCTATCTATTTTACATTTGGTAGTGTATATATGTCCATGCCACTCTCTCACTTCATCCCAGCTTACCCTTCCCCCTCCCCGTGTCCTCAAGTCCATTCTCTACATCTGCATCTTTATTCCTGTCCTGCCCCTAGGTTCATCAGAACCATTTTTTTTTTTAGATTCCATATATACGTGTTAGCATACCGTATTTGTTTTTCTCTTTCTGACTTACTTCACTCTGTATGACAGACTCTGTAGGTCCATCCACCTCACTGCAAATAACTCAGTTTCATTTCTTTTTATGGCTGAGTAATATTCCATTGTATATATGTACCACATCTTCTTTATCTGTCTGTGGACACTTAGGTTGCTTCCATGTCCTGGCTATTGTAAATAGTGCTGCAGTGAACATTGTGGTGCATTGCTCTTTTTGAATTATGGTTTTCTCAGGGTATATGCCCAGTAGTGGGATTGCTGGGTCATATGGTAGTTCTATTTTTAGTTTTTTAAGGAACCTCCATACTGTTCTCCATAGTGGCTGTATCAATTTACATTCCCACCAACAGTGCAAGAGGGTTCCCTTTTCTCCACACCCTCTCCAGCATTTATTGTTTGTAGATTTTTTGATGATGGCCATTCTGACGGGTGTGAGGTAACACCTCATTGTAGTTTTGATTTGCATTTCTCTAGTGATTAGTAATGTTGAGTATCCTTTCATGTGTTTGTTGGCAATCTGTATATCTTCTTTGGAGAAATGTCTATTTAGGTCTTCTGCCCGTTTTTGGATTGGGTTGTTTGTTTTTTTGATATGGAGCTGCATGAGCTGCTTGTATATTTTGGAGATTAATCCATTGTCAACTGCTTCGTTTGCAAATATTTTCTCCCATTCTGAGGGTTGTCTTTTTGTCTTGTTTATGGTTTCCTTTGCTGTGCAAAATCTTTTAAGTTTCATTAGGTCCCATTTGTTTATTTTTGTTTTTATTTCCATTTCTCTAGGAGGTGGGTCAAAAAGGATTTTGCTGTGATTTATGTCATAGAGTGTTCTGCCTATGTTTTCCTCTAAGAGTTTTATAGTGTCTGGCCTTACATTTAGGTCTTTAATCCATTTTGAGTTTATTTTTGTGTATGGTGTTAGGAAGTGTTCTAATTTCATTCTTTTACATGTAGCTGTCCAGTTTTCCCAGCACCACGTATTGAAAAGCAGCCATTATGTCTTAATAGTACTGAACATTGTTGCACACTCTGAATTCAGAATATGCCTCTGCCCTAGGCCAGATGCTGAGTCAGTATATTTAAGGTTGAGGATAAGGGGAGGGGTACAGTGTGTGCAAGCCCCACTGTGTTAACAAGAATTAGTCCAGAATCCCCTTTGGACCCCTGGGTGCTAGAGGGAGTGTATAGTAACAGTATATTACTGTTCTTTTTATTTTGTGTGTGGTATGCGGGCCTCTCACTGCTGTGGCCTCTCCCGTTGCGGAGCACAGGCTCCGGACGCGCAGGCTCAGCAGCCATGGCTCACGGGCGCAGCCACTCCGCGGCATGTGGGATCTTCCCGGACCGGGTCGCGAACCCGTGTCCCCTGCATCGGCAGGCGGACTCTCAACCACTGCGCCACCAGGGAAGCCCCTATATTACTGTTCTTGATCAGCATCTTCATTTTATTTTTCTTAGCTGAATGTTTTTTTGGAAACCAACCCCGTTACCAAGTAGACTCCTCTGAAGCAATGATCTGGAAAATGTGACTGCTAAGGTCCAAAGATTCTAAAACAAACTCTTGCTTACTCTGAAGATTCCTCCTCCCTTTCATTTCACATTTGTCAGCTTGCTATAGGTCTAGGCAAACACAGCAGCACTTCTGGACATGGAGGAGAATGCCAAGATGATGAGGGTCTGCCATTAAAAATCATTCTTTAAATGTGTCCATCAATAAGAAAGAAACACATTATTCTTCCTTTTCGGAGGCACTTTTCCATCTCAGATGCTCAAACAGTTGCAAGATCAGTGTCCAGCCACCCTAATGTCGCCTCCCCCATTTTCCTGCTGGGTCTTTTCTGATGCCAAGGCTTCCCAGTTATGACTGAGGAGCTAGAGAAGCGAGTTTGCAAAGAGCAAGCCCGTTTACACTTCTGCCCAGATCTGTGTATGAATGTTGGTCCTCTTTTAATGGCCTAGCATTTTAGACTCCTACAGGTAACTACTTCCAAGCCTTTCTTTGGAGACCTTTGACGTCTTGAGTTATTACCATGGCATTTCTTCTGTATGTGGTTTCCCCTTCTCTGATCTGGAAGATATTTAAAAAGCAGAGCCTACGTGCAGAGTTTCTCCTAGTCTCTAAAACGACAGAACAGGACGGGGGTTGTATTTCCATTTTACAGTTGATGAAACAGGCTTAAAGAGATGAGGAACTGCCTAGCATCAGAGAACAAATTAGTGGAATTGCCTGCCTTTGGGGTTTATATTTATGAAATCTGCACACAGAAATGCACCCAGGAATTCAAACATGCTGAATTCCAACTGAAACTCTGTAAGAAAGAGTAACTTTAAAGCTCTAGATGAAGAATCATACCATTTGTGCTTAATTCCCCTGACGAGTTCATGGGAACTATGTTCATTTAAATTTACTTTGACCTCTCTATACAATTTATTCAAAAATACTTTGGAACAAGTTTTGTCTTTAAAGATTATTAATAAATCCAACTTTACCACTGCCTAGGCAGCTTCTGTTTTGATGTACAAGGGTTGGGTTGAAGATATCATTGGTAAAATAATAGTGGTACTGAATTTTCTCTTCCTTGAAAATATAAAGGCAAGTATTGGGAAGGAGCAACTGGAAGGGAAGTGACTTTTGTTCAGAACCTATCAAGGGGAAACCTCTACCCCTTGCAAACTGAATTTCAGTATCCTGTTCTGTAACTATGTGAGACCTGAGTAAGGTAAGCCAATACCTGGTGCCGAGGTATTTGCTGGTCTAGGTATTCAGTCTTAGGAGAAGATAAATATGCTGCGTCTTTAATCAGTGATATCATGTCTTAGGAATTCCTATTTAAGTAATGTTCACAATCTGAAGTTTTCAGCTATTTCTGTTTGAAATATTTTTCAGTTTTGCAATTCCCTATTTCTGAGACTATTATGCCTAGAGTTTTAAATCTTCCTTTTGGAGCCAGTAAAAGCACATTTCAGTCAGTAGAAACATCATCATTATCATTATTAGTAACAATACCTTATTTTTTGTATTATTTAGTAATAAATAGTTAAGCCTTATTTCTCTATTCTGCTTTTTAACTTATACAATGATTTTTACATTTATTATCTCTTTTTAAGACACCCAACCAAATTTTGCTTTTACTCTTCTCCCCTACCCCACTGCCTCCATCCTCAGAAATATCCCCTTTTACTTAAGATGTGAAATTAGGCAAGAGTCAGACAAGGTAGTTCATTTTAGGGGTAGGCATTGGTTGGCAGGTTTCATTCTTTTGGAGCAACATGAGACGCATCTCATCTGATTTGTGGTAGCTTCTTTGACTACCCCTATTCTAGTCCAAGCCCTTATCACTCTTTTTGACAGTGGGCCACTCCCCTCTTTCTGGAGACACTTTCTCCTGTTGGCTTCCATGATGGCCCACTTTTCTGATTTTCCTCCTACCTCACCACCCTTTCTACCTCCTTTGCTGGCTCCTCTCTACCCAACTTCTGATGTTGGATAGCCTCAGAGATTTGTCCTGGGTCATCTTCTTTTTCTCTGCTATTTAGATGGTCTCATGATCTCAGGTGTAATTACAGCCCTTAAACTGAGGGAGTCTCGAAATTTTATCTTCAGCCCTGGTTTCTCTCCTGACTACCAAACCTGTACACGCGACTTTCTGCTTGAGTCTCAGCTTGTCCCTCACTGAGCTCCCAGACCCATACATCCCTCAATCTGTTCCTGCCTCAGCTGCCATTCTAGTAAATGGCACTCACCCAGCAGCTCAAAACCAAAACTAGAATAGTCCTTACTGTCATTTTTAATTCCTCATATCCAGTTCATTGGCAGGTCCTTTTGGCCCTGTCCACACCACCCTCCTTTCTCACCTGGACTACGGCAGTAGCCCCTAACTGGGTCCCTGCTTCCACTCTTGACATCCATTCTCATACAGCATTAAAGTCATCTTTTTAATATGTACATGAGGGACTTCTCTGGTGATCCAGTGGTTAAGACTTCACCTTCCAATGCGGGGGGTGAGGGTTCGATCCCTGGTCAGGGAGCTAAGATCCCACATGCCTCGTGGCCAAAACACCAAAACATAAAACAGAAACAATATTGTAACAAATTCAATAAAGACTTTAAAAATGGTCCACATCAAAAAAAAAATCTTTTAAATAAATAAATATAAAATGTACATGAGACCCATCACTTCCCTCCTCTAAATCTAACTGTGTGAAAATAGAACCTCAGTTCTCTAACATCGCCTGTGAGGCCTTAGGTGATCCAACCCCCACTGATGTGTCTCCTCCACTCTTCCCCTTGCTTACTGTGCTTTAGCCACATGGTCCTTTCTGTTTCTTCCACTAAGTCAAGGTTGTCCTTACCCCAGAGTCTGCACTTACTGTTCCCTCTCCCCAAAATGCTCTTCCTTCAGATCTTTGTACCTTCTCAGCCTTTAGCCTCAGCAAAAATGACACCTGCTCAGAGCATTTTATTTAAAGGACCTGCCTTAGTCACCATCACATCACCTTGTTTCACTCCCTCCCCTCTGCTTACCACTGTCTGATGTTGAGAGACATAAAAGAGTCTCTTTAACTTCCCTATAATATGGACCCCATGAGGCCAGGGACCTGACTTTTCTGTTCACCACTGAACCCAGTACCTATGAGTATCTAAGACATGGAAAACAGTAGGTAATTGTTGAATGAATGATCTCATCCCACACCTGGATTTTCATAATTGAACTCTTTCCCGTCACCATTCTTCTCTCCTTTGCAGCCATCCTGCTCGCTGCTGCCAGATCAATCTCCTAAAACACCGATTTTATCACATCACTCTCGTTTAAAACCCTTCATTGGCTCCCATCCAAAAGGCCACAGCATTCCTACTTCATGCCTTTGTGTCTAACCCGGGCTTCGGAATGCTTCCCCTTTTTCTACGTATCGAAATCCAACATGATTTAGGATCCTTCTCTCGTGAAACCACTTGCAATCTCAGCCCACAGTACTCTTCCTTTCTCTTATGACATTTAAAGTTGCCCATTGGATGTCGCTGTTGTGATCTCTCTTGTATTTATATTGTTTCAGTGAGGAATTTAACTCCCTCCTCCTGAATCTGCTGGAGTACATCTCTCTATAATTCTTGTTGCTTGTATCCAGAATGTGGAGTTGATTTCTCCATGTGAGAGTTTTATTTGGAGGGAAAGAAATGGACTAAACACCAGACAGGATGAAGAAAAAGCAATAATGGCTTATTTTGCTAAGAATTTGAAGCGGTGGGGGGGGGATATGGGGGCAGAGTGTATGTACCAAGTGATGGATATGTAAATGCCATATACCTTCAGTGAAATTATAATCTTACTGGTTAGGCCAGACCCACACTTCAAATAGTTAGAAAACTTTTGCACAAATCAGTGTGTTGAATGCAAATCAACAGAGCACCCATTGCATTCAAACAGTGTAGTAGAGACATCCAGATACTTGGAAACCCCACAGTCATGGTAATAATTTAAAAAAAAATAAAAAGGGGTTTTGTCTGTAGGAACTCATATGACCAGTCATTCCTTTCTGGGACTGATTCTCTACAGGCTTCTCTGCCCCCCATGTGGTAAACCTGTTGGCACTGAAGCCTGGAAGTAGAAGCTGCAGGGAATGGAGTGGACATGCAGGGTATGTCTGCTCAGGGTTTCATGTGTTATGTGGGATCAAATCAGCAGTCCAAATGCATAGCCAGGCGAGGCTGTGGTGATCATTTCGCAATGTATGCAAATATCAAATCATTATGTTTTACACCTGAAACTAATATAATGTTATGTTATTTTTAAAAAAAAGAAAGAATGAAGCTGAGCATGAGGCCATGTACAAGTGGGCCCACAGGTGGGTGGTGAGCTGGGGATCCTTGTTGTAATATCATGTCTGAGTTGGTGCTACCTCCTTGGCAGTTCCCCTGGCCGGGTACCCTGACTGCTGTGGCTGAGGTGCTGAAAAAGCGCCTGAGATCTCACGCACGCAGGAAGTGAGGGCCCCGCCCCAGGTTGCCTTCCACCCCCTACCCTCTGTTTCTGTTCTGTAGCCTAATTCTAACCCTGCTTAGCCCCTTGGAATTGACACCTCAAAGTATCTGCTCAATTTGCAGCTTTGATTGTGTCTCTATATGCTGCGTGTCCTTGTCACTCTTGGCTCCACACTTGGACCCAAGATCCTAGGGTAGGCTCTCACTTGTTTGGGAGAGAGGGAGGTTTGGACACAGCTGACTGACCAAAAGCATATAAGACCACTGGGGAGGCATCATCTGTCCCTGTTTCCCTGGATTAGGTAGAGCCCAGTGACCCAGATGAGTCCCCTAAGAGCAACCTCACCTCATTACATAAACTTTCAGTAATCTAAAATAATGGATTTTGTTCCCAAGAGAGGGATGTGTTGTGTGTGTGTGCACGCGCATGTGTTTCTAGTCATTGTGTAAAAATAGGAATGCTGTACTTAGATGGTAAAGAATGTGAAATGGAGCACTTAACATCTCACATGGCATAAAGGACGGGACGGAAGCCCTGAGCCTCTCTTTCTGGAACACAGGTTCAGCGAGAGTGACGGTAATAGTGTTTGGTTAATGTCCGCTCAGCATTAAATTTACATTGTATTCTTGTGAAGAAGCTCCAACATTATCTGTTAATAATGAAGGCAGTACCTGAGTTTATATAAACTTTCTGATTTTGCACATGAGCTAAGAACACTGCAGCTTGCTGATGAGGGATCATATGAGCTTGGAGATTTGGTGTGCTCAAGGACTCTTCATATGAATAAAAATTCTGGTCAGTGAAGGTCAGTGTCTCTACTCAAGCAAGAACAATGTTGTTTCCCTTCTAATGAGACACACACAGCATTTGAAGAATCCAAGAACCCCACATAAGTGATGTGCAGCCATAGCCTGGGCGGCTCCTCATGCAAGAAATGAATAATCCTTAATAAAGGCTCAAATGACCCTGGCTTCCTTCTATGCAATAATCAGTTGTTTTAATGGTATGTCCTTCAGTGCTTCGCAGGGAAAATTCTATATCTTGCTTCAAGGAGGGCTGAATTGGTCCAGTGAGTCCTCCTCCATGTTGTTATTTGATTCTGCCATAAAGACCACTGAAGTCGGCCTCAGTTTTGTTGAAAAGCCAGCATTCCCTTTCTCTTTCAGGGTGATCCATGCCTCTGAGCGGCAGTGGACTTGAAACAGCAGGAGTCACCATCTTTATTGTTAGGCTGTGGAATTTGTTTTAGGCACATTCTAAATCCAGTGTTATGCTTTTTTTTTTGTCTGTGACAAAGGTGACCCAATTGTGCTTCTTTAATATTATGAACACATCTCTTTTTGCTCATATCACAGAGGCATGTAACAAAATACAGAGGATAAAATTGTGTCTTTGTGTATAGTAAGGACACACACTTCATGACTAAATTCAGTGACATAATCAAAATGGTGCTGTCCTCCCACAGTCATGAGCCAACAGGCATAGACCACCTTTCAGAGTATTTCTTATAGTGCTGAGATACTGTTCAAAAATAATAGAACTAATGAAAATGTCACATTGTCAGCGTAGCCAATATTAAGATTTTACTTCAAGAAAGCATGATGGGGTGACTGTGACATTGACAGCAGTGGTGTTAGGGTTTGGGGTGTTCCAGTTGGAGTGTATCATTTTTCATTTTACTTTTTATTTCTAGAACAAAGTGAACTCCAGTGTTCAGAACTTTAGCCATAATATCTTATTTCTGCCTAGGAGAGGTATGGGAATTCTTTTTTGTATCAGACTCTAATATAATTTTATAATACAGTGCCAACAAAGAAATAAGTTAATTTAACAATATGGTAAAACGCACGTGTCCTCGTGCGCTAGAGCATTTGGAAAATATGCAGGTAGTAAAATTGCATAATGCTAATGCATTTCTCAGTAAACAAATGTGCCATGTTTAAGTGATTAAATACATATTTAAAAAAGGAGAGATAGAGACTAACATGGAAAAGAGAACTAGTTTTAAACAAGATGGTTGTGGCATCTCTGAAGACTTTACTTAGCTTTTTGGGTTGGTTGAACAAGTATTCTAGCAAATCTGGAAAGAAGAGCAACTCTGTTTACTCTGACAGGTTTTATTTGTCTTGGTTGCAACCAAGACCACATGCTGTGTTTCGTCATGTTGGAAATACTGAAGCAGATTTCCATTGTGAATGTGAATTTTTTTTTTTTTTAACAAAAGCCTTAACACCTCAGTCTCAACTCAGTTAGGTGAAAGCAGTAAGTTTTCCATTCCTTACCAGCCTGACATCAATAAATCTTAAATCCCTCCACCAAAAGCACACAGCTGCCGTTCACTGTCCTGGTTGTAACCTTAGGTCACTGCCTTAGATAGCCTGCTCTTTCTCATTTCCAAGAGCTATCTTTCTACCTTTACTCTCACAAAACTGATTTTTAAAATTTTCTTTCTCCTTCATTTTATACAATTTCTTTAACTTCATACCCTAGGAGGGTGTGCCACTGTTGGCGTAAGGCCTTGCCAAAACCAACGATGCAGAAATTTCTACCTGTCGTAAACATGGCTAGCATTCCATTGATACTTCCCCTTCCTCCCGCTGCGGAGCACAGGCTCCGGACACGCAGGCTCAGCGGCCATGGCTCACGGGCCCAGCCGCTCCGCGGCATGTGGGATCCTCCCGGACCGAGGCACGAACCCGCGTGCCCTGCATTGGCAGGTGGACTCTCAACCACTGCACCACCAGGGAAGCCCTCCCCTTCCTTTATATCCTCTGTAGACAGAGCCATGTTTGGAAGCTATTGTCTCCAACCACATTCACCTATTGGACTGTTGGTTCTGCTGAATTTATGGAACATATGTATACCAGGGCTTATCACTTAGTTGAAAGCAGCACAGCATATTGTGAAATTGTTTAGATCCATTTTCCTCCTTAGAATAATGCTGGGTCCTTGCAAAATCTTTATCACATTCCTTTTTTATGCATTATCAGGACCATTTAGTTAGCAGGGAGATCCAGGGAGAAGTGGAAGACTAAGGATTTAAGAGAGAAGGAAAGATTATAGTTTTCACAGATCAGAATCCAATCCTTTTGTCCCGTCTTCCTTACTCTTTTTTGATATGGATTTAGTGCTTTTCTCTAAAGTCATATCATTCTGTTTGAAATGAGTTTAAAGCTAATCTTATGCTGAGAAGCCTGCTCACCAGTAGAGATTAGTACATAATTATTACAGGCACGCTCTCTGGAGCAGAGCAGGAGGAGATTCAAGGTGGTGGTGAAGGGGCTGGGACCAGCTGCAGCACCCTGGCCTGCATCTTGTGGACACCGTGAGGAGCACTGACTTTTAGTTAGGATATGAGATCCGCCCACATAGTGACTGCTGTGCACACTGAGTGTCTGATCAGGGTTAGAGGTGAGACTAAAGATGGAGGGAAAGGCTCACTCCAGTACTATTAACATTCGAACAACTATTTGAACACCTACTATGTACCGGGTTAATTGTAGATGCTCGGGAATATTGGGGTGAACAAGTGTCTGCTCCTATGGAACTCATGTTGTAGTAGAGGGGACATATAGGTAAAGAAATAATTTTAGATAGTGAAGGATAAAAGAAAACTGCAGCAAGATATGAGGAAGAAGAGTGGTGGACTGGCCCACATTGGTAAGGTAGTCACTAAGGCATCTCTAAGGAGGTGACAGAAGCCCAGGCCAGATGAGAAGCTACTTAAGAGTTTTTCATGCAGAGGAACAGCAAGTACAGAAATCCTGATGAAGAAATGATCTTTGGTTATTCAAGGAACAGAAAGAGAATCTTTGTGCTGCAAGTTGCCAAGATAAGGGAGGGGAAACTGATAGATGAAGTTGGAGAGATAAAGAGAAGTTAAGAAATGAAGATATTAGGAATGAATTCATGCAAGGAATATTGATAAGTGATAAAGTCAACAGTGCATATGTGTTTTAAAAGTGAAATCATCATATCTGTAGTTTAAAGGACAAAGCTGGAGGCTCAGTAGAATACCTAGGAATAAGTAGGGTGTCTTATGTCGAGCAAAGTAGCAGGATGAGAGAGCTTCAAAGCCTAGTGTTTGACATGCTGCTATTACCAAGCTGTTCTTATTGGAATATCTCCAGTAGAAACACTAGTACATTTGTGGATGTTTTAAAAAATGATGACCATCTCCTTTTAAAATACTTCTTAGAAAAGCTGAGTAGATTTTTGTTTTTGACAGGTTGACTCAGCCTAACCTCCCCTATAAGTTCCTCTAAGGACAGCTCTGTGTTTCCCCACCTCTTGCAGCAGAGGGGCATAAATCTTGTAAGTAATAGCCTTAACCTTCAGGTACAGACTTGTGCTTCTTGCTTACTATCTCCTTTACCATGAAGGTGGCTGGGCATTGTTGAATGCTTACCTATAAGATAAGGTATCTCTGTGAATAAAAACCATTTCAGGAAACTTCCCACATTTTAGGGGACCATCAGGATGCTAGCAAAATCTGCAGGTGAAATTTAATTTTTTATTCTAATTAACAAACCCATGGAATTTGCTTACAGAAACCAAGTGATTAGACATACAACTAATCCATACATTTGGATTTTTTCCCATTCTAAATTCTAAATTTGGAATACAGTGAATATTGAGGCATCATGAAGACTTGCCAAACATCTTGGCCTCTCTGACACTCCTGGACACCAAGAAGCACATCTGAAGTCTTCAAATTCCATCATAGATTTGCAGCTTACTGTTTCTGTTATAAAGAGCAAAGTCTAGGGCACATAAGTTTACTGTCTCTTTTTCTTTTGGCAGAATTAAGATGCTCTGGTTTCAAGGAAATAGCATGCAACTTGCCAAACACTCCTTTCAACTGCTCTTGAGAAATCTATCTGCCTCCAAGACTGCTCTGCCTGTGCTAACCTTATTCACAAAGGTACAGAATAAAAAGTAAAATCACTACTTTAAAAACATAAAGGATTAAAATGTTGGGTGAAGAAAGTTGTACATTTAAGAAAGGGGAAAAATGTTGAAAGGAAAGCAATGGTATAAATTTTCTTCAGACATGCTCCTCAATTTTTCAGTTCCAGTTACAATAGTGGTAACTCTTTATCCTACCCAGATACTTCATTGTGTCACTGTTATCAGGAGGTAAATTAATATATTTAATCGTCATCTGATCCATACATTGAAAGAAAAGCACTATCAGGTGTTTACAAGTGTATCACTTAGAAATATAGTCAACTCTTATTATTTGTGATAGTCATGTTCTATAAAGTCACCACAAACACTGAATTAGCAAGTACTGAACCACTGCTCCTAGGGCAAATATAGGGTTAGGTTCCTATGAGCTTCTGGTCACAACATTTTTGAACTGATCAATACATAACCTTGTTTTATGTGTGTTTCCGTTTAAAGGCATCTTATTTAACATATATTGTTGATTCATTAACACTGAGCTCAGGGCCAACAGCACTGTAACTTATGCCTGAACAAAGCTTATCTAACAAAGTATTTTCTCCATAAGGCACATCACAGCCTTCTTATGCTTAGAAACATTGGACAGCACTTCAGCACTATGCTTGGGCCATTTTAAATTGCAAAATAACCAAGAAAAAGCACAAAAATGCAAAAAGAGTGGCACTAAGTAGAAAAGGACACTTGTTTACAGTATGAGAGCTGGAACAAGAAGGCAGAGCATCATCCTGTCCCACCTCAGCCAGAAATGTGCACTTTAAGCAACTCAAATTTTTCGCTGCTCTATGCACCTGCATGTCTGTGAATGACTACAAAAACTTGGGTATTGATTTTAGGGTTACAAATAAGTTTTAGCTAATAGATGAATTCGCAAATACAGAATCCACAAATAATGGACTGACTGTACTTATTTTCTTACCCCTAACACTGGTTTTAAGCTATAAAGCAAGGTTAAATTTTTAAGAGCTTTTTCCTCTAAAATTTATAAGACAAACATTATGGATTTCCTTTTGCTAGTTAACATTACTTTGTGTGATTTGTAATCAAAAAGGAAATAAAGTTCAGGGTAATAGAATTACCTTTAGTGAATAATACTGCAATTCAAACAAAAAAGGTCTCTTGTTTGATAGATTTTTTTCAGATTTCAGACATTTTAGCAATTTGAATATATCTGACAGTTATCTAATAACAAAGTTTAAGTCTTTTAAAAATTTATTGAAAATAGTTAATCTTTACTTTTCATATTCATAAGTATATATTGCATTATTATGGAACAAAACTATTTCATCATTTGTGTCTACATATGAGAAATGTATGTGAAAATTAACCACAAAAATAAAATAATCCCTTAAGGCTAATGGTGCTCACTCAGCCTAACTATTCTGCACTATTTTTCAGTTTGAACAACAGCCAAGTTAGCCAAAAACATGTGCCAAAGCAAAACACACTAATCTTCCATTCAGCTTAAAATTTGTACCAAACCCTTCATTTGTGTCATTAGACATATAATAAGACATTATTCTCACCTCCCGGAGTTCACAGTCCTCTGAAAGAAAAAGTACAGTATCAGGTCTCTTTCAGTTATAAATAACAGAAAGTACTACCCAGAGTGGCTTAAACAAAAAAAGGATTTTATGCATTAGTCTGGTTTCAGGAGTAGCTTGATTCTGAGACTTAAGCACATTACCAGTCTCTTCAGCACTGCATTCTCTAGGTTAAATCAGTTCACACTCTGGCTCTTCATATGGATAACTGCAGCGATCCCAAGCCTCAGATCTCACATTTCAGGTATCTACAGAAACTCCAGCAAAACCCTCACACTATCCTTTGGCTCTGATTGGCCGATCCCTGAGCCATTTGTAGTTGAAGGGCTATGATGTGCTGGATGCCTCAGCCTAAATCAGGTGTTCCACCCCCGTTCAGGGAGGAGTCAGCCACATGCTGAGAGCAGTTCTGTAAGGCAAAATCACAGCATTCTTGCTACAAGAAAGGGGAATGGGTGGTAGACAGCCAACCCACCAAATGTCCACTACAATTCAGGGATAGGGTAAATAAGTGCTGTATTGGCACCACTGAAAATCCTAGACAAGGATGTACAAGTGTTCCAGACCACTGGGTCTTGTCATTTTTCAGCTCATAGATTTCTTTAAAATTTGATGACCTTTCCTCATAAAAATATATACAAACGTGATAATTTGCCCAGACTTCCATAGTCCCTGGGTTGTTTGTTTCGTTTTGTTTCTGGCTGCACTGCACAGCTTGTGGGATCTTAGTTCCCCAACCAGAGTTGGAACCCAGGCTCACAGCAGTGAAAGCATGGAGTCTTAACCACTGGACCACCAGGGAATTCCCGTTCTCTGTGTTTTAAAAAAATAAAATAAAAAACCTGATCCTAGCTCTACTAAAGTTTTTTTTTTATTATAAAAGCAAATAGTACCAAATTTGGTACTTCTGCAATTTCACTGGTTCTTGTTTTGCTTTTAAGATCCTCTCTTGACTTTTTGAAACTTTCTCAGAGAATTTTAACGTGGTTATCTTAAAAATCAAAGACTGGGCTTCCCTGGTGGCTCAGTGGTTAAGAATCTGCCTGCCAATGCAAGGGGACATGGGTTGGAGCCCTGGTCCGGGAAGATCCCACATGCCATAGAGCAACTAAGCCCGTGCGCCACAACTACTGAGCCCATGCGCCACAACTACTGAAGCCCACGTGCCTAGAGCCCGTGCTCTGCAACAAAAGAAGCCACCACAATGAGAAGCCCGTGCACTGCAACAAAGAGTATCCCCCGCTTGCTGCAACCAGAGAAAGCCCACCGCAGCAACAAAGACCCAACACAGCCAAAAATAAATAAATAAATTTTTTAAAAGTCACAGACTATCCATAATCTATTTATCGATAATGCTAAAATAACATAATGAGCCCTGAAGCAGAAAAATACGGCCAGAAGGACCTTTCTGAAGGAAAACTGTCTTTTGATGATCCAGGTTCTTATTTCAAAATAAGGTGAGTTAAGCTGGAGGAAGGGCCTCCATAACAGCTCATCTTTTCCTGTCATGTTAAAAAGCAGGTTTTATATAAGCATCAGTAATGTTGAATCTATTTTTAGCTCATACAAGAGAACCTACAGTAGTACCTGTTCATTGAGTCAAGGCCTGAGAAGCCTTTAAAATCTGCCAGTGATCCACAGCATTCTCGGCAGACTTCTCCTCTAGATGGTTAGGGTGCAAACAACAACGGGCACTAAAACTCGCTTGCTCCTAAGGTGGAGAGTTAGTCTGGGAAACCTACTGCTGACACTTGTAATGAGAAAACTGACGAAACATTGAAGAGTTGGTACAATCATCACCCAAAGTAAAGAGATTTTTCCCTTTTAAAGATGGGACGATCACTATCTAACTCCATCCCAATGGGTTATTAGGAAAAACAGGCTTGGGAATCCCCTGGCAGTCCAGTGGTTAGGACTTTGCACTTTCACTGCCATGGGCCCGGGTTCAATCCCTGGTCGGCGAACTAAGATCCTGCAAGCCGTGTGGCGCGGCCAAAAAAAACAAAAACAAAACCAAAACACAGAAAAACAGGCTGGCAAATCTCAGTGCCCCCCAATCAAAACAGACTTTAAGACATTCTGGTGATGTCAGCCAGGCCTGGAAGGTGCTCCTGACCTAGGAAGGACAAAGCCCTAGGACTATAAATGATATGGAAAATAATGTTCCTAGATATCAATTAGATGAAGGCAGTAACAAAAAACTGTAAGCATCTAAATGTATTGTGCGTACATATATATACACACATATATGTGTAACAAATATAAGCATCAACATTTAGTAGATAGATTTATTTGTCAAGAAAAATCAAAACACAACTAAAAAATGCTGAAAGCCCATTTACCATGAAATACTAGCTATTTATAAGATTCTGTGGCAGTGTTTTGCTTTGGAAAATAAAACAGTATAACCTGGTAGAAAACTGTCCTTTAAAATAAGTATAATCTGCTTCTTGTGGTTTTTGTCAGGCTGAATGCCATTCTTTGGGTTTAATGGCTTTTTTCGTCCTGTAGGATCCGTGCCCCCTTTGTGATGAAGCCAAGGAAGTACTGGAGCCTTATAAAAACAGGGTAATATAATACAGTGTGGCTTTATGTATATGGAATAGATACTGTATGTAGTATAAAGTGTCTGCCTGGATCCTTTAAGAGATTGAATGATTTTTTCATTTAAATTTTCTTGAGAGAGATTTTAGTGCTGATTTCCATAAAAGTCATTACACCTAAGTGTTTTTCTCTGAGCAGTACTGGTTTTCTTACTCTGACTCTTAAAATGAGTCAAAGTTAACTAGCAGGTACAGCATTTGGGCCTTCTGTTAAGTTTTTGTCCCTATTCCTTTTATCTTATGTTGTTATTTCCATGAAAGTGTTTTCCTGTAGCAAACCATGACACCTTTCCCAATCTTACAGCCAAAACATGTCTTTCTTGATTCTCAGGCAGCTTCCCAGTTGGGACATTGTTTATTTCATTGGGAACTGAGTAGTACCTGGATGCTGAACCTAACAGATGTAACAGAAAAGTAGCAAAATTAGGGAATGTAAAGAAATCAATCAGGTTATGGAATTCAGGGTCATTAGCTGACTGTGGACCTCAAACAACAACAGTAAAAACCTCTCAGCATTAGAAGCAGTCTGGGGATCAGTTTGTCACTACAGCCGTTGCGTTGTTCCATGTTCTCTGAAATCTAGAGCTTTAGTCTCTCTCTGTTTCAGTTTATTTTACAGGAGGTGGACATCACACTTCCAGAAAACTCTGCTTGGTATGACAGATATAAATTTGACATCCCCGTCTTTCATTTGAATGGCCAGTTTCTGATGATGCATCGAGTAGACGTCTCAAAACTTGAAAAACAGCTCCAGAAACTTGAGCAGCAAGGTGCGGGAGGCTGATGAACGCCCTCAGGATTTTCCACCCTCTCTGTCCAGAACTCATTTTCCTGAGGAAATGACTGTGGCCTCATGCTCCTTTTGCCACTTTCACACAGCTCTAAGGATGTTCTGAACTCAGTGGTGCCAAATAAATGGTAATATTCCTCTTGTGATTAATGGAAGTACCAATGTGGGAACTGTTTACCTGTTGGCATTTTATAAAATAAGAGGAGTGTATTGGCAGGGAGGGGATGATGGAAGGCGGGAGAAATCTACTTGTTTTATTTATTTTTCTCCTTTGTATTAGTATGGAAGCATTTCACATTCACTGGACAGAGCCGTTTATAGGAAAAATGCTCTGTGACCCTGTTGCTGCCCTAAGGGCTTAACTTTTTTTTTTTTTTTTTTTTTTTTTTTGCTGTATGCGGGCCTCTCACTGTTGTGGCCTCTCCCGTTGCGGAGCACTGGCTCCGGACGCGCAGGCTCAGCGGCCATGGCTCACGAGCCCAGCCGCTCCGCGGCATGTGGGATCCTCTCGGACCAGGGCACGAACCCGTGTCCCCTGCATCGGCAGGCGGACTCTCAACCACTGCGCCACCAGGGAAGCCCAGGGCTTAACTTTTTAATGAAAGAATAAATGTTCTTCCACTTGGTAGTTAAAGTGAAATGTGAATTGTTAATAACTGTGCACAGTCAATAAAAGGATGTTTTAACAAATACATCTGCATGAAGTCTATCTCAGAGGAATTTAATAATACCTGTTTAAAATTAGAGCTCTTTTTTTTTGGATAGAAGAGAATAATTATCCTAGCCAAAGACACTTCGTTTGAGAAAAACAAAAGACTTAAACCCCAAAATGTATATAAGAATCTCAACGTGCTTTACAGGTAGTCAGTAAAGTGATTTGTAATATTTGAGTACTGCCTTTGATAGTTTTTCAGTTATCATCAACTGAGTTAATTCAGCTATTTTTAAGACAGTGGTTCTATCAAGTTTTAATATCTTGGGGAAAATTCACATCTGACCATAACTGAACAGATATGTCATCTAAAGAAAAAATATTCTTCACCATTTTATGTAAAGTATTAAAAATGTAGTTGTGTACTCTTATTTGTATTTAGTCAGGTTCAGCCAATAGAGGAATGGATTCATTTAAAAACAAAACTGCCTTTTCCTCTTAAAATTGCATCATTGCAATTTCATCTGTAATGAAATTCTTTTGAGACCTATTTCAATGAATTTGGATAGTGTGATTCACTTAGCTAGTTTTTAATTTTATCAGTATGAGTTAGTCTTAGAAATTAGAGAATTTTAAAGCTAGCCAACCTTAGACATTGTTTAGTCCCGCCCCCCTCATTTTATACCTAAAGAGGACTCTGACATTCAGAGAGTTTCAGGAAGTTAGCTAAGGTCACACAGACAGTCAGATATCAGACCAGGTCTTGGCACCCATCCCAAATATCTTGTACTACCTGGGTTCCCTGCAGGGGCCTCGTGTTATCTCACGTAAAGCATTCTTAACCATTGTGGATCCAAATTAAGAAACAAATTAAGAAACAACTTTAAAAGCCCTCCAAAGTAACAATAGGAAAAAAAAAATCTTACAATTGAATGCCATTGTTTCTAATTTATAAATTTTTGGAACACATCTTATTTGATTTTGTAAATATTCATTGAGCCCTGTGGTAGGCAAAATTCTAGGGTGACCCCAATGAACCATTACCCTTGTATTCCCTCCCCTTTGAATATGGGTGGAACTTATGGATATGATGAAATATCCCTGCTGTGATTATGTTACAGTATGGGGCAAAAGGAAGATTATCCGGGTGGGCCTGGTCTAATTAGGTGAGCTCTTTAAAAGCAGAGTGTTCTCTCTCGCTGGTTGCAGAAGATGAAATCAAAGAGATGTGCTCCAGCTAGCCTGGAAGGAGGCAAACATGCTTCCTTCCATGTTGTGAACTGCCAACAAGCCAAGAAACTGTGGGCAACCTCTAGGAGCTGAGAGTAGTTCCTGGCCAACAGCCAGCAGGAAAATGGAGACCTCAGTCCTACAGCTTCAAAGAGATGAATCCTGTCAACAATTAGTGATCCTAGAAGAGAACCATGAAACCCAGGTGAGAATCACAGCCCTGGCTTACATCTTGGGTTCAGCACAGTGGGAATTTGATCAGAGAATCCAGCCACACCACGCCTAGACATCTGATCTGCAGACTCCATGAGATAATAAATGTGTGTTATTTCAAGCTGCTAAGTTTATGGTAATTTTTTACACAGCAGTAGAAAACTAATAGAAGTCCCTACAACACTGAAGGTGGTGGGAGTATAAAAATGAATAAGGCACAGTCTTTGTCTTAGAGACACTCACTGTCTTGGGCAGCGGAGAGAGGAAAGTTAATAAAGCACTACAACAAAGTGCTGTGAGAGCTGGAGCTGAGACATGTAAAAAATGGTACAGCAGCCAGATGAGGAAAGTGGCAGGAAGGCATCATAGAAAATTAGGCTTAAATTAGGTGAAAAATAAAAGAGTGTGGAAGGGAATGGCATATTTAGAAAATGTCGGGTGGCTTTGTGTAGCTGGAGTGAAGGTGAGGGGAGTGAAGAACATGAGACTGATAAGAAAGATAGGGGTTCACATTGTGAAGGACCTCAGGTAAGGTGGTTTTTTTCCCTGCAGCAGTATCCTCCCTTATTTTCTGCCCTCATCCAGAGTCAGCCCTTCTGTCTCCTGATTCCTCAGAGGTATCTGGCCTCTCTATTCTAGCCTTTCTCAGTCTTTCTAGTCCTCAAGCCTGCTAAGCTCAGAAGTTCCCCAGTAGCCCTTCAGGACATTCACATCTTCAATACAATCAGGAGTGAGAGGGCCATAGACAAGATCGCCCTCTTATGTATCTTGGCACTGTGTGTTCCTTTCTTCCTGCTCCAGACAGCTTGAAAGCTACGTGGGCTGTGTCCTAGGATTGTTGATCAGAGAGTTTCAGGGTCTGCTGAGCTAAGGAGGAGAGAATCCATTGGTTCCCTTCAGAAATCAGGGCTAGTCAGAGACGCTGTAGGTTTGTTTTTTGGAGCAATTCTTGCTTGAGTATAGCCATGTGGTCATAGGTGTGTAGGATGTACACAGACTTCATCCAAACAACACATTTCTGACATTAGAATTTCAAACAAGCAAACAAAAATCCTCCACAAACTTAACAGGGTGTTAAAACTAAAGTGTTGGCTGAGGCACCAAGACACACAAGGTGCTACGTTCCAAAGGAAATACTAGATCACATAAGGACTGCTGGATATTTGGAGGATTTTTTAAGAGAAAAATGTGCTCTCACCTCCCACCAAAGTAAAAGCTTGAGGTCATGTAATGTCAAGAAAAAGGGACATGAGTGGAACTCATCAGAAAGCCTAATGTATGTCTCTGGGTAGGAAGAACCTGGTGGTTTAGCTCCCTTCTGGAAAATCATGTGAAAGAAGAGCTTGCAAGCACTTCTGGTGCAGAGCGAAGGAGGGAGTCTGCTGCCCTGAGTTTGTCCAAGGAAGAAGGGAAGAAAGGGAGTGTGTGTGTATCTTCATGGATTGATGTGTGCCAAACGGGAGAGAGGGCTGGCTGGGGAGAGCCTTGGGTGCGGGCAGGCCTCGGAAGAGGTGAAGCAGAGCAAGACTGGCTCCTCGGGGTTGAGGAAGTAGGCGGCTGCTCAAATGGAGAGCGCATTTGCCTGAATCAAGGAAATGGCAAGTGAGAGAACACCAGCTATGAGTGCAATCTCCAAAGAACCTGCAAAAGTCTCTGTGAAATGTGGTCTGCTTTAAATATTTCTCAGACCCAGAAAGCTGGAGGCCATCTTACAACTTCATCACTCAAGGGACCACACTCCTGCCCCTCCCTGCTTCTCCCACCTTGCCCCACCCCAGCCCCAGAAGGATCTTCCTCCTGCCAGGAGCAAGAAGAGAAAGACCTTCCCCTTCCACAGCTGCCCACCTGCAAGTGGATTCTCACTGGGATAAGGGTAAGACTTAATTTTCAACCAAGTTCCACATTGTATAACACGGGAATAGATGCACTAAACAGTATTTAGAGTGACCAAGGACTTTTTGTTGCCTAAGAATGCTCGAAACTGTCCTAACACTACCTAGTTTTTATTTTATCCTAGACAGAGTGAGAAACTCCCCAGTGAATACATTTTATAGGGATAGTGGGAGACATAAATAAAAATGCTTCCTAATTGTATTCCATATTCAGAGCATTGATTACATGTGCCCAATGTTTTTTACCTAAAGATCTTCAATGAATTTAATTATTCTTATTTGAGAGAGGAATGTGGTCATGTGACTAAGAATCCTGGAGACTTTCAGTAATCCATCTGGTCCCAACAGCTGGCAAACGGAAAGGCAGCTATCTAGAAACATGTCATCTAAAAAGATGGTGTGATTATCCCACTGTTGATAAGCATCAGACAATGTTATGTCACTTATAGTCATTTTCCTATGATATTTGTAGCAGCAATTACTTTTCCTTTCTAAAATTATGTTTAGGGATTGATTTGTTTTTAAATAAAGACTGATTTTGACACAAGAAGCTCATAATATTCTCCCAGTCTCAAAGGAAATAGTGATATAACCTCTTTTTTTCCTAAGCTAATGCTTTAAAAAGAAGTGGTATTAACATTGAGTTTGGGACTGCATATTGCTGCTCTTGATTACAGTGCTGCTTTCTTCCAGATGTCTCATCATAACATCATAAGGGCTTACCGGAACACATAACTCTTTGGCCAATTTATTGAAGGAAGCAAGGGTTCACTCAGATGAGGGTTATTTTGTTTGTTTGCTTATAATAATGCAGAGACTCATAGAAACCTGACAATAGGAATCACAGTAGGGCCAGGCCTCAGGAAATACTCTTAGAGAGCCACAGAAGGGATGCAATGTACAACGCAATAAATATAATGAACACTGCTGTATGTTACGTATGAAAGTTGTTAAGGCAGTAAATCCTAAGAGTTCTCATCACAAGGAAAAATTTTTTTTTCCTTTTATTTTGTATCTATATGAGAAGATAGATGTTCAACAAAACTTACTGTGGTAATCATTTCATGATGTATGTAAGTCAAATCATTATGCTGTACACCTTTAACATTCAGTCCTATATGTCAACTATATCTCAATAAAACTTGAAAAATAAAGCATTGGATTAATATGAATTTTTTAAATTCCATTAAATATAAATGGTAAAATTTTTTAAAAAAAGAACCACAGAAACTGAGGCAACACTCTACTCACAGTGCCTCAGCTTCTTTCTTTTCCTGCTCTCATCTTGCTCACCGGCTCCCCTCCTTACTCACAGTATCTGCTTTCTTATAACCGCAGCTTGCTCATGCCCGCCATTCCTGCTGACCCTTCTGTTCAGCAATACAGTGATCCTAGTCTCTCAACTTCTCTATTCTGAAACTCCAAAAGAGGAATTTTACTCAACTTATATTTTACAACCAGCCACCCAAATCATATGTTGGCTGATCAAGCCCATAGAAAGAGCCACCCTTGGATCAGGCACCCATCCCTGGCCCAATCAGCTATGGTGACCAAGCTCATGTGGTATGCAAATCATAGTCACTGCCCACTCAGCAGAGCCTGAGAGCATGGCTGGCAATGATCAGCAGCTCTGGTACACATCCCAAAAGTTTAACAGCATGTCATTCTACCATATTCAAGAGAAGTCAAGAGTTTGGTAAATTCATCACTCCTACTCATGGGAGTGATAAGGATTTGAACCAGGGCGATGGGAGTTATACAGAAAGAGATATTTAGGAGTCAGGTTGACAAAACTTCATGACTGACTGGAGGGGGTAGGGGAAGAGTGAGTAGAGAGAAAGCATGAAGTCTGGGATGGCTCCCAGTCTTCTTGCTATGGCTATTGAGTAAATCTTGGCACTTCCCATTCCCTGGGAGTATAAGAGGAAGGTGAGGTTAGTTTTTGGTTGTATTTGGATCTAGATGGGAAAGGTGGGCTGTGCTTGTGAGACATCCAGGTAAAGATTAAAGCTGGAAGTTCAAATCAGAGGTCTGGGCTTGAGGTACAGATTTGAGAGACCCCAGAATATGGTAGGAGCAGCATTTACCTGGCAGATGAGAAGAAAAGCAGACTAGGACCAAGTGCTGAAGGGAATACCAATCTTGACTGCATGGGAAGAGGAAGGGCCACTGAAGGAAAATAATAATGAAAGGTGATAGACCTAGAAGTGGGAAAGTTCATCCAATTTGTATTATCCTATTTCTTTCATAATTTGATAGTAGTAGGGACTATTCTAAGCTCTGGGGATAGAGCTTAGAAACAAGATAACCTAGGACTGTACTCAGGGGCTTGCATTCTAGAGGGAGAGACAGACAATAAAAATATCGCAACAAGAATAACAAAATAAAATAACCTATATCTTGAGGTCAGAGGAGGAGTTTTTCCCAGAGTAACTGACAGTATCAAATGTCAATCCAGCTAGGATGGGGACTGAAAAGAAGATACTGGATTTGAAAATTAGGAAATCAATGCTGTGGTAGGTTGAATAATGCCCCCCCCAAATATCCAGTACCTAATCCCTGGAACCTGTTAATGTAATATGGAAAAGGGACTTTGCAGATGCAATTAAGTTAAGAATCTTGAGATGAGGAAATTATTGTGGATTATCCAGATGAGTTCTAAATGAACCACAAGTGTGCTTATAAAAGGGAGAAAAAGAGGGATTTGACTATAGAGAGGAAACAGGAAATGTGCCAATGGAAGCAAGAGGTTGGAGTGATGCATGAAAGGGGCCCTGAGCCAAGGAATGCAAGTGGCCTACAGAAGCTAGAAAAGGCAAAGAAACAGATTCTTCCCTAGAGACTTCAGAAGGGGTAAACCCTGCCAACATCTTGACTTTAGCCCAGTGAAACTGCTCTCAGATTTCTGGCCAACAGAACTGTCGCAGAATAAACTTGTGTAGTTTTAAGCCACCAAGTGTGTGGTAATTTGTTTCAGCAGCAATAGGAAACTAATACAACTGTTAACTTGACCTTATTGAGAACAATTTTGGTGGGGAGAGGGAAGAAGACGTAGACAAAGAAAATTGCATGTGGATGATGAGTGAGAGGTTCAGAAGAGATGGCAGGGTACGTATCTTCCAGGAAGTTTTCAAACATACCTCAATTGACCCTCTAAGAAAAAGCATCAGAGAAGAGCTGAAGACCTGATTAATTGATTAGCTCAAATCCCCAAAATGGTAAGCAGTGATGGGCAAGTACCATAACCTTCAATCCATCTTAGAAGAGCTAAGCAACTGGGCAGCAGAGTTCAGGGGCTTCCAGAGCAACCCTTACACTGGAGAGTAAACCACGGCAATCCATTCTAGTCTGCAGACATGCACCAGACCCAAGACTCTTGCTCACCACAGAGACCAGAATACTTTGATACTGTGAGCCAAAGTCCTACATCTGGCACAGATCTTATATCTCTCTACCAACACAGAAACCCATGTCAAACCACTGAGGTAGAGCCAACAGAGAATGGCCTCATCTGGCCAGTCTTTAATTTAGGCACTGATGTTTCACATTTTACCTCCCCTTTCAGGTTCAAAAAGAATGACCACCAAAGCCACAGTACTTCTGAATTCTAAAGCCTAGAGCATAGAGCTTTGGAAAAAGGGGGAAATATTAAAATCATACAAAAGATGTAGAACAACTCATAGGAGCAGTGCCAACCTATAGATTACACATAATAAGAATCCAGCCATAGGCATCCCTTCCTCATGCCAAAATGTTATATTTGAACAATTCTTGATGGAAAGTTTTCTACCCTCAGAAACAGGGTCCACAGCATATTAAGAAGAACTTTTCTTAATGATTCAGAAACATGAAGAAGTAGAAAGGATACAAGTTAAAGGCAAGTTCAGCCTAACGTCTCATTGTGCTACTCACAATGTACCAGTGTGACTCAACTCCCCTGAGAAACACTGATGGCCTTACTGCAGCATTGCATTGTACAAAACCCCAGCAGTGATCCCACGTCCTCCCAACAAGGTCAGTCCATGCTCTGCCCACCAAAGCAGGAGAGAGAGAGAAACAAATCATTAAAAAACACTTTTCTCAAAACTGGGTTAAAGCATACGATTGCATCATGGGACTAGGTTAACTATCAGTTGGTAAACTCCCTTACTCGGGACAACTTATTCCTTGACCAGGTAAGGAAGGTGTTATTGTATGTTCTTTGTCAGGAACTTAATGTCAAGACAAGAAAAATGGGCATCTATTTATAATCTGGGTAATAAAGAGGCATTAGAAATTGGGGAAGAACTGCCAGAGGAGCTAAGATTCAGGAATTAACTCCACCTGTCCCTACATTTTCTTTGTAAAGTTATCTTCAAAGTAAGGCCAGCAACACTCTTTTAAGGTTGGGGGAGATTAAGACATTAGGAAACCACAGTTTGTAGTATTTATTCCCATTGTGATTGCTGACTTCTAGCATCAGCGTTTTGTTCTGCGTGACAGCTCCCGTCTTGCAAACTAGCAAGATTCCTGAATGTGGCAAGGATCCTGCTCTGTGAAGCATTTTCAAGTTAGAGTTTTTTAGCAATGTCATATTTCTCTAAGCCAGTAATAAAGGTTGAGAGGGCAAAGGATGCCATTGAGTTCTCACCTAATAGCACAAAACAACCTCCTAGCTGGCAGGTGCAGACTGTACATCCAGGGTGATCATGACCTTTGAGTTACAAAGTATTTTTTTAAATCTCTTTACCTTACCAAATAACTTCAAAAGATAAAACGCAATTTAGAGATTAGCCCCCACTTTTACTCTATTCATTTAAAGTGGTGTTTTCTATTTGTGTATATTGTGACTACATGGAAAATACAATATTTCATTTCTTGATATTTTTTATAGCCTGTACACAAAGTGAGGTCAAAAGGATGCCTTCAAGAGAAATAAAGGACACTACAATCACTCCAAGTAAATTTTCCAGGAGGAGGAAGGAAGAGTGGAATAGATGATTACAAATACTTAGAAAGAAGCATGACTTTGCTAATGGTGCAGAGCCTACAATTATGTACAATTCCCTACTTAGACTTTTTAGTTGTGCTGAACATAGAAAAAAGCTAAATGACGGGGAGGAGAAAAAAAGAAAGGGGGAAATTTAAGCATTCAATGTAAGGCGTTCATTTAAATGGAGACAGCACCTCACCATAAGGGGGCAGTTAAGAGTCTGATAATCCTGCTGGTATCCTATCGTCAAATCATTTTTTTTAAACCATGAATTTGGGATCCTTAAAAGTCTTCTGTATTATTCTGAAGTCAAGAATGGTTCCTCCTGCTCACAAAACATGATCACTTTTCACTGATATTTTTTAATGCTCCGACTGGTTTTGCATATGTGGAAAAGATAAATCTTCAAATCTTGGAAATAAATCTTTTTCCTCCCTGCCAAATCCATAATATGATCCTACTCTATCACTGACAGCAGCATCAGATAAGTAGACCTGCCTTGCTTGGTTAGAAGTGTGCTGTGATTTTCAGCAAGAACAAGACTGTAGTTAGAGACCCAGACTGAGACACATTCAGAGCACATTACAAATTCTTTTTGGTTCTATCCTGGAGGTATCCCCTGAAGCCCCAGTTTGACTGTGTGACTCATTCATAGCTGATGTCCTCCCAAATCGGGTGTCTCAGTGAGGGAAGAGAGGAAGCCTTTGGGACTTGGGCTTCAGCAGGTGACATTAAGATTCAAGACCAGATGACTGCAGGGCCTTGCCTCTTTAGATTCCTGAGGTCTTCTCCACCCCTCAAACTGGAGACGAGTTTACACCAGAATCGGTGCACTGGGGGAGAGGGAGGCAAATCTGAAGACTTAAAACGAGCAAACCGCAGAATCACTCAGAGGCATCAGAAAATGTAGTCTGAGATTCTACAACAGCCCAGACTTTTTTTCCTTGTTCCTTTTCATCATTTATAAGTAAAATGTGGAACAAGCAATAGGAAATAATAGTTACACTACCTAGAGTTATATCGCGTTTTCTATGTTCCCCAACTTTTATTTTTTTATATATATATTTTTTACTTTTTCCTTTCAGAAATCCTGGGATATAAATAGGGCCACAATTGTTATCCTTATTTTTGAGATGAGAACAGTGAGGCCCAGAAAGGGGAAGTGGCCTCCATCAGGTCATGCAGTGAGTAAAAGGCATCCCAAGGAAGAATACCCAGTTCTGCTCTCATTTAATCCAGAAAATTTACCCTACTGGCTTTAAGCGTCCCTTTCCTCCTTTTCCCTTTGGTGGTTCTCTTTTGAACATGATCCCTCACCAACTGTGGAGTGAAGATGGATCCCTGTTCAGGGTTGCAGAGAACTGTTGTTTAAAGGTTCCCCAAGGGGCCTGTTTCCATTGCTTACCTACAAAGCCAAAGTTTGAATGTACATTCCTTCATCAAAAAATCTACAAACAATAAATGCGGGAGAGGGTGTGGCGAAAAGGGAACCCTCTTGCACTGTTGGTGGGAATGTAAATTGATACAGCCACTATGGAAAACAGCACGGAGGTTCCTTAAAAAACTAAAAATAGAACTACCATATGATCCAGCAATCCCACTACTGGGCATACACCCTGAGAAAACCATAATTCAAAAAGAGACATGCACCACAATGCTCATTGGAGCATTGCAGTGATAGAAGTCCCTTAGAGGTATCTTCTAGGATTCCTCCCACCCTATACTGCTGTAATTAGCTCTGCTAACAATTGCGATTGAACACAGCTAGTTGTAGTCATTGTTCACCGACAGGCACAGATATGAGCCACATGTTAGCAAGTGGTGTTCTAAACGGTGTTCCAGGCTTGGTTTAACTCATGTAAGGCACTTATTGGAAATGCTGTTCCCAAACTCGGCTAGCTGCAGGCAGTGTCATGGCAACACCTTCCACAGCCCCCAGAGATGGCCATAACAGATCCCCAGTGAGTGTAATGCCATGCAATGAGAGAGACTTGGTCTATTTTGACCTTGCCCAGGAACTGGCTGCCCCTCCTTCAGATGGAAAACATAGGTGTGGCCCTGCACGATTATGAGAAAAAGCAGTCTTCGTCTTCCTGATCCTTAAGACTCCCACAGTTTCAGATCTTCCCTATAAGAACACTTGTAAGGGAAAGTTACAATGTGTGGTACATTCAGCCTATGCTTTTCAGAGGCTGTGCTCTTATTAGAAGCAAAACAAAATGCTGCTTACTAACACCTGCCCGTGAGGACCGAGCCAAGAGGCAACGTGGGTGTTGGAAGGAAGGTGTTGCCCTGGCAGTAAATCCAAGTTGCTCACACCAAAGGAAGTGTTTCTAGGGAAGCTATCTGAGCAAGAGGTAAATACTTAGTCATTCAACAGGCCATAAATAACTGCTTCACCTCCAACAAGTGGAGGTCTGATTCCAAAGAGCTCACAAAATGGAGTGATAGCATTTCTATTCATTCCACCCTTTATTCACAATATACATTCCTTCATCAAAAAATCTACAAACAATAAATGCAGGAGAGGGTGTGTTGAAAAGGGAACCCTCTTGCACTGTTGGTGGGAATGTAAATTGATACAGCCACTATGGAGAACAGCATGGAGGTTCCTTAAAAAACTAAAAATAGAATTACCATATGATCCAGCAATCCCACTCCTGGACATATACCCTGAGAAAACCATAATTCAAAAAGAGATATGCACCACAATGCTCATTGCAGCACTATTTACAATAGCCAGGACATGGAAGCAACCTAAGTGTCCATCCACAGATGAATGGATAAAGAAGATGTGGCACATATATACAATGGAATATTACTCAGCCATAAAAAGAAACGAAACTGAGTTATTTGCAGTGAGGTGGATGGACCTACAGAGTCTGTCATACAGAGTGAAGTCAGAAAGAGAAAAACAAATACCGTATGCTAACACATATATATGGAATCTAAAAAAAAAATGGTTCTGATGAACCTAGGGGCAGGACAGGAATAAAGATGCAGATGTAGAGAATGGACTTGAGGACATAGGGAGGGGGAAGGGTAAGCTGGGACGAAGTGAGAGAGTGGCATGGACATATATACACAACCAAATGTAAAATAGAGAGCTAGTGGGAAGCAGCCGCATAGCACAGGGAGATCAGCCCGGTGCTTTGTGACCACTTAGAGGGGTGGGATAGGGAGGGTGGGAGGGAGACGCAAGAGGGAGGGGATATGGGGATGTATGTATACGTATAGGTGATTCACTTTGTTATACAGCAGAAACTAACACACATTGTAAAGCAATTATACTCCAATAAAGATGTAAAAAAAAAAGAAATTAAGATTCTCTGTAATCAAATCCTTGTTGACAAGATGTTAAAAAGCTATAATTTGGCTGCTTGCTGTTATTTCAACAATAGTTTTTACATTATGATTCTAAATAACTTAACAAAAAAGGACCCAGCCTTTCTGTGGTCTAAAATACCCTGCTGTATATATCCTGTGCCTTCTCACCTACTCCTCAGTTCACAAAATTTTATGATTCTACTTCTTAAATGTTTTCTCAAATCTGTCCTTGTTCCAGTGCTCACTGCTGCTGTCATAGTTGAGGGCTCCATCATGTCTTGCCTATACACTACACTAGCCTAGTCTCCTAAATGGTCTCCCCTGCTCACTGCCCTCCCACTCCATCCCCCATCGACCTCATCACCACCTCCAATTATCCTTCCAAATCACAGCCCTAATCAAACCACTCACAAACCTATCATGGCTCTACAAAAATGAAAACCAAACTGCAGAACTTAGTATGGCAGTAAAAGCTCTGCACCTAGCCCCCATCTCCTGTACCCTTCACGTATCCTAAACTTCATCCTCTCCAGATAACTTGCCCTTGCATGAAAGCATCATCACTTTGACTACATATTTGAGCATGCCTTCCTTCTTTACAAAAATCACCCTTTTTGACTTAGCTCAAATGCCATTTCCTCCAGGAAATTTTCCACCACTTTCTTCCAGTACATACTAATTAATCACTCTTTTCACCAAGTTCATATAGCACACACATATAAAGTGTGTATATGTATATATATATACTGAGATATGATTCACATACCATACAACTCACCCATTTAAAGTATATGATTTAATCATCTTTTAGAATAGTCACAGAGTTGTGCAACTATCACCACAATTTTAAAACATTTTAATCACCCCCAAAAGAAACCCTGTACCCAATAACGGTTCCTCCCCATCTCCTCCCCCGGCCCAACTCCCCAGCCCTAGGCAACCACTAATCTATTTTCTATTTTCTATCTCTATAGATTTGCCTATTCAGGACATTTTATATAAATGGAATCATATAATATGTGGTTCTTTCTGACTGGCTTCTTTCATTTAGCATAATTTTTTCAAAATTTATCCATGTTGTAGCATGTATCAGTACTTCATTCCATTTTATTGTTGAATAATAGTTTGTTGTATAGATATACCACATTTTATTTATCCATTTATCAACTGATGGACATTTGGGTTGTTTCAACTTTTTAGCGATTATGAATAATGCCTCATATACACTTTGATTATCACTTAATATGTGCAGCTTAGTATTATAGGGTTTTGGTTTTTTTGGCCTATGTCTGGTTCTATCACTTGATTATAAACTCCTCGTGGACCAAAACCATTATTTTACTCTGCAATCTCCACATAGCAAGTATTAAATAAGTGTTTGAAAAATGGATGAAAAGGCAGATACTATAGGTTCTTAGTATGCTGATTATCATACGAGGTACTCAGAATAAAAACATTAGGGTGGACCCAATAATAATCCCAGAGTGGACCCGGTAAGTTTACCCAGTAAATTATAACATTCAAACAATGTTAGTTCTTAAATAAACTTTCATCTCTGCATTACTTCCTGGAATTCCACACATGTATTCCGCAGTTGATTATTTCATGGAGGTAGTTCTTTTGCTAATAATAGTTGTTAACTGGTGGGCAGAACCTGGGAGATACCAGACCTTTTCTCCTAAATTGACTCCACGATGTCTTATTGTTGCTTGACTGAGGTTATGATTCTAATCTACAGTAGTGGCTCCCAACCTTGGCTGAGCATCAGAATCCCCTCCCTGGAGCTCTTTCAAGATACACATTATCTGGGTCCCACTTCCCAGATTATGATTCTGTACTTTGGGTAGGGGCCCAGGTGCTCACATGTTCTTAAGGCTATAATGATGTCTCTGATACACAGCCAGGTTCAAGAATTCCTATTTCAAAAGTTGCTCTGAGGTTAAAAAGAATTAATTTTATAGAGCATGTATGAGCACTTTACTCCTGGACTGTATTTTACTCATCGTGGGATCATGCCCATTAATACTACCTAACATTTATAAGGCACTTTTATTTGGAAAGAGCTTTGAAGTCATCTTTTATTAGCTAGGCTTGCATGCTGGGTGACCTTGTACAAATCACATAATCCCTTAGTATCTTACATTTCCTCAAATGTGAACTGTAGGCGGTAATACTGACCCACCCTCAAGGGGTACTGTGGAGACTAATCGGGGACTATAAGGCACTCAGCAAACATAAAAATGTTACATGCATGCTTATTAGATATGAAGTCCTAGTCACAGCCTTTAAAATGAGACAAATACCAAAATAAACTCTTAAACAAGACTTCTGCAACCTTCATTGTCAACTGAAACATCCTTTCCCAGCACTAAAGTACAGCAATTCTCTTTCCACTAAGACTAGTAAGCAGAAATAATCTGCAGTCACAAAGAAAGAGCTAATGATAGCAGCAAATAAATATATAAAACAGTCCTGAAATATAGTTTGTTAACCTTCTCATTTATCATTCATAATGCAATTAAAGATTATATCTATAAATACACTCTTCTGAAAAATATTCTTAGAAAACATTTGGGCATGTTCACACAAGTCTTTAAGCTGCTGCTGCATACTCACTGTTGATGTTAAGCTTGAAGCTGTTTCCAACATTGCTGATGGTTTTTAATGTGGTTATATTTAGCCTCCCCTGTCTCCCTCACGTGGCTGGAAGAATATATGGTCAAAATGAGACTTTGAGACCTATCTCAAGTTGGGGGTAGGTAAAAATGGGGAGGCAGAGGAACAGTCTCCAGCCTTGGAATCAGAGACAAATCTCATAAGGATGATGACCCACAACTAAGGACTCATTTGCACTATATTTTCAGCTTCTTGGAAAAGGTCAGAAAACAGACATGGTTTTTCTCTTTTTTCTATTTTGCTTTGAAAGGGCCACAAAAATTTCAAGGGCCAGGTCCAATTACATATTCCAGTTCCTTTACAATTGAATAGTTCCTGTGACTCTGAATGTGAATTAGTGCCCTCATGCCCACCACAGCTGATTTGAGCCAGGAATCCCAAGCAAGCATGAACTTTCTGGGGCCACTTGACATTGACCATGCTCTTTCCTCCTTGGGCCTCTGAGGGTTTTGGTTTTATTCCCAAGGGAAGTTGTCTCCTTTGATTAAGCTCAGGACCTGCTAACAATTAAATTTATTGAGTACTTATATCTGTGGATAATACTGTAATGCTTATTGTGGAGGCTACCAAGAGTTCCTTGATAGGCTTACAGGGTTGCTATAACTCAAGACCTTGGGTCCTTGAGTCAGGACAAGACCAACAACCTCCCCACAGAAACTCCTAGGGTTTGGTCAGCTGACATACTTGTTCCTTGGGGACTCCTAGACTGGCCTTTGGCAGACATCAAGTTGAAATGTCATTTAACTTCTCACACAACATTTTCCTACCTGCGATATCCCATTAGCCCTCTGTGAGAATTCAGAAGCTCCTGTGTAAAGAGCCTCCATACAGGAAGCCTATTGGTTGGGGAAATTATCTATTTTGCATAGTTATTATTTTTTAAATAAGGTTAATTCCAGCATGTTTCTACCTCAATAATCTTTGAGAGTCTCGGCATTTTTGCTGAACATCTTAAGGGGAGAAAGAGCCATGTAGGCTTCATTTCAATGGTTAGGAGAAATTAATGCTAATACATGCCTTCAATGGGACTCACTTGGTACTCTGAACACTTTCTTCCATCAATACAGAGAATCCCCAGAAGTACCCATGGTAGATTTTTCTTCTGTAAAGAGATGTAAAAGGTTACAATAAGTTGTCTGATTTCCTGTGAGTCTTTCAAAGTCCTGTTTTCTCCATATCTCAAGGTAAGGATGCCAGCTTTGCAGATCTAGAAGTCACAATATTATGAATTAGTTTCATCACTTTCCTCAGTGAAACACAGGTCACCACGTCTCAGCCCATTGCTTTACTTGAAATCAGAGGGAAAAGTCATGCATTTTAAGACAGGAGAAATCAGATACAATTTTCTGGTCTAGTGCTTGTTTCCCATATCTTTCACAGGAGATCCTTAAGATCTTAAGATCTGAGATGAAATTTAATCATCCTTACCTATTAACTGTACTTTCTTTCAACTTCTTAAAACACACACACACATACACACAAACAAACAAACATGGAGAAACACTCAACCATTTACTCATGAATCTATGGCTTGGGTCATAAAACACAATCTGGGCAAAGCCAAACAAGGCACTAGAGGGTCGAGAGATAGGAGAATGTTGTGTGTTGCATCTAGAATTTTTAAATGCCCCATTTTGGTGGTTCCCACTTGTCTTCATGCAGAAAGTCAAAACTGGCCTGTCATTTGTGGTAGATATTTACCCTGGAGGAAGACTTCCCTGACTGATCATGGATAGGCATTTTCAAAGAAAACTCTTCCACAAAACCAGATTGAGATAAAAAGCACCCTTGTTAACAGACGTTAAATTTTTATGTCACCTAAACATTCACCCACCTCCTTAGAGCATCTCTTTATTCCTTTACAGAAAGATTTAAGTAAGCAATCTTTTTCCTTGCTAAATATTTTTGGGTTAACAGTAATGCTTCTCTCACTTGTATTTTAGTCCTGATGATTAAACAGTAAAAATGCTAATTAGTAGCCTGTATCTGGAGAGAAAAAGCTATTTCTTGATGGGCAAAATTCAAGCTGAGATGGAGACCTCACAGGGCACTAAGATAAACAGGTTAGGTTACATGCTAAGGGGAAGGGATGAGGGATAGAATTGACCAACTCCAGAAAGAGATTCTGGTTTAGTGGAAACACTAAGGTGAGGTCAGAATGTATTAAAGATACTCACAAGACTAAAGTTATAAAAATGCAGACATTTATTGTTAATTGTAGGGCAGAGAGAATAGGGGGAAATAACCTATGTCTTTCTTTTTAACTTGGAGCTGACTTTAGATACGGAATAACTTACATGTTAAGAAATTAGATTTATTTCTAGCCTGTTTACTTTCTGTTTCTGGAAAGACAATGGCTAGAGTGAGGGGCATATTATTAGATGGGCATCCTGAGTACACTGTCCGGAATTTGCACTCATTCTCCTCATAAGTACATATCATGAGGAAGTGAAGAGTGCTCCTTTGGAATTCCTCATCTGTCAGTTATTACCTACATGATCGTTTTTTCATCCAGTTAAGGAGGGAAAAATAACATATATCTTGTTGGAATGCTGTGAAGTTTAGAAAAGCTGATGCATGGGAAAATACCTGGAAACTAAGCATATAATAATAGCACTCAGTACAAGTTAGAATAATGAGTGAATGGGAGAAGTCAGAAATGAGTCCAGTGCCCATTGCCCACAGGCTAAAATCTATATATTTAGCTGGGAATTCAGTGCCCTGGAAAATCTGCTCTTTTCCACTCTCCAGCCCTTTTTCCTCAACTGCCCTGCTTCAGTCAAACATTCTCTAATACATGTTGAATTTGCCCATCTTTGTGTCTCTGTGTCATTCCCACCACCCTCAGCCTCTATTTGCCAAAATTCTACCCATCTCTCAAGGGTCTCAAATCCCACTGTCTCTAGGAATCTTAGGGGACTCACCCTCTCCTCCTCTAAACCCTGTCTAGATCACTCTGGAAGACATAATCCACCAACCACTTATTGTCCCAGCAGACTGCAAGCTCCTGCAACGCAGGGGCCTCGTATACAGTACCCACCTCTGTACACCACAGACCATGGTGCCTTGCCAAGAGTAGGTGCTGAATAGACTCATGATTGAATGAATGCATGATTTGTCACCCTGCCTCTGTTGTGCTCTTGGACAAAACACTTTGCCTCTTTCAGTCTCAGCTGCCTCAGCTGGGAACAGAGGATAACAGCACGGATGTACACCCCAGGTGTGCTGTGAAGAGTAAATCCATGACTGAAAAGCAATTTGAAATGTAAAATGAAATGCTATATATAAATGTTACATAATCAAAATCATTTCCCTCTGTATTATGTTTTATTTGGCTTTATATCTTGGAATCCTTTGTGAGTTTCAGAATTTCACAGATGCAATACCATGCACATTAGCACCTAAATTCTCTTGGGTAATAAATGATTGTGTGTGTTATAGTGCATGGCTACTTCTCCCTGGTGGACTTACACATGAATTTGTCATAATTTGGGGTATTCATAATAAGTAATGATAGAATTCATTTCTAAGGGATCATCCATTTTTTTCCTTCTTTGGCTAGCCAGTTATCATTCCAATATTATTGCCTCAAGGGAACTAACTTCCTTTAAACCCAAACCCAGATGATGAGCACACTGTTTAGAAGCCCAAATCTTCTAGGAGCTTACAATCTAAGATCTGGAAATTGGTTTGAAGCACTTGTTTTCTATGGCCTTCTTTCTGCCAAACTCTGAATCCCTCATTTGCTTTGCTGTAATGTATGTGCTACCGAGTGCTCACTGTAGCCTGATTTTCTAGGTACCAGGAAAGGCTGTATTAGCCCACTCCACATGAAAGTAAGACAATGGTAGTTTTAAATGATATTTTCTTTCTTAGTATGTTCAAGGAAGAGGTTGCCTATAGAAAACTAAGATTTTTTGGAATATCTCCAGTACCTATAAAAAGAGAATTTTGACTTTTACTGCATAGCAGGATACTATTCCTGGAATAGTACTTCCACATAGATAGAAAGTGAGGAAGAGATGGCAGCAACATCATAAGGTAGTCGTGAGGATCAAGTGAATCATTAGATGAAAAGGCTCAGAACAGTGCAGAGCATAAAGTAATTGCTCAATTAATATTAGAGGTTATTATTACTGTAGAGAGCCTACTATCAGCCTGGCCCTGTGCTGAGAGTTTGAGACTCTTGTTTGAGATGCATAACAAGCCAGTAAGAAAAACCTTATCACCTCCACCCCCACTCCATCTGGCTCTGAGAAACTAAGGTACTTGTCCAAGGTCTCAAAGTTAGGAAGCAGTTGGAAAGAAAATCCAACCCTTGGTCTATGGTATTTCCAGAGCCCATATTCTTTGTCCTGTTTCTTAGTAGTCTTACTGTTCCTATTTTTTACTTAGGTTGGGAGTCCATTTTTCCTCCCTGAGCACATGAGCCTCCCTTCCCCAATGTCTAATTCCTCAGTGTTACTCATTTTGTTATGAAATTTTTAAATTAAGACTATTTTTCTATTTTTCTGTCTTCTGGTGTACTTCTGATCAGTCTGTCTAATTTTTATATCAGGCCATCTTCTCACGATCATTTTAGTCTTTTCATCAGACTTGTACTCACATAGTGGCATCCATTTTTAAGAAGTTTAATGTAGTTTTTCTTCTGGGGCATGTGTGAGGAAATCCCATGTTTCTGTGGAATAGAGGCTTCCCTTCCCCACCCATTTCTGTTATCATATTTTTTACTTAGTTGAGTCTGTAGCAATATAACTCTCATATGGAACAGTGGCATTTTCATTCAAATACGATAAGCTGTCATTGTTTTGTGGGTGGTATCACCCTGGCCACAGATATTGTGCCAGAGTACTCTCTTACAAAAATATCTCCTAGTTGTGGTGTACAAACTAACACCATACTTTAGTTTGCCAAAAACACCTACATGATATTTTGTAGTCTATATTACAATTAATATTTCAAAGTGCCTTATCATTAGTTATCTCTCCACTGTAGTTTCACAGGTGGGAAACTAAGGTATGGGGACTGTTAACGGCTTGCCCAAGGTCTCATAATGAACACAGAGCATAGCTGGTATTAGAATCTGCTACTTCTGACTGCATTTCTTTGCTCAACCTGTTCAAATTCTGAATAATTTTCCAAGCTGAATATATGTTAGGAGAGGTGGTAGACATGGGAAAGGGGGAAAATACTTTTCACTTAAGTAAAGCTTCTGAAACATTTGGTAATCAAAGAATAAGGATTGTAAGGGCGGTTTTCCCTCATTTCCATTCTTAGAATGAAAGGAGAGTAATCCATTGAGATTAAAATGAACAGAAATTGTAAGTGTAAAAAGGAATTCTTCAGCCCCACCATTTTCCAGTTTCAACATCATTTTGTTCTCCATTTCAGCAGTTGGTACATTTACAGTGCTGTGTCACCATCATTATGGTGTCCGCCTTAAGCAGATAAACACAGTGGATTCTGCCACTGCTGTTTTACGACCAAGGAGGCAAGGGTGAACAGAGGTTAAGTGGCTGCCAGGAGCGCTCACCACAGCAGCCACTCAGATTAGAACCCACAGCTCCTATCAGTCACACCCTATTGAAATTTAGAAGGTCCCAAAATATTCTTTCAGTGTGAGAGGTGGATGACAGTGCCTGAAGGCAAATTTGCTCACCATCCACAAAGTGACCAGCCTTGCTTCCATGGTCCCACCTCAATCTTCTCATTCCCAAGCCATACCATAAACTTCCTCATTCCTTTGAGGGAAAGAACATTTCTTTTGGTGAAACTAAACAAGTGATTTCCAGGTCCAGATTTCCATGTTTTTTTGTTTGTCTAATACAGATAGGACCATAGTGAGTCCTTGTACAAGTAACAGGTCTAATTTTCCCTTGTAGAATATGGGGATGGCCCAAACTCAAGAGATCATTAGGGGGACTGGCAACAAATGGAGTAAGTCTGTGCCTGAGTGATAAGCTCCTGTCAAATACAATTACAACAGAACATGGTGTGGAAATATGAATTGTAATCTACAGTCTTCCAATGCCATCCATTCTATAAGGGAAAATGAGACCAGTTGCTTGTCCAGGAACCCATGACAGTAATGTCTGTATGAAACAAACAGAAAATCTTGGAAATTGGGACATGGAAGTCACTTGCTTAGTTGTAACTTATTTCCTAAAAAGAAACTTCCTATTTCCTTTTTTTTTTTAATTAATTAATTTATTTATTTTTGGCTGTGTTGGGTCTTTGTTGCTATGTGCGGGCTTTCTGTAGTTGCGGCGAGTGGGGGCTACTCTTCGTTGCGGTGCGCGGGCTTCTCATTGCGGTGGCTTCTCTTGTTGTGGAGCATGGCCTCTAGGCACATGGGCTCAGTAGTTGTGGCTCGCAGGCTCTAGAGTGCAGGCTCAGTAGTTGTGGCGCATGGGTTTAGTTGCTCCGTGGCATGTGGGATCTTCCTGGACCAGGGCTTGAACCCGTGTCTCCTGCATTGGCAGGCGGATTCTTAACCACTGAGCCACCAGGGAAGTCCCCTATTTCCTTTTTTCATCATTTAACATAAATACTACATCAAGTACAGTCAACAGCCAATGTTTGACTCCTATTACCAAGGTGATTTTTAAAATAATCATTAGCATCTGTGAAAAACCTTCACAGGGTGTTAATATGGTAAACACTGTTGGCAAACTCCTTCTCCAGTCATATCCAGGAGTGGGAAAAAAAATCCAAGGAAATACATTTTTCCTCTATCCCCCATCCCGTCTTCAGCATAGAGAGACTTAGTATATATTCCATTCATGTGGTCTACATCTAATTCCTTGTGGGCAAAGGCCATTCTCCCAGGCCACTCCACGGCATGCTAAGCAACTGTTGGAATTAGATGGAATGGTCTTCCTTGCCTGTACCAGTCCTTTGGTTCATTAGATGAGGAAAGGTTTAAATATGCACAATTTCTGCATCACTAATCAATCTTTCAGGGTCTAATAAGGACTGTCCAGACCCTGATTTTCTTGCCCACCTGACTGTCTGCTTTTCCCCATTGAGACAGGGAGCTGAGGTGACACAATTTGAAACTGACTCCAAGCCAGAGCTCACCTCAGAGATCCAGGCTTCCCTGCTAGAGGGGCCATTTCACTACTTTTCAGCCATGGGACTTTTGCCTTCCTTCTGCCAATGACCCTCATCAGAACCTGCTCATGAGAGGTGGGCTACCTATGACGCAGGTCCTTATGGGGGCCAGGCAGCCACTAAAATCACACCTGTGGAGGTCCATACTCCCTCGTATATGATAGTCTGAATAGTTACCCATACTGAGAGACTAAAACCTTTAGGATTTCTGGGATCTGAGGCAGACAATGGTCAGTGGTGTCAGGGCACCAGGCTTGACCCCTCGCCTGCCATGCACATCTTCATTTTACTAACATGGGTTGGGTGTCTACCTGTGGCAGGTGCAGTTCTAGGCACACAGAGACCGCTCCCACGCCCAGTCTACAGTCGAGGGCTTGCTAACATTCTAGGCCTCAGTCTGGAAAGCAACACCCAGCTCCGCTCTTTGACTCTTGATACCCCCAGCTCCCTATGTATGTGTGCTGCAGCCAAGGTAAGGGCTTAAACCCCGGCTGAAGAGCTGATCCGCCGACAAAACGAGCAGCAGCGACCGGAACGGCCAGGAAGGACAGAGCCCCCAAAGCCTTCCTTCGGGGCCACTCAGCCACGACTGACCCAGCGAGCTCAGGCTGCCCCCAGGCCCGCCACTACGGGGGTCTCTAAGCCAGGCCCAGGGGCTGCCGAAGTGGAGGGTGCGAGGGCGTGCAGAGTGCGACGGCCGGGGCTGGCTCTGCGGTGTTCCAGTCCGCGAAGACGGTCCTGGTCCGTCCGGCAGGCCCCAGGGACAGCGGCAGGGGGAGTCACCGCTGGGGATGCCATCCCGCCGGGCAGCCCGACCGTCCAGCGCCTGTGCCTCCCTTTCGCCCCCGGGCTCTGCGCAAGTGCCCGGGCGCCTTGAGTCGGGAAGGGAGCCTAGGCGTCTGGTAAGTCTCCGCTGCCGGTGGTGTGAAGGGCAGGGGTGAGGAGGGATGTGTCGCGAACCTTCCGGGGTTGCGGGCGGAACTGGAGTTTTGTTTCGGAGATAACCACCAGACCGCAATCAGAGCCTTTTCAGGGAGCCCGCAGCTCCCAGTTCCGGGCCCTGGCCTCCACTGGCGGCTGGGTGATCCGGCCCGGGACCCACCCTCTTTGGGTCTCAGTTTCCTCCGACTGCTGGGCCTCGTTTAGAGCCAAGTTCCGCACCATCTGAGGGCGCCAGGGGTGGGCGGTGTCGACTCAGTCTTGGCCCGCGCAGTGCTTGGGCTTCTTGCACCACAGCGCGCCGACATGCGGCGGCTCCGGGCCGCCCCAGACCCACATGGGCCCTCCGGGGCCGCCACTTCCCTTCCGAGGCGTCGGGGTCCCGCCGCAGCCGCCCCCACAGCGCCAGCCCAGAGCCCCGGTTCCTCACCTCAGCCAACTTCCCAGCCATGGGCGCGTCTCTCTGCCAGCCCTCGGCTGCCGGCGATTGGACGGCGGCGGCGGGGCGGAGCCGGGAGCGCGGCACCGCCCACGGCCGCCCCAGGCCCGGGCGCCATCCTGATTGGCTGTGGGATCCGCCAGGCACGCGTTGAAGAGCGCCCCGCCCATCGGGGCGGGCCCCTACCTGACCCCGCCCCTCATGCCCCCGGCCCCGCCTCCCTTCGGAGCCCGGTTGCTTCAGCCCTGCTGTCCGTCTCATTCGCTGAGCAGGTCCGTGAATTGTAAGCGCGCTCCAGGCAGCTGTTGAGCCGGGGCGGCCGCCAGGTTTCTGCTCCCTCCGAGGTGCCTGCCAAAGCCAATGTGCCCCGGTGGGCTAGGGCGAGAGCTGTCGCCGGTTCGGTGCAACTTGGGATTCAGGACCCGCAGCAGGGGCGTCGGTTTGCCATCTGGACTCGTCGACGAGGGTGAGTCGCCGCGCGCAAGGGGAGCGGCTCCTCTCGCGCTGTTCGGCAAATGGGGGACTGGACGCGTCCTGGCGCGCATCGATCTGTCCGTCCGAGCGTGTCGGCTATGGGGAGGTCAGGGCTGACGGGATTCACTCCTTGCCAGCACCCCCACTCCCGAACTTCTTGTTTCAAAGCGTCCCAACTCAGCCCGGGACGCGGCTCTGCGTTCGCAAGAACTTGGCATGTTGTAATTGCCATCATTAGGTGGGGTCCGGGGACGCGTCCCCTGGCCCTCTAGAGCGGCGACACGCGCGCTAGGGGCGGCCTTCGAGTCCAGTGGCGTGCAGACAGCAATTCCTAGATGGTTGAAGACGGGTTCCTGAAAAATTAACACGCGCCGGCGTCGGTGAGACGAGATAGTCCTGTGTATGTCTGATGCGTAGCCCGAGCCAGAGATCATCGGGCTCCGGGTGCATCTTTAGGGGTCAGAGAACTTTAGGACCAGTCGGGTTCCGTAGCAGGGGCTTCAGAGCTTTGCAATTATTGAAAGGAACTGACAGCGCGGATATTAAACTTTGTAATTACTTTTTATTAGCACTTGAATCCGCATCCCTCATGAGGTGCTCAGACCTCCATATCCACCTGCAAGGTGTGTCCAAAGGACTTCGTTAGGACCGGGGGTAACTGGTGACTGTCCCAGTGCAGGGAGGCCTCAGGGAATCCAAGAAGAGGCCGTGAAAACGACCACCAGGCTGGTCGGTTGGTGTTTGTTTGAGCACCTGTGTGTTTAAGTGATGAAGTTGTGACAGGAACTGACAGCAGAGGATACAAGGTTAAACCTGACACTTTATGTTTGTGACTCAGCCTGGGATAAATTTTTTTCTCTCTCTCTCATTGGTAAGGATTAAAAGGAGCTGTTTTTTTTAGGGCAGTTACATACATGTAGTTTATATTATGTGTGGACTAAATAGAATCGAATGCAATATTTTCTTGTAATTCTTATTTGATGTGAATGAGAGCTTATTGAAAGTACTAGGTAGAGACTTGGCAACAGAATTGGGGAATATTTTGATCTTTGAGGATGTATAAAAACATTGAGATATATAGCTATGCATGCATATGTAGATGTGCCTACATATGTGTGTACTTATATGTGTGTGTATAAAATTGATAAGCGAATGAAATAGAGATATGGAGGGGGAAACAGCCTTGAACTTCCTCTGGGTAAGGAGATGGACCCTCTGATCTGTGGGGTGTATGATGAGTGTGTGTATAAGCATGTTTGGATCTTCCTAGTCTGTCTGGGTCAGTGTATGTCCGTGAACTTTACGAGCATTCAGTTCAATACCACTCCAAGCAGATTCCCAGTTCCTGTTTTATAGCCCAGCAGCCGCCAGCCGGCCCATCTGTTAAAACATAACATGTACACTTCAGTGGGAGCACTAGGGTGGAACGTGGGTAGGGGGCAACCCTTAGTAGAAACAACATGGTATAAACAAAGCCTGCCTCTCAAGTCCATTTTCATTCAGAATTCAGTCTGAACGTGTGATTTTTGGTGAGGGAGAAAACGAGTGTTTGATTCTTCAGAAATGGCAAACTGTATTTTATGAAGTAATTAATAGGCATGGTTTGGGAAGGAGGAGTATATAAGAGAAAAAAAAAATCCCTCTAGAAAAGAAATGTGGTGCTTGTCACATAACCATGCAACACTGGTTTACTGCTTTGCAGTAGCATTGTATATCAGAAACTGTTTCCTTTTGCTTCTTAAGAGAATGCATTAAAACTGAATTGTTTTGCACCAAAAAAAAAAAAATCTTAACAGTAGTAAATAGAGCTTTATTTCAGAGGCTATTTAATCTACTAGCTCTAGACTGCCTTGGTAATTCTAATGAAATGTATTTTTAGGAATTTATAACTTGAATATAAATTCATATTCAGCCTAATCACTAGTTGCAATGGTTCACAATTTATAGTTTAAAAAATAATAAGAATAAAAACCTTTATCACAAAACTTCTGATGACTAAAAGGGTATGGGAGGAGTATAACAGCTTATTAATTTCCTGCAGCAAACTGACTGATACTTAAAAAACTATAAATTCCTTTAACAGCATAATTACTTTTGGTGACAAAATAAAGGCAATATTTTTGAGAAGCACAGTTGATATTTTACCCAAGAATTTTATGCTCATAATTATATTTTAATAACTGTTTATTATATGTGGGTAGAAAATACTGGAATGGTTCTTAAGAGCTCATCACAAGTGTTGTTTTCATTTTTATGGTACTTAAACATTGGGGGAAAATATTCTAATCCCTAATCTGTGTCTTTGCATTTCTGATGGACTATGTAGACACAATAATTCTCCTACCTTGATATGGATCACCTGAGTCAACTGGGTTGCTCCTTAAAAATTCAGTTCATGGGCTGGACTCTGGTCTCCAAGATGAGATTCAGAAATCTGGGGTGGAACTTAGGAATCTGCATCTTTAACATGCACCCACAAGTGATTCTGATGTCAGGGATCCTCTCACCATATTTTGAGAAACGCTGGAATGGCATTTATGATATAAAAGAACAATTACAGTCTGTGAGTTGATTCAACAAAGAATTGTTCCAGAATTTCCAGGTGGCATTTACCAGCCATATGAAATTTATAGCTAATGTTTTAACTCTCTGTCCTCAACAATGGTACCTTTTGTTCTGTGTTCTGAAGTATTTTTGGACTCCTTAGCAATCCCCTAACCAGGTTAGCCCCAATTCTAAGGAGGTCTGTCTCGGGAAGCAAGGTAGTTTGAGACCTCACCCCAGCCTGTTCCATTCCCTGCTCCAGGTCCAGTGAGTTCCTGGGGTGCTCTGGGGTAACTTTGTCAGTCCTAACTCACATTGTTGGGCATTTCTCCCTGAAAGGTAGAAGAATCCCAGTCCTTGAGAGCCACCTTTTACTCACTAATACTCTTTCGAGCTTGGGGACTAGGACCTCAGCAGGGCTAGTACAGACTTATCTGAGGTCAAGGAGCTCCTTGGGAAGCTGCAGCTGATCTGCCTGTTGGTCGCGAGAGTGTCTCAGGCCACCTACGCAGAGGCCCAGGGAGTCTCATTTTCAGAAAGTCATCTTAGAAGTATTTTGAGGTGTCCAATTAATCGGATACATAGATTTTCTTAGCATCACAGGGAGAGGGGTTGAGAATTGATTGCCGCCTCTCCTTTCAAATCAGTGTGATTCTGGTGTATTAATTATTGCCAATTAGCTTTTTTATATGTAGTTTGATACTGACCTTCGGATTCTGTTCTCCCATCTCAGACTGGCATAGTTCTCAGTGTAACACCCCTAGATAAAGTTTAAAAAAGAAAGGATCTGTCAGAAGTTGTTGCCCTTCCCTCTTTCTACCCTCCAGGTACCTAAAAAACAAATAACTTCTCTGAGGTCAGAAGTGCCCAGAATATTTACTTCCCTGATGACAAAAGGACCTGTATAGACTGGGACACTGAACTTAGATTCTTCCAGGCCACTGGATCATTAGTGGGGCTTTTATGGAGCAATTTATGTTCTGAGGAACACTTGGCAAGCATGTTTATAGCAACCTACGTTGCTTATCTTAACAATCCTTCGAGTGCGAGGATTTTTTCCCACTTTGTTACGGATGAGCAGACAGCAGCCACAAAAGGATCATAATACAGTCATACCTCAGTATCCTTGGGGGATCGGTTCCAGGACCCCCACCCCTGCAGGTACTAAAATCCGGGGATACTCAAGCCCCTTATATAAAATTGCGGAGTGCAGTCAGCATTCCATATCTGCAGGTTCCTCATCCGTGGATACCGAGAGCCAACCCTATTTAGATTCTGTCTTTCACATTCAAAGATGACACCACTAACTGAGACGTTGCTCATGTGTTTTGAATTGTTTTTATTTAGCTTCGTGATGAGATGATAGACACGTGCTTAGTCATTCATATCATCTACAGGTCTTTTTTCACCTCTTAGAATTTTTTTATATTGACTGTGACCTTGGAACAGTTTTCTTTCTAAAGCTAACCACCATATATAATAATTGGTTCAATGATCCTGACCTTAACCATCCAGGCTTGACTTGGAATGGCAAGTAATTTGCAAAAGGTCAAAGAACCCAAAGGGAGCAAAGCCTATATGTAGAATTTGGGGGACTAATATTTTAGACCTGTACTCTTTGCCTATTGAGTCATGTTATGCTGCTAATAATGTCTTTACACTGACAAAAGGAACTTGCTTATATTTTATTTGCCCAGCTTCTGCATGATGGGATGGACCTAGAAAATTTCCAAAGCCTAAGGTATAATCACAGCACCTGATTATACAATGGTACTGATTTGTGCCCAGTTAAAAAACTACAGTAGAATGCTACTTTTCTGGAAAGTGGGCCACAGGTCATTACAAGCTTCTAAGCAACAATTCTCACTCTTTTTTTTTTTTTTTTCCTTTTTTTGGCCATGGCATACTTTTGGCAAAATTCTTTGGCAAAAAGAATTTGACAAATTATTTTCAAGTTTTTGGCCCTTCTTTTCATACCCTTATTCCCATTGTGAAATCTACTTATAAAAAATTTATTTTTCAAATCAATCTGCCCTTTTAACAGCTCCTAATACTTAAATTTTAGCCATTTTGACTCTTTCTCCTCTATAATGCCCCCTTAAGCTCCTACATTCACTTTGGTTTTTTGGATCCAATAATACCTTCTACTCATAGAACACTCATTGAGCTATAGAAGTTCTACTCTAGCTTTAACTTTGTGGATTTAACTATAACAATATTAAGAAAAAAGAAGAAGAAGAAAGATAATATTAAAGTCATGTTGTTACATGTATCTTATTAGATATTCCCAACACAGTTTCTATGGGAAATTTAAGATCCAGATGAATGAAGTGACAGATTCACTCATCTGTGTCCTTACAGACACTCTTCTGATACAAGCTGAGAAATATAACTGAAGACAGCATCCTGGGTTACAGAAGAAAGACAAATATTAAGCTCTGAGAAAAGAACCGGCAAAAAGTGAAGGGTCACGGCTGGGATGGGATGGAGAGAGTGGTGGGAAAGAAATACCTCCAGTAAAATGCCAGATAGGGTGGTAAGAAATTTATAGAGGTGCTGATGGTTTGGGGATTCTTGGAGGCATTGATTCTGTTTTATATTGTCTTCACAACCTACTAGCCCTGCTTGCTTTAAATAATTTATTATAGCAGCAGGCCTTCCCCTGGTTAGTTTCTTTCTTTCTTTCTTTCTTTTTTTTAATAACTTTTTCCTTCTCATCTCTGAGTCTAATCAGAGGCATACATAATTGTGTGGCTGCCCTACACTATTTGGAAAATCCATGATCAATATCGCTACATTATAAACCCATGGCTGCTCTGTTGTATTTTGCAGTGTTTTCTTCCCTGCTATATTAACTCAGTATCTATGTTTTAAACAATATTTTATTAATCTTCGCACACTGAGACTTCTGGGCTTATTCTTCTTGGCTGGAACTATCTTTTGAGTAATCCATCATCAGACCACCATTGATCTAATGACGTATTTATTGCTCACTATTGCAGCACTGGCAAGAAACCCAGTATGATTCTGAAAATTTGATTAAAAAGAAATCAAGTTTTTGCAAGACGTAGCCACCCGATTATGTTAGCAGCTGCCAAGTATATTTTATGCTAAAATATACACACACATTTCAAGTGAACAAAATGGGATCTTTTCAAAAGCTTTTACAACTTTTTGCTATGAAATAAGTATAACGAGAAGATGTCTTGTAATTAGAAAAATTACAAGTGCACTCCTCACCTCAGCCAAAGGTAGGGTATAGTATTTTTCAGATTATACCCCTAGACGCTAAAATGGATAGGTTTATCTTTTTGATTGACAATAATAAAAACAGTGGTGATAAGAACTATCTCCTAGTCCTTGAACAATCTTCCAGGTAATCATTACAAATCAAAATGAATGGAAATGAATTATCAAGTAGTAATTGAATACCTATCATAGGTAGCACCTCTTCTCAGCTTAGCTAACTCAAAATGCAGTTCAAGTATTAGCACCTTTGGAAACCTTTTCCATGCCCTTCTTTGGCCTAGTTGTATACAGCCAGCAGAGTCCTTACGTCCTGTAATCCCCCCCTCCAGACTGGGAGCTCCTTGAGGGCAGGGACCACACCTGTCATCTTGTAGCTTCTCAAGAGACAGTATTCAAGAAATAGTTGCTAGGTGCACTAGGGGCCGCAAAGAATTACAGGTGAACACCTGCAAGGCCTTAAAAGGACATGCACAGGACATTCACCGAAAGTCTGCATGGTAGTAATAACTGAATCATAGTCCCAGACTTTCTGCTTTAGCCCTAGTCTTAACACTTCATAAAACTATCATCCATGCCTGCCCCTTCCATGTTCAGAGTCTCTGCTCCATTCCTAACTTGCCTTCTTCTCTCACCGCCTCCCTGTTGTGTCTTCAAGAATGTCTCCAACTCCCCCCCACACCCAGTCTAGGCCATCTCCCCTGGTTCCTTTGATGTTCCCATACCTGTTGTCATATCTTGACAAAGCAGCTGATTCATGGACCCCACTTTGAGACTTGGGACAGCTTTACTCTCACATCTTTTGAAGTCTCAGATGGCTTGGTCCCTTTTGCCATCCAGTGTAGGTGATGACCTAGCTTTGGCCATGGGAGGTTTGGGGGCCTTGGAGGAACTAGATGGTGCTGGGCCTAGAGGCTACTGAATGGGGAAACTTGGTATTTGTTTAAGTAAAGCTTTTTTTTAAAAAATAAATAATTCCAGCAGATTTTTATTTCAGAGACTAACTTGTATAATATTTTTCATTGATAGACCACCTTTTGTTCAGGAAGTCTCCCTACATAGTCAGGTTTATGATGTAGTCTGAGGGCTTCGATAAGTACCAGCTCTCACCTCAGAGCTGGGTTACTGAGGTGTTGTTAAACCTACGTGTCCAGGTAGAGTTTATGGATCAGCTGAGTTAAGCGTAACTGCCTGAGGTCAGGGCCATTAGTATAGCCCTTTTATGTTAGATCCTAAGGAGCTTTAAATGACTGCAAGAGATCAAGGACCCCTATCTTCTGTCTCATCTGGGAGATTAAGCCTCACTTAACATTGGTGCTTTCTTCTCATACCTGCCAAGAAAATATCACTAGAAAATTGACTGATTACATCTAAAAGTTATTTCAATGTTCAAGGCAGCAGAGAAGATGAGCCACCCTAGATTAGGTCATAGACTCAAATACTGGTTTCTTTTGGATCTTGTAAGTCAGGAGCACATGCCCCTGCATATCCTGGGGCTCTGCTTTCCCCTAGGAGCTGGGGCCTGGGAGGACTTGAGGGAGGCTTGGGTGAGGGGTGGAGGCAAACATCTGTGCAACACACAGGTCACCCTTCCCTGCAGTCAGTGGAGGTTCTCCCTGTGGTGCCTGACTCTGGCATTTTCTCAGATCTGCTTTTCAGCATCCCTAATAGCAAATCTTCTTCCTCTTACCCTTTGTGAACATGTTACCCAAACAGAGGTTCTCATAGTCGGAAAGTTCTCATCCTTAACCTTCTAAGTTTCCCTAATTTCAACTTCTCTCCTTCATTTAGCCCACCCTCCAATAATGTTTTCCTTTCTTTGACATTCTCTTTCCCTTCTGTTCAGGTAAGAACTCTACGTTATAAAAGCTCTTATAATCAGTGTTACCATTAATCTTTTTCCTGCAGGAGTAACTGCATTTTTGACCATTTTCAAAAAACTTTCCTAGAGCATTCCAGTGTGTCTTTCTGGTGCTAAGAAAAAGATCACAATAAGGCAGCTCCTGCTTGCTGGGATATTACATGCTCTGACAGCCTTACACAGTGCAAAAGTGATTAGCCTCACAAAACCTCAGTTTTCACCAACTTTACCCATGCTTGTCAATGACCGCCCCCCACCTGCCTAATCACTCTTACCACCTCCTGCTCACTTTTATATCATTAAGGAACAAGATTGGGACTTCCCTGGTGGCGCAGTGGTTAAGAATCCGCCTGCCAGTGCAGGGGACACAGGTTCGAGCCCTGGTCCAGGAAGATCCCACATGCCGCGAAGCACCTAACCCGTGCGCCACAACTATTGAGCCTCTGCTCTAGAACCCTCGAGCTACAACTACTGAGCCTGCGTGCGACAACTACTGAAGCCTGCGTGCCTAGAGACTGTGCTCCGCAACAAGAGAAGCCACCGCAATGAGAAGCCCGCGCACCTCAGTGAAGGGTAGCCCCTGCTCGCCGCAACTAGAGAAAGCCCATGCACAGCAACGAAGACCCAACGCAGCCAAAAATAAATAAATTAAATAAGTAAATTAAAAAAACAAAAACAACAAGAAACAAGATCACACATCTCTGCTAGCAATAGACATATTCATTACAACCAAGGAGATGAAGCTTTCTACAAAAGCCAAACCAGGCATACACAGAATAGGGAAAAGAGGGGTAGGGCTACCCTGATTTCTTTAAAAGCAGGACACATGAATTGATGCATCTTTTGTTGATAAGTTCTTAATTTGCTGTTTTAACAAACCCTGGCCTGTTTCTCTTTTGAGGCTGGGTGATTGTCTTATAGCTAATGTCAACAGTTGTCACTTTTTGTTTCCCTTCAGAATTATTGCCAGTGAGTTTCAGTTTCCTCTCCTTCATTTATTTAATTTTTATTTTTGGTGTTTCAGGTTGTTTTTCCTGATATACTTAAAGTGTATTGTTTCTGCCTCCTCCAGATATCTTTCTCCCACTTTCCTGCCCCTGACAGCCTCTCACAGCTAGACACCATCCTCACATTGAACGAATTTCCATTTTCACTGCAGATTAGTAGTGAAGACATTAAGTGGAATCCTGATAGTGACCCTTTCAAGAGCTAAGGCACCATTTACTATTCTGTTTTAATTATGATCTCTTAGCAAATTTTCACCAGTTATAATGTTCACCCTATTTTCTAAGTCATGTTTCTCAAATACTATACAAAATTATTAAATCTGTGTGCATTACAGTTTCTGCTCTCCATTAGGGACTAAATTTATAATTCTATAATTTTCTTGTAGGAAAAATGCTTATTAGACTGGAATGGTTACTTTGGTTTCAAGCCATACTGCTTTTTTGCTTATTGTGAATCATTAGGCGCTTATATAATCTTTCATTTTACTTCATTCCCATCCTCCACCAGCAGCTCCCCAAGCAGTAAGCCCACTGCATCCCTTCCCTACACAGTCAGTTATCATCTATCCTTTTTTCTAAGATGGATTTTTTATTTTACTGGTTCCTAATATTTTCCTAATTTTAAAATAACTCTACATAACTAAAACGAAAACAGGCAGTGTCCTATTATGATCATGGTAGTTCCTCCTTCCTGAAAAGGAATACCTCCTGCCTACAAATCACAATACTGCACCTCCTCTCTGGAGTGCTTCTGCCTGTGCCTGGGATCTGTGCTAGTCCCACGTGTTCTCTGTTGATATTCTTGTAATTAGATAAGGGTTCACAATTGGCAGCCTTATGGGAAAAAAAGACCAATAAGAGCTGTGCTTTATTTGGGTCTTGGGGGAAAAACAGATGTCCTAGGCAAGTGGGAGATGAAAGTCAAAGTTTTTGAAAGATTAGGAAAGCCCGAGACAGGCCATTTGGTACCAGCTTCACATGCCAAAGGACCATCTTCCTGTTGTGATTTCTAGGGTGTTTTCCCCTTGGGCTTTTCTGGGTGACTATCCCAAATTGACCTACACGGTAAGGAAGTATATTATCTCAGGAGAGAAGCAGGGCAGGCAGCAGGATTGGTTGATTCAGTGGCACAATGACAATGATACAGGTTCCTTTCATCTCTGCCACTGTTGTCCTCAGGGACCATTTCACTTAAGACTGGCTCTTCTTTTATGCAAGACGGCTGCAGTAGTGCAGATGTGTCATTGCAAGCGTGACAATATCTACAGCGCAGAAAATGGATCCCCCTTCCAGAGGTTCTCCTTTTGAAGAGTATGAAAACATTACCCAGAAGAATCTAAGAAGACCTGCCTTTTCTTCCGTTGATTAGAACAGGATCACATGCCCCATCTCTAAATCAGTCACTAGCAAGAGGATCTCCATCATTGCCTGAGGGAGGAAAGAGAAGAATTTGAACAAAATCAGGATTCTGTTAGTAAGGAAGAAATACATGTGTGGAAGTGAGGGGGGCAATAGATGCTGTCAGGCAATTATAATTGTCTACTACACATTGTGATTTGAAAAATAACTGTGAAATTCGCCCTTATGACCACTTTGTAGTTGGTAGGTACCACTGAACTGCAACACATTTCTGGATACAAAATGACAAGGCTAGGTTGACAAGGAGAGAAAATGCAGGCTAATTAAGGACAGAACTGAGCCAAGATCAATAATTATTCTGATTAGAACCACAATAAGCCCTAATGAATTTGAATGTACTAATTTATGTCTATTTGTCCTCAATAAGAATATGCTCTTTACTGAATAAAAAAGATTCATTTGCTTATTTCTCAGTAATTCTATATTTCTGATATATTATTTTACAGTATAGGCCTATTTGAATGTAAAAATTTTTTATTAACTTTATTTACATATCAGAGCATTAACAATAATGATTATTACTGATGATTGCAACTGGTCATTATTTACTGAGTGCCCTTTTATAAATGAGGAATTTAGCATCTAAGAGATGCTAGCGATTCGCTTAGGCCACATAGTGGGCAAGCTCAGATTGACTCAACTTCATCTGCTCATGTGCCTTCCGTTCCTTGCCTTTCCTTTGCCTTGGAAGACAGTCTCAAGACTCTGTGGCCCGTAGGGCCTTAAGTGATCAGGCCCTGCCCATCTCTGTGACCTCGCCACTTATCCTCTTGCCCTCACTCAGTTTTCCAAGCACACTAGCTTCCTTGCTGTTTGTCTAATAAGCCAGTCTCACTCCCACCTCTGACCCTTTGCATTTGCTGTTCCCTCGGCTTGGATCACACATCCTCGGTTTGAACAACTACCTCTTTTCCATTCTGGGTTCCTCATCACAGGCACCTCCCAGGACTCTTCCATCTGATCTGTTTAGGGCGCCCACCCAATTACCTGTTTCTGTCCCATTTTTGTTTCCAGTATGGTACTTGAACGATCTTATGTAATTTACCAACTTGTATACTTGTTTTTTTCTATTTCGCCCACTAGAATGTAAGTTCCATGGGGGCAGAGACCCTGACTGTATATGTAAAATGAATGAACAATCAAATGAATAAGTTAATGGAGTTAATATTTAGAAGTATTAATCTCTAAGAATCCTTTGTCAGTCTTTTATCTCCTACACTAGGAATAAGGTAAGGTAATAATTGTCAATGAGCTGAGTATGCGCGCTGTAGATTTTTTTTCCTGTAAAATTTGAGAACTAAAAAAGCCTGCTTGCTTGCTTTCTCTCTTTGAGGGAAAATAAAATACAGATATCAAAGTTTTTTGGAAAACAAGATAGACTTACTACAATTATTATATAAGAATTCAAGAGCTTAATCCAAGAGGGAAATTTGAGTAATACTCTTAACTCTAGTTTTTAATATTGATTATAGTTTTAAGGACGCCAACTCCTTTAATTTCAGGGCATAAACGCTTAAAATAATGAAGGTATACATATAAAGCTAAATTGTAAATTGGGAGAATAACAATTGCATGATAATTTGGAGTGGCAAATTCACTTAAAATAAAATTGTTTTCTCTTACACACAATTTTTCATTTGCACTCAGGTATCTACTAAAATGATTTATTCTTAGAACTGTGTTGTTAATTATTCTGAAGTAATTATGAAGGTGCAAATTGAAAAATAGCTTTACCTCACATATTAATTTGGACAGGATTGACAGAAATGAAACAGAGAGCCTTCTTCCGAAGTCCCTTTTCTTTGGCTTTCAGCTCAGGACCTTCTCGATTAAAGTACATGCGTTTGTGTTTTTTTTTCTTTCCCTGTAGTTGTGTGGGTTGCCGTGTCATTTGCTAAATATGTTGTGAGCCATTATTTTCTGGGGCTTGCAGTGTGACTTTACCACTCAACTAAATAGACCATCATTCCAACTTTGACAAGAACTTCACATTTCCCTCCTACCTGCTCATCTTCCCCAGATCTTTCCCCAGGTGACCTCGCAAACTACAGCGTCTGTGCCCAGGATCAGTCTAAACCCACTTGATGCTGTTTTCTGCCTTCTGGTGTTCCACTACCACACAAACCTGTTAGAGTCGCTTACTATGAAGTACACTTCTCAGCTACACTCCCCATATCAGATTTCCAAAAGCAGATCTAAATTTTATGGTGAGTAGAATACATCTGCATTTGAGAGTAAGTTTTAATCTAGTTCTTTACATTTGTTTTTGTTTTGTATCAGAGACAAGTCAGAAAAAAAAAGGGAAGAGGATGTTTTGATGCTGTTCCTTCATGTGTATCCTGGCAGGGACCCCTTTCTTCCTCACTTTATAACCTGGGTAGATTTGGGTGTGTGATTGGGTAAGAGGCCATCAGGATCCAGGTGACAATGAGATCAGTAATTAAAGGGCTGGGTCAGCGTATCATTACTACTAAAGTTAGACAGGTGCATGGTCTATGTAAGCTCTTGAGAGCCTGCCTTTGATAGGGTAGTTTCCATATACAGTAGATTGGCCTTTTTGTGGCTCAAGAAAGCCTTCTTTCTTTCTTTTTTCTTTCTAAGCTGTGTGGGTGGGAAACAGCGTGAGGTTATAGAAAATGTATAGCAAAAGCAGTAGCAATGAGAAAGAATCCATAATGGGTGCACACACATTGCTGGAATATTTCCCAAGGATTTGGGGGGTGGCAGTGAGGCTTCTTTGGCAGAGGCAAAGTAGAACATGTGCTTTCCCATGTGTGAACACCGTGCTTTGAAAGGCCCTTTATGATTCACAAAAGCAGCTGCTTTTGAGCTGGTATAGCCACAGAGTTGGAAATTCACTTAAATAGGTGTATTGCAGACTCCTGACATCTGTTTTGGAGATTTGGTTAAGTGCTGGGAATTTGCTTACTCACTAGTGACATGGAACAAGTATTCCTCATTAGAGTGTTGGATCCTTTGTTCATTTCTTTAGGGTTTGTGGATCAAAGCTAACAAGAAAAGACTTAAAATTTTAAACAGTCATTTGCTATGTTACATACACACTTACATAAATTTGCAACGATGGCTTTCTTCTTAATTATAAAACTATGGATGACAGTTTTACTTTGCCTAGCAAATCAACTTTCCTGACTTACTTTCAGACATATTTTGTTGTATTATAAGGCCTTCTTGCTCAGTATTTGTAATCTTATTGTGCACTGTTTTTTGGTGAGCTTTAGTTTTACCTAACAAATCCTGTGGCTCTGTCTTTTTGTACACTTCTGTTGCATTTCTGAATGTTAGTTTTTGTCTACTCTTTTATCATCATTAATAAGTTATTTTCACTTTTCCAAGAATTTCAAACCTAAATAATACCAGCAGTGTTGTTTCTTGTCACTTTCAACAAGAATCATTTGTGTCTAGTTCTTCAAACAAGATAAGTAACTAGGACATGATTCTTTTACTTTCTGCTCATTAGTTTTCAATTTATTAGATACTGACATAGTGTGGCATTTTCACATTTTTTTTAAAAAAAGGTGAAAGCTTTGTTTTTAATGGGTTATAACTATTATTATGCTTCTAAATGACAAAGCAAAAAAAGATTACCACCAAATAAGATTAGTGTGGATATCTTGAACTAGAAATCATTTGAAATGTTTCACAGCTATACCTTGTGCTAAATATAAAAATAATTGTGTTTCCCATGTGTGAGCATTAAAAGACCCAGTTGGAAAGTCACATAGTATAGCAAGTAGGTCACTATTGATGGTAGGACATGAGACAGGAAATGTCACAGCTAAGATTAGAGGCCCAAGCAATATGTCTCGACATGCGTACTGCATTGTTCATCCTAAGAAGTGGAAGAACTCAACAGGGTATAACTAACTTTAGCCCAATTTGAAAGTATTAACAAGGATCGCCTTTTAATCTGTCATTCCCATTTGTTTCTAGATAACTCACTTTCCAAGTTGGGCAAAATAATTGAACTGCTTGGGTCTGCACATTAGCAGACCTCTGAATACCAATTAAAATGGTACCCTTCACATTCTAGAAGTATAAATGGGAAGCAATAATCAGCTATATACAGTTATAGGTACAGATTTGCCTGGTGGTTGAAATTCCTAACAAGGAGTAAGCAGCCAGTTAAAAGTGAATTCTCTTAGAATCTCATTTATCCTAATATTTGAATGTGAAGTAGTATTATATATGGATATGGGAGAAAAGTACACTTTTAGGGAATCCAGTTGCTTTTTACTTTGATTTTGGGGGTAATATGAGGAAGATTTAATATTTATATGTGGGAATTTTCACCACAGAAGATACCTAACTTTGCATACATTTGCATATTCTAATTTTAACAAAAGACTAGGAAAAAAAGCAGTGCTTTCCTGCATCTGCCCCATACTTTGTTTGGGGGAGCCAGACCAAGATGGAGTCTTGGATTCTGAGAGAAACCATCCCCTCACGCTAGATTAAGCAATTGAACGCAAGCACAGAGAGCCGGCGGTTATTTGGATGAGCGGATGGAGGCATGCCGAGATGACTGAATTTGAGTCTGTCCTTAGAGCACCGAGGATTCATTCACTTCCAGCACAGAGTCCTTCACAGGAGTACCCTGGCTCGTGGATTCCATGTACCCTGCATAGATAGTTTCACTGCTTGAATCTCAGAGGCCTTCCTAGGCTCACCTTTTCAAGGGTCATTAATGCAGATTAAAACACTCCACTTTGAACTAGGATTATTTCATGCAGGTTATAACTTTCAAGAGGTGAGCTGAGTGGTTTGGAGCCTCAATGAAAAGAAAGTATTTTGACAGTGTTTTTTAGTCTTTATTCCTTCTCCAGCTTAAACACAGAGCCTACATTTTTATTCCTGATCCAGGTATGGTATATTCGAAAAGGGTCAGAAGCACAGCTCTCACAGACATCCCTCTGGAATGAAAATTCTGGGAGTGGTTTCCATTTGGCAGGAAGAGGTCTGTTGGCTTCTGATTGAAGCAAACACAAGTGATGCGGCAGTTGGGTCTGACTGCACCATTGTGTGTGCCGGGTTCTTGCCCACGATGAAGTAAGCTGGTTGTGAGCTATAAAGTTAGCTCACTTTCTAGGCCTCTGTCAGTTGACAGATGTTGGTGGGAACATCCTAGAAAATATTTAGGAGTGCCTGAAATAGATTTGTGCTTTGAAAATCTTTGAAAAAATCCCTTTCTAATTTCAAAACTGTATGAATAACTAATAAATATTTAAATCTTTATGTGCTGTGTAGAACTCCTTACCACCCTATGAAAATGGTTATCTAATTTTAGTTACTGCTATGAGACTTCTCTTTGATGTCAACGTAAGTGACCAGAAGGCCAGATACCCCATTCTTCTTTGACCCTAGTCAGAACCCTGAGCCTGGGTCTGGCTCTGCCTCTAACAAGAGGTGGATATGCAGTAAGTCCCCAGGCTCCTTTCTGAGCCTGATGTCTCTCTTCTAGAAAAGGAACAAAAAAAAAAAGGACCATTTTTATGGACTTGTTCCAGTGTTAATACTCTATGATTATATTCATCTTTCAAGACCGTTTATTTTTCTTTTCTGTAGGGAGAAAGATGTAAAATTTTCTGGTTGGCAACTTTTAATTGTAAGGGCAATGCTCACCAGTTACTGGTTGGCTGTTTGAGTTCCTATTTTGGCTGTTTCTTTTACCTGTGTTATAAGGAAGAGCTCAAATACCATTTGTCTGATCACAAATTCCAAGCAAGATTAACCAAAGTAGGTTTCATACTTTAATGCAAGAAGGGCATAAACGGGGGGATGGGGGTGGGTATGGAGGGTCTAGGTTCACAGGAAAATAAAGAGAGGGAATCCAGTATGCAAACATGGAACAGGAACCCAGTCAAGATTCACACAGTTAATAACCTCTGTCCCTTCATATAGGAAATACAATACCAGTGCTCATAAACCTGTGTGCAAGGAAGTAACACAAATAAAAGCTTTATTTATAAGAGCCATCTTGTCACTTTCTAAAAAGCCTACTGAAAAGCGTATTACATAATTTTAACTGAGATACATACAACCCTTTATTATCTTAGGCTTTCTGGTGATAGTAGATAATGTTGGTGGACTCTCTAACATATAGAAAACAACTTAGATAGGATTATTTTTCTTGGTCTTTCTTTTTGTTAACAAAACTTGCTTTCTGAAGAAAGAAAGCCTTAATGTTACCTATAGTCTCTACACTAGCCTGTCCTCAAATACAGACATAGCCAATCAAGGTTAATTTCCTAAGAGTGACTTATCCTTAGCTTTCGTGAAAGACTCTGGTTGTGAGAGGAAAGGAATTAGAGGCTTTGTAATCTCCTTCTTGGGAGTTTTCAAAGAACAGAAGAGAAGCTAATTTTCATGGAGGAAATCTGACTGGACAAAATTCCAAAGACTGTCTTTCGGTCCTGTCTTTCTTCCTTTCTTTTTTCTGGCCACACCACACAGTATGCGGGATCTTAGTTCCCCGACCAGAGATCGAACCGTGTTCCCTGCACTGGAAGCGTGGATTCTTAACCACTGGACCACCAGGGAAGTCCCTGTCTTTCTTTATTTTAAAACCTACCTATGTTCTTGTAAGTTAGTCCCTTAAGAGTTAAGGGTAACCAGGTCTTGCCACTGTACAAATAATTTCTCCTAGATGTTTATGTCTGTCCTTTCAGACTCTTGAAATAGGCTTTGGTTGCTGAACTGGGTTGTCTGGCCCACTGCCTGGTAGATGACTGTTACCACTGGCCACAGAGAACACGCTAGACTTCTGGAGCTCCTGCCCCTCAGCATGGCAATGTAGAAAACCACATTCAAAGAAAATAATCCAGGTGCTAACGGATTCTAAAGTTAGAAAACTTAGCCCTTCCACATAATAGAATACAATTTGTTTCTTCTTCCCACACAAAATGGAGCTGTCCAGAACAACCATGAGAACACCTGACCCCATCACATACTTCCCACTTGCAGCTGTCAAGGCCTCCAAGTGAAATTTGTGTGTGCTGAATAATTTTGCCTGGAGACACATCACAATCACATGTTTTAATGTTTGTGGAGGCTAAAAACTGCCAGTCCATTTGAGGAGTAGGTGAATGTAGGCTACTGTAGGAGACAGATGTAATGTAGGAGACAGACACTGGCCGACCTTACCTGGTTCTTCTGGATGAATTCAACCAGGCTCTCTTCTAGGTGACAGCAGAAGAAGACTCACCCAGGCAACCTGCCTTCATTCCTCACTCAGTAGACTTGTAGATGGAGGGTTTTTCCAGAGCTACCAGGAAACATAAGTTTGGGGATTATCTAAGAGTTGTTTGAGCAGTCAATGAGAGTACCTTTCTAGCAGGACGTCCATTAAGTTTTAATTTTTGAGTTGGAAATGGCACTGGAGATTATCTAGATCAGGGTTTAGAAAGTGAAATTTCCAAGATAAACCAATGGGGCATGGGAAAAAAGTACTAGAATGTCTCTTCATTTTTTATACTCCAAAAATAAGAAAAATTAAATTTTACTACTATATATGAATTTGTATTTGTACCCTCCCCTGTTCTTCAAGTCAGGAGGCCCTATATTCTGAGGGAGGAGTAAGTTCCCCTCAACATACAAGCGTTGACAATGATCCCCTCACCTGTGTACAGCATGTTGCACTGTATTCGTATGTGTCCAGTTAAGTTAATCTGCAGAATATTATTAGTTTCAATTAAACTAGCTTTCAACAATAACAATAACCAAACCCCCACAAAAATCACAACAGGGCAAGTAGCTTAAAAAGATTCTGGCAAAAACAAAATATGGATTAAAGATATCACTAATTGTGAAAGCAATCACAAGGGAGCAATACGAGGATGGAAGAGCTGACACTTCATTCTAGGACAGGCTCTTTGTTAGCTGCGTTGTGAGTTAAAAACAACGGTACAATCAGTTCTGATCAGAAATCAGCCCTCAGATCTCAAAATTATCAAGACAAATAACTGAAATACAGACTTACATCTACTATCATTAAGAATAAATACTTTAGAAGGAGGTGTATACTTTGCCTTGAGAAATTTCCTAATGATAATATGAAGGTACCATGATTAGCAAAACATGGAGGATAACCTCTGCAACTTTTTTTTAACCAATGTTTAAATTCACCTCCTAATCTTTATGAAATTTCATCAAACTAAAATGTGGTTTGAACCTCTTTTGACGTTTTTACTTGTACCCAAAAGTAAAAAAGCTACATATCTTTAGGAAACACTTGTTCTTCCTCCTAATATAAGACCAGATAAGATATGTTAAAAACAATCTATCTAAAATGAGTTTCTTTGTCAAAATGCTGCTGAAAGTATTATTAAAGATACTGCTGAAATCGTGAAGAAGCAAATACCATATTAGAACAAGTTATGGGGAGCAAAAGACTTGTTCTACATTGGTAAGATGTTAGATCTAACCTATTGTATTTATTCATTTCTCTTTTACCGATGAAATATACTAAGCGCTTCTTTTTGGTGAGCCACCACTAGATGAGATTTATTCATAATCTTAATGAAAATGTTTTATGAAAAAACCTAAGTAGCATTTCCTCTTAAAACAGCAGCTGTTCCTGAGAGAAGGATTGTAGGGTAAGGTTACAAGAGAGAAATTCATTCACTGTATCATTCATAAGCAAGCTAGTGCAGCCAAGTTGTTGAAGCCAGAGGAACACAAAATGCTGCAGGATGCTACTTTGTAGTTAATTTTATAAAAACAAACCTTTAATACACCATATAGCAGAAGCCATACGATATTTTGTATAACGTTAAGAAGGGACCATGAAACCTCACAGAGGTTTGCTGGTTATCTTGTTGAAAAACACTTGAGATGTCAAACTTACCGATAAGTTATATTCATTTTTCTTTGTATGAAAAGGAAATGGTTTCATATTTTGTTGACCACTTCTGTGATAATAAGCAGCTTCAGTAGTACGCTACTTAGAGGTCATTTTTTTAAAAAACCATAATTAGGGCTTACCTGGTGGCACAGTGGTTAAGAATCCGCCTGCCAATGCAGGGGACACGGGTTCAATCCCTGGTCTGGGAGGATCCCACATGCCGCGGAACAACTAAGCCCGTGCACCACAACTGCCGAAGCCCACACGCCTACAGTCCATGCTCCACAGCAAGAGAAGCCACCACAATGAGAAGCCGGTGCACCGCAACAAACAGTAGCCCCCGCTCGCCACAACTAGAGAAATCCCGTGTGCAGCAACGAAGACCCAACACAGCCATAAATAAATAAATAAATAATTTTTAAAAAATAAAAATTAAAAAATTAAAAACATAATTAATTTTTCCTCTCAAAATAAAGGTATCATTTTAAGACTAAGTAAGAAAATAACTGAATTTTAAAGAAACTCTTATTATAGAGAGAATATTGTAAAAACAGAGTTTGGAAATGTTTATGTTGTATGTGATTTTATTGCTTAAAATTATGACAGCCATTAAAACCCACCTATGTAAAATAAATTGAACTTAAAATTAGACCTTCAAATTAACACATCACAAATAATTAAATCTAGATTTTCAACATGAAGTATGTTCAGTCACATTACTCTCGATAAAATAACAACTGTTCAGTAAGATGAAAAGGGTTTTTTACTCTTAGATGTAGTTAAAGAAAATATTTAAAGTATTGTTTATTTCATATTTACCTTGTACATTTGTCATTTTGATGTTTGTTTTATAATGGACCTAATATAGTACATGGGTACGTATCTAGTACATGAGCATGGTGTGCACGTTCAAAAGCTTTTTAGTGTTGGAATTCATGATTCAATAATTTTGGAAACAACTGCTCTAGGCTAAAGATTTTTAAACTTTTGGGGGCAGAGAACAGTCACAGAGTCTTTGAAACAATAAAAGATACATACCCTCTTCTCAGAAAAATTATACACATACTCTGCCAAATAAAATTTTGCCCAGAATTTCAGGGCAATCACATGCCCACTGATGGTTACTGTCATAGACTCCATTCAACCCCCTGGATAAGGACATGAATGACCTAAGGAGTTATGCGACTTATGCATGGTCACACAGTGACATAATCTGACCTTTCAATCAAGACTTCCTGAGCATATGTCATTCTAGGCTTTGGTCTGGTTGCTGAGGATGCAAACATGAGGATGGAACTCTTGTTGGGCTCCCAAGGAATTCACAAGTTCACTGGTGACTCCAATATGCAACAAATAATCCAAATACAATTTATGTCTAGGAGAAACTTGTTTGGCATTAAATGACACCAGCTGTGTGAGGGCATTATGCTGAACTCCATAGGAAACGCAGAGATGAGCAAGACAACCGTTGCAGAGAATCAAGTCCCAATTACTTGCTCCAGCTTCCAATCCTTTTTCTAATGCACCTTTTATACTGCTGAACCCGGTGATGCTACTCTGGGGTTTTGCAGCTTCGTGCTCTAAATGATGATGTACAAGTAAAGAGGTGAGGCAGCGGGTCACACGCCTTCCTATTTCTAAGCAACCGAAAGCTCTCTTTTTGGGTTTATGTGCACTAAAATGCACTTCTTTGCCTGTGCAATGGAGAAACGAACTCTTAGATAAATTGGCAAATGGAAGAAAACAGGGAGTAATAAAGGAAGTATGGAATTTTATAAGCTTCATGATCTCCTTCCCCAAAGGCCTGAATCTGTGTGATAAGGTGGTAGAACAAATTCCTGCCGAGTCTGAAGTTATTCCTATAAAAAAGGTAATGATAGGAATAAAGTAGGTGTAATTTTTTTTCTGCCTGGGTCATTAGTTAGTAATATTCTTGAAGGTGATATATAGAGTTTTTCCTACAAACATTGTGCTCTGTGTAGGGACTAAAAATAAACAGAGCTGCACAGGGAAGTAGGCAAGCATTATTGATCGCTGTCAGGCCAATTCCACTTTCATGTTTGCAAAAGGCACATCCCAGTGTTGCAAACCTATTTATAGGGAACAGTTCATTCATTGCTGTATATGGATGATAGAAACAAAGTGAATTGTCAGGTAAATTTTGGTTTACATTGTGAAATTGAACTAGAAGGGATCTCCTTTGGAATTAGTGAAGAGGGATCATCCCCTGTGTTCCTGTGGAACAAAGGAAAGAACCGTGGAGTCCAGTGTCTGGAGCTCCCAACCTAAGTGGGGGCTCCGGTTGGAGTTCGTCCCCTGGCTGCACCCAGCCTCCCTCAGCCACAGCCCCCCACCTCCCCATCCTGGGAGTAGGGGCTAAAAGCAAAGAGGGTGCCTCCCAGACCCCTCCTGCCCTTCAGTCCTTCTAGCGAGTTCTGTTCCCCACTGGTATTGACCATGCTTTTGTGCCCATGTGTATGCACGTGTGTTTGTGTGCACTCATGCATACCTGTGTATGAATGGAATGTTCTGTGGGATCCTCTTTTGACATTTGGTTCTCCATTCATTTTTGGTAAATTTTTGTAATTTTTTTTCTCTCCACTCGTTTCCTACCAGAGTTATTTACTCCTCTAATACCCCCAAACCCCTATTTTTCCAGTTTCCTTCCACCCCGCTCACCAAGCTTCCACCCTTGGGCTTCTTTTTTTCTTTTTTTTACAACTGTCAGTTCAATCCAGCAAGCATTGAGTGAGTGCTGGGCATCTTTGAGGCTGGAGGCTAAAGAGACAAACAAGACAGAATCTTCATCCTCAAGCTGCTCAGTCCAGTAGCACATGTGGTCTATGCTCTGCCCTCTTCCCTCTGCTCTAGTTATTGATCGCACCCTCCAGGCAGAGTTTCCTGCCAGCATACTCCACTGTAGTAAGAGCAAAGCATTGGTTCAGTAAAAATGAATTCCGTCTTAAACCCCCAGTAACCTCTGATTTGTGAAAAGAACTGGGCTTGTAGCAAGGGGCTCAACCGGCTCAAAATGTGATATAAGAAGGGGTTGGATTCTGTGTGTTAAAAATGCCTAAGGGGGCTTCCCTGGTGGCGCAGTGGTTGAGAGTCCGCCTGCTGATGCAGGGGACACGGGTTCGTGCCCTGGTCCGGGAGGATCCCACATGCTGCAGAGCAGCTGGGCCCGTGAGCCATGGCCGCTGAGCCTGCGCATCCAGAGCCTGTGCTCTGCAACGGGAGAGGCCACAACAGTGAGAGGACTGCGTACCGCAAAAAAAAAAAAAAAAAAAAGCCTAAGGGACGCTAATGAGCCTGACCACCTTCTAGACCTCTGCAGTGATGTTGTTTCACCTGAAGGCATGGCTCTCCAGGCTCTGGGAAATGGCCTGGTGATAGTTTTCACTCTGATATGGTGGTCTTAGGGCTAATGCAACACTGGACTGCTAAAATAACTAAGCATTTTAAAATCAGTACCAAAAACAGACAAGCAAACCGAGCCTGACTAAGCATGGTAACAGTTTACTCCGGTTTGAGGCTGGTAAAATTGCTTTCCATCATCTCTGTGTCCATCTCTTCCCTTTAGATCTTTTATAAGATCCTCTGCCCATCCAAATACAACATCAGTTTATTTTCAATGAAAGAGACACCAAGAATAGTGACAGGCAGTACATCTTTCACAGTCACAAAACTATGCCAGTTGTATATAGGCCAGACTTCAAACCAACGGTAGGGAAGGAACTTGAAAACTAATAAACATTTTAAATATAACCCTCGTCTCTATTCCTCAGTCTTCTGATAATCACCAGACAAATGCTATCAGGGCTCAGATAATGTGAGCTCTTTACCCTTCAAGGCCTTACTGTGTGGCTGGAATTCTTAACTGGTTTCATCACTCATGACAGGGTTAACATCGTTCTGGTGGCTGGGTATTGTTCCCAGCTTCATTCTTGAAATCCTTTTGCGCCCTGTCACTCTTCACTAAGCGTACTCAACTCTTCCTTGGTCTGCCTCTGTTTCTCATTCCATACCCTCTGGAATATGTCACTATGTGTAGTGTCCATTCTGTAGCATCTCTGAGTGGCATGCGTCCACATGATTACAGCTGTCTTCCTGGAACCTTATATACAGTAATTCATTCTTGCCTTTTTCAAAGAGGAGTGATGCTTTGAGGTCACTGGCACTGCCAAATCCAAATTATTCCTCATCCTCCTGCATGTTAGATCACTTCCCAGCATTCCAGACTAATAAAAGTTGCTGGGACCAAATTCACCACCATTTTCTTGCATGTTATGGGCACCCCGATCACTGGCTGTTGCATGGCAAATAGATTGTACGTGGACAAAAGGGGAAGCGAGGCAACCAATTAGGAGATTACCGTAGTAATTCAGATGGCTTGAGTAAGGTGACAGCATTGAGGCTGGCGAGAAGTGTCTAATTTCAAGGTGGCAGAACACACAGGACTTGAAAATGAACTGAATATGTGGGAAGAGGAATGGAATGGAAGCATGACGCCTCCTAAGTTTTGGGGAGAAGGAAGTTAATGAGGGAGGTGTGCTAAGGGGCTCGGGAATAGAGATAGCCCAAAGCTGGTTAAATGATGTTAAGGATCTCTTTCAATTCACTAGCGAGAATTTGACTTAAGATCATTAATACTGAAATATATGTACTAGCCTCTTGAAATCTATAAAGTTTAGAATGACTCTAAGACATTGTTATTATTTTGCTTTTGTTCCATAAGATGGCTTCCATGCAGCGGGCTGATTTCTACACAGTGTGGGGCATTAGGAATGGGTAAGCTCTTTGAGGGTGAGAGCAGTGCCTTATTTGTCGTACCTTCTGCACTAACAGTCTTACAATCATATGTTTTTGGTATGTCTGTTGAAACAAATAAATTAGATCGCATATTTGATTTATAGAGAACTTCACTATCTGGAAACAAATAGCATGCCTTAAAAATACATCTCTTTGAGGGGGAGTGCTGCCCCCCGAAGCAGCCAGGTGCCAGAGGACCAGGGGCTGAATCAGCTGGGAGGCATTACTGCAAGGGGACTGGCTAGGCAGAAGCCGTAATGGTGTAAATTTATGCCTGGGCATAGAATAGTGAGGGTCAAATCTGCAAGTCAGTGACAGAGTAGCCTTCAAGAACAAGGATTAAAGTTTGGAGCTGGGAGGCCCAGGATGTAGGTCAAGTCATCCGGGACTTTGCCCTGTAAATAGCCTCCCTGTCCCCAGGGTGCAGGCAGTCCAAGAGGTTGTGCTGGGCTGGCTGGTTCTAATGGGCTCACTGAAAGCTGGTCTGGGCATAATTGCCATTAAAATGGGCATTGTATAAGGAAAAAAATTCTGCCATCTGGAAAAAGGAAGAAAATGGACCCATTTTCTGCATCATCTACATCAGATAAAAACTTCATATCCCCATTGGCAATGTTTTACGTGTTTGCCCCGACTGAGGCCTATAGCTCACAGACCTGCCAGTATTATAGGATCAATATAAAAATTCCTGTTGTTTTGCTGACGTAGGTATTCACTGAGGGATTATTTGGGAAACAGACCTGAAAAGCAATTATGTGGCGAGTTCAATATGCTAGTTCTCCTTGAGAGGGGTTGCTGAGAAAGAACCTTCTGGGAGCCTCTCTGGTTTCCTGGCATGTATGCATTCCTCCTGATGTCTTGTGGCATGTGGTACTATTTCTCCCAGTTCTTAGTTTTTTTTTTTTTTTACTTCAGTCCATCACTTTGAAGTGTCTTTAGGTAACATCCACAAATATTTTGGAGCTTGTTCTTTTTTTTTTTTTTTGTGGTACGCGGGCCTCTCGCTGCTGTGGCCTCTCCCGTTGCGGAGCACAGGCTCCGGACACGCAGGCTCAGTGGCCATGGCTCACAGGCCTGCCGCTCCGCGGCATGTGGGATTCTCCCGGACCGGGGCACGAACCCATGTCCCCTGCATCAGCAGGCGGACTCTCAACCACTGCGCCACCAGGGAAGCCTGGAGCTTGTTCTTTTAACCACAAATCTTTATAGCTTTTCAATTTGTTTTTTGTTTGTTTGTTTTTTAATTTTTATTGGAGTATAGTTGATTTACAATGTTGTGTTCGTTTCAGGTGTACAGCAAAGTGAATCCATTATACATATATTGACTCTTTTTTAAGATTCTTTTCTCATATAGGCCATTACAGAGTATTGAGTAGAGTTCCCTGTGATATAGCTTTTCAATTTGTTTTGGCATGTGGTGATTGGCACAGAGGGAGTGGTGCAGGGGAACATATGAGACTTTGTTTAAAAAAGTGGCTTTTCTCAGGTTGATAGCCAGGGAAATATCTGTTTGTTGTCCTCCTGGCATAGAGTTTGAAGCATTCATGAGGTTCCCTTCTCTCCACCCTATTCTTGACCTTCCCCCACCTCATCTTCCCACCTGTTCTCCCCACTGTGAAAAAGTACGTTTGTGGCCATCTCCACCTGATGGCTTTCGTGTGTGTGGCCTTGGCCGTGGAATGCTGAATGTTTGCACTGGGCTCGCAGAGAGCCAAGTTGAGAAAGAGGCATGTTGGTGTGAGGCCAAGTGCCCTTCTAGTGTGGCTGCTGCGGTTTCATCCCTGACCCAAGCTGGAGTACATTCTCCAAGTTAAGGCCAAGGACCGGCTTGAAAAGGGAGCAGGAATTTTGTACTTTATTCTTAGCTACAAGAGCAGAATTCTGCTCCACCGTAAGTCAGCATTTTTTGCTTTCTGATCCACTGCCGGGCCTGGCTGATGCCTGGTTACCGGGCTCACTGGCTGCCACATGGGCCACTTGGAAGCTGCTGCTTTTGCACTTCCAACGCTCCCTCCTTCCCCTGCACATGATGTTTTCTAACTTCTTTTGGGACCTACACAAAATAAAAGAAAATAACCCACCAAGACCCAAGATTTCCCATGTTGTGAGATATATTATTTCCTGCCATTCAAGAGACTGTTTTATAATACCAGCCAGGAGAGTTTTTAGGAATAGGCTAATATTATTTTGTTTTTTCTCTTAATATTTCCTCATTAGTTCTTAGATTGCCAAGAGCCTCTAATGGGTTTCTGTAATAAAAGTGCTTCAGTATTTTCTTTCTAGTGATAAACAATCAGCCGATTATTTATTATGATCATTTTCTAAGGTAACTGGCAGTGTTTCTTTGCTATATTGATACCATAGCACAAATGGTGAATTCCCTGACAATAGTAGCAGTTAAGCCTGGGTTGGTCAGATGTACTAAATGAACACAGAGAATTATTGCTCATCTCACGTAATTTCTCCAGAGAGAGAGGGAGGAAGTCTGAAAAAATGATAGTCTTACCAAAAAATAAGGTATCCATTCATCTTGGCTAAACTGGCATTTAGAAGAATAAACTGAATAGGTTATTCTACTGTTTCCATTAGAAAGAGAATCTGAATCCACAGAAAGACTGTCCTGAGTCCCCTGGCCCTTCCACTTTGGGGTACCAGCGATGGTGAGAAATCGTAAGACTGTTGATCAGGGCAGAGATCTTCCTCTTCCTGCTCTGTCCCCACACTTGCAAAAAGAAGACAGTGTTTCTGGAGAAACTTCTTGGGATAGAGCACTAAGCAAATACATTGATAAAGAACAATCCTTTAAAAGGGAGATTGGCTAGTTGAATATTATTCATATATGTGGCAAAGCTTTTTTACCTCTGACAAAGAAAAGGAGATGAGAATTTGTTTTAAAGTGCCTGTGTACATGCTTAAGCATGCATGTGTGTTGCGGGGTGGGCGATGGGAGGGAATTCCTTGGTAGTGTTGTCTCCTTACTAAGTCTAGTTCATGGGTCTTGGTCCAAGTAGCTTCAGTCTTTAAAGTCTTTGATGGAAAGGTATTGCCATTGTGATTGAGAGGGGTTGGGATTTTCAGATCTTAATGCAAATCAGATCCAAAACAGAAGTAAGAAGGGCAAATGCTGTATGTCAAGTAAAGGGCTCACCATATTGTTTCCTTGTTCTCTCATTGTTGCCCTTTCCTTGCTTCTTCTGCTTCACCAATCCAAACCCTAATCCGTGCCTCCACCAGGAAGTCTTTTCTGCCTGGCTTTCCCACACATTCACATCATGTCCGTTGTGTTTCTCTTTGTCTTAACTTGATGCTGCACTCCGCTGTTGGCTGCTCAAGGATTGAGACAATGACATATGCAGTAACCACTTTTAAACCGTTTAATAGTTATCGAAATGAACCTCTCTAGTCTCTGTATTGGCCCTCTAACAACAGTAGCCAGTGGTCTTCATATTAAATTGCAAGTCAGCCCAGGAACTATTTTAAGTATTCTTTAATACTTTATGTGATGATGATTATCATCATCTGCACAAGTAGTTAAAAATAAACTCAGTTGGGGCTTCCCTGGTGGCGCAGTGGTTGAGAGTCCGCCTGCCGATGCAGGGGATATGGGTTCGTGCCCCGGTCCGGGAAGATCCCACGTGCCACGGAGCGGCTGGGCCCGTGAGCCATGGCCGCTGAGCCTATGCGTCCGGAGCCTATGCTCCACAACGGGAGAGGCCACAACAGTGAGAGGCCCGCGTACCGCAAAAAAAATAAATAATAAAAATAAATAAATAAATAAACTCAGTTATGAAGGGTATAAATTGAAAAGTAAATTTTTCTCTTTCTCCTACCCTCACTTTTCACTCTCCAGATGTAACCAACGTGAACAATTTTTATGTATCCTCCTAGAAGTTTGTGTGCGTATGCAAATATAAAAGGGAGTCCATTATACATACTCCTCCGTACCCTGATTTTTAAATAACATGAGTAATTTATCCTAGAGATCTTCCTATCTCTTCACACTATTTTTTTTCTTACTATAATATCCCATTATGTAAATAATCAATTATCGATTCAAGCAGTTCCCTGTTGTTGTTTTTTTTAAGTTTACTTAATTGTAAACTTAAGTGAAGGGCCTGAGTATTTTTTTTAATTTATTTATTTTATTTATTTTATTTTTGGCTGCGTTGGGTCTTCGTTGCTGCACTCAGGCTTCCTCTAGTTGCAGCAAGCAGGGGCTACTCTTCATTGCGGTGCATGGGCTTCTCATTGCGGTGGCTTCTCTTGTTGCGGAGCACAGGCTCTAGGCATGCGGGCTTCAGTAGTTGTGGCACGTGGGCTTAGTAGTTGTGGCGCACGGGCATAGTTGCTTGTAGGATCTTCACGGACCAGGGCTCGAACCCATGTCCCCTACATTGGCAGGTGGATTCTTAACCACTGTGCCACCAGGGAAGTCCTAAGCAGTTCCCTGTTGATGAACATTTAGATGATTTTCATTTTCTTATTAGTAATGACAATTCCACAATGAAGTGTCTCCTGCATTCATGATTAGTGTTTTTTTGCTAACACCACTCCCCAAGGAGAGTAAAGATCCTGGATCCATACCCCACTGGAGAGGAGCAAGTTCTCCACCCCATCTTAAAGCCTGCCACCATTGTGCCCTCTTCTCCCTTTCCTATTCGTTTTATTTTTATTTTTCTCTCACCTCTTCATAACTTGACACTCGGCCACAAGCAATCCACTTAAACGAGGGTCCCTGCTGAAATAAATGCCGTTTGAACAAGGACGGTAACCTAAGTACATGAAGCTGTAGTGTGTGAGAGAATAGGGTACTTTGGGATTCATGGAGTAATGGAGAGCCCCAAGGCCTGGAGACATGGAAATTCCAAAAGAATTTTAAATAGTCATGGTTTTCAGGCTCCAGGATGCCAGCTGATGATACCTGGCTTAAACAAATGTGCACTCCCAAGACCCTTTATGCAAAGTAGTTCCTCAGCCTGGACTGTCTGCAGTCCCAGTCTTCTTCATCCTTCAAGGGCCCAGCTTAAACTCCACCTTCCCAGATTGTTTCCCCTCCCCCTTGCTGCTTTAGCACTATATTTCAGCCTCTGCTTATAATACATCACGCTCTGCCTTCCATGGGAGGTTTTGAAGAGCTGATGTAGGCCGCCCAAAAGCCTGCATCTTTGAATTTCTCATTCTGTCTGCCTTTAGCATTTATTTCCATATAGCGGATTTCTAATAAATGTTTTTTACTGGGAGAAGGATAGAGAGGAAATAAAGCCTAGTTTCAAATCATAGCCATTCAGAATGGAGACAGTATATTATGGCCATGGCATCCAGAAGAAAATTAAACAAAATCCTTTGAATGTCAAGGACATAAATATTTTTGGGCCAAAAACAATTCTGTACAAGTAATCTGTAAGAATATCACTGAATTGGGGAAGTCTCTTTTCTCTGTGTTATGTCTGATCAGAATAATAAAGATTAATTTGCTTTATCATCGAAAACACAAACACAGGGAAGGCTTGAATTCTCAGTCTGAAATAACTTCTTGACCCCAATGATTGTAAAAGCAGTGACATCCAGGCAGTGAGCACTCTAGGCAAAGCAAGGTAGGAACACATGCCGCACCCTGTAAAATCAACAGCACCTTCATGTCAAAATGTCAGAAGCTCTCTCATGAAGTACAGGCTTGAAAACATCCTAAATGAGTAACCCCAGACGCAGTGGCATGCTGGCACGCAGCTTTATTGATTTACGTATTAGTGCTTTATTTAAACTATGTGTCCAAGAGTGACTGAGTGCCTGGCTTCTGAGCATCACCAGATCCAGCTTGGGAGAAGGCCTCGTGATCTTAATGTAGGCGGGAAGTTAATCAGCTGTTTTGAAGGCTGCCTTTCTTAATCACTGAGCATTTTCTGCTCAGATTTTGTATTCAAGTTGGGTTTACTGAGGTATAATTTACATACAGTAAAATTCACTTTTTTTTAGTGTACAGAACTATGCATTTTTAACAAATATGTATAGTCGTGTAACTACTACCATAATCAAGATATGGAAGAGAGCCATCACCCTGCAAAATTCTCTCATGCCTTTTTTTTTTTTTTTCGGTGAGTACTTTTGGTAGTTGAGATTTTATTTCTCATGCCCTTTTTTTTTTTTTTTTTCGCGGTACGTGGGCCTCTCGCTGTTGTGGCCTCTCCCGTTGCGGAGCACAGGCTCCGGACGCGCAGGCTCAGCGGCCATGGCTCACGGGCCCAGCCGCTCCGCGGCATGTGGGATCTTCCCGGACGGGGGCACGAACCCGTGTCCCCTGCATCGGCAGGCGGACTCTCAACCACTGCGCCACCAGGGAAGCCCTCTCATGCCCTTTTATAGTCAACTCTTCCTTTCACTCCCAGCCCCTGGCCACTACTGACCTGTTTTCTGACCCTATAGTTTGGCCTTTTCCAGGATGTTACATACTTGGAATCAGATGGTATGTAGCCTTTTGAGTCTGGTTTCTTTCATGCAGCATAATATATTTGAGATGCGTCCATGTCGTTGTGTGGATCAGCAGTGAGTTCCTTTCTGTCCCTGAGTAGTATTCTATTGTATGGATATACTACAGGTTATCTCTTCACCAGTTGAGGGACGTTTGGGTTGTTTCCAGATTTGAGTCATTATGAATAAAGTCACTATAAACATTCACATACCATTTTTTTATGTGAACATATGTTTTCATTTCTCCTATGTAAATACTAATACCTAGGTGTGGGATTGCTGGGTTGAATGACAGGTGTGTGTTTAATTCTTATAAGAAACTGCCGAATCATTTTCCAAAGTGGCTGTTCTATTTTGCATGCCTATACTATTCACTAAGAAAGTTCTAGAATTAAGGTTACATCTACACCATCTTAGGTCACTTCAGTAGGATTATATATTTCAGGTGGACTGAAAGTCGCTTAAAGGTGTCCACGAAGTTGTTCTGCTTCAGCTGTGGGTGAGTCGAGAGGAAGGAAGAGAAGTGGAAGAGGGATTTAGACCATATCTCAGTGAGTTAAGCTTTTTATTTATAAAGAGAACTTTTTTTTTTTTTTTTTGCCTGAAAATGATTAAAGTGAGTGTTTGGCTGCTTGGCAAGACACTGACCTGATATTCAGGGGAGATTAGAGCAGCTTTGCAGATAAGCTCAGAAAATCTAATGGGCCACTAAGTCATTTCCCAGGCCCTTTGGGCGGTCACCAGTGTCGTGGTGCGATGATATCCGATAACATCGGATACTGGGAACCTGAAGATGGTACACCTTTTAAGGGTGATTTTCCAAGTTTTATTCAAATTATCAATTGCCTAATAACTGATTTAGCGCCTCCCCTAAACGCTTTCAGATTCTGACCACTGGAGATACTTTGCTCATAAGGCTTCTTATCTAGATTTCATATGGTGGGTATGAGGGGATTATGGATTTGGCCTCTACCACTGGCCTTGGAACCTCAGCCCGAATTCAGGAGAGCTGTATGTGTGTGCTCTCTGGCTCTTGCTGCCATCAGCACTACTGGACTCAACAGGAAGGTGAGTTCAAAGGCTGTTCGGGTTGGAGGCCTCATCCTCCTGCAGCCTGTTGTGGGTCACGGTGGTTTGCTTCAGAATCAGCTGGGCATCAAAAACGGGAAGGAAAAAAAAATCAGTGACATGTGGACATCTGACGCCTTTTTGTAACCTTTAAAGTTCTGTAGTAATCGTATCAAGCACCCTGACCTGGAAATCCAACCAGTAACCTCCAGGAACCGGTTACTTGCAGTGTTTAAGTAGGAATTAACGGAATGATCCCAACTAAGGAAAACTTTCAGCTAAGGGCACTAGACTCAGTGGGGTTTTTGTATTTTACTCACAGCTTCTACTTGAATACAACAGAAAGGAGATGGAAAAGCAAGTGGAAAATGATGATTTTCTGTCTGATTTTGCTTCAGGGGACTGTCCATTCAATGCTTGCCTGTCAGCCTCAAAGCTACCAGCTCCCCTTCCTTCCCTGAGCTCACATGCTCGGAGATGCTGTGGAAGGTTCTGCAACATCACTTGTGTTTGGGGCTGATGCGACATTCTCCTTAGCAATGCCAGTTTGGACAGAATATTAAGGACCAATAAATATGATACCTGTGGTATGGAGAGGAAGCAGCTTGTTTTGTTTCCAGCTACAGATTTGACTGCCCGTGGACTTTTCGGAGCTGAGCTATCAGAATTCGAGAGCAGACGAGAAGCTGGGGCAGTGTGGGGAGGCAATCACAGGTTTTGATTGTGCCACATGCCCTGGGGCACCCAGCAGTTTTGTGACTGTTCACTCGGCATTAACTAAACCCACGGGGTGGCTTTCCCTTTTATTGTCCGGGAAATTGTTTCCCCAGAGCCTCCCGCATTTGCAGCCCCAGTGAATTGCCCAACTTTGTATATTGCACGTGGCCTGAAGACGACCCAGTTGGCAGGCCCTGCACAGCCATTCCGAAAGGCAGTGAAGTCAATGAAAACATCTTTGGGGACCTTTGCTTGCTAGGCATATGGCGAGTTCACAAAACTAGACATTTTATCAGGCCAACGAATACATTTGCCAAGGAAAAGAATACAGTGCTAATGGATGTAGAGAGAAAAAACTCAGAGAAGAAGCCTGATGCTGCTAAATTTCATTCTTAATAAGGCATGTTGGTATCATTGCAGAAGACACTGAGGATGAGGGCATAACATCATAGGAAGCTGTTCATAATTATCATTGATGTGCTTTAAGTGTTATAATTAATATATTCATACTGGTGCTGTCAGTAAAACATTTCTCTCCTCTATGTGTATTACAATGTGTGGTTTGCTAGGTCACAGTAGAACTGAATAATCCACAAATCTCATTCCTCAGCCAAGAGATGGTGTCAGTGGACCAGCTTATGAAGCATTTGGTCCATTTTTACGCTTAGATCTATGGTGAACTAGCATTCGTACACTGACAAAATCCATGGCGTCCGGGGGAGAGGGAGGGCTACTAAAGTGTGTTTTAAAAACTTCCTTTGCTTTCTGACAAAGAGGACAGTTCAGAAATTTCCTGGTTGTCCTGCTGTGTGAGCCTCTAAGTCTGCATTTGAAATTGTTTCCCTTTGGTCCTATTATTATAGGCTTTTTTCTTCCGCAGTGAAATGTGTTAGTGATGTCAGTGAGTGTCACCTACATAAAAAACAGCTCATTCAAGTCGGAAAGAAACTTCTTTTTCTCCTTTTAAGTTTTTATCAAAATGATACATGTATAAGTTAAAAAATAGAATAGCACAGAAATGCTTGTATTGAAAAGCCATGTCCCTCCCCAAGCCCCAACACAGAGAAGGGGCTAGGTTTTAGTCAGGAGTTTGGGGGCGGTGCTCCAAATGCCTGAGGGGAGGGCTTTTCTTTAGAGTGTTGGCACACACTCTATCCCTCCTACATCTTTCCAGACATTTTTTTAAGGCTCTATTTTGAACTAATTTTAGACTTAGAGAAAAGTTACAAAAATAATACAGAGTTTCTGTATATTCCTCACTCAGCTTCCCCTAATGTTAATAACTCACATATAGTACAATTTCCAGGCAGTCCTAAAATTTCTTTAGAGATAAAAGAGTCCTCTAATAGTGTGCCCACAGGTCAATTTTGGGTTTCTACCACAGCGCATGGACCTAAGGCTGGGGATGGGGAGAAGAGTGAGGGGCACCTGTGGGCCCCCTGTACGTTAGGTAGACTTCAATGAACCTCTCTGCTTTTCAGCTCCCTTCAAAATCCCAGTCTCTGTTGCAGGTGCCCAGTGAGCCTGGGGTTTTACTGGTACATTGACAGGCGGCTCACTCCCACCCTCCCACTTAACCAAAGTTTTCACCTACATGTTCTAGGCTCTTACATTCTCACTCCGTATGAGTCAGGGCTCTCCAGAGAAAAAGAACCAGGTGGATACAGATATTCATAGACAGAGAGATAGAGATAGAGGTTCATTTATGTTAAGGAATTGAGTCACATGATTGTGGGGACCGGGAAGTCTAAAATCCATAGGTCAGGCAAACAGGCTAGAAATTCAGATGAGCTAATATTGTGGTCTTGAGTCCCAAGTCCGTAGGGCTGGCCAGCAGCCTGGAAACTTGGGCAGGATTTCCTTGTTACAGTGTTGAGGCAGAGTTCCTTCTTCTCTGGGAAACCTCAGTTTTTGCTCTTAAAGCCTTCAACTCATTGGCCAGACCCTCTCTCCCACAGTCCACTGCATTACGGAGGGTGTTCTCCTTTACAGAAAGTCACATGATCATAAACATTAATCACATCTACAAAATACCTTCACAGCTACATCTAGACTAGTTTTTTCCCCAAACAACCAGGCGCCACAGCCTACCCAAGTTGACACATAAAATTAACCGTCATCTGCCCTGTTCTCTTTGCCATCCTTTCCTTGACCTCCAGAAATCTGTTGAAATCCTTCTCCTTTCCCTTATATTCTTTTCCCGGTTGCTCCACTGTTATGTCCCTCTTCCCCCTTTTAGTATCATTTTATTAGCGTCCAGGGAGACAGATGCTTGTATTTATTCCACCATCTTCTTTCTACTAGTAGAAACCCAAGTTTCCTTGTCAAAGAGGCCCTAACTGCTCATGGAAGTGCCTGTCCTGTACATTGGCATGTCGGCAGAGATCAGCAGTCCTTTTGAGATTAAAAAAAAAGAAGGCATCACATGATTCAGCTCAAATTTATTTGCTCTACATATTACTCCTGACGGATTTACCAATGTTGGTTCTTAGGCATCTATCGCATTGTACTTATTTAGAATTTTTCAAGTATTCATTTTATTTAATCTGACCCACCTCTTCTAAGAGAACCCCTCGCATCCTGTGCTCCTTCTGACTGGCCGCCGGTGAAGGGTCTGGGAGGCGGAGGAGGCACAGTTGGAAAGGAAGCTGAGGGATCTGACTCCCCGGCCACAGGAGCCTCAGCGGACGGATCCCAGCATCATAAGTCACTTGGCAGCGAGGAAGGATTTGGAGCCCCGAGGAAACTGCCCTTCCAGTCCAAAGTTAGCTCCCCACGAGGCCTGCATTCTGAGCTGCTGCAACTTCCCATAGCCCTTGCCGACATCCAGATGAGAGAATTCAAGCCCTGCCATATTCAGATCCCTGCCCTCAGTCAGAGTTCTGAGCTGTCCCATGGCTGCTTATGATACTCGATCCCGAGCCGAGGAAGTGACCAGCCTGTGGCCTCACAGACTCACAGGAAAGCCTGGTCACGGGCAGAGGGCTAGTTCCTGTCGTCAGACAGCAACGGGGGTGCCACGGCCCTGCCAGGTGGCTTGCTCGCCCCTTCCCTCCCACCCCGAGGCCAGCTTTTCAAAAGGGATCATCTGTCCTTTCATCGCTAAAAAAAAATAAGCAGCTCTCCTGGGAAGCCAGAGGCACCTGCCCTTTGGGGCGTGTGGGAGCGGCGGGGCAGTCCATGTGCCATCCAGCTCTGTGGTTCCGCCCGCGCTGTTTCTGAAGCCAACGCTCCTCCTGCAGGAACGAGAGACTGAAGGCGTGCACAGCCGACCCCGCAAGAAGGCTTTGCCAGGCTAAGACTTGTTAGTGAGACCTGGCGAAGTATTTTATTTTTATTTATTTATTTACAGTTTAAGGTTTTATATAGCAATAGTATTTAACTGGCAGAGAATACTGAATATTTAAAGATGTAGTCTAATAGAAACATTGTTTAACATGTGAACTAAAGCGCTAAGTTCACATGTATAAAGTTATACAATTTAGTAACTCTTGAAATAAAATTCTTACAGCCTTTTTTTTTTCTATTGGAAAAATTTGTTTAGTTAGATGTATGTCACCCCATCATCTGACTTCCAGAAGGAATGAAGATAGGTCCACTTGTAAAACTTGTCTATAAAAATTCCTTTTTTGGTGGATTGGGGCTGAACTCTTAGATTTTTACTCCTGTTCACTTTAAATGCTGCCAAAGATCAGTACCCGCCATTCAGGAACTTGCTGTTTAGCTTATCTGTCGTTTCCTGAAGACTGGAAGTGATGCAGACTGCTGTTTAAAAATATATTTTTCTAAGTATGAAGAAGTTTAAGATGCTCTATTGGTCCTATAATTTTTACTTTAATGTGTTAATTATCTTCGAGCGCGCAAAGTATTTTAGAGCCCATTGCTGCCCTGTATCTCAGTTTAATCCGTACGAAGAGCCCGCGGGAGGAGAGAAAAATGACGTGTTTAGTTGGCTGTGGAATAGGGTGTCAAGATCAACCTGAGCCATGTGTGTACAGTGCAAGTTTCCTCCCATCACAGAGCACAGTGGGTTCTCCTGACTTATAACCCAGTGTCCCTTCACACACCACCCTGCAGGCATGACCACTCCTCCCTGCACCATGAGACTCTAAACGGGCACAACGTGCTGGGACTCCGCTCTGCACCTGTGTCAGGATTAGCTTAAGGGCCACGGTACCCTCAGCCAGCTGTCATTTTGCCTGTCAACAAAGGAGTCACCCTGATGTGGGTCTTTGTAGGAGACAAACAATGGTTCTTGGTTGGCATGGAGCCATATTAGCAGTGTGACAAGGACAATTCAGAACCAAGGCCTATAACCCTACTCCACCCCCCGACTTTCTGAGCACCTTCTATGTGCCAGGCACTCCACTTTGTACTTCATCTGATTTCATTCATACTCATAACAGTTCCATGGAGAAGGTATATTTAGCCCATGTTACAGGTGACAAAATCGAGAATAGAGATTAACATGCCCCAGGTATCACAGTTAACCTTTGGTAGACCAAGGTCATAACCCAGGTCTCCTGACCCGAGAGCCCTTGCTTGTCCTAACACCATGTCCTACCATGCTACATGTGACAGTCTGTAAGATCCCAGAACTGCACATGAGAGTCATCTGGAGACTTTGAAATTACGTAAGTCAGAACCTCTTCAGGTGGGGCCCAGGCTGCCTAGGGGAGAGCTGCCAAGCACCCGGCTTCCTCTCCAGCACTGAGAGGACAGCCTGCCTCACCGTCGCCCCAGGCCCGGCATAGGTCCCCTTCTCTTCCTTCCCCATCTCTTCCCTCAAGACAAAGCCTTCAGGCCATGGTTTAAAAAGTCCACAAATAATAAATGCTGGAAAGGGTGTGGAGGAAAGTGAAGCTCCCCCTATACTGTTGGTGGGAATGTAAATTGGTGCAGTATGGAAGTTCCTCAAAAACCTAAAAACAGAGTTACTATATGATCCAGCAATCCCACTCCTGGGCATATACCCAGACAAAACAATAATTCAAGAAGATACATGCACCCCTATGTTCACAGCAGCACTATTCACAATAGCCAAGACATGGAAACCCCTAAATGTCCATCGACAGATGGATGGATAAAGAAGATGTGGTACATGTATACAATGGAATATTACTCAGCCATAAAAAAGAATGAAATAATGCCATTTGCAACAACATGGATGCAACTAGAGATGATCATACTAAGTGAAGTAAGTCAGAAAGAGAAAGACAAATATCACATGATCTCACATATATGAAATCTATACTATGGCACAAATGAACTTATCTGCAAAACAGAAACAGACTCACAGACACAGAGAACAGACTTGTGGTTGCCAGGGGTGGGTGGGGGGAGGAATGGATTGGGGGGTTGGGATTAGCAGATGCAAACTATTATATGTGGAATGGATAAACAACAAGGTCCTACGATATAGCACAGGGATCTATATTCAATATCCTGTGATAAACCATAATGGAAAAGAATATGAAAAAGAATGTGTATATGTACGTATAATTGAATCACTTTGCTGTACACCAGAAACTAACACATTGTAAATCAACTATACTTCAATTAAATTAAGAAAGAAAGAAAGAAAAAGAAAGAAAGAAAGAAAGAAAGAAGAGGAAGGAAGGAAGAAAGGGAGGGAGGGAGGGAGGGAAGGAAGGAAGGAAGGAAGGAAGGAAGGAAGGAAGGAAGCCATTCAATGCAGTTCATTCAGCCTAGGGATCAACCATGGTACAGGAAAGACTGGAGCAGGTGACTGCAGGCAGAGAGCCGAGCAGGGAGACTGTGACAGAGGTTGGGCCAGTGAGGGTCACTGAGGGCTCAGAGGCAGGCAGGCAGGAGAAGCTGTGGAGGTAGAAAGGGGAGAATCGGCGTCTAGCACAGGGATGGATGCGTTAGATTGGAATGAGGGAAAAATGACTAGGTTTTCAAGTTAGTGTGGCAGAAGGTTTTTCATTAACAAAGATAAGTAAACGCAGAGGAATATTGTGTTTGGAGAGGGAAAATGCTGAGGTCGTGTTGTACACACTGAGTGTGAGGTGTTAGAAGAACTGGACCAGGAGATGGCTACTGGCAAGTGAACATTTGTGATGAGAGACCACAGGACTTGCTCGATTTCCTAAATGAACTGAGATGTGAGGTGAAGTCTCTGAAAAAGGTGAGAAAGTTAGCAGCAGAACAGTGCCACCGAGGTGCTTTTGGAGCATTCAGACAATACTCTTGTGTGTGTGTATGACATGTGTATAGATCTCTTGAAAACGTTTTGCCAAGTGGAAAAAAAAAGACACACAGGCCACATATTGTACAATACAATTTATATAAAATGTTCACAATAGAAGGATCCATAGAGACAGAAAGTAGGTTAGTGGTTTTCAGGGTCTGGGGTCAGAGAGGAGTCGAGATTGACTGCTGATGGGTGTGGAATTTCTTTTGGGGGTGATAAAAATGCTCTAAAATTGTTTATGGTGATGGTTGCACCACTCTATGAATATACTAAAACCCACTTTAAATTGTACAGCATGTGAATTATATATCAATAAAAATATAAGGTTATATACATATATCCTGTTCAAATTGTCATTATTTACTTGACTGAAAACAAAACCCAAACAAAAAACTAATTCCAAATTGTATCCAACCTTTAACTCAAGGACATATGGACACCTTGACTCCTTATGCAGAGAAAATTCACATCTTTATTTACCTCCCCTTCATATGTTACCTTAACTGTCATCACAAGAAGCAAAAACCTGTGAATGAGGAGATGGGAAAACAATTTAAGGAATAATTAGATTCTTTGTTTAAAGAACCACAGTTGTTTGCAGGAGAGAAGAGCCCATGATCCTTTGCTGCCTTGTCTGTTCCCTGGGAGAACCATTCTTACTTGGCCTCTATTTAACATATATGTTCTTACATATTTAGGAGTTGAAAAAGTGGGGTAGAAAAGGAAAGATTAAACAGATTCTTTCTTTGAGATTTGCACTAAAATATGAATTTGATCTTGGTCCACAATTTTTAAACCTGAAAAGTGCAGATGTTTAGACAGTGGTACCAGGTTTCATGATCATTGGTCTGTCCTTATGGAAAAATATGGGTATGGAAAAATCTGAGTTAACCTGAAACTTAGGCACAATTTTTCAAGTTGACTTAAAGGGAAAGGAAAGTGTTAACAAAAGTGGAAAGTATTCTTTGGAAACAGCCTCGGATATTTCACAAAAAAGCTTGGGAATACTCCAGTATAGGGATTCTAAATACCATAGTAGTCAAGTCATGTGTTCTCCTTGTGAAATTAAAACGAGCATGCCTGGCAGCCTGTGAAGAACTAAGCTTCACTCCAAACATAATATTTGATACTGTCCACACTTTAGTACTCTGTTACTGTTGGCTCAGGTATCTGATGTGATATTTTCTTTTGTTGCCGTTCAAAGAAGAAAGGTTGGAAAATTCTCAAATTTGCTGGTGTGATGAGAGGGAAGTTCTGTGCGTGCACAAACAGAGATCTCACTCCAAACTAAACACGTATACAACACCTTCAGTTTGAAGAGAACACTGTGTTCAGTATTACCAAAGCCTTGAAAAATACATTAATATTCTGCTTCCATTTCACTAATGTATTTAAAGAGAAGAAGGCTCGAGGAAATTTTTTCTACATACAATTCTTAGATCTGGAGCAGGAACTAATGCTTAAAGGTCTCAAAAATCTCATCTTCTCCATTATGCTTTTGCATGGCTTCTTCCATCAAACCCTAGAGGCTGTACTGTCCAGAAAGCGGGCTGAGGGCCCCAGGTGCTCAAGTGCTGGAGTAATGGATCCCCAAATGGCTCCAGATTTATTTGGCATCGTGTACAGCCTTGTTTGACAGAGGACAAGGCGAAGTAGGGGCCCCCTATTAGGAGAAGGCCCATTCTTCTGAGAAGCTGGTCTTCCTCAGTGGATACCAACTAGCCAGAGACGTCTTGGGAAGAGTCATTTGTTCACTGCTGGAGGCTGATTCGTTGCCCCGCAGAAGCACACGCAATGCAGGAAGACATGCGGCAGGTTGTGGATTGTTCTTTAGATTCAGCAGAGTGCTGCATGCTAGCAAGCAGCTTGAAGAGTGCTGGAGTCGTGTGGCAGTCCACACTGGGACAAGGCTTTGCAGCGGAGAGCTTGACTGGTAGCTTAAGGAAGGAAGTCGCATACAACTTGATGTTCCATTTGGGGCCATGGATGGCTTCTTTCAAATCCACAGATAGTCTAAAATTTTTAGTCTCTCTTTTAACCACTTCCCTTGCAAACCGTTCAGTAAAGTATCTAGCAAGCAGCAAAACTGAAAATATTCCTTTCACCTCCCCTCCATACACTTAATCTGCCTGACTGGACCAGAACATGATTCCGGATGTTCCCCAAACAAAAATGGAGTTTGCATACTGGTGGCTCACAGGCCCACCCAGCCATAGATGATGTGTTTTATTTGGCCTATACTCTATTTTTTAAAGATGTTTGAATGAGTTGTCAACATCTAAAACTCAGGAAATTCCACATTAAATCTACGTTTCTGATTTCTCTTAAAATTCGGAAGATCTGAACATCCTGGGCCCACATTCTCAAGTGACAGTGATGTGGTGAGTCCAAGGGGCAGCTGTGCCCTTCACACTGGATGTGGCTCCCTGCTGGGCTGCCCCAGTTCTCACCCAGCCCACTTGAATCACTTCCATTACCTACTAGTCCCTGTAGGCATTTGGGTTTGGAACCGCCAACAAGAGAAGGAGCCCAGAAGAGGAAAGATTTTTTGACAAAGTCCCTGCCAGTATGAAATTTGATCTACTGATGAACAAAGCTATCATACACATGCCAGAGTCCTGAATTCAGAGACGGGTGCAATGAGTTCAGTTTAGTATACAAGAGTCCACATTCGTATCTAATAAGGAATAAAGACTATTTCGAACAAAGTTAGAGATGTATAAGGAAATGCCTACTAAATGGAAGACAGGTAACCTGAGTTTTTGACTCAACTCCCCTCACCCCATGCTGGTTAGAGGTCAGCTTCCTTACCTTTCATGATGGAAGCTTTCGTAACTGCCACCTTTATTCTTATTCAGCATTCATTCAACATTTATCAAGTGCACTTGACGTTGAGGGTTGGGTCTTGCAAACATGAATCAGCACGTAGGACTTCATTTTCCTCATCTATAAAGTAAGGAACATAATATTAAACACCTCAGTGTTTGGCATACTCTGTATACTCAGTCGCTGTGAGCTTTTATTTTTTTTTATTAAGTACCAACTGAATGCCAAGCTTTGTGTTAGGCCTTGGAAATAAGAGATTTTATTTTTTAGAGGAGTTCCACATCAGGCTTCTAAATCAGAAGCCCTTGACATTTAGGGGATCAGCCCATGGATATTTGAATCAGTATGACCCCTTCCCTGGAAAGTTGTCCACACACAATAGTTTGCATGACATTCCAGGGGTTTGGGAGCCCCCGAAGCCCATCCACAGGGCCTGCTTCATCCCTAGAACCTTCTCACTGGGTTGGTCACACAGGATGTGGAAGCAGTGGTTCCAGGAGAGGTGATTCTGGAAGAGACAGAGCTGCACATAAACAACAGTCAGACAGGGCTGTTTTGTGTGAGGCCAAGAGGCTGAGGTACACAGAGGTGAAGTGGGCAGTGAAGGGAATTTTTAATGAAGGTATCACTTTTTTTATTTTCAGATGAAGAAGATATTTCTATAACAGCTAACGTAGTCAGAGCTAGCATTTTGTGCATCTGTAATGTAAATAATTGTGGCTACTCTGACAAAAGTTAAGTTCTGAAATCATCTTCTCACCTGTGATCCTTTCACAGTTTTTTTCTGAATTGCTATCTGTCATCCTGAGTATGAAGACTAATCTCAGTACTTATTAAGTCAGACCACCGCTTTTGCAGAAGGCTGATTTGACTTATTGCATTTTCCCCCTATTTTCAAGTCTTCTCTTAGTCATCAACCTGCCCTTCCCAATATGCACAGAACTGATTGCACATGGGACCTGGTTATCTGTTGATGACCCAGACGGTCACTCTCTGCTGTCTCTGCCCTTGACCCTCTCTGACCTTTAGGTTGGATACAACACTTTATCCCGTTCCCTCCAAAGCAAATCCAACTACAAACATATTGGGAAACAGGTAGGTTTTACTGAGGGTTTGGCAGGCAGAGTGAAAAGGAAATTCATAACATTTCACACCAAAACTCCCCATAGAAAACCCTCAGCTGCCAAAGCTTGTCTCTTTCAAAGGCCAGCCCCCTCCCTCGTCTTTCCTCTTTACCTTCCCCTCTCCTCACTCTATAGCGTGTGCTAATTCAGAGAATGTAGCTCCCTGAGCTTCTGCAAATGTTACTTCCTCATGCCTGTTATTTAATACTGCCTTGAATATGAGAAAGCCTCTGTGCTGAGTGTGACGGTTTTGTTTATACCAGGCAATCAGCAACGAGCCCCCCTTAGTGTTCATGCTATTAGTGGTGGGGTTGGGAGAAAGTTTAAATGAACAAATATAGCCTCCTCTTCCCCGTCACCACAAGCTTTTCTCTTTTTCACGTAATACATTAAAGGCATCCTTTATGTTAAACCTGTAAACCCATGTCTCACTTTTGAACAGCTGCACAGTGTGCCGTTGTATACGTGTAGCATGATGTATTCAGCCACTCCTGAACATTTATTTTCTTTTTTTTCTATTACAAACTATGCTACAGTCAGACAAATATTGTGCACTTGTCTATGTCTATAGGATAAACTTCTGGAATAGGTAGTTCTATTTCATGAATATGTACACTAAAACATTTAGTAGTTATGTCTGTCCAGAAAGTTATCTTCCAAGCGTGTAAAAGAGACTATTTCAGGTTGCCATAAAATACCTCGTTTTGTATGTTTGTTTATACGTGTCCCACCTTGATTCAGGAAGGGTTTAAGGTGGTTAGCAGGGGAATATAAATGAGAGGTGGATGGGAGGGAACATGAAAAACAAAGATAAAGACATAAAATGGACTGGTGAGTAAGGTTATGATACAAATTCATTCAAATTCATCGTATGCCCCAGGCAACCCTCAGCTTTGGCACTAAGCTTTCCAGCAGCCAGTGCAAAGAGGGGACACTGATCTGTTATAGACTCCACACCTGAAAGCAAAGCCATGGCGTGGCAGCTTCTTAGAAAGAACATGGTACTGCAAGACAGTGGCCTTAGCAGTGTGACCTCATGTGACCCCTACAGCACCCCTGTATCTGCTTATTTTTCTCAGACCCAAAACGTGTTGCCCAAGAGCAGAGCCCTATCTTGAGGTGCCCATGTACTGACTATGTTGGGTGGGGAGCAGCCTGGCCGAGACGGATAAACCAAGCCCCTGCCTCTGAACGTGGCCAGATAGCAAGGCATTCAGAGCAGGCATCATCACTTGAACACACAGACCTTCCTTTCTCCTAAAAGCTTCTGGGAGTTGCCTTGGAGGATGAGACCAGAAGCAAATCTGGGTCAGTCAGTATGTGTAAGGCAAGTCAGGAGAACACTCCTGAGAGGACACCCCGGGCAGGACGCATGGGCTGCCTGCTGGGTGAACGGGCGGAGTGCCGGATGGCTGTGCTCTCCGTGCTGCCCGGGGCTAGGGGCAAGGATCCCTGGAGCCAACGAGGAGCCAGGGGCCACCTGTGCAAATGGTATGTGCGGAAGAGTGGGCTTCTGAAGGGGCCTGGGGAAATTCAGCTCCAGAGCTCAGACCTTGGATAGTGGAGATAGGAGGGAGCCGAGTGAGCTCAGCTGGGTGGGGAGACTGCGCTAATCAGCCCCCCAGGTGTGCCGCTGGTGGAGAGCTGATGGAGGATGGGAGGAGGCCTGGGCAGAGAGAGAAAGAAGATAAGCGTCACAGAAATCATCAAGGGCCTGAGTGCCCCTGCAGAGGGTCAGACAGCTCTGCAAGGAAGCTCCGGCCCAAAGCAGAGGGAGAGAAACTAGATACCAAGCAGCAGGCTTGCTAAGAGAGAGCTGGACTTGGACCTGGATTTAAAAGCAGGGCAAACTAGCAAGAAAGGAGAGAGACTCCAAGGGTCAGGACTGACAAAATAGAAAACAAAACTGATGGAGTCACATAAGATTTTGTCCCCAAACCCCAGTGAGCTGTGGATAATTTTACCCTCAAGGTACCCTGCACTGTAGTGTGGACACCCAGTCATGTCCTGTAGAGGACATACCAGGAATGCATCATGAGCAGGAAAAAAGAATTAAAAACATGTGGTTCAGCCCCAAGAATGTAGAAAGGGAAATATCTTCCTTTGTCATTCCCTGGGTGACAAAGTAGAAAAGAGGAGGAGAAAGTTATCCAAGGAGAAAAAAACAGTGAGAACCTGACTGAAAGAGCTTTTTTTGAGTGTTAACTCTGGGGAGTCACAAAAGAGAGATTAGGGATGTAAGAACAGCAGGCACCTCCAAAGGGACCAAAAGAAACCAGAAGAGGTACTGGGACAGGCCTATTGGGGATATGACATGGCACGGGGAGAAAAGGAGGTACATTTTCTTGTTAGAGAGGATTATTCTATTCGAGGGGCTTTACATTTCCCTGTCCTTTCAGGTGCATACATGTGAAAATTTGCGTTTCAAATCATCCTGAGTTTTAGCCAGTAGAGTTGTTCTGGGTTTTAGCTTCACCCATACAGACTCTGATCCACTATTTAAAAACCTACAGACCTTGGGGACTTCCCTGGCGGTCCAGTGGTTAAGACTTCGCCTTCCAGAGCAGGGTGTGTGGGTTCAATCCCTGGTCAGGGAGCTAAGATCCCATATGCCTCTTGGCCAAAAAGCAAAACATAAAACAGAAACAATATTGTATCAAATTCGATAAAGACTTTAAAAATGGTCCACATCAAAAAAAAAAAATCTTAAAAAAAATTAAAAAATAAAAACCTACCTCCCTTCACATCAGTTTGCTAACAGACTGCTTTTGCTATACCTGGGAGAAAGGCTTCCTCATTCCCACGTTCTGCATCCCTCTAGGCTGGTGATAAAGAGCTTCCTGGGATGTCTGGCTTACTATACTGGCAGAATGTGATTGATGAGGAAACATGACCCCAGCTTAGGTTCTGGTATAATTCTGGTATAAGTTTACCCAAATCTTATGCAAGTGAAAATATAAGTTGAACTTACACATGGGAAAACAAGAAGATGCAATAATAAAGTTTTAGTGTTAGAATACCATATTCTATTTTAAAATAGATTTAAGGATATGATAGCCAGGTGACTTCAACTGTCACAGGAAACTTAAATAGCTTTTCATTAAGACTTTTAAGTCATAGATAAAAATTAATTTATTGGAATAAAGTAATACTCAGAACATGACTGAATATGTAAAAACTTAATAGAGTGCAGCTTACAAAAAGATACCCATTTTCTGATTGTCTAAATAGCCAGTTTCCATAAATTTAATGTGTTGATCTGAAATCTTGGTCAGGATTCCCTGAAATCTATTTTAAAATGAGTTCATCATATGAACACTGCTAGAAAGGTGCCACCTCTGATCCTTGTAATGCTTTTGATTTGAAAACCCCTAATTAAGGATCTTAATCATTTCCTCGGTAACAGAAAGTTTTGAACAAAATACAAGAACTAGAGTATTATAAAAAGGTTACTTATTTTTCCCTCCATCTCTGATTATCCAGAGAATAACAATGCCCCAATACGGAGGAAAGCGGCTCCTCTTTTGGCCAAAAGAACAGAATTCAGAAGTAGAACATATTGGACTTCCCTGGTGGTGCACTGGTTAAGAATCCGCCTGCCAATTCAGGGGACACGGGTTCGAGCTCTGGTCCGGGAAGATCCCACATGCTGCAGAGCAACTAAGCCCGTGCACCACAACTACTGAGCCTGCACTCTAGAGCCCGCGTGCCACAATTACTGAGCCTGCATGCCACAGATACTGAAGCCCACACGCCTAGAGCCCCTGCTCCACAAGAGAAGCCACTGCAATGAGAAGCCCGCACACCACAAGGAAAAGTAGCCCCTGCTCGCTGCAGCTAGAGAAAACCTGCGCGCAGCGACAAAGACCCAGTGACGAAGACCCAATACAACCAAAAATAAATAAATAAATAAATAAATAAGAAGTAGAACATATTGACGAGGCTTCTCCCTCCTTGGGTGGTGGCCTCCAGGATTTTTTTCCTGCTCAGTTAGGTGTAGCTTTGACAGAGTAAAGTGGGAGCCAGGGGCCTGGACCATCATCCCCAGGAATCAGATCGTCTTGGTAGAATGAGGGTTCCCTATCCATCTTTTCTTCATTCTAGGCCCCCACCTTGAAAAATAGCTTTTGCTTAGTATTATGGATATGAAGTATATATTCCTCTAAGACATCCTTCGGCCCCCAATTTATAATGTTTTTAACTAATGTTCTTTTCTGCTATCAACTTCAGCAGCTTTTGTATCATGATTAACTACAAAAATGTATATATGTTCTCAGTAATAGAGATCACTTCTTACTTTATAACTACAAGAGAAGCAATAATCCACACCCAAACATTTCTTTTCTAGCACTACTGAACCGAGTGGAGTCATTACAATGCATTTTAGGCAAAAGGGATGTGAGAGTTGAGGACTGTTCCCCCAAACCCTCTCTGCTACTTTCTTCGCTCTGGGATTGCCTGCTTTAGCATCTAACTAGGTGAGATGCTCAGACACCGCATGAATCAGGAGCCACGTGACCTCCAGGCTGCCAGGTTTGCAGGTGCATCCCCTGCAGGGGGAAGCCTTACTTCCTCTGGCTCACCCCACCTGGCAGGAGCCCCACAGAAGTGGAATTCACTGGGGTGCACTCACTCAGGCCTCCACAAACTACAGGCTGCAACAGAATGTGTTTACTCAGTTACCATGACACCGCCCGCAAACATGTGGACACAGAGTGGTCACAACTCCCACGGCAGCCTGAAGGAAGTATGCAGGTCAGGTTGTGAAATAGCACCACTGGTTATTTAGAAGGATGTTTGGAATTCACTGGGAGGTTGGTTTTGTTTTAAACTCTGCTTATTGCACTGGTAGAAAACAATGAATGTTGATTACCCTTTATTCTCTCTAACATTAGTGATTCTCAGAGGAGATGTTTGCCGTTTTATTCTCCAGGGAGACACGATGACATGGACTTAGGTCCTGTAACCAGGTATATGGCAAAAATAGCTAAATGAAGAGCCTGGGAAAACATACTGAAATTATAAGTAAAGTGTGAAAATATGCGATTTTGAACAAAGGTATCATTTGTATTCAAAGCAAAAAGAGAGAAACTTTTACAACTGACATGATCATGTGATGTAGAGAAATAGCTATATAATTTTTGCTGGGTATGGGGAGGGGGGAAATGCAGTGTATAAATTATGCAGGAAACAAATTTTCTCCATTGCCAGAGGGTATTTGGGATTCATATCTAAATCCTCTTGAATTTGCAAGTTTTATTTTCAGTGTTGTTTCTTACATCCTATCTCAACAACTAGGTCCCAGTCATTGGACCTCCTTTCCCCAGAATCTGGATACTTTTTTTTTTTTTCCCCTCATTTGAACAGGAGACCAGTGAGAATGAATTACAGCATTCAGTAGTAAAAGCTTCTCTCTCTCCCTCCTCTCACATTTTGACAGTCACAGAAGATGAAACCTGATGGGGATGTGAGTGGTTGGCTGTAAGGCGGTACCAGGTGGGAGGAATATGCTGATAGAGGAATCTGGCTCTCAATTAATGAATGACGTCAACGCCTTTCATGTTGAATGGCACACCCGAGGGCTAGGTGGGACAAGCAGGAAAAAGAGAAAGATCCTATCTTGTTAATTGACCTAATCTCACCTCCTCCCCCAGAACTACAGATGACTTATAACACGGAACTTCCTTTAATTTCATCAAACCACCTTACCCAGAAGCGAGACACAGTAGTGATTATGAACAGTGATTACAAACAAGAAGATATTTTGCTACTATCTCTTGCCATTATTTCCTCTATGAACTAACTCTTTTAGGGAAAGCTGAAATGAAGCTCACTTGTTTTTTTTAGGGCGGGGTGTTTTTTGTTGCGTATTTTTTTAAATCTTTTAATTTTAAGCGGCCACACCCTCTGTTCCAAATGGAGTGCAAATCCCATCCCTTGTATTCTTAACTTTGTATTATAAATGTTAAAGCACCAACAGTCATGGTGGAACTGGCGTGGATAATAAAAGCTTTTGGTCTTGGAAAGGAAAAAATGAAAAGACCTGTTTAGAATTGCAGGGCCAGGGAGTCTGGCAGCTTTTCCTCATATTTCTAGGTGATAGACAAATTGTTAGTTACGACATGTATAATTTATTAGTAATTGCTCTAATTTGCCTCAAGTTTCTAAGTTGCCAGTTCAATGAGATCAACTTTTTTGTACCCGTAAAATAGGAATCGTGGGATCATTTAATGTAGTAGCTAGTCAGTTAGGGTGATTTCTGTGCAAGCGCACTTATTTGCCATTGTAATTTAGAAAAGAGGGAGAGGAATAACACAATCAAACTTCTTAGAAGCCTGGTGACTAATATCTCTCAGTGGGATTAAAATGCTACACATGTATGTTTCCCTCTCGTGGTTGTATGGATAACTGGCTTTCCTTTGGGTTGGGCTGCAGTCTACTTAAAATAAAAAGCTCCTTCCTCCTTTTGGAAGGCTGCTATGGGGTGGATGCCGAATCCCTCCTGTGGGTGGTCTGGGAGACAGAGGGCTTGAGAGTCTGCAGATGAAGCTTAAAGCAGAGCTGGGCCTGCGGCAGGGTTGTTGCAGACAGGGTTAGCATAGAACTTTTGTTTCTTCTTCTCAAAGCCAATGTCCCATTTCTCTCAAAAAATGATTAGCTGACTTCAGGCATTGCTATAAGAACCTAAATGCAAAATGTCTTCTTGTGTCCAGCCTGTCGGATTTCTCTGTGTTCCTAGATCTCCTCAATTTACCAACAGAAACATTTTCTACTTACCTTCTCTACCGAATAGCCAAATAAGCTGAGGTCTCATTCTGCCTCTGTGATATCAGCAAAACTGTAAACTCCCTTCTGCTTGCTGAACTCGGCCCTTGCTGATTTGTAAGAGACGGGAACACAGCTTAATATTTGGTTCTCAGGTTTAAGCCTGTGGTCCTAGAAATGACAGAAAGTAGGAAAATGAAGTTTTTAGCTGACCCTTGAGAAAATAGGAAGTATAGGTGACAGGATAAATGTGGATTGCTCAGGACGTTTTGGAAACTCACCCTTTTGCCCAACTCAGCTAGCAAACATCCTGGGCCTGATAAAATTCCTCTGCAGTTCATCAGAATTTAACTTTGGCTCAATCTGTCAGAGTCACAACCGCATTTCAAGAGTACCAGTTGGCTGTAGGTCAAATCCATTATCACAAACACAGTGGATGTTCCTGAATAGCATTCCTAACGCCAGCTAACATCCACATGCATCGAGCAAGTCAAATACCAAAGAATATCAGAAAAACAAAATAATTTCGATAATCCCTGCTAATTTTATTGAAATCAGGATACATTCCCAAGTGACCAAATAGTGTTTGGAAAAATGATCATATTCTTGGAACCTGAAATGAGACTGTCAGTGACTAAGAATTTAAAACAAACTTGGAAACTATGCTCATGGCCTTGTGATTTCCTTAGTGTACTATTCGCATGTTCCTGACCGAGGTGGAGCACCAGATGAGTCTCCTGGCTTAAAGTTTGCTTGCTCAAGGTTCACTAAGCAACAGGGTGGGATGGGCAGCCCATTTATCCTCTGGTCTTAGGGCCAGAATCATCAGCGTAATCTCCTAGCCTATTAGAAAGGCAAATGTATGGGCCCCACCCAGCCTATTGTACAGCATTTCTGGGGATGGGGCCCAGGAATCTGGGTTTTTACAAGCTCTCCTGGTGATTCTGATGTTCACTCAAGGCCTCAGGGTCTGGAACAAACTGTCAACTAACAGCTGAAGGTTTGTGGATGTATCTGAATGTCTTTCTTTCTGCAGATGAAAAGTGTGGCCATCATGCTGTCCTCTTTTGGTTAGAAGCTAGGTCCCAGCTGCTGATTTTTGCTTTCTTTTCTCCCCAACGTTTCCCACTACATGGATCAGAACAAGGGGCACCATACATTGAAAGTGACTTAAGATGACAGTCTGTGTTTTTAAACTTGGAACTCTAAGGAGCGCCTCCTAAATATGTTTGGACCGTTTTAGTTTTGGGGTACTAAGAGGTGACCATACACCTAAATAGTAGTACACACTTTGCCTGAATCAGCTCTCTGAACATCTCAGCATTCTGCAATATAGCAAAAAACCAAAAAGTAAATTAAAAAGACCTCTCTCATCATTCAACTTATTAAGAAAACTGTGCACCAAAGTTCATACTTAAAAAAAAATTCTTGGAGGCTGCCAGAATCTGCTTACTCTACTTTCCAAAACTAATCATATGAGAAGCTTTTTAAAAATTCAGATGCGTGAAACCTAAATGTAAGAGTTAAAGTATAAAACTCTTAGAAGAAACGTAGGTGTAAATCTTTGTGAGCTTGGATTAGGCAATGGTTTCTTAGATAGGACACCTAAAGCACAGGCAAACTAAGAAAAATTAGATAATTAAGATTTAAAACTTTTAGGCTTCAAAGGACACTATCAGGATAGTGAAAAGATAGCCCACAGAATAGAAAAGATTTGCAAATCACATAACTGAAAAGAGTCCAGTACCTAGAATATATTTTTTAAAACTCTTAGAAATCAACAGTAAACAAAAACCAAATAACCCGATTTAAAAATGGGCAAAAAATCTGAATAGATATTTCTCCAAAGAAGATACGCAAACTGCTGATAAGCATACAAAAAGATGCTCAGCGTCATTCATCACCGGGAAAATGCAAATCAAAACCACAATGAGATGCCACTTCACACTAGGAATGGTCAGAATCAAGAAGACAACAAATACTGGGAAGAATTTGGAGATATTGGCAGCCTCATACATTGTTGGCGGGAATAAAATGGTGCAGCCACTTTGGGAACAGTCTGACAGTTCTTCAGAAAGTTATACATAGAGTTATCATCTGACCCAGCAAATTCCACTTCTAGGTGTACACCTAATAGGACTGAAGACAAAACACTTACATGAATGTTCACAGCAGCATTGTTCATAATAGCTAAAAAGGGGAAGCAACCCACATGTCCATCAACTGATGAATGAATAAATAAAATGTGGTATATTAATTTTTTTCCCTCTTTATTATTGATTTTATTTAAAATAAAAAATTATAAACATTGATACTTTTTAAAAACATAAAAATAAACATTTCTGCACTCTTCGTATTTGTTATGCTTTACAGTAAACCTTTTGGGACTCATTTTGTATTTAATGGGAATATACAATTAGAGGGAGCTTTTTAAAAAATTTTTATTGGAGTATAGTTGACATACAGTTTTGTGTTAGTTTCATGTGTACAGCAAAGTGAATCAGTTATACATATACATATGTCCACTCTTTTTTAGATTCTTTTCCCACATAATGGGTCATTACAGAGTATTGAGTAGAGTTTCCTGTGCTATACAGTAGGTCCTTATTAGTTATCTATTTTATATACAGTAGTGTGTATATGTCAATCCCAAACTTCCAACTCTACCACTCCCTTACCCCCAAAACGTAGTGTATTTATACAATGAGATATTATTCACGCATAAAAAGGAATGAAGTGGGCTTCCCTGGTGGCGCAGTGGTTGAGAGTTCGCCTGCCGATGCAGGGGACACGGGTTCGTGCCCCGGTCCGGGAAGATCCCACATGCCATGGAATGGCTGGGCCCGTGAGCCATGGCCGCTGAGCCTGCGCGTCCGGAGCCTGTGCTCCGTAACGGGAGAGGCCATGTACCGCAAAAAAAAAAAAAAAAAAAAAAAAAAAAAAAAAGGAATGAAGTATTGATACATGCTACAACATGGATGAGCCTTGTAAACATTAAGTGAAAAAGCCAGACACAAAAAAGCCGCATATTGTATGATTCCCTTTGTATGAAATGTCCAAAAGAGGTAATGCCATAGAGGTAGAAAGTTGATTAATGGTTGTCAAGGCCTGAGGGAAGTGGAGAGTGAGTGATAGAGTATGGGGTTTCTTTGGGACTGATGATGACGCTGTGGAATTAGATAGTGGTGATGATTACGCAACTTGGTAAACTATTAAACCACTGAATAAAAGGGTGTATTTTACTGTGAGTGAATTATCTCTCAATTTTTAAAAAACAGGCAGCAAGCTGGATTTGGCCTGTGGGACCATAGTTTACCAATCCTAGTTCTAGTGTAAGAAAGGGGGGGCAGGGCGGGGAGCAGATACATGAAAAAGATTGACAGAATGCTAATAATTGTTGAACTGAATGATGTAGTAGTTCACTACACTATTTTTTTTTCTACTTTTGTGTTCAGACATACACAAACGTATTTCCATAATAAAAAAATAATGTGTGATGCATCCTGAATTAGATATTAGAATCACCAAGGATGGGGCCTGCACATCTGTAGTTTTGACAAGTTTCCAGGTGATACGTTTGAAACCAATCAGTTGCTGGTTTGAAAATCAATAGGTGGGAACCACTGCTCTATACGTATGTTCTTGATAATTTGATTATCTTAGAAGTTAGAAGAGAGGAAAGCAACTCCTACAGAGAGACAAATAGGCAATAGCAAAAAGAAAAGATTGCTGACAGCCCAACAAGAGAAAAATAGGAAAGAATAAGATACAAGTACAAAAACTTAAAAAGCTCAGTACCCTGAGGCCATTTAGCATGGAAGCAAACAGTCCTATGTGCCATAACAAACTAAAATCATCACTGTATTACAGAATAGCACAACTTTTGATATTCATAATGATGACCTGGAGGCATTCAGAGAGGATTAAATTGTATTCAGTAAATGTTATTTAAGGCATATGGAGGTAAATATTCATTTTAGAAAATAGCATTTTAAGAATGTTCTGAGTGGTAAAACCTTATATAGAGAGGAAATCTGATTATCTGGGTAAGACTGTTTAAAAATTCTTAATCGCTTTATTTTAAAGTCTAATAATTTTTTTTCTCCTTGGCTTTTACAAACAAAATCTACCTTGCAACTAAGGAAAAATAACAGGATATAAACTTCCTGAAACAAGCACTGGTTACAGAAAACATTGTGGAGGAGAGAAACTGAGATGGAGGAATTTTTGTTTTTTAATGCATACTCTCTTCTAAGCCAGTAGTCTTTTTTTTTTTTTTAAGTCAACTTTTGGAGGTATAGTTTACACATTTTAAGCATATCATCTGAATGCCTTTGACAAATGTATACACACTCATGTAAACACCGTCCCTTCAAAACTCAGAGCACTTCCACCTCTGCAGAATTCTGTGCCCCTGTGCAGTCGGTTCCCCACCCCAATACCTGCCTTGCCTCGGGAAACCACTGAATGTGATCCTGTGACTGTTGATTAATTTTGCCTCTAGACTTATACTGGATATGTTCCAGTGTCCAGCTTCTTTCAGCATGGTAGCTATGAGATACATGTATATTGCTGCATGCTCTTAGTTCATTTCATTTTACTGCTAAGTAGTGTTCATTATGTGAATATACCCAAAACTATACATTCACCTGTAGTTTTCTATTTGAGGCTATTATGAATAAAAATATGTAAGTCTTTTTATGGACATATATTTTCATTTCTCTTGGGTAGATACCCAATGCTGGGCCATGTGTTAAATATATGTTAAACTTTATAAGAAACTGCCAAACTCTTTTCCCAAGTAGTTTCACCATTTTATACTCCCACTGGCAATGCATGAGAGTGACGGTTAAAGCCCATAACCTTGGCTTATGAATTAGTAGAGAGAAAATTCCCTCTCTCTTTCAATGGTTTTCATCTCTCATTGGCTCATTAGTTTGCTGCTTTAGAAGCTTCACCTTTTACTTATGTAAACATTCTTCATACAGTTCCAAACCCTTTTTAGGCTTCAACCAGCATCAATATTGAAATACTGCTAATTAATTACATATGCAATTTATATATATATATATAAATAACAGTGTATATAATTAATATACTATTAATAAAACTAAAATTTTAAACACAAAATATTTTTTCTCAGCACTGGTAGCTAAAAACTGTTTCTGAAACAGCATTTATTTATGCTCCTTTCTAATAAGTAGGCAATAACAATGAATGAATCCTTGACCATTCAACATCTTGGCAATTTTTGTTGTTTACCCTTTTGAAAATCAACTTTCTGTGGAATTCAGCGCCTCTGTTCATGAAAGAAGAGTAGGACAGTTTAAAGATAAAGAGCTCTGCCTTAAAGAGGTAGTCAGACCAGTGTGAGGATCTTGGCTTCTTTCCATGGGCGCATTCTTTAACATACAGAGTCTTGGTTTCCTCATCTGCAATCTGGGGTGGGGGGTCATAATTATACACATCTCATATGATTGTTCTGAGAACAGTGATCTCATGTATATAAAATCTTTGGCAGTATTCCTAGTCCATATTTATTGCTCAACAAATGGAAGCTTTAAAAAAGACGTGTTCCAATGTCATTGAAAAAAAAAACTCATCACAGGAAACACAAGGTGTGTTCTAGACTGTGAATTCTCTCTCTTCCTTGCTTTGACCAGAATCATGTTCCCTCTCTCCCCTTGGACATCAGGGAGACTCCCATTCCATTAGCTTCCCACCCAGCCTCCTCGAGGTCTTTCCCTCCCCACCTTCCACTCCTCCTAGGGCTACTAGTCTAAGGCGGGCGGGGGTGACCCTTCTCTCACCAGTTCCAGTCAAGCTCACCTGCTCAGAAGCCTGGACTCAAAACTAGCTTACCACGTTGCCCTCTGCCTCAGCTGTTTCAACTAATGTCACACTGAAACAACCTGCTTCCCTCCAGAATTTAACCTTAATGAATATCCCACATGCTCAGGAGAATTACAAGACCAGTGGGCTGAGGGATTAAGATGCAGCTGCTATGTGGACCCCAGCCTCAAACAACCATAATAGGACAATAGGAAAAAAAAAACCTCACTAGACTCACATCTTAAAATTCCAGAAAATCATATTTTTAAGTTTAATTTTTCAAAGACATGGACCATAAGAAAGGAAAACTCCCCTGTCTCAGGCTTTCAATTTAAAGACCATTTGGTAAATGTTTCTCTTCACATCTGTACATAGGGCCTTTATGGAGCAGCCAGTACTGCATCTTCCCTAGCTCCTGAATCTGGAGAAACTGAAATCTGTCAGGAGGTAAATGAATCATACCAAGAAGTAAGTTAATTAAAAACTGTAATGTGTTCATACGTATCTAGCAAATTGAGCAACCAGGGAAACTCAGGTTGAACCAGCATTATGGCATCAACTACGATTTTGAACATCACATTGAGGCAAATCTTGTTATCCCCGCCTTTGTGTGTGTTGTGCCCTTTGCCCTATGGTGTTAGTTCCACCTCATGCCAAGGACTGATGAGGCATAGCACAGAGGAAGAGGCGTGGAAGGCAGAGGTTATGGTCTGGCAGTATTGGGATGAAGTCATGCTAACCTTAGGTCAAGATCTTTCTGTCCAATACCCTCCCTACAAAGCACCCGCTGAAGGATAGGCCTGCCTCTCTGACCACTTGGTCCAAGCTAGCATCTAGCTCACTCACTGAGTCTCCTCAACCAGAACTGGTGAAGGTGTGAGACAGTCAAATTTTGTACTAAATATTGAAAGGAGGCCCCAAAGTAGGAATGCTCTTTAGAGAGGCTTTTAGGCCTCTGATGCTGCCCCTCAGGTCAGTTCTCTGTTACACAGAAAAGAGAGAACGACAGAAAATGTTGGTGAATTATTTTGATGAGCTTCAATAGTTTACGATCAATACCCTTGACATTTTGACATCCTAGTCTATTTTTCTTTGGTTTTCCTGACAGAAGAGTATATACCAGTTGAGGAAGAATCAGGATTCTCTGCTAGCTTTTCTTCAACTCCTCAGAAACTCACCAGATTTTTTTCTTGAAATATTTACTAATTTTAAGACTAAAGTTTTTTGAGCTTCTAGTTCTAAAAATGTTTAGTGTCTTAGATCAAATTTATCTTATATTAGTTCTAACTAATAAGTCAATCTCTGTAGCAAACATCTTTTATGCCATTTACTCAGGCAGAAAATGTGGGTGCTTGGTTTAATTTTCTTTTCATATGTAGCATTCCCCCCACCTCCCTTTTTTTTCAATTGTCAGCAATAACAGTCTAAGGATTTTTTTTTCCTTGATAACTTTGACATGTTACCTAAGATTGGTGACATCTTCTATTTTGGTTTTATATGGGTATTACAGTTAATACTGTCTAGGTTTATCTACAAAATAGTAAAACCAATGTATAATTACTCTATCTTTTAAAGGAGGATCGCATTGTTTTCGAATCCCTTCTTTCTGTTGAAAAAATGTATTTCCAAGACTCAGATGCTTCTTCTCTAAATAACTGTAATTCATTAAACAGTCTTTTTGTAACAATTCTTAAAAATAGTTTCCCTTCTAAGTGGACAATCATAAGTCTATTCATTCTTTGCTCACTTGTTTCATAAACCAAATAAAGAGGGCTAGAAAAGAATAGAAAGAAATGTATCAAGTACCTACTGTGGTCCCCACACTGGGCTGAACTTTATATACATTATCTGGGTAATGCTCACAACATGCTATAAACAACGATAGGTGCTATTATCAGCTTAATTTATATAAAAGGAAACGAAAACTTGGAGGACATTAACTTGCCCATAGTCACATGGACTGAAAGAAAATCTTTTGTTACTAAAAAATAATAAAATAGACTCAGTAACAAATTACAGAATCACAAGTTCATATTTAGTTTAATCATTGCTGCTACTGTTGAAAGCACATAGTTACCATATATATGCATAAACACTCACATATATATGATCACTGTTATATAACCTTACAATGGAAAGGCATTCCCATGGAACGTCTAATGCCCTCATTTTCCAGATGAAGAAATTAAGGTTCATGGAAGTGAAATGACTAGCCCCCAGGGACACAGCCAGCTATGTGAATTCCAGACTCAATCAGCAGATGTATATTGTGTGCCTCCTGTGAACATGAGTTCCTCAAACGCTGGTAGTTCGTCCAAAATGTCCTTCCTTCCCTGAGTTCTCACACTGCAAAACCACTGTGCTCATGGCATAGACCCATCCTTGTTTCTTCACATGATGCCACCTCCCTACCTCCGTGGACCAAGAAATATACTGTATATTGCTGTCCAGTATTGCAGATGCCTGTTCGTTTATACTCTCAAAGAGTAACCATGGTAGTTTCAGTGTATTCACTATCGAGCCTGTCAATATAATTGTGTAGCAGTATCACTGGAGTTGTGAAACAAACATTAATATCCATTCCTTGTGTTTAAATTTAGCAGTGAGTGTTAATGGTGTGATTATAGGATGTAAACAAGCTCCACCCAGAGTGAGCCTGGATGACTAAATGATTGCCTGGGGACTCAGGTTACCCAGCACATATTGCACTCTGAAATGAAAATATCCAGCATAGACAACTTTATTATGACTATAATTTTGGCTTCCTACTATTACCGTTTCAAGCCAAATTATATATGTTTGATGAGGCATAATTTCTTATTAGATCCAGAGAATATCAGAGCAGAAAACATCGTGATAGAATTATAACTTGAATTTTAATTAAGCTTTGTTCATTCCCCAATACTAGCTAATGAAATAAATTCAGTACTGTAGTTTATACAAATTAGTAGGGGACAACGTGGGACAAAAAATTAACAAATTATATTGCTTGCCATAAATATTTTTTATAACAGTAAGCATAACTGTTGGCATTTTTTTCCTGACCTTTCCATGAACCCTCTTTCATCAGCCTTATGGTGGTCACTTCTGAAAGACAGCTGTCTGACTGTGGGTTTTGGCATCTCTGATTAAGGATTTAACATGCTGTACTCAGCCCTTTAATGATTCTCTAAAATTTTATTTTGATAACCTCTATGCAAACCCTGCATGCAGATCAATGTTTCTAATTTCTGTCAAAGAGAATGTGTTGAAACCTTTCCAACAACATATCATTAGTGAAGTGGAGACGGAATTTATGCGGTGGACTTTGGTTTGCTCCAGTCTGCTTGCTCTTTTCTCTCTTTTCTTCATCCAGCACACCCAGAATTCATTCATTTGGAGTAATTGCTTATAACAAGAGATGCCACTGAATGCATGAAGTCGTAGCTGGAATTGCCTCTAACACATCATCGTATTGTCTGTACTAACCACACCATCAGCTTCATGAGAATCGTGTAAATAACAGAAAATTCAGTTATCTATTCCATGAGCCATTTTCCCTTATTCCTGGCCACTTCTCATTTATTCTGGTGAGTATGTAACTTCTAACCAGAGTATTTATTATCTGGTCATTTTTCTGAATCACTATAACATATTTGAGTGTACAAAAAATTAGAGTTTTGTAAACGTTAAGGAGTCAGGTGGAATAAGCCAACGGACACAAGGGCCACACTGCCAGACACTTCTCTCTTTAATCATAAATGGTGGCAAAATATCATTGCTGTAAATGGCTTGGGGGCCTGGTAAGGTCTTGTTTTCCTAAAGGATTTAAGTCAGCAAAGAGGCAGCAGGAGGTCAGTGTCTCATAGTGTTGCTTAATAGCTAGAGGCAGATCAGGATGGTCTTAGATTTGTTTTCAAAACATTTTCACAAGGGTAAATATTAATAAAACATTAAAAGGAAAAGCTGTAGAGTTTGCATAAAACAAGCAGAAATAAGCTTTATGTTCTGCCTCTGTAAGGGTGTTGAATATCATTTCAACTTGCCAATGTTGGTACGACTGTCATTTTCACATCGTGACAATTTTGAGTTTTCTTCACTTGAAGCATTGTCCTGGGGGCATTATGACTGTTAAACTAATCCTTATTCATGATTTATGCAGCCTGAACTCAAATCTGTGGAACAAACTTAATAAATCATGTGTTGATGGAGAGAACGGCAGAGACCTTAGATAATTTGATGAACAATTTCTATGTGATCAGTACCACTTATGCCAACTTTTAGTTTACGTAAATTTTGTACTTAAGATATAAAAACCTTCTGGAAAGTGTAGAAATTCAGGACCACACCAATGTATTGTCAACTCACCCTTTAAAAGATTAACTACTGGGGGCTTCCCTGGTGGCGCAGTGGTTGAGAGTCCGCTTGCCGATGCAGAGGACACGGGTTCGTGCCCCGGTCCGGGAAGATCCCACATGCCACAGAGTGGCTGGGCCCGTGAGCCATGGCCGCTGAGCCTGCGCGTCCGGAGCCTGTGCTCCGCAATGGGAGAGGCCACAACAGTGAGAGGCCCGCGTACCACAAAAAAAAAAAAAAAAAAAAAAACCAAAGATTAACTAGCTGGACTTCCCTGGTGGTGCAGTGGTTAAGGATCCGCCTGCCAATGCAGGGGTCACGGGTTCAATCGCTAGTCTGGGAAGATCCCTCATGCTACGGAGCAACTAAGCCCATGCACCACTACTGAGCCTGTGCTCTAGAGCCTGCATGCCACAGTTACTGAGCCTGAATGCCACAACTACTGAAGCCCACGCTCCTAGAGCCCTCGCTCCACAACAGAAGCCACCACAATGAGAAGCCCGCACACCGCAACGAAGAGTAGCCCCTGCTTGCCGCAACTAGAGAAAGCCCACACACAGCAACAAAGACCCTACACAGCCAAAAATAAATAAATAAATTTATTTTGTAAAAGATTAATTAGCAAGGAATATCACATAACTTGAATTCATAGCATTCCAAAACTCTTAACTCAAAACCCTCCTGGTGCAATTTATGTCCATTTGTTCTTGCTGTTTTCTCAAAGGAGCTCTTAGAGTATAACTGAGTACCCTCTGTGGAACTATAACTAAGCAATAACCTAGGAGAAAAGGTACATTGGTAATTAGTCCAGGAAGTGATGCTGGTTGGAATACCAAGCAGGGCTAGCTGTCTGCTAGTTACTGAGTTGTTTTTCATGGTGGTATAATAATTGCAGCTTTAAGAACACCCAGGAATTACTGGATATTATTACTGAAGGTGTGATTTTTTTTAATAAACATTTTTTAGAACGGTTTTATATTTATAGAAAAATTGCAGAGATAGTACAGAGTTCCCATACACTTCACACCTGGTTTCCCCTATTATTAACATCTTACCGAATTGGACAACCTGAAAGAAATGGATACGTCCTTAGAAACATACAATCTTCCAAGACTGCATCATGAAGAAATAGAGAATCTGAATAGATTGATTACTAGTAAGGAGACTGACCAGTAATCAAAAACCCCCCAGAAGCAAAAGTCTAGGACCAGAGAGCTTCATCAGTGAATTCTACCAAACATTCAAAGAATCAATAGCAATCCTTCACAATTCTTCCAAAAAACTGCAGAGGGGAGAATACTTCCAAACTTATTTTACAAGGCCAGCATTACCCTGATAACAAAACCAGAGAAATACATCACACGCACACACAAAAAATTGTAGGCCAATATCCCTGATGACCATAGATGCAAAAATTCTCAACAAAAGCCAACAAACTGAATTCAACAATATATTAAAATGACTATACACCATGATCAAGTGGGATTTATTCCAGGGACGAAAGGATGGGGTCAACATCTGCAAATCAACCAGTGTGATATACCACATTAACAAAATGAGGGATAAAAATCATATGATCGGGGCTTACCTGGTGGCGCAGTGGTTGAGAGTCCGCCAGCCAATGCAGGGGACACGGGTTCGTGCCCCAGTCTGGGAAGATCCCACATGCTGCGGAGCGGCTGGGCCCGTGAGCCATGGCCGCTGAGCCTGCGCGTCCGGAGCCTGTGCTCCGCAACGGGAGGGGCCACAACAGTGAGAGGCCGCGTATCGCAAAAAAAAAAAAAAAAAAAAAAATCATATGATTATCTCAGTAGGTGCAGAGAAAGCATCTGGCAAAATTCAACATCGATTTATGAAAAAGACTCTCAACAAAGTGAGTATAGAGGGAATGTACTTCAACATAATAAAAGTCATATATGACAAGCCCACAGCTAACATCATACTCAATGGTATGCATTTCCTTTAAGATCAGGAACAAAACAAGGACGCTCACTCTTGCCACTTTTATTTAACGTAGTATTGGAAGGCTTAGCCATGCAATTAGGCAACATAAATAAGAGGCGTCCAAATTGGAAAGGAAAAAGTAAAACTGAGACCATTTGAGGATGACATAATTTTATATATAAAAAACCCCTAAAGACTGCACCAAAAAATGTTAGAACTGATAAATGACTTTAGTTGCAGGATACAAAATCAATATACAAAAATCTGTTGTGTTTCTGAACACTAAGAATAAACTATCAGAAAGATAAATTAAGAACGTACTCCCATGTATGACTGCATCAAAAAGAGTAAAATACCTGGAAAGAAATTTAACCAAAGGGGTGAAATACCTGTACAGTGAAAACTGTAAGACATTGATGAAAGTAATTGAAGACACAAATAAATGGAGAGATACTCTATGCTCCTGGATTGGAAGAATTAATATTGTTAAAATGTCCATACTACCCAAAGCAATCTACAGATTGAGTGCAATCCCTATCAAGATTCCAATGTGCCATTTTTCACAAAAATAGAACCACCTTAAAACTTCTATGGAACTGAATAGCCAAATAAATCTTGAGAAAGAAGGACAAAACAGGAGGCATCATGCTCCCTGGTTTCAAACTGCATTATAAAGCTATCATAATCAAAACAGTATGGTATTGGCATAAAAACACATAGATCAATGGAACAGAATAGAGAGTCCAAGAATAAACCCATGCATATATGGTCAATTAATTTATGACAAAGGAGCCAAGAATATATAATGGGGAAAGGCCAGTCTTTTCAATAAGTGGTGTTGAGAAAACTGGTCAGCCACATGCAAAAGAATGAAACTGGACCACTCTCTTGCACCATACTCAAAAATTAACTCAAAATGGCTTAAAAGACTTGGGTGTAAGACCTGAAACCTAGAACTCCTAGAAGAAAACATAAGCAGTAATCTCCTTGACATCAGTCTTGGCGATGATTTTTGGATTTGACACCAAAAGTGAAGGTAATAAAAGCAAAAATAAACAAGTGAGACTTAATCAAACCAAAAAGCTTCTGCACAGCAAAGGAAACCATCAACAGGGCTTCCCTGGGGGCGCAGTGGTTGAGAGTCCGCCTGCCGATTCAGGGGACACGGGTTCGTGCCCGGTCCGGGAAGATCCCACATGCCACGGAGCGGTTAGGCCCGTGAGCCATGGCTGCTGAGCCTGCACGTCTGGAGCCTGTGCTCCACAACGGGGGAGGCCACAACAGTGAGAGGCCCACGTATCGCAAAAAAAAAAAAAAAAAAAGAAACCATCAGCAAAATGAAAAGGCAAACTGTGGAATGGGAAAAAATATTTGCAAATTATATATCTTATAAGGGGCTAACACCCAAAATATATAAATACCTCATACAACTCAATAGCAAAATAACAATCTGGTTAAAAAATGGGCAGAGGGGGCTTCCCTGGTGGTGCAGTGGTTGAGAGTCCGCCTGCCGATGCAGGGTACACAGGTTCGTGCCCCAGTCCAGGAAGATCCCACATGCCGCTGAGCAGCTGGTCCCGTGAGCCATGGCTGCTGAGCCTGCATGTCCGGAGCCTGTGCTCTGCAACGGGAGAGGCCACAACAGTGAGAGGCCCTCGTACCGCAAAAAAAAAAAAAAAAAATTGTGCAGAGGATCTGAATAGACATTTTTCCAAGAAAGACATACAGGTGGCCAACAGGCACATGAAAAGATGCTCAACATCTCTAATCATCAGAGAAATGCAAATCAAAACCACAATGAGATATCACCTCATACCTGTTAGAACGGCTATTATCAAAAAGATAAGAAATAACAAGTGTTGGTAAGGATGGAGAAAAGGGAACCCTTGTGCACGGTTGGTAGGAATGAAAATTGGTGCAGCCACTATGGAAAACAGTGTGGCGATTCCTCAAAAAATTAAAAATAGAACTACCATATGATCCAGCAATTCTACTTCTGGGTATTTATCTAAAGAAAATGAAAGCACTAACTTGAAAAGATATATGAACCCTCATGTTCATTGTAGCAATATTTTATAAGAGTCAAGATATGGAAACACTGTAAGTGTCCACTGATGGATGAATGGATAAAGAAGATATGATATCTATGTACTGGAATACTATTCAGCCATAAAAAAGAATGGCCGCTTTCCATTTATGACAACACAGATAGGCCCTGAGGGCATTATGCTACGTGAAATAAGGCAGACGGAGAAAGACAAATACTGTATGATTTCACTTATTTGTGGACTCTAAAACAACAAAATAAATGAACAAAAATAAACCAAGCCCATAGATACAGCAAACAGATTAGTGGTTGCCAGAGGGGAGAAAGGTGTAGTGGATGAAATGGGTTAAAGGGGTCAAAAGGTACAGTTATAAAATAAATAAGTCATGGGATGTAAACTACAGCATGGTGACTATGGTTAATAATACTGTACTGTGTATTTGAAAGTAGCTAAGACAGTAAAAAAAAAAATCTTACATTAGTTGGGTATACCTGTTACAACTATTAACCAATATTGATACATTATTATTAACTAAAGTCCATACTTCATTCAGATTCCTTCGTTTCTACCTAATATCCATTTTTTCTGTTCCAGGATTCCATCCAGGATCCCACATTACATTTCGTTGTCACATCTCCTTAGGCTCCTCTTGGTTGTGACAGTTTCTCAGACTTTTCCTTGTTTTTGACAACTTGGACAGTTTTAAAAAGCACTAGTTAGGTATTTTGTAGAATGTTTCTCAAGTGAGATTTGTCTGATATTTTTCTCATAAATGGACTGGGGTTATGAGTTTTGGAGAAGACCAAAATAAAGTGCTAGTGTCATCACATATGAAGGGTACATACTACCATGATTTATTGTTGATGCTGATCTTGATCACCTCTCTGAAGTAGTATTTGTCAGGTTTCTCCAGTGAAAAGTTACTCTTTTTTTCCCCCTTTCCGTACTGTACGCTCTGAAAGGAAGTTGCTATGCACAGCCCACACTTAAGGAATGGGGAGGTATGCTCCGTGTCCTGCAGGTCGGAGTGTCTACGTAAATTATTTGGATTTCTTCTGTACAGGAGATTTGTCACTTCTCTTGCCCCCCTCCCATTATTTATTCAATCAATTATTTGTATCAGTATGGACTCATACTTTGGGTTATAATGCAGTACTACTTAATTTTGTTTCTCAGATTGTTCCACCTTTGGCCACTGGAGTTCTTAACACTTGGATCCGATATCTCTTTGACATAACCCCTCACCACTGTGGGGTTTTCTTTGTGGGGTTTTAGTGATTATTTGTTTTCAAGTTAATTGTTTCTTGCACATAAAAATCAGCCAAATTGGTAGTTATCATCTTTTCTCCTGGATTTCAGTAATCAATAAATTTCTATTCAAGTGACAAGTAGGATCTTTTTTTAAATGAGTCACATTTGATTATTAATTAGAAGATTATTCAGTACCCTCGATCTTTCTTCTCCTTGTATATACTACCCAGTCATGAGACCCTTTTTGGATTCAAAGATTAATTCTTTTAAAAGCAGTGATAAACAGATTAGATCAGAATAGGGACAAAGACTGGAATATGAAGAATTAGATAATGAAAACAAAAAATACAGAATACAAAAGCAGTGCACTTTTAGAAATAAGAAAAAGGAGCTGTGTAAAGAAATAGGCTTAAAATTCAAGATAAGTACACTAGACCATTTATTAAACAAACATCCATCTTAATATGATCAAGAGTTTCTCAGCCAGAGAAACAACTTAGAGCATACTGAATGGCAAGCTGGAGACACTGCATTAAAATCAGGAGTGAGACTTGCTTTTCACCATGATCATTCCATATTCTTCTGGAAGCTACAACCCCTCCAAGAAATAAAAGTCAGAGGAAAGGAGAAAAAAGATAATCATTATTTGTATGTTATATTCCTATTTACCTCGAAATGTAATAGAACCAACAAAAAGTAATATAATAAAAAAAATTTATTAAAAAATTAAAATCTGTATACAAAATAAACCAAAATCAATAGCTTTTCTGTGCATGGACAATAAGTAGCTACAAAATATAATGGGAAAGATCACATTTACTAGAATATAAAATACTAAATAGTAATAAATAATATCTGGGAAATTTAAATACTGAGAGAAAAAAAGAAAATTAGCATAAATGCTGTGTTTCTAGATGGGAAGACTAAATCTCATTTTTAAATGGTGACTCAAAAGAAAAATAGGGAAGAATAAACAGAAATGATCAGTAAAATCTGGCAGACAATAATGTTGGACATCTTCATCTACTAGTCATTAAAATGAATTATAAAGCTAAAATAACTTTAAAATGTGATGTTTTATAAGAATGGACAGATTAGTGGAGCAGAACCTAGGAAGAGATTCTAGTACGTGTAAGAACTTACTATCGATAAAGGTGATACATAAATGAAGAAGTTATCAATAAATAGGATTGAACCAAGTGATAAACAATTTGGAGAAAATGAAAGTTAGCTTTTGACATCACACCATACACCAAAGTAAATTATGAATGGATTGAAGAGTTTATGAAATCATAAAAGTCATAGAAAATCTAGGTTGAATATTTGCACTTGGAATGAGAAGACCCTTTTTTTAATTAATTAATTTATTTGTTTTTATTTTTGGCTGTGTTGGGTCTTCGTTGCTGTGCATGGGCTTTCTCTAGTTGCAGCGAGCAGGGGCTACTCTTCATTGCAGTGCGCGGGCTTCTCATTGTGGTGGCTTCTCTTGTTGCGGAGCACGGGCTCTAGGTGCGTGGGCTTCAGTAGTTGTGGTATGCGGGCTCAGTAGTTGTGACTCACGGGCTCTAGAGCACAGGCTCAGTAGTTGTGGCACACGGGCTTAGCTGCTCTAGTTGTGGTATGCAGGCTCAGTAGTTGTGACTCACGGGCTCTAGAGCACAGGTTCAGTAGTTGTGGCACACGGGCTTAGCTGCTCTGCGGCATGTGGGATCTTCCCGGACCAAGGCTCAAACCTGTGTCCCCTGCATTGGCAGGCAGATTCTTATCCACTGCGCCACCAGGGAAGTCCCGAGAAGACCCTTCTAAGTAGAGGAGTAGTAGAGGAGACCACAGAGAAAATGATTGATAGGTTTAAATTCTAAAACCTCTGAGTCAAATAGACTATAAACAAGATTAGAAGCTAAATGACAGGACTTTTTTTTAAGTTAAACATATATGACAAAGAGTTACTGTCTTTAACATATACATAGAATTTCTAAACACCACTAATAAAAAAACCCAAAACAACAACAACAACAAAACCTAGGGAAAAGGCATGAATAGATAAATCAGAAAGACAGAATACTATGGGCCAAGAAAAACATGATAAAGTTTTTTGTTTGTTTTTGTTTTTACATATTTATCTATTTGACCACGCTGGGTGTTAGTTGCGGCATGTGGGATCTAGTTGCCTGACCACGGATCGAACCCAGGCCCCCTACATTGGGAGTGTGGAGTCTTAACCACTGGACCACCAGGGAAGTCTCCATAATAAAGTTTTTAAGGAGTATTTATTTACTTGATATTTGTGTATTTAAATATTTATTTATATCAAGAAACTAATAACGAAATACAATCCTTAATCTGCCAATTTGAAGAGATGTTTTAAAACAATGAAAACCCAGTCTTGAGAAAGATTCAGTGAGATGAGTAGTTTCATTCACTAGCAGTGGAAGTAAAACTTTGACAGAAAATGGAAACTTGTAGGGGAGGGAGCATAAGTGGAAAGAGGCATGGAATTCAGGCTAAGAGCTACTCCAAGCTTTCTGTCTTGCAGTGTGAACCTGAACAGGAGGTGTAAGAACTCTGCATCTTTGTTTTTTCATCAGTGAACAAAGAGGTGGGTTTAAAAATATGGTCAGTTTAAGTGAAGACAAGAGAAGCCCTGAAACTGGGAGAAAGATGGGAAATTTAGGGACCAGAAGAGAACTGTTTTGAGAGAGAATCTGACTAAAATCTCAGATCTATTCATTGTAATAGCATAGAAACCCCAGAAACAATCCCCCAAATCTATGTGGGAATTTGGCAGAGGGTAAATTAAAGCATTAAAAATAAGTGGGAAAAGGAAGGATTATTTGATAAATTATTTAGCTCTCATTATGAAAAAAGAAAGGTAGATGCCTCCTCATACAGATGTATAATTTTAGATGGATTAGGGGCCTGTGTAAAATAAACCTTTAAATGTTTTAGAAGGAAATACAAAAGAATATCTTTATGACTGTTGGGGAGATATTATTTCTCAGTCAGTACACAGAAAGGACAGTTCATAAAGGAAACATTACATTAAGGAGTAAAACTCTTTTATGCAAGAGCCACTATAAATAAACTTAAGACACAAACTCTGGAGTGGAAAAATATAATTTCAACACATAAAACAGAAAATATGTTGGCTTCCAGACTATACAGTTGGAGAATCGTTACAAAACAGCATTAAAAAGACAAACAACTGACTACAAAAATGAGTAGCAAAGGATACCATCAGGCAGTACACAAAGGAGGAGAGTTAGAGGACAAATAAATATAAGAGATGCTGAGCCTTACTAACAATTAGGAGAAGTGCTCACTAAAACAAAGAGGTACCATTCCTCATCCATCAGAATGACAAAAGATAAAGTATGACTGTTCAAATGTTGGGCAGGATGAATGGAACAGAGCATTTTCCCAGCTTGCTAGGTATGCAGTCTGATATAACTTTTTGGAAAGCAAGTTGGCAATACCTGGTAGAGTTGAAAATGTGGTCTATTAAGCAGCAGTTTTACCCCTAGAAATATTCCCTAGAGAGGCACTTGCAACAGAAGCCCTGTACAAGGACATTCACCAAAGCATTCTTTGTCATGGCAAAACCTAATATCTGTTAATGGAGCAAAGATAAAATAAATTATGCTATGTTCATATTTTGTTTCCTTGGTTGCTGTGTCCCTAGCCACCAGAACAGTACCAGGAACACTGTTGGTGCGCATAAATATTTGTTGAATGAATGAATGAATATGGAGGACAACTTACATCATTAAAAATGAATCAGCTAGATCCATATGTATCAACATCAGTTGATTTCAGAAGGCGTTGGGTGAACAAAATGATTTTGGAATTTGTACACTATGGAACAAATTTAATGCACAGGAAACAATACTACATATTGTTCATAGACACTTGTATATGTAGTAAAAATATTAAAACATAGTCTAGAAAAAAACACACAAAATTTTAATGGTAGTTGCCTCTGGGAGAGAAGGGAAGGATGGTAGGAAAGAGAAAGGGAGAAGAAGGAAAATGAGAGTAGGAGTTGGGAAACAAAAGGAGACTTCAGTTTACCTCTATGGTCTTATTTCTTCTAATAAGAAAAACTCATCTGAAGCACAAATGACAAAGTGTAAGCTTTCTAAAAATATCTGACTTGTAAAAACATGTTTATTTTCTCTGTTTATAAAACTTTTTAGGGACTTCCCTGGTGGCGCAGTGGTTAAGAATCTGCCTGCCAATGCAGGGGACACAGGTTCGAGCCCTGGTCCAGGAAGATCCCACATGCTGCGGAGCAACTAGGCCTGTGAGCCACAACTACTGAGCCTGCACTCTAGAGCCCATGCTCCGCAACAAGAGAAGCCACTGCAATGAGAAGCCCACGCACCGCAGCGAAGAGTAACCCCTGATCTCTGCAACTAGAGAAAGCCCGCACACAGCAACAAAGACCCAATGCGCCCCCCAAAAAAACTTTTTAAATAAAAAGAATACTTTTTATTCATAAAATAAGAAAAGGTAACTATATAAATGGGAGTAAGGAATAAAAAACAGTGGATATTCAAAATATAGTGGATGAAATTGATTCATTTACTGGATTTAAAATAAAGTCAAGTAAATCTCCTAGACCTTAGACCAAAAAGATAGAATATTCAAGAGAAAATTTAATGGGCATGGACACTCAATCCTAGAAGTCAAACATCTGATTAATAAGAGCTCCAGAAACATATGTTTAGACATATATTTAGACAACAGTATGTCTGAATTACAGCATGAAGAAAGCAACAGGAAATATTCAAGAAGAATGTGGATGTTCTGTATTGATTTAATTAACCAGCTGTATGAGATTAGTATTAAGCCAAAAAAATAAGCTGCTACTGTCAAGATAGAAACAAAACAATAACAAAGGCAATTGAAACTGTCAGGAAAAACAAAAAGCTTCGCAAGAAATACATTCATTGTCTAACTATGAAACAATGAAAATGTGTTTTGATTTTCAGCAACTGGTGGAATATAATAAAATTTTTAAAAGTTTTGACCTTGAGGCTTGGAGGATTCTCTTTCAAGCAACCTGAGTTAAGCAACCCAGTATCTCTTTCTGTCAGGGTCTGAAGTGAGTGATATCTATAGAATAATATTGAAATGCTCTTTCTTGGTTTTCATTTTTTGCAGGTTATTTCTAGAGACTTTGTGGAAGGCAATTGAGATTACAGACAATTTAAATTATAAACCCTAAAATTCAAAATATATGCTATGACTGAGAGAATTTAGGTGATGGAAGAGAGGAGCAATGGAGGGAGATTAAATGGTGCCAGTTTCCTCACCTTACACAATTAAGAGATACAGTTTAAATTGATGGGTTAAGAAATAAATGTTTAGGCATGTTATCTAAAGTTCTAAAGCTAACAAAGAACTTAGAAGTAAAAAATATAGCAAAATTTGGGGAAAGGAGGAGGGAGGGAAGAAAAGGTAGTGAGCTAAATTTCTAATTTTTTTAAAACTGAAAGTTAATTGATGCTGCTAAAATTTGATAAATCAAGAGAGGAGGCATAAGTACTGCAAGAAGAACTAAAACCAGGAATTCTAGCAAGTGGTTACTGGGACTAGGGGTAGTATATGATCTGGAGGTGTTATGCCTCCATTTATATCCTACTTTAGTGAGTGAATTTGTATTACCGTGAGAATTCATTACTTCTATAATAAATTTTAAAAAGGAGATAAAAAATCGTAAGCTTCCCTCTGCCTTGCTAATTCCTCCAACACCACTCTGTAAAAAGAGTTGAGCCAGAGAAAAGGGCGAGAGCTTTTTGTCAAAGTTCTTTGTGTTGTAATTTCTGTAGTCTTCTTAGAGAGTAAAGAGCCTAGATTACAGTTTGGCCAAAACTCAAAAACCTATAGAGCAAACACTGAACAACTGACAAAAATGTCCAAAGAAACCAAATGGAAATATTTAAGGTCGGTGCCTTACAGACAATGGTGTCAGTGTACATCTAATCTGCTACTCTTATCCAGATGAATCAAACATTACCCAAAATTAGCAGGAAAACGATGCATCTCATGAACCCAGTCAGCAAACAAACGGATGGGCTCAAAATGATTCGAGGGAATATACAGACATATAACAACAAAGGTGAGACTCTAGACCCAAATTCATTGTTCGCTCAAAGGAAGTCAAAGTATAACTCAAAATATACCACAAAAAAAATTCTGCAAGTGGTACATTTTGAACTCCATTAAAGATAATAATAATAAATAATAATAGCTAACATTTTACCAAATGCCTATTATATGCCAAGCACTGTGCTGAGTGCTTTATGTGTATTATTTCATTTAATCTTCAAGAGGTTCCAATGAGGTTACTACTGTTACTGTCCCCAATTATAGATGAGGAAACTGAGTCACTGAGGGTTGAATAACTTGCTCAGATGCTCAGAATTACATAGCCAGTAAGAAATGGTGCATAGGTCCCAAATCTGCCCGATTCCAAAAGCTCTGAGTTAAGAAGATATGAATATATTTTTTAAGAAATAAATTAATACTGTAATCTCAACACCCTGTGATTTTTATGTACTTTAAATGTGTCTCATCCTCCCAACATAGTTTCCACATGTGACACATTTTCTATTTCTTACCAACCTGGGGATCATGAATCTCTATCTATACTATATAGAGTGTACATGTGTATATGTATATATATATACACACAATATATATTGCTTGATAATCAACTTTTTTCATTTAAGAATAATTGGATATGATTCCATAGTCCTCTGCAATATCAATTTTAAAGTCTGCTTGGTATTTATTCATTCACTCGATCAATATTTATTGATGAGCGAGGCACTATTCTAGACACTTGTACACAAGTCAACAAGCACACAAAAATCCCTGAATTATGAATTTATGGAGTTTACATTTAAGTGTGGGGAAATGACAGTAACAGAGTAAGTGACATGTATATTATGTTGGAAGCTGAAACATACAACATAGATTAAAAGATATAAAAGGTAAGAGGGATCAGGAGAGCTAGGAGGGTGGTAAGGTGATTGAAGTTTTCACTGAGAAAATGACACTCGAGCAAAGGCTTGATGGAGGTAGAGGAGTAATCCAGGCAGATATCTGGGGAGAAAGCGCTTATAAAATTGAGATATACCTCACGTATGATAAAATTCAATCTCTTAAAATACATAGTTCAATGGCTTTTAGTATATTCACAAAGTCGTGTAACCATCATCCAATTCTGTAACATTATAATCACCCCCCAAAAAACCCTGTACCCATTAGCAGTCACTCACCATTGCCCCCTCCCCACAGTCCCTGGCATCCACTAAACAACTTTCTATCTCTGTGGCTTTGCCTATTCTGGACATTTCATGTAAATGGAATCATACAATATGTGACTTTTTGCGTCTGGCTTCTTTCACTGAGCAAATGTCTCCAAAGTTCATCCAGGTCATAGCATGGATGAATATTTTTTTATGGCTGAATAATATTTGATTGTGTGGATATACCACATTTTATTTACCCATTCATCACTTGATGGACATTTGGATTATTTCCACTTTTTGGCTATGATGAACAATGCTACATTGAATATTCATGTACAAGTTTTGGTGGGAACATGTATTTTCAGTTCTGCTGGATATACACCTAGGGGTGGAATTGCTGGATCACATGGTAACTGCCAGACTATTTTACAAAGTGGCTGGGCCAGCGAGAAAGTGTTTAAAGCAGAAGGAACAGCCAATGCAAAAGCATGTCTGTAGCACAGGAGGGAGGCCACTGTGGCTGGAGTGGAGTGAGTGAGCCAAAGATGGGGTCAGAGAGATAATGGGGGGAGGACTAGAACATACAGGACCCTTTAGGCCATTGTAAGGACTTTGGCTTTTATTCTGAGAGAATTGGAGGGCTTTGAGCAGAGGGATGATGTGACCTGGCATCATTTTTACAAGAATTAATATGGCTGCCATGCAGAGAATAAACTATAGGGGAGAGAAGATTAAGAGGCCATTGTCATGATCCAAGCAAGAAATGACAGTGTCTCAGACCAGGATTTAGGCAGTGGAGGCAATGAAAGTGGTTAAATTCTGGATATGTTTTGAAAGTAGAGCCAACTAGATTTTCTGATGGATTTGGTGGCTATAGTAAAAAAAAAAAAAAAAAAAAAAAAAAAAGAAAAAGAAAAGAAAAGAATAACTACAAGTCTTTTGGCAGCCTGAGCGTCTGGGAGGATGGAGATGCCATTGACTGAGATGGAGATGATTACACATAGAATGGTTTTTGTTGGTGGTAGAGGATTAAGGAGTTCAGCTTTGGCATGTTAAATTTGAGAAGTCGCTACTCAGCCACATGGAGATGTCAAATAGGCAGCTGGATATATAAGAATAGAGTAGAGGAGAGCAGTCCGGGCTGGAAATATAAATTTGGGGTTAACTGTGTTACTGGTTGAGACTTATGAAGGGATTGGGTGTAGATAGAGAGGAAAAGAGAACCATGGACTGAACCCTGGTGCTCACTAGCATAGGATGCTAGTGAGGAGGAGAGGAATTAATAAAGTGTGTCGATGAGGTAAGAAGAAAACCAATCAAGTTCGATGCCCTGGAAGCCAAGTGAAGAGAATGTATCAAGATGGAAGGAGAAAACAATTAGGTCACATGCTACAGAGAAGTCAAATAAGATAAGGACTGAAGATTGACTATTGGATTTAGCAATAAGGAGGTAACATGATGAGCAGTTTCTTTGGAGTGGTGGTGGCCAAAGCCTGATTGGAGTGGGTGTAAGAGAGAAGGAAAGGTAGGAAAGGAAACTCTTGAGGATGATGCATAGGTTCATTATCTTGATTCTGGTAATGGTCTCACAGTACATACATTGATTAAACTGTACACTTTAAATTTTTGCACTTTAGGGTACTTCAGTTATACCTTAATAAAGCTGAAAAAGAGAGACAGTGGGAGGAAAGAAATGAATAAATGTCTTTTGAGGAGATTAGCTGCAAGGGGATCAGAGAAGTAAGGTGACAGCTACAGAAGAAGTGGGGTAAAAGGAATTTTTTGATGTGGGGGAAATAACCACATATGTGTATGCTGTTGGGAATGGTTCAGTAAGAGAGGAACTGATGCTGTTAAAGAGGGGAGGGTTGGGAGAGTGAATCCTGTAGAGTAGATAGGCCTGCAGGGGGATGGGATCTAGTGCACAAATGAAGAAAGAGGAACACAGGTGGCTCACTTATGGTGACAGAGAAGCCAAGTCTACGTGTACAGGTATCAGTAGGGGAGGAGATGGGGTGGTGAGTGTCTGTGGAAATTCTCTTTGGATCACTTCACTTTTCTCCATGAAGTGGGAAGCAAGGTCATGAACTGAGAATGAGAGGATAGGGAAGAAGGCATTGGAGGTTTGAGGAGAGAAAGGTCATAGTAAAATCATTGTCAAGGGAATTGACAAGGTATAAAGGAATGGAGCGAGGAATGATTGCTGGGCAGCATTTAGGGCTTGATGAGTCTTGTGGTCATGAATTTCCATTCAATGCAATTGTACATTTTCCTCCTGCCGTGTTCAACAGCAAGGATGCAGGCATAGAGTTGGCAAAGAATTGGATCATGGTTTTGCCAAGAGAATAGACAAGCAAGAGAGGCCAAAGACTTGTGAGTGTGTGTAAGAGATTAGTTATAATGATGGATCATTTGTTTAAACTGGATCAGGAGGGAAGAAAGGACATCCAAGGGGAGAGGGAGGGTGAAAAGATGGTAGACTCAATGGATTGGAGGTCCTGGGGGAGTCAAAAGATTGTTGGGGTTGGGATACTGGAAGTAGGGAGCTGGAAAGGTAAGGGTGGTGGTCAGAGAGTATTCACATGGCACAGTGTTCCATTATATGTGTGTACAGAGCTTGTTTAGCCAGTTAGGACACTTTTCTTAGGTAAGTCTATAGGATCATGAAAGCTGTCTTCTTTACTTCCGCCACCTCTTATTTCTTGGTCATTGCTGTTTCTCCGAGAGCCCAGGAATTTCTGCCATGTTCATTCCCATCGTTCTCAGATCACTTAACCCCAGTCTAACTATTCTATTTAAGCACCTTTGCCTCTGTGATGTCAACTCTCTCTAACATCTGTCCTTGAATTATGCTGGGAATTCTGTGATTCCTTTGAGAACCAGAAGGAAAGCAAGGGGAAACCAGTCCACTTGCCGTATGCCTGTCCCTCCAGGGTCTCCTCGGGGGCAACCCACCTTGTCAAGAACTGAGTCTTGGATGAAGCATTAGAATGGACACAGGTGGAGTGTTTCCCTTTTACAGCTGAAATTCTAGCTCCCTGGTCCAGAACTGCAAAGAAAAGGGAGTTTAAGTTTTGCAGGGTATAGCTCCACCTTTCTAGGTCTCTCGCTGAGTGGAGTATGATCTGTCACTCTGCCCTAGAAGATATTCTCTATTTCCTGTTCCATCGGAACCACTATATTATTGGGAGATACTCCAATCATTGTGGTGTCACCATATTTTTCTTGGTTTAAATGGCCTGTGTGTTATGATCTTTAACGGGAAATCAGTTTAACAGGAAAATTAAATAATTCTTTAGGGAGGATGAATTTGAAATTCTGTGTCATTTACTAGCTGGCTAGTGCCTTGTTTTAACATATGTACAGGAAAGAGTTGGAATTTAGATTTGCATGTATTTAAACCTGTGTTTGCCTCTTAAGCCTTGTCTTTTACGGTATTTCCTCCACTGGGATTTCCTTTAATAAAGCTAAAGTTCACTTCAAAAGAAAGAATTCCTTTATGCTGGTATTATAAGACTTGTTGATTGCCAAGGAAGATTTCCCTTCATGGTGGGAAAACTCCTCTCTGCCCTCTACACGCCCACATGGCCAGGTGTGGCTGCCTACCTCCACAGCTGCACACCAGCAAAGACACACCCCCACAGAACACGTACAACAGATGCTTTCAAACCAAGAAGTCTGCCCTCACCATGACAACTTCCTCAGCCTGCCCCACCAGGCACACACAGATATTTAAGACCACGTCGGGACCGACTTAGGGAGGGTCCATCCACCTTTATTAGTTCTCTGTCATCTCAGTGTCCCCTCTACACACTAGAGTCTTTTCATCCGTAAGTGTCACCAAGTTCCAGGCTGCTGGCCTGTGTCGCAGATAACATAGACATGATGAAATCCATGAGCACTTAAGAAATAACCCCTGTTGAACCTGGCCCAAAGGTCATTATACAGAATGCCACATAACAGAGAAACTCCAGTACCACAATTTTAGACTACTTTCAAGTCTCACACGTTGTTTCAGTCAATGCATTGTTTCGCCAAGGAGCATGGAGATTATCAGGGACAACGTTTTCTCTATGTCTTTGTGTGTTTCTGCACAAGCCCAGGCCTGCTGCACACAGTGGATGCTCAATTATTAACAGACAGGTGAGTAACTGGGCAGCCCCATTGAAGACAGCCCACAAAGCCTTGCAATGGCCGCCCAGGGTTGGGGTGGGAGGGGCTCTCAGTGGTGTTTGGGGAACTCAAGTGGGCAGTTCCTGGCCTGGCATTGTTTTATTGTTGTAGGAACTATATATTGCTTTCTCCCTGCACCAGAAGATGATCTTGGTGAGTGAAAAGCAAGTAGGAAAATGCAGTTAAGCCAAGAAGTGGGTACCTGCAGATCACTGATGGAAATTTCTTCTCTGACCAAATACACAGTTGTCATGTTTAGGGTATCTGTTATCACATTGCCTGCACCCCACACCCACATATGCGCATACACCCTCCTAATCCTGGGTGAGAGGTGGTCTCCTGATGGCTGTGATTTCAGTGACTGCCTGAACTGGACGTGTGATTGCCTGCACGAAGGCAAAGACGTTCTTCTGTACTTTTGCTCCCTCACCTTCCTCAATGGAATCAAGGGTTTAAGAAGTTATTTTTAGCCACTCTTGTCAGAAGGGAAAGGAGGAAAAGGGAAAGTGAAGAAGCCCTGATCTGTGGCAACTTACTGTAAAGAATGGGCTTTAAAAAACATCATTGGTGAAGATTAATTCCTTTGTCAATAAAGGCCGGCAGCTAATCTAGTGCCAATTGCATATGCCTGGGGAATGAGCCCTGTGGAAACTCAAGCAAACTAAATCATCGTGTGGTTTAAAACAAGCGGCGCTTGTTTTTCCTCCCAAATGCTTACCAGGCATCTGCCATTACTTTCCATTTTTTAAATTGCAAAGGAAAAAGAAATGCCAAGTGGTTCTTGCAGCTCCAAAGGGCAAATTGGATATGTTTTGACATATCGTGAAAATAAATTATCCTAAAACCTATTCACATACAGAATTATCTTTCCAAACTAAATGTGTTTCACCTCTCAGTTCCTTCTGCACCAAGCCTTTGGGCAGCAATCTGCCTTGGATGGTTTTAGTGAGTTTGACTTAGTCAGGGCTGGGCTTAGTGACCACAGGGCAGTTGGAGGTCCTTAGTACCCCTTCCCCCCATTCACACACCCACCCCTTAGAAGAAACACTTTCCCTACCTGGCCTTTGGCTTTTGGTCACTTTCATGGGCCACTAGACAGCAGAGAGACTAGAGCTAGCGTCCTACGTGGCCCAAGAAGCATCAGTTCTTATTGGAAGCTAAAAAGCCTTGGAAACTCAGGGGAGTAAATTCCTGAGACATTTCCAGCTCGGGAAGCAGGAGAAAACCAGGGTGGCCCTGCTTTTCTCATCCTGCCTCCCAACCCCCAAAGCTCACAGGAAGTTTCCTGTGGAAGCCAGGGCTTTCTCACCTTTTAACTGTAGCCCTCAGAAATAAATTCTACACAGCAACCCAGTACACACAAACACAAAACTTACCTTGCAACGTACAATGGACTCTGGTGCTTGCTTTTTTTCCTTTCTAATTCCACTGAATTCTATTTCTTTTTCCTTTTTTTTTCTTTTTGTGCTGCTCAAGGCTCACTAAAATGAGTTCACAACCCACTAGTGGGTCACCATCCACAGTATGAAAAACACTGTCCTAGACTAGCAGAAGAGCAGTATTTTAAGGTGGAAAGAGGCTGTGGAGACAGCTCTTCTCCCAGAGAACGTGTGCATCCCCTCCTCAGTTAGCTGCTCTGTGCTGGGACGCCTACCAAGCGGCTCTGAGGGGCCAGGCCTTGTGCTGAGCACGTGACCTGCAGCTTCGCAAGCAACGCCAGGAGGTCTGAGCACTATAATTACTCTCACTCCCAGATGAGGCTCAGGTGGGGTTAGAAGCTTGCCTAAGGTCCGCCCACTGGTGGAGCCAGAATTCAAATGCCATGGCTCTGATTGAACCCCACACTCCTAACCTTGACCCTGCCTGCCCAAAGCCCACTGGTAGCCGCCCATTGCCCTCGGGGTCAAGTTGAAGCCTCGTTCTTCTGGCCTCCCTCCCACGTTGCACTGTAGCCTTAAGGAACTTCCGTCAGCTGCTCTAACGTGCTGGGTCTTTGCACAAGTTGTTACTTCTCCCTCCCCTTCGCCTGCCTGGCTCCTCTCATTATCTAGGCCTCAGCTTAGACCTCATTTCCTCCAGGACACCTTCTCTGAGTGCCTCTGCCCACCCCAGCAGCAATGATAAGTGCCTCCTTGTATGCTCCCAGACCACTCTTGTGCTTTCTCCTTCCTAGTACCTGTGCCATTTTATTATTTTGCTTCTCTGTCCTGTGGTGTGCTGGTAAAAGTTCAACATCCAGCTCTCTGGGAGAAGGGGGAGGAAGGAGGGATTTCTAGCATTTGCTAGTTTCCATAGTGTAAATACTTCCACTGTTGCCCATTTCATGCCATCAGCATGGCTTCACTGAACATGGAGTTGGAAAGAAACTGGTGAGAACTGGTTGGAAAGAAACTGGCTCCAGCACACCACTGAACATCTGTCTTGTCTTCTCTGACCTGGGAGAGGGGAGAGATCATCTTTGCTTTGCTGACCATTGTATAACTCCTCAGTGGATAAAAAGGAGGAGAGGAAGGGGCAGGCAGGAAAAGGGACTGGTGTTCTGAGAAATACTAAGATAGTCACAACGAGTAAAGAAGGAATGGGAGAGGAAAGCATAAAGGCTGTGTGTGATAAAAATAACAACCAACAATCACCCACCCCTTCCTTGTAGATTGTAAAATGCTTCCACATGCTTTGGGTCATTTGATCATTTTCACAGAAATGTTAAAAGGACAGGTGTTATTCAGTAGATGAAGAAACTGTCTCCCAGAGGTGAAGTGATCTACATAGGGGGTCACACAGTTCATACCTGAGCTAGAACCAAGGTCCCCTGAGTTCTAGCCCCACATTCCTTTATTATTCAGGGTGACTTCCCATATCAACATACCTGCTCACACTGTGAAAGCAGATATTTGGACACATGCACAGGTAGAATTGGGGAGGGTAATGGTGCAGGGAAGACTGTCTGGGTATGATGAATGTTTGTGTGTTTGTGTGCGCACGCACGGGGGCCAACACACATGACACCAGGGGCCAGCACACTTGACACCGTATCTTGGGAAAGGAATACCAAGAGAGTGACAGCTGTTAATGCAAGATCTCCTGGTATTGGGAGGTGGGATTGTGAGTGGTTAAGAGCGGAGGTTCAGGAATTTGATACCTGGATTCAAATCCTATTCCACCTCTTCACTGTGTGACCTTGAGCCTGTAATATTTTTAATGCCATCATTTCCTACTACTAACAATTTTTTTTTGCATAGTCCCTCAGATAATTGAGAATTAAATAAGATAATTCATGTTAAATGCTTAGAGCAGTGCTTGTCATGGAGTGAACACTCAGTATTGTTTTTGTAACTTTATTACCTTCTCTCTTTTTATCAGTGCTTTTTTATGACACTGAGGTGATTAAGCATCTTTTATTGATGTAAATCATAGGAAAAGAAAGCCTTGCCAATAGTGCAAGTGCCATTAGTAGGGCTACAATGCCATCCAGCCTTTGAGCTCAGGAATATTTTACTGTTTCTGAGGAAGTTCTAAAACATGTCAAAAAACTGTCCTGAGACAGTCACAGAGTTAAAGTGGAAGCCAGTGACCACTTGAACTTGTCTCGTAGAGAGCTCTGATGATTTTCCTTCTCCATGTAAATTTACCGGTGGCTTTACAAAGCGTAAGATATACTTTGCAAAGTACCATCTTGAGTAAAACATACAGAGACATTAAACTCCATCTAATGTAAATGACTTATCCTCTCCTGTTTTCTTTCCATGTCTGGTTATACTTATTTCTCTGTGTTTTGTTTTTATTTCTGTGTCCACAGTCATCACTTTAGATGGTAAACTCCACTCAGGCAGGGACTACGTTTGCTTTTTTGAACCAAGAGAATGGTCTTTACATTCTTAAGTGGTTTTTAACAAAACAAAAACAAAGACTAATGCTTTATGAATGACTTGGGAAAATTATATGAATTTCAAAACCCAGTGTCCATAAATAACATTTTATTTAAAGTTTTTTACAGCCATGCTTATTCGTGTAATATTGTCTGTGGCTGTTTTGATGTTACAATGGCAGAGTGGAAGAGTTGTGACAGAGATCAAATGGTCTGCAAAGCCTAAGATATTTACACTTTGGCCCTGTAAAGAAAAGATTTGCTGACTCCTGGCCTAGGATAACTAGTAGATCCCCTTAAAAGTTGAGGTTTCATCAGTAAATACGACAATGGCCATATTGTCCTTGTATTTTCAATGTCTTAAAATGGCTTTCAAGATTTTCATTGCTTCTTAAACAACATGGAGAATGGTAGAAACTGTGATGCGATGCCTTTTTTTTTAAAGCTACAGTGCGATTAAATAGCTCAAGATGCTCAAGAAGGCTTACTTTTGGACTCTAAGATAGCTATGAAGTTCATTTTAGGTAAGAGGCACAAGAGAGGAAGACTGCAACCTTGAGTCTCAAACAACACCAGTATTCTATAACCCAGCAATAATAACTGATATTGCACAGGGCTGTTTAGAAGATTAACTGGGATGATCTGTTTGTTGTTATTATAAGATACCCTCATTGTGTGCTTATACCTTAGAGCACTTAACTTTCATTTCCTTCTTGGACGTCTTCCACAGGTGGAGTGCCTGGGAACCTGTCTGGGATGAAACAATAGTGGTGGTGTGGTCAGGGTGACTGTCGGCAGCTCCACCAACAGAAGGGCCCCCAGACACTTCCATGGCACTTCCTCCAATGAACCAACAAATGAATGAATGAATGTGCTTTCCTGGGGTCCTGACCCAAATGCAAACAGTGAGTCTGCCAGAATCTTACTTTAATGCTGCCCTAGACCTAGATGCAAGTCAGTCTTGCCTTATTCAGATTCTACTCCATGGGACACTATTATCACATACCACACATGCTTTGGCTTAAGTTTTGAAAACCCAAGCACAAGTCTGGAACTGTTTCTAACAAGTGTGAATTTTCCCACCTGTTGTTTGTTTTTTTTTCTCTATTTATTACACCTGCTTATTGGGTGGATGGTGTCAAAATTTTTCTCCACAGTTTAGAGAAGATGACAACTTTTTAAAAATAGGTTTGAACTTCTAATCTTATCTGGAGTGTTAGTTCCTGAAATGCAGCTCAGGATAAAAGGGCTTGAGAAGACAGAAGCCTCATTTCCACATGTTCAGTTCTCCCTTTCTAGAGCATTTAGGAATTGGTCATCATTCTTCTACCAAATTCTGAGCATACCATTTCCAAACCAGAATAAGTTATAATGCAGTACTGGTAGTTTTACCTGAATTATAAAAATTAACTTCTGTATCTTTTCAAATCAGAACTCAGACTCAACAGTTTATCTTTTTCTATAACAGGGAACTGGAGGAAATTTTGTGAACTTGTAGTTTTATATTTTCTACCACTCACAGTAACGTTCATTAGTTTCTGAAAATCAAAGCTTCTAACACTCATCTACTTGAAAAAATAAAACAAAAACAAGCAAGCAAATGAATAATATACAGTTGCACTAAAATTGTAACGGCCATCTAGCATAAAGATATTTCTCAGCGTTCAGCATGAGAGATCACTTTAATTGAGACTATCAGTGCTTAGGAGAAAAGGAGATAAACAAAGCATGATCTGCTATTGGATAAAAGGCAGAATTTCTACATTTGAACCTTATTATTCGTGGATTCCATATTTGACAATTTACGCCTACTTGCTGAAATTTATTGGTAACCCAAAATCAATAATTGTAGTGTTTTCACTGCAATATACAGACATGCACAGGGCGGTGAAAATTTTGAGTCACCCTGTGCACACATTCCCAGCCGAGGTTAAACAAGGCAGCGCTCTGCTCTGCTTTCTTGTTTCAACTCTCATACTATGAACAAGTGTCTTCTTCACATTCTCCTTCTGTGTTTTTTGTTGCTAATTTTGCTCTTTAAAATGGCCCAAGCATAGTGCTGAAGTGCTGTCTACCTGTTCCTATGCACAAGAAGGCTGTGATGTGCCTTATGCAGAAAATGTAAGTTAGATAAATCTCATTCAGCCATGAGTTATAGTATTGTTAGCCCTGAGGTCAATGTTAATGAATCAACAGTATATATTAAATAAGATATCTTTAAACAGAAACACACATGAAGCAAGGCTACGTATTGATCAGTTGATGAAAATGTGACCAGAGGCTCACAGGAACCTGACCCTGTATTTCCCCTAGGAACAAAGGTCCAATATTCCCTAATTCAGTGTTCTCGACAATTTATAAAGCATAACTACCTCAAATAAAAAGAATCAGCTGCATTTGGATTTCCTTTCTATTCAAGTCTTAGATTTGGGGCTTATGTACTGTTAGTCCAGAAGAGTCTTTGGCTGTTAAAATTACAACTGTGTTTTATAATTATAACAATTATTCTCAAAGTGCTAACAGGAATTTCTTCCAGTCCTTCCAAGAGAATTACAATTCTCTATTTTATTAATACTGTACCGTGTTCAAAAAGGAACCATACTGAAGGCTGAACACCCAGCACAGATGATATAGGAAGGGGTCGGAGATAAGAAGGGAATGAAGAAATGGGTGGCAGCCAGGGAAGTATTAGTAAGTGTTCTTCCATCCCAACCACTTCTGAGACCTCTTGCTCACCCTGGCCAAAAAGTTTATACCACTAGGGAAGGCTTCCTTTCAGGAAAGGGCATGAAGGGTGGGGTTATGTGGATGAGATGTTGATCCAGCCTTTTCATATAGGGAAAGTATAGCCAAGAGGATGGAGTTGTCAATGAATAAATAATACTAATGGTATTTAAGTTGGGGGTCACCTGTTAAAATCAACCGTAGCATAAGGTTATGTTTGTAGGTGGATGTTAACAGGAATTTGTACATGAGCTGTTATTACACAATATCCAAAAAGGGGGAAACCTCTGGCAATCTTTATAAGGTTTTTCTAAGAAAAAAAGCCATTTGTAACTTCAGTGACTGCTGTATCCACAGAATTCACTTTCATTCAATGGGAGAGCAATCTTTGATTTCCAACCCCACTCCCAAAATACCTGATTTTAATAGCAAAGGAGATCAAGGTGGGTTTTTCTTGTTGTCTGTAAGAAATAAGAAAAATTACTTATTTTTGCTTCTGTGAAACCGAGGAAATGTTACATTTTCTTCATTGTAATGCACATGTGACGTTATTTCCCTCAAACCAGATTCTAATTTTCTGTAATTCAGTAGGACAGCTCACAGAACTTTCTAGCCCACAGTTCTCAAGTGCTGTGGAGAAAATTAAATCATTGCACAAGATGGGAAGTGGATGAATTGTGTTGCTTGTAAAAACGTGTGATGATTCACAGATAAGTTTCATCCACAGTGTGAGCCTTTGGGAATACTAAGGAAGGTGATTCGGCTTCAAGGTTTTGAAAATTATTTTCTACTTTTGTGCCCTACTTGTTAAAAATAAAGTTGTATAGAATCAGATCAACAGACAATTATGAGAATTATGGTCAAGTGAGAATAATGTTCTACTCACCTCTAAGTAAAACGTATACTGAAAAAAATCTGAGGTACACATCAGTGTGATAGCCACTACAAGTGTATATTGTAAGATTCAATCATGAAATCTTGCAACTATTATACACTGTCTTGCCCAACCATTAAATACCAAGAATTCTTCCTGTTTCCAAATTTTGGTCTAATCAAAAGAACACATACTTTCCCTTTAAGCATTCAATCCTACTCAGTGTTATTAGGACACTCAGGAATTCTTTTGTGGACTATCAAAGATTTGTCATAACTGGAGAAATCACCTACTGTGTTAACCTTAACTTTGGGGAAAAGGGTTTTCACTTTTTTAATTTCCCTTTCCCTCCTCCTCCTCCTCTCCCCCTCTCACCCCAGCCAGAATGACTAAGGGTACCTTGCATCATATATGCATTTGATCCGTATTAAATAATAATAGTGGTAACAAGGCACAGAAATTGGAGTCAGAGATGGAGTTATCAGATTCTTCCGCTAGGGTGTGGAGAAAATCATAAAATTCCTTTGCTTTTGTTTCCTCAATTATGAAACAGAGGTGAAAATGCTCATCAATTCTCATAAGGCCACGTGGTTTAAATATACAATTGATGGCCAGGCAATTATAACAATTCCAAACAGGAATAGTAAATGATGCTTTAGAAAACCTTGGCTGGTTATTACAGCTTCTGTTTATACATTTGTCTTCTTTAGCAAGGATATGGCTCACATTAAGTATGGGGTTTTAATCTAAATTGACATGTTTCTGGTTAAAAAAGAAAAATGTCAACCAAATGTTAATTTAGGGCACATTGTATTTATATGGGGGAAAAAGAGAGAGAGAGCATCCTGTCTGGGTCATTTTGTCTCTCCACTGTTGACATCTGTGGCTGGCACCAGGGGAGTAGGAGGGGCCCCCGGAGGATTCACTCATGAACCTGGTGGTGGGGACCTTGATGACCGTTGGTCACGCTGCTACAGTACTTTGCACTTGGGGGTATTTGTGAATTTACCACTTCATTGTACTCTGACAACCCCCAGTGTAGCTCATAGAGGTGGATTTAGTTCTCATGTACTCCTGATGAAAGAACCGAAGCTGAGGGAGAGTAAACACCCTGGTGGCCCCAGCCAGTCAGCAGCAAAGAGCCTGGGGCCTCTGGGACCCGACCCAGGGATCATCCCACTAAACTAGCCATTTCCTGGGGCAGGCTGCTGTGGATGGGGGTTGTCGAATTTCCTTACCTGGAGATCTGTAGTGTCATGCCTGCACCTATGGAATAAAGGAAATCCTTTTGGCTGCTTTTTGGATTATCCATGATGAGGGCATGTGGTTTTTTTGAGTTTGGGTTTGGCTGGTTTGGTCTTTGTGTTTATTGTTTGTTTTCTCAGGAGGTGGTTTAATATGCTTCCGCCTCTTGAGGGCTCTAAAATGTGACTTGCTCATCCTTTTTTTCTAAATACAATAAAAATATATTTTTTTATTTTAGAAAATACGAAAAGCATAAACATTCAAAGTAAAATAAGAATCACTTACTACACAGAGAGAACCACTGTTCATACATTGATATACCACCTTTCTGTCTTTGGTAGTTGAAATTATAGGTATAAATACTTGCATAGTCTACTTTTTTTTTTCCCCACATAGCCTTGTATTGTATTTTCAGTGCCATTAAGTGTTGATAAAAACTTAATGTTCATAAAACTAACGTTGATGGTCCCACTAACAATACACTTTTGGAGGTACTCCATTTATTTAACCTTTCCCCAACTGTTGGACAGTTGTCTTGTGCTACTAAAAGGAATACTGCCCTGTATAAAAGAGCACTGCAGGTTGTGCCTCAGTCCTTGTTTGCATTTCTGATTGTGTCCCTAAAATAGATTCCCTAAGAAGAGGTTCAAACATTATGTCTTAAAAAGAGATTCCTAAAAGGAAAGGCACAACCATTTTAAGGCCATTGATACACGCTTCCGAATTACTTTTCGGTGTGTGTGAGGGCTCCTCACGTGCTGAGAAGAACCCGTGACTTGTCTGCCTGGCAGAACCCTGTCATCCGCTCTCTTAGTGTATGATCCGGGATCGTGCATTACTTTTTACAATAGCCTGAGCGTCAACAAGAAGGTAATTGGGAATTTGCTTAGATTTTACTTCATGGATTTTAAAGCCATATATACATGTATATACATATATATTTTTCAGGTTATCAGCTCTTTGGTGCTTCCTGCTATGTTAGTCAGTACTCTCCAGAGAAACAAAACCAATAGGATAGGAGGGAGATGATAGATTTGATAGATGATAGATAGGGATTTATTATAAGGAACAGGCTCACGCAATTATGGAGGCTGACAAATACCGAGATCTGCAGGGTGAGTTGGCAAGCTGGAGACCCAGAAGGGTCAATGGCATAAGCTCCCTTCCAAAGGCTGGCAGGTTTGAGACCTAAGTAGAGCCAGTGTTTTATTTCAAAGCTGAAGGTAGGAAAAAAAACAATATCCCAGCTCAAAGGCAGTTAGGCAGGAGGAATTCCCTCTTGTTCAGGGGAGAATCAACATTTAGTTTTATTCAGATCTTCCACTGGTTGGACAAGGCCCACCCACATTAGGGAAGGCAATCTGCTTTACTCAATCTATCAAATTAAATGTAAACTCATCCAAAAATACCTTTACAGAAACACCCAGAATACTATTTGACCAAATATCTGGGCACCCTGTGGCCCAGTCAAGTTGACACGTAAAATTAACCATCACACTTACACTCTTGTGCCACCTTTGCCTGCCTGTCTACCCAAACCAACAGCTTCAGGGGACTGAAATGGCAACACTTTTTTTTTCTTTAGGACAGGAGCTTTTTCTGGTGGTTTTGCTACTTCACATCATTCAGAAACAGAATGGGCAGGCTTCCCTTAACTTGCGAACATGGTATGTTGTGACATACAGAAACCTGATGATGTGATGGTTAGATTCCAACACCAGCTCTTAAACGCCCAGTCACATAATAGTGTTTCTGAATGTGGAAGTAAGGGTACCATTTCAACTCTAACCAGCCATTTTATCCCCACTGGGAAAAATGTACCCTTTAGTCCCAAGTCAGAATGCCAGAAACATGCAGCTTGCGCCATGCTTCTGCCTCATACAGCAAATCAGGAACCTGGGCCTGGGCAGACAGGATAAGATCTTTGACCCAAGAGCCTCCTTTTCTATACTTTCAAAGTGTCCTGAATTGATAGGAGAATGGGAATTGCTTTACTTCTGAAGTATTATATATCTTTGTCTATTCATTCAGTCATTTATTCATTGCATTCAGTTTTTATTTCATTTTTCAACAGTATCCTCCATGCCAACTTAAGAAGACTATGTGCATAGGGACAAGTGAGGAAGGGAATTAGAAATTCTTTGTTTTAGAGATGCTTGCAAGACATTTCCAAGTTAAGAGTTCAAATTCATGGTCTGCCGGTTACCATTCCTAAATGACCTGTAGATAGGAGTGCCTGGTTTCAAGTTTGGGAATGAACGTAAGGATTATTCAAAATTCAAGAAAAAGATTAAAATATAGGTAACTATCAAATAGTAGAGGGGATACTAGACTGCTTAGAAGTTAAGCCAGATAGAGTGTACTGTATTTCTAAAGTGGAGGTCTATATCAGCCCTGATTGTGTGACTTGATGACCTGGATGCAGAATTTGATATCAAGACAGTGAATTCATTTATTCATTGAATGAGTCAGCAAATATTATGCCAGCTACTTGTGAAAAAGAAGTGGGTCTTAATACTTTTTTTTAAACATCTTTATTGGAGTATAATTGCTTTACAACGGTGTGTTAGTTTCTGCTGTATAACAAAGTGAATCAGCTATACATAAACATACATCCCCATATCTCCTCCCTCTTGCGTCTCCCTCCCAACCCTCCCTATCCCACCCCTCTAGGTGGTCACAAAGCACCTAGCTGATCTCCCAGTGCTGTGCCACTGCTTCCCATTAGCTATCTATTTTACATTTGGTAGTGTATATAATGTCCATGCCACTCTCTCACTTTGCCCCAGCTTACCCTTCCCCCTTCCCCGTGTCCTCAAGTCCATTTTCTACATCTGCGTCTTTATTCCTGCCCCTAGGTTCTTCAGAACCTTTTTTTTTTTTTTAGTTTCCATATATATGTGTTAGCATACGGTATTTGTTTTTCTCTTTCTGACTTACTTCACTCTGTATGAAAGTCTCTAGGTCCATCCACCTCACCACAAATAACTCAATTTCGTTTATTTTTATGGCTGAGTAATATTCCATTGTATATATCTGCCACATCTTCTTTATCCATTCATCCGATGATGGGCACTTAGGTTGTTTCCATCTCTGGGCTATTGTAAATAGTGCTGCAATGAACATTGTGGTACATGACTCTTCTTGAATTATGGTTTTCTCAGGGTATATGCCCAATAGTCAGATTGCTGGGTCATATGGTAGTTCTATTTTTAGTTTTTTAAGGAACCTCCATACTATTTGCCATAGTGGCTGTATCAATTTATATTCCCACCAACAGTGCAAGAGGGTTCCCTTTTCTCCACACTGTCTCCAGCATTTATTGTTTGTAGAATTTTTGATGATGGCCATTCTGATTGGTGTAAGGTGATACCTCATTGTACTTTTGATTTGCATTTCTCTAATGATGAGTGATGTTGAGCATCCTTTCACGTGTTTGTTGGCAATCTGTATATCTTCTTTGGAGAAATGTCTATTTAGGTCTTCTGCCCATTTTTGTATTGGGTTGTTTGTTTTTTTCATATTGAGCTGCATGAGCTGCCTGTATATTTTAGAGATTAATCCTTTGTCAGTTGCTTTGTTTGCTAATATTTTCTCCCATTCTGAGGGTTGTCTTTTCATCTTGTTTATGGTTTCCTTTGCTGTGCAAAAGGTTTTAAGTTTCATTAGGTCCCATTTGTTTATTTTTGTTTTTATTTCCATTTCTCTAGGAGGTGGGTCAAAAAGGATCTTGCTGTGATGTATGTCACAGAGTGTTCTGCCTATGTTTTCGTCTAAGAGTTTTATAGTATCTGGCCTTACATTTAGGTTTTAATCCATTTTGAGTTTATTTCTGTGTTAATATTCTTTTTAAAAAGAAAGTAGAGAGGTATAGAAGGTGGAGGGAGGATCTATAAAACATACCTTTTAATGCAGTCTTCCCAATGACTGCATTGCCATTAAAGAAGATTGCTTATGTAAAGAAACCATATATGTTTTGTACTTTAAAAAATAATGCAGCTTACTGAAGCAGATTGGAGGTTTATTCCTTGAAACTAATAAAAGAGGCTTATGGGAGTTGGAAAGAAATAAAGAGAATGACTTTACAATCATTTGTAGATACACAACTATCTTTAAATGGCCTTTTTACTCTTTTTAATGAAAATATTCAAAAACCTCCACAGTAATGGGTAATTCACCTAGGAACTCATCTTCATTATTTGTGTAATTTTTAATTCCCCCAGCTTTTACTTTCATGTACATCAAAACCACTTAAGGGCTCTAAAAAGATACTGAGGAGAATGCTATGTTTAGAGCAGAAAATTTTATTACTGAATTTACCATAGTGATCATCGTTTGTAAATCTAAGAAGTGAGTCCAATTTATGAACCGATGAAGCAGGAGAAATCATCATGCCTCATTTGCATCCATACACACTGTCATCATGGATTACCTTTGGTTGCATTTTCTCCCCTAGCAGACAGGACACATATTTTATGTCACCTTGAAAGTAGAACTTGATAAAAATCGTGACGCAGTTTATTCCAGCCTCTTTCAAGTATGCAGATCCTTATGACCCAGATATCCAAAAAGTTGTAAATTTCTCTGTCCACATATCCCTGTTTTATTAAAAGAACATCCATTTCTCCCTAATGTACCTAGTAAACATCTGAGTGGGCCCTGTGCTGAGTACTGTGTAAACAAGATAAAGAGATTGCCTGGTTCTACGAATGTTGGCATCAACAGGTGGAAGTGGAGTTACAAACATAATTTGATTCTCCCTTTATTGTTAGGAAAGTGCAAAGACACATCGTCCCCAATACTAAATGCCTCCGAGTAGTTATCTCATTCTGGGGCCAAATGGTACCTAGCTCTTGAGTAAACCCAGGGAGGATAAAGGGAAAGTTCCAAGAGCTATAGTGGCCCACCTGGCTCCCCAGAGCCTCATATATGCCCTCTAGACAAAGGGAGATAATCTTCTATTCTGTATTGTATTGATGCTGTGTTTTAAGATAATAGACTCTGCACACTTCACCTTCCAGTAGCACTTAATTTCTTTAGATTCCTGATGTGCCCGGGGATGTGTATTTAGTCCCACCCAAAAGTTCCCCTGGCAAGTTCTGACCTGTCCGCCCCAGTCCAGGATCACACTATCTAGTGACAGCATTCATGAGGCCCACCTCTGTCAGTCTCCAGAGCCTGATATAACATTCTAATAATAATGGGAGATACCACTGAGCAGCCCTCCCACTGGGCAGAGCATTTTACATACCCTGTGGGCTAACTGCACAATGACTCTGTAAGGAAGTCAGCCATCTTTTACTTTTTCACACGTGGGCGACTTGACATGCAGAGAAGCAGCTTATCCAAGATTGAACCCTGGGAGCTGGTGGCAAGAGCCAGTATTCAAAGCCATGTGCCTGATTCCTTCCTAAGCTCATGTTTTTTTCTGATCCTCCACTGTGCCTCTCAAAGTACTGTGTTGCTTCCCATATTAGTATCAGTATTGTGATAAATGTGATAAACTTCTGTTGGCTTGAGCAGAAATATCGCAAACAATAGTTCACCCTAGAGACATCTGAAGTTGCTGTGGCCTTAGCACAGTATTGCAGGTAGCAGTGTTTGCTGTGTGCCAAACTCTATGCTAGGCACTTTATATACATTATCCCATTGAATCCTCAAATGTGAGATGGGCACCATTTTACCCCACCATTTGAAAAGGCAAAACTGATAGATGGAAAATCTGGAACTCAAACCAAAGGTGTCCAGTTCCACTGCTCACGTGCTGAATCACTGCAGAAAATAACCTTCCCCAACTTTGTTTTTAAAAAACAAAATTGGGGGACCTTCAAGATGGCAGAGGAGTAAGACATGGAGATCACCCTCCTTCCCACAAATACATCAAAAATACATCTACATGTGGAACAACTCCTACAGAACACCTACTGAATGCTGACAGAAGACCTCAGACTTCCCAAAAGGCAAGAAACTCCCCCAGGTACCTCGGTAGGGCAAAAGAAAAAAGAAAAAACAGAGACAAAAGAATAGGGACGGCACCTGCACCAGTGGGAGGGAGCTGTGAAGGAGGAAAAGTTTCCACACACTAGGAAGCCCCTTCACTGGTGGAGACGGGGGTGGAGGTGGGGAAGCTTCGGAGCCACAGAGGAGAACACAGCAACAGGGGTGCAGAGGGCAAAGCAGAGAGATTCCCACACAGAGGATCTGTGCCTTCCAGCACTCACCAGCCTGAGAGGTTTGTCTGCTCACCCGCCAGGGCGGGTGGGGGCTGGGAGCTGAGGCTTGGGCTTCGGAGGTCAAATCCCAGGGAGAGGACTGGGGTTGGCTGCATGAACACAGCCTGAAGGGGGCTAGTGTGCCACAGCTAGCCGGGAGGGAGTCCGGGAAAAAGTCTGGACCTGCCTAAGAGGCAAGAGAACATTGTTTCGGGGTGCGTGAGGAGAGGGGATTGAGAGCACCACCTAAACAAGCCCCAGAGATGGGCACGAACTGCGGCTATCATCACGGACACTGGAGACGGGCATGAGACGCTAAGGCTGCTGCTGCAGCCACCAAGAAGCCTGTGTGCAAGCACAGGTCACTATCCACACCTCCCCTCCCAAGAGCCTGTGCAGCCTGCCACTGCCAGGGTGCCATGATCCAGGGACAACCTCCCCGAGAGAACACACGGTACGCCTCAGGCTGGTTCAATGTCACGCCAGCCTCTGCTGCCACAGGCTCACCCCACATCCGTACCCCTCCCTCCCCCAGGCCTGAGTGAACCAGAGCCCCCTAATCAGCTGCTCCTTTAACCCCATCCTGTCTGAGCGAAGAACAGATGCCCTCAGGCGACCTACACGCAGAGGCAGGGCCAACTCCGAAGTTGAACCCCAGGAGCTGTGCAAACAAAGAAGAAAAAGGGAAATCTCTCCCAGCAGCCTCAGGAGCAGCAGATTAAATCTCCACAATCAACTTGATGTACCCTGCATCTGTGGAATACCTGAATAGACAACGAATTGTCCCAAAATTGAGGCGGTGGACTTTGGGAGCAAATGTAGACTTGGGGTTTGCTTTCTGCGTCTAATTTGTTTCTAGTTTTGTGTTTATTTTAGTTTAGTATTCAGACCTTATTATCATTGGTAGATTTGTTTATTGATTTGGCTGCTCTCTTCTTTTTTTTTTTAATATATATATGTTTCCCTTTTTCTCTTTTTGTAAGTGTGTATGTGTATGCTTCTTTGTGTGATTTTGTTTGTATAGCTCTGCTTTTACCATTTGTCCTAGGGTTTTGCCTATCCATTTTTTTGTGTGTACAGTTTTTAGCACTTGTTATCATTGGTGGATTTGTTTTTTGGTTTCGTTGTTCTTTCTTTCCTTTTCTTATTACATTTTTTTTTATTTTTAATAATTTTTAATAACTTTATTTTATTTTACTTTATTGTTCCCTGTCTTTCTTTCTTTTTTTTCTCCCTTTTCTTCTGAGCTGAGTGGCTGACAGGGGCTTGGTGCTCTGGCCAGGTCTCAGGCCTGTGCCTCTGCAGTGGGAGAGCTGAGTTCAGGACATTGGTCTACCAGAGACCTCCCAGCCCACGTAATATCAAAGGGCCAAAGCTCTCCCAGAGATCTCCATCTCAAACCTAAGACCAGCTCCACTCAACAACCAGCAAGCTACAGTGCTGGACACCCTATGCCAAACAACTAGCAAGACAGGAACACAACCCCACCCATTAGCAGAGAGGCTGCCTAAAATCATAATAAGTTCACAGACACCCCAAAACACATCACTGGACGTGGTCCTGCCCACAAGAAAGACAAGATCCAGTCTCAACCACCAGAACACAGGCACCAGTCCCCTCCACCAGAAAGCCTACACAGCCCACTGAACCAACCTTAGCCACTGGGGGGCAGACACCAAAAACAATGGGAACAATGAAACTGCAGCCTGCAAAAAGGAGAATCCAAACACAGTAAATTCAGCAAAATGAGAAGACAGAGAAATATGTAGCAGATGAAGGAGCAAGGTAAAAACTCACCAGACCTAACAAATGAAGAGGAAATAGGCAGCCTACCTGAAAAGGAATTCAGGGTAATGATAGTAAATATGATCCAAAATCTTGGAAATAGAACGGAGAAAATGAAAGAAACATGTAACAAGGACCTAGAAGAATTAAAGAGCAAACAAACAATGATGAACAACACAATAAATGAAATTAAAAGTTCTCTGGAAGGAATCAATAGCAGAATAACTGAGGCAGAAAAACAGATAAGGGACCTGGAAGATAAAATACTGGAAATAACTGCCGCAGAGCAGAATAAAGAAAAAAGAATGAAAAGAATTGAGGACAGTCTCAGAGACCTCTGGGACAACATTAAATGCACCAACATTCAAATTATAGGGATCCCAGAAGAAGAGAAAAAAAAGGGACTGATAAAATATTTGAATAGATTATACTTGAAAACTTCCCTCATATGGGAAAGAAAATAGTCAATCAAGTCCAGGAAGCACAGAGAGTCCCATACAGGATAAATCCAAGGAGAAACACACCAAGACACATATTAATCAAACTATCAAAAATTAAACACAAAGGAAAATATTAAAAGCACCAAGGGAAAAGCAACAAATAACATTCAAGGGAATCCCCATAAGGTTAACAGCTGATCTTTCAGCAGAAACTCTGCAACCCAGAAGGGAGTGGAGGACATATTTAAAGTGATGAAAGAGAAAAACCTACAACCAAGATTACTCTACCCTTCAAGGATCTCATTCAGATTCGACAGAGAAATGAAAACCTTTACAGACAAGCAAAAGCTAAGAGAATTCAGCACCACCAAACCAGCTTTACAACAAATGCTAAAGGAACTTCTCTAGGTAGGAAACACAGAGAAGGAAAAGACCTACAATGACAAACCCAAAACAAGAAAATGGCAATAGGGGGCTTCCCTGGTGGTGCAGTGGTTGAGAGTCCGCCTGCCGATGCACGGGACACAGGTTCATGCCCTGGTCCAGGAAGATCCCACATGCCGCGGAGCAGCTGGGCCCGTGAGCCATGGCCGCTGAGCCTGCACGTCCAGAGCCTGTACTCCACAATGGGAGAGGCCACAACAATGAGAGGCCTGCGTACCGCAAAAAAAAAAAAAAAAAAAAAAAAAAAGATAATGGCAATAGGAACATACATATTGATAACTACCTTAAATGTAAATGGATTTAGTGCTCCAACCAAAAGACATAGACTAGCTGAATGGATACAAAAACAAGACCCGTATAGATGCTGTCTACAAGAGACCCACTTCAGACCTGGGACACATACAGACTGAATGTGAGGGGATGGAAAAAGATATTCCGTGCAAATGGAAATCAAAAGAAAACTGGTGTAGCAATTCTCATATCAGACAAAATAGACTTTAAAACAAAGACTATTACAAGAGACAAAGAAGGACACTACATAATGATCAAGGAATCAATCCAAGAAGAAGATATAACAGTTGTAAATATTTATGCATCCAACATAGGAGCACCTCAATACATAAGGCAAATGCTAACAACCATGAAAGGGGAAACTGACAGTAACACAATCAAAGTAGGGGACTTTAACACCCCACTTTTACCAATGGACAGATCATCCAAAATGAAAATAAATAAGGAAACACAAGGTTTAAATGATACATTAAACAAGATGGACTTAATTGATATTTATAGGACATTCCATCCAAAAAGAACAGAATACACTTTCTTCTCAAGTGCTCACGGAACAGTCTCCAGGATAGATCATATCTTGGGTCACAAATCAAGCCTTGTTAAATTTAAGAAAATTGAAATCGTATCAAGTATCTTTTCTGACCACAATGCTATGAGACCAGATATCAATTACAGGAAAAAATCTGTAAAAAATACAAACACATGGAGGCTAAACAATACACTACTACCTAACCAAGAGGTCACTGAAGAAATCAAAAAATACCTAGAAACAAATGACAATGAAAACACAATGACCCAAAACCTATGGGATGCAGCAAAAGCAGTTCTAAGAGGGAAGTTTATAGCAATACAATCCTACCTCAAGAAACAACAAACATCTCAAATACACAACCTAACGTTACACCTAAAGCAATTAGAGAAAGAAGAACAAAAAAAAACCAAAGTTAGCAGAAGGAAAGAAATCATAAATATCAGATCAGAAATAAATAAAAAAGAAATGAAGGACACAGTAGCAAAGATCAATAAAACTAAAAGCTGGTTTTTTTTTTTTGTTTTTTTTTTTTTGTGATACGCGGGCCTATCACTGCAGTGGCCTCTCCTGCCGTGGAGCACAGGCTCCAGACGTGCAGGCCCAGCAGCCATGGCCCACGGGCCCAGCCGCTCTGTGGCATGTGGGATCCTCCCAGACCAGGACATGAACCCGTGTCCCCTGCATTGGCAGGTGGACTCTCAACCACTGCACCACCAGGGAAGCCCCTAAAAGCTGGTTCTTTGAGAAGATAAACAAAATTGATAAACCATTAGCCAGACTCGTCAAGAAAAAAAGGGAGAAGACTCAAATCAACAGAATTAGAAATGAAACAGGAGAAGTAACAACTGACACTGCAGAAATACAAAGGATCATGATAGATTACTACAAGCAACTCTATGCCAATAAAATGGACAACCTGGAAGAAATGGACAAATCCTTAGAAATGCACAACCTTCCGAGACTGAACCAGGAAGAAATAGAAAATATAAACAGACCGATCACAAGCGCTGAAATTGAGACTGTGATTAAAAATCTTCCAACAAACAGAAGCCCAGGACCAGATGCTTCACAGGCGAATTCTATCAAACATTTAGAGAAGAGCTAACACCTATCCTTCTCAAACTCTTCCAAAATATAGCAGAGGGAGGAACACTCCCTAACTCATTCTATGAGGCCACCATCACCCTGATATGAAAACCAGACAAAGATGTCAAAAAGAAAGAAAACTACAGGCCAATATCACTGATGAACATAGATGAGAAAATCCTCAACAAAATACTAGCAAACAGAATCCAACAGCACATTAAAGGGATTACGCACTATGATCAAGTGGGGTTTATCCCAGGAAGGCAAGGATTCTTCAATATACACACATCAGTCAATGTGATACACCATATTAATAAACTGAAGGAGAGAAACTATATGATCATCTCAGTACATGCAGAAAAAGCTTTTGACAACATTCAACATCCATTTATGATAAAAACCCTTCAGAAAGTGAGCATAGAGGGAACCTACCTCAACATAATAAAGGCCATATATGAGAAACCCACAGCCAGAGTCATTCTCAATGGTGGAAAACTGAAACCATTTCCACTAAGATTAGGAGCAAGACAAGGTTGCCCACTCTCACCACTATTATTCAACATAATTTTGGAAGTTTTAGCCACAGCAATCAGAGAAGAAAAAGAAATAAAAGGAATCCAAATCGGGAAAGAAGAAGGAAAACTGTCACTGTTTGCAGATGACATGATACTATACATAGAGAAGAATCCTAAAGACGCTACCAGAAAAATACTAGAGCTAATCAATGAATTTTGTAAAGTAGCAGGAAACAAAATTGATGCACAGAAATCTCTTGCATTCCTATACACTAATGATGAAAAATCTGAAAGAGAAATTAAAGACATTCCCATTTACCATTGCAACAAAAAGAATAAAATACCTAGGAATAAACCTACCTAAGGAGACAAAAGACCTACATGCAGAAAACTACAAGACACTGATGAAAGAAATTAAAGGTGATACAAATAGATTGAGAGGTATACCATGTTCTTGGATTGGAAGAATCGACATTGTGAAAATGACTATACTACCCAAAGAAATCTACAGATTCAATGCAATCCCTATCAAACTACCACTGGCATTTTTCACAGAACTAGAACAAAAATTTCACAATTTGTATGGAAACACAAAAGACCCCGAATAGCCAAACCAATCTTGAGAAAGGAAAATGGAGCTGGAGGAATCAGGCTCCCTGACTTCAGACTATACAACAAAGCTACAGTAATCAAGACAGTATGGTACTGGCACAAAATCAGAAATATAGATCAATGGAACAGGATAGAAAGCCCAGAGATAAACCCACGCACATATGGTCATCTTATCTTTGATAAAAGAGGCAAGAATTTACAATGGAGAAGAGACAGACTCTTGAATAAATGGTGCTGGGAAAACTGGACAGCTACATGTAAAAGAATGAAATTAGAACACTCCCTAACACCATACACAAAAAATAAACTCAAAATGGATTAAAGACCTAAATGTAAGGCCAGACACTATAAAACCCTTAGAGGAAAACATAGGCAGAACACTCTATGACATAAAACACAGCAAGATCCTTTTGACCCACCTGCTAGAGAAATGGAAATAAAACCAAAAATAGGGCTTCCCTGGTGGCGCAGTGGTTGAGAGTCTGCCTGCCCATGCAGGGGACACGGGTTCGTGCCCCGGTCCGGGAAGATCCCACATGCCGTGGAGTGGCTGGGCCTGTGAGCCATGGCCGCTGAGCCTGCACATCCGCAGCCTGTGCTCTGCAATGGAAGAGGCCACAACAGTGAGAGGCCCGCGTACCAAAAAAAAAAAAAAAAAAAACCCAAAAATAAACAAATGGGACCTAATGAAATTTAAAAGCTTTTGCAAAGCAAAGGAAACCATAAACAAGACAAAAAGACAACCCTCAGAATGGGAGAAAATATTTGCAAATGAAGCAACTGACAAAGGATTAATCTCCAAAATTTATAAGCAGGTCATGCAGCTCAATATCAAAAACAAACAACCCAATCCAAAAATGGGCAGAAGACCTAAATGGACATTTCTCAAAAAAAGATATACAGATTGCCAACAAACACATGAAAGGATGCTCAACATCACTAATCATTAGAGAAATGCAAATCAAAACTACAATGAGGTATCACCTCACACCCGTCAGAATGGCCATCATCAAAAAATCTACAAACAATAAATGCTGGACAGTGTGGAGAAAAGGGAACCCTCTTGCACTGTTGGTGGGAATATAAATTGATACAGCCACTATGGCAAATAATATGGAGGTTCCTTAAAAAACTAAAAATAGAACTACCATATGACCCAGCAATGCCACTACTGGGCATATATCCAGGGAAAACCATAATTCAAAAAGAGTCATGTACCACAATATTCATTGCAGCACTATTTACAATAGCCAGGACATGGAAGCAACTTAAGTGTCCATCAACAGATGAATGGCTAAAGAAGGTGTGGCAGATATATACAATGGAATATTACTCAGCCATAAAAATAAACGAAATTGAGTTATTTGTGGTGAGGTGGATGGACCTAGAGACTGTCATACAGTGTGAAGTAAGTCAGAAAGAGAAAAACAAATGCTAACCCATATATATGGAATCTAAAAAAAAATGGTTCTGAAGAACCTAGGGGCAGGACAGGAATAAAGACACAGACGTAGAGAATGGACTTAAGGACACAGGGAGGGGGAAGTGTAAGCTGGGACGAAATGAGAGAGTAACATTGACATATATACACTACCAAATGTAACATAAAACTAGTGGGAAGCAGCTGCATAGCACAGGGAGATCAGCTCGGTGCATTGTGTCCCCCTAGAGGGGTGGGATAGGGAGGGTGGGAGGGAGACGCAAGAGGGAGGAGGTATGGGGATATATGTATACATATAGCTGATTCACTTTGTTATACAGCAGGAACTAACACACCATTGTAAAGCAATTATACTCCAGTAAAGATGTTAAAATATTTTTTTTAATTATAAAAGAAAATTGTAACACTTTTTACTGGTGAGGCTAGTGATTTCTGGCTTCTATCCTATTCAAGTTGACTACTGCCACTGAATACGATGACACCTGTTTTCCTCCCACTGTGCACATATTAGAACTTTACAGTAGGGATTATACTTGAGTAGTCTCTAGGCTCTATGGCTCAGTACAGAATGGTAAGGTTTTATGGTAAATTGTCAGCATAAGCATGGCATTCTACTATAATCATTAATTGAATAAATTAAAGTTTTATTCGATTGAAAAAAAGATGGCATTATACGGGGCATGCGCGTATGTGTATGTGTGTGTGTGTGTGTGTGTAGGATATGCTTTTACTTGCATTAGCCAAGAAGTCAGAACCTGAACATATGACTGGAGATTCAAATATCTGAGTAACAATATTACTTTCTGACAGAGAACTATTTACTGGAAGATTCTCAGTAGGAATTGAATTGCTTTTATTAGTTTATTTTAAATGTGCATTTCCCTTTTGTACCTCTGTTTCAAAAGGGAGTATTTACGCTATTTCAGAATGTGTGAACATCCTCCATTTACTGAGCCATGGAAGATGTTTTCTGCCAGTTCCCCGGTTCAGCAGCTCTCAGTGAGTTCCAGTTAAGCCAGAAAAAAACTGCTGCCATCCTGCTCATCGTCTTTGGCGAGCATTTCCTAACCCATCCCCCTCCTGCACAGAGCAGCGGATCCCCACACTGGTGTCTGCAGGGCCATTTAGGAATCTCCTCTGATCCCATCCCTCTGTTATTCCTCTTCTCACTGCTTTGCTATTCTATACTCAGTTTCCAACTTAATAGAAATGCAGGTGCGCACATGAGCGTCTAGGTTTACCAAAATACACATTTTTCTTGAGTGCTTCCCTCTTGGAGTGTGTGGACAAAGCCAGCATATGATCTTCCCATTATCACGCTGTTTTAATGTCTAACTGACAGATGCCTGTCAGTAAAACAAGGCAATAATGGGCAGAAAATATCTCTGCTCTTAGAGAGCAAAAAAGAAAGACCCTGGATTCCTGTCGTCTCAGAGACACTTGTCAGCCGTTGTTAAGGAAGACTTATAAATGCCTCTGTGGCGAATACCTCTGAATGGCCTGAATGTTTTCACCCTTATTAGTGAGAAGGTGAAAAGGGAGCTGTTTCTCATACATGTGCAAGTTTCACCCACATGCAGTTTCTTTCTTCCCCTAGTGGAAGCTTGCCCATCGTGTTAATGTGCCACCATTGCAGCCTGGAGCTGGGTGTGGCCATGCCAGATGGCACCTGCAGGCTTCATTGGACAGGAATGGTTTCCTGATGGGTCACAGACGAAGCCCAAAAATCTAGTACAGACTTGATGACCTTAGCTAGTCAGTCTGAAGTGGTGTAGTTCTGCCGACTGGCTTCTACACTGGCGGCACCTTCAGATATATTCAGTGAATGATAAGACAGTGGAAGTCACTTGCTCACAGGAGCAAGTGACACCAAGTCAACTGTGCTGCAGTAAGCCGAAGAGGGTAGATTTTAAGATTGTTCTTGTTTTCCTAAGGGATCGGTAAATGCAGAAGACCTCTGTCTTCAGGGAGTGTTCAGCCTAGGGAAAGACTCTATCAACCCTAAAGACAAGAGTCGTATACCAAAGTAGGCAAGGGAAACAGTGCCTGGCCTTCCAGTGAGAAGAGAGATACACAATGGCAGGGACTTGGGCTCAGACATATTTTGTGTCCTTTTTCATTACAAATCCAGTTCTCTATACTCAAGCAGAAGGGTTAGTTATTGCGTGGTGATTTGACTTTTTTTTAAATTTCAATAAAGACAGATGGACCTTTAAGAATAACATAGAAAGCAACAAAAACAACTCAGTTACTATAGGATGTACCTAAAGCAACAATTCCTTACTCTGAAAATTGGCAGTCAAAGGAAAGAATTAAGCAGTTATTATGGCTTCTCTGTGCAAATTGTATTTCAGAATGACCAGATTGCAAGTGTTGATGAAGGAAAATTCTTTTTCACATGAGAACTCTAGCCACTAAATGTGGAAGGGAAGTTAGAATCGGAAAAGCATAATTCTGTAGCCCCCAAATGAAATCATTGATTCAAGCACCTGTCATAAATGGGATGCAATCATTAGCCCATTAGGTATGTTATGGGGAACTCCACAATGGAGGAATCAGGCTGCCCTCACCTGAACCCTCTAAAAGTGGTTCATTGTTATCTTAGGAGCCTGCCCGCTCTGATGCAATAGGTAAGTACACAACATGAGCTATTGTTGCAGAAGAGTTGAACTTGAACTTAAACCAATCAGTAAGGTTCCAGAAAATACAGGGGATAGAAGAACAAGTTAAATGATACTACAAGAAAAATTAAAAACGTAGCTATTGGGATGGGGCTTAAGAGGAGCCCTGTGCCAGTTTCTTTAGCAAGACATTAGCAAGGGGGAAAAAGGGAGGTGGCTGTGTGCAAGTGAGAGGGACTTAGATGTGTCCAAATGTTACACCTTGTCTGGATCATTTAAACAAAGCAACCATAAAAGATTTTTCAAGACAGTTGGAGAAATTTGAATACAGTTTGGGTAACAGATGATAACAAGGAATTATTAAGTTTGTTAGGTATGATAATGGTTTTGTGGTTCTATAAGAAATGTTCATATTTTTAGAAATTCATACTTAAGTATGTAGGGGTAAAATGACAATTTCTGAGACTTGCATAAAAATCTTAATAGGGTGGAAGGAAGGAAGCAAGGGTGAAACAGGTGTAGCAAAATCTTGCTAGGTTGGGATGATGAAGAATATGTGGGGTTACTGTAGTTTTCTCCCTATTTGTTTGAAATTTTTCTTGATAAAAATATTTTTTAAAAAGAGTAACAGCTCTCTCAGAAGGTGGTGGGGAATCCACTGGAGATGTGATTAGAAAAAGGTCATTACCTGATGGTCAAAAATTTTATGTTTTTTTTCTTTTTTTTGAAGATATCCTTTATTTTAAAAAAAAAAGAAAGCTAGTTTTCTAAGATTTGGGGGGTAGTCACTGGAAACCAATTTCATGGCTTCATGTCAAGCAATTGGAGGAGAATTTGGGAGACAAATAGTCTGCAATGTGAAAGTGAATGCTGATCTTAGCTGGAATAACTTGCTTTCTTCAGTGTCTGCAGTGGCTGGTCTCCAGGGACTTATCTGGCTACATGTGTTTTTCACATTTATTAGTGAAATTGGAGAGTCAAGAGTAAAACACAGTCCTCGGGAACATTGTGTTCATTTGTGACACACTAGAGATTTTTTAGCCCATAAAGCAAATGAACGAGCTCCATAGGGGTATAACTGTTATTTTCACCCTCAAAGGCAGTAAAGACCCACTGTATTTACTAAGTAATTAGAGAATAGAAAATGAATAGTGCTATGAAAATAGAAAAATAGACTCTCACTATTGCTATTAATAGTCTAATTTTTTTGTCTGTTCTGAAGGAAAACTACCATCAGATGAAAATTTCAAAGTAAAGGTAGACCTCTGCTTTAATATTTGGTTGTTTGGTCTTGGATAATAAGTTAATTCAGTGTCCATGTAAGGTTGTTTTTGTTTCTGTCAAACAAGAGGGGTCACATTAAGGAACCTCACTCATTGTTTTTGCAAGGAGGAATGCACAAAGAAATGAACAGACCAGATATTTGATTTAGGACCTTCCTCCTGAGTGATTGACTGGCCTAAGGGAAGACAGCCCTCCACTAACTGATGCCCTGGAGCATTTCTAGCAGACTTTAAACACTCTGCTCCCGTGGAGGCTTGGGGAGAGAGTGGGCTGGTTCTCACACTAAAAAATGTCCAGATGAAGCTGACACTCCAATGGGTGTGGGCTGGGTAAGATGCGGGGCCAATGCAACCATCAATGTCAAGATGCAGGGCAAGATGGGACAGAGGAGCAAGTGCGGGAGGGGGCATGTGCTCTACTTAGAAAACAGAAGGCCTGAGAGGCCCCTTTGAAGGGGTTTGGAAGCGCTTTGCATTGAGGTAAATAGGAAGTATCAATACGAATGAGGCCCTTTTTGCCACCGATTTCACGGTCCACAAGAATCCAGAGTATACAGCTGTCAAGAAGTTAAGTGATAAAGTGATCTCAGATCACTTGGTCCTTGGCTGACTGTTAGTTTTTTCTTGTGCTTGTTTATATCTTGATGGTTTAAAAGACTGGACACATTCTAGGGAACCAATAAAAAGAAACTGTGGTTTTTGTGTGTATGTGTGAGCGTGTGTGTAGTGGAAGGAAAGGGGAGCAGTGTCCAAGAGCTGAGAAGAGTAATTCCAGGGAGCATTTCTGTGTTTTTTACCTATGTTATACAAGACTGTCAAAACAGAACTGTCAGCAGTTCTGCCCCCAAAAGACATTCGCTTGGGAAGATGGTAGGGTAGTAAGGATGACTACAGAGGGGTGGGCTAGGCAAGGGGATTAGAGGTAGGGTCTGGAAGGGACCTCTTCCCCACCCTGGTCCTCAGCTGATATGAGCTCACCCTGCTGCACTGCAATCTTAAGCACTGCCGGTTACCAAGTGACCACCACAGGCCAGGCACATACCTACCCCAGGTCCAGCGTGTCAGGGAGGAAACTGAGGCTTAGGGCCAAGTAAATTTTGAGTAGCAGTTCAAAGCCAGGACTCCTTGATCCAAAACTAGGGCTCTGTCCCCTCCCCAACAAAGGCTCCCAGAGGTACCCCTGAATCCAAAGCCAAGTATGTACAAAGGCAACACAGAAACACCCGGAGACTCTGACCACATGGGAAAGAACAAGTGGCGTTTGGGGGACTTTCAGTAATATGAAGCATATGACAGGGAGCCCACCCATAATGCCAAAGACAGAGCTAAAAAGCAAAATCCAAAGAGGTTTTGTCTTCGCTCTGCACTTGCCTTACTATTCCTTGGCGAGCTGAGTAACTTCGGATATCCTCGTGTGTAAATGGAGGTCCACCAGCCACACGTCTCCTGGGGCTCCAGCAAACACTGCAGGGAGACCTAGGCCTCGGAGCCTGGCGGAATGCAGAGCTTGGACCCTACCCCGTGAGAGAACAAGACTACAACCTCCCCATGGTCTTGGTGAAATGCAGCTGGGGAAAGCCCCAAGGAACCCTGGGGCTTAAAATAAGCCACAGCTGGCTTTATTCCAGGCTCTGGGAGGCTGGGGTCAAGATGGAGCACACCTGTGTAGCTAGTACGGCGTTGTTTGTGTGGAGGAGGGTGAGATACGACTTGGAATGGACCCCAAATCAACTTCCTTTAATGGCGGGCATTCACTTGGAGGCTGGTGGAAGATGTGTATGAACCTATCCACAAATCCAGAACTTGTAGTCCTTAGAGCGTATTCAGCCCTCATTTGTAGCCAAAATATTTTCCTTCCATAGCATCAGATATCCTGGTCAACGTGCCGTACCCTCCATACCTTCCTTACGCTGAACAGGTAGCCGTTTGGCACTGGGCACACTGAATATCATTTGAAGCATACACTTTTCTCATCTCTGAGTAACGACGTCCCGTGAACATCTCATTGTGCTTTGCCTGCTCCCCTCTATTTTTTAAACTTGACGTTTAAACTTTTCTGATGTGCCCTGATTGTTCCCGAGCCCCTGGAACTCAACCAGGCAGCTCATGGCTCTCCTAGCTCAGCAGGGCTCCTTGTGCAGGACCAGTTGTTATTTACAAGTGTGATTCAGCTGTCGCTGTGCCTCTGAACACACAGGGTCGTTGTAGGATTTTAATTGCCATTTTCCTCTATATAATTAAAATGAAGTGAAAAAAATGGGATAGCCTCCAAAATCTGAATTAATTTCGTGAGTACTTCTTGAGGGGAAAAAATATGTATAAATATGATAATCGTTACTTGCTTTGCCTTCAGCAGAACTAGAGGATTTTACCTGGCTGAAAAAAATATATAGTCATTTTAAATGGAAGAAAAATTAGCCTGATACTCCTTGTGGCTGAGAATCAGAATTAATAACGTGGATGGGAAATGATAAATAACTCTGGATATCAATTTCAAAAAGAACATTGGGAACAAGCTGTAACTCTCTCTGGATCCAACTTGCCTTATGCTGGTCTGGGTTTTTTTCTTTCCATGGTTCATCGTTGGTGTTTACCCGTTTCTCAATAAAATGCCATAACCCCCAAATCAAAAATTCCTTCATGCTCAGAAACAGGCATTTCACCTGCTTGCTCTGCTCTGTAAGCGTGACAATGAGCACGTAGCAGGGAAGAATGAAACGACAAAAAGAGAAGTCGTTTTTTTGTTTGTTTGTTTTTTTAATTCACTGGGCTCCCAGTGTTTCACTCTGCAGACTCATCAAGCACCTGATGGACATGTTTATAAAGACTTGGATGGTCACTTTATTTGGAATGACAAACTCTCTGCTCTACATAATGAGGTCAGTGAAGCATCCAGAAAAGAAATGTATAATTTGGTAGCTTGGGTCTGTAGGCACAGCCCTGCTGCGGCTATTTAAGTTTAATGAAGCAGCTATTTTGCCGCTAACACGCTCTTCGTGAATAGCCTCCTTGGTGCGTTTTTGAAAACTTAAGTGTTGCTGGTAATCATGTCCCAGCAATCTCCTTGGAGAGCCTTTGTGCCATGTTCTCAGAAGAAATATGCTGCTTTTACATGTTAATGGTTTTGAAATTAGTCATGTGCTCCATTTCCATTGGAAAGGAAGGTCAGTGTGTGATTTCTTGCCTGCCTTCATTTTTTCTGAACATTCAGGATACTCTTAAGTCAGTCCATCAGCCATGCAGTGCACTGTCTGTTTATAACATGCCTGAAAAGCCAGGGAAATGTTCTATCAAAGAGCGATCCTATTCTCAGAGACTGTTCTTAGAATTCAAAGTCTAAAAATCCAACTCAGAGGGGAAAGTTCCTGGACAGGCCATTATTGCTATTTTTTCCCCTTTCAATCACTGACCGACTTGTATCATCCATTCCTTGGCCTCATTAGAGGAGGCCTTGCTCCCTGAGTATGCAGCTCCTCGAAGGAGACTAAAAGACATTTTCGAGATCCTTTTTGAGGCAGATTTGCTCATGTAAAACTAAGGTCAGTTTTCTGAATCCTGGAACAGCATTAATGATGCACAGCTCTGTGGGAGCAGAAAGCCGTCTAGCCATTCCATAGTTCTGCACTCTCATTCCCTCAAATGTAGGGCATTGGGTGGTATCCCCCGAACTGGCAAGGGCATGATTGCTAGGGGGAAGGTGCCATGTCCTCATGGCTCTGCAGCCCTGGAGAGGGTCTGGGGAACACTCCATACTGTTTGGTGGAAATGTAAAGCAGGATTTGAAATGGTTAGACCCTGCACCACCAGAAACTTCCTAGGAATACCTAGTAAGTTCTCAAAAAATGCTTGTTTGAATGGATAAAATAATGAACGAATCCTTTGATTTGCTTTGTTGGCCAACTCTGGCTTTGGAGGTCATACAGGGCCCTTCCGGGACATACTGAGCACCTGAGGAGCCTACCTTTTAAAACCTCTGGAATTAGCATTAGGGTTGAATTTGGAGGTCCAGTCTGGCTCTAGACTGCCCCGCGGAGCTTGGGCCTGCTCAGACCACTGCCCATGCAGCCCACACGACCAGATTAGCACCAGGGTGCACACACCGTTATGCTCTTGTTTTCACCTTTAAATCCTGTGGGTAATTTTTATACCCAAATAGAGTTGCCAACGCACCAGGTACCTCCCCAAAATAGCCTTCTTATCCTACATCTGAGAGATTAAAGTTGACTTGCACTGAAAATGCAGTTCTGATAGAAGCAGGCTTAAAAAGGCAGCTGGGTGTGGCTTGTGTTTTCTTTTCCAGTGTATTTAGATTAGCTAAGATAATGGTAGCTGCTGGAAAAAATAGACACGAATACCAAATATAATAGCAGTTTTTCATCGGGTATCTGTACTAAACATTTTAATGGAAAAGGGCAACCTGTGTTGGGGGGTGTGAAGGTGACAGGTCTTGGGAGGGTGAGGAGACACAGGCTGCAAGCAAGACTCCCTTTGTGCTCCCCGCGGGGAGGGATGGAGTGGCACAAGGTCAGGGCTCAAGTGTGACCCAGAGGGAGCAGTGGGTACAAACTGACCAGCCACGGAGGAGAGCAGTTACACAAGACGGAAGAGATGCAACCCAGGCCAGGAAAAGAGCAGGAAAGGTTAATATAGTAATAAAATACGCATGTGCATGACTGCCTGTGCACGGCTCATTCCAGCTTCCAGAGCACGTTCACATGTCTCATCTTATTTGAGGCCTCACAAACAACCAGATGAGCTGGCTCAGGAAGTATCAATACCCTAATTTCAAATGCAAGTAATCTCAGCAAAGTCGGAGAGACTGAATGGTTTACGCTGGCGTGTGGTGAGCCAGGGTGCAAGCTTGGGTGTCCTGCCTCTGAGAACAGAGCCTTGCCCATAACTCTGTGGTCCTTATGGAGGTTCGGGGGCTGTGAGGCAAGAGGGCTGCACAGGTGAGCGGGGCTCTCTTCCCTGCCCTTCCCCCTCATCCTCTGGACACATCCTCATGATGCCAGCCATGTTCCCATGGAAATCACTTACTGACAGCAGAAACGCAGCCACAGTTAGGTGCAGCCTGGTTGGGTCCTTGCTTTTATGAAACTGTACTCTGTCCTTTAAAGGGGTCACAGTTTCACAGACAGGCCTTTTTATCTTTACCATTGTCTAATCAGGCTTTCACTTCTGTAGCCACTCCTTCCTTTTCTATTTGTCTCCCTCTCATCCACCTATTCCCAGCCCTCCCACTGAGTGCAGCTGAATTTGGCCAATGCCAAATCATGCTTTATTCTCAGCCTGAGGAATTACATAAGGTGTGAAGCCTGGCCAACAAAGAACTCCTCCCATCAGTGTAATTTGAGGTTTCAAGTGTCTATGGACACCACTCCCTCCCAGCATCATGTTTTTTGTCCTGAGAAATCCCAGAGAGCAGCGCTCTTGGGTGGACTTCCTAGGGGCGGTATTAATAAGAAAGCGGTCAAATGGCACTTGAAATTTTGCGGAAAGATCAGTGGAAGACCAGTGCTAGGCTACAAACCCACAGCTCAGCTCTTTCTAGCATCCACGGCAGCAGCCTGCTGTTTTCCCAGGTGGCTCTGAAAGAGACAGGGAAATGCAGTGGGCCATTTGTCACTGCCTGAGGTGCAACACAAGCATGCCAATTGGTGCCCGCAGCCTGCAAGGCCCACTCCTGCCCCACACCTTGATCTCAGCCCCTGGGCTGCTTCTTTTTTTTTTTTTCCCCAGTCGCACCACACAGCACGTAGGGATCTTAGTTCCCTGACCAGGGATTGAACCTGTGACCCCTGCATTGGAAGCACGGAGTCTTAACCAACTGGATCACCAGGGAAGTCCCCCTGGGCTTCTTCTTTTTTTTTTTTTTTTTTTTAATGGTACGCGGGCCTCTCACCGTTGTGGCTTCTCCCGTTGCGGAGCACAGGCTCCGGACGTGCGGGCTCAGCGGCCATGGCTCACGGGCCCAGCCGCTCCACGGCATGTGGGATCCTCCCGGACCGGGGCACGAACCCGTGTCCCCTGCATTGGCAGGCGGACTCTCAACCACTGTGCCACCAGGGAAGCCCGCCCTGGGCTTCTTTTGACTGAGGTTGGGGAGGTGTGCTTCCTTCTCTCCTCCTCCACCTGATTTGATTCCCTCTCTGGGGCTGAAACCAACTCAGTGCTTCCCACCAGGATCGAGGTGCCCATCCTCTGTGTAGTCCCTCCCACCCCACTTTCAATTCAAGACATGGTCTTCGAGGAGTGTGCGGACTCACCCTGTCGTGCAGGACTTAGTATCTCAGGGTTATTCTGGTGTGTGCTGGTCAGTGGAGGTGCTGGCGTGTTCTTCAGTGAGTGCTGGACTCGAGTATCATTTCAATCCTAAGTTGGGTTCAGGGTTCTGCAGAGATGGCATGAGGGAAAGAGCCAGGGCTTGCTTGCAGAAGAAGGCAAGGTTGAGGAGCCTTTTATTTCTTTATGCCCAACTCAGTGCCTGGCACTCTCTGTGAATGGAATAAACTGATCAGATGGTGGGTAATATCCCTTTCACCTTTGAGAAGACAAGTGAAATGAAGAATATCAACCAGAAGTGAAACTACAGTTTTAAGGAAACTCTACTTCCAGAACTGGTTTTTTTTTTTTTTTTTTTTTGCAGTATGCGGGCCTCTCACTGTTGTGGCCTCTCCCGTTGCGGAGCACAGGCTCCGGACGCGCAGGCTCAGCGGCCATGGCTCTCGGGCCTAGCCGCTCCGCGGCATGTGGGATCTTCCCGGACCGGGGCACGAACCCGTGTCCCCTGCATCGGCAGGTGGACTCTCAACCACTGCGCCACCAGGGAAGCCCTCCAGAACTGTTTTAAGGGCATTTTATTGCAAATTTAGGTCAGACATTTAGAACAACTTCCTTTGGTGAGGACTTAATCCAGTCTAGTTATAAGTGAATGAACTTGGGAACCTTGTGTGTCTGAGTGGCATTCCCCTCACTAAGGGCGGCCTCACCGTTGACCAGCCTGGCCTCCTTTTCTCACTCTGCATCCCTTCTCTGCCTCCTTCCAGCTCCGTGGAGTGGAAGGAGGGAATGCTTGGCCCTCTGAGCTGGAGTTAATGCAAAACCCGAAAATAGACTCTCAGACTGCACCCAGACATAATGATTCCGTGAGGCAAGAAGGTCACTGTGTCTGCTTTTCCTGCCAACACACCCCTGGCTCTTACTCTGTGGCTGCCTTGTGAAGCAAGAGAGCTGTGCCAGGAAGTTACACTTTGTGACTGTGAGGCATTATGAGAATTTAAAATCATGTCAATGGGGATTTATAAGGGCAGGCCAGGGGACAGGGGTTAGACACAGATTTCGAAGCCGACCTTTGAACATCCTTTTTGTTCTGTGGCCCCAGCTACAAATCAACTCCACCCTGCCAACCCTGCCAAAAATTAAAAAGTTTACTGTGGTTATTCAAGTGGTGGAGTTTTGAGTGATTTTTATTTTCTTTGTGCTGTTCTATACTTTCTGTAACGTATATTCTTGTTTTTGCAATGTGGAAAAAAAAAAAAAGCAACAAATCCTATTTAACGAGGAAAAGTATACTAGCTAATCATCTCATTGTGTTTCTTGAATGCTTGGTACCTGGGGGTTGAGAAGCCCACCGGAGTCGTGACAGTGACATGGAAGGGGCAGCCCTGCCTCTGCCCCACATCAGGCCTAAGACCAGGGCTGGTGTCCACAGCCCTCGCCCCATTGCCAGGTTCCAAAGGGCTCCTGGAAGAGGCCAGACCGCAGACCCTGAGAGGACTAGAGGCAGCCTAGGAGAACAGGAAAGGGAGCCAGCCAGACACCTCGGCAGGAAGGAGGGGATTCCGTTCCCATCCAATGGTCAGGCCTGTGGGATATGTGCTTGTCAGCAGGGACAGTGTCAGCTCAAGTTCATCTGGAAACACTGCGTTCTCCTCCTGAGAACGTCCAGTTGCTGCACATTGTTCTGGAAGTTGGGCAGATCCTATTTTCCAAACCTGTAAGAGTCGAGTAAAATGTAACAAATATCTGGGAGAAAATAACCCTTTGAGGAATTCCAAACATGCTCTTAGGGTTGGGAAGCAAATTTATTTAGACTTGGGGCCTTGATCACCCAGACTGGTTATTGATGGGAACTCAGTCTATCCATCAAGCCTGCCACTGTCCACTGAGTCCAGGCTGTCCCAGGCTCAGGAGCTCGAGGTGAGCAGACTGGGCAGAGATGGTCCGTACGGACCATGAAACGGTGTCCTCTCACCTTTAGACATAAAGAATTCCTCCTGCAAGTTTCTCTTAAGTCCTCTATTTCTTACACATCACGTGCAGCTCTATTATTGGATGCAGCGGGGTTCCTTACTCCACTGGATCTGAAGGCTTTGAACTTGAGGTCAAGTTCAAGCCCACAGCACACAGATTGGGAACAGAATTTCTTGCACTCTGTGTGGTAGACTATGTGTCAGTGAGGTAAGGCCCTTATTAAGAATGGATTATTCTTCATAGGTGGCAGAGATCTCATTCATCAGTTTCTTGCATTTGCCTGTGTGTTCCCCTATGATAAGGCAAGTGTCCCTGGATTTTAAGTGGTACACAAAAACCCAAAAACTTAGTACTAATGTATTTATTGTAATGTCCTTTACAAATATGTATAACAAGCTCATCAAACTTATCATTTCATGAATAACTTTAAGACAAGGCTAAAATAGGTTAACTTTTTAAAGGAAAGTAATTTTCAAGACACATTGAGCAGATACTTGTGTTATGGAACACAGATATGGGAAAAGTCAGAAAGGTGGTGCATTTTTTTTTTTTTTTTTTTAATTTTGGCTGCACCGGGTCTTACTTGCAGCATGTGGGACCTAGTTCCCCGACCAGGTATCAAACCCAGGCCCTCTGCGTTGGAAGCGTGGAGTCTTAACCGCTGGACCACCAGGGAAATCCCCCCAAGCGGTTTTAATAATGGTTCTAGTAACTTTGAGAGAGTGTTAACGAAGACTTACTGCTTCTCTGGCCCAGAGTGCGAGAAGTGCTTATCTTCGCTTCAGATCTGGCTGCAGGGTCATCTTGCCCTCCCCTCTCTGATCCTCGATGTTTACGGACGCTGACATGCTCGGTGTCCTGTTCATAACCACGTCCACTGTCTCTTGTGGGCTGAGTGTGCGCATGCGTTTTAAATGGTAGCAAGATAATGTACGGCGTCTAGGCCACCCCTGTTATTTCTATTAAATAATGACATGATGATGGTGGCCTGTAATTGTCCATTTTCTATTAACCACCCTGACCAAGTAAACTGTTTTCTGATCTCTCTTAGATGGAAATCCTGTATGAATGTGGAAGCCATTAGCAGAGTAATTGCTGTCCGTTACCATGACAACCAGCCGCTGCAGTCACCTGCCCGAAGTGCTGCCAGACTGCACCAGTTCAGCTGCACCCGTGGTGAAGACCGTGGAGGACTGTGGCAGCCTAGTGAATGGGCAGCCGCAGTATGTCATGCAAGTTTCAGCCAAGGACGGGCAGCTGCTTTCAACAGTAGTGCGGACCCTTGCCACCCAGAGGTAGTACCACCGTTAAAATCAATTCGGAGGGCTGTCAGATGGGAAATGCTACAGGGAATGTAATTAGTGCTCAGGTCTTTGTGTCAGATGAGAGGAGGTACTGGGAGGGGAAAAAAAAAAAACTACACATGTTCTGTCATGGCCGTTTCTATAGCAATGGGGCAAAAAGATAAAACTCACGTTGTGGACGTTTCCGCTTAAAGTCACACTTGCAGAGAGGCAGGCAGGGGAGGATCCCACAAGACACAGGGTTACTTGCTTAACATGTGTTATGTTGACCTTACTACGGTAATTACATTTTCGTTGTCTCCAGGTGCTAACAAAGGTAGCCCTTTGTTATAATAGAATGAAGGAGGCCCCTGGTTTCAGATGACTGAGCCAAAGTGATTGGATACGTGGGCAAAACTTTTGAAGTGACGTTCTGACGTGCACACTAATCAGCATGCCATGATGGGGGCTGTCCACAGCTACTTCCTGGGGGAGTCTCCTCTGACACATCCCCACATGGGGGCCTCTTCTGCTGCTTCCTCCTTCGCTCTCCCTGCATCCCAGCCACGATCCTTCATACACACTCTGCCCCGTGAAGTATCATCGTCTCCCCCAAGTGATAGACCGGAGCCAGAATGAAGGCTCTGAGCAGCCCGGAGACGCCTTATCCAGGCCGGCACTTTGTCCCTGGAGGTCTCCTCTGGTGCTCTTGCTGCCCACTGGCAGGTTGAGAGCCACAGGCTGCCTGGCCACTAGGTACTCCTTGGCTTCTCCATTAGTTTCAGAATGGGTAAGTGGGATTGGGACTTACGACTGTAAAATACTGGACTTGCCCATTGGTTTCAGTGCTGACACTTCCGGCCCTGAAACTTTGGGTCAGTCACTCAGACCTCGACTGCTGACCTTGGTCTGAGCAATTCAGCCAACCCCTCCGGTGCAGATACAGGCCCACCTACGTGCCCCTGCAGCAGGACTCCTAGTGACACCACAACATTCTCTGTCCCCCCTCCTAGCCCCGGACGTGGTGGCCACCAGACATGGACTCACACACCGCCACGTGTTGTAAACATTATCCATGTGCCACCTACTTTCAATCCGTGCGGCTATTGCAAAGGGAAGAAATAGGAAAAAAAAAGAAAAAGGTCAATATATATTTTTCCACCTCTGGGAAAACTTGTAACAATCGGTTAGGTAGAACTCAGTATACGATGAGGCAGTGAGCATCATTGCTCTGCTGTGAACTGAGACGGATAGTTATCTGTCTGCATATGCCCCCATCACCCTCGAGCCATCAATCACCTCATCTGATCAGGAAGAACAGTCTGCAGAGCTGAAACGACTGAGACCTGTGAGCCGATGTGCGTGTGTGTGTGTGTGTTCTACCACGTAGACACGTAAACCAGAGCTTTTACAGTTTTACACGCATTTGGTTCAGGGTGAATGACAGAGGCCAGTAATAATGAGAGAAAAAAGTCAACTCTTTAAACTTTCTTTTCCCACCCCTGGGCATGAGGGGGTCTTTTGGCAAGGGGGAAGGAGATCCTTTCCTCTTTTAATCCCCTTTTAGCCTTCACTCATTCCCAGGATCATCCCCAGAAAGGCCTTTCCACAAAGATGGAGTCAAAGAGAATGGTGGGCATAAGCCTGGAACACTGTCATCTCTGGGGGACAGGAAGAGGCGGAGAGGGTGGGTAAAGAGTCTGGTCCTTGGGTTGGCGCATACAATGATGACATTTTAAAATCTAATACCCAATAAGGACCTCTAGCAATATAAGATGACATTAATCAGAGAGGGATAGTCCTCCAGTATCCATTGAGAAGTGAGGCCATCTTGGTTTGAGCCTCCCATTGGCCTCTGACTTATGTGATGAGGGCCATGTTTTTTGATTTTCTCCAACCTGAGTTTTTCTACAAGTGAAAACAGTTACCATTAACTAGGCACTTACCACGTGCTGGTCCCTCTTCTAAGCTTGTAATCTGGACTATCTTTTCTCATCCTCACAGTCGCCATATGAGGAAGGCACCATGCTTTGTGCCCATTTCACAGATGAGGAAACTAAAGTCCAGAGAGATGCTGTAACTCACCCAAAGGTAGCCAGCTCGTGAGCAGCAGAGCTGGGGTTCGAGCCCAGGCAGCTGTACTCCAGAGCCTGCCTCACAAACCACTACCCTGTGTGTTCTCACAGAATGTGCAGGGGTGGTGTTCCCAAGTTAAAGGCCAAGCTGTGGACTGAGGCCACCTTGGTAGCACGTACCATTCCTCACTTTCAGCTTGCTGTCCTCAGCGTCCCAAAGTGCATCCTAGGAAAGCTCCGAGGACCAAGCTGCCACAGCGTCGTGCTCTGGCTCAGACTGCAGTTCTGTGTGGCAGCTTCAGGGTTGGCCACCAGTCCGTTTCCCTCCTCTCACTCGCCTATCCCACTGAAAGAAGAAAGGAAAGGAACCTCTGGGCATTCAAAAGTGTCCCAGCCTGGTTCAAAAGATGCAACTTGTCTAGAAACTACAATTGGTGTCGTTTCAAAACAACTTCTTAATAGCTAGGGATGATTTTTTTTTTTTGATTGGTAGTTTGCCTGAACTACTTCGATGTCTAAGGTAAGATTAACACATTGCTCCTTTTCACTTGCTTATGACCCTGGGCCCACCTGCTCTGGTATTGGTCACCCCCTATTTCTTTGTATTGACAGAAGTAGATGCCCAAGGACCCCAGCTCCCACTACCGAGTGCCAGTGTAGATCTCGGGTTGTAAACCAGGTGTCTGTTCTGAGCAGCTGCCTCGGGTGAGGGTCCGAAGGACACAGAGCCAGAGGACCACGGCATGGCAGTGGTTTCCAGCCCGTTACCAGCAGGTGCCCCTTCTTCTCTTGCAGCCCCTTCAATGACCGGCCGATGTGCAGGATCTGCCACGAGGGCAGCAGCCAAGAGGACTTGCTCTCTCCATGTGAATGTACAGGGACCCTGGGGACAATTCATCGGAGCTGCCTGGAGCACTGGCTGTCATCCTCAAACACCAGCTACTGTGAACTCTGCCACTTCAGGTTTGCAGTCGAGCGCAAACCCAGGCCGTTAGTGGAGGTCAGTAATTGGGGCACGTCTTGAAAACTTAACTCTAATGAGCAAATGATGTCTGCTTTTATGCCCAGATCACAAACCCTGTGCAGCTTCACTGAAGCACAGTAATAGCTCTGTGTGTGTGTGTGTGTGAGAGAGAGAGAGAGAGAGAGACAGACAGACAGACAGACAGAGTCAGCACTAAGGAGCCAACAGTAGAAAGGTGACCTCCACAAGGTGGAGACGAGAGAGTGGGAGAAATCAGTGTGAGAAGGGACGTTTAGAGACTTGATCTCCATTTCCCATTCCTGTGATGTGGAGCAAACAGATCAAACACTGTTCTCTTTGCACACCATCTGCTCACCTTGAAGCAACAGATAAATGGGCATTTGGGTTGCCTAGTCTGAGAAATCTTTGTGAAAAAAAATAGCGGCATTGTATAATGCATATAGACCTAGACTTCTGGGTTTGAATAGTAGGTAAGTGACTTCAGCTATTGGAATTACTATGAGGGTTAAATGAGTTAATATTTATTATACACTTATAATACCAGATACATGTTCAAGTGTTTGAATAAGAAAAGTCTCAGTCTCTCCTAGGAAATTACATGCAAGCTTTTTTCAGCTAATAACCTGAATCTCTTTTCTTAAAGAGATTCTTAGGATTGGAATCTCTTTTCTTAAAGGTGGTGCTGTCAACTCAGCCATTAAAATGTCAGGACATTCCTTTTCCTATTTTAGGGGCCATATGATGCTTCTTTAGACCCAGGGTTTGGTCTTGTATTAACTGGGGGAATTGGAAAAAATTATTAGATTATTTTTGCCTTCTCTCGTACCTAACTTCTAGTCAATTAAAACTTGGATATCGGCAACAAGAAATATTCTAATACATTATGAAGTATAGCTAGTTGAAAGGGATCAACACATTGTACCTATAATCCGGTCAGGCTGATAACCTCCTCCTTATTTCAGCAGCTGGCCCAGTGGAACTTTGACATTAAACTGAGCTAGAAATCAAGAAGCCCTTCTTGGAGGCTATTTAAAATGGTGTATTAGCGCCCTGGCACTAAGACTCTATAGGGAGCTCTGCTTAAACATTCTTTTGGTTTTGACCTTGAAAATTAATCAGGACCTGTAACTGGGGCCTGTTTTAACTATGACTTGCTTGCCAAATGGCACAAAATTTATTTGACTTGCCCCAATAAACACTATGCTTCTCTTTAAGATTCTGGATCAAGTGACCTCTTAATTTAGGCATCTTGCTCCTTGACATCCACTTCCAGAAATTTGTTTTTGTAGAGTGCTGTGAGGGATTTGGCCCAATGCCGCATTCATTGGGATTTGCATTTCAGAACTTCTCTGCAGAGGGGGAAATATAATTAAATAATAAACAAAGGAGGTGCAGACTTCCAAGCCCAGTGGCAAACGTTAAAAAGAAGCCTATTTCTCCTTTCCAGAAACTTTCTGGAACCTTCCCAAGTTGATATTGCAGCTTCGTCCAGGGAAGCCGACTTCCCAAAGTAAGGAAACCCTGCTTTGAATGGGCTGCATCCAGTGGTCTTTTTTTTACCGGTCTATCCCCAGTAAAGAAGACTTTTGCTTGGTAAAAACCCCAGTGTGTGTATGCATAATACAATAGATAACAAAGGAGGGGGTGTATGTGCTTGCGTGTCAGATAACACACATGTGTGAACCTTTCCAGTCTCAGAGAGGGACACGTACCCCAACACAGAGGTTTCTTCAGAGCTGCTGATGTCAGGCTATAGACAGACTCCAGCATCTTAGGCAACTGTCATTAAACAAGGAAACGAGGCAAATGACCTTGAGAATGTGTGAGGTGCTCTGCAAGATTTAGGGTCTCGCCTACAAAAACTTCACCCAAACGGTCACTGGTGGTGAAATTTTCATTGCACCAATGGAATGTGACATTTTTCAGAGTTAATGATGATTGAACAAGTTGAAAGTGAAAGGCAGACCTTCTCAAGCCGGGGAGGCTGGCCATTTGATCATCCCATGGCGAAATGAACTTGCTGTTTGACCACAAGCAATAAAAAGAAGTTGTCTTTGGTTTCTCAGCTGGAGGACAAATGAGAACCAGGTGCAGGCAGATTTTTAAACAAATGACATTACTAATTGACTTTTATCCTCTTACCAAAGGGTGGGTTTATTCACAGTGAGCATTGCTTCCCAATATGTTTACCTCTAGATGAACACGAATCTTTTTAGTAAATCAGCAAAGCCTGCCTATTTGGGTTAAGCATTAGGAGTATTGTTACTTTATTTCTCATTTTCACTCTTTTGATTGCTTTCATCATTACTTTATTTACCAGTTGGATCTGCCTTCTCATTAAAGCAAGAAAATTCCATAACATTTCATTTCAAAATCAGTGAGATAATAACAACTCCATTGCTAGAGGAAGTGGTTGAAAAAGTCATTTATAAATTTTATTTGTCAGTATCCAAACGTTACATCAGTCGGAATTGTTGTAACACCTCAGACTCCCATTCTTTAGTAAACTCTCAGTCCTCCATTCACCGTAAGCCTTCGTCTTCCTCAGTATTCCTGTTGGGAAGACACTTCCCCTTCCATCTTTTCCTACACTCTCTGCAGCCAGCAGTTGGATGTTCATTTTTAACATATCAGGAACCCAGAGCCATCTTCTACACAGGCTGCTACATAAAGTCTTTCCTCCCTTTCCCTGCAAAAGGGTGAGTTTCTACTCAAAATGGCCAAATCAATAGGCTGGTTACTATTAGCATCTCCAAATAGGGCATCACCTCTCCACTTACCACTGACCATCTGGGTGGTGGCTGTTTCTCTGAGCTGCAGTGTGGAGGGTGAGCTACAGGCTCTCTGTGATCTCTTTGGCCTCTATAAGGCTCAAATTCTTGGGCAAAAAAATACATTCTACACTTAAAATAAGTACATTGTATGGTAAGTAAATTATACTTCAGTAAGTTGCTTGTGTATGTCTACTTACTTACCCACCTACATGGCGGAACTAAATCTGTTAGTCTTTTAAGTTCATTGCCAGTTTTATACCCTAAATATTTTCTTGGTGCTAAGTAAGCAAGTATAACAAGAGTTAGTTTCAACCCAAGAGAGCTGCACTGCGATCATCCGGTTTATTCAATTATGGATGAATTTCCTCCACTGTCCAGCTAAGGTAAATCTCCTAAGATCTGTGCCTACTTGGGCAAAGCTTGAAAGGAAAGCATTCGAACCGTCCATAGCAAAAAGGAAGAGCAGATGTAACCCACATACATATCATAGCTACACAGCCAGCACTTCTCTCACGAAAGCTACATATTTTTTGTTGATGACGGAAAATGTACCCAGTGGCGATTTGTCAGATGAATTAGCTCCAAAATATTGACCTGGTATTGGCAGAAAATAGACATCCACTAACCATAAAAGGATTCTCGGAATGACCAGCCTGGGTAATTTTATGGTCTCCTCCCTGCTCATTTTCAGTTTTCCTCATTTCTATCTGTAAGTTGAACTCTAATACCATTCTTTTATAAGGGTGAAATACAGCAAAGCAATAAAAATATCACAGTTTGTTCCCAAAAATGTGCGCCTTGACTTCAGCCTGTTGCCACGATTGAATATCGGATTGAGCAGTTTGCCAAGGAAGCCCAGGTTGCTATGTGCAAGTAGCGTGCTTGCAACATCAGCTTCTAGTGATGGGAATATCTGCCAGTGGGCTTTCCTAAGACGTGTATCAGTAACACCCACCCTTGCCCGGGAAACTCATGAAGTAATAGGTCAGCTCAACCATGTCGTGATTAAAGTGAAACAGCCAGGAAATGGTGGAAACCTGCAGGAAAGGCTTCCTAGGATCTGATCTTCCTCCAATCAGGGAGACATGGTGATGTTTCACAGAAGGAGTGATTAGGTTTCCATATTCCTATTTCCTTTACCCAACCCCAGCTGACTGATAAGAATTGTATGAACAATTTAAAAGCTGTTCCCTGTGAGTCAGAGGTTGAGCTAAATTGAAACAGACTGTTTTCACACATATCAGTTACTCAGAATAATAGGATATAAAGGGAGCTGAGGATTAAGGATTTTTTTTTCAAACTTTTTATTTATAATTTTTTTTTTAAGTCACTGGAGGAAAATGGTTTTAAAGTGTGCCCTGGATTCACTGTCATCTCCAGCTGTACAACAGAGAGCAGAGTTGAACTGCTGTGAAGAAATGCCTTTGTACCTTGGCCCTTCACTATTTAATAGATTTGAGACTTCACTGAAACCCTCCTACTGTGTTTCTATCAGACTTAGGTGAGGATGTTGCTCGCTTCGTTGTAGTGGGTTGGGTTTGGTTTTGATTTCCTTTTAATATTTATTTATTTTATTTTATTTTTGGCTGCGTCAGGTCTTAGTCGCGGCACGCGGGATCTTCATTGCGGCGTGTGGGATCTTTCCCTGAGGCACACGGGCTTCTGTCTAGTTGTAGCGCACGGTTTTCTCTCTAGTGTGACATGTGGGTTTTCTCTTTCGTTGTGGCGCACGGGCTCCAGAGCGCATGGGCTCTGTAGTTTGCAGCACTCAGGCTCTCTAGTTGAGGCGTGCGGGCTTAGTTGCCCCACGGCATGTGGGATCTTAGTTCCCCGACTAGGAATTGAACCCACGTCCCCTGCCTTGGAAGGCAGATTCTATACCACTGGACCACAAGGGAAGTCCCTGGTTTCGATTTTTAATGTATTCTTGTAAGTAGAAACGTGAGCTTTGTGTTTCAGAGTATTCATTTTCATCAGCAAACACTTGTAGCATTGGGATAATTAGGGAATGACACCAAGGGGGTGTAAACTGATTGAGAAAACTTCCCAGGCATGAGGACCAGCTACTTCCTCGAAGGAAGGCAGGCAAGCTCCCCTCTTCATTCCAACCTGCGAGTGAAGGGCAGGCCAGTGAGAAAGGTGGCTGGACCATAATCACAGCATGTGATAGGCAATCACGAAGCCTCTGTTCGTTGAATAAACGGATGAATGGAGAACCTTCCCTCCCCCAGTTGCAAATCCTGTATTGTACTTGGGGCCTGTGGTTGTAAATCAAAGAAAATGACCCTTTGCCCTTACAGTTCAGGACAGACACAGTTGGACAAGGGCTTATATGACACAAACTGGCACCACTGCTTTGAGCCACACAACAAATGTGATGATTCTCACAAATCCTGGCTCCCGTTCGGTCATCAGTCCTCCGTCAGGTTTTCAAGAATGGCAGGTGGCAGGAGCCCTGTACCACTGGTAGCCAGTGGGGAGAAAACGTGTGCTTCAGGGCTGGGCAGGGAGACACTTGCCCGAGTCAGAGGAGGGTTTTGGGGGATGGGGAGGACCAGGCCGTTCGAAAAGATTCAGGCCCAGCTGGCGTTTGTCAAGCTTTTCTGAATCCAAACTCTGGGCAAACAAAGGCTTCACCATAGTATTGGGGGGAAACGATCGTCTTACCCATTTGGTAGATGAAGACACAGGTTTCCGGTGGTTATGTGAGGTCAAGATCCCAGTGAGGAGGAAGGAAGGTCTCAGGAGCTGCACTCAGGCCTCGCTCTCTCCTCCTGTGTTCTGGAGGGACGAATGGAAGAGAAGCACCGCGGCAGCATTTGCGCAGTGGGATGGGGGAGGGATTTACCTGAACCCACCAGGAGTTCCCACTTCCCACCTTCCCGTGCACTGAGCACAGGTCCTCAGCTCTCCTGGGGCGGATCAGGCCCCTCCTCTATGGCTCCATCTCCCAGAGGCAGCATTTCCACCCGCTCCAGACCAGGCTAAGGCCTCCCAAAGCAGGGTCAGGACTCGTAGCATGAAGGACAAAGGAAAGATAATGTACCAGAAAGGGGAGCGTGTGGAGGGACTTTGTGTCTGTTTTCCGGACAACACGGCAAAGACCCACTGAGTGACATCTGTGCCGGTGACTTTTCCTAGCAGGGCTTAACATCCTGGCCGTGGCTACTGTTCTAGAACCATGAGACAGCCAGCTGGCTGCCCACCACCTCAGTGAGAACCTGAACAAGTCATTTCTCCTCTTAATGCATCAGCTTCCTCACCAGTGAAACAGAGCAGAACTAGCCAACTGGCGACCTCATTCACGCACACAGGTGTGCTTTATTGAGTTAACACTTTTTAGTGTGAATGCCTTCAGGTGAGACATGCATGCACTTTCCAGTTCCCCCAGGCCTTGCCTTTTGCTTACACCCACCCAGCCCTCTTCACCCTCTTGCATTACGTGCCCACTATTTACATTTGAGATTCCAGAATTGGGTGATGTCTTTCAAAGAGTTTAAAAGACTTCGCTAATGCTATGTGACTTCTTTCTACCAACATCTTTCTTCCAGGGTAACACAGACTGAACTTAATGATCTCCCTTCTATTGTCTGCATATTATTAGTGGCTGGTTCAACATCACACAATAAATGAACCACTAAGAGACAGGGTGCTAGCACCAACAGTGGTGAGAAGTACGTTGCACCGCAGCATCCCTTAGTGTTGGCCAAGCACTTCCCTGACCTCTGATAAGGTTGCTGAGCAAGCCACCAGCCTCCCCATCCTTTGTCCAGCAGCTGAGATGACCTGCCTGATGACCGAAGTCCAGCGATGCTTGATCCTGCAGTTGTTCAGTCTTGGATTTTTCTCTTGGTTCTGGTGATTAATTTGGCAGTTGCTTCGTTACTTAAAGCTTAGTTACAAAGAAGCTGTTTTAAGGTACCTATTAAATTCGCAGCTTGCTTCATTAAAAATCACTTCATTAAAAAAGTAAGCCAACTGAAGTGTTCACACGGCCATGCCAGATGAAAGGGAGCTAACTGACTGGTGCCTGGGTTTTCAGCCCATCCACTGCTCGGAAAGGACTAATTTGGGGGGGAAATCCTGTTCCATGCACTAAAAGAATTACATGACCAATTCTAGTATTTTAAATTGTATTGATACTTACAGTAAGCTTGGGTTGAAATACAAATTAGAATTCACATTTTCAAGAGGACCTTTCTTGGTCCTAGTAGCTGCCCTCAACCCCTCCCCACCTGAGGGTTTCCTGCAGCAAGGCGCAAAGATGCGAAACACCAAGAATTGTTTCACACAATTTTTAATTTTAATTATTCTGTGCTTTAACACATACAGAGGAGGGCAAAGAACAATATATAAACAGGTTTGTATCTACCACCTAGAATTAACGAATGTCACCATTTTGTGAGTGACATACCTTTCAAAGAACAGCTTCTTGAGGGGGCAGGGAGAAAGTGTCTGGAGTCGTCACTAATTCATCCTCAGGGAGTCTCAAAGACAGGAGAAAATTCAGCCAGTTTCCCTGAAGCACATCTGGGCCGAGAACAAGAAGTAAACAGAATGAGAGAGATAATCCTGAAAGATTCCAGCCCCTTTGAGCTACCTCCAAATGTAAGAACAAATAGTACAGGTAGTGCTGGCCACCAAGGGGTCCACTTCTTGGAAAGGTAGCCAATTCGAAGTTACTATATGGGAGTTCGGGGGGCAGCGGGTGGAGGGGAAGGTGTCCCTGGGCAGCTGGCGGGAGAGCTTTGTAAAGGCGGGTGTGATCCAGGAGCAGTGAAATGTCACTAAATGAATACATCCAGTAATCATCTCTCTCCTAAGTCCTGCCGAAATAACAAGGCACAATTAGCTCACAGGAGCTGCCCTGTGCAGGTAGAAGGCACCAGGTTGAACTGAAGTGAGACATAAATTGCATAAGCCCTGGTGCAGACTTCAGGTGCAGAGTTACCAAATATGCATGAAACTCCCCGCTGAGGGCTTCTGCCTGCCCTGCTCTTGCCTTTTCAGTTGTAAGTGCCAACACCTGACACTTTTAAATCCAGAGAAAGAATACACATTTTTAAACACATAATGGTGTGAAATATTGTGAGCAGTGCATGATTATGGTTAAATGCTGCCTAATGGGCAATTATATTCGAATGAGCCAAGTGGAGAAGTATCCTCAGTTAAGCAGTGGGAGCTCAGTGGTCATTTATTCACTGCATAACACCCTGCTTTGCCCATTTATGCTAAGATCTTCGTTTTCTAGCACAGGCACAGATCTTGACATGACACTCCAATCCTGGGGCATTCATTCATTTCGCTGTGACTCCATCTATTTTTATCCTTAAGATGTTCACACTCCAGAGTTTTCTCTTCTTTAATTATTTAACCATTTCCTAGGCAGAGGGGAAATATTATATGCTATACACTTTATATAGTCATCTTATTTCAATGTCTCGGGTATCCCTAGAATGGATATTATCCCGTTTGGTAGATAAGGAAGCTGGGATTCTGAAATGTCACCCTTCAGAGATCTTAAAGACTTTCAGCCACAGGGCTAGTAAGCAGAGAAGGCAGAAGAAGAATGCAGGTTCCTCTGGCTCCAGAGTCCATGCACTTGCCACCATACCTGGCTTCTTCCTTCCTGGCTCAAGACTACTTTCTTTCACTTGCTTATTGACACACACAGGTGCAAGCACACACAGAAGCAAGGACAGCCAGCCTTTCTAAGGGACTAAATGTCCCTTAAAAAGGGAAGAATGCAAAAAGTGATGATTAAAGCCCTGATTTCCTCTTGACATTGGCTTCGTCCGTGAAATCCAGAGCTGTTAGCGGGGAGGGAAGGATGAACAGGCAGAGCAGAGAGAATTTTTAGGGCAGTGTACACCACTGCAATGGTGGCTACCTGTCGTTATACATGTGTCCAAACCCACAGAATGTACACCGGGAGTGAACCCTAATATAAACTGCAGACTTGGAGTGATGATGACGTGTCAATCTAGGTCCATCGACTGTAGCAAATGTACCAGTCTTGAGGGGAGGATGTTGATGATGGGGGAGGTTGTACATGTGGGGAGGCACTGGGTATATTGGGCCTCTCTGTACTTTCCACTCAATTTTGCTGTGAATCTAAAACTACTTCTAAGAAGTGAAGTCCATTAAAACAACACAACCACAACGAGCTGTGCCAGCCTCCTGGGTGCTGGGACAGTGGAATGGCAGTTCTTCTCTGTACTCCTGATACCCTGGTCTCGGGGAAACAAAGCTCTTAGGTACACCACCCTATTAGAAGCCAGAAAACTCATTCTTCATTTCCAAGGGACTTTACACACCCTGACTTTTTCCCTTTCCATCCAGTTACTCTTTCTCTGCACTTGCGTCTTCATTTCCGTGAGTCATTATGTCACCCATTTCTTCTGAGATCTCTCCTAAGGGAGAGATGTTATTAGAAAGCCTGGTGAACTCAAAATGTTTGAGCATTTTCCCTCCTTTCAGGAACAGGTTGTGAAGGTCAATCGCTCATAATATGGTGGTACACACACGCGAGGTAAATTTCTTTAAAGACTGTCATCTACATAACTCGGATAGGTGACACTGGTCTTGCAGCTCACGAAGGAGAACCCTGGTTTTTCTCTTGAATTATGTATGTAATTGCCTCGGTTCTTCGCTTCCCTTTCTTGACAGGTGCCGCAGATTTGGGGAAAGATAAGAAAAACCCTGTCAGGTCTTGTCGCTTTACTTTCCTCCTCCATATTGTTCACTAAACTTACATTCCTGTGCGGTGCCTCACGGCTGCCTGACTTCATTCGTGAAGAGACAGGGACCCCGTGAGATTGTCTGGGATAAAACTGTTTCTTTGCCATCCATTATTACAGAGCTAGAGGGATAGGTTTATGCTGTGATGGATACATGAGAGCAAAGTTATGTTTGTGTGTGTTTAACATGAAAGAGAAAAAAAGTCTTTTGAAGCTTTTAGTTTAGAATACTGAAAAGCAGGCTTAATTCTTCGGTGTGCCACCTATTAAAATGTGTAAAACATCTGTTTGTGAAGACTGAGGTCAGATTAAAAGAAGAAAATGAACTATTTTCTACTCATTATTTTATCATCACTTCACCTCCAGCGACCCTATTAGAGACAGAAAGTTGGCATAAATGGTGAAGTTCAAAATCTTTTAGGGCTCTGAGGGAAAATGGCTAGTGTAGTATACGTGAAATGCTGCTGGCAGGTAGGAATAGCAGGAAAGTTGTAAAATAGTTTATAGGCATTAAGGACATATCTGTGCAGAGTCAATAAAAGCAGAAATCAGCAGATGAAGAGAAAACATTCACCATCCTAGAAAATTATGCAGCCCCTCGTAACACTTTGCTTACTTCCAAAGGCTAGATCTTTGCATTAAAGCTGGCCGATGATGGGAGACAAGGCCTGAGAGATGAAAGTAAGAAAAGGGCTCTAATATTTTGCTAAACACTGGCTCATCTGCTTAAAAGCTATGAGTTTAATGTTGAAACCCAGAAGTCATTCGTTCATCAAAATATACACATTTTCGACTGCTTGTAAGATGTACCTGACAGATGCATGTCTGAGGAATGACCCTGTTGGATGAAGCTACGGCAAGGCGGAAAGAAATATCTACAAAACAGGGTTCATGCGGGGGGGGAGGGGGTCTGTAGGGAAATCTACAAGACACTTCAAGTCACTTTTACCAAGGCTGTTTTTCGGTCTCAGATTTTTTAAAACACGTTTATTCAGATACAATTCATTTACCACATAGTTCATGGATTTGAAGCATACAATTCAGTGACATTCAGTGTATTCACAGAGTTCAGTAACCATCACCACAGTCAATTTTTTTAATAAAAAAATTTTTTTTAATTTGTCTACAGAAATTTCACTCCTAGGTATATACTTACAGAAATGCATACCTGTGTTCACCATGAAACATGTACAGCAATGTTCAGAGCAACACTACCTCTACTTGCCAAAAACTGTATAAAATCCATGTGTCCATCTCTAGCAGACAGGGCTGGAACCAGAGTGAGGTAAGTGAAGCCCTCACCTCAGGAGCAAAATTTAAATGGTGCCCAAAAATCTAATACTCAAGATAAATAATATTTTAATGTGATGGATTTTTTCAATCAAAAGTAATGCAAAAACTCCATGATGAACAAAATATCAAATTTTTAAATAAAAGCAGGATCAGTATTACTGATTTTTCCTCAGGCTTCAGGATGGCTTGGCACAGAAATGACAGTAGAATGGACAAATAAATTATGCTATACGCAATGAGAATAAATGAACTACAACTACAACAATAGCATAGATGAATCTCACAGATATAATGTTAAGCAAAACAAGCCAGACACTAAAGTGTATGTACTGGTGACTCAAAAATAGGCAAAGTTCTTGTTCAAAAGTAGGTGAAACTAATCTAGGATATTAAAAATCAGGATAGTGATTTCCCTTGGAAGGGGGCATGGGAGGGGAAGGGGGGTTCTGTAACTCTAGGAATATTCTATTTCTTGATCTGTATGTTTCATGGGTTTTAAACTTTGGGAGAATCCAAACCAGCTTATTTATGATTTGTGTACTTTTTATATGTGCTAAAAAAAATTTAGGAGTTGTCTTACTCTAGACCTAGAGATTATCATACTAAGTAAAGTAAGTCAAAGACAAATATCATATATCACTTATATGTGAAGTCTTAAAAAATGATACAGATGAACTTATTTACAAAACAGAAGCAGACTCACAGACATAGAAAAGAAACTTAGGGTTACCAAAAGGTAAACAGGGGGAGAGATAAATTAGGAGTTTGAGATTAATTTATACACACTACTATATTTGGGATTAACAGATACATACTATTACAGATAAAATAAATAAACAACAAGGACCGCCTGTGTAGCACAGGGAACTGTATGCAATATCTTGTAATAACTGATAATGGAAAAGAATCTGAAAAAGAATATAGATATACATATATGTGTATATATATATATATCTCTATACACACTCATATATATGTATAACTGAATCACTTTGCTGTACACCTGAAACATTGTAAATCACCTACAGTCCAATTTTTTTTTTTTTTTTTTTATGGCTGCATTGGGTCTTCGCCAATGCGCGGGCCCTCTCTAGTTGCGGCGAGCGGGAGCCACTCCTCGCCGCGGTGCGCGGGCCTCTCACCGCGGTGGCCTCTCCCGCTGCGGAGCACGGGCTCCAGGCACGCGGCCCCAGCAGCCCTGGCCTGCGGGCTGCAGAGCGCAGGCCCAGCAGCTGCGGCGCACAGGCCTAGCTGCTCCACGGCACGTGGGATCCTCCCGGACCAGGGTTCGAACCCGCGGCCCCTGCCTTGGCAGGAGGCTTCTTAACCACTGTGCCACCAGGGAAGTGTCTATAATTCAATTTTTTAAATGTGTGGGAAAACGAAAAGTATTACAAAAATAAAAAATAAAATTGAAAAAAGAATTCCCCTACTTAGAAGTGACAATATATACAAGCGACTTCAAGATGAGATGAGCCCCTGGAGGAGGAGACCACAGTCAATTTTAGAACATTTTCATCACCCTAAAAAGAAACCTCACACCCTTCGGCCTTCACTCTCCAGTCCTCACATCCCCGCCCCAGCTCCCTCCCCCCAGCCCAATGCAACCAAGAATCTATTCTATATCTCTATGATTTGCCTATTCTGGACATTTCCTATAAATGGAACCCTGCAGCGCGTGGTCCTTTGTGACTCGTTTCCTTCACGTAGCATAAGGTTTGCAAGGTTCAGTGTCAGATTTTATAGAAAGCGTATCTTAGCCTTCCTTGCTATCATTTTTACTTGACTCCTTCTCAACATCCTATTTACCTTAATATACTACCATTTACTGAGTCCTTACCCTGAGCCACTGTTCTAGGCACTTTCGTGTTCTACTATTTGTATGTACAACCTTCTCCATTTTAGAAAGGAGAAAACGAGCACAGAGGTGTGGATGGTGTACTTCCCTTTTAAAGTTTTGTCTTTTCCCTATCACAATTTATGTGATGAAACCCTGTTCGCTTTTTTTTACTCTTTTATTGTGTGGAAATCATCTGTGCATTGATTTTTTTTATGTGGTCTGAAGTTTAGCCATCTTTGTCCAGGAAAAGTCCTTTTTTCCTTTAAGCCCTTTAATTTAATTGGGCTGCTTTCATGATTCTGCTGCCCTACAACTGCACAATTAATTTTTTAAATATTATAGTTTGTGCCCCAGGTTGATTTTTTTCTTAAACCAGGGTCTAAGGAGAGATTATGGATTCTCAGAAGGCAGTCAAATCCTACTGCCCATATTCCCATATTCATCAAAGCTCAGAGAGTTGGATTAGACCAAAGAGTGTCTTAAGACAGTTTAGGAAGATACCCTGGAACAGTGCTTCTTCTCCGCAAATATGTTTGAGAATCAGATCAAAGCTTGAACTCTCTCCCCTGAAATGCACAGACACCCAGTGTTCAAATAAAGTCACAAAGGTTTTCTGAAGCCCTATGCCCAGGGTCAAAGACCCCTGACCTAGTAGGATAGATAGTTATATAAGCTGCAAGGGAACATGTAGATTTTCCAAAAGTGTCTCTTGCACCCTTAAAATGTTCTAAGCGTGAAAAGTAAGGGAAACTTATCAACTCTTCACTGTAAATTCCTTCTTCTGTGAGGAGGCCACATTATAACTCTGGGGTGCCACAACAGCGGATATGATTTGCTAGTCTTGATGGGAGGGCTGCTGGTTCAGTTCTGCACGTATACGGGACTGGGCTAGTTATTAACTTGGGTTCTTCCATGGTTGGCTTGGTTCTGCCATGAGGGCACATGTCTCAGGATCGCTCATGCTAAAAATGCATGTGTGTCTCCCGATTGGAGTCGAGCTTTCCCACAGGCAGCAGCAGCTGTGTTCATCCAGCCAGTCTCCGGCTTGCCCGTCTGTAAATGCCAGTCCCTGACGTCATGACCCCTGTCAGGGAGCCGTTGCCTCTACCCATTAAGAATGTCTTCCCTGAAGGCAGCTCTGGGAGATTGGTAGCAAAATGGTCTACAAACATTGAACATAATCAAAAGAAGTAATGCCAGCAAGATGGAAACCATCACCCTCCCCTCACGTGACACCGCAGCGTATTTCTACCTGGTGGTCTGATATTCCGGGCCCCATACCTAATGGAGGGTATCTGAAGAGTCCAGGGGAGTGGCTGGGGGAGCCTGGACAGAGAGGGGGAGACTCTTTCACCTGGATGTGAGGAGGCTAAGGAAGGGCATGTCTGAAATCTTACAAATCATGAACAACTTAGATAACGTGAGCATGACGTTCATAGCACGATCCAAATTACATGAATGCTGGTGGGCTCCCCTTGAAATCTGAGGGCAGGAGTGTCCAACAAAAATAAAGAGGTTCCGGCAAATACTGCAACTCATGAACTTAAGACATTGCCTTCGGTGGAGCCTTGAGAGGTTCCAGATCCATTCATTGCTAAGATGTGTCTAACGTCAGCAAGGTCAGACAGGCCCTAAATATTTGGGGAACTTTTTGGCAGCAAAACGTTGGACTGTAAGCACTGTGAACGTAAAAGTTCCTCTGTTCTCACAGTTGTCCATCTAGCAGAAAGTTCCTCTTTTCACAGTATTCCCATCCTTGCTGACTTTGGGAATATATAGCCCTGGTGAGAATGTCTCTTCTATCCTGTATTTTACACATGCATCATATTTCAGTGAAATCCCTCCACCACACTCTGCTTGGATAGCTTTCATACTCACATTCTCACTACATCTGAGGGACACAGATTTTTTAATGTGGTCCCATTTTGAGGACCTGGCTGTGAATTTGATTTCTCCCTCTCTATTCCTTTAAATATCCCCAATTCTTAAAATAGGGATGTGTTATCCTTATTCATGCTATTCATCATATTCTCATCTTCTGTACAGTGTTCCAATTGGGGTTCTTACTTGGTACCCTGTCCTGGCATCTTTTACCCCATGATCCTGTCTTTCTGCTGGAAGTAATTATTCGAAGCTCCGGAAACCTGGGCTCCAACCACAGACCAGCAGAAAGGGTGTTAGATGCCAGCAGCTTTACCAGCTGGAGCGCCAGGGGCCCCGTAAGAGCCAAAAGGAAGCGGAGCTCCAGGAACTGGGAGCTGCTGTATGTGTCCTGTTTATAGTAGACTACATGGTATGATTCCATTGGCTCCCAGAGTAATCATTTTTATTGTTGGCCCTATGCGTTTTATTGATTAATTTCTTCTGCAAATTTCTGTTTTCTTTCTCTTCATCCTCTCTTGGTTGTTTATCTCATCTTCTTATGTTTCCGGCTTTACATGGATCACATATGCCACATAATTCTGCAGTACCTTCTCATACTTTGTTTTTGTTTTTTTTAAGATTTTTTTGGATGTGGACCATTTTTAAAGTCTTTATTGAATTTGTTACAATACTGCTTCTGTTTTATGTTTTGGTTTTTTTGGCCACGAGGCATGTGGGATCTTAGCTCCCCGACCAGAGATGGAACCCCGCACCCCCTGCATTGGAAAGCGAAGTCTTAACCACTGGACCGCCAGGGAAGTCCCGCTTCTCATGTTTTGGATAAGCAGTCTCCATTTGGCTGTGATCACACAGTGATGATCTAAACTAATTAGAGCCAAATGATTTGCATTTTACTTATATCTGAAATTGCAAGTGAATATATAAAATTATTTTGCCATCTAATCCTGCTATGCTGCTAATCTTATCCTTGGAAAATTTCAAACCATTGGTGTGAGTGTGTGTAGCATTTGTTTAAATAATGCTGAAGCCAAATTATAATGTTCCAGACACAAATATAATACTTATGGAGCATTAGAGTCCATTAACTGGCTTACCGGCCCGAGGACTCCAGGGAGTGTCACAGATATCTAGGGTGTCCCTGAATATGATGTACACTTCAGCCAGATCACAGCTGTGAAGGCCCAGAGCAACTGCTAAGCATGTGTCTGTGACAGAAATTACTTTACTGGATTTGATCAGAAGAGTCGGGGAAGTGATTTTATATCTATATGTAGACATTTCAGTTAAACCCATCTGATTTCTACTCAAAGCGATCCCCAGGTTAAGAAGGATTTGTGTATTTCTTTGGCTAGTATTTATCAAGCACAAACTAAATATTTTAGGAAATGGGGATATAACTGTGAACAGGTCAGAAGAACGCTGTGTACTAATAGAGTTTACCTGCTAGGAAGCAAGACAGAATAAGCAAGTAAATAAATAAAAAGATTATCTGTGATGGTGATACAAGTTATAAAGGAAGAAACAAGCTCTTGTGGTAAAGGATGACCAGAGAGGGAGAAGGTAGGGGCTTGTGAAGGCCTCTCTGAAGAGGTGACCTGTGAACCCAGGACCCATGAGAAGGAACCAGATGTGGGAAGAGTAGCAGGCAGAAGCAACAGCCACTGCAAAGGCTCTGAGCCAGGCCAGTTCGGTATTTCTGAAACAGGAAAAAACACTGCCAAGGAGCACTGTTTGAGGGGTCAAAGGAGCTAGATTTGAAGGTGCTTCAACTTTGCTGTCGTGGACTCCTTGGCCGTCTGTTGAAGCCTACGGATGGATCTCTTCTCATAATCATGTTTTTCATTACATAAGACAAAAATACATAGGAATGCAAAGAAGACCAATTACATTATAATACAGCTATCAAAATATTTAAAAGACAAAGCTGCGACATAAAATATAAGTGCTGCTTTAACACATTTTGTAGCAGATCTAATAACTAACTACGAAGTACAATTTGTCTGAAACAGTTGTAATGTGATATGAAATGTCTGTGGTTTCTCTAGGTGACAAAGTCACAGGTACTGCTCATACCACTAAGATTTTCTGCATGACTCAATGAAATACTAAATTTCAATTAGAGGCTGTGAAAATCAAGGTGTGATGTTTTCCCCCCATTGTAAAATCACAGATCCCGTGAATCCTCTCCTTGGACCCCCTGGGGTCTGTGGAGCCCTGGGTACAAACAGCAGGGCTACATCACGCAGGTTTCTTGGGCCACGGCAAGGCGTTAGACTAAGCGCTATGGGGAGCCACTGGGGAAATCTAAGCAAGAGAAGTGGTGTGATATTGCTGCTCTATATATAGAACCTGGATTCTAGGATAACAGGAGTAGAAGAGTGAGGTGACTATTACATGGTTCAGGTGAAAGACAAGCGTGGCTTGGAAAAGAGTAGTGGCCCTAGAGAGTGAGATGTGAACGTGTTCAAGATGTGTTTCAGAACTGCCAGGACCTGCTGATGGATTGGGTAGAGGGGGCGGGGAATGAGGAAAGGCAGATAAGGATGGCACGGAGGTTGCTCACAAGAGCCTTTGGGTGTTGGTGTTGCCATGCACTGGTGTGGAACCACCTGGGAGCGGAATTGGTTTGTAGGAGAGTTAGGGCGGTGGCTGTGAATCCAGTGTGGCATTGTGGACCTGGTGAAGTGTGAGATGTTTATTACACAAATGGAGAGAGATCTAGTATGCAGCAGGATCCACAAGCCTGGGGCTCAGAAGAGAGTAGGGCCGAAAGATGACATATCCACTCTACAGCTGACGTTTTGAACAAAAGTGGGAAGTTAAGACAACTTGAGAGGGGCTTTCACTACTCCCCTCAAAGCTGCACCTTCCCACTCCTTTGAGGGAGAGCCCCCATTTTTCACTCCCCAAGAGAGGTGACGGAACTTGATAAAGGTCACACAGCATAAGGGGGAACCAAGAGGGGGCACCTGGAAGCAGCATCCTGTCTCCTGCTTCCAAGCACGTGTTTTATCTCTGCTCAGTGCTACTTCTCCAACCTTATCCATTGTGAGAGCAAACAAAAATTAGGATCAAGGTTTTATGTAGCACAAAAGCAAGCTGAAGGGAGGATGTGAAAGAACAGTAGGCTGCAGATTTCAAATACTGGCTCCTCCACCATATAACATCGAACAAGTCACTTAACCTCACTGAGGCTTAATACCCTAATTCAAAATGGGAATAACACTACCACCTGGTGTTATTAAATTCAGTAAAAATACCTGGCACATAAAAGGCACTCAGTACATATTTTTGGTTGAACTTGCGTTGTATATATTTTTTAAATTTATTTATTTTTGGCTGCGTTGGGTCTTCATTGCTGCGTGAGGGCTTTCTGTAGTTACAGCGAGCAGTAGCTACTCTTTTTTTTTTGAGGTACGTGGGCCTCTCACTGTTGTGGCCTCTCCCGTTGCGGAGCACAGACTCCAGACGCGCAGGCTCAGCGGCCATGGCTCACGGGCCCAGCCGCTCTGCGGCATGTGGGATCTTCCCGGACCGGGGCACGAACCTGTGTCCCCTGCATCGGCAGGTGGACTCTCAACCACTGTGCCACCAGGGAAGCCCAGGGGCTACTCTTCGTTGTGGTGCACAGGCTTTTCATTGCGGTGGCCTCTCTTGTTGCGGAGCACGGGCCCTAGGGCGCGTGGGCTTCGGTAGTTGTGGCACGCAGGCTCAGTAGTTGTGGCTTGCGGGCTCTAGAGCGCAGGCTCAGTAGTTGCGGCGCACGGGCTTAGTTGCTCCGCAGCATGTGGGATCTTCCTGGACCAGGGCTCGAACCCACGTCCCCTGCGTTGGCAGGCAGATTCTTAACCACTGCACCACCAGGGAAGTCCCAAGTTGTATAATTTTTTTTTTTTCCCTACGCGGGCCTCTCACTGTTGTGGCCTCTCCCGCTGTGGAGCACAGCCTCCGGACGCACAGGCTCAGCAGCCATGGCTCACGGGCCCAGCCGCTCCGCGGCATGTGGGATCTTCCCAGACTGGGGCACGAACCCGCGTCCCCTGCATCGGCAGGCGGACTCTCAACCACTGCGCCACCAGGGAAGCCCCAAGTTGTATAATTTTTAAGTGGACACTTGGTATTGTCTTTTTCTCATATATTTCAAGGTAGTTTTTTTTCTAGAAAAAAGAAGATAGTAATTGTGATGAAAACAGTACAAAGGACCTTGAATAATTTACTGAATTTCTCATGCTATTTCATGACCTATGGAAAAATAGATGATATTCCACAGTTATTTACATATTAGAAAAAAAAAGCTTGAACAGAAACTACAGGGTTTTCACCTTGTAGCAACAAAACACTATGTAGGGGCTTCCCCGGTGGCGCAGTGGTTGAGAGTCCACCTGCCGATGCAGGGGACGCGGGTTCGTGCCCCGGTCCGGGAAGATCCCACATGCCGCGGAGCGGCTGGGCCCGTGAGCCATGGCCGCTGAACCTGCGCATCCGGAGCCTGTGCCCCGCAACGGGAGAGGCCACGGCAGTGAGAGGCCCGCGTACCACAAAAAAAAATAAAATATGGGCAGAGCCCATTCCCCATGTGAGAACAGCCACGTGTAAAGTTGAAAATGAAGGGCGAGAGGTAGTAGGAGAGACACAGAGGAAGGCAGAGGTGAGGTCAGGTTTTCTTGTGGTCCCAGGTAAACAGTTTGAACTATATTCTAACCACCGGAGAATTTTAAGCAAAGGAGCAACATGATCTGATTTATATATTTACAAGGTCACTGTGACTGCTGTTTTGGAACTGGCCTAGGAGGTGACCAGAGTGGAAGCAGGGAGGCTGTTGCCTCCCAAGTAGGAGGTGATGGTGGCCCCGGGATGGCAGCAGTGGACATGGAGAGAGGTGCACAGACTCCAGATGTATGTCGAAAGAGTGCCGACCAGACTTACAGAAGGGCTGGATGTGCAGGGTAAGACACAGAAAGGAAACAGGATGACAAAGTGACTGGGTGGTTGGTGATGTCATTTACTGATTCGGGTTGCAGAAAAGAAAGGTCGTGAGGTCCGTGCTAAAGCAAGAGTTTGGTTGTGGACAGATTAAGTTTGCGTTGTCTATTAGTCATGTAAGTGGAGCTGTTGAGTGGACTGCTGGAGCTTTGGAAAGAGGCCGAGGCTCGAGATTGGCATTTAGGGTCATGAGCAAATCGTCTGTGAAGTTTTCATTTGAAGTGCGTTGTTTCCAGTCGGGGTTGATGGATGTCTGGAGCGAGCATCTCCTTAGCTCCCCCGGAATCAGAATCACCTGAGCAGCTTCAGCTGTCCTGGAAATTCACTGACAGACTGCGGAGTTGGGGGATTTAAAACACTGGCGGGAGTTTGTTTGGTTTTGTTCTCTGCTGTTTCAAGTTAACTGAACTGCATGATTTTCAGGTTTCATCTTCAGTTTTTGTTTTTCTGGTTTTTCTGTGGTACGCAGGCCTCTCACTGCTGTGGCCTCTCCCGTTGCGGAGCACAGGCTCCGTACGCGCAGGCTCAGCGGCCATGGCTCACGGGCCCAGCCGCTCTGCGGCATGTGGGATCTTCCCGGACCGGGGCACGAACCCATGTCCCCTGCATCGGCAGGCGGACTCTCAACCACTGCGCCACCAGGGAAGCCCCATCTTCAGTTTTAAATCATGCAGAGGACCTGTCACATGTCTTCCGATCCTCGCACTGCCCCTTTCACATTGCGGCTCTCCAGGAAAGTAAGACAGCTCAGTGCAGGCTGTGTTGGACTTTAAGAATAAGCCCTGTCCCAAGAAAGGCAAGCGCTTGGTAAATAACTCTGCCAAGTGTCAGATTAACAGGAGACGCTCAGGCAGATAAACATTCTGAGTAAACATTCTGAGATCATGCCTTTTTTTTTCTACTCCATAAATTTGTTATGATTCTATCACTTTTACCCCTTCTATCAGTTTCTTTCATTCTCATGATGGTTTCTCATTAAGGAGATTCATGGGGAAGGTTGTAATCGATCAAAGCTATTAGCCACCAGAGTGTAATCTGGTTCCAGTACAAACTGACCTGCCCGATGTCCTGTCTGCCTTGGAGATTTAAGCCGATTAACTTAGAGTCTGGGAGGCAGGATCTAATGTCCTGTAGCACTGCACTCTCTCACCTCTACCCGCCAGTAAGGGATTTAATAAACTGACACTGTCATTAGAACTGAACCCACAGTTAACCCACCTTGAAAGTAACCACTAGTGCCTCGCTCACCTTGGATGTACATTTACAGCCAGTGAATGATGCTGTGTCCCTGGCAATGGAATGCTGCTTTAATTCCCTCTGCTGTCTCAGGCCCTATACTGCTGATTATGGTGGAGGTTTCTGTTTTGTTTCATTGGTTGGTTGGTTGGTTGTTTTTGTACCTGCTTCCAAGAGTAGATCAATCTCATGGTTCGGGAACAAGTCAGTGATTGGAATGAGGTCGCCACAAAAAAGGGCAGCTCACTGCCAGGGCTTTCAGTAGCACAATCTCTGTCCGCTTTATGTTTTTGATGGAATCAGAGAACAAAAGGCAGGAAGGTGCCCTGGGCTGCCCACAGATCCCCTGGAAGCCATATGGGTGGACCTGCCAAGTGAAAGATGCCATGCAAATTAGCATTCTCCATCACAGACCTCTGCTCTTAAAATACAGCTAACCACCAAGTACAAGCTGAGTACTAAGGTCAAACTAAAGACTCTTCAAGAATGATATTTTAGCTGCAAAAGCTGTCCACAAGCAGCAGGATAAGTAAATATTCCTTCTTGCACTGATAACACCAGTTAAGGTGCAATCCTCCGCCCCCCTTCATCCACCCGCTCTTCTCCCCCTCCCTTCCTTTTTTTTTTATTGACAATGATGATATAATAGGAGCACAGTCCTTGGAGCTAGACCACACAGATCAAAGCCAAGGCCAAACTTCTACAAGTTTTTTAACTTCTCCGAGCCTCAGTTTCCCTATCTATAAAATGGTGATGATAATAATGGTACCTCTTTTAAAGATTATTGAAGAGTAGATCCATTACTACATGTAGCAGATAAGATAGTGCTTGGCATATTGTAAGGTCTGAGTAAACATGTAAACTTAAGCTACTGTCATTCATTCAACCTTGTGAACGTTGAACGTGCTATGGATGCCAGTGACATAAAGGTAAGGGCCTGCCTCAGGTCAGTGGGAAGACGGACACACCAACAAACCTGCCATTCTGCCTCAGCAGGCTCTTTACTGAATGTGTGGGAGATGAAGATGCTACTACAGAATAGGTATAATACTCTCTATATAATAAGTATAACTGTTAAGAGACGGAGAAGACATAGAAAAGCATGAAATGTAATTGAACAATAATTGAGATCAACCTTTTGCCTCTTAAGAATTAAGCTAGGGCTTCCCCGGTGGCGCAGTGGTTGAGAGTCCGCCTGCCAATGCAGGGGACACGGGTTCGAGCCCTGGTCTGGGAAGATCCCACATGCCGCGGAGCAACTGGGCCCGTGAGCCACAATTACTGAGCCTGCGCGTCTGGAGCCTGTGCTCCGCAACAAGAGAGACCGCGATAGTGAGAGGCCCGCGCACCACGATGAAGAGTGGCCCCCACTTGCCACAACTAGAGAAAGCCCTCACACAGAAACAAAGACCCAACACAGCCATAAATTAATTAATTAATTTTAGAAAAGAGTTAAGCTAAAATGCATGACAATGTAGCGGAGATTAAATGCCCAGAAATTGGACCTTATTGTGATTGAGTAAAAGAATTAACATAGAACAGAACAGCAGCCTAAAAATATTTTATAAAGTTACCATGATAACATCCTGGCCAGCCAACCATTCAGTTATCTGATGTACCAATAAAACAGCAGGACTTACCGTATTCCACCAAGCTGAAAATCTGCAAAACATCTAGTGTGTGCATGTGCAGGCGTATACACACACACACACACACACACACACACACACACACACACGCCCACGCGCACATGCAAATGCCATTTGGTGCAGAAAGAAAACATAAATATGGAGAGCAAGGAACAGAAGTGAGGCTGGTTTCAAGCTCACCTCTAATACCCACTTGCAATCTATCCTTAGGTGAGTTACTAAACTCTGCTCCCCAGTGTTTGCATCTGTAAAATGGGGATAATGTTAGCACCTGCCTCACAGGGTTATTGTGAAGATTCAATGAGACATTGCATAAGACACTCCAAATAGCTAGCAGTGGCTTGCCCCAGCCTTGGCTCTGTAATAGTTTATTTTGTTGCTGTAGTTTGCAGTGCACTAGACACCTCCCTCCCCTGACTCCCTCCTCTCTCCCTGTCTCTCTCCCTCCCTCCCTCTCTCCCTCTGGATGTATATATATATATATTTACACAAGTAATCCATGTTCATTTTAGAAAACAAGAATATACATACAAAAAGGAAAAAATTAAAGACCATTCTGATTCCACCACCAAGAGCAGCAACTATTTTGCTGGTATCCCTCTGGTCTTTGTCTATGTAAGTTCACTACATCTATGTAAATGTCCATGTGTATGTAAATACATCACTACAGATACAGGATCATACTCTACATTCTGTCTAGTAGAATTCTTTTCCTGTTCAGCAATATATCATGTCAGTAAATATAAAATATACATTACCATTTCAGATTACTTTATAGTAGTCTGTTTTAAGTAAATTCCACATTGTAGTTAGACAATGCCCTATTGCTGGAAACTTGAGGCAAAATCCCATTTTCTCTGTTATAAACTCTGTTTGTGTAAATATCCTGCATTAGCCTATTTGGATACTTGGGCAGAGGTTCTTACCATGGCACAGGGCGAATTTTTCCTCAACAACAGACATTACCAGTGGTCTTATTCATGGGGCCTGCATTTGTGTAGGAGATAAATTATACTTAGGGTCCTGAAGAAGTCGCAGATTGTAACATAGCAGTACCTGTTTGAAGAACCTCATACCTAAATGTGACCCAGCAGCAAACAATACAAAGGGTGAACTGAACCAGAGAAGAACATGTATAGTGTTAATAAGGTGCAGAATCCAGGTGCTGGTGGTCATGGACATAAAAAGTGGCCTGGAAATTTTTCAGGAATATAGAAGATCAAAGAACAATTAGAAAATTGGAAACTGGGAACAAGCAATAGCAATTTCTAGTTTGCCTTTGCAATGTATTTTACATCAGAGCTCAGTAGTCATCCACAATTACCTCCTTGCATTCCTGAGTCATTTCAATGAGCAATGTCAAGGGCCACATAAAGTGCTAAGTTATTTTTAATAAAACGTACTCAGAATTCCCAAGGAACAGAAACTGGGGGGAGTCTTAGCCAATGAGATAAGCTTGTCTGTGCACATCTGTCACGTAGTTATTGAGAACCTACTATGTTCCAACAAGTGGGGACACAGAGAAAAGTAGGCCAGGCTCCCAGATCTGCTTCCAGGGAAAATCTAAGCTGTCACGGGGTGAGGAGGAGGGCGCGGGGGGTCGGGCCGCTGCTAGGTCGGCACTGTTGTTAAAGAATCTGGACTTCTTTAATGTCTTGCAATTTCAATTTACAAATATCTCACTGACAGGACATCTGAATAAGAGTGGAGAGATTCTGATCCCCTTCTCAGTATCACCTGGAGCAGTCATTCTCCCTCACTGAGCCTCTGTAAAGTTGGGATAACAAGGCCTCATTTCTACTCTCCACTTCACAGAGATAGTGCCAGTATTTAGATAAGAAAACATTAATAACTAAGAGCTCTTTGAATTTCTTTGAAGCTGCCCAGATGTCTGAGGTAGCATGACAACACGTAGCAGGGTTAATACTGTTTGCACTTGATCATTTTGGTATTGTATTAAATTTGTATAATACTGTGTTTATATTCACAGACAATATAATCTATGTTTTAATCTAATATATATTTAGATTATATTTAATTATATAAATATAATTATATTTAATTAATTATTTTAAATAATTAAATTATTTAAATAAATTATTTTAAATAATTAATTTAATTAATTATATTAAATATAAATATATATATTTAATATAATCTATGTTTTAATATGTATTCAGCTCCATTTTTGAGCTGAGGTGACTTCTTTCAGCATCTCAGCCCATTTTTAAAGTGGATTGTCACTGGAAAGGGGTAATTTAGGCATACGGGGTCATTTACTATTCGCCTCAGGCAAACATTCAAGGGAGGGAACGTTCCAGAAAACTGTCTTCTGTGCCTTTGACCCCCCATCTCTTGTGCTCACTCTTTGAGGCTTTTGTGTTGGCCCTTACACAGCTCTTTCCTCAACTTGCTCGCCCTCTTCCTAGCTCGTATGTCTCTTGTCTCTGCCCCGAGCCTGGCCTTCCCCCTCTCTCCAGTCACTTCCATCCACTCTTGTCTCCCCTGTCATGGTCCTTTCCCTCCCACCAATGGTTTTGTAGGAAATGCTGTGCTGGCCCCTTGGGGTATCTGCTCAGCAGCCCACAGCACTGCTAGTCCCCGAGATGAGATGGAAGCCAGCCAGCCAGTGTCTCTCCCACCTCACCCTGTCAACTGTGTGTGACCTCACTCTTTCCCTGGACTCCTTGGCCTCTGTCATCGCTACATGGGATAGTGAGATGGGAATGTCAAATTACTTGGGCACATTTCCATGCTAATCCAAAGGAAAGCCACCTGGCTTCATTACCACTATGCACTGACTCCAACATGTAAGCATGACATTTCCTAGAATGGAAAACATCTCAGCAGACATTTAGCAGTTCCCCAAGTGGGAGGACAGCAACGCTATTTCCCGTCCTGCAGGAATGCTCCTCTCTAGTCTTTCAACAAGCGGACGTTTTCCCCACCCTTTCTGGAGTTGGTTCAGCCAAGATGGCACCACAATTAAGATGTCAGAGACGGTCCTACATAGGAGGTTCAGGGTCCTAAAACATAAGGCAGGGGCATTACAAGACGCGTGGAGTCAGATGAGTCTCATTCCCCAAGACCACCCTCAGGCTCAGAGATTGACTAGAAGGACTCACAAAACTCTTAGAAAAGCTCTTAGACTCATGGTATGGTTAATTACAACAGAGGGATACCAATTAAAATCAGCAAAGGGAGAAAGTGCATGGGGCAACGTCCAAGAGAAACAAGGCACAAGCTCCCAGATGTCCCCTCCAAGTAATATCACACAGATGTGCTTAATTTTTCTAGCAACAATCTGTAACAACGTATGCAAAGCGTTATCTCTCAGGGATGCTCACCCGAGCCCCAGTGTTCAGGGTGCTTATTGGGGTGAGTCACAAAAGACATGCAGCACCTGCATGAAAGACCTCAAGCTACTCAGACTCCAGCCCCTACAACAAAAATAGGTGTTCAGCATAAATCACACTGTTGGCATAAACTATCTGCTCACACTGGCACCATGTGGCCCAAGGCCTCAGGCATGCAAAAACGCTCTTATGAGGCACATTATCACAAGGACTCAGAGCTCTTCTCTTAGGAGCCAGTCTTAAAAAACAGGTCTTTCTTGGGAACGTGCAGGATTTGAGCAACCTGGGCCTGCTGAGTTAACCCTTTCCCGCACACGTTCCCAGGGTCAAGACGCAGGAATGCTCTGGCAGCTGACAGCACTTCCTGCACCTCAGTTACCTTCCAAATATAAGGTCCTCTCTGCCTTCCACATAGGGTCACTGTGATTCATAATAATAATCATTGAACTCTTTCAAAACCAGCAGGACACCTACAGCAAGGATGCTTTTATTATTATTATTATTACTATTCCTATCATCATAATCACTATTGTCATATTACACTCACATCATAATCACTACTGTTCATGGGACAGGGCATGGGAATGAGCCCTTAATGCTTCTGTGTGATCTCAGAACAGGTCAGAAGTGCCTTTTTCCAGATGCTGTAGACAAGGACAACCTCAGAGTAGTGTGTCTTCACTCCTCCCTGGCATTTAACCCTGTCCTTGCTTTTCTCTGTCTCCCTTCCCTTGGCAGTGGCTCAGAAATCCAGGCCCCCAGCACGAGAAGCGGACTCTGTTTGGAGACATGGTGTGCTTCTTGTTCATCACTCCTCTGGCCACCATCTCGGGCTGGCTCTGCCTACGGGGCGCCGTGGACCACCTGCACTTTAGCAGTCGGCTCGAAGCCGTCGGACTAATTGCACTCACTGTCGCACTCTTCACTATTTACCTCTTTTGGACACTAGTAAGTATGGCCCAGGGCCTGGGAGTTAGGTCGGTGGGAGCTGGCAGCCCCCCAGCTGGCACAGCCTCCCCTCTTGCCTGTAGCTCATCTCACCCACCCGGGAGCAGACAGACCTTCAAATGCTGGCGAGAGTGTGGGATTCGGTTTACTACTGCACGTGAACGTGTGTGTGTGTGTGTGTGTGTGTGTGTGTGTGTGTGTGTGTGTGTGTGTATGTGCACTGCTGGGAAGAGCAGATGAAGTAAAGAAAAAGCCCCAGCTTCTGAGAGTTCCTCAAAGACATGCACCCCAGACATCCCTCTCCTCTCGTAGCCAAGGACTCCATCTGTTAGGAGGCCTGGCGTTTTCTCTCTCGTCCATGCTCCTCTCTCTTGCCGGGATTGTGATGTATGGTGAATGATGCACTTGGCCACCGTTGCTGTCGCTGCCTGCACAGATCGTGAATCCTCCTGCTGGTTATTTTCTTTTTATGTCCTGACGCGGCCTAAAGTCCTTGTTGGACATGGAGCTGCACTTCGCCTGATGATTATTCCGGGTTGGGATATTGACTCTGCTGCCCATAAAAACACTAATTCATCCAGCTGAGAAGCTGTCACTAAAGAAAAACCATTTCCCAATAAGTGTTCCTGCTGTATATGAGGGGAAAATCTTTAACCCTCTCTGGTTCTTTAGTGTTTTAACCCCGTGATTGCTCGGGTACCAGTTGGCAGAGCCCACAAAGCGCAGCATCTGCCGTCTCTTGACGCTTCCCTCTGAGACCTGCAGGGAAGGATGTCACGATCCTCTAGAAGGTTTTCAGAAACCGGGCCCCCTGCTTCCTGGCATGACTCTCCTGTGCCTGCTCATCTCTAATCCGAGAACATTCCATTGTTATTCAACATGTATTTCCTGTCTAGACTGTCCCATTCCCACACCGGCAGCACAGTGTCGGCATGTAGAAGCTTCTGGTGCTCACACTTGCTCCCTTGCTCTGTCTCCCGAGTCCTGTGCCACCAGCTGCCATTCCTGCCACACTGACCCACCTGCCACACTGACGCAACCCCCTGCTCATCGCGTTTCCCTCTTGTCCAGCTCTTTGCCTCCTCTCGGGGAAATTTCAGACAATAAGTGGGGGACACATTTCAGTCTCAGTGAGAGGGGCATGACGTGAGCCTTGGTAAACAGGTAGTGTTTACGATGCTTGGAGCTTTATCAGAGTCCTCTGGTGAAGGTAGGCATTCTGTTCCCAGCCTAATGAAGCCCCCAGGCAAAACTATTATTGTCTCCTTTAAATGTCTATGCTTCCAAAGTGTGTCCTGATTCATTGTGAATCAAGCAACCATGCTCACTCAGAAGCCACAAGGACACGGTGATGGGAAGAGGCTTAAAAATAAGAAATTAAAGGGCTTCCCTGGTGGCGCAGTGGTTGAGAGTCCGCCTGCCAATGCAGGGGACACGGGTTCCTGCCCCGGTCCGGGAAGGTCCCACATGCCGCGGAGCGGCTGGGCCCGTGAGCCATGGCCGCTGAGCCTGCGCGTCCGGAGCCTGTGCACCGCAACGGGAGAGGCCACGACAGTGAGAGGCCCGCGTACTACAAAAAAATTAAAAAAATAAGAAATTAGGGAATACCCTGGTGGTCCAGTCGTTAGGACTCAGAGCTTTCACTGCTGAGGGCCCACATTCAATCCCTAGTCGGGGAACTAAGATCCCACAAGCTGTGTGGCGTGGCCAACAAAAAGAAAAAAAGAAAAGAAAGAAATTGTCTGTCTACTACCGTCTAACTACTGAACCACCTTGGGAAGTCATTTCACTTCTCTGAGCCTCAGTGTCCTCATCTGTAAAGTGGGGATGAGATTAATACCCATCCTGTCAACTTCCCCTGGTCTTACGAGATTGAAGTGAAAGCGCCCATGGGAAAGCGCTTTGGAAAATAATTAAGTGTAAGTTTTTACCATGTTTACAGGTTTGCTAGTCTCTGATTTTTCTTATACAAGTGCCTAAGGTGAAGGACGGATGAAGATATAGACTTAAATGATGGGCATTCAAACCAACTTAAGGCCTTTTTGAAAATCTGCTTTGTAAAGCACACACTTACCTAACAAGAAAGAAAAAAAAGAGGGGAGTGGGCAAAAGAGGGAAAGAAAAAAAGAGATTACCTAGGATGTGATCCTATTTCATCTCTCATCCCAGGTGAAAGGAAAATTTGGGAGGGAAAGGTCCCCGGAGTGGCTCTTTCAGGAGTCTGATAACATACGTCATTCCAGAAATGCTTCCAAAAGGCAGTGCTGCGTGGTAACAAGCACATCCCTTCAGAATCCAAAGGCTCTGTGTTTAAACCCAAGGTTTAGCATCCTGGTAGCTGTGTAACTTCAAACAGGTCCCTAACCTTTTTGAGCATCCTTCTCCTGATGCAAAAACTTGGGGAAACGACTGCTAACCCCTGGGCCAATGTGCTATTGTGAGGATGAGGTGGGATGACCTCGGGAACATCCATCAGAGCACCTGGCAGAGGACGGGTTTTCTTCCTCTGACTGCTGTGTTCCACCACATCCTGCACTGCCCCCCGGCTCCCCGTAAAATGCCGAGCAGCTGGAGGGAAAGAAGGCGCTTCTCCCCTTGGGTGTGAAGAACGCACGGCCATAGCTCAGCAGCAGGTTATCGAATCTAGACTAACTCCTTCCCAGATAAATGCTGCTGCTGAGCGGCCCGAGCAAGAGCCGTAATTCAGAAGCTGACAGCACTTGGAAACTGCCCTCCAGCAGAATCGCGCTGTAAACAAGCTGTCAGGCTTAAGGAGAATACGCTGTGAAAACGTCTTAGATAAACAAACACAGTGTCAGTCCCAGCCCGGCTCCTCGGAGGAGCCCTCCTGGAAGGGCCTCGCCGGGCGCTGTCAGGAGGAACCCGCGCCCGTGCTGCTCACCTGCGGTGCCTGTGGAGCTCCTTGCCTCCACCAGGGCCCAGGCTTGACGCAGACTCGGGGAGTTCTGCCTTCTGAAACCTACTGTGCGGGAACACAGGTGTCTGGGACCCGGGAAGCCAAGACCTCTACCACCTCCCCGCTGAGAGCTGGGGTGGGGGGGAAGATACCCCAGAAACATCACTGTGCATGTCACCAACGATTTGAAGCCCATGGACACGAGAAGAGTAGGTGAGAACTGAGTCCACATGAAGCATTTAGAAAGTGTCCACATAGGATGTGCGTTAGCCCAGTGTAGCGATGCCCACATGCAGTCACCCCCAGGAGGTACCACCATCCTCCACATCGCTGATGCAACCAGAGCCCAGCCCAGAAACCAGTTAAATCACAGGATGAAATGAATGATGCCCCGGCTCCACTGGCTGACTCCCAGTCCCACGGGTTAATCATTTAAAATCTCTTTACGAAGGGGGAAGGTCCCGCAGAACACTGTCCCGGCAAGGCTCACTGTGGAGCGGGACTAGACACACCCCGAGGGTGTCCAGCACGACCTGGTGTGGCTGATTCACACCCGCGCCGCCCTCTTCTCTTCCACAGTGCCATCACAGGTCAGTGAGCTGCGCCCAGTTCTGGGAAGGCAGCTGCCAAAGCCCTGGCCCCACCAATATGCTTCTGTCGCACCATAAACTCCCGAGAGGGCAGAATCAAAATTCGTAATGAGATTTCCCAAAGCCTGCTGGGACTTTACAGCAAAGCTCCAGTGCAGCCCATCACCTCCCTCAGGGAGAGGTGATGCTAATATGCTCCAGCCCTCTGTGTGCCGTGCACATGACCGCAACTCTCTGTGCAGACCTTGCCCGTGACAGGAGGTTAATAGTCTTTGGATGAAGAAATGAAGGCACTTCAAGAAACCCATCCCATAAAGAGTAGTGTTTTTAGAATAGTGGCCCTGTGCTCTTTCTTCACCCTCTTTCTTTAAAACCTCAGAAGTTTAAGAAATATCTAAATGAAGTTCCCAGTGTTACTATTGCCACAGCTTCTTCTTCCTTCATGTTGTTTATTTTTTCCTCACTGCCTCTTTATTGCTCTACATCAAACCTGCTTTATTCCACTTCTGTTCCACCAAGGGGAGGGAGTGTCTTGGCGCTCCTAGAGACCAAAGCCAGGACTACCCAGGGCGACTGCAAACCCACCGTCCCTCTGCCCTGCACCTACCTTCCTGTATTTTCCCCGATGCAGCGTCATCTTCATGATGCTTTCTTCTTATTGGTTGAATTTGCCTGCAGACATGGTGGTGAACAGCAATCAAGGTAGATTAATGCCTAATAAGATCTCGTTCGTTTGTCCGAACAAGCGGGCTGATTTTTGTACTTCCCGGCCAAGGAACCACGAGACCTGCGAAGTCATGGACTCCCCACGTTCCCCTGTGCTTCACAGGCTTGAACTTATGTGCGAATCCCCAGGGGATCTTGTTAAAATGCACGCTCTGATTCCGTAAGTCTGGGCGGAGCCCACAGGTGTCACATTCTAACAAGCTCCCAGGTGGTACGGCCTCCACAGGCACACTGAGAGCAGGGCTTTCAAGGAAATAGCCCAGCCTCTCTTTTTCTTTTTGCCCCCAGTTTCCTGTATCCAAGAAGGAGTGTCACAAAGTTATCTTCTTTTCCAGATTTAACCCATCAGAAATAACAGGCCAGGAACACTAACGTGTGGCAGTGGCACTGTGCTAAGTGCTCTTTGTGCATTATCTCTGATATCATTATTCACAGTTTACAAACGAGGACACCGGGACTTGGAGGCAGCAAACAACCCTCCCAAAGTCGCGGAGACATCAGTAGAGGATGGGGCTTCGGCCTGGTGCGCCCGCCCGCCCGGAGCCCTCGGGCTGCTCCCTCCTGCGCACAGCTGCAGCTGCTTCTGCTGCTTACTGAAGACGCCAAGCATGCGCTGCTCTTTAACGTCCCGGACGAAGGGACCCTTGATTTCAAATCCCGCTTTCCTGTCATATTTCCGGATTCCAGACTTCTTGTACTGCCTCAGCTCTTCATTAGTACTAGTCTGTTTCCTACGCCTTCCCGGCCCTTGGCCCTGAACAGCATGCTTTCCAGCCTGCCTCTTACATTCATGAGTAGCACCAAGCAGCAGCAGGACAGAACAGAACAGATAAAAGAGAATCAAACTTAAAAAAAAAAAAAAAACAACCTCTGATCCACTTTGGCATGTTCAGAGCCTCTTGGAGAAAAGCACATCTGTGTGAGTTTAAAAGCTTTTATTTTCATACTCAAATCTCTCTGGCATTCAGCCTGTGGCATCTGCTTTCTAGCCTCAGAAATCTGAGTGGCCTTGGATTTCATGATCCTGCCATGAAGACAAACAAGCCCTTGCTGATCAAGGGCCTGCATTCTCCTCTACTTCCAGAAACACCGAGCCCATACCACAGGGTCAGCCCACTCTTTGACCGACGTAGGCCCTGTACCAGGGTCAACATGACCCACACAACCCAGGTGGTTAAACAGCCCATACCTGGATAATTTGTCACTCTCAGGTCATGGGCCCCTTCCTCCCCAGCACTTACCTAGTTATCTGGATATACTCAAACTAGAACCTACTTCCACCTTTAAAGGCAGTTTGTACATCTTCAGAAGAACAGATTATTTGAATTTCCTGGGCGGTTCATCAGTGCTTTGTGCCAGCCTTCTCCAAAGCAAACCACAGATGTAAGCATCTCATTCCAGTCTATTTACACAAGAAGCAAGCACTTTGGGGGCAAGTTATGTCACAGTTGATGATGCGTTTACTGCTCGTGCTGTCCTGTATCATGTAAGACAGGCCTAAATCTAAAGCAGTGTTGCAATTAGAAGGTACAGGATACTTGGTCACTCATCCATTCACTCAGTGAACTTAACTAAGCAGCTTCCTAAGCGCCAGACACTGTGATAGGTACACAGCATGCAAAGATGAACACAACACAAGACCTGCCCTCAACATGCTTCTAGTGCAGGGTGAGAGAGAAACAAGTGCCGTGGTGTACAGGGCACTGATGCCACGCTGAGGTGGGCACAGGCACTGGCTCAGGAAGAACACATCAGCGGAGTTGGTGCCCAGGCCAAAGCTTCCCCACTGGACGCCATGGAAGGACTGAGCTGGAGGCAATGGGGATCACCCACAGGGGCCGCCAAGTACAGTTGTTCAGTTTGTCCACAGCACAGTACGAAGGGTGCCCTTCCTATCACACCGTGAATGGGGTCCTTCGAGTTGTGCAGTGTCCAACCTACAGAAGGGTGCGTGAAGCCCCAGCATCCCTCTCATTTAACAGAGAGAAACTTGATGACCAGAAAGGCACATTGCCTAGTCCCACGGCTGGGCAAGGGCTGGCGCCGTAGCTACCCTGCCCACTGCCCCCAGCCAACTTTCTTCCCCACTGATACTTTGGGGCCCAGACCACTATCCTGAAAATAAATTCAAACTCAGGAGGAACCTCATTTGCTATTAATACTCCGATTTTACCCAGTTTGAAGAGGCACGAGGGAGACCTGCCCCTTGTTCACACGTGGGTGCTCTGTGGCTGGGGCCAGTCTCCCAGCGCTCAGCTGCCTGCTACAGCAGTTTCCCCCCAGCTCTTGCCCCGCCGTACTGCTGTTTGGAGCTGTTTTAAATGGCGTGTGTGTTGTTTGGATTGATAATCAGCTTCCGCTTACCTGAAACCTTCCCTTATTTTTCCTCTCCTGACCCCAGGTGTCATTTAGGTACCACTGTCGATTGTACAATGAATGGCGTCGGACCAATCAGAGGGTGATTCTCCTCATTCCAAAGTCTGTCAACGTCCCTTCTAACCAGAAGTCCTTGCTGGGCCTCCACTCTGTCAAGAGGAACTCAAAGGAGACGATTGTTTGATGTTTGTGTGTTTGGTTGGTTGATGTGTTGTTTGGGGTTTGGAAGTTTCTGCACTGGGCCACCCCGAAACCCTTCCTCGAGCCCGTGGGTCGAAGAACATCCAGAGCCATGTTATCATGTCGCCCTGAGCAACGGACTCCGCCTGAAGAAAGCGAATCGCTCTTTGACTTCAAATCACGGATGCTGCAATCATATGATATTTGCTGAGCTGCCAAACATGTGTATTTAGCAGATACTGTATGGAATTTTCTGAACACCTCTTTAACATATGAGGAAGGTTGTCCTGCTAAGGATGCAATTCAACTCTTCCTTTTTTATTACTATTTCAAATATATATATAGATATATATATATATATTAAACTTAGATGATAATCAAAGATGAAAAGCCAATGTTAAAACTGATTTCATGGTTGGTTTGGATGGGTTTTGTTTGGGTTCGTTGGTTTGTTTCCCAGTTTCTACTGTAGATTCTTTGGGGTAATTTGATAGCTTGAGTGTCTTTTCCATCTCTTCCATGCCCCTTACTCAAGGGGACAGCGTAGCAGCTGCAGGACAAGTCATATTTGAAGGATGTTTTGTACTCAACTTCATTTAATTATTCAGTTTTTAAAGGAAAAACAAGCGTGGCAACTCTCCCCACAGTGAACTGTTTACTTAAATTTCATTAAGGAGAAAAACAATTTATGGTGAGAAGCACGCTCCTTTCAACTTGTTTGGTAATGACAGCTGATAGTAGCTATTTTCTAATAATAAATATCCAGTGTGTGAAAGACCCCCACTGATTGCAATACTATTTTTTTTAATCACAAAACCTGTGAAGTTTCCCAGAGTAGATTTGAAAAAGGAAAAAAAAAGCAAAGGCAAAAAGGTTGGTGTTCCTATTCCCATTTCATTTAGCGCATGTCTTAATCCTTCATTCGCATTGAACTGGAGGATCATTAGACATTTCTAGGAACCCTGGACCTGTTTTGCATATCAATTAGCATTCCCATTGCTCTGCCGAATTTCCGGCTTGACAGGTAGTCGTGGCCAAAAAAGCCTGTCCAAGCAGTCTAAGACCCCTTTGTCTGATTTTCCAAAAAAACAGAGAAAAAGGCCCCACGCAGTGCCTTCCCCCAACCACGAGCCAATTCTGTCACAGGCTGAAATAGGCATTTTCTAAGGGCTCCATGTCCCTCTTTTATCCATCGCGGTGTAAAGGGTCTAGACTGCTCCCTGCCTTGTGTGTCCACTGAAGCCAGGGAGCAGACATGCTGTCTGAGGAGAGCACTCGCTCAGATTGGCACTCAGGCTCCCGTCCGCCCACCTACCCACAGCCCTGAAGCGAAGACGGAGCCCAGCTTTGGGGAATGCTTAAAATATGGATTTCTAGAACATGACCCACATTGCAACTATCACTCCAGCGTCTGCCTCGTGCTCCAGGAAGTGCAAAGGAACAGGCAGTGAGGAGGGTAACGATTTTTGTCTGCAGATGGATCAAGCTGATGCAGGTGTCGCCTTTGTCTGGCGAGCCCTCCGTTCACAGACCGCTCCCCGCGCTGCCTGGGGAGAGAAACAGCTGTACTGCTCTCCGCTGCAAAACTCAGATGTGCTTTATGGCCTGTGACAATAGGTTTCCCCCCACCACGCTTCACTTCGACACTTCAATTCCAGTAATATATGTCTCAGCCCTTCTGTTTACTCAGCCCTGCTCACCCCTCTGGGCTGTCATTAGCTGCACCACCATCAACCGTTTCTTAATTGACCTTTCTAAAATGCTGGACACCACTGGCTGCACGCAGCTGTCACACATTAAATTTCCAGAGCCAAGAGTCCGGCTTGGTAGCGTGTGAATTGCAGCCCTGTAATATAGTTGACAAACGACGTCCACCCAGCCTTGGTCCCTGAGCTGTCTGGTCAACCAGCCTCTCAATGGAGTGGTGCAAACATTCATGAGGGAACCATGCCCTTGCTCCTCCCTGTTGTTTCCATGAATTAAGGAAGCAGTAGCTTCCCGGGATCATTTCCTGCTGAGGTTGGTTGGCTGCAGAAAATTCCTGCTGTCTTGGTTCATGAGATGAGATGTAATGAAGCAAAATATCAAAAGCAGGCAGGTCCCTCCCCGGCAGCTCGCTGGGGCTTCCGGGCTGGGAAGGTTGGCACGGTAGTACCGTGCCTGAGCCACGCCTCTCTCCCCCCAGTGCACACTCCCACCCCGGGAAATTAAGCAGAGTCCACACGCAAGGAGTGGGTTGCATGTGGGGTGGTGGGCAGGACACCCTGGCAGCCAAGGGAGGCGTCAGTGCCTCCCTGCCCAGTGAGAGACTCTGATCTCCACAGCACCAGGGCCCATCTGGGATTCTGAAAGCTCTTGCAAGACACTTCATCCCCTCTTGGCCCTTTAACCCTGAGGTCATTCAAGGTGGGAGAGTCTGGGAACTGCAGCATAAGCACAAGACACCAGCCAAGAGGACAGAGGCAGCGGGAGCTTCGGTCCAGGCTCTGTGTCTGTCAACAAGCCACGCAGCACCTGTCCGAAGGTGGGTGCATTTGCTAACCGGGGTGCTGCACGAGTTACCAGTGGTCCTGCTGGTAACTCCTTGTTCTCTCTCGCTCTCTCTGCTTCTTTCTTTTTGAAAGATCCAGAATGAAACAGGCACGGTAGGAGGGGCAGGTAAATGATCCTACTGGTTCACTGCTTCCCTCCACCCACCCCTTTACACAGTCCTCTCCCCGCATCCCTCGCCGTATCCTGTCTGGACCATTTTTCTTGAGAATATTAGACGGAGACAAACGTGTGTCACAGTGAAGCCAGAGAGGAAAGTAACAACAGAATCAAGTGCAGGGCACTCTCACTGGCCCCTGTGTGTACTCACGTGCCCGCCTGTTTCTCTTCTGGGGAAGGACAGGGACACAGAGGGTTCACACGAATTCTCCGGCTCCTCAGAGAACTGAGCAGAAGCTCAGACGGGCTGTGAAACCCAATTAAGGAAAAATAAATGGCATGACTTGGAAGTTGCGTGTATTTGTCTTTCGTGTCCAGGTCTCCCTCTCTGTGCCCCGAGCACCCAGGGTGGCCACTTGCGTGCGGCTGGGCTGTTGCCACAGTCATTTTATTTTCAGTGAAAGTCACTCATCTGAGGACGTGGAGAAGCCAACGGAGAAAATGGAAGTGAACCAGCAGCCTGGCTACCTGCACTGGGGCCCCATCCAGCTGGAGGCTCCCTACCCAGGGGGCCTCTCATTCCCCTCTTGGCACTGGCCTGGGCCCGGCCCGGGTCTGCCTCGCCCCGAAGCTTCACGCAGCTTACAGAGAGGCCTGGTGCGCACAAAACCTCTGTCCTCAACCTGCCCTCCCAGGGGGTGTCCTCAGGCCGAAAGGCCCAGAGGAGGAAGCAACCTGGGGAAGGGAATCGGCGGCACATGCTTCCTCTCCGCTTTCATCCAATGTCTTCCCAGAAGCTCCCTGCAGACCAGTCACAGAGCAGGCAGCCCTCGTGCTGGATCAGAATTACAGGCTGTGATTCTGCAGGCTTAAGTGGGATGGGAAGTGGGTCAGTGGGTGGGGACGGGGTTCGGGATTATTTTAGGTGGAGAGGTTGGGACCAGGATGGACCTGGTTGGACGCCATCCCTCCCAGCCATGCACATGCAGGATCTTGCAGGCTGCCAGCCGGAGGCTTCTTGCCACGGAGGCTACAGCCATGAGAAATCGGCTCTAAACTGCAGACCCTCTCCAAAATGTGTCAGTTCTGCAGAAATACACGGGCTATTAGTTTCCACAGTCCACCTTTTCTGACTTTACAGAAGCCTTGGTGTCTTGGAGTTGTGGCTTTGGGACACACTGCCTTCCCCTTGCCGTTGAGTTGCTCTGGGGTGAGTCTGGATCTTTGCTTCCCAGTGGGACAGAGTGGGAGAGGACCAGCTGTGAGTCAGGCTACCTGAGTTTGAATCAGGCTCTGCAGTGTCCCAGTGGCGGTGACCCACCTATGTAAGCCTCAGTTCCTGCCTCTGTAAAATGGGGACGATACCTACCTCAGACAGTCCCTGTAGGGTTTGTAAGGTGCCCAGTAAGCAGTTCATGCATGAACATCAGCACCCTTCCCCCTCCTTCCTTCCACTCGCTGCTGCTAACGTCTGGGCGATCGCCTGGGTTTTGACAAACGACTTTGATCAATGATTTGAAGGACCATAAACGGTTTTAAATCCTTTTCAAAAGGAAGAGGGATTAATTTTAAATAATCAACACATTTATTGAGCACACTGTGTTTGGGAGTAAAAAGAATTGTAAGAGATCCTTCTGGAGGTTGAAATGACTGACGCGATTGAGATCTTTGAATTACACATGGATTTCATTTATCCTTGCATTTCCTTATACTGGAGCCTATGGCTAATTGAGAATTCATCACGGATAAAAAATGTGCTTGTTCTGGCTCTAGCGCTGCAGAGGAAAACAAATATAGTCCATCAGTTGTCTGTGTTCCCAGAAATGAGGGACTCGTGAGTCACTGAGCTCATATATCTAGTGCCTTCTTGGAGGCTCTGAATTCCGGGCACAAAGACAGCAGAAGAGATGGGCTCAGGGAGGCCTGCGTCGTTTTGAAAAACTTTTTTTTGGATACACTTTTCACCTCCTGGGTCACAGTTACCCTATCAAGGAAATGAATAGATGGACCTATTGTAGGTTTTATTTTATCTTATTTGTGGGCACCAGGTGCAAAGAATTGAGTTACTCCTATACTTTAGCCCAGGACACGGTTTCTGTCACCGTCAGCCTCTATAAGTCCCTGTTCTATTTTATTCCACAAATGTGTACATAGAGCCAAGCACTTCCCACGAGCCATGCGCTGTTCAGCACTTTGCAAACTACCTCCTTTAATCCTTACAATGACCTCATCCATTGTGGCCTAACAGAACACCCCCAAATTTAATGGTCTCAAACAACCATTCTACGGCACCTCACTGTTCCGTGGGATGGCTAGGGCTCAGCCAGGCAGTCTGTGGGCAGTGCCTTTTCTGGTCGCACTTGTATGTCGCAGACAGTCAGATGGCCCAGGTGCTTCTCCTGTGGTTTCTCTCCACGTGACATCTCAGTTAAAGGGCCCCTCTTTCCACGGCGACTCAGGGCTCCAAGAGGGAAGAAGCTTCTCTCCTGCTTCCTGCCTGGGCTTGGAAGTCCCTGAGGATCACGTCCTCTGGTCCTATTGGTCAAAGCAGTCACAGGTCTCTCTTCTTGATGGGAGGTGCTGCCTGCACATACAGGGAAGGGCAGAATTGTTTGGGGCCATCTTTGGAGATTAGCTACCAGACCCTTATTACAGATGGAGAAGCTTAACCAAAGAGGTTAAATTATTTGCCCAAGGAAACAGAGCTAGTAAGGGGGAGAGCTGGAGTTCAGACCCAGGCTCTGGAGTCCCTGCTCTTAACCACTGTATTCTGATGCCTCTGAGCTTCTAGTTTTTTAAGAATTTCCTCTTCATTCCTAATCTCCACTTTAATCTCCTTCCTTCATTAGTTACTCATTCTAATACGTTTGACATATAAACTGACTATGGGCATATCTTTGCAAAACATATTGTTTTGTGAGTATATGCCTTAATTTACATAAAAGTGATTATGCTGTACATCTCGTTCTTCTCCCCCACCCTCCTCCCACCTTAGCACTATGTTTTTAAGATTTGTCTGCATGTGCCTCTAGTTTATTGCTTCCAATGACTGCTTGGAATTCCATCTCCTTTTCCATTCCCTTCATGTTACCTCCAACTCCCTGCTGCATCCAACAGTGCTGTGATGGACATCCTCTTACCTGTCTCCTTAAAGCCCTGTTGGAGGGTTCCTCTGCTCTGCTCGGTGGGAACGCTGGGCTGTAGGATGTTGATGTTTAATTGCAATATTTTCGTATGGTTCTCCAGGACAACTATTCCACTTTAGATGGCCCCCAGTAGTGGCTGAGTTTTCCCATTTCTCCACATCCTTTCCTGTACTAGCTATTCTTTATTTATTCATTTTTAGCCAATCTGACAATATAAACCTAGGTCTTATTGCTTATATCTGTCCACCTGTACACTTCTCTATGTTTCCTGTTGGGCTGACTACCTTTTCCTTTTTAGTCTCCCTCGTCGGTTTGATGTGCCGCAAATTCTCTCATTTGTTCAGCTCTCTCTTAACTTTGCTACGGTATACTTTGTTGAATAGCAATCCTGAACTCTGAACAGTCAAATCTAGTTTTTGTCATGTGTTCTGTACTGTGGGTCGTCTTATTTAAATTTTAGAAGTCCTTTCTCATTCCAAAATCACAAAGATAGTCTCCCACGTTTTCTTCCTTTATGGTTTTATGTATATCACCTTTAGGCCTTCAGTCTGTCTAGAGTTCACCTCTGTATCTGATATAAGGGTCCAACTTTATCTCCCTAAGGTAGGTGGTTTGCCATCACCATCTACTAAACAGTCTCCCCTTTCTTCATTCACTTGTGGTGTCACCTGGATCGTGTACCCCGTTGCATATAAACATGATCTGGTTTTGCATACTCAGTCTATGACTTTAACCCATTTGTCCGTTCCTGAGTTAACCTCACTGGTTTTCTTAATACGGCTTCATAATGTGCCTCTTAATCTAGTGGAATGAGCAACTCCTCCACAGTCCCCCACCAACCTCTCTCCATTCTTCAAAATTGACTTAGTTATTTGTGGACAGGCTTTTAATCCCCGTGTATAAATTTTAGAATAGTTTTGTTAAGTCATTTTAAAAGGCTTGATGGACTTTTGTTTGGAATTGTAGTAAGTTTACATATTAATTTCATGAAAATTACAATCTTTACAGATCTTCACAATTTTTAGCCAATCTCCTATGACGACCATAGCATAACACCATTTATTCAGTCATTCTTTGCATCCTGAAATAAGAGTTCTAAACGTTGTCAATAAAATTCTTCTGCATCCTTTGTTAGTTTAATTTCTAGTTTATAGTTGTGTTGCTATGGTAAAATAAGTGATATCTTATTTTCTATTCTATTTTCTCGTTGGTTAGTGCTGGTGTAGAGGAACTCTCGTCATCCGGCACTCGCACCTTTTCTGAGCTCTGTATTAGTTCTCGCAGTTTGTAGCTACCCTTCTAAGCCAGCTCTTTCCTGTCTTAGTGCAGTGGCCAGGCCCTCCAGGACTGGTCTGTTGCAGTCGTGCCAGCAGGCTTATTTGCTGGTTTCCCATCTTAAAGAGTGTTCAGTGTGCCCACCATTGATATTTGCTACACACTTTTCTTATATAATTTTGTTGAGTTATTGTGTTTCCCTTCAATTTCTAGTACTCGGTGAGTTTTTACATCATCATTTTAAATATCATAATTAATTAGTATAGTAATTAAATATAATTAACAATATAATATTGAGAAATTTGTGTGACTTTCTACTTTATAATCTGTGTAGTAAGATATACTGTTGTTGAATTATCCTTTCACTCGTAGATAAAACTTATGCAATATTTTCTGTTCTCTCTCTCTATATGTTAAAAATTAAGAGTTCACACCAACACCACCATTTCCAATCCAATACCAGAGCTCAATCTTGTTTTTTCCATTTTCACATTTATAGCTCCCTTTCCAACCATGAGAAATCTGGCTTTCGTTGTCTTTATTTACTTATATTTAATTAACCTCTCTGCATGTAGCCAGTCTCTCGTCTCCACAGCCATCCCCTCCCCCATGTAGATGGCCCCCTCACCATCTATCTCCATCTCTGACACCCCATGCCAGGCCACCCGTCACATCTCAGCCAAACTCTGGTGCAGCCAGTGGACGTTCTTCACCTTCATTCAGTCTGTACTTATTTCCTTATTCATTGGTGTCTTATTTTCATCCTGTTTTTTATTCTTTTGTCTAGCCAATCTGCATTAATGGTTTATTTCATTAACCTTTTTGAAGAGTAAGTTCAAAACTTTCTTAATTTTCTCTTTTTCTCATCCTCTTTTGTCCTCTATTTCATTGATTTTTAGCCTTACCTTTCTTATTGCCTTACTTCGTGGGGGTTTTGTTTGTTTGTTTTAATTCACTCTTGTGGGAATTCCCTGGTTGTCCAGTGGTTAGGACTCTGAGCTTCCACTGCAGGGGCCTGGGTTTGACCCCTTGTCAGGGAACTCTTAGTTCTGGTGCGGCATGGCCAGAAAAAAAAAAAAATCACCCTTGTTTCAGTCTTCCTGTTTGTTTTTGGATAAATGACTTAAAGCTATAAATTTTCCTCTAAGTACTACTTTATCTCCCACAATTGTTGAAAATTTTAATGTTTAAATTTTAGTTCTAAGTACTTTAAATTTCCCTTATGTTTCTTTAACTCAAAAGTCATTTAGCAGTTTGCTGTACACCTAAAACTAACACAACATTATAAATCAACTATACTCCAGTAAAAAAAAAATTTTTAAAGTCATTTAGGAGTGAGTTATTTAGCTTTCAGCAAATGAGCAGGGGGTGGGGAGTGTTATTTTTTTTTTTTTTTTTTTTTGCGGTATGCGGGCCTCTCACCATTGTGGCCTCTCCCGTTGCGGAGCACAGGCTCCGGACTCAGGCTCAGCGGCCATGGCTCACGGACCCAGCCACTCCGCGGCATGTGGGATCCTCCTGGACCGGGGCACGAACCCGTGTCCCCTGCATCGGCAGGAGGACCCTCAACCACTGCACCACCAGGGAAGCCCGGGAGTGTTATTCTTTTGTTTTGTATTTCAGTTATTATTACATTATGGTCAAAGAACTATGTCCTTGATGATTTGATTCTTTGAAATGCTGGCATGTTTTTGTGGCTTCATACATGGTTGAGGGACTTCCCTGGTGGCATAGTGGTTAAGAATCCGCCTGCCAATGCAGGGGACACAGGTTCGAGCCCTGGTACGGGAAGATCCCACATGCCGTGGAGCAACTAAGCCCGTGCGCCCCAACTACTGAGCCTGTGCTCTAGAGCCCACGAGCCACAACTACTGAGCCTGCGTGCCACAACTACTGAAGCCCGCACACCTAGAGCCTGTGCTCTGCAACAAGAGAAGCCACCACAGTGAGAAGCCCAGGCACTGCAATGAAGAGTAGCCCCCGCTCACCACAACTAGAGAAAAGCCCGCGTGTAGCAAAAAAGGCCCGACGCAGCCAAAAATAAATAAATAAAATAAATAAATAAATTTATTTTAAAAAAAGATACATGGTTGATTTTTAAAAATATATATGAATAAATAAGCTACAGCTTATCAATTGTGTAGTTCACATCTTCCTATCTTTGCTTTTTTTCATGCTTGATCTGTCAGTTTCTGAGAGGGACATATACAATTTCTGATTACAATTGTTGATTTATTGATTTTTCCCTCTAGCCCTGTTGGTAGCTCCTTTATGTATTTGAGGCAATTTAAATAGATTTATCTTTATGATTATATCTTCTTGATATATTGCTCCTCTTCCCCAAATATAACATTCTAATATTCTGCTTGTCCATTTTGATGTTTTAAAAAGCTTTTTTGTCTGAATTAATGTTAAACATTTCTGTATCCTTTTATGTCTCCTGTAGACAGCATACTGCTAAAATATTCTTTTCACAATTTACTCTGAAAATCTCTATCTTTGGATTGGTGACTTTAATCCATTTACATTTGTTTTACTATTATGTTGGGTCTTAATTCTATCATCTTATTTCACGTCTAGTTTTTTTTTCTGTGATCGCATACTCGCCTGGGGATCTTGTCTCCCTTGGCTAGTGATGTGTACCTACGACAGGGGAGCTAAACCCCTGGTGGGTCAGCAGAGAGGGTGGGAGATACTCTGTGCTGCCGTTTGGACTGAACCACTCTCCACTTGGCACACCACAGCAAGTGACTCTGCTCCTCAGGGAAAATCCTCATATCTCTATCCCCATCACATTTTCTAAGTTCCGTCTGTCTGGATTGCCATCAGCTTTCCTTTGAAGCATAGGGGGACAGTTGGGGGCCCGGAGGGTTTGGGGAACGGGGAGGGGCGGGGGGGCACGTGTTAACTCCATATGGCTGGCAGATCTCCCTGCACGTATGCTATATGCACCTACCCCGGCATGGGTGAATGCAGCCCTAATGTTACCCCACTGACCTGGTGGCACTGGGCTGGCACTGCTATCTTCTGTTTTCTGGTATGTGATGAAGCTGGTGATGATGCCTCCAAAGGTACTATACAGGAGAGAGAAAAGGACATGACCGCCTCCCCGCTCCCCCCCGTTTCCTGTCCCCTGGGTATGTCACCAAGCATCCATCCCTCCTCCTCACACATCTTCTGCAGCCCAAGTGTTCCTTGGGTTTTATTTTCTTTTCTCACTTCCAGGGTTGATCATGGGGGGAAGTGAAGGGAGCCAGGACTCAGGATAAGTTTGCCATAGTATCTGCCATGAGCACTTTTCAAAAAACCCTTCTTGGAGCCCTGAGTTGCTGCGGGGGACAGGGCATGGAAAGAGCCCCCCAAACCTAGGCTCTGGTGCTTCAGCCCCACCAGCCACTTGACCTCTGCTTCATGTACTGGGGATCTGGGCTAGATTTCACCCAAGGGAAAATAATAGTGCTAGTCTGTTAGGTCCTTTTTTATTCTAAAATTCTGGGTAACCTCATCTAGCTCCCTGACTCTTGGGGACCCTGGGTCTGCCAAGGGCAATGGAGTGCTTGGCAGGAAAGGATCTGCACCTGCGTGGGCCCGTCCTGACGGCCTGCTCCCCCTCCCTCCCCATCCCCTCCCAATTCACAGCAAGGAGGCATCTGTGACTTTTAACCCAGCTGCAAATAAGTAACACTTAGGAGACAAATGAACTGCATTTTGTTCTCAGATAAGGCTTGAAGGCTGCTGACGTTAGGATTTTTTAAGGTCAGTCTGGAGATTTGTGCGAGAAAACGTCTGGGAGTGACCGCGAGGGCGACTGTGCAGAACATCCATCACAGACCTGCGTGGAGACCCTTCGAGGCCCGGGAAGCAGCAGACAAGCTTGCTATGAGCGTGTCCCCCACAAGGGGCGAGTTGGCATCACTTCCACAGTATAACAACTAGCATTGTTTTCCTGCCCCTTAAACAGAAGCTCAGACTGGCTTCGGGGAAATTTGCAAATAATTTTGCTAATGTAAAAATGTACTCCTACAGAGCTTGAAATGTCATTGGCTTTTCTCCATCATTTACCTTCCTTCTCACTGCCCCCGCCTAGTAAATGCGGGGCCAGCCACATTTGAGGCCTCCAACTCAGCAGCTGAGGGTACCGGGCAGCTTAGTGACATCCACAGGACACTGACTCAGAGCTCACCCTCTATGGGTTCTCTCAGCAGCAAGGGGCTACTGACAACCTGGCCCCAGACCACGGAGACAGATTAAGGGGGGGTCTATGGGAAATGATCTAAGACTCTGTCATCTGAGCACCAGTGGATCTATTCTGCAGCCTGTGTGAGGGTACAGGACCCAAGCCTTGCAGGCAACATCTTAGAACGAAATTAGCAATCCTGAGTTAGGAGGTCCGTGTGTGTGAGAACCTCCCTGAAGGCATGCACCATCTGGGAAGGCATGGGGCGGTTCTGCTGATCCCACAGAGCAGGGCAGCTCTGTCTGAGCAACCTCTAGAGCGCAGAGAATCCTCGGCCCGAACCTCCCCTCAGAAGCCTGTGCTCACAGGAAGGGTGAGAGGAAAGAATCTAACGGTTATGGGTAAATTTACTTCATCCCAGAAGGACCAGGAATCAGACTCGGGCAGGGTCTACAAAAGCACAGTCTATTTGAGGAGGTTCAGGTGGGATTTATTTTGTTTAATGCACCTGGTGAAAAATGCAGTGGCCGTCAATCAAGCCCTTGTGTACCACCTGGGTCCCCTCTGTATATATAGATCTCTTACAGGCTCATTGCTATTTATGCAAAGTCTTCAAAAACTGGGCACACCTGGTTGTAGTTTCTAAATGCCCTTTTCCTACTAAAAAGAATCAGGTATCCTCGGAGAAATGTCTGAGTCTAGGTCAGGGACAGGGAATGTGTAAAAGATGAATCTGGAGCAAGCACCTTGTCATATCAGAAAGCAAGGGGGACTCCTGTGGTCATGTCCAAAGGACACAGGATAAAATCCAAATAGGCTCCCACTGGCCTAAGGTGGACAATAGGGGCATCACAGAGAACAAGACTGTGCTGAATTGTTACACATCACCTATGTTAAAATTCATGAGTTTATAATGATACTAAAAAAAAAAACCGGTCTTCCCTGGTGGCGCGGTGGTTGGGAGTCCGCCTACTGGTGCGGGGGACGCAGGTTCGTGCCCCGGTCCGGGAGGATCCCGCATGCCGCGGAGCGGCTGGGCCCGTGGGCCATGGCCGCTGGGCCTGCGCGTCCAGAGCCTGTGCTCCACGGCGGGAGGGACCGCAGCAGTGAGGGGCCCGCGTGCCGCAAAAAAAAAAAAAAAAAAAAAAAACCTCACTGGCCACATTTGGAGCATGCTAGAGAACCAAATCATTATTCCGATAATGGCTTTTGAAAAAGTATCTTGTATGCACTGTACCTTGGAGTATAAAGGATGAAGGAAAGTTCTTTAGAGAAGACTTGCACCTAAAAAGTGTAGAAATAATGATAGAATCTAAATGAAATCATGGATGTGTCTAATGATCATTAGCTAAAACCATTAGCTGATGGGGAACTTATGATAGAAGTCAGACCCTCAGCACCCAAACCCACAGACCGATCTTAACCTCACAAGAAAGAGAAAATGTGACACTGGGTACCTCCTGATGTGATGCCGTAGGAGGTGCACAGAAACGCTGTGAGATATTCCTGCAAAAAACTGAACCTGCGTGTGATCAAGCACTGCTGTCTATTAGTTTACAGGAGTGAGAGAGATTGATGGTTTGTTAAATGACACCAACATTTAACAGCACCAGTACTATTGACACTTTGGGGTGGATAATTCATTTAGAAAACTTTTAAAAATGTATCAACAAATATAACATATGGGCCTTGTTTGGACCCTGATTCAGAAAAACCAAATATTAAAAAAAAGAAATTATGAGACTATCAGGGAACTTCGAGCACTGGATATTTGATCATATTAAGGAATTCTTTGTTTCAGGCATGATAATAGAATGACGGCTATGTTTATAAAACGCCCTTGTCTCTTAGAGATACTTTCTGAAGAATTTATGAAGAAGTTGTGCAATATCTCAGATTCCACTGGACGGCAGAGTCAGGGAGTATGAAAGACACAAGACTGGCCGGATGTGGATCATGGTTGAAACGGGGTGATGGGTACACGGGGTTCATTATACTATTCTCTCCACTTTTATATAGGTTTAAACTTTTCCATTGTAAAACTTTATTAGAAAAAAAAAGTAGTTGGACACAACTGCCTGACACAAACTCTAAAAGGCTTCCCGGCTCGGCAGGGAGCAGTGGGCTGGAGCTGTCGCCGTAGGAGTGAGCGGCTCCGCAAGAACAGGAGAGACCAAGGATGGGCCTGAGTCAGAGGCTGTAGGGTCAAGGTTGGTCATTTCCCTTAGTGATGTTATACACGCCGAGGTCAACTACTTTGCTGTTTGCCACGCTGGAGTGAAACTCTGCCAGACGGCGCAGTGATACCCAGAGGAGGCGGCATGGGGGAGAAGCAACCTCAGGTTCTGTGCCACGAACAATGCTTTCGGGCACAGATAGAAGGCTGACCGTCTTCGGCGCGTCTGTTTAAAAACCCCACGCCCAGCTGAGACTGGGAGGCGCCGGTGAGCTGTCACCCATCAGCCAGGCCTACGGCTGCAGAGGCCTCCACGCCCCAGAGATAGGACGCAAGCGCCCCGGAAGCCTGGCACGCGCCCAGCTGGGTTTGGAGGCTGGGGGTGGGGTTCGTGGTGAGAGAGTGATTTTCACGCGCTGGTTCTCGGCGTTCTCTCCGCATCCCCATGTCAAAGCGGGCAGTGCGGGGCTCTCCGAGGGCCCAAAGCAGGTGCAAGGGCGGGCGGGTGGGTCTGCCCCGACCCCTGCCAGGCTTCCCAGCTGGACAGAAAAGCCCAGCCCCTGTCAGGGCACATCTTATTGATCCATCCCCACCAGGGACAAGGAGGATGTGTCTGGTGGGCCCCGGGGCATAAGAGAGACTTGCCATCCAAAGGACAAAGCTTTGTGAATCGAACGCCCTCTGTGGTCCAAAATGAGTTAACAACATCTAGATAGAGGACCAAAACTGGGGTACTTCTCCTAGAGGAAAACTTAGCAGTTTAAGAAGTAATTGTGAAGCAGAAAATATGCTCCCACAGACACACACATGCGTGCACAGGCGCACATTAAAAACCCCTGTCACACAGAGAAAGACAAATATCATATGATATCACTCATATGTGGAATCTTTAGAAAATGGTACAAATGAACTTATTTACAAAACAGAAATAGAGTCACAGACGTAGAAAATAAACTTATGGTTACCGGGGGGTAAAGGGTGGGGGATGAATTGGGAGATTGGGATTGACATATACACACTGCTATATGTAATATAGATAATTAATAACCTACTGTACAGCACAGGGAACTCTACTCGGTATTCTGTAATGACCTATACGGGAAAAGAATCTAAAAAAGATATACGGCTATATGTATAACTGATTCACTTTGCTGTACACCTGAAACTAACACAACATTGTAAATCAGCTGTACTCCGATAAAAATTTAAAAAAACAAAAAAACCCTGTCTCACACACACACACACACACACACACACACACACACCCCATTAAGAGAATCCTGGGACAAGCCAACTCTTTCCGTTGTCAGTATCAGTGTGTCTCAAGGTGACATCCTCCGAAGCCCCCCTCCTCTCCCCACCCCCCGCCCCACTCCTGAGTTCAGCACCATTCAGGGAAGAAGTGCCTGGAACACAGTGATCTGAGGAGGAAAAAGAACAAGGCAGCAGCTCTGAGAAGCAAAAGTCGACCATGGAAGACTCAGGAAAGAAGCGGCCGTATGTCCGCCCAGGTCAGGGCATTAGAGGAGGGGAGGACACATCTGTCTCCACAACTTCCCGGTAGCTCTTCTGACATAACAGGGGTCACAAGGCCCCAGACGGGGACAATTTCCGTGTGAGTCAATGAATGGGTAGTAAACACGTTCACAGTTCTTGCTCCTCCCCTGTATTCTTGGAACTGAACGGAGCCTCTTCAAACAACAGCCTTCCAGAATCCTGTCCATTTCCTCATTTCCCGCTGAGACAGTATGGGTGAGCGTTGACTTGTTTCCCAGTTATAACCACCCAGAGTCACTCACAGGTCAGCTCCTGCCTCCTGAGACTGTGGATGAGAACACACTGAAAACAACTTGCTGAAGAATCGCACGGCAGCCTGTGATACACCATCACAAGGCTGAGCTCATAACTGTAACTTAGGATGCATGAGCCAAGGATGACAGAAGCACGCCGACTGCCTTCCTTTATTTCATAATTCAGTGTTTCCCAACCTTCATCATGCAGTTTGGGAAAAAGCTGCCACAGACCCATAGTTACTTCTCCCAGCAACCTGGGCGGGGAGGCGGGGGAAGTCCCCCTGGCTGGTCACGTGCTGCTTTAGCAGCCAGAGCCCTTGCCCGGTGATGTAGCAACCCCTTTCCCAGCTGAAGGCTTGAATTATTTATTTAAATGAAAGCCTGAAATCAACCTACAGACACCACATCAAGGACAAGCGAGATCCTGTCTCCTCAGTTCCGAGGATCAACCACAACAAGTCGGTGCGCAGCGTGCATTCGAGGGCAGCTGGGAGGACAGCTCGGCTTCGGCAGCGCGCAGGCCCTGCGCCAGGAGAGCACTCAGAGAAGGGCGGCCAACCGGCGCGAGCCAGAAGATTTTCTCAGCGTTCGGGTCTCGGTGGAGAACTGGGAAGTGATTGCAAACACGTTCCAGAAATCCTTTCCATTTCCCATGAGCCCTGAGCACACGGGGCCCCTTGACAGTCACGGGCATCTTTGTCAATCTGTGATGGGTTGGCCACATTGGCACCTCCGCCCCTGTTGTTTAAAACCAGAGTTCCCAAGTGCCGCCTTCCTACCTCCTCTTATGGGAGACCAGTTGCTCCTGGTCTCTTACGGGAAACCTGCTGTGTATGGTGCCTTCCTTCTAGAAGTGCACTTAGCACAGCTGTGGTTTTCCACCTTTGTATGATTATTTGATTGAGGCCCACACTGAGCTGTAAGCTCCATCAGGGTCAGGACAAGATTTCCTTTTACTCAGTGTTGCACTTGCCCGTGCCTAGTACACAGCATGGCACTTGGTAAGTGCTGAATAAATGTTTGTTGAAATTAATATTTATTCATGAGATGAATAAAATGTGGCGCTTCCGGTATTCTCAATGCCTTTCCTTGTTTAACCACTCAATTGACCAGAAGTGTTAACTCTAACACCGTCTTCACTTGTAGACTTACGTACACTAAGAACAATGAACAACCTGCCATTTCAAAACCAAAGTCTCACCTTACTTCCCAATTCCCCTAATCAAAATATTTGAAGTAATCATTAGTTTTAAATTCCTACGTATTTTAGACCTACCATATTGGTATGATCTTTCTACGTGCTCTAATATAATTCTCCCATCAACTAATAAGACTTTCTTTTTCTTTTAGTCTTAATTTACAGACAAGGAAACTGAGAAACAGGAATGTTAGCTTTTTCAGGATCACACCGTTAAGTGCCAGCAACTTAGCGTCACTGATGCCGCTCCTATCAGGGGTTTTCCATTCAGAGTTAGTTCAAAGGCAGAAACAATGCTGTTCTTTCTTCTATTTATAGCCTGTCTGTGGAGAAGGACCATCCATGTGGGAAAGTACAAATTTGGGACATAACCCATGACTACACTTGGCATGTTTTAAATAAGAGTTAATTCTCTATCATTAAAAAAACTTTTTTTTTTACCTCCTTTGCAATCAGAGCTGAATCACAGTGCTAGTAATTCCTGTCATTCACAGCCCCTACTGCCCACTAGGATAAATGGGGTGTGCGGTGCACACTCTCTGGGCCACTTTCAACAACTCCCAGATCTGTCACTAACATGTTGCTTCCCTGAGGCCCAGCCTGCTTTCAACTACTCATTAAGCCCTGTACCACCCCTGCTTAGCTTATACCTAACAGTGACCCCACAGGAGACTTTAAACCAGAACAATTAATCAGCTCCCTGATGTCAGGAAAAACACATCTTAAAACATAGCCAGTTCAGGAAAGGGCAGTCCACCCAGGCTGTAACCTGCCGTTTCATCGGAGAGGGTAAATGCAGTGCAGAGTAAGGAAGACAGAATGAGCACAAGCTTGAGCTCTGGAAAAAAAAGCAGAATGGCCCGCCCACTCCTGACTAAGGCACATCAGCTAACCTACATGAAAGCATTTTTTAAACAGCAGCATGCAAGTAATATTTATTTACCTTGACATTCATTTGAAGAGCATCAGAAACAACAGAGATTTAAAATGGGGATTTGGGAGTCACCTGACAGTTGGAATTGTTCCCATTCATTGTTGACAATGAGCAGTACCACTGTCAATGGTATACTAGCTATGTACATTATTTCCTAACAGCTGCCTGGGACAGTAGAATAGGCAGAGCTGTTGAAGTTGGTAGCCTGGGGAATCCCCTGGCGGTCCAGTGGTTAAGACTCAGCGCTTCCACTGCAGGGGGCTCGGGTTCGATCCCTAATGGGGGAACTAGGATCCCACAAGCCGAGCAGACAAAAAAAAAAAAAAAGATGGTGGTGGCCTGGGCAATCAGACTGAGTTCCCAAGAAAACCACAGGATCTCTCGTCTTGGTATTCCGGGTGCTGGCAAGGCAATGCCTGGCAAAACTAAATCCCCCAGTGAACGGTCATTGAAGGAATGAATGAATGAATGACTTAGCCTCTGGGCAAGTTGACCCATCTGCAAAACAAGGATAACACTACTTGCCCAGTGTGGTACTACGAGCTTCAAGTGAGTTAATGTTTGGGGGACAACCCTGAGCAGAGTGCCTGGCTGTGTGAACATTCAACAAACGTCTAATCCTTTCGCTTTCTCCCTCCTTCCTCTTTATGGGTCTTTCCTCCTCCCGTATGAGATTGAAACTATTCCATGTGTAAGCAAGAGACCAACATGTGGTATTCTGTGCCCCCCACACAGTGCGAGAGCAGCATTGCACATCCAGGACCCTGCCCCTGCCCATTCCTCTTGGTTGGGTTCCCAAAGTTCCCCAGGTGCCCGACACGACTAAAGGCCCTGCTTCAGGTTCCTACAGGAGTTTCTGGTATGAGGCACCCTGAGTCATCCCCCCTCTGATGCCCAAACCCTTCCTTCTCCACAAAAGGATCCCGCCCAGATTTGTAAACATAAGCACTGAGTCCTGATGATCCCATGGCCACACCTCTCAGAGTTCAGTCCAGGCTATTTCTTTCATGACGTAGAATAATGAAAACTAAGCAACAGGCGCTCAGTGAATGTTTTCAGCTCGTTTTTCCGAAGTTCAAACTTCCTAACAATTTTTCTCTTAGCAGGACAAAAACTTAAGAGAAATGGACACCTGGGAAAATGGTTCAGAGGAAAATTCTGGCCCTAGAAAGAGCTTGGGTTCAGTCCTCTTGACACGGGTTGGAAGGCAGCATAACAAAGGAGTGGGGAGCTGGCAGCGAGGAGGGAGGCTGGGTCACGATCCCAGGCTTCAGAAGAGAATGGACCAGCTGCCAGGGCCTAAGTCAAAAAGCAGTGCTTGTTAAAGGCGGGGGTGGGCTGGGAGGCTCCCTGGCTAGAGAATGGAGAGAGAACGAGAAAGATGAGGGGAACAAGTGACCTGGGACTCAGAGTTTGGAAACCACAACAATGATCTAAGATCATTGTCTCTAAGACCGCTCTTGGCCACTAAGCTAGAAAGCTGGTTTCTGCCAGAGTGAGACCTGCTATCTGGAGACATGTCCCTCTGGTGTGGTCACACAATGGACACTTAGCTAACACTCGCAGCTAACTTACATCATAGGACACAGGATTATACGGAGGGGGTTGTGGAAATACCCAAGCGTATTTAACAGGCCAAACCAGACAGTCTGAAAATAATTATCCACATTGAGTCACAAAGCGCTGAAGAAAAAAAAAGACTAGGGAAGGTACGCGCCCCCAACTATTACAGCTGTATGGGGAGGTCTGCCGTAAGCCAGATGCATGAAGAAAGTCAGAACGCTGGCAGACCAGACGCTAGTGGCAAAGGGCATTAGGGCACACAAGCTGCAGGAAGAAGCCTTAAAAGGTAGGTGAGGATGATGTTTTAAACCACAGAAATAAACACCAATATCAAGAAAATGGTATACAAAATGCAGAGACATCATTAAGCTACACAGACTGGGGCACTCACATAATAAATCCGCATGAATATGTGTTTTATTGTTATAAGTAATCAAGCTACTGAACAAGCTGTCTCCTTAAACTGAGAGGTGCATTTTGTCTCTTGAGAAACATCAGCAGAAGACAGGATATACTGTGCTGTTAAAGTAAAGGAAGAATACGTATCATGAAAGCGAGGATAGGAGGTAGGGAGTGAGGTGATTCCCGGCTGGCTGTTGGGTGCATGTCTCCAGGGCAAACTGGCTCCCAGGGGACTTCTGTGATCCTTGGCCCACACTCTAACCTTCCAAAACAGCAAAGCCGCATCCACTCCCAGTCCTGTCTGCATTAATTCACTGTTCTTCCCATTCAACATGTTAATGTGAAGCTCCCTCTCCAATTTGAACTGTGACCTCTGTGAGCTTTACATGTATTTTGCCTAAATATTTTCCTTATTCCCATCAACTTTGTTCTGAACGTCCCTTTAGTAAGGTAGACAAATGGCAGAAAAACCGAATCCTAAATACCACCTCTTTCAGTGCCTTTTTTTGGTAGGAAGGGAAGGAGTCAGCCTCAATTTCAGAATTCTGGGTTTTGCCTGGTAAATATTATGGAAATTCCAGAACCTTGCTTCAGGGGCTCAAAAGTTTGAACCCTAAGAGTCATTCTCCTCTGGTGGTACCCCTAAAATTCACACCCATGCCGCTACTTCATGCAGTGGAACTAAAAAGATCTGCATTTTGTTCAGAAGCCAATGATCCAGAAGCGTGGATCAAAGCGTCTCTTCAGGGCTTCCCTGGTGGCGCAGTGGTTGAGAGTCCGCCTGCCGATGCAGGGGACGCGGTTCGTGCCCCGGTCCGGGAAGATCCCACATGCCGCGGAGCGGCTGGGCCCGTGAGCCATGGCCACTGAGCTCCGCAAACGGGAGAGGCCACAACAGTGAGAGGCCCGCGTACCGCAAAAAAAAAAAAAAAAAAAAAGATTTGGTAAAAGGGATGATGATGGGTAAGAAACTGAAGCCCAAAGGAACATGATTTAGCATAACTGTATCTCTTAAAACTGCACACATATGAAAATAAATGTGCATTTATTTGTATGTGTGTGTGATGGTGGAATGAACTGGCCAAGATGACCCCTTCCTTCCACTATAAAACTGATAAACTAGAACTTATTTTGGTTTTAATCTAGGACTAAGCCTAAAAAACAAGAAATGGCCAGGTGCCATAAGGAACAAAGAACTCAAAGTCTTAAGGAGAAGCCTCAGGGGCTGGAGATGGGAACAGGAAACATGGCTTTAAGTCCATGCAAGGAAGAGGGCCCGGTGCACAAGGCACAGGACCACGCCGTGCAGCCCACAGCCCAGGCAAGCAGAACACGGACTGCCTGCCGGCCCAGACCAAAACCCAGCTCCTGCTGGGGCCGGGGGACTGCATGTGAAAGTCACCTGCAAGAACCAGCAAACACTCCACACAACTGTCCTAGTGGACCTTCACCACCACAAGGTGAGAAAACAGCAGCAGAGGTCCAGACCACTATACCACCTCATCACTGGGGAGACAGCACAGGAAACCTCCAAGTTACTCTGTAGCAAAACCCTGGGACAGGGACAACTCACAAAATAAACAGCCCTTATTGAAGATAAGTTCACAATCCTAAAAACCCCACGAGGAAGCAAACCACCAATAATTTTTCTGCGGCTGAGAGAAAAAAAAATGGGCATACTCAAGAACACAGACTAGAGACTATAAAATAAATATGATGAAAATGACCTTTTTAAAAGATGACAACTATAGTTAAAAAAAAGAAAAAAAAAGTTGAAAAGAGGACAGGCAAATTTTGAAAAAGAATCAAGCACAATTTCAGAAATGAAAAGTACAGTTAACGAAACTAGAAACTACAACAAATGGGATAAACAGATTAGACAGGGCTGAGAACATAATTAGCGAGATAAATACTAAGTTACTGAGAATACAGCACAAAGAAACCTAAAACATATGAAAGAGAACAGGTTCAATGTAAGGCTAAAAGAAATCCCAGAAGAGAAGAACAGCGAACAGGGATGAGCTGATATTCAACAAAATACAGACATCCAGAATTCTCTTAGTTAAAAACCCTGAGGTGAGAGCTGAGCAAGAGGAAAATAAATCTGTATCTAAACATAGTGGTGAAACTAGACCACCGCAGATGAAATAAGGGGGGAAAATTTCACGCTTGTTATGAAACAGTTCAATAATGCAGATACGCAGCTGTAGCCTCCACTGATGGGGAGAAGCACTTACTACAGAGAGGCAGCCGTTGAGCCTCTGCCTCCAGATGCTCTGTGGGAACAGGTGTAGGTGCAGCTCACTTTCAGAAAATTTCTATTTAGTGTAAAGTCTGTCAGCTTAAATCGACTCAACAATCTCCTTCCACATATTCAGAGGCACCCAGCTATGTATTAACTGAGTCCTGGGTTCTTACTCTAAATTTCACTAGAGTATATAATATTCCTCTGTATTAAAACTGCCTGAGCTTCCCTGGTGGCACAGTGGTTAAGAGTCTGCCTGCCGATGCAGGGGACACAGGTTCGTGCCCCGGTCTGGGAAGATTCCACATGCCGCGGAGCGGCTGGGCCCGTGAGCCATGGCTGCTGAGCCTGCGCGTCCGGAGCCTGTGCTACGCAACGGGAGAGGCCACAACAGTGAGAGGCCCGCGTACCACAAAAAAAAGAAAAACTGCCAAATTTTCTTAATGCTTAATTAATTAAAGTGATTCCTATAACCCAATTTATCTGGCAATAAAGTACCTAGAATGAATTTTGATGGCAAGAATCCTATCTTGTGGCAACACTTTTCACAAGCAAGTTGGGCCACACCCTGCACTGCCATTCTCATTCTGAAGATAAATCTGTGTGAAGTTATCATTTTATCTGCCTCACCAGACAGAATTTCTAACCCAGCATTTATCTTGTGTCTCCGACGGCACCCGCGAATGCAGTAAATCTGCAGAGCACAGTAATTCTGGGACTTCGTGAGTTATTTTCAAGTGTAAGTTGCTAGTCTGTGCAGCTTACTGCAGGAACATTTTAAGAGAAAAGCAAACACTGACTCTGGATTAGCTTCTGAATTGTTATCAACAGTTCATTCTAGGGATGGTTTGGATATTCTACTTTCTACAAGATGAACTAACTCACTTAGCTAAAGCAATCACAAGATAAACTCTCCAAATGCGTAAAAAATGACACTCTAGTTACCACCATACGTAACTACCCCACACAGCACACACATATTTTCTATCCTTCATACTGTACTCCTTGTAATCAGTGTCTCTTCTGTGTTTCAAAAGACAGTAAAACTTGGGCTTCCCTGGTGGCGCAGTGGTTGAGAGTCGGCCTGCCGATGCAGGGGACACGGGTTCATGACCCGGTCCGGGAAGATCCCACGTGCCGCGGAGCGGCTGGGCCCGTGAGCCGTGGCTCCTGAGCCTGTGTGTCCAGAGTCTGTGCTCCGCAATGGGAGAGACCACAAGAGTGACAGGCCCGCGTACCACAAAAAAAGAAAAGTAAAACTAGATTCCAGAAATACTATCTCCATTTTTTTCCTTTAAAAGGAGTGTCTTCCCCAATTTCTCCTACTGTCCCTAATGTTCCTAAATGGCTTTCTTAAAGAGATTTTCAAAGGTCTTATTGTTAATAAGCTAAAAAATATAAAGCACTGAGCATGGTGTCTGGTTCCAAAAAATTAGCTATTATTATGGCTTTTATTAGTGCTATCATTAATGACAACAGAGTACTGAAAACAGGGGAGACCCCAAAATAGTTTGTGTGTTTATATTCCCCATTGTCAGAGCCTTAAAGAAAAATCTAGTTCAAACAAAAAGCCAAATTATTTTTATCAAAAGTAAAACTGAAACAATGCTTTTCTCCCCCAAAACAGTTCTAAAGTTAAAAGACAGCAGATTAATATTAAAAACAGCTTTTTATTTGTTAATGTCACATAAGAAATTTAAGCAAGTTACACTATCTTAAAAAACACAACTAATGCGTTTTAGGAGAAACCCTTCCCTCCCCCCTCCCCCCTCCCCCCATTCCCCTTGTGAATTAAGAATCTAAGAGAAGAAGTAACCATAAAACAAAGTTTTGTGGAATCCTTCATCCAGAGTGCTTACATGATGATTAGGTTAATATTGCCTTCTTACAAAATTTCTCTTTTCTATTTAAAAAAAATTTTTGTAGCCTTGATTGTTTATTACAAAAAAATTCAGTACAAAAGTTCAATATATTGAAAAATGCTTTTCCCCTCCCTCACAGCACCGTTATATATAGCAGAGAATAATCAAGAGCAGATTGCTAATCTAGATGGAGCAATCTTCAAATTAAAACAAATTAAAACACAGTGGTTTATTTACCCTCCCCTCCTCATAGAACTTAAAAAAAAAAACCACACATACAAAAAAAATGTCAAAATTTTGAGGGACCCTTTTCAAACAGTACATAGTTCAGCGTCAATTCACATCTTGCAACAAAGTATATGGATATGATTTCTTTTACAAAACGTTCAGTGTCAAAAAAGGAAATTAAGGCCATCAGATTCGCAGCTTAAAAATTCACATAAAGGAAATATAAAAATATTCTGTGCTTCTGAGAAGGCTCTGCACTGCATGTAGGTAAGGATTACCATACTTCTTTATTTTGAGGAAGACAGTTGATGTGAGAAGTTTACATAATTGCACAGCTTCTATTGGAACCTCTTGGGGCTCCCTGATGAGGAAAACAGAAAAAAAAATTAGTGCTAAGAAAATGGATCACGGTATTTTAAAATAAGGCAGAGATACTACAAATTCATTATTACCTAACTTCAAATGGACGTTTATTACTTCTCACTTATCCTTTTTAAACTTCTATTATGGACTCTCCCCTAGAATACTCCAACAAATTCCAGAACAGTGATTCTCAACTCTAGCTGCACATTGAGATCCTGAGGAGTTCTTAAAACAAAATTCTGATCTAGGTCCCTAGATCAATTAAATGAGAATTTCTCATTTCGGACTTCCCTTGTGCCACAGTGGTGAAGAATCTGCCTGCCAATGCAGGGGACACAGGTTCAAGCCTTGGTCCGGGAAGATCCCACATGCCACGGAGCAGCTAAGTCCGTGTGCCACAACTACTGAGCCTGAGCTCTAAAGCCCACGAGCCACAACTGCTGAGCCCGTACGACACAACTACTGAAGCCCTCGCACCTAGAGCCCATGCTCCACAACGAGAAGCCACTGCAATGAGAGGCCCACACACCACAACAAAGAGCAGCCCCCGCTCGCTTTAACTAGAGAAAGCCCGCACGCAGCAACAAAGACCCAATGCAGCCAAAAATAAATAAATAAATAAATTTTTTTAAAATAAATGAGAATTTCTCATTTAACTGGGGAACAGTATCTATTTATATGTAATTTTAAAGCTCCCTAAGAAATCCTAATAAGCAGCTGAAGTTGAAACTTCCTATTCAATAACATCCTTTGGTAACTTAGGAAACAGGAGCTCAGTGGATGGCATTCTGAACAACCACATCAGGAAATATGGCTTGCTGGATCCTCAGCTTTCATATCCTGAAGCATTTGCATTGGGTTCATCTTCAAATGTGAAGTCAAAACGGCTCCCTCTATCCATTTCTTTATCACTCACTAATTCCTTAAAATCTCACAACATGACTGTGAAACACCACTTGACTACTGAAATTGGTTTCTTGAAGGTCAACCAGAAAGACTTCTAATCAACTCAAAAGGCCACTGGATTCATTCCCTAATATGAAGTCAAAATAGTTGATCCATCCTTCCATCTTCCCTCTTTTGAACTTTTTTTTTTTTTTTTTTTTTGCAGTACGCAGGCCTCTCACTGTTGTGGCCTCTCCCGTTGCAGAGCACAGGCTCCAGACGCGCAGGCCCAGCGGCCATGGCTCACGAGCCTAGCCACTCCGCGGCATGTGGGATCTTCCCGGACCGGGTCACGAACCCGTGTCCCCTGCATCGGCAGGCGGACTCAACCACTGCGCCAACAGGGAAGTCCCCTCTTTAGAACTTTGATATCATTATTTCTTCTGATCACAAAAGCTAAAAACCTCGCACATCTTTGATTTTTTTTCTTCTCCCCCTCAAGTTCGGTCACTATGCCTTAATTAATGAATCTCCATTTGCATAGTCTCTCAGGGTGTCTGCAATCTCCCTTCTACAGTCATCCCTCTGATATTGTCTCAACTTCTCCTTGCTCCAAAGTGTGCAGAAGCTCCTTCCCTAGGCATTCCACAGTATGCTGATTTAACACCAACCTCCCCACTTCACTTATCTCTCACTCACACCCTACAAACACAACTGGATGGACAGATATACTTGGTGCTCAAGTCTTGACATATACCCTGTGATGAATTAAAGATCATGATAAATTCTTTGCCACTCCTCCCATTATGAGGTGGAGACTATTTACCCTCCCCTGGAATTGAAGCTGGCCTATGACTTACTTTGACTAAAAGAATATGGGCCTTTAAGAAATCTAATGCTTTCCGTTTTCACTCTCTTGGAAGCCAGCTGCCATGCTGTAAAGAAGGTTGGACTAAACAACCAAATGATAAGAAACCACATGGAAACAGACATGGAGAACATTTGAGCCCTAGCCAAGCTTCCAGCTGAATGCAACTGCATGACTGACTTCACTCTCCATTGGGTGGGAACAAATGAATTGCCCAGTGGAGCCCAGTCAAACCACAGAGTCATAGGAATTAAGAAATCAGTTTTAAGTCACTGAGCTTTAATTTAAGGTGGTCTCCTAATGTAGCAACAGATAATTCAAACAACCACAGAACACTACCATCTGCCTTCTAATACTCAAATAATTGCCCATCTTTCAAAATACTGGACAAGCCTATTTTCCAGAGATCTTCTCAACTGTTCTGGTGGCCTAAACAGCCTTCTCCAGCATCTGACCTGCTACAACTCATGCTCTGAACCACTAGCCTGGCACCCTGAGATATCTCTTATATTGTTATTTTACTTCCAGTCATTATAATATTTCAAATAAGGGCAGAAAATGGATCTTGTACCTGTTTCTTGTTAAAGCCAAGTATAAAACACCTGTTCTTAAATATTCCTCCAAAATGTACGAGGAAGTATCCATGCCAAAAATTCATTCTCCTATAACCCACCTCAAGTGGTTCTCAACTCTGGAGGCTGAACACATAAGAAAATGTTTATTTGGAGCAGGACTGGGGCTAATTAAGCAAAACAAACAGATTTATAAATCTGGAGACATGGTGACGACATCTTATAAGGATAAGGGTAGGAATTTTGATTAATGATAGACATGAACAGCTTGAGAATATAAACTGAAGGCTCATTACTTATTAATAATTCCAATTTAATTAATTAAAATCAAATTTGGAGTTTATTTCAAGGACTCTCAAAAGTCCAAGCATCAGCTAAAATCTATCTTGCAATTAAATAATTAAAAACTTAAGACAGCAAGAATTTTGCTTCACACTGAAGCTGAACATTACTCTTTTTTTTTAATCAGGTAATGATTTTTTTAAATTTAATTTATTTATTTTTTGGCTGTGTTGGGTCTTTCTTGCTGCACATGGGCTTTCTCTAGTTGAAGCGAGCAGGGGCTACTTTTGGTTGCGGTGCACGGCCTCCTTATTGCGGTGGCTTCTCTTGTTGCAGAGCACGGGCTCTAGGCACGTGGCCTTCAGTAGTTGCAGCGCACGGGCTCAGTAGTTGTGGCTGGCGGGCTCTAGAGCACAGGCTCAGTAGTTGTGGCTCACAGGCTTAGTTGCTCTGCAGCACGTGGGATCTTCCCCAACCAGGGCTCAAACCCGTGTCCCCAGCATTGGCAGACGGATTCTTAACCACTCCGCCACCAGGGAAGTCCCTACTCTTTGTTTTTCTTGAGTTTATATGCAGATACCTGCTCCAATTTAGTCATCTAAACTCAATCAAAGAACCCTTCAATAAATAATTTTTAGCATGCATTCCAATCCATATATACTTATTTATGTGGCATACATGCCCTACCATAACATATTACATACATTATAAAACAAAAGACAAATCTGAAATTTGATATGAGAAATAATTTTTAAAAAAGAAGTGCAAACATTTTCTTCCAGTACCCAAATGTACTGTATCTTGAAGATCCCCTCAGGAAAAACAAACCCCACTTGGTAGATCACTGACTTAGTTCATCAAGTAATAGGGAAAAAACAAGCTCCACTACTGGTTTTGGTTTTCATGTAATTCTGTTAATAAAATTTAAAAGACATATATTAAAGTAATACCTGCTGGTGGAAAAGTTCTTCCTCGACAGCCACTTCAGCTGTTTCTTCCTCCTCCTCTTCCTCTTCAGGTATGGTTGTTTTGAAGACTGTACTTCTTTGAGCAACCTCCTAAACACAAGAGTTTGATTTAAGTTAAAACACTGTACTTTGGGACTTCCCTGGTGGTGCAGTGGTTAAGAATCCGCCTGCCAATGCAGGGGACACGGGTTCGATCCTTGTCCCGGAAGATCCCACATGCCGTGGAGCAACTAAGCCTGTGCGCCACAACAAGGGAAGCCACCACAATGAGAAGCCCGCGCACTGCAACGAAGAGTAGACCCCGCTCACCACGACTCGAGGAAGCCGGTGCGCAGCAACAAAGACCAACGCAGCCAAAAATAAAAAATTAATTAATTTTAAAAAAAAACCCACTATACTTAAAAATCACAAAGACTGTGGGAGGACGACATCTTTTCGTTGCGTAAATTTAAGAAACAGCATTCCTATGTCAGGGACTTTTCTTTTCTTTTTTTTTTTTTAAGTGGCTCATCAGTAGCTTCAGCTACTGAACAGAAATTTTTGCATAATTAGTAGCAGTTCTTAGATTTTCAATATTCCCTGCAGGGGAGCTACTGGTATCCAATTTGAAATACCTGCTGAGAAGTTCCCACTGCTTTTTATCCCATTCTGTTACTAAGAATTCTGTAAATGATTTGGCACACTAAATTCTTTATAACACTCAACATGAATTCAGCTTAAAGATCTTGGCTCCTAGCAAAGAGAAGGTGCTAAATAAATGCTGAATAAAATGAAGTCAGAGTCTAACTGCTGTGCTCTCAGGGACCTCGGTGGCAAGAGGACCACCTGATGAGTGAGATGAAAAGGACAAACTTTCATTCCTTCAGCAGCTAGTTCCTCTTGAATGAAACAGAATCAAGACACAGGAACACTATTTACTAACAACATACCAGTGAAGTTCCAATGTACTCTGTACAAAAAAACAGAACTCCTATTATTCACTGGAGGCATAACAGAAAGTAACCATTTCCATTTTCTACTGAAAGGCGCAAATACAAATAACTATCCTGTAGAGAATGCTGACTTGCACAAATGCAGCAGTGTTTCTGTTTAAGCACAAGGCTAACCTGATGATCTAGCAGCAAGTAAATGAGTGTGTCCTAGAGTGCTGCAGAACGTCTAATTTTACTCTATACCATGCATGTCCTAAGGTTACTCAAGAAAGATAACTGCAGATGAAGACACTAAAATCACGTCAGTAAAAGCTTACCTGAAATTTAACACAGACCAGCTAGTTTAAAATGGCAGAGGAAGAAAACCAGAGAACAGTGACAGAGAAATGAGAGTTCTATTTACAACATGTCCACATATATATTTTATAAATGAAGTAAGGTAGTACAGTAGTATTTTGTAGGGAATTTTGATTATTGTTGCACGGCCGAGGAAGATAGACCATTTTGAGTCTGAATTAGCCAGAAACTTCAATTCTGTGAGATCAGTCCATGTTTATACACACAAATAGTCTTTTCACAAATAACACTTGCTTTAACCAAATTAGTACTAATAAAAAAGCATGTGAATCCTTAGATCAATTACAACTCTTTGAACTAAGATATCCACTGGGGGATGATGGCATACAAAACAGAAAAAAGATTCCCAAAAAGTTTTCAGAGTACCTAGCTTCCCTCAACTCATCTTAAAATGAGGAAAGAAAAGTCAAATAAAATCTGTTATAGAATTCTCACATTTCAGCTTCTAGCAACTCATGACAGTGTATACATCCCATATGGAAACACCGGCTCTTAGAGCTTATGATGAAACACCAGACTATGAGCCTCAAATGAGAAGCTTAGAAAAGAGCAACTTGCCCAACTTCATTAATTATGAATTACTTCAGCATAATTGCCTTTAATGTAAGCCTGCTGTTAAGCACTTTTCATTTGACAACATTTAAAAATCAGTTAATTTAATGCAGAAAGCCTGTATGGAATATAAGTGAGCTAAATAAATGTCGACAAAATTAAATAGAAAAATAATAAAACAAATTTAGAACCAAAAGTTGCTGGAAGGTTTAGGCCCAGGAAATTATTAGTCAAGGTGCTAAAAGACAAATGTCTTTACCAAAAAATTCCTCTCAGCAAGACACCCAACCCTATCAAGTGCCCTGAAAGGCACACAAAAATGGTCTCTATCAACATGCCATGGGTCTGCCTGGGTAAAGCCCTGGGCACATAAAGGTACACCCATCTCCCCAGCAGTGCTGCAGGGCCAGCTAGCGCCAGCTCACGTGCTGCCTCTTCAACTCCGTGCTCAGTCACAGCGTGTGGGTATCCTGAAATCACCACAGTTCAGCAAATACTAAAAATCAAGGCAGTTTTTGTTGATGAAGGAGCTGACTGTTAAACTAGAATATCTCTGTATACATAAGTAATCATCTGCATATACAAAAATTTCAGTGATGCCTATATTCTAGAAGGTACAGAGAGACTGCTTTATTTTTTATTTCCCTCATTAAAATAACATTTTATTTCTCTATGGTGACATTTGCTGTTTTTCATCCCTAGGACCACCCCTCCCCAGCCATTTCTCAGTAAGAGCCCCCACTTTTACCTGGGTACCCTCTCTCCCATGGAGATGTGACATGTGTGTCACAAGCTGAATGTGATCTAGCCATGGAGAAGGCTCAAGCTCTAACTCTGTTCTCTTGACTCCAGGAACTGGCTCAGAGGTGGGCACATGACCCAGGCTGGTACTACGAGAGCAAAGCCCAGACGAGGACCTGACTAGGCACAATGCTCTTGCCCACGAGAAGTAAACCTAGAATGATGCACCTGAGGAAGACACCCAGGAAACAGACAACATCTCTGGATGGTTGGTTTTGTGAACTCATATATTCCCATTATTTTAAAGCCAGTTTAATTGGGTTTCCTGATATCTCCAATGTCTCAGCAAGAAAATATACGTAAAAAAATTACACTGACTTAAGCCAATTATCTAAGCTCTTACAGAAAAGTGGTCTTTATGGTGGTAATTATGAATTATTATAAATATGGTCTGGGATCTATTAATAAACATGGTCTCACAAAATTAAATGAATAAATGCCAAAAGTACTTGCCTGACAATCACAGAAATAAGAACTGTATTCATAATACTTTCCTCATTTCTGACAGAGGTCACTTCATAGAGCCTAACAAGCAGAATGCAGAAGTTTATTAAAAGAACAGGAAAACAAACCAACCAAATAATCCATTATAGAGTTCAGTGGTTTGAATTATGAAGGGAAACCTGAGCTTCATTTAGCTTAATTGAAACATCACTGGTAATACTACCTCCAGACATATCCCATGTCATGGCATCTACTTTTTCACTTGTCGTATCTATTTTGTGCGCTTTTAAACCCGCTGCATTCCAAATATCCTCCTATAAGATCGTTTCTAACTTGGAACACATTTTCACACAGAAAAAGGTGCTGACTAGATTCCATGGTTCATGAAAACCTATTTCATCTACCATAGCCCCTTAAAACTGTGCTTTTCAATCTGGGCAAATCGGCACTCGTAACACTGTTTTGAAAGAGACATGTATTCTGCCAATTTTAGATGTCGAAGGAACTACCAGCATAGGAGCTGCAGTAATTTCAGCACTTGGGCAGCAGCACCAGTGACAACTGGGAAGAATTCCAAAGTGCCGAAGGCAAAAAGCGAGCAGGGCTCCACACAGAGAACAGGAGGAGATCCAGCTCCTCGAAGTTTGTGAATTCCGGAAGGCATCTGTAAACGCCCACACCCTGAGAACCAGCAAGTATTTGGAGGTGAACTGTACTGAAGTCTGCAGTGGAAATCATCAGATGACCTTTCATTTTTAGCCTCAGTCTGAGATAAAGGGCATTCTTCATTCAGCAGACAGTGAATTCCTTACTAAGAGCAGTCTAAACACCAGCAGATGTTTACAGTGAGGGATGGCTGGAAAGATGGCTGGGCAGAGGACTTCTCGTATGCAAACACCTCAGACCCCCAGAATGAATGTTATTAATTACACTTTATTTCTCTGAACTTAAGTAAAGGTCCATGTTTGATTTTCCTAAAATTTTATCCAGCAATTTCTCACTAAGTGCCTATTATGTGCCAGGAAAAATCAGAACAGGTCCTTGCCCTTGACATGCTTATTACTCTAGTGAGAGAGGACAACGTGACAAGCTAGACAAGGTCTGTGCCTGGGCACTATGGGAGCAGAGAAGAAACCCCTAAGGGGATACTGTACTTTGACCTGAAACCACGCCATCCTTGAAGACATTTTCATCTCTTGGTATGTGTGCGTGGCTGGGGGAATTTGGGAGTGTCTTTATGTGACAGTGGGGGTAGGTAAGGTTCTTTGACAAGAGTTCTAGGACTGACGTGTTGAAAACATACACATCAAGCAAATGTACACTCCACAATCCTTAAACTCAGTTTCACGAGCATGTTGAAAGTCAGTAACAAGGTTAATAACCTAAGCATTTACCAGTGGCCAGATACTATTCTGACCATTTCCCAAGGATTGTCTCATTTATATTATTCTCATTATATTATCTTATTTATATTAGTTATCTTGTTATTACTATCTCCATTTTAAAATGATAAAACTAAGAGAGGTGAAGGAACTTACCCAAAGTCACAAAGTCACTGGGCAGTGAAGACAGAAACTGGACACAAACTGACTCTGGAACCTGTACTAACAATCATATTTCATTCCTAAAATCTGGAGTTAGCATCTCTTTCATTGACTCAGCAGCCTTGGTCTGATTTAAGCAATCAGTTACTTCACATTTAAATTTGATTTTTGAAAAGAAATCACACTTGCATGATGAACTCTCAGGTGAAACTGACACTGTGGTACGAACATAAAGAAGAGTCTGGTGGTTGCCAAGGGGGCAGGGGTTGGGGCAGGGATGGGAGTGGGAGGTTGGGATGAGCAGATGCAAACTATTATATATAAAACGGACAAACAACAAGGTCCTATTGCATAGCACAGGGAACTATATTCAATATCCTATGATAAACCATAATGGAAAAGTATTTTAAAAAAAGAATGTACACAGGAATTCCCTGGCAGGCCAGTGGTTAGGACTCCACATTCTCACTGCCAGTGGCCGGGTTCAATCCCTGGTTAGGGAACTAAGATCCCACAGGCTGCGTGGCGTGGCCAAAAAAAAAAAAAATGTACATATATGTATAACTGAATCACTCTGCCGTACAGCAGTAATTAACACAGCATTGTAAGTCAACTATACTTCAATGAAGAAAAAAAAATTGACACTGTGGTGGTACCGATAAAATGACCATACCTCTCCCTGAGAATTTTTCAATATAACCTTCACATCTTCGCCAGTGCCCCAAGAGTTCTGGTTCTTCCAGATGAGGTCGGTGGGAGGACTGGCTGTGACACCGGCATTTGCAGCCCAGATCTAGAAAGAAAAAAGGAAATCATTCTACACAGAGCCCAGCTTTCCCACGTGCCAATAACAACATAATGATGAGACTTTAACACCTTGTAAGAGGACTGATTCTAAAAGTTCCAGAACTATGGCCTAGCTTTAGACTTGCTATATTAACTAGCTGTATATCCCATAGAGCTTAGCTAGGCCTCAGCTTCCCAGTCTGATAAATAAAAATGTTGACACACGGGACTCTGAAGTGAAGTTGCCTAGATTCACATCCTAGCTCGCCTACATGCCAGCTCACCTTGAGCAAGCTACCTTACTTACCCTCCAATGGTACAGAAATGGTACTGATAATACACGGGACTGTTGTGAAGAAAAATGATTACCCACATGGAGGAGATGGCTGACTCAATGAATATAAGCTCTCACTGTTAGCATTCTATTATTCTACGGGTTTCATGAGCCATCCCTTCCGTGTTAGAGCCTTCTACCCCTTCCAATGGTATCCTCCAGCTGCCTATAGCAGGAATTGAGGAGATGACCAACTTCTCTCAAAAGCTCTGCAGCAGACAGCCTATCTAGAATATTCTAATGGAAGGTGGTATATATCCAACCAGAGACAATGTCATAATACCCCAGTGTCTGAGTCTGAATTCCAAAAAGAATTCAGGAAACAAATAACCCATTATTCAATGGAAAATATGACTGCTACAGAAATAGGCAAAAGAAACAGAAAGATTTCCCTTTTCATAAGCAGGGAAATTCTGCAACATTTTTTATGTATTTACTGGCAGAAGAGCATTGGTAGAATAGAGAACACTTGAGAGTTAGAAAACCTGGGTTTGTATCATGGACATAACACTACACCTCTACAAACCTCTATGTCCTCACTTGTAGGGACACTACTACCAGTCCTGATCTTTCTAAAAGACCATATGAAAAGAGACAGGAAAGTTTTGTACTCCATAAATTGTCTTGCAATATAAAGGGCCATATGATGGCAGAATGAAGACTGGAGATAGTATAAGCAGGTATTCTTTTAAATGGGGAGAAGACCTTATCAATTACTAATTAGGAGAGACCCCTTCCTCTTAAACTGCTCACTTGAAGCTTCCAGATCTTCCATCACCATTATAAATGGAAAGGGGCAAGGAGCATTACTAGGATAAAACTGAAAAGAGAACTGGATCTGGGCTGACTTTCAGGTTATGTGGAATGTTAATCTAACCTCAAGCTATACTTTTCACTAGTCCATATGGAATCAGTTGGTTTAGTGTTTAATAATAATCGTAACACGTCAGTAACCTTACTGGGTAATTTAACCTAAAACTAGTATGTCCTAGAGCTGTGTCGTTCAATATGGTAGCCATATGTGGCTTGTGAGCACTTGAAACATGGCTAGTCCCAACTGAGGTGTGCTGTAAGGGTATCTCGAAGTGTCAAGATTTAGTTTTGTTTTTTTTTTTTAAAAAAAGGGATTTCCCTGGTTGTCCAGTGGTTTAGACTCCACGCTCCCAAAACAGGGGGCCCGGGTTCGATCCCTGGTCAGGGAACTAGATCCCACATGCCGCAACTAAGATCCTGCATGCCACAACTAAAGATCCCACATGCTGCAACAAAGATCCTGTGGGCTGCAACTAAGACCCAGTGCAGCCAAATAAATAAATAAATAGATATTTTTTAAAGTGATCTAATAACTTTTATATTCATCAGATGTTGAAATGATAATATTTTAGATATATTGGGTTAAATTTAAAACATAGTTCTAAAGTTAATTTCACATCTTTCTTTTTCACTTGTTTTTAATGCGGCTACAAGAAAATTTAAAATTACATAGTAGTTCCCTTACTTCTGTTCTGGAGGGGGTTTTTTGCTTTTTTTGTTTTTTTTTTTGCGGTACACGGGCCTCTCACTGTTATGGCCTCTCCCGTTGCGGAGCACAGGCTCCGGATGCGCAGGCTCAGCGGCCATGGCTCATGGGCCCAGCCGCTCCACGGCATGTGGGATCCTCCCAGACCGGGGCACGAACCCGTGTCCCCTGCATTGGCAAGTGGACTCTCAACCACTGTGCCACCAGGGAAGCCCCTGTTCTGGAGTTTTAAACTGATCTTTGCTATTGCCCTGCCTTGTACAATTTTACAGAAATATCACTTATGATTACCACATTCCAAAGAGCTTCTTAACACATTTATGCCAGCTACCAAAGAAAAAAAAAATGCCTTACATTTTTTTATGTGAAAATTGAGTTCTCCACTAGACCTATAGAATATATATATCTATTTAGTCACTGAGGAACTGTATCCAGTGGAAAAAGCAGATGATTGGCAGAGTGGTTTTATACTTTTAAAGAGATAAAGGGCATGCTCAAATCTGAATCTTCTGAATTAAAAATGTCAGACTCTTTCCATCACATTATGCAGCTTCCGTAAGACACATAACAGGGCTGAGAAATTTCCTCTCATTACAATAATTACTAAAGAAAAGAAAAGATAGCGTGGTTAGGATATCTTTTCCAATTTTTACCCATTATTACAAAATTAGCATCTGATATTTTCACAATGTGGTGGCAAGTTCTATGAATACACTTTTTAAAAGAGAAGTTCTAACCTGTTTGAGCTTTTGATCTTAAACACTCAGTAAGGTCTGTATCAATCATAAAATCTTAAACATGTATTTAATATTTTTACAAAGGAATTGATAAAAGGAGACAGTCACCTCAACTTCTTTAGGGGTGAAGGAGGGGTGTCAGCTGCTAATTTCTACTGGAGTAGAGAAAATAAAAATAATTCAAAGATCAATTCTTTCACTTTTAATAGTCACTTACCACTCTCAATAACAAAGAATTTTAAAAATCTTTAATAGCACTTGTAATTCCCTAATAATGTCAAAAACATTTTAATGCCCATTTCTAAAATGCTTCTCTTTAAGCTAAAATGGTTTTAATTACTTCAACTATTGGTTAAGACAATGAAGTTAAATTAAATGATAACTAAATTAACTTACTGTAACAGTCTGGCCTGCCTTCAGCACATATCTTGAGGTATATTTGTAACTGACTGATGTGTCTCCAATTTTTCTGATCATCTCCCAGCCTCCCATTGGTTGATCCTATTGAAAGAACAAAATAAAACAAGGTCACTTCAAATATACAGAAAGTTATGGAATAATCAAATAAATCAATCCATAGGCAGTTAAACTAAGACAACTTTATGACTGTCTTCCCATGGTTCATATTTTCCTACTATGAAAAGAAAACATGGTTTTGTCATTCAGAAAAACACAAACTTTGACAATGCTGCAGTTTTAATTATTAAAGTGTTTAGTTTTAAAGAGGACAAAACTGCAAGAAAAGGGATGTGTACCAAATTAAATGGTGATATTCAATGCTAGAACAGGTATATAATTTAAATTTACAACACAATCTAGCTTCATAACCACCATTATAAACATCTAATTTTTGATGCTTTAAGCTTTTAAAATATACATACATAAAGCTTGGAAAGAGAAGGAAGAAAATATGTCCTTTTTCTTCTTCATCTGTACCACTTCTGCCCATATTTAACTCTTACCTTAAAGCATAAGGGGCTCAATGACATAATGAGCCAGTCCCAAGCACCGGCTATCAACGCTAGCCTGCAGGCTGCCCAGAGCTGCCTGACTCTCCTGAGGAACGGTGCAGGGTATTAAAGCAATTAGCTGAATTAATTTATTTATATCCATCTCTAACTCAAAGACAGGAGTAAACAAGGCTGAGAGCCAGCTCCAGAATAGCTCCACAAAGCACAGCAATGCCATTTGAAAAACAGCCAAACTACTACAATGGAGTAGCAGTACTCTGTTCTTTAGTTTCTGAAGTCGTGACTAAGAGGGCTTAGAACCTATGCTCTTCCATATCAGGACTGCTAAAGCTCCTTTGCCCATCCAAAGTATTTATTCATCCACATGCAAGATAGTTTCAATAGCTTTGGTGAGAAAAGGAGTGATTTTACAAATCCTGAACATGCTTCTGGAAGTGACATCCATCCCATTGCATCCCCACTACACCCCAGACCTGCCTTCCTCTGGCATCACCTGATACCCCTTCACGACCCCAGCTCAATGATGCCTAGCCAGGGTCTTCCCAAGATCTCCACTACTGAGCTCTCAAAAGCCCCAGCGCAAAAGTTCAGAATTCCCTGCTATGAATATTTTATGTTTACTTTTAAACAAATAATTTCAAGATAGGGCTTCATACTAGTCTTGATATAAATTAAATCAGTACTATTCATTCATTTATTTAGAGAGAAAAACACTCCCTACACGTGTCCGAGTCTGGGCTCGTATTTCCTTCCTTCCATAGAATTAACAGCTGGGAAAGAATATCTACCATCTATATCCATAATCTAACTTCTTCACAAATCTGGCTAGGTAGGACAGGGAATATTAATAATTCATCCTTAGGAAGGCCACGGTGACAAAATGACCAGATGTGAAAAACAGCCCTGGCTCTCTAAAGAAGAGCTAAAGAATAAAATCTTTAAACTACTAAGCGCACCATCCCTCTTCCTCCTCCTATTTAAATTTATACTACATTTCATGAATTTAGGTTAACAAGGAGAAGGAAACTCTTATTCCACAGACTGAATCCAAATAAAGGCTGAGAAGTTATTACAATTGCAAGACACCAATCAGCAAAGCCACGCTGGACAAAAAGGGGTCTGTGTTTCCACCTGTTCGGAAGTGTTCTTCAAGCGGATAAATTTCCCATCAACATCTATCTCTTCAATGCAGACATTCCCAGTGGCTGAGGCAGAATGAGAGATGCTGACACTACTGCTGGCCTCGGATTCTTCCACGTCCACTCTCTTCCGCTTCCCTCTGGTTGTACGCACGCTGCGACTCGAGGATGCGCGTGATACTGTCACACGGGAAGAAGGGCTCGGAGAGAGCTTCAATCTACATGGAGGAATAAAACATTCCAATTATGAAACACATATGCCCCTCCTACCTTAAAAAAATGGATATTAATATCCTGTACATGCATTACTAAAGCAAAACATTAATGACAATCTGTTAGACAAAGCCAACATACATTTTTTTTTTTTTTTTTTGCAGTACGCAGGCCTCTCACTGTTGTGGCCTCTCCCGTTGCGGAGCACAGGCTCCAGATGCGCAGGCTCAGCGGCCATGGCTCACGGGCCCAGCCACTGCGCGGCATGTGGGATCTTCCCAGACCAGGGCATGAACCCGTGTCCCCTGCATCGGCAGGTGGACTGTCAACCACTGCACCACCAGGGAAGCCCCAACATATATCTTAACGAAGAGAAACTTATTTGTGCTACAATGCCCACTGTCATACTTTTTTTTCTTTTTAAAAAAGTATTATTTGAATGTTTTAGGTAGGAATAGACTATAACCATAATGCAGGAAGTTTGGAAAACCAGGGGGTGGGGAGATGAGGGGAGGACATTGGGGTGAACATGTCATCTACCACCACCCTACCACAACCCCTGTTACACTTAGTACACTTTCCTTAAGTTTTTCATACCTGCATTTTCTTTTTACAAAATTACAGTCACAGTGTATACAATACTGAAATTAAATGGCTTTTACTCTAAATCAGACACTTTCCCTTTGGAACTTTTTTCTCAGAAAAGGTATAAAAGGATTAATACACTAACCAGATTTGAAAAATAAGTATAAATATATAAATATATTCAGCAAATCTGATACTTTGCAACATATTAAATTATCAAAACATTTTAAATCTCAAAGGAAAGACTCTATCCTGACAGAGTTCAGCATTTAAAATAATAAGACTGCTTGAACAACTTCTAATGTTGAGGTAAAAGTATGATCTATTACTACCTATCTCTACAGCTAGGTATTAAAAGAAACAAGAAAATATTTAAAGTTGCCTTAATTGTTAAAAAAAAAAAAAACCTATTTACTTTTCTTTAAATAGAAAGGGTGGGGGCAAAAAGCAGACTATGAGGTAGGGTGACAACTAAGTTACTCACCTCTCTTCTTCGCCTTCTAAGAGCTTCCTGTACGCACTGATTTCCATGTCCAGGGCTAACTTTACATCAAGAAGTTGTTCATAATCGTTCAGCTGTTGCTGCATCTGATCCCATATTTCCGCCATCTCTCTCTCTTTGTCAGACAGCATGCGGCGAGAGTTGTCTCTTTCTTTAGCAAGCAAGTCCTCCAACTCTTGAATCCTCTCCAAACATGCTCTAGACTTAAGATTCAAGGGAACACATTTACTTTCTAGGAACATTCCAACAGTAGCACAAGGCAGCTATTCTAAACTATTTCCTAGACTGGAACAAATCCAATCTCTGACACCAGAATCCAAGAAAATTTTTATTTTAAGAAATTAAAACCCAAAAATTTCTCCAATACAAAATACAGCCCTCAGGAAAGTTTTATCTTATAAAAAGGCTAGAAAAAGATATATTCCTCAAATCTGTCATAAATGTACATATAATTTTTCTTTACTTGACCAAATAAAACAAAATTGTAAGCTGTGGTTTTAGTAAAAGTCAAGTCTGGCTCCCCTACAAACCAGTGAGCTCAAAAGAATAAAGTAACAAAAGTAAAGAATTAAAAGACAGAAAACTCATTGACAAAAGAAACCTAGTATCTTTTGGAGAAATGCTGGAACTGTTCAGAAACTGAAGAAAAGCGATTCCAGTTACCACTTTAGAACTGTTGTTCTTTCCCACGCTCAATCAGCATGCAAAGACTATATGATATATGGTAGTCTGGAAATATTATTGTAAACATAGAAACTTCATATTTGGTATTAAAAAAATGAAAAAATCACACATCCTATACCAGAAGGTTCATCTTAGAAACCCTGTGGCTCACTAGGTAATTATTCATCTGTATTTCTCCAAGACAGAATTCATCTCCATAACCTCAGAAAATAACAAAGGTAATCAACTCAGAAAGACTGATGTATAGCTTAGGCCCTTAAATCACAAGTACCTGCGCATCAAAGCAGGAGAGAAAGGGCACATACTGTGCAAAAGTTAAATCTAGAAGGCTAAAGATAAAAAGGAGCTCTATGTTATGCAGAAACACTACACTCCAGGTTAGTGAATTTATTTCTCACAGGGGTACAGATTAAAAAATCTGAAATTACTTTGCATGTATACTGGGGCTGGATAAATAAGTAAATGGGATGGCAGAAGCCAGGTTTCTTACTCTCAGAGAGCAGTTACAGGTAAGCAAGGAAGGAAGCCTAAAGTGAACCCAGTGGTACAGGGTTAGAGTCAGAGACATATGTATAAACTCTTGGTTACCTTAATATAAACACAAGTGGACAGAGATACAATTACAGATAAATGTGTAAACATAGGTTAGCATATACACATTTATTACATAGCTCTGCCCACAAGCAGGCCTAGAAGCAATGACACCCCAATACCAATGAGCATACTCAGTGCCCAGATCTTAATTCTAGATGCCACTCTTCAATAAAAAGAACCAGGGCTACTTGCAGAAATAGCTGATTCTAGAGCTGGGGCAGGGAAAATACAAGATGACCCTAGAGCATCTTATAGAACCAGAAAGTAAAGAAGTGCTCAAGAAAAGGAGGAGCATGGTAGCCAATCTGACAGAACTCCTTATAGCCAAAGCTAGAACAATCTGAGCCAGTAAAACAATGTAGTATTCGATATTGTGTTAGAAAACATTTTATAAAAACATTTCCATGAGTCCATACTGATATAAACAAATGAATGAATAAATAAATATACAAATAGGGGGAAAAAAGATGAATCTTTACAAAAGAATTCCATTTAATAAAGGTAAATACTTTCTTCAGGGTGTGGAGCTAAATTCCTGCCCTTTACCCTTGAGAGTGGGATGGACTCAGTGACTTGCTTCCCAAGAACAGAGTATGGAAAGGCAAAAATAGTAACTTAACAGTGGAGAAACCTGGCAAACACTGTCTTAATCAATGGTAAGGGTTAACATCACCAGTGATGTTGTGTGTATGTCACGTAATCCCTGATATGATGTAACAAGAAGGGCACTTAAAATCCATAACCCCAGGCTGATCATGAGAAAAGCACCAGACAAACTTAGATTGGGGGACAGTCTACAGGACACCTGGCCAGTTCTTCTCAAGACTTTCAAGGTCATGAAAAACAAAGAAAGCCTAAGAAACTGTCACAGACCAGAGGAGACTTACAGAGACCTGTGGTATCCTAAAACACAAAAACTACAGTACAGCCTAGAGTATAGTTGATAGTAATGTACCAATGTCAGTGTCTTAGTTTTGACAAATGAACCACAGTCACCTAAGATGCTAACAATGGGGGGAAAACTCAGGGAGGGAAATAAGGGAACTGTCTGTACCAGCTTTCTAACTTTTCTGTAAAGCTACAATTATGCCAAAATAAAAAGGTTATCTAAAAAATAATCAACCAGGGACTTCCCTGGTGGCGCAGTGGTAAAAAATCCACCTGCCAACGCAGGGGACTTCAATCCCTGGTCGGGGAAGATCACATGCCACGGAGCAACTAAGCCCGTGCACCACAACTACTGAGCCTGCGCTCTAGAGCCCATGCACTACAACTACTGAAGCCGGTGCACCCTAGAACTCACGCGCCGCAACTACTGAGCCCACGCGCCGCAACTACTGAGCCCACGCACTGCAACTACTGAAGACAGCACGCTCTAGGGTCCTCACGCTGCAACTACTGAAGCCCACATGCCTAGAAACCATGCTCGGCAACAAGAGAAGCCACCACGTTGGGAAGCCTGCACACTGCAACGAAGAGTAGCCGCTGCTCACTGCAACTAGAGAAAGCCCATGTGCAGCAATGAAGACCCAACACAGCCAAAAAAATTTTTTTAATTAAAAAAAAATCAACTAATCAATTTATTAAAATCCAGAGACATTCTATATCAGAAGCAGGCATTCATCTCAAGAGTGATACTAAATAAAATCCTGCCTCAGAGAATTTGCATTTAACTGCATTTGCAAAAAACCAGGCTATAAACTGAGAAATCCATTTCTTCTCCCTCTCAGGCTTATGATTTTTTTTGGAGGAAGAAAATATAAGAAGTGTAAAATGTGTCCTCTTTGGGAACTCCCTGGCGGTCCAGTGGTTAGGATTCCTCACTTCCACTGCAGGGGGCACGGGTTCAATCCCTGGTCGGGGAACTAACATCCCGCAGGCCACGCAGTGTGGCCAAAAAAAATAAATAAAACGTCTCCTCTTCAATCAATCTCTTCACTTTTATCTCCCATGTGGGAGAAACAGATGGGCAACAAGGTGGAATCTAAAGGGACATAAATCACCCAAGATTCAGACTTAATTTCTGAGCCTCAATTTGTAAACACCAAAATGTCTCTATTTGGCCGCCTCTGATGTTATAGAGTTCTTTAAGAGGGAAAAATCACAATCTAGGTATAAATAAGTTTTAAAGTTACTCTGAGTCATTTTGTATTTTAAATAGAAATAGTTAAATGTAGTTTAAATAGCTGCTCTACACCTGCTTTGTAGTGAAATACAACAAAGAACACAACATGAGAGATAGACCTAGATTCTTCTTCCTGATTCTGCCATTAACTGTAACATACCTCACTAAACTGGTATCCACATTAGGAAAACGAAGAGGTCTAACTAAACTATCTGTTAAGATTCTGCCTGTAACTCTACAGGCAGATAGAGTTAATATTTTACTAACTGGTTTCTAATGGTCTTCAGTTTTCTTTGTTTTAAAGTATGTAACATAATTGTACCAGTTTATTATGATCTAGCTGCAACAGAAGTTTCCAGAGTTCAGGTGTTAGAAAAACAAAAAGTAGAGGTAATCTCAAAGTGCCACTGTAGACTCTTTTGCCACTCAAACAGTCTCTGACCAATCAATTAATTTGGCCAAAGTCAAACATCTAGATAGAAATGAAAGAAATGCTATAAGCAATGTATGAAACTCCTAATTCCAAAACATAAAAACACTATCTCATATATATATATATATATATATATATATATATATATATATCTTAAAAAATATTTTCTAAGTCAGCATTTTTTTTTTGTGGTACGCAGGCCTCTCACTGTTGTGGCCTCTCCCATTGCAGAGCACAGGCTCCGGACGCGCAGGCTCAGCGGCCATGGCCCACGGGCCCAGCCGCTCCGCAGCATGTGGGATCTTCCCGGACGGGGGCACGAACCCGTGTCCCCTGCATCGGCAGGCAGACTCTCAACCACTGCACCACCAGGGAAGCCCTTTTCTTTCTTTTTTTGAATTTTATTTTATTTTATTTTTATACAGCAGGTTCTTCTTAGTTATCCATTTTATACATATTAGTGTATATATGTCAATCCCAATCTCCCAGTTCGTCACACCACCACCACCACCCCCTGCCACTTTCTCTTTCTTTCCTTTTTTCTCTCTTTCCCTCTGAGCCATATGGCTGACAGGGTCTTGGTGCCCCAGCCAGGTGTCAGGCCTTTGCCTCTAAGGTGGGAGAGCCAAGTTCAGGACATTGGTCCACCAAAGACCTCCCGGCTCCACATAATATCAAACAGCAAAAGCTCTCCCAGAGATCACCATCTCAACGCTAAGACCCAGCTCCACTCAACGACCAGCAAGCTCCAGTGATGGACACCCTAAGCCAAACAACTAGCAAGACAGGAACACAACCCCACCCATTAGCAGAGAGGCTGCCTAAAATCAGAAGTTCACAGACACCCCAAAACACACCACTGGATATGGTCCTGCCCACCAGAAAGACAAAATCCAGCCTCATCCACCAGAATACAGGCACTAATCTCCTCCACCAGGAAGCCTACACAACCCACTGAACCAACTTTAGCCACTGGGAGCAGACACCAAAAACAACGGGAACTATGAGCCTGCAGCCTGTGAAAAGGAGACCCCAAACACAGTGAGTTAAGCAAAATGAGAAGACAGAGAAATAATGCAGCAGATGAAGGAGCAAGGTGAAAACCCACCAGACCAAACAAATGAAGAGGAAACAGGCAGTCTACCTGAAAAAGAATTCAGACGAATGATAGTAAAGATGATCCAAAATCTTAGAAATAGAATGGAGAAAACACAAAAAATGTTTAACAAAGACCTAGAAAAACTAAAGAGCAAAACAAACAATGATGAACAACACAATAAATGAAATTAAAAATTCTCTAAAAGGAATCAATAGCAGAATAACTGAGGCAGAAGAACGGATAAGGGACCTGCAAGATAAAATAGTGGAAATAACTACCGCAGAGCAGAATAAAGAAAAAAGAATGAAAAGAATTGAAGATGGTCTTAGAGACCTCTGGGACAACATTAAACGCACCAACACACGAATTACAGGGGTCCCAGTAAGAAGAGAAAAAGAAAGGGACTGAGAAAATATTTGAAGAGATTATAGTTGAAAACTTCCCTAACATGGGAAAGGAAATAGTGAATCAAGTCCAGGAAGTGCAGAGAGTCCCATACAGGATAAATCCAAGGAGAAACACGCCAAGACACATATTAATCAAATTATCAAAAATTAAATACCAAGAAAACATATTAAAAGCAGCAAGGGGAAAGCAACAAATAACATACAAGGGAATCCCCATAAGGTTAACAGCTGATCTTTCAGCAGAAACTCTGCAAGCCAGAAGGGAGTGGCAGGACATATTTAAAGAGATGAAAGGGAAAAAACTACAACCAAGATTACTCTACCCAGCAAGGATCTCATTCAGATTCGACAGAGAAATTAAAATCTTTACAGACAAGCAAAAGCTAAGAGAATTCAGCACCACCAAACCAGCTTTACAGCAAATGCTAAAGAAACTACTCTAGGCAGGAAATACAAGAGAAGGAAATGACCTACAATAACAAACCCAAAACAATTAAGAAAATGGTAATAGGAACATACATATCAATAATTACCTTAAATGTAAATGGATTAAATGCTCCAACCAGGGCTTCCCTGGTGGCTCAGTGATTCAGAGTCCGCCTGCCGATGCAGGGGACACGGGTTCATGCCCCGGTCCGGGAAGATCCCACATGCCACGGAGTGGCTAGGCCCGTGAGCCATGGCCACTGAGCCTGCGCATCTGGAGCCTCAACGGGAGAGGCCACAACAGTGAGAGGCCTGTGTACCGCCAAAAAAAAAAAAAACAGCTCCAACCAAAAGACATAGACTAGCTGAACGGATACAAAACCAAGAGCTGTATATACGCTGTCTACAAGAGACGCACTTCAGACCTAGTGACGCATGCAGACTGAAAGTGAGGGGATGGAAAAAGATATTCCATGCAAATGGAAATCAAAAGAAAGCTGGAGTAGCAATTCCCATATCAGACAAATTAGACTTTAAAAAGAGACAAAGAAGGACACTACATAATGATCAAGGGATAGATCCAAGAAGAAGATATAACAATTGTAAATATTTATGCACTCAACACAGGAGCACCTCAGTACATAAGGCAAATGCTAACAGTCATAAAAGGGGAAATCGACAATAACACCATCATAGTAGGGGACTTCAACACCCCACTTTCACCAATGGACAGATCATCCAAAATGAAAATAAATAAGGAAACACAAGCTTTAAATGATACGTTAAACAAGATGGACTTAACTGATATTTATAGGACATGCCATCCAAAAACAACAGAATGTATTTTCTTCTCAAGTGTCCACGGAACATTCTCCAGGATATATCTGGGGTCACAAATCAAGCCTTGGTAAATTTAAGAAAATTGAAATCAAGTATCTTTTCCGACCACAACGTTATGAGACTAGATAACAATTACAGGAAAAAAATCTGTAAAAAATACAAACACATGGAGGCTAAACAATACACTACTACCTAACCAAGAGATCACTGAAGAAATCAAAGAGGAAATCAAAAAATACCTATAAACGAATGACAATGAAAACACAACGACCCAAAACCTATGGGATGCAGCAAAAGCAGTTCTAAGAGGGAAGTTTACAGCAATACAATCCTACGTCAAGAAACAACAAACATCTCAAATACACAACCTAACCTTACACCTAAAGCAATTAGAGAAAGAAGAACAAAAAAACACCAAAGTTAGAAGGAAAGAAATCATAAAGATCAGATCAGAAATAAATGAAAAAGAAATGAAGGACACAATAGCAAAGATCAATAAAACTAAAGCTGGTTCTTTGAGAAGGTAAACAAAATTGATAAATCATTAGTCAGACTCATGAAGAAAAATAGGGAGAAGACTCAAATCAATACAATTAGAAATGAAAAAGGAGAAGTAACAACTGACACTGCAGAAATACAAAAGATCATGAGAGATTACTACAAGCAACTATATGCCAATAAAATGGACAACCTGGAAGAAATGGACAAATTCTTAGAAAAGCACAACCTTCCGAGACTGAACCAGGAAGAAATAGAAAAATTTAAATAGACCAATCACAGGCACTGAAATTGAGACTGTGATTTACAGTCTTCCAACAAACAAAAGCCCAGGACCAGATAGCTTCACAGGCAAATTCTACCAAACATGTAGAGAAGAGCTAACACCTATCCATCTCAAACTCTTCCAAAATACAGCAGAGGGAGGAACACTCCCAAATTCATTCTATGAGGCCACCTTCACCCTAATACCAAAACCAGACAAAGATGTCACAAAGAAAGACAACTACAGGCCAATATCACTGATGAACATAGATGCAAAAATCCTCAACAAAGTACTAGCAAACAGAATCCAACAGCACATTAAAAGGATCATACACCCTGATCAAGTGTGGTTTACCCCAGGAATGCAAGGATTCTTCAATATATGCAAATCAATCGATGTGATACACCATATTAACAAACTGAAGGAGAAAAACCATATGGTCATCTCAATAGATGCAGAGAAAGCTTTCGACAAAATTCGACACCCATTTATGATAAAAACCCTCCAAAAAGTAGGCATAGAGGGAACTTACCTCAACATAATAAAGGCCATGTATGACAAACCCACAGCCAACATCGTTCTCAATGGTGAAAAACTGAAAGCATTTCCTCTAAGATCAGGAACAAGACAAGGTTGTCCACTCTCACCACTGTTATTCAACATAGTTTTGGAAGTTTTACCCACAGCAATCAGAGAAGAAAAAGAAATAAAAGGAATCCAAATCGGAAAAGAAGAAGGAAAACTGTCACTGTTTGCAGATGACATGATACTATACATAGAGAAGAATCCTAAAGACACTACCAGAAAACTACTAGAGCTAATCAATGAATTTGGTAAAGTAGTAATCCTTTGACAAAGGATTAACCTCCAAAAGTTACAATCAGCTCACGCAACTCAATATCAAATAACAAACAACCCAATCCAAAAATGGGCAGAAGACCTAAATAGACATTTCTCCAAAGAAGATATACAGATTGCCAACAAACACATGAAAGGATGCTCAACATCACTTATCATTAGAAAAATGCAAATCAAAACTACAATGAGGTATCATCTCACACTGTTCAGAATGGCCATCAACAAAAAATCTACAAACAGTAAATGCTGGAGAGAGTGTGGAGAAAAGGGAACCCTCCTGCACTGTTGGTGGAATGTAAAATGATACAGCCACTATTGAGAACAGTATGGAGGTTCCTTAAAAAACTAAAAATAGAATTACCATATGACCCAGCACTGCCACTACTGGGCATATACCCAGAGAAAACCATAATTCAAAAATAGTCAGGTACCACAATGTTCATTGCAGCTGTATTTACAATAGCCAGGACATGGAAGCAACCTAAGTGTCCATCAAGAGGTGAATGGATAAAGAAGATGTGGCACATATATACAATGGAATATTACTCAGCCATAAAAAGAAACAAAACTGAGTTATTTGTAGTGAGGTGGATGGACACAGAGTCTGTCATACAGAGTGAAGTAAGTCAGAAAGAGAAAAGCAAATACCGTATGCTAACACATATATGGAATCTAAAAAGAAAAAATAGTTCTGAAGAACCTAGGGGCAGGACAGGAACAAAGACTCAGACATGGTGAATGGACTTGAGGATATGGGGAGGGGGAAGGGTAAGCTGGGACAAAGTGAGAGAGTGGCATGGACTCATGTATACTACCAAATGTAAAATAGAAAACTAGTGGGAAGCGGCTGCATAGCACAGGGAGATCAGCTCGGTGCTTTGTGACCACCCAGAGGGGTGGGATAGGGAGGGTGGGAGGGAGACGCAAGAGGGAGGAGATGTGGGGATATATGTATATGTATAGCTTATTCACTTTGTTATAAAGCAGAAACTAACACACCATTGTAAATCAATTATACTCCAATAAAGATGTTAAAAAATTTTTTTAAATAAAAAATAAAGGCTATGTCAATTTTAAGTAAAACTAAGGAAGTACTTCACTAACATGAGTCACTTAAGCAAAAAGGAAGTTCTATGGCCTAACATGCAGCATGATGAAACTAAGACTCCACAACAAATACAATTAAGATATACAGTATGAAAAATATATGGTTCTTTTCTTTTTGGTGATCTTTTTAAGGTTAAAATTTATCAACCAAAGAAGATATCCCTTAAGATATATTATTTATCATAAAATCTGATACCAGTAATGAATAGATGAAAGGATCATTCTCCATCCCCCTGAAATTTAGAGAGAAATTTTAAACTATTCTGGCTGAAGGAGGTTCTTCTCTCCTATTTCCTAAGGAGTGAGCTCCTCAAAACCCCCAGGGCCCTGCCTGCCATTTTTTAAAAACCACTAACATGAAGTTAACCAAAAAACTTGCAAAGATGCGAACATAGCTACCAGGCAAACAGGGAAACAGCCCTGGACCTGAGTCAGAAGACGTAGCTACCAAATTTCAGAGCCTACCACTGTTTAACCACAGGCAAGTCTTCGTCTTTTCATCTGTAAACATCCATACGTAGCATAATCAAGTGGATTAAGCACCAGCCACATCCCCACACCCCCCAAAAGACAGGGAATTGTAAAATTGAGGAAGAGGGGATAATTAGAATACGATTTATTAGATGGATAAAAGTAGTAAATGTCAACTCAGAGTAAAAACAGACAGGACTATTTTTGGAAAGGTACCTATTAAATGGTGCAATGGAAAAGAGATTGTTAAATTCTTTTCTTTTTTTTCTAGAATGCACTTATTCTCACAGGCATTCTCTGAAAGGCCAAATTCTTTTTTTTTAATCTTTATTGGAGTATAATTGCTTTATAATGGTGTGTTAGTTTCTGCTTTATAACAAAGTGAATAAGCTATACATATACATATATCCCCACATCTCCTCCCTCTTGCGTCTCCCTCCCACCCTCCCTATCCCACCCCTCTAGGTGGTGAGATTGTTAAATTCTTAAAAGAAAATCTTTGAAGAGAGTGAGGTGTAAAGGGAAAAACTGGGAACTATGAAAGAAACCCATTTATCAGCCTACATGCTCTGGGCCGGTCATTAAACTCACCCAGGTCTGTGGTCAGACTGAATGAACTCAAAGGTCCTTGTCCTTCCAGCTCTACTGTTACATGAAAACTTCAAAATACTATCAGGACAAAATAGGTCCAAAATAATTTTTAAATTTATGTTGTGAGTAATAAAGTAAGTACACATGATAAGCATTGTAAAAACTTCTGTTTTTTAATTAACTTTTTTTACACCACCCTGTTTTATATAACTCATTGCTTTCTAAATTCCTACAATAAATGTCTTCAGTTTTACAATCAGAAAAGGATATTACTAAAAACAAAGGAAAAAGAAAGCTTAATCAAGAATAAAAAAGTTTATTCATGTGGAAAATTTAAAACAACAAACTTTCCTCCCTTAAGGAAAACAGAAGCTGAAGTTACTTTCCAAGTAATTAAGGTGAGTAGATTATCAAAACATTCTGCATACTTCTATGGTTGTACATGTACTTTGTGTGCACATCGACATCACCCTTAGACTAAAAACCAGATTTCAGGCAGTGTCCACACCTGCTTACGCTGCACTCAGAGTGCACCATCACATACTGACAGGCACCCATCAACACAACCAGTAACAGTCATGCGACAGTTAGGCGTGCCAATGAATCAATGAGTCACTAAATTCTTAACTAAGATGCAAATTGATGCTACTTCCCAAGATACTAACTATTGGGTATTCTAAGCATGGAAAAAATTTGTCTAGAAACACAAAGCATTTACCACCCACACAGAATTTCTGCAGGTTTTTCTTCATTATGGTTTCTAAATGTGATGAAAAAGAGTACGTTGGAAAGAGCACTATGTGGAGATCAGGCTGCTGGATGGGTCAGAAAACCTGGGCCCTGGGGTAAATCCAAGGAATAAGCCAGCAGGTTGCACCCTCAAGGGCAGCTCTGAGTAATCTATTAGGTCAGGAACAACAGTCTCTGATCAGAGGATGCTTATGAAATGACGAATAGAAAAATAATCTGGACAGCACTGTGAAACCAGAATTCAGGAAAATACTATCCTCTCTGAAAAGTGATTTCAGGCAGAGCTGAGCAGGTAGACTACCATGGTGGAGGTGGCCTTCAAGTACAACTCCCATGCTTACTTACCTCTTTCTGTAGATTAGAAAGCTGAGATGAGAGACTCTCAATTCTCACACGACTTTCCATCAGTTCTTCCCTGGCACTATTGACAGTAGATGTATTCATCTCTGACGACAGTCTGGCATTCTCAAGCTAAATAAAGAAGCAGACCATAGTCAGTTTCATCTAGTGAATTAGAACAAACAAATGAGGAACCATGACTTATCTCAAGGCATCTCATTTCAAACCTAAACCCTGCCAGTAACTAGTTGATGAAACAGGAAAAGCATCATGAAGTTTGCTGATGTGCTATGAATTACCTTAAAAGTCTTTCTGCCTTTTCGGCTCAATTCCCAATATAGGAGCTTAACAATGCTGATATACCTGGGTCTTTACCCAAAATTTAGTGCTTCAATATTTCATCCATTATATATCTAATGTCTCAGATAACACTGCTAATAAGGAGACTGGACAGGAGCAATTTAACTGTGGTGGCATTTGTAGGAAAACAAGCATCATATACCCCTAACCCACCAAATCTGATACAGAATATAAAGCAATAAGCAGAAAGTACTAATTTAGAGATTATTTCAAACCAAACAGACACACTTCTTTTCAGAAGCAAAAAACAGCTCCTCTGGTAGAAACAATATCCCGCTCCTCCAAATGCCCACAGCATTCTGTTCTGCATGTGTCTCAGGCACGTTTTTTATGTAGGTCTCGTCCCTGGCTCCCTTTGAGGCCAGAGTCTCTTTGACTGACTAATCCTTACTTAAGCTCTGTCACTGCCCAGCACAATGCCAGCACTGAGTAAGTGCGGAACAACTAAACGTAGGGATTAAAAGATCTCTCCCTCTCACCAGGCAATTATTACTTCATAACGTGGATTAAAAGCAACATGAACAATTTGAGGCCATGCAATGGAAATTATTTTCAACACCTCTATGACCCTAATTTTCTAAGTCTTCCACTAATAACTCTTTTTAATCAAATCATGTAACATTTAACACATTGGGGTAAAATTATTTACTATGAAAGCCCGTACTCAGGGAGTTAATAAATTTTTGCATGGTCTCCTAATACAAGAGAGAAGTTTCTATAGTCTTTTTTTAATGAATAATTAGTGGCAGAGGAAACTGCAGACACTGTCCATTTGGCCTTTGTTCAAAAAAGCCCAAAGTGTGGTGGTCACAACCTATGTACAATGATGACATGGAAGTCAGAACTAGATGCAGTCCAACAAGATTAGTACTTGTTACTGAAGGAGAAGCTATTTTCAGATGGCTGGAGTTTAACTAATATGACTTGACATGAATGATCGATCAGTTGGACAAAGAGAAAAACCTTACCTTTGATAAAAGTAGAATAACCCTACTTTCTTTGAATAATCTCTAATAACATTTACTTTATAAAAAACTGCTTTCTTTAAAAAAAAATCCATTTTTTATATCCACGGAGACTAAGGGAATTCATTTAAGAAAACTAGAACAAACCAAACATCAAGTCATGTTCTCAGGGAGACTATGAAACAAAGGCTTCAAGTGTGTAAAGCCATCCCTGGAAGAGTCTGCTCACTTTGGCGTGGTAAGTCTGCTCCATCTCTTCCTTGTACAGCTTGACTTGGGCATCGTGTTGCTCTCTCATCTCATGAAGGGCTTGAGCCAGCTTGTACTCATACTCAATCTGACGCCCAGAATCCACCTCTACCAAGCGAGTTTCATGCTTCCTTCTGGTCTCATTAATCTCCTGTGGGGAGCAGGGAATGACATAAAACCAAGTTACTTACCATAGCTGCACTGGTACAAGTCTGAGTGACATCAAGGCCATCTGAGGTATTACACACCAAGCTCCTCATGTTTTGTCCTAGGGCAAGTATGTGAATAGATACTTTTTTGCCTTCATTTTCAAGTAAGAAGATTTTTGAGCTGGAACTAATGACAGAAATGGTAGCATCTCAAGCCCTACGAATTTTATGTTTCTTTTTAGTAGCATACCTATTTATTTCTCTAAAGGCAAGGAATGGCTGGAAGACTTACTAAAGTACCAGGCAATCGTGGATAACTAGGTACACTGAATAGCACGTAATTATTTTTCTAAATTGTACTGATGATACTAAGGACAACTCTGAAAAAAATCTAAAAGATAAGTTAGAAACTTATCAGCAAAACTTCAACTAGAAGATTTATACATAATAAAACTTTTCTTAGGCATACTAAGATGCAATAGACAGAGCAAGCTAATTTACATGACTTATCCTAACAGCTGGTAGTGTGCTAAGGTATCAACATCAATTGATACAGAATCTTACTGACAATATTACGTTGCTATCTCAAGTACATATGACAATTCACTATTAAAGAATAGAAATAATAGGCATAATCCTTCACATTATGTTTTAAGGAACTATCCAAACTCGAATGGCTAGGAACACAAGTCTAAGAATAAAATTTTCATTCTAGCTTCTAGCTCTGAAAACACAACAGATCTGTCTTTAATGGCAATAATTAAAGAGGCCACAAGAGGGGGATATAAGAAGAACATGTTTCTGTATCATCTTACAGCATGCAGTTTTTCTTTGCATTTCCTCATTTTTCTCTTAACCAGAGGAAGATACACTCGATAGAATCAGAAACCCAGGGTTCAAATTCCGGTTCTGCCATTAATCTCCCAAGGCTCACATCTATATGATGACGCGAATGATACTTAAATCATAAAAATATGCAAATGAAAGGTTTAGTTCAACAAATATTGAGTACCTACTAATCATTTTGCCCTTTGCCTCCTTTCCTCTTCTTCCTGTTTTTCTCCTTCCTCTTTCTTACCCCTAAACTGTTCATAATAAGGAATTTACATATATTTATTGCATAGAATTTTATTCTCCATGTTAAAAGAAAGAAATGAGGAATATTTTAAATTCATTCTCAAAAAGGCAAAACCCCAAAATTCAAAGTTGCTACCCAAACATTCTAAAAATACTAAATTACTTTTTACTGATGCCGTTTTTCACTTAACATTTTATGTAGAATCAGTGACTTACAAAGAAAAAAATACTCAACTCCTGGTTTAAAGATGCAGGAGTACACACAGTGTCAAAAGTAAGAAATAATAGATCACGGACAATTTTAACAAAACAAAACAAAAATGTAGGTCAACTTAATATAAAGATACTTCAATTTATAAGCAGAACTGTAGTTAATAATAATATAGTAGTTAATAATAATTATATGACAGGGACTTCCCTGGTGGTGCTGTGGTTAAGAATCCACCTGCCAATGCAGGGGGACGGGGTTCAAGCCCTGGTCCAGGAAGATCCCACATGCCGCGGAGCAACTAAGCCTGTGCACCACAACTACTGAAGCCCAAGTGCCTAGAGCCCGTGCTTGGCAACAAGAGAAGCCACTGCAATGAGAAGCCCGCGCACCACAACAAAGAGTAGCCCCCGCTCGTCGCAACTAGAGAAAGCCCGCGTGCGGCAACGAAGACCCAATGCAACCAAAAATAAATAATAAACAAATAGATTTACTGAAAATAATAATAATGATAAAATAATTATTACTATATGACAGCATTCACTGTAGTTTACAAGAAGCTATCACACACAATATTCCACTTTGATCCTCACCACACCTTGAAGAAAAAATAGCAGGTACTGATATTTCATTTTTAAATAGGAAACTGACGCAAGAACTGTCCAAAGTCTGGCTGTTTATCCAGTGAGTGCACTTTGCCCCCACAATACCTAGTTTAATATTATATTGTCACAAAAATGGTCAGATTTTTATTATATTATTTTTTCTCCAAATAAAAAATATTATTTAACTTCTACAATAAATTTCTATTTTAAAAGCATTGTTAGTCACCGTTTTCAAAATTACATTACTTTTAAAAACATTATGTATTTAACTGCATGTTCTCTAACCTGGGTGAATTCCAACCGTCTTCAATTTTGAGAAAATATATATTCCCCTTTCTTCAACTGTATTACAGTACACTTCTTTTTTGGCAAATGTTGCTACCTTCACCCCTCAAGGCTTAACCAGAAGTTACGGCTTATAAATGATACTGTTAGATATACATATATAACTGTAAGTGCTCTGGGTAACCAGCCCCCAGTGGTTGCTACCTCCCGGTATTCACCCGCTGTGTGATCCCCCTTCCATAGTGCATCTTGGTTGGTCTGTGTGATGGGGAGTGAGGGTATATCACTTTGGGATTAGTTAATAGAAGTTAATGTGGCTTGTCTTGCTCTCTCTCTCTCATCACTCACTCGAAGAGTCCTATCGTGAGCAGCCCTATAGAGAAGCCCATGCTGAACTGATACCTCTGGCCAAAAACCTACGAATGAACTCCAAACCGGTTCCTGCAGCCCAGGCTGAAAGCCTGACTACAGCCTCATGAGAGACCCTGAAACAACCATCCAGTTAAGCAGCTCTCAGATCCCTGACCTTCAGAAACTGTGAGATAATAAAAGTCTGTGGTTTAAGTTACTAAGTTTTTGAAGTAATTTGTTAATTTGAAGTAATTTGTTAGGCAAAACATATAACTAATACAAATGCAGAGGTTGATAGTAATTAACAGCTGTAGCCAAGCCTTTTTAAGTTAGGTGGAAGTAAAAGCTTTTAAGTTTACCATAGCACCCTGACTTCTTCCTCGCAGTCCTTTAGCATCAGTGCCTTAAATAATTTGCCTACAAAATTCTTCCCATTTTTCATACGTATAGCTTATAACAAAGCCTTTTGGGATCCCTCCATTCCTTAAAAAAAATAAAATTATATATAATTACCTCCTCATACATGTTTTTACGAAACTCCAAGTCCTCAGTAAGGCTCTGACAGCGATTCTCCAAATCCACTTTAAGTAAAGTTTCATCTGCTAACTGTTTTTTCGCAGCAGCTAAAGAGGCTTCCAACTAATATAAGGAAAAAGAATTAATGAAAATTATACAGCAACCATTTAGCAATGAATTTAATAGATACCTACGGATTGAATCAAATCAAGTATTACAATTTCTATATATTTGTTAATGTATGAGAGTCCCTCATGATAACATTTATCACAGAACTGTGGGTTCAACTGCTGGTCCCACCCACAGAGTGTCACATCAAAACACCTCTCAAATTTGGTAAACGGCAACAGGGAATGAACAGAAACCTATGACTTACATTTGAAAACTCAAACTAACGATTTTAGCTACCACTTTCATTTTTTCCTGTGTGCAGAGCACCATTATGACACCTTCTCTCTTTTTACCTCGCATTTTGGTACAATAATGAAATAGGCTGTGAGAGCAAGAAACAGAATGAGCATAAGCACAACAGAGAGGACGGAGAGCAGCAACAAGATCTGCATAATCCAGACACAAGGACTGAGAGGTGAGGGTGCTTTACATGTTAGCTAGTTCAAGGCTATCCTTGCAGGTTAACCACCCACCAAAATAACTTAATAAATTTTTAAACGTAAAAAGCATAAAATAAATTTTACAATCAATCAATCAAAACAAATGGGGCAATTAACCTGCCAAATACGGCTCAAGAGCAGAGTTTACCTTACCTGGGCAATCTGATCCTTCAGATCCTCCAAATCGCTCTCTAAACTTTTTTTATCACCAAGAGCAGTAGCCAGAGCTGCATCTTTCGAATTCAGCGCGGCTTCGTATTCTCGAAGCTTGATCTGGGCTCCATTAAGATCAGATTCTTTCTTAGCATAACTGCAAGACATTTGAAAAAGTGCAAGAAATCAAATTATACCTCTGACTTGAAGCCTTCTCCCTCCCTGCTTAAGGGGGAAATAAAAGAAGAGGCAATTTAAATAAAGGCTGCCATAACCTACTAAAATTACAGGAGCAATTCAGGAACACTAGATCTAGAGTTTTTGGTGAATAATAACTTTCTCTTTCAATGATTTCCCTTCCCTGATTAGGAATGACTCTAGGTCTAAAATGTCCATAGGCCCAACGTACAAGAATCCTGGTTGTCTCTGAGGGAGAACACAAGTCCTCCTTTTTCTATAAAGAGGCATCTATATGCTTCACTAAAACATTTTTGAAGAAATGGAAATTTACTATTTTTAAATACAATGAATATTATAAAATAAGATGTACAGGAGACATAAATCAAGATAAACGATGAGATTAAGTAAGTGAAAATGAACTGTTACTTTAAAAAATAATTTTATGACTTGATGATATATAGAAACTCCTTTGACATTACCTAAGAATTAACTGACCCTAAGCTTGCAAGTAGTTTCCATTTCTTACATAAGAGGTGATTTTAAAATTTCCTTAACTACAAATAAGGGGCTTCCTAGTATTTTGAAGAAAAGTTAATTTTTCCTGTTTATACTATTAACTATCCAAGAATGAAACTCAAATTAAGGTTTCTTTTACTTCTAAATATCACTTTTTATTAAATGGAATTCTACATTATAAAATTAAGGTTCCTTAGGATACATTTTGTCAAATAATTATATTTTAAAGATCAGTATTTTTTAATCCAAATAAGTCCATTATCATTAATTAGTCATATGGGCAAAGCCTTAATAACATAAAAATTTTTGATAGCCATTCTTAATTAAAACTGATATTACAGACAAATATTTCTACTACTGATGTGTGAGAGTGGGCTTAACAGAGGAATCTTTAGTTAACAGAACTTTTTAAAAATATTGTAATATTATAATAAAATGAAGAAAACAGCTATCCAAAGGATAAGCAAAGGTAGTTTGAAGAGAAGATTTAATAGTACTCATTTCTTACTCATTTTGGTATTATACAACAACTACGTACACACATAAAATCTCAGCAGTCATATCACAATAATTTTTTTCTTAAATCCTGTATTTTTAAAAACCACAAGATGGCAGCCTTTCCCTGAAGACTTTGTTTAGGAAGGTGGTGCGGGGGGACGGACTGTTGGGAAAAAAAAATTCCATACAGTCACTACTTTGTAACAAAAATGCCTAGTTCATACAAGTGCTGGGTCTGAAAGCTAGGAACACCATAGAAAAGAATCAGCGCTTGTAGAGGAGCTATTACTTTATCTCACTATATAAATGACCAGAGCTGACAGGGAAAAATACCATAATAGAGAATTGCACAATATTTACAAAAGCTACTTACTCAAAATTACTTACTTAACAGTTACAAAAATTCTACTGCACCACTGTCTAATATTTAAGTCTCAGATCATAATGTGGTGCTTCTGAACATGGTGCCTCAAGGCAGGAGAGTGAACCTGTGCTTCCCAGAAACCAAAATGGCCCACCAAGAAGGATACTGAATTTAAAAAAAAAAAAAATTCACACCAATTTTACTGGCTACTGCATGTTCTGTCTGTTTGATTTCATTGGCTTAATAGATAATAATACATGTCATGATTCCAAATTCAGAATGTTGTAGCACAAGTGAAATTACTGCACAATGGTCTTGTGGAGTGTACGAAATTCGAGAAGCCAAAAATTAGGACAGTACACCTAAATGGCTAGAATATGGTGATTTCTTCAACAAAAATCAAGACCAGGTAAGACAAGGAGTGGTGGACTAAGGGGATGAGTAGGATATGCTATTATCTTATTGTGATAGGTACCCTCTAGCCCTGCAATGGTACCAGCTGAAATCTGATGTCAAGTTCTCAGTCACTTATACCACCGTTACTCTGTAAAAATATAAATTGTTCCATTATAAATTCTTTCTTAAAGTTGTAACTTTTACATTACTGAACAAATTAAGCAGATATACATCAGAAGTTGGAAATGTGCTTAAAATTACAAATAAAAGCTAACCCCATACATGCCCTGGCTTGAGGGAAGAGAGTCGAAAACTGCTTCTGCACGTGGCACATACTTATATTACACTTACCGTACTGATCCTATCTATTTGTGGATATACTTAGCTACCTTGAGAGACAGAACTCTTTGAGGGCAACAGCCATGACTTATTATTCTTCTATCTTCTGTATAGACAACCTGTAGACAATGAGTGTTTTGGTAATTGTTAAATGAAAATCCCCCATACACTCCCCCCAAAAACTCACTCTGCTTTTTTTATACGATGTAAAATATCACGTCCTTTCCTACAAGAAAAAATAACTGTGACACTTCTGTAATCTCTAAAATTCACATTCCTAGATGTCCTCCCTATTACCTTGCCAATTTCCGAGGCTAGATGGGTCATGAAAGAAATTTTTGCTTACACTCAAGTCTCCATCTGCTAAGAAGCCACAAATCAGTAAGTTTTATATGCCATACAAGCGCAACAAGGACAAACGTGGGCCAAGCAGCAAGTTAACATCTTGAACATAACTTATGTCATAGTTTTCTAGTTGTATTATTTTTCATTCATTAAAAATGATGCAGGTAAAAAAAAAAAAAGATGCAGGTAGATTGGTTCAAAATGGTGGAGTAGAAGGACGTGCTCCCACTACCTCTTGCAAGAGCACCAGAATCACAACTAACTGCTGAAAAATCATCGACAGGAAGACACTGGAACTCACAAAAAATGATACCCCACATCCAAAGACAAAGGAGACACCACAATGAGACAGTAGGAGGGGTGCAATCACAATAAAATCAAATCCCACAACTGCTGGGTGGGTGACTCACAAACTGGAGAACACTTATACCACAGAAGTCCACCCACTGGAGTGAAGGTTCTGAGCCTCACGTCAGGCTTCCCAACCTGGGGGTCCGGCAACAGGAGGAGGAATTCCTAGAGAATCAGACTTTGAAGGCTAGTGGGATTTGATTGCAGGACTTCGACAGGACTGGGGGAAACAGAGACTCCATTCTTGGAGGGCACACACAAAGTAGTGTGTGCGTCGGGACCCAGGGGAAGGAGCAGTGACCCCCACAGAAGACTGAACCAGACCTACCTGCTAGTGTTGGAGGGTCTCCTGCAGAGGCGGGGGGTGGCTGTGTCTCACCATGAGGACAAGGACACTGGCAGTAGAAGTTCTGGGAAGTACTCCTTGGCGTGAGCCCTCCCAGAGTCTGTCATTAGCCCCACCAAAGAGTCCGAGGAGGCTCCAGTGTTGGGTCATCACAGGCCAAACAACCAACAGGGAGGGAACCCAGCCCCACCAATCAGCAGACAAGCAGATTAAAGTTTTTACTGAGCTCCGCCCACCAGAGCAAGAGCCAGCTCTACCCACCACCAGTCCCTCCCATCAGGAAACTTCCACAAGCCTCTTAGATAGCCTCATCCACCAGAGGGCAGACAGCAGAAGCAAGGAGAACTACAATCCTGCAGCCTGTGGAACAAAAACCATATTCACAAAAAGACAGACAAGGTGAAAAGGCAGAGGGCTATGTATCAGATGAAGGAACAAGATAAAACCCCAGAAAAACAACTAAATGAAGTGGAGATAGGCAACCTTCCAGAAAAAGAATTCAGAATAATAATAGTGATGATGATCCTGGACCTCGGAAAAAGAATGGAGGCAAAGATCAAGAAGATGCAAGAAATGTTTAACAAAGACCTAGAAGAATTAAAGAAGAAACAAACAGAGATGAACAATACAATAACTGAAATGAAAACGACACCAGAAGAAATCAATAGCAGAATAACTGAGGCAGAAGAATGGATAAGTGACCTGGAAGACAGAATGGTGGAATTCACTGCTGCAGAACAGAATGAAGAAAACAGAATGAAAAGAAATGAAGTCAGCCTAAGAGACCTCTGGGACAACATTAAACACAAAAACATTTGCATTATGGGGTCCCAGAAGGAGAAGAGAGAGAGAAAGGACCCAAGAAAATATTTGGAGATTATAGTTGAAAACTTCCCTAACCTGGGAAAGGAAATAGCCACCCAAGTCCAGGAGGCACAGAGCGTCCCATACAGGATAAACCCAAGGAGAAACACGCAGAGACACATAGCAATCAAGCTGGCAAAAATTAAAGACAAAGAAAAATTACTGAAAGCAGCAAGGGAAAAACGACAAATAACATACAAGGGAACTCCCATAAGGTTAACAGCTGATTTCTCAGCAGAAACTCTACAAGCCAGAAAGGAGTGGCATTACATATTTAAAGTGATGAAAGGGAGGAACCTACAACCAAGTTTACTCTACCCGACAAGGATCTCATTCAGATTTGATGGAGAAATCAAAAGCTTTACAGACAAGCAAAAGCTAAGAGAACTCAGCACCACCAAACCAGCTCTAACAAATGCTAAAGGAACTTCTCTAAGTGGGAAACACAAGAGAAGAAAAGGACCTACAAAAACAAACCCAAAACAATTAAGAAAATAATAGGAGCATACATATCAATAATTACCTTAAACATGAATGGATTAAATGCTCCAACCAAAAGACACAGGCTTGCTGAATGGATACAAAAACAAGACCCATATATATGCTGTCCATAAGAGACCTAGGGACACATACAGACTGAAAGTGAGGGAATGGAAAAAGATATTCCATGCAAATCGAAATCAAAAGAAAGATATTCCATGCAAATGGAAATCAAAAGAAAGCTGGAGTAGCAATACTCGTATCAGATAAAATAGACTTTAAAATAAAGAATGTTACAAAGGACACTATATAATGATCAAGGGATCAATCCAAGAAGATATAACAATTATAAATATATATGCACCCAACGTAGGAACACCTCAATACATAAGGCAACTGCTAACAACTATAAAAGAAGAAATCGACAGAAACACAATTAATAGTGGGGGACTTTAACACCTCACTTATACCAATGGACAGATCATCCAAACAGAAAATTAATAAGGAAACACAAGCTTTAAATGACACAATAAACCAGATAGATTTAATTGAGATTAATAGCACATTCCATCCAAAAACAAAAGATTACACTTTCTTCTCAAGTGTGCACGGAACATTCTCCAGGATAGATCACATCTTGGATCACAAATCAAGCCTCAGTAAATTTAAGAAAATTGAAATCTTATCAAGCATCTTTTCTGACCACAATGCTATGACATTAGAAATCAATTACAGGGAAAAAAAAACATAAAAAAAAAACACATGGAGGCTAAACAATACATTACTAAATAACCAAGAGATCACTGAAGAAATCAAAGAGGAAATCAAAAAATACCTAGAGACAAATGACAATGAAAATACGACGATCCAAAACCTATGGGATGCAGCAAAAGCAGTTCTAAGAAGGAAGTTTATAGCAATACAATCCTACCTCAAGAAACAACAAATATCTCAAATAAACAACCTAACCTTACACCTAAAGGAGCTAGAGAAAGAGGAACAAACAAAACCCCAAAGTTAGCAGAAGGAAAGAAATCATAAAGATTAGACCAGAAATAAATGAAATAGAAACAAAGAAAGCAATAGCAAAGATCAATAAAACTAAAAGCTGGTTCCTTAAGAAGATAAACAAAATTGATAAGCCATTAGCCAGACTCATCAAGAAAAAGAGGGAGAGGACTCAAATCAATACAATTAGAAATGAAAAAGGAGAAGTTACAACAGACACTGCAGAAATACAAAGCATCCTAAGAGACTATTACCAGCAGTTCTATGCCAATAAAATGGACAACCTGGAAGAAATGGACAAATTCTTAGAAAGGTATAATCTTCCAAGACTGAACCAGGAAGAAATAGAAAATATGAACAGACCAATCACAAGTAATGAAATTGAAACAGTAATTAAAAATCTTCCAACAAACAAAAGTCCAGGACCAGATGGCTTCACAAGTGAATTCTACCAAATATTTAGAGAAAAGCTAACACCCATCCCTCTCAAACTCTTCCAAAAAATTACAGAGGAAGAAACACTCCCAAACTCTTTCTATAAGGCCACCACCACCCTGATACCAAAACCAGACAAAGATACTACAAATAAAAAAAACTACAGGCCAATATCACTGATGAATGTAGATGCAAAAATCCTCAACAAATTACTAGCAAATAGAATCCAGCAGCACATTAGAAGTATCATACACCATGATCAAGTGGGATTTATCACAGTGATGCAAGGATTCTTCAACATATGCAAATCGATCAATGTGATATACCATATTAACAAATTGAAGAATAAAAACCATATGATCATCTCAATAGATGCAGAAAAAGCTTTAGACAAAATTCAACACCGATTTATGATAAAAACTCTCCAGAAAGTGGGCATAGGGGGAAACTACCTCAACATAATAAAGGCCATATACGACAAACCCACAGCAAACATCATTCTCAATGGTGAAAAACTGAAACCATTTCCTCTAAGATCAGGAACAAGACAAGGATGTTCACTCTCACCACTATTATTCAACATAGTTTTAGAAGTCCTAGCCACAGCAATCAGAGAAGAAAAAGAAATAAAAGGAATACAAATTGGAAAAGAAGAAGTAAAGCTCACTGTTTGCAGATGACATGATACTACACATAGACAATCCTGAAGATGTCACCAGAAAACTACTAGAGCTAATCAATGAATTTGGTAAAGTTGCAGGATACAAACTTAATGCACAGAAATCTCTTGCATTCCTATTCACTAATGATGAAAAATCTGAAAGAGAAATTAAGGAAACACTCCCATTTACCACTGCAACATAAAGAATAAAATACCTAGGAAAAAACCTACCTAGGGAGACAAAAGACCTGTATGCAGAAAACTATAAGACACTGATGAAAGAAATTATAGATGATACAAACAGATGGCAAGATATACCATGTTCTTGGATTGGAAGAATCAATATTGTCAAAATGACTATACTACCCAAAGCAATCTACAGATTCAATGCAATCCCTATCAAATTACCAATGGCAGTTTTCACAGAACTAGAACAAAAAATCGTAAAATTTTTATGGAGACACCCAAGACCCCGAAGAGCCAAAGCAGTCTTGAGGGGAAAAAATGGAGCTGGAAGAATCAGGCTCCCTGACTTCAGACTATACTACAAAGCTACAGTAATCAAGACAATGTGGTACTGGCACAAAAACAGTAATATAGATCAATGAAACAGGATAGAAAGCCCAGAGATCAACCCATGCACCTATGGTCAACTAATCTATGACAAAGGAACCAAGGATATACAATGGAGGAAAGAGTCTCTTCAATAAGTGGTGCTGGGAAAACTGGACAGCTACATGTAAAAGAATGAAATTAGAACACTCCCTAACACCATACACAAAAATAAACTCAAACTGGATTAGAGACCTAAATGTAAGACCGGACACTATAAAACTCTTAGAGGAAAACATAGGAAGAACCCTCTTTGACATAAATCACAATAAGACCTTTTTTGATCCATCTCCTAGAGTAATGGAAATAAAAACAAAGATAAACAAATGGGACCTAATGAAACTTAAAAGCTTTTGCACAGCAAAGGAAACTACGATGAAAAGACAACCCTCAGAATGGGAGAAAATATTTGCAAACTAATCAATGGACAAACGATTAATCTCCAAAATATATAAACAGCTCATGGAGCTCAATATTACAAAAACAAATAACCCAATCCAAAAATGGGCAGAAGACCTAAATAGACATTTCTCCAAAGAAGACATACAGATGGCCAAGAAGCACATGAAAAGATGCTCAACATCACTAATTATTAAGAGAAATGCAAATCAAAACTACAATGAGGTATCACCTCACACCAGTTAGAATGGGCATCATCAGAAAATCTATAAACAACAAATGCTGGAGAGGGTGTGGAGAGAAGGGAACACTCTTGCACTGTTCGTGGGAATGTAAATTGATACAGCCACTATGGAGAACAGTATGGAGGTTCCTTAAAAAACTAAAAATAGAATTACCATATGACCCAGCAATCCCACTACTGGGCATATACCCAGAGAAAACCATAATTCAAAAAGACACATGCACCCCGATGTTCACTGTAGCACTATTTACAATAGCCAGGACATGGAAGCAACCTAAATGCCCACTGACAGACAAATGAATAAAGAAGATGTGGTACACGTATACAACGGAATATTACTCAGCCATAAAAAGGAACGAAATTGGGTCATTTGTAGAGACGTGGATGGAGCAAGAGACTGTCATACAGAGTAAAGTAAGTCAGAAAGAGAAAAACAACTATCATATATTAACGCATATATGTGGAACCTAGAAAAATGGTATAGGTGAACTGGTTTGCAGGGCAGAAATTAAGACACAGATGTAGAGAACAAACATGGACACCAAAGGGGGAAAGTAGCAGGGTGGTGGTGGTGGTGTGATGAATTGGGAGATTGGAATTGCCATATATATACTAATATGTGTAAAATGGATAACTAATAAGAACCTGCTGCATAAAAAAATAAATTAAATAAAATTCAAAAATAAATATACTTACAAAAAATAAATAAATAAAAGCCTGCCCTGCTGAACTCCAGAGTACCTATGGGCTCACTTGGCCAATGAAAAGTGGGCAGAAGTGACACTAAGAACATAGTTTCCCATCTTTCTTTCCCTCTGTCTCAATGACAGGAAATGTTCCCAGGAGAGGCTACTCCGTCAGCTTGGCTTCAGTATGGAGATATGGAACAGAGTGGCAGCTGAGCCTTTATAGGACATAGGAGTGAGAAATAAACCCTTATTACCATTTAAAAAAAAAAAAAAAAGATGCAGGAGGGCTTCGCTGGTGGTGTAGTGGTTAAGAATCCGCCTGTCAACGCACGGGACACGGGTTCGAGCCCTGGTCCGAGAAGATCCCACATGCCGCGGAGCAACTAAGCCCATGCTCCACAACTACTGAGGCTGCACTCTAGAGCCCACGAGCCACAACTACTGAGCCCGCATGCCACAACTACTGAAGCCCACGCGCCTAGAGCCCATGCTCCACAAGAAGAGAAGCCACTGCAATGAGAAGCCCGCACACTGCAAGGAAGAGTAGCCCCCGCTCGCCGCAACTAGAGAAAGCCCACACGGAGCAACGAAGTCCCAATGTAGTCAAAAATAAATGAATAAATTTGTTTTTAAAAAAATGATGCAGGAAGTCTTGAGCTAAGTGCAGAAACCTGCAAAACTGACATCATAAAACATTCGCACATGAATAGAAAAATACACATTACCTAAGCACAGAGTAACATCTGACAATGCTCCAGAACAAAGAGTAATTTAGACAGGAATCCAAAGTTATCAGAAAGTATCACTGAAGAGATTGGCATTTTTCTTTGACTATATTTCCTAACTGGGTTTGTTCACTTACTGACCTGCCTATTCCTACCTCCAGATAAGGAGACATTCTCAAGTATGCACACTGCTGAGTGTAAGTCAGAAAACATACCGATTTACTGTAAATGTTCACGTGAGAACCTAAACTTTAATTGCAGCTAAGAAAAAAGTTTTATAAAGGGCTTCCCTGATGGCGCAGTGATTGAGAGTCCACCTGCCAATCCAGGGGACACGGGTTCGTGCCCCGGGCCGGGAAGATCCCACGTGCCACGGAGCGGCTGGGCCCATGAGCCATGGCCGCTGAGCCTGCGCGTCTGGAGCCTGTACTCCGCAACGGGAGAGGCCACAGCAGTGAGAGGTCCGCGTACCGCAAAAAAAAAAAGTTTTATAAAATGTAATTAACACTCTATTCTAATTAAGAATTTCCTTCCTTAATAAACAAAATTAGGGCTTCCCTGGTGGCGCAGTGGTTAAGAATCTGCCTGTCAATGCAGGGGACACGGGTTCAAGCCCTGGTCCGGGAAGATCCCACATGCCACGGAGCAATTAAGCCCGTGTGCCACAACTACTGAGCCTGCACTCTAGAATCCGCGAGCCACAACTACTGAAGTCCACGTGCCTAGCGCCCATGCTCCGCAACAAGAGAAGCCACTGCAATGAGAAGCCCGCATACCCCAATGAAGAGTAGCCCCCGCTCGCCACAAATAGAGAAAGCCCACGCGCAGCAACGAAGACCCAACGCTGCCAAAAATAAATGATAATAAAATAAATATTTAAAAACTCTTATCTATAAATAAAATTAGCTTTCATTTCAAGTAAGCTTGACTGTCAGTCATAGCAAGCAACCAGGTCTAATCGAATATCTGACCATTAAAAAAAATAATCAACTGGAAAGGATACATTTACATTCCTGTTAACATTCTATAGCAGTGAGTCAAGAGTTAAGACATAGCCTCAGTGATGTACTTCTCCAACAGAACCTGGTTCTAATTAACAATCTGAGACCTGTCCTTATAATCTCCTGAGGCCTGTAGGACTAACCTAAATGCAACTCGTTACTTGCTACTTTCTGAATTACTCCTGACCACCTCTGACTACCAGCAATACCACTGTACTTCACTGCTTTAATCATCTTGGCTTTTCAACTTACCAACTCTTTGAACTTGACTTGTTTTCGGATCAGCATTTCAACCCTGACTTCTGCACTGAACTACCTGGCTCTGGAACTCAGTGTCTGCTCGCTTAGGACTCTGTACTATCCTTTCTGTTTGGATGACTCAAGTATCCCACTCCCTCAGGGGTATCCTTTATTCGTCTAAGGGTACCCCATTCCAGACTACTCCCACCAATAAGGAAGTGGAGATTAGAAAATGCAACCAGGACTTCCCTGGCAGTCCAGTGGGTAGGACTTCGCACTTTCAATGCAGGGGGCCCAGGTTCAATCCCTGGTTGGGGAACTAGATCCCACATGCATGCCATAACTTAGAAGCCTGCATGCTGCAACTAAGAAGTCCACGTGCCGCGACTAAAGATCCTGCATGCCGGAATGAAGATCCCATGTGCCGCAACTAAGACCCAGCACAGCCAAAATAAATAAATATTAAAAAAAAAAAACGAAAGAAAGAAAATACAACCAATTACAGAATTGCTGGAAAATGAATGAAGGTAAGTGCATCATTGCTAGGTAGTAATTGTAGAGCATTTAAATAAAGTCATATCACATATATATGACACAGAAAATAACTTAAGACCTAGTAAGATATAATAACTACTTGAATCATATTGTAATTTTAACACTCGAAAAATTAGACTGACCACTTAAACAGGGAACAAAGAATTAGTGTGAAACAAAAATTAAGAAGCAGAACTGGAGGGACAAAGACATACTTAGGACATAATCTGAAACTCATTACAGAACAGTTTTTAAATTAAAAACTGTTAATTAAAAATTACAGTTTTAATCAAGCATTGGCAAATTATTGCCTTTCTGTTAACATTTCACTGGTCAGTTTATACCATACAAGTCAGTATATATCACAGACGCTCAGCGGAATGAATTTTCTAGTTTGACTAGCAACACAGCCACAAAAGTCCCTGAACTCAGCTTCTCTAAATCACCTATTATGTACCCGTGAACAAAGAATCCATGTTCATTTTCAGTATGGGATCTATACACATGCTTGGGTTTGGATTCCTTCTTTTACAAGCGCCATTAATTTTCACTTTTTTCGCAAGTACTTTTGTCCTTGTTCATTGATTCTCATATACAGAAATATAAGAACAAAGTGTTACATAAAGCAATTGAAAATGAGACCTAAATTATTAGATGGTCTCTTAGAGATAGAATAATTGCATATCTAGAAAAAGGTATACAAAATTAGTTTTTGGATATTAAATGGCATTTCCATGAAACCCACCAAAGATTATTACACTGCATATATACAAGAATAGATAAGGGCAAGAATTTGTGTTCACCAAATGCTTGCTAAATGCATAAAATCTGTTGGAGATGTGTATTCTTATGGAAAAATTCACCCAAAGTATAATATTGATAGACTTAAGAATACAGCCTTTTAAAAGCTACACATCTGAAAAAAACAGACAAGAATCATTCATGTTTCTAAAGATAAAAAATAGAAATTCAAACATCTGAATTTTTTAAATGACTGCCTTCACATGTCAGATAAAACAACAGCTTACGGAAACCAAAACTGACTCTGAGGTCAGTTTTAAGTCCCATTCATAATATTCTATAGCAAAATACTAGGCAACTCTCTGGTTGCTTAGATCACTTCTTAGCAATTTTGAGAAGCTATTATAGATTGTCAGGTTCACCTTATGTAAGAGTAGCTGGGCTTCCCTGGTGGCGCAGTGGTTGAGAGTTCACCTGCCGATGCAGGGGACACGGGTTTGTGCCCCGGTCCGGGAAGATCCCATGTGCCGCGGAGCAGCTGGGCCCGTGCGCCATGGCCGCTGAGCCTGCGCATCCAGAGCCTGTGCTCCGCAACCGGAGAGGCCACAACAGTGAGAGGCCCGCGTACCACAAAAAAAAAAAAAAAAAAAATCAGGCAATCCCTAATTGCAATCAGATTAAAATTAGGAAAAATATTAAATAAGACCAACACTGGACCACAGAACCATTTCTCTGAACAAAAGAAATCCACTGACATAATAGACACAGGAGTGGGGAGTGGACACATACAGTTTAAGTCCTAACAAAAAATGACTTATTGGGGAAAAAAAACAACCAACAATCACAACTTCGTTATATACGCCAGGCCACTGATCTGGGTGTGTGGAAATCAGCAACGAACAAAATATACCATCCCGGGGCTTCCCTGGTGGCGCAGTGGTTGAGAGTCCACCTGCCGATGCAGGGGACACGGGTTTGTGCCACGGTCCAGGAAGTTCCCACGTGCCGCGAAGCAGCTAGGCCCGTGGGCCATGGCCGCTGAGCCTGTGCGTCCAGAGCCTGTGCTCCACAATGGGAGAGGCCACAACAGTGGGAGGCCCGCGTATGGCAAAAAAAAAAAAAAAATATATATATATATATATATATATACACATATATATATATACCATCTGATCTTATGGAAGGTACCCTATACTGGGGAGAAGCAAACAATAAACAAATACCTATACAGTTGGGGTAATCAGTATTTTGAAGAAAAATAAATCAGAATAAAGAGTTAGAGAGGGACTTCCCTGGTGGCGCAGCGGTTAAGAATCCACCTGCCAATGCAGGAGACACGGGTTCAACCCCTGGTCCACGGAGATCCCACAGGCTGTGGAGCAACTAAGCCCGTGCGCCACAACTATCGAGCCTGCACTCTAGAGCCCGCAAGCTACAACTACTGAGCCCGCGTGCTACAACTACTGAAGCCCACACACCTAGAGCCCATGCTCTGCAACAGAAGCCCACACACCGCAATGAAGAGTAGCCCCGCTTGCCGCAACTAGAAAAAGCCCACGCACAGCAACGAAGACCCAACACAGCCAAAAATAAATAAATAAATAAAATTTATTTTTAAAAAAGAGAGAGAGAAGAGGGGAGGGTGATCATTTTATACAGTGTGGTCAGAAAGAGACTGATTTTATGCCAATAGCCATTTTTCACATCAGAAAATCACTTTTCAAACCCAGATTTTATCCAACAATACAGTTACTAGTATCATTAGTTATTTCACTGCTCCTCTATGGGTTATATGCAACCCAATCTTATAGGAAAATAGTCTCCTAAAAAAATGGTTATTACTAAGTCAATAATTATTTTGGGGGAGCCTAGAGAGTGCTAGGAAATGTGCTGATACAAGAAGCAAAATCAGACACTAGCCCTGTCCACAGAGAGATTCCACTCTAATAAGGGAATCAATCAATCACACAAAATTGTCTTAACAAATCAAACTTGTCAGCAACTTTCTTGTCTAAGACAAAAAAGTACACAGTGCTGCAAGAACACCTGATGTAACTTCTGGGTAAAAATGGCACATTAGACATTACTCCACTATTACCCCTTACAGAAACACAACTAAACAACTGAGGAACAAATTCACAATGAAAACAACTGACGAGGAAAGAACAAAATTTTAGAAGCTGAAATTAGATGAGTGAAAACGAGCTTAGTCCACCCAAGAGTGCTGAATCCCAAAGCCAGACACAGGGCTATGTGAGAAGTAACCTAATTTATACTGCAGATACTGCTGATAGCAAGAGATACCCTGGTACTCTGAAGTAGGACTAGATGAAAATCTATCTAAGAAGCAAAGCAGATCGCACTCCATGCTCCTGGGCCAATGGCCCCTCATTCACCAGGATAAAAGAGGAAAGGTTTACTCTCTAAGGAATAAAACAGAATCTCAGACCTGGTGTCACCTGGTACAGCCAAAGGCAGCACTACCATACTGAAAAGGCAGGAGAATTCCAGTGGACTTTTACAGATGCTGATGTTGCCTCTCAATCTCCCTCAGCTTAAAGTACGCTGTGCAGCCAAAGCCCAAGAGAGAAGACCTGAAGACACTGATACTGGGTGTTCCCAGTGAAATGATTCCACTGTTACACAATGAAGCTTAGTCAAGAAGCCCCACTCATGCGTAGAGCTTCCCATCAGATTTTTAGAGCCCTACTTCTGAATACAGAGGACATACAATAGTCATCAGACCTCAGAGAAAAATTCTGTGAATTGACTCACCCAATGGCCATACCACCCTCCCAGTTGTGCTTTCTTAAACTAGAAAACTAAAACCTACATTTGCCAGAATCTCTTGCAGCTAGGCTTCTGGATGCAAATTAGGTACTCTAATACATCCATAAGCAATGAAAGAAGGAAGTATCATGGGGCCACCGTCCTGGTCTTTGTGGCAATTTTGCTGCTGACAAGCAGGGTCATTAAAACCTGAAATTCTGGGCTTCCCTGGTGGCGCAGTGGCTGAGAGTCTGCCTGCCGATGCAGGGGACACAAGTTCGTGCCCCGGTCCGGGAGGATCCCACATGCAGAGCGGCTGCTGGGCCCGTGGGCCATGGCCGCTGAGCCTGCGCATCCGGAGGCTGCGCGTCCAAAGCCTGTGCCCCGCAACGGGAGAGGCCACAACAGTGAGAGGCCCATGTACCGCAAAGGGGAAAAAAAAAAAAAAAAACTGAAATTCTTTTGTCCTATATCAATACCACACACATTACTGTAGTAAACTTTTTTTTTTTTTTTTTTTTTTGGGTATGTGGTCCTCTCACTGTTGTGGGGTCTCCCATTGCAGTGCACAGGCTCCGGACGCGCAGGCTCAGCGGCCATGGCTCACGGGCCCAGCCGCTCCGCGGCATGTGGGATCTTCCCGGACTGGGGCACGAACCCGTGTACCCCTGCATCGGCAGGCGGACTCTCAACCGCTGCGCCACCAGGGAAGCCCCTGTAGTAAACTTTGAAACCAAGAACTGACTCCTCCAATTTTTGAGATTGTTTTGGCTATTCTGGATACCATGCATTTCCATTTAAATTTTAGGCTCAGCTTCTCAATTTACAAATGAGGCAGCTGTGATTCTGATAGAAACTGCACTGAATCTGTGGGTCAATTTGGGGAGAATTGCCATCTTAACAATATTAAGGTGTCTAGACATGGCTGTGGGCTCAGGAAGTCTTAGGGCAGCCTGTCTGCTGATGGGTGGGGCTGTGTTCCCACCTGGTTGGCGGCTTGGCCTGTGGCGTCCCAGCACTGGAGCCTACAGACTGTTGGGTGGGGCCAGGTCTCAGTCTGGTTACCTGGGCAAGATGTCCACTTCGAGGAGAGTTCATGCAGATGGATACTCCCCAAAATGTCTGCCACCAGCTTTCATGGTCCCAGAAGAACCACAGCCAACCCCCACCTCCCCAGGAGACCCTCCAAGACCAGCAGCCCCAGATCCAAGATGTCCAGTCCCCTGAAGCAGGTTCTGGCTGTGATGGTCACCACCTTCCACAAGTACTCCAACCAAGAGGGCAACAAGTTCAAGCTGACTAAGGGGGAGATGAAGGAATTCTGCACAGGGAGCTGCCCAACTTTGTGGTGGAGAAGGTGGATGAGGAGGGCCTGAAGAAGCTGATGGGTGATCTGGACGAGGACAGCAACCACTAGGTGGACTTCCAGGAGTACACTGTTTTTCTACCCCTCATCACTACCGTGTGCAATGACTTCTTCCAGGGCTCCCCAGAGCAGCGCTGATGCAGAACTCTTGGCTCCCTGCCATGGGTCTCTTGGGCCCAGGAGGACTCTGTCTTTTTTAGTTTTATATTCAGTAGATGTTTTTGCTTCTTGACACCGCCCCCGCCAAAAATATATATATATATGCCAATATTAAGTCTTCTAATCCATCAATATAGGATGTCCTTCCACTTATTTAGGTCTTCTTTAATTTCTTTCAACAATGTTTTGTGACTCTCAGTATACAAGTCTTGTACTTCTTCTGTTCAATTTATTCCTAAGTACTTCATCTCTTTGATGCTACGGAAAATGAAGTTTTCTTAATTTCATTTTTGAAAGTGTTCACTGCTAGTTTACAGAAATACAGCTGAGTTTTGTACATTGCTTTCATACCCTGAAATCTTGCTGAGCTTGTTTATTAGCTTTCAAGAGTTTTTAGTTTTTGTTTTTTACAGATTCCTTAGGATTTTCTTAGAATCATTTCATCTGCAAATAGAGACACCGGTTACCCTTGAACATCAAAGGTTTTAACTACAAGGGTCCACTTATGTGAAGATTTTTTTCAATACTAAAAACTATATTACTACATGATCTGCAGTTGTTTGGCTACAGAGGATTGACTATAAGTTATACATGGATTTTTGCCTTGCAAAAGTCGGCCCCCCCCAACCCCCATGCTGTTCAAGCATCAACTGTGTAGCTGTTTTACTACTTCTTTTCTGATCTGAATGCCTGATTTCTTTTTCTTCCTTAACTGCCCTGGCTAGAACCTCCAATACAATGTTGTATATAAGTGGTAAGAGTGGGCAACCCTGTCTTATTCCTGACCTTAGGGAGAAAGCAGTCAGTCCTTACCATTAAATATGATGTTAGCTACAGGTTTTTCACAGATACCTTTTACCAAGTTAAGAAGTTCCCTTTTATCCCTCATTTGAATATTTTTATCATGAAAGACTGGTACATTTTGTCAAATGCTTTTTCTTCCTCTATTGGGATGATCATATGGTTTTGGTCCTTCGTTCTATTAATAAGGTATATTACACTGTTTACTTTCACAGACTGAACCAACCTTGCATTCCCAGGATAAATCCCACTTGGTGATGGTGTATAATCCTTTTACATGTTGGTGGGTTTGGTTTGCCAGTATTTCTGCACCTATATTCATAAGGGATATTGGTCTGTAAAGTTTTTCTGAAATAATGTCCATTCTAAGTCCATTCTCCAGTTTGCTTGGTGTCTTGAGGCAGTTATTCTTACAGCAACAGCAGTGACAGCTTCCTGGTCCTGAAGTATAGCTAGCTATACACTGTTTTTCAATTCAGTGGTTTCAGTGGTGACCTCAGACATAAAAGCTCCCAAAGAAGATCAGTTCTACAGTGTTTGAGGTATTGTTACTGCTTCTCTGACCCTTCTAATAATTTTTTATAAGCATCTACTTTCCATATTGTTTTCCTTTCTGATTAAGATATCTATTGGTTTCCTGACAGATACAAAGACCTAAACAATTAGAAAAAGAAATTAACTTGGAACAATCAGGAACTATGAAGGAAAACGGAGACTTCTGAAAAGAGCAACCATTGCATCCATGAAACTGAAATGAGATCAGTATGCTCTAAAGAACCATTGAGAATAAAAAGAAGCTACTGGAAATTTTGAATATGACAGCAAAAATTGGAAGATAAAATTGAGAACATCTAGCAGAGAAAAAGAGATTTTTTAAGATAAGAAAACTAAAGGATCAATTTAAGAGTTCCAACATTTGAATAACAGGAGTCTCCAAAAGTAATAAGAGGAAGAAATCATCAATAAAATAACTTAAGAATGTTTCCAAGAACTGAAGACATGAATTTCCAGACTGAAGAATTCTCACCAAATGACCAGCACAGTGGATGAAAAAAGATCCACACCAAGGAACATCCTTGTGAAATTTAAGAATTAGACCACAAAGATGATACAAGCTTTTTAACTTTTCACTCATTAGTACTTCTTAGCAACAACAAAAGCTAGAAAACTGTAGAGCATGCCTTCAAAATCCTGAGGAAATATTCTTTACAACTTAGAATTCTATACCAAAACTATCAATGCTTATGAAATGCAACTAGACTAGAAAAGAGCACAGACTCCAAATGCTACTTCTTTAATAAGATAAAACTGGGACTTCCCTCGTGGTCCCGTGGTTAAGAATCCACCTTCCAAAGCAGGGGACGCAGGTTTGATTCCTGGTCGGGGAGCTAAGATCCCACATGCCGCAGGGCACCTAAGCCCACACTCCACAACTACTAAGCCCGTGTGCTCTGGAGCCTGTGCGCCACAACTAGACAGCCCACGTGCTACAACTAGAGAGCCCGCGTGCTGCAACTACTGAGCTCACGTGCCACAGCTAGAGAGAAGCCCACGCACCACAATGAAAAACCCCACATGCCACAATGAAGATCCCGCGTGCCACAACTAAGACCCAACGCAGCCCAATAATAAATAAATATTTTCTTTTAAATAAGATAAAACTAATAGAAAGCCTCCTGATTCTGAATGACTTGGTGTTTTAACAACTGGTATCATCTTTCTTTATAGTTAGACAAAACTAAGTAAGTAGGAAAAATACTATTTTCACAGGCAATCAAAAGGTGGTATAGGGAAGGGAAACTAAGTATAGTACACTGTTGAATTCTGCTGGGGGTTATGTTCATAGAGTATAGGTATTTTTGCTATAACACAATATATGTGTTCCTGAAAACTCTTACATTCTGCACATATTAAAATTAACAAAGAATGGGAAAAATAAGGTTGGAACAAACCACTAAAAACCTATGCAACCTTGTAACCAGAGCACTAGCAGTAACATAATTAGTACCCCAGGGACTTCCCTGGTGGTTCAGTGATTAGGAATCCACCTGCCAGTGCAGGGGACACGTGTTTGAGCCCTGGTCCGGGAAGATCCCACATGCCGTAGAACAACTGAGCCCGTGTGCCACACTATTGAGCCTACGCTCTAGAGCTCACGAGCCAGAACTACTGAGGCTGCATGCCACAACTACTGAAGCCCGACCGCCTAGAGCCCATGCTCCGCAAGAGAAGCCACCAGTGAGAAGCCCATGCACCACAACGAAGAGTAGCCCCCACTCACCGTAACTAGAGAAAGCCCACGTGCAGCAACAAAGACCCAACGCAGCCAAAAACAAATTTTAAAAATAAAAATAAATTTTAAAAAATAATAATGATGATAATTAGTACTCCAGGAGATGACTTGGACAATGCAAGCAGTCAGTTTAGTGTGTCTAGAGCTGCCTCAAGAGATGCTCAGAGATGCACAACAACATCAGAGTGGCCATGCTGGCTTGCAGAAACTGAGACATTAGAGATAGAAATAGACTCTGAACACAACCCCGGCTACAAGAACAAAGGTGGTGCACACCTCTCTGGGGGAGGGAATCCTGGGTGCAGGCACTCCTTTAACTTTCTTAAAATAGAGTTGAAATCAGAGCTTTCTTCCCCTTTGAACTCTACTCTTGATATTCTGACTCTCCTTTACTAGGAAAAGTCATATATAAGTCAATACAACCTCTAATTACAATATCATTTCTCTATTTACCAGTCACATATGAGCGAATTGGTGCTACAGACGCATTTGCAGCAGAACACAGTGAAATAATACTTTATATACCAAAACTGATCTAAACTAATCTCAACTAAAATGTAATGTATGACTATTGGGAGGATAAGAGGAAGAAAAATTTGTTATGAAGAACAAAATGCAAAAGTCAATTCCTCATCTTCCATGGCACAAAGTCAATAATGCCATTTAGATATCAAGATAAATATCAAAGGAGCAGTTAAAATAGTTGAAGTTAATTTTTTCATAAGAAGTCTTGGAGATCTCTGAATCCTTAAATTATGTTCACACATACGCATTTGTTGGATAGTCACAGGTTTTGGGGGTTTTTTTGTAAAAGCTCACATTTACAAAACCGGATAGGGAAGATTTCCCTAAGAAATGAATTAGAGATCTGAGGTTTAAGGAGGAGTTAACCCAATGATGACAGAAGTCCAGACAAAGGAAACTGCATATGCAAAGGCCCTATTAAGAGACAGCATGGTAAACAGGACTGAATAAAAAATTTCATGGTTGGAGAGGAGAGAGCAAGACCAAGTATGGTGTGAGTTGAAGCCACAGTCATTCAGGAGCCAGCTCATGAAGAGAAGAACTTTTAGGTATGTCCAAGTTTGTCTAGGGTAATTTCCATTGATGCCAGTGTCCCAGCATAATTATCAATAGCTCCCTCTCTCACACCAAGAAGGAAGTAACCCTGTTTGAATGCTAAATTATACGGCCACCCTAGTATTAGGTAATACTGAGGATTTTACTCTTCATCCTAGAAGCTACTATCCTGGAAGCCACTTAAAGTGTTTTAAGCAAAGGCGGTGAAGCCATCATTTTTTTAGTACAGAATGTTAGAGGGATAAGTGTTCTGGTACCCTATCCAGTGTTTTGTTATATAAACATTGAGTAAGACTCTACTTTAAATCGACCTTTAAGAATGTCTTCTTCCTTTCACATCACTCTTTATGACCTAAACTCATGACCTTTATTCCCATTTCTTCCTTAATTATGGTCAGTGGCTTTGACCCTACTGCTCTTCTCTACCATTAGATGCTCCTCACAGTCAACAATAAGTTCCCACGAACCAAAGTCAATGGATACTTTCTAGGCCTTATCACACCAAAACTGTACTACCATTCCTTTGTAAATCTCCTTGCCTTTCAGGACAACACCTCTACTAATGTTTTCCATTTAGAAGCCAACCCTACTTATCTCTCAACACTCAGATTTCACTGCCTCCCCAATTCCTCTGGGATGTCTCTCAAAACTTTACAAAGCTCCTACTCTGCTTTATGTGGTATGGAGAAAGGGGTAGTCCCTTTCTCCATAGCAAGATGTGGATACTGCTATCACAGCATTTGTTACCTTGTACTAGCATATTGCAGTTACAGTATCACAATACTGTAGTGCATTTTATGTCTTCCTCACTACATTGTAAGCAACTTGTTAACAGGCAGTAAGTGTCCCATCTCCCTGTTACCAGCATCTGATTCAAGGCCTGGCATGTAGTACTTGTAATAGGGAAGAACCTGACTCCATATTGATCTGTTTCTTCTACTTTAACCTTTGTATTCTATTGCTTTTGCTATAAGTTACTCATTAAATGGATGTTGCCTACAGCTTAAAGTATACATAATGAGCATCTCCAGGAACCCTGTCTCCCAGTTAAGCTAAAATACCTTCGTTTAGTTCACTAGGAATACCCTAACCAGGCCCACCTGGGAATGGATGCAGGTAAGAAGAAATGAACATATCCCCTCCCGTTCTGGCCTGAACCAGGAAATATTAGCAACAACGTATCACCTTTTTTACTTTACCCCTCACCTCCCCTTCTTTGTTCTGAAAGAAACTAGCACCCAAACCCAGGCAAGATGGTTCTTTGGGAAACTAGTCCACCATCTTCTTGGTGTGCTAGCCTTCCAAATAAAGTCCCTATTCTTTGCCCCAACAACTCGTTTCTCAATTTACTGGCCTTCTGTGTGGGGAGCAGTACAAGCCTGCACTTCGTAACAGTACCTGTTCCACAAATGTGTGCTGAATAAAAAATGAAAACAATATTTCTGCCATGAGTATTCAAGACTTATTTAGAGATTTTAGTTTATTTTAAAGTTATTATAAAGGCACGGAGTAAAGTAGGAAGTTCTTCAACAAGGAAGAAAAGACAAAAGAGGTCTCTTTCAGTAATTCATTTTTAGCCTTTCCTTATTAGCAAATGAAGCCCTCAGTATTTCAAGCAGCTGCCTCAGTTACTGCACCCTCCTGACAAATCCAAGATTATCTCAAATATCACTGTGAAAAACTCACATCTAGTACCATTTCCAAAAGTAGCACCCAAACCTGAAAGTCAACTGTCTTATGTAAGACTTCAAGTCCAAGGACAGATGACAGCGCTCCATGGGCCTGCTTCAGGTCGGTATTAAATGGCATGATCCACGTAAAAACCCTGTAACAATGCTAGAAGACAGAGCTAGGATCTATTCTAGCTCTGCCATTGATCTGCTAAGTTATCCCAGGCAAAATATTTAACCTCTCTGAGCCTCAAGTTTCCTCACCCACCAAACAGGGTTATCATAACACTTAAAAGACAGTGTCTGTAAAGCACCTAGCATAGTACCTGGCAAACACAATAAGCAGAAGATAAATGTTAGCTCTTTTTGTCCCGCATCTTGTACCAGTATTCTTATCTCTCTAGGTCTCAATTTCTGAACCTACACAGTGGGCTGGATAGATCAGATGATCCAAGTCCCCTCCTAGCTATAAAAGTGGTATAATCCTATGATCAATAAACACAAATGCGGGGCTTCCCTGGTGGCGCAGTGGTTGAGAGTCCGCCTGCCGATGCAGGGGACACGGGTTCGTGCTCCGGTCCGGGAAGATCCCACATGCCGCGGAGTGGCTGGGCCCGTGAGCCATGGCCGCTGAGCCTGCGCCTAGGGAGCCTGTGTTCCGCAACGGGAGAGGTCACAACAGTGAGAGGCCCGCGTATCGCATGCATAAATAAATACATACATACATACATACAAATGCAATAAAGGCAAAAAATTAAATTTAAAAAGGACCAAGTAGGGCTTCCCTGGTGGCGCAGTGGTTGAGAGTCCGCCTGCCGATGCAGGGGATGCGGGTTCTTGCCCCGGTCCGGGAGGATCCCACATGCCGCGGAGCGGCTGGTCCCGTGAGCCATGGCCGCTGAGCCTGCGCGTCCGGAGCCTGTGCTCCGCAACGGAAGAGGCCACAACAGTGAGAGGCTCGTGTACCATAAAAAAAAAAAAAAGGACCAAGTAAACATATTAGCTAGGGAAAGTCTCACTTATCATCCAGGTCTACAGCAAAGATATCAGCAGAAACCTAAGATTATGACCCAAATGTGGATCTTTTTACTCCTTTATGTTTGCAACATGAGCACAACAATAAAAATGATCGAGAACTAAAAAGAACCTGCAGAAATTAAAAATAAATTCCCCCAAATGGACACCCATATGCTGTTACTGGCATCAAAAACTGGCCAAGTTGTAATTACTTTATCCAATGGTTAACATTTCACCAGTAAATTAGTTTAACATTTAACCATTTTTATCAATATGTTAACCAGGAGAAAAAATTTGATATTGTCAGAAAGCGGGAAGAGGATAATCATGGCCCTCTATGGCCTCTGAGAAATTAGGTAGTCACTGCAAAGCTGACATCTCTGGTCACGGTAAACTAACCCTACCCATTAAAGGCTGTTGACGTATCTTCAAAATGACGATATAGCACATTTACTGACATGTAAATAAGTTCACAAAGCAGTGTAGCATGAAAGAAGGTTATGCATTAATATTTATCATGAACCCATTTTTCGTTAATAATATGGATATAAAAAGAAAAACTTAGAGCTCTTATTTATGGAACTAAGGGTGACTTTTATTTTCTTCTTGGTGTTTATCTGTATTTTCTAATTTTCCATAATGAATATATAATTTTTGTGTAACAAAAAAATTAGTTTTTTAAAATTTCCCAAATATAACAGCCAAAACACAATCCCTTTTATCAGAAAGATATATTGGAAAAAATAAAAGAAAAGAAGTTAAAAACTCTGATTAGGAAACTTCCCTGGATCCCAGAAATAATTGGGAACTTCAGTTAGACAGGGTGTCGTCACCCAATTAACACTTAAGGCTCATTCTCACTATTTGTGCATGAAATAGACCTACAGTGATGATGCAATAGTCTAAAGATCTCTAACTCAGAAATACCTGAGGTGAAGTCATCTGGACAAATGAAAAGAACAAGCATAATGGAGTATATGGAGAAAAAAAAAAAACATTCAGCAGCATATTTTTACAGTGCTTTATCTTTCATTCTGTGTGTTTACTTCCTTGAGCCTGGATACACCAAAAGATTACCTAGTCTAACCTCCTAGTTTAAATAAACAACTCCAAAAGATACGCTCTACCAAACATCCTTTGAAAGCATGGGAAGGAAGCATCATGATGGTTTCATTACTTAGGACCTGTCACCTAGACTTTAACACCAATGTTAGGCGTCTATCCTTCCTGTTCTTCCCTTGAAAATTAAAGTAATATTTACCATGAAGTTTTATACCTCTCATATTAAGGCAAGGGTGTTACTGGCAACTTGCTTCTACCAGGGCAAAATAAGGACATAAACAAAAGACCAAGTAATATATGGGATCAAATTTTTGTTTTTCAATTAATTATTCTACCTACAAAGGAAAGTCCCTAGAGCAGATTAGCATTTATTACTTTAGGTTTGAAAACTGAAAAATATTAATGTTAAAACAACCCTGAAGATACTGTTTAGCCCTGCACCTAAATTTCATTCTGTGTGACCAAAATATGTAGAAAGTCAACACAGTAAACATATACAATAAGTCCAAATATACAGTAAATCCCCAGCACCCCCTTCTCCCCAAAGAAAGAGAAAAAAAATAGTTTATCTGATTTACTTTCACTTCCATATACTTCCTAATTTATTCAAATAGCCAATTCTGATAAAAATCCACCCGTTATTATGAGACAAGTAAATGACAGGCTAGAAAAAGATCTGGGTTTCTTAATTCTTCCTGAGATTCAGAGAACTACTAGTTATGCCTCATCCCAATTACACAGATGAGGCATGAAAACTCAAAGAATTAAAGTATTAATACCTGCCCCAAGTCACAAAATGTAGGAAGGTGCAACTTCATGTAGTGCTCTTGCTTAACACTACTGTATCTCAAGCTACTGTGACTGACAAGTGTCCCAATTATACATGCGAGTAGCACGTGAACATCTGTACGTATTTTTTAACGAAAACACACAAATCCAAATTTCCCAACAGAAGTTTCCTTACTAACGTACTGACAAAGCAAAATCAGAGGAATGTCGTTTTCCCAAAGGAATATACTATGTAGGCTTGATCCCCTCAACCTCAAACCTATCCTATTCAAAACTTGCTTGGGGACGAAGGTAGGAAGCCTACAAATCTTCAGGTGCATATATACTGTGAAAAAAATACAAGCAACATTACACTTTATTCTATTTTGAGAAAAACTTTTCTTTTCATGAAATTATATTTAAAAAGAAGCACCATCTGTTTTGAAAAGATATGAAATTCTGCTTTAAATAACAAATTTTTTGTCCAGTATCTCAAAGACTAATTTGAAAACACTGGCTTTGAGGCCCAATACCTATAATACACTAAACTATGTTTCTTGGGACATCCTTTTTATTTGTTTTTAAGATTTAGTTTTATATTTTTGGCTGCACTGGGTCTTTGTTGCTGCGCGCAGGCTTTCTCTAGTGGTGAGCAGAGGCTACTCTTTGTTGCAGTGCATGTGCTTCTCATTACATTGCGGTGGCTTCTCTTGTTGTGGAGCACGGGCTCCAGGCACACGGGCTTCAGTAGTTGCAGGATGTGGGTTCAGTAGTTGTGGCGCACAGGCTTAGCCGCTCCATGGCATATGGGATCCTCCCAGACCAGGGATCAAACCTGTGGCACCTGCATTGGCAGGTGGATTCTTTTTTTTGTTCTGTTCGTTTGTTTGTTTGTTTTGCGATACCCGGGCCTCTCACTGTTGTGGCCTCTCCCGCCGCAGAGCACAGGCTCCAGACGCGCAGGCCCAGTGGCCACGGCTCACGGGCCCATCCGCTCCGCGGCATGCGGGATCCTCCCAGACCGGGGCACGAACCCACGTCCCCTATATCGGCAGGCAGACTCCCAACCACGGCGCCACCAGGGAAGCCTGGCAGGTGGATTCTTATCCACTATGCCACCAGGGAAGTCCCGGGACATCCTTTTAAAAATATTTTTTTTAATGAAGGGACAGTAAATTGACTTGCTCAGCATCTCAAACAATGCTATAGCATCCATTATATTAGTTATATTCCAGTGAGCCCCCATCTCCAGTTTCCTAATTAATTCATAATTCTCAAAAGAGAAAATGACTTTAGAGTCAATTTTGCATCCTTTCAAGCTTGAATATCTACTGTGAACCAATCAATCAATCAAATTTATTTGTGTTTGAGGAATAAAGCACAACTTCTAGAACCTGATGAGTCAAGCGAAGTTACTAAGAAGTAGTCAATTAAAAAACATGAATCATTACTCTTATATGTAATCCCAGAGCTCTAAAACATAAATTTTCATTAATTCATTTGGTGACAAAACTTGACCTGAATGGACATGAGGCTATTTTTAGTTGTCTTTCTCCATTTACTGTGACTATTAATCTTTCCCTGCAGAAATACCTGTTTCACATAGAGTGCTACCCCAGACCCCACTGGGGTGTCATATACAGTATACGCATCATACTACCTTCTTAAAGTTGGAATTGCTTTTAATTCCAAACACTTGTGGCTATAAGGGTTTTACATAAAAGACTATGGATCTGTACCACTGAAGAAAAAAAAAATGTATGCATCCACAAAATTAGTTACTGAACAACTGTTAAACATAACTTTCTCTTATATTTAGTTTTCCTGCAGAATTAGTTAATTCTGAAATTCTCAATTAAGTCAATTTTTCTTTGCTTTTTTGTTTAAAGTGTTGACTGATGGTATTCATCATCATTCTTGGCAAGTATTCAAAAAAGCTTCCAATGAAATATAATTAGGCTTGGAATGAACTGGAGTAGCTATATCTTAGATCTAAGATCAGTTTCCCTGTAAGAGACCACCTGCACAGAAGCCGTTGTCAAATTCTTTCTAGCAGGACAAGTGTCTCCAAGAATTCTTCTGTCTTTGAGGTATGTTGTATGCTAAAGAACCAAAAAGGGACTAAGTAATTTTGGAATCTATAATTCTCTCAAGACTTGCTTTCTTTTTTTTCTTTCTTTTTAAATGAAAGCTTATTTATTTATTTATTTTTGGCTGTGTTGGGTCTTCGTTTCTGTGCGAGGGCTTTCTCTAGTTGCGGCGAGCCGGGGCCACTCTTCATCGTGGTGCGTGGGCCTCTCACTATCGTGGCCTTTCTTGTCGCAGAGCACAAGCTCCAGACGCGCAGGCTCAGTAGTTGTGGTTCAAAGGCCTAGTTGCTCCGCGGCATGTGGGATCTTCCCAGACCAGGGCTCGAACCCGTGTCGCCTGAATTGGCAGGCGGATTCTCAACCACTGCGCCACCAGGGAAGCCCCAAGACTTGCTTTCTTAATCTAAATCCTCCTAACAGACTAATTACAAAGACTCTAACTCCAAATAAGTTACAGAAAATTATTCTTAAACGAAAGAGCTCAATGGACCCAAACAGATAATAAAACATTTCTTCCTTTTCATCTTACAAACTGTACTTCAATTATTGTTCAAAATTAAAATATTTCCAAGATTTCCAAGGATTACTATGCACAGGCACTGACCTCCCCACTAGACCCTAATAAAAAAGCAGTAGGGACTTCCCTGGTGGCGCAGTGGTTAAGAATCCGCCTGCCAACACAGGTGACACGGGTTCGATCCCTGGTCTGAGAAGATCCCACATGCCACAGAGCAACTAAGCCCGTGCACCACAACTACTGAGCCTGCTCTCTAGAGCCCGCGAGCCACAAATACTGAGCCCACATGCCGCAACTACTAAAGCCTGTGCGCCTAGAGCCCGTGCTCAGCAACAAGAGAAGCCACCACAAATGAGAAGCCCACGCACCGCAATCAAGAGTAGCCCCTGCTCGCCACAACTAGAGAGAGCCCGCATGCAGGAACGGAGACCCAACGCAGCCCAAAATAAACAAATATTAAGAAAAAAAAGCAGTAAACAACGAATAAACCCATAGCAAGAAAGTGAACAGAAAAAGGATCATTAGCAAACATTTCAACAAATTTCTAGTAGATAAAATGTAGAGGACATCCCTGGTGACACAGTGGTTAAGAATCTGCTTGCCAATGCAGGGGACATGGGTTGGAGCCCCGGTCCAGGAAGATCCCACATGCCCCGGAGCAACTAAGCCCGTACGCTACAACTACTGAAGCCTGCGTGCCTAGGGCCCATACTCTGCAACAAGAGAAGCCACTGCAATGAGAAGCCTGCGCACCACAACGAAGAGTAGTCCCCACTCGCTGCAGCTAGAGAAAGCCTGTGTGCAGCAACAAAGACCCAACACAGCCAAAGATAAATAAATAAATTAATTAAAAAAAATAAAAACTTAGTGGCTTAAAAAAAAAATGTAGATAAAAGTACCTACCACAGAACGTGCACACAGGGGCTACAGGAGAAAGTAAGGCAGACTTAAAATGAGGGATTAACTCATGAAACAGCTTTGCACCTCACCCTCCTGGGCACCCTTTAACATAACTGCAGGCTTTCCAACAAGTTGGCCAAGAATACATCCCATTCCTACATAAAGAGATCCTAATTTGCTCTTACACTCAGAAAAGTGGGAAGGAGCTACCTAAATAACCCGGCAGTAATATTCAAGCATTACCTAGTTCTTCATTTGAAAATGTAGACAACCAAGGATCAGCAATTGACAAAAATGAGTAGGAAGATAAAAAGCAAACCAAACAAAAAGAACAAGTGACCAGGGAGGGAAAAGAGATAATCCAATTAACAGAAGAGAATTTAAAAAGAAAACCCTAAATATTACTCTCAGACAGATTAAAGAAAATAATGCATCCTTAAAAATAAACACAAGCTGAAAAAAAGAGAAATACCTGTACAAAAAGATTTCTTGGAATTAAAAGTATGACTTGTGCCTTTAAATGTCACTATTGAGCTGGAGAAGAGCAAAGTAATTTCCCAGGATGAAAAAAAGTATAAGGAAACAAGAAACCCAAGAGTTCAACATTCCAACAAGAGAGAACAAAGAAAATGGAGCACAGAAAACATACAGAAAAAAGTAAATTTCCCAGAGCTAAACAAAGACCAAGACTTTAAATGGAAAGGACCTGCTTATAACAACTACAATGCATAAGAGAATATCCATACCTAGACCTATCACCATGCAATCCCAGAAAACCAGGAGAAAAGAAAATTCCAAAGCTTCCCGAGAGGCAAAGCAATTACCAAAAGAAAGTAACTGTGACTGGCATTAGGTAGACATGAACAACAACTGGCTACTAGAAGACAACGGGGCAATATGATACTTTCCAAGCTGTAAGGAAAAATGTTGAACCAGTATTCTATACCTAGCCCAACTATTCATCAAGCATGAGACAAAAATCAAAATTATTTTCAGATACACGAGACTTGGAAAGTCTACCTCCTGCCATCTTTTCTGAATAAGTAACTTAAGGATGTTCTCCAATAAAATGAAGGAAGAAACCAAGGAACTGAAAATATATGATACAGGAGGAAACCGGGTCTAAATCAGGTAAATTCCTAGGATGTCAACTGCACATCATGTCTTAAGAGCAGAGAGCTTAAGGGAAGAAAGTAGCCTCATATAATAGATATTATGATTAGATATCTTTTAAAAGTTTGAAGATATGCTAAAGGCAAAATTTTCTTTAATCAGCAAGAAAAATGGAAGGCTATTTAGGAACAAAATTGTACAAAGAAAGTCAGGATTGAAATATGAAAGTAAAATGTGGTATGTTTTGAGGAATTGATGGCACATCAGAAAATAAAATACATCTAATCCTAATAGATATATATGTTCAGGCTCTCTCTATATAGTTATATATAGATATTTATCTATCTATAAAATCCCAGTACACTACCTGACATCTCAAAGAAAATTGTTTTCAATTGTCAAGCCCTCAGACAGGCCTTCCTTAACTATACCATCCCTTCACCCTGCTCTATTTTTATTCCCCTAGTATTTGTTATCCTAACATTATATCACATTCACTGATTTCATTGATTCTAACACATATATTCTTCACTTTTTAATCTTGATGAAACCAGCATGCATTTTACAATCCATGCAGAGCATTTTACAACTACAGTCAGCCAGGTGGCAGTCTTGTTACTGTGTGAAAAACCTTCAGTGGATACCTTCTGAAAAGATTATAAAAGCACCAGCATCAAAATGTTTCAGATTAGCTGAAATACAATTTTTATTCGCTTGCTGGGTATCTCCCCTATCATCAACATAAGGGCAATAACTTATTTTTTTCAAATCTCTGTATCCTCTACATAAAACAGTGACTGGCAGGTAACATACTTAATCTGTGTCACACTTTAACATCTCTGAAAACAGGGTGGGTCCAACAGGACGGATCCTGCATAGTTGGCCCTTAAGTTTTTCTTCTTAGTGGTACATGTGATAATGGTGAATCATATAAGCAATGGCATCCAAGATATGAAGAAATTCAGTAATGAAAAGTTTGGAGGAAGATGGAGACAGTAGTGAGTGAACTGACCCATTTCAAAAGACGACTCCAAAGATTAGAAAATCCAGGAAACAGAAACATAAGCTTATTATTATTTTTATTTTGTGGAACTAAATACTCAAAGAAATAAAAACAAAAAAGGCTAAATGTGATTGTCTCCTGGAAGGAGGCAAGAGACATCGTTTTTCACTATAAGCCTGTCTATACAATTTTTTTTTTTTTTTTACCAAGTGCACATATTCTTTATGAACCGTTTTTCAAGTATTTAACAAGATGGGGAAGTTGAGATTCACATACTGAAAATCACAGAGACTGAGACAGGAACATTTACACGGAGACAGAGAGACATTCAGGGGAACACAAAGTCAAAGTCAGAATCAGGTATCTCCAGAGATTTCAACTGGCAAGAGGGGATGAAGACCACCGGAATTCTGGAGGCAAACCGAGCAATATTCTAAAGCGTGACATCAACACTAGCTGCCTACTGAGGATAACTATGCCATTTTGCTCATCAGAAAGGCAAGGTAGGATCGGCAAAGGCTTGCTAGTTTACCCGTGTGCCCTGAACTGAAAAATTCAGACCCTCTTATGTGAAAAAATTACAAGCTCTCCCTCGCCACAACTCTCCACGTTTACACAACACCCTTTCACCTGCCCTGGCCTGTCAACGTAAGGACAGATGCGGGGACTGAGCTGGGTCTCCCCTACACCCGAAAAAGCAAATGACTATGTCTGGGCGATACAAAAGCTAGGGGAGAGGACTGCTGCGGGAGGGCAGGCGGTTCGTCCATCCGAGAACGGTGGCCAAGACGTGAAAAAACCCAGCTTGCGGAGTCCGGTGCAGAGAAACACCCAAAGACCGCGGCCTGTCTCGGCATAAAGAAAGGACACCTTTCCCCAGAGAAAGCTAACCAGCTTGAACACCCAACTTGCCCAGAGCCGACAGTGGCGCGCAGTTCAGACTCCGCCCCTCCCTCTTCGCCCAAGGCAGGCGCAGAAAGATCGCAAAATGTCACAGGGCCAAGACTGAGCGCGCCAAAGCGGGACCCACCCCCGGGAGACCGGGACGCCGGAGGCAGGTCCCTCCCCTTCCTCTCTCCGCCCGCGCAGAGCTCATTCATTCTCCAGGCGGGCAGCAGGTCCTCCCCGGCCGGCCATTCCTGCACCGCAAACCCACCAGATGCTTTGTCTCCGGCCTGGCCGGAAACCGGGGCGCGCATTCGAGCGCGCGCCCAGACGCCACCTCCCCGCACCTGGCGCCCGCCAGATCTCCGCGCGTTTAAAGCCTTCTGGATCCCGGGGTCCGAGGCCCGAAGCCGGTCGCCTGTCGCTGGCGGCCCCAGGCGCGCACTTCGCCGAGTCCCACTGGGTATCCAGGATCGGGAAATGTGCATCCCGGTCCCACCATCACTACAGCTTGAGACCCCCGCGCGACCCCCGCCCCCGCTGAAAAACACTAGATTCTTTCTCCTTCTTAGAGACCGAGACCCTGCCCCTTCCGAAGGACGTGAGCACCCCGGCCCTCGCCCTCCCGCCCGAGCTGCGCCCCCGGCACTCACTTGAGGAGCAGCTGGTCGTGCTCGGCCTTGAACTTGCCCAGCTCGATCTGCAGCTTGGCGCGCTCGCGGGCCGTGTCGTCGAGCGCGCGTCGCGCGTCGGCCAGCTCGGTCTCGTAGAGTGCCTTGAGGCCGGTGAGCTCGCGGCCGCGCACCTCCTCACGCTCCGTCACCTGCAGCTGCAGCGCGCTGTTCTCCGTCTCCAGGCTGCGCACCTTGTCGATGTACACGGCCAGCCGGTCGTTGAGCTCGCGCAGCTCCTCCTTCTCTTGCAGCCGCGACAGCCGCGTGGGGCTCAGTGGCGTGGCGGGGCCGCCGGCGCGGCTGCCCGTCCGCTGCTGCACTGGGGTCGCTGTCGCCATGGCGATCGGCGAGGAGAGCTGAGCGCTGAGGCCGCGGGCAGCGCCGGAACACGGAGGGGGCGTCAGGCGGAGAAGCGTGAGGGAAGGCACGAACCGACGATCCGCGCTCCCGGAGAGGCAGACGTCGGGGGGAAGGACGAAGCACCTGGGATGGCGGGAGAGGGGTTACAAGCACAAAGGGCAAAGGGGGAGGACTACGAATCAATTAAACGTAAAACGTCCTTTGTAAGAAAACATGCACACACTCACACACGCGCGCACACACGCTCAGGAAATACTGGGTGAGGGTGGCCGGGAGAGCCGAGCAGAGTCCGCGCGCCGCCGCCGCCGCCGCCGCCGCCGCCGCCGAGTCTCCCGCCCGCAGCACTTTGTTTCCTCTCAGGCGGCGCTGAGCCGCGGGCGGGGTGAGGAGGGCGGAGGGGCGGGCTGGCTGCAAGCCGCTGGGGGCGGAGGTGGCGCGGGCCGCGGCGCCGCGCTCCCCAAGATGGCCGGCGCGCTCCGGCGTATCCACGTGACCGTCGCTGGCCAATGGGGGGCCGGCAACTCGGGGGCCGGGCCTGTAAATTCAAAATCTGGCCATCAGGCAACCGTCGGCTCGGAGCGCCCGGCTGGGCGTGGCTGGGGGCGGAAGGACTGAGGGCTGTGGGGAGGGGTGCCGGGGACTGCTCGAGCGGCGGCTTTGGGCTCCGCGCCGGCCGTGCTTTCCCACCAGCGCGCGGGGACCGCTTATCGGGTCGGGTCGGCGGATGGCGGGAAGGGGCCCAGAGGCTTCCGGGGCGGGTCCGTGCCGCCGCCCACACCCGGCGGTTCAGGGAAATTCAAATGTAAACGTCTCTAACTGACACACGCACAACTCGTAGAGCCCGGGACGACCGCGGGCGTTGTAACCTTATACTCGCCCCGCGGTGAGGGTTCGGAAAACGGCCTGGAGGCCCGGCCGCTGTGGAGTTATGTAATGAGCGCTGGTGTCCGAGGTTCAAGACCAACTGCGTGCGGGTTCCAAGTGCAAACCTTTATTTTTCTCTCAGGTGGAAAACGGTGTAGCAAAACACCTCCTCCCATCAAATTGACGCACGCGTGTCTTGAAGCAGATGGATAAAGACCACAGAAAAGCCAGTGCTGATGGGCGGTCCCCGATCCGTGTATTTCTTAACAATTTAGGGCTTTATAAAATCAAAACCACCTCACAAGTGATATGATTAACATGTTACTAAGTAAATAGCACAAGCTCTTCATGGTCATGCTTCACTAAAATCCCATGTATCAAAATCGAAACTTGTGAAAACTTAAGTAGAAATGCTTTTTGCTTTGAAAAGGGATTCCCCTGAAATGTAATTGACCACAGTTCTAATAGAATGTCCATCAATCCCTTTGAAAACTTTGAAAACTTTTAAACTTTTAGACTTAACATTTATTGAAGTTTACTATGTGCCCTGCCCTGGGCTTTTCGTGGATTATCCATCCACACATTCTGGGAACCAGATTCCTTCCATTTGAAAATGTATCCACGTAATAGATGAATTTCCTTACAGCCGCCCGGCAGGCGACAAGACTGCCTTTGAACCCAGGCGGTTTCAATCGCCTCCAGAGCCTCGCCCTCAACTATAACCTGGAAGGCCAACTCAACCCTTTAGGGACGCATCGGTAGAGTAATTACAGGTTAGTTACCTTAATAATGGCAGAAATGAAGACTAGAATGTTTTCTTTCTTTCTTTCTTTCTTTTCCGGTACGCGGGCCTCTCACTGTTGCGGCCTCTCCCGTTGCGGAGCACAGGCTCCGGATGCGCAGGCTCAGTGGCCATGGCTCACGGGCCCTGCTGCTCCGCAGCATGTGGGATCTTCCCGGACCAGGGCACGAGCCCGCGTCCCCTGCATCGGCAGGCGGACTCTGAACCCCTGCGCCACCAGGGAAGCCCTAGAATGTTCTTTAAATATTAATCATGCACATAATTAGTGAAGGGCAGCGGTTGAATATCATCCTCCTTTAATTTCCGGGCTCTCTATTAGTGATGATACTCTTCTTGTTAACGGTTCTATTTCCTACCCTGTTTGTTATCTAAAATACCTCCTTCCTTAACGCCCTTGACAATTAAAAAGTTGAAAAGGGGGCTTCCCTGGTGGCTCAGTGGTGAGAGTCCGCCTGCCGATGCGGGGGACACGGGTTCGTGCCCCGGTCCGGGAAGATCCCACATGCCGCGGAGCGGCTGGGCCCGTGAGCCATGGCCGCTGAGCCTGCGCGTCCGGAGCCTGTGCTCCGCAACGGGAGAGGCCGCAACAGTGGGAGGCCCGCGTTCCGCAAAAAAAAAAAAAGTTGAAAAGGTTCTTTTATGAAGTTGGTGTTAGGAGTTTATAAGTATTCAAGTAAAGTTTTAATAACTTAAAAGGACCTTGAAAATCTAAATTACTTATAAAGAAATGAGGCCTAAAGAAGGTGAGTGCTGTGTCCAAGGTGGTAGAATCCGGATTGCAATGTAATTCCAGTCTTCTTGAGGCCCTTTCCACTACACTGACAGCTTGGCTTTCACTCCATACCCTCCTTTTACCTCAGACGTTAAAAAAATATATTTGGAAATATTTGAAAATTATTTTCTCTCCATTTTTGAAGACTGTATGTGAAATGATTTCAGGCATGATTTCTACTGCTCTCAACCCCACTAAGCTTTCCCTTGAAAGCTTGAGAATCCCTCAATCTCATTGTTTTAGGAAACTCAGATTATATCCTATTAGCTGAAACAACAAATACACTGGAGTCAGACGGTTGGGAATTTGCTGTTGATAGCAATGTAACTTTATGGAAGTTACTCCTCAGTTTCCTCATAGGAAATGGGGATGATTCCTACCTTGCAGGGGTTTGCAATAATTAAAGTAATAGGTGTAGGGTTTAGACATAATATGGGAAGGCTAAATAGTAATCCTTACTCATAGTAATCCTGTGTCTCCTACCAAAAGCAATGAAAAAAGATGGAAAACCTCTTAGCCTTAGAATTAGGTACTTGTGCAAACATTTGGTCAGGCACTTTACTAAATGTAAACTTCTCTTATTCTCTTGGCTTTTCCCAAGCCTAACTCCGTACCTGGAATAAGGCCTATTTCATCCCTGCTCTTTCATACTAAATGTGCCCAGCCCTCTTCATTTAAAGAATTCCTGCAATCCCATTACCACCACTGTTTTCCCCAATAAATGAGAAGTAGCAAATACTATATGAGTATGGTGACAATGCTCCTGCATATACAAAGACAATCATGATTTCAAATATTCTGTCTGATTTTTTTCTATAAACCTTCACTTACTTGTCAGTGCACATATTCTGATTAGTGGTTAGGCCATATATATTGCCACCAAGCTTCAACTTCCCATGGCATCACTTACGTCTTTGAAACTCCTCCCAAAACACACAGCTGCCTCGCTACATGCAGCGAATTTATTTGACATTTGCCCTACTTTCTGTATGTCTTATGGATCTGGGACAAAAAAACACAGGATACCTATCAGGTCTGGGCAGAAGGGACCCAGACTAGGATGGGGGTAGGTAGGAAGGGAGAAGAGAAGGAGAGACTGAAAGCTAACAAGTAACCCAATTTTGTCCCAGGAGAGGGGGGAGACAGCTGGCAGTTAGCTGAGTATACAGTGTAAACATGGGGAAGCTAGGGATGCGGTCCAAAATGAAGAAAAGTATTGCTAAGCAGTGTCTCTTTTTTTAACTTGTATCTCTTCAGTATATGTTTTCTGAATATTTGAATGACGAAATAAATTAATACATGGTCTTCCACTAGACCAGATTGTTTCTATTTAATATACTTTGCAAAGTTAATACTTTTTCTAGTTATCGTAAAAACATAAGAATAAATCATGTTTTAGAAGGTTCAGTGACTATCCAGAATCCACTCCAACTCTGATAAAATATTTGTGTTTTAAAAAGAGCTTAAGAGTTTTAAAGAGTATTTATCACCTTCAATAGCGTTCTCTGAGCGTAGCCCCATGAAGTTTATACACTGCTCAAAATTGTTTTCCAAATTGCTTGTTAAAATCTGGATACACGGCAAGAGTAGGACTGGCAGGATTATTTTAACTCAGTGGTTCCATCTGACTGATCGCTTGTGATTTACTCAAAAAGAAAAACCAATTTGCACTTTTGTATTTTAGTTTTATTTTATGCCAAAATATGCTCATAAACCTACATTTTATTGAAATTATTTTTAAAAGATATCTTTCAAGCATTTGTTAAACTAAACTATGCATCTGATTTTTAACAGCTTTTTTTTAGTCGTACAAAAGTATGCCCCTTCACCCTGTATTCTGCATCTTTGCCTTTAGAATGGTAAAAATAACAAAAAAGACTGGAGTCTAAGTGTAGAGTTTACATGTAATTCAGCTGTTTCTGCTCTGATTGGAACTGACCCCACTCAAAGAGTTTTTCATGAAAAAACAAAGTCTTTAGTCACTTTATCTGGATGTATGGTTTATCCCTCCCAATAACACTTTAATTTATTCATTTAGTTCATAGATTATTGAGGTAAGACTTTCCTTGCCTAAAATATCTTCCCCACCAGTCTTCCTCTGTCGCTTTGCCTGAAATTTCCCCATAAAATTTAGTCTTTTAGGTCAATCTAGAAAAGTAAGGGCACTGTTTCCAGACCCCACAGCTGAGTTCAGGAATGCAGAGGAAAAAGGAAGTTACATCATTTGCACAGTTGATATGGTAAAGTAGAAGAATGAAGTTTCAACCAGCTGTCAGGATGTTCTTTTCTTCTTCCTCATTACCACAATTTTGGGGTGCCATTCTTCCCAGAATGGCATGGTTAAACCAGAACTAAAGGTAATCACACCATTCTCAGCTTTTAAGTTCAATAGCGTTGACATTGGTATAAGAAAAGATTTGAAACGAAGTGTAATCTGGCTAAACCAGTCCCCTCCACCCCATTTCCCATCCCTATCACCCCAACCCCAGTGAATGCCTCCTGGCTGGGAAAGGAAGGAGAGTTTGAAGCCAGATGCACTGTGGGAGTCATGGTCCCTTGTCCCATTCCTGAGCTGAGTTGAGGATGGTTTGTGCCTCACAACAAAGTCTCTTGTTTCCTTCTGTCTTGAGGCAACAGAACAGAAGCCAAGAGCAGCCTTCCTTAGAACGATTGTAGACAGCAGCCTCAAAACAATGGCAACAAGGGGTATGAAGAGCAACAAGGGGAGTGCAGAACAGCCTAACCTTCTGTGATTGTTAGTGTTATGTGTTAATTTAGCTGGACCACAGTGCCCAGATATGTGGTCAAGTATTATCTGGACATTTCTGTGAGGGTGTTTTAGATGAAATTAACATTTGAATCAGTGGACTTTGAGTAAAGCAGATTGACCTCTATGCTGTGGGTGGGCCTCATCCAATCAGTTGAAGGCCTGAAAAGAACAAAAGACTGATATCCCCAAGAAAGACAAAATTTTAACAGCGGACAGCCTTCAGACTTGAATTGCAACATTGGCTCCTCCTGTATCTCCAGCCTTCCAGCCTATCCTGTAGATTTTGGACTTGCTAACCTCCCTAATCATACAATCCAATTCCTTAAAATAAATCTGTCTATATATACACCTCCTACTGGATCTGTTTCTTTGGAGAACCCTTATGTACACCTTTCCTATGCCCATAAGAAGAATGTGGAGGAGCTAAGGAAAGCCAACAGATTGAATTGAGTGAATTGCACAGGGACGCTGCAGACTGAGCTGGGTGAACTGGCCACTCAAGGCATGGTGGAACTGCAGACAATTCAGCAGAAGCATTGAAGACAGACGTGACAGAGGCCAACGTACTCAGGAACTAAAAGAAGTCACATATAGAAAAGGCCAGCACAGAATGGAGACAGAGCAAAACCAAGAGGCAGATGGCTCTCCCTATGGTTGGTAAGAATCTCCTTGGACTTAAAATCAATCTAAGGACAGAAAGGATGAGGTGAAAAATCTTTGGAATATTAAACTCGAATATAATTAATATATAAACCTCAACTGGTCCATGCCACTGGGAGATTGCAATCCCATCATCAGAATGGTCTCCTTCTAGATCTCTTCACACTGCTTTTCCTCCCAAGAAAGGATGAGGTGAAAAATCTTTGGAATATTAAACTCAAATATAATTAATATATAAACCTCAACTGGTCCATGCCACTGGGAGATTGCAATCCCATCATCAGAATGGTCTCCTTCTAGATCTCTTCACACTGCTTTTCCTCCCAAGTAGGCTTTATTCTAACATGAGCTCTCACCACAAGGTTGAAAACCTGGCTTCTAAACACTGAAGCCAAAGTTCTACTAACTCACAATATAACAAATCTCAGGAAAACTGATTTGCCTCTTTGGGTCACATGCCCAGCCTTGAATGGACTGCTATGTCCAGAGCTAGGATGTACTCTGGTTAACCAAGTCCAAGCCCAAAATCACCTGTTTGACAGTCAGGGGTGGGAGAGAGTCAGGAGTCAAGGCTGGCCTCACCAGACCATATAGGATGGGATTCCACCAGCAATGAAGAGTTCATCCTAAACAGGAATGAAGGGATGCTAGACAAAATAACCCAGCATATATCTACCTCATGGAAGGACAGTAAGAGAAATAACATAAATAGTGCTCTTCTGGCCTAAAATTCTCCATAAATTTGCATATTAAAAAACATTAAAGTAGAAACTCTTAAAGGTTCAGGATACCTAAAAAGTCGTGCCCATTTTCTCACTCATTAATCCATGCATTTATTCATCAAACATTTGTGGAGGACTTACTACATTCAGAGCAAGGATGACTGAAGTCCACGCATGATCCCTGCTTTGAGGAGCTTGCCAGTCCAGTGGTGGACAGGCAAACATTCATGTAAATAAATTCTGCCTCCCAGTGCCCGGTACTAAAAATAAGGCATGAACAAGGTAGTGTAGGTTCAACAAGGACCAGACAGGCCTCTGAGTTGGGAGGAGGAAACCACTCACAGACAGATGATCCCTGAGCTGGGCTGGTAAGAATGTCAGTCTTCAGGGACTGGCAAATGGATCGGGTACTTAATGGAGACCTGTAAATGGCAACCCACATCTCCAGGGAGAATTAGAGGGAAACCCCAGATGGAATCCTTAACCTCCTTGTGGTGTGCTTTTTATTTCAAACCACACTGTGTAGGGGGTGCTTCAAACTAGGAATTAGTAAGGTGGTAAGGGAAGCAGATTTTAGTCAACAATCTTAACTTTGTTCGTTTTTTTTTATTTTTATTATTTTTTAAATTTATTTATTTTTTATTTATTTTTGGCTGTGTTGGGTCTTCGCTGCTGCATGCAGGCTTTCTCTAGTTGTGGCGAGCAGAACTACTCTTCATTGTGGTGCACAGGCTTCTCGTTGCAGAGCACTGGCTCTAGGCAGACTTCAGTAGTTGTGGCACACAGGCTCAGTAGTTGTGGCTCACGGGCTCTAGAGCACAGGCTCCGTAGTTGTGGTGCACAGGCTTAGTTGCTCCGCGGCATGTGGGATCTTCCCGGATCGGGGCTTGAACTCGTGTCCCCTGTATTGGCAGGTGGGTTCTTAACCACTGCGCCACCAGGGAAGTCCCAACAATCTTAACTTTAAACATGGCTTACATTAGTCAAGAAAATGGAAAATTGAGGAAATTACCATATAATTAAAACATTACTGAAGCTGAGTTGTAAAATAACAGTTATGCCTTTTGCCTAAAGCAAAACAAAAATAGAAAACCAACTAAGCAGGACATTTTATTGAGTAACTCCTGTGTGCAAAGTGCAGCACCACATGCTATCAAAGAAACTTTTTAAAGTATGAAATGTGGTTCATTTCCTCCATAAAGGTATTGTATTGTGTGTGTGGAAATGAGATGTATACATGCGAATAATTAGGTTAGGAAACTAAGCCATGAGTGACAAAGGCCCAAAGGAATGACATCGATGACAGGTGTCAAATCTCTGGGGCTGCTAAAATTTAGAGAATGAAGAAATTAGAGAATGAGAGGACAATGTGAAAAAAGAGGATTTAACTAGACATTGAAGTAGAGAAAGTCTTATCCAGTAAGTGATTTGATTTATAAAAAGTTGTCTTTACAGAGTCTTCCCCAGCAGTACAGGGGTTAAACCTCCACGCTTGTGCTGCAGGGGGTGCGGATTCAATCCCTGGTCAGGCAACTAAGATCCCACGTGCCACATGCTGTGGCCCCCCCCCCAAAAAAATCTTTACACACAGTTTTTCAGGAATAGCACTATCCCATAAAGTGAAATGATTTTATATTTTTCATGAAATATTTGTATTTGTCTATGTTTAGTACATATATTAGAAACTGGGCAAGACTTATCCAGAATTTGGATACCCACGTGCTTGGGATTTAACAATATCAAAAATATTCTGTTAAAGTCACCGAAAAGAGATGACATTGAAAAGCACTTAGTGACCTCTCTGATTTACATGTATAGTGCGTAAAGTAGGAACTGAAACTTTCATATATGGCTGATGGGAGTGTAAAATAGTACAACCACTTCAGAAAACTGTTTAACTGCTCCTTATAAAGTTAAAAATGCCCCTACCCTGCATTCCAGCAGTTCTATTTCCAAGACAAATGAAAGCACACGTCTACTGAAAGACTTGCACGAGAAGTTTGTAGTACCTTTATTCAAAATAGCCCAAACCGGAAACAATCCAAATGCCCATCAACAGAATAGACAAATAAATCATGGTATAAGTACTACTGAGCAATTAAAAGGAATGAGCTACAGTTACATGTAACAACATGGATGAATCACACAAGCAATACAAAGCACATTTTATGTGACTGGTTTATATGAAATTCAAGAACAGTAAGTGTAATCTATGTGAAAGAAGTCAGAACACTGGTTGTCTACTGTGGTGAGGATTGATTGGAAGGGGACATTGAGGAACTTTCTGGAATGATAGGGTCATAGGTACATGGACAAATACAGTAATCAAATCTCATTAAATTGTACACTTCAGATCTGTGCATTTCACTATATGTAAATTTTACCACGATGAAAACATAACCTAGTCTCTTACAGATTAGATTTAAAAATTCATAAGGTATACTTGGAAGCTTTTTTATCCCCTTTTTTTTTTTTTTTTGGTAAGTGGATACCATTTCCACCTTATTTGTGGCTTGAATTTTGAATTTTCTGTGGACTCTTCATTTTTTATACCTATGCTATAAACCTGTGTGATTTCTTCAGGAGTCAGAAATTGTATAAAACCTTTTTTTTTAAGCCTATGACTTAATCAGATTTAAAAGATGTATTTGAGTGGCTTCCCTGGTGGTGCAGTGGTTAAGAATCCACCTGCCAATGCAGGGGACATGGGTTCGATCCCTGGTCCAGGAAAGATCCCACATGCCACGAGCAGCTAAGCCTGTGCACCACAACTACTGAGACTGCACTCTAGAGCCCGCAAGCTACAAATACTGAAGCCCGCACGCCTAGAGCCCGTGCTCTGCAATGAGAAGCCCGTGCACCACGATGAAGAGCAGACCCCGCTCGCCACAACTAGAGAAAGCCCGTGCACAGCAACGAAGACCCAACGCAGCCGAAAATTTTTAAAAAATAAATAAATAAAACATGTATTTGAGTAATGAAGCCAGGTGTTAAGGGTGAAACTGGTGACTTGAAGAGAGCTACTGCCATTTTTGTCTTAAAAAGGTTGGAATATGAATACTAAAAAACTGAGAACTTAATAAATTTCTAAAGAAAGAAATAAACCTAAAACAGTAGTTTCTACCTATGAAATTCTGTTTTTTACTACTATGTTTGTTTTATAAGTTGACATATTTGGACACTGATCATCCTATTGATCAGATACAAATACTTATTTCTAGTAATCCAAGGACCTAAATTCTTTTATTAATGTAACAACTTTCTAAACAAAAAAGACACACCACAAGTTTAATTAAATAAGGATAGAGAAGAAATTTTCAAAGGGGATGAGGATAAGGGAAGATAAAAGGGAGTTATCAAAATCTAGGATAGCAAAAAATATTACCTATTGTTTTAATAAACATATTTAAAAGGTTGACTAAATCTTCTTGGCCAGACAGGCTTTGTAAAAGCTGTGATTCTCAACTGAAGGTGGGGAAGGACATAAGGCACCCTGTTTGTAAGGGGCTTTCTCAGGTTTGGGGGGGCAGATGAGATTTTTATGCTTATCAAAAGAGATCGTGGGATGATAAAGTTATGAGACACTGCAGTGGAGAACATAGAGGAAGCAAAGCACATAGCTCCTGCCATTGGTCTCACTGGGGCTCTTGAGTTACATCCAGAACCATACAAGCCTGTATACCATTACATACCTGAAGTAACTAAGTCAGACAACCCACCATGACAACCATGACTGCAGAAAAGTTCCGTCACTGTGACTTTCATTTGGAAAAGTCACCCTGTGATAACTTGAATCAACTCCTTCACAAGGTTTTCAGAAACGTATTGTCATTTAAAAGAAATTGGTTTCATTTCTCTAATCTTAACTTCTTAGTTCTTTTCATTTACTATATACTTCCTTTAAGGGATTTAAGTTGGGTTGATCTCAAAGTGAGGGATGTAGAAACAAGATCTCAACTGTCATAGGGAAAAGAGAAGTTACAGCGATGAGCCCAGCATCGTTATTTTTAAAAGTAAAGTGAATCCAAAATGTCTGTTTCACCCCAAAATAATTTAAATGTCATTCCTCCTATGAACCCCCATGGCATGATCATCTATAGCAGTCACTCGGAACCAAGCATATTGCTTTCTGGTCCATTATTTTGACCAAATCATAAGATTCTTTAAGGTAGGAGAATTTCCCTGGGGGACAGTGCAAATGATGAAATGTTGTCACTTTTGTGTCCACAACTCCCAAATGGGAGTAGAGCAATATACAACAATGGATAATCTAAGTATCCTGGCCTTTCACCAATCTCTCATTTCTCATAATGGGTCTACCTCATCTAAGAGGAAGTGAGCAAAGAACTCTAATAAGCATGAGTCAAGAGACACTCGTCAAACTTCCCAAAACAATTATTTAAAGACTTTGTAAGAATTCCATTTGGAAAACTTCTTATTTTCTATAACTTTTGCCTGAAAATAAGAGTCTGATCCATAATGTTTATTTCTGTGATTATCTATTATTGATAAAATAGTACCAAATATAGTAAATAACAATATGTAATATAAGACTTTTTCTCCTTAAATATGAACAGCCTATTTCAGTTTCAGGTTTACTATGTCATCTCAAATGCTTCCAGCAAACTTCGTCATGAAGAAATTGGAGGAAATCAATGACTTGACCACTTGATTTTTTTTTTTTTTTTGCCACACTGCCCAGCTTGTGGTATCTTAGTTCCCCAACCAGGAATTGAACCTGGGACTTCAGCAGTGAAAGCACGGAGTCCTAACCACTGGACAGCCAGGGAATTCCCTAAAATGCATATTTAAAAAATTGATGCTAAGCAATGAGAAAGAGAACCAAAGATGTATCACCTGCCCCAAATGGAATCTAGCTAACATCCAACACATTGCTAGATCTAAAACATGTTCAGCCCATAGGATAAATATCAAATACAAGAATAAGATACATGTGTCACATATTAGCAAGTACAAGGTGAATGTGAAGGTTGAAAATTTGGTAGAAGGGAATTGCAGAATTGTACATTAGGATCAAATTAATGCTCTGTTCTGGATTACCAGCAATATACTATTTCACTTCCCATTTGTCTTTTAAAGCTCTGAAAATGATTTAGTGTGAGAGAGTTAAGCAGTTGAAGACCTGGATGCCAGATCTCTGTCTGCCATTGGGATGGGGGAAAGAAAGAACGTGGAGACTCCTTTAGAGGTAGAGTAGGCTGACTCAACCAATCACTGGACAAATAAAACAGAATATTGGGGGGACCAATGGAGATACTGGGGTTCAGGTAGAATAAAGGCAGGACAGTAGAGTCAGGCATACCCAAGTGTGTATTCTGCTTAGTCACTATGTGACCTCTAGCAATTAACATCTGTGAACTTCCATTTCCTCATCTGTAAAAAGCAGAGAAAGGACTACCATGTAGGGATGTTGAAAAAATTGAATATGTTAATGTATGTAAATTATATGTTACATAGTCAGTACTTAGTAAATATTTATTCCTCTCCCTTCCTCAAAAACAGGTATCAGGATCTTTACTTCCCAATTTTGAAAGCTATTTAATTTAGCATATAAAGCCCTATACCAGCACTGAGAAAAATCCATGCCTGTTACAACACCACATTTTCAAAATGTTAACTGTTTAACTTTGTCATGCTCACTAATATTTATCTTGCATAAAGTCAATAATTATACAAATATTGAATAGTACATATAGTGGTTGACTTACTATAACTTCATTCCATTTAATGAACTTTCAGTGAATATCATTATGGCCAGCTCCAGAGAAATTGCGAAATGATCAAGCCACAATCCCTGCCATACAGAAACTGCTGGTGTCCAAGGAGCGAAGTCAATGCTAGTACCTCTGACACGTGCCCTGCTGAATCTTCTTACAGTTGTCTATAAGCCAACCTCTCTCCAAACACAAGGTGCTATGGTATTGAGTTTGAACTTCATAGCCGGTTTTATCATTTTATCGATTATCTTTTAGATATCCAGACACAGTTTGATTAGTTTGGATTTTTTTTTTTTAATATTTATTTATTTGGCTGTGCTGGGTCTTAGTTGCAGCATGTGGGACCTAGTTCCCTGACCAGGGATCGAAGCCAGGCCCCCTGCATTGGGAGCGTGCAGTCTTAGCCACTGGACCACCACCAGGGAAGTCCCTTGGACTGATTTTTGTAATAGAAGGAACAAATCACTTTCAATTGTTGTCAAAATATGAATGCACATATACTTATTGCAAAAGATGGAAGGAGATACGATCTATTTTTCTTAGATACATATAACATTTAAATCTAGATTTTTCCTTTGTATGCTTCTCCGCCACTTCCACATTTTGAAGAGGAAAAAAAAAGTGCATGCTTTCTGGGGCTTCCCTGGTGGCGCAGTGGTTGAGAGTTCGTCTGCCGATGCAGGTGACGTGGGTTCGTGCCCCTGTCCGGGAAAATCCCACATGCCGCGGAGCGGCTGGGCCCGTGAGCCATGGCCGCTGAGCCTGCGCGTCCGGAGCCTGTGCTCCGCAACGGGAGAGGCCCGCGTAGAGCAAAAAAAAAAAAAAAAAAAAAAAAAGGGGGGGCATGCTTTCTGCCTGACCACAAGGTTCAACCACTACTGCCTGCTGGACAAAAAAAAAAGGGTGGTATTAAAGGTGCAGCCATCTGCTTGACACTGGCTCTGGGTGAGCCAAGGAAAGCTAATTAACGCCTCTACCCTCCCTCCTCTCCTCCCCCCTACCCTTCTCTCCATGCCTCCACCATCTGGCTGACCTTCCCTTCCCTCTCACACCAGCTTCTTTCTGCATCCTATGGCTTGGGTAGGTTAGAGACATTTGCCCATCCCAGGAAGAGACAAGAATGGACTTCAGCAGCATCCTGGGCCATGAATTTCTAAAATTGGAAAGGAAATTACACAAATTACCTCCCCCACTCCCACCAATGGTGCTCTCTTTCACTGATGAAATCTTACGTGAAACATCTTTTCTTCTCTGTTCAAGGAAATTGGTAGGTCTGGAATCCAATCCACTTTGTAATGGACAATAGTCTGATAGGCAAGTACCTAATTCGTACACTGAGTCTCTCTCGTCAGTTTCTTTAGGGGCAATTAGTTTTAGGGGCAGAGATGGAATACGAAATCACAAAGTAAATATAGTATCTTTCACCATAAAGCCACAGGAAATGATGCGAGGGTACATTCAATGTGAAACGGCAGGGACAGCTCAAACGTCGTTACTCATTAAAAAGACATCAGGTAAATAGGACATCAATGAAGCAGACTAAGATTTTGAGACTTTAAAGAATAAATAGTCTTTGAACTAGTAAACAAACACAGACTAGCTATTAACACACAAGAAATATGATTCTGTTTACCTGAGAAATAATGCAATCTGGATAAACTGATGTTTCACTAACAAAAATCCTTGTTAACCTTGGATTTGGTTACAAAAATAGCTATTTTTTTCCTGTACTTCACTCTTGTTCTGCCTTATTTTTTCTCTTTTTCTACCTTGTAGTAATACAAGCTATGTACTTTTTTTTTTTTTTAAAGAAAATCTAACGGTTCCAGTTTAAAAGAAGAAAGACAATAGAAAACAAACTCTGAAAATTACAAAACTGTAAATATTGGGTCAGAATAAGAACCTGATTAGAATCTGGAAGGTAAGCTATAGTTAAGTTTACTATAAAAAGACTTGCTCCATAGTTATATTTCAACACAATAATGTAAACTTGAAAAAGACAAAAATACTGTGAGGTTTTGATGTCAGAATTTTTACATTTCTAAATAACTTGCTAAAATAAATTGCCCAAGTGTATCTTTTTAAGAACAGAAAGGGAGGCCAACAAACCAGTTTAGAGGATTTTTCAAACACAGATAAAATTAAGCTGTGACTCAGATCTGTACAGAACACCAGATGCTTCCTACCTGTAGAGGACATCTGTAACTTTTTTGGTTGCTCACTCTGAACTGTCTTCCTATGTTTGGGGAATTCCTTACCATTTGAGTCTTAGCAAGAGACAGGGTCTGCCTCCCACTCTAGATGCTAAAAAAGCCAGCCAGCCAGCCGTTTCTTTTTCAGGCCTAGGTTTAGCCAATCAGATGCAGCAGGTCCAGAATCTGACCCAAAGCAATGCAAGACTGGCGAATCCATTCTGGTATCGACCTTCAATTTCCCAAAGGCACTGGAGACAGGGTACCGTCCTACCTGCAGGGTTTGTGGATAGCAGCTACAGAACCTACTTTTACTTGGAACACTAACGACCTTCCCAGACAAGTTCTGGGCCCCTGATATGAAGCCTCCTTTGACCTAGGACCTCTAGCCTTCCCACCATTCTGTGAGTTACACAATATGTTTTCAGTACTTTCCTTTTCTGCTTAAGTCAGAATTAGCTTCTGTTGCTTATAGTCAAGAACCTTAAGGCACACAGAGCCTCTGGAATACTAACATAGAATTTAAAAGAGAGGAACCAGGGAATGGATAACAATTTCTCACAGAAGCTATATATGACTCATAAAAGAGTTGAAGGTAAGCTCATTAGTGATGGGATATGTGCATATTTTCCCTTATTGTAAGTCAGGAGTGTGTGTCCAGGATATATGGGGAAAGGCTGGTTTCAGTGATAGTCTAGAAACAAAGATGGGAAGCCTTACCCCTTTATCTAGGTCCAGGCCTAGATAACTTACACAGGTTAAAAATGCAGGAGTACAAAACTGTACACATTTTACGAAAACATAAAACAAAATAATGTACGTTAAACACATGAAAATGGTTGCCTATGGGAGTTGGAAATAGGAGTGGGGAGTGGAATTAAAAGGGAGTGGTTGAATAAACTCATGCAAAACGCAGGGCTTCTATCTGAAAGCATCTGGCGCACATGCCTGGTGCCATTTCTTCTGCCTCTGAGATCTCCAGGAGAGAAAGAAACTCCAGCTGCCCATCCTTTGGGCTTGGAGAGGAGCCTGCAGGTATTGATGGGATTCACCATAAGGCTGGTGCTCCCAGCTCAGGTACCAACAGGAAGCAGGGGGTTGTAAGAACACCTGGAGTGGGGAACCATGGCAGAGGATGATGATATTAAACACCCTCTTTTATAAACAAAACTCTTTCAGTCTAGACCTAATTATACCATTGCAATATTGTGAGCAGTTTTGTTTAGGGTGATGAAAAAGTTTGGAATAGACTGTGGTTATGATTATACAACATCATGAATGTAATTAACGGCACTGAATTGTACACTTAAAATGGTGAATGTGGGGCTTCCCTGGTGGCGCAGTGGTTGAGAGTCCGCCTGCCGAAGCAGGGGACACGGGTTCGTGCCCCGGTCCGGGAGGATCCCACATGCTGCGCAGCGGCTGGGCCCGTGAGCCATGGCTGCTGAGCCTGCGCGTCCGGAGCCTGTGCTCCGCAACGGGAGAGGCCACAACGGTGAGAGGCCCACGTACGGCAAAAAAAAAAAAAAAAAAAAAAAATGGTGAATGTGGCAAATTTCTTTAGATTTACTTTAACACAATTTTAAAATATTAATAATGTAATATACCAAAAACCATTGAATTGTACACTTTAAATGGGTGAATTGTATCATATGTGAATTATATCTCAAGAAAAGCAGTTAAAAAATTATTCTAAGTGTATAGGGATCTTCACTTTTAAACATTTGACACTTGGTGCTGAACACTGGTTTTTTGAACAAAAGGTTTTTTGGGAACTGAGAAATTGTTCCTCCTGTCTAATGGATAACCAGTCACTTCCCTTTCACAGCACGTTAGAGGGATATATCTGGGACAATAGTAACACAAACATCCCAAGATTTGGAATACATCAGGGGTTTATCATTGAAAAGAAATAAAATTTAACGAATCACAAGAATCTAGCAGAGATGGACAGCTCACCTAGAAACTGGCAGCACTGCTGGAGGGAAGTTGAGAATATTCAAGAGAAAATGAAAACCACACTTGGCAGTAATTGGCTGCTTTTTTTTTTTTTTTTTTTTTAAATCTGTGAGGTTTAAAGGAGAAGCTGCTGGCTCCAGGCCCACAAAATGTAACACAGCCCACTTGAAAGCTCCCAGGACTGGATCAACCGCAGCTGGAAGGGTCTGAGCTGCGGCGGGAGCCTAGGCCTGCCAAATATCGCAGCTGCTGAGCAGTTTTCCAGACCCGTCCCTGTATCTGCCCTGGACGTTCCTATGTCTGTGCCATCACTCATGCTGTTCCCTACACCTGGAATGTCCTTTCCACTTATCAGCAGACTTCCCAATCCTACTGATCACTCAAGGTTCAGCCAGAATAGCATTCTCTCCTTTCCTAGGGCCCAGCAGGAGGGATGCTGCTGAGAAAAACCAAATTGATTTCAAAGGGATGATTGCAGACACATCTCTCAGATATTTTTGACCAGGCAGGGCGTAGGGAATGGAGATCAGAAGTGTAACATGACTCTCATTGCTGGCAGCAGGGAGACCAGCAAAATTGTATTAAGAGAAAATACTATCCCTACTGCTCCCTACCATTCTACAAGTTTAGACTTCCTAGATCACCTGATGATCTTTCAATATCAAAGAAGGCATTTTTAAATAATTACTTACGTAATGTAGCTAGTGGTTTTAACATCTTCATTCAAAGTAATGGCCTCTCGGGGCTTCCCTGGTGGCACAGTGGTTGAGAGTCCGCCTGCCAATGCAGGGGACATGGGTTCGTGCCCCGATCCGGGAAGATCCCACATGCCACGTGGAGCAGCTGGGCCCGTGAGCCATGGGCGCTGAGCCTGCGTGTCCGGAGCCTGCGTGTCCGGAGCCTGTGCTCCGCAACAGGAGAGGCCACAACAGTGAGAGGCCACAACAGTGAGAGGCCTGCGTACAGCAAAAAAAAAAACAAAGTAATGGCCTCTCTTTACAAATTATTCTTCTATAATTAAATATTATGGGAAAAACACCTTGTATGCACATTGTTTTCTCTCCTGGTTTGACATTTAACTTTTGTTGAATTGCTATTAATTGCTACTTTTGGTGGCTTCCAAGGAAATGTTTGCATTACCTAGAACAGCTGCTTCCCAATCCTTTAAAAGTCACACCAATAAAAATAATTTTTTATTTAGGAATACAGAAGCAAAAGGCTGAGTCAACCATATCCCCAATCCCTCAGCACAGGGAGCGTATTTATTTATTCATTCATTCATTCATTCATCCGTCCATCCATTCATCCCTCTATCCCTTTTTATCTCCACTCCCCACTCCTATTTCCAGTTCCCATAGGCAACCATTTTGACATGTTTAATGTATATTATTTTGTTTTCTGTTTTACTGTAAATGTAGGGTTATTTTGTACTCCTGCATTTTTAATTTATGTAAGTGATGTCAGGATGCAGATCTCATTCTGTTTCTTTCTTCATTTCCTCAGCACAGCTTTGGAGACCCACAGTGTTGCTGTGTGCGCATCTAGTCTGTTACTCAGGACTTCTTGGAGGACATCTCCTACATTAGCACCCATCCCCAGAGACACACACCTTGATTGCACGGCTCCCTGTCTCTAAACACCTGATCATGGTAAATACTCTCGTACGTGCCCCTTGAGAAGGAACTGACGGGTCAAAGGGTACCTAGACATTCATCACAGTGACGTACTCTCTACTGCTCTCTAGACTACCTACGCTCATCTAGAAGCTGTACGTAAGGTTTCCTAGAGGCCTACAATGCCACCAGCACTTGGCATGAAAATGTGAGTATTTGTACAGCACACTGGGGTGAAACAATGACGCTGCTCCTTGGAAGAAAACGGGTCCCTGGACTCTTGCAGCCTCATCCATGCAGCCTCCCTCAGGGCAGAAGCATCAATACTTCTGGTATTGATCTATTTGCCTGTAACCCCTTTCAAAGCATTTCTCTGCGGCACAACACTAATGAAGAAATGCCAGAGCAGGAGGCCTTTCCTCCCCATCTCCCACTATCTTCTTAAAAGTTAAGTCTCAGGAGTCTATGGAATGAGGAACAAGTGTTAAATTTCTCAGGGTGGCACTTACTGTACCCGCACCCCCCAGGTGTGAAGGTGTCTACAGGAAGAACCCAGGGTTACCACTAGCAGCCACCATCACTTCCAGCATTCCTTCCCGGTGCCACTGACACTATTGCTTACCATCCTGCCACAGTCCTGGACCAAATATTGCTATTTCCAATTTAAGGAAGAAGCAAATATTAAAGACAGGACAGTCAGAGCCTCACATCAGGGGGTGTGAGGGGCAATTGGAATCCAGGCCTGCTTGACTGAAAACCCCAGTTTCTTTGTAGGCCCTCCTGGAAAATACTGCAAGAACAAAGGGCAGAAATAAGGCCTGCAGGAGAAATTAACCTTGCTTCCCTGGGGAACCTGGGAGCTATAGGTAGGAGCTAAAGACTCCAAGACTGAGCTTTCCCATGAACACTGCAGATTCCAATGAGAGCATGGGTCAGTTTCTTTTGCTTTGTTACCCCAGATTTCTGGGATTTCAGTCTGGCGGTTGAGGTACAAACATGTCAACTTTGTTTGGAAAAATCTGATGATCTAAGAATCATTGAATTTGCTTTGATAGATTTTTCTTTTTTCTATTTGGTGTTTTGTTTTCCTTCAGAGGTGTAAATTGCGTGACTAATGTGTTTTCACCATCTGTGGTTTGAGGTTGACAGAGGGAATAAAATAGGTACCTTTTCTATTACTAAATAATGGAAGAAAAAGGAAAAAACCCCAAAGTTAATTTTTCTAGAGAACTATAAAAAAAAAATCCCAGCGAATGCAATGATGAGATAAATAGTTCAAGAAACGACATCTTCATTTATTTATGTGAAATATAGTCTTTGTTGCCGTCTGGAGTGAGGATTTCCAGGACTCCCCTGTATATTAAGTTCTGGGAGAGGGAGAAACGTTTTCTTCTATGTGTCTCTAGAAATGAAGACAACTTATTAACCAAGCAGGAAGTTACATTTGCATTCTTGGCCTCCTTCACAGTTTCTAATGGCACCAGGAACTGGGGATGGACCGGGGCTGACACAACCCCGTTCCTAGTAATGAAGTGTTCAAATCTGGGGTCATTGCAGGCATGCTGAGCCGTTCTCTGGATTTCCAGAAAAACATTTTGACAGTCTTTTCACCTCAGGACTTGCGTTAGGTGTATCATGTCCAATGTATCATATAGTTATGGGAAACCGACTTAGGACATTTGTGTGAGACAAAAAAAAAAATGAGCCTTTAAACAAGCACAGGCTACCAAACTAGTGACTCCAACAGCTACATTTACATGTACATAATATAGGCATTGTTAATTATGGTTTTCCATCTGTATATTTAAAAAGACTGTAATAGCATAATTTTTGTGTGTTTTTTTTATAAATTTATTTTTTTAATTTATTTATTTTTGCCTATGTTGGGTCTTCATTGCTGCGCACAGGCTTTCTCTAGTTGCGGCGAGCAGGGACTACTCCTCCTTGTGGTGAGTGGGCTTCTCATTGCCGTGGCTTCTCTTGTTGCGGAGCGTGGGTTCTAGGTTCGTGGGCTTCAGTAGTTGTGGCACGTGGGCTCAGTAGTTGTGGCTCACAGACTCTAGAGAGCAGGCTCAGTAGTTGTGGCGCACGGGCTTAGTTGCTCTGCGGCATGTGGGATCTTCCCCGACCAGGGCCCGAACCCGTATCCCCTGAACTGGCAGGTGGATTCTTAACCTCTGCACCACCAGGGAAGCCCATAGCATAATTTTTGGGTGTGATGAAGGACAGTGATGTTAAAATATATGTACATGTGTCTATATGTATATATACCTATTCAAGAATAGAAGCCAATTAACATCTGTGGCATAGAACAATAATGATACATTTTAGACGTTTAAAAATTTTTTAAATTCTATTTTAAAAGCTAATTAGGGACTTCCCGGTGGTCCAGTGGTTAAGAATCTGCCTTCCAATGCAGGGGATGCAGATTCTATCCCTGGTCGGGGAAGATCCCACATGCCACGGGGCAACTAAGCTCATGCACCACAACCACTGAGCCCACGCACTCTAGAACCCCTGCACCACAACTAGAGAGAAGCCCATGCCGCAGTTAGAGAAGCCCACGTGCCGCAATGAAGAACCCACGTGACGCAGTGAAAGATCCCCGTCCCCCACATGCCACAGCGAAGATCTCACGTGCCGCAACTAAGACCCGAAGCAGCCAAATAATAATACAATTTTTTTAAAAAGCTAATTAAATAAGAGATCTGTTTTTGATTGTACGTTTATAGTAATAACTGCAAGCTGTTTACCTCTCACATATCTTCCACTGCATATCAAGATGCCAGACTCATCCTCTATTTTCCATTGGTCACGCCTCTGACTCACATCACTGCACTAAGCCTTAATTTTGTAAAGTCTTGAAAATAGAGTATTAGGAAAGAACAGATCATTTAATGTGTTCATCCCTCTGCTATGGAAAATAAACAAAGCTTGCTTTTAATTGTAATACATGGTTATTGTATTAAACTCCATGTGTGGGGAGCAGTGGACTGCTCCCCACCCCTCCCTACCCCCCGTCCCTGCCTCCCTCACCACCATTCTCCTTAAGAACTTCCCACTTGGGCTTCCCTGGTGGCGCAGTGGTTAAGAATCCGCCTGCCAATGCAGGGGACATGGGTTCGAGCCCTGGTCCGGGAAGATCCCACATGCCATGGGACAACTAAGCCCGTGCGCCACAACTACTGAGCCTGCGCTCTAGAGCCCGTGAGCCATAACTACTGAAGCCCATGCACCACAACTACTGAAGCCCGTGCGCCACAACTACTGAAGCCTGCATGCCTAGAGCCTGTGCTCTGCAACAAGAGAAGCCACCGGAAAGAGAAACTCGTGCACCGCAACGAAGAGTAGCCCCCACTCGCTGCAACTAGAGAAGGCCCACGCAAAGCAATGAAGACCCAACGCAGCCAAAATAAATAAAATAAACAATTAAAAAAAAAAAGAACTTCCCACTGTCTCCAGATGAGTGGGTTATCCTAAGTCTTGTTTCTGCTGTGTGGTTCTGTCCGAGAATAGTTGACCAGTCCAGAGCAGAACCCTGAGCAAAGAGGGACAATCAGCTTCTGTTCTCCAGGAAGTACATGTTGACCAAGAAGTGTTTGAAGCAGCAAGCCCTCTAAGGAGAAAGTCTCTGACTGTGTCTGGGTTCACCAAGGTCCCCAGAGATGCCCTGGTTATGCTGCTACCCACTCTTCCCTGCATTCAAAGCCATGCTCGAGTATTCTCCCACAAGGGCCTCCACCCTTCAGGACTTTTTTGCTTAAGTTCTGTTTGTTTTTGCTCACTTGTAAACAGAGGAAATTCAATTTAACACAACACAACACACATACGTAATATGACTTTATTTCAGTGCTAACCTGGAATTTATGGTTTATGGTAGAATGAAGATCATAGACTCATCTTCCATCTGACACTGACACTACCTGACACTGTCCTTTCTGAAGAACCCCAAATTATTTGAAGTAGGTTAAAACAGTATGAGAGAAAATGATTTAAGGAATTTGTGGGGAAATGTGGGGCTTGTTAACTTGAACACTAACTTTAAAAAAATAAAAAGGTCTGTTAGACTTCCTTTCAGAATCCCAGCATCACACAGAAGACTATTTGTGGACTATCACTAAAAGCTATTCAATTTCCTATAACCAAAGGAGGGTCTTTATTTTGGCTTAAGCACCAGATATAAATGTCCTTGCTCGCCTACTCAGGATTTAAAAGTCTTAAGTCATTACATGGCAGTGACGTTTCAAAAAAATTTTAAAAAGCAGGAAATAGAGCAGAACTCTTACCAACACATGCAGACTACAGTTGCAGCCACAAAATACATAGTATCCTGTTCTGCCACATTCACTGGGCTGGATTATATTGTTTCATAGGCCCAGTTAACTCTGGGAGAATTAATAGGTGCATATTGTTTAGTGTGGGTGTGGGCAGTGTAATTAAACCCAGAGTCTTTAATTCTTCTCAAGATCAGATGAAAGAACCATTTTGGTTTTGTCTAACATTCAGGGTGTGTTTCCAGTTAAACTAAAATCAGAGCAAGCAGCTCTGGGTTCTTCTTCAGGATCTCTCTCATGAAAACTAATTGCACGGTTCTGCTCCTCCCAGGCCCACCCCTTTCTTCTGGAAGCAGCACTATCTTTCTGTACCTGAAAAAGCTCCATTGAGGGCACAAGTAGGCCTCATAGAATTTATCTGATCTCCTTTTTTGCCCAAAAATAAATGGCCTAAAACTGGGGGCAGTGTTTTGGTTTTTTTTGTGGTACGCGGGCCTCTCACTGTCGTGGCCTCTCCTGTTGCAGAGCACAGGCTCCGGACGCACAGGCTCAGCGGCCATGGCTCACGGGCCCAGCCGCTCCGCGGCATGTGGGATCTTCCCGGACCAGGGCACGAACCTGTGTTCCCTGCATCGACAGGCGGACTCTCAACCACTGCGCCACCAAGGAAGCCCTGCGGGCAGTGTTGGGTAAGATTAGACATGATGATTTGAGTTAGAGTTCTAATCTGTCCCTAACTAGAACATCCTTTTATTGACCCTGACCCCTCCCACCAGTTCATTAAGGTTCTTTATCACTCAAGTAATTGTTTATAAGAGAAGATATTAAAATAATTCTTAGGCCTACCTTTTTGTGAAGATGTCTTATAAGACTACACCTTCCCTGGTCTAAATGAGAAATTCAAACATGTCCTAGGGGTCCCCTGGTTAAGTTCAGGAGTGAACTTATTGTCAGCCCAAACTGCCAATTCTCATCACGCTGTGAATGAGTCCTTGAGTGCCATTCAATTCATCTTTGCATCCCTGGCACCTGCCATCATGTGGGCTATTAGGAAGGAAGCTCAATAAATATTTGTTAAATGAACATATCTTATTCATCTTTCCTATTAGAATTTAGTTCTCAAAAGGAGTAAGAACCATGTGGACTTATACTTTAGATTCCATGCAATACAGACAAATTTCATGCCCAGGGAAAGAACTTAAGACATATCGCAACACATATTTATCAAATTAAAGAAAACCTAGGACTTCCCTGGTGGTGCAGTGGTTAAGAATCCACCTGCCAATGCAGGGGACATGGGTTCGATCCCTGGTCCGCGAAGATCCCACATGCTCAGAGCAACTAAGCCCATGCGTCACAACTACTGAGCCTGTGCTCTAGAGCCCACGAGCCATAACTACCGAGCCTGCGTGCTGCAACTACTGAAGCCCGCACGCCTAGATCTCGTGCTCCGCAATGAGAGAAGTCACTGCAATGAGAAGCCCGCACACTGCAACAAAGAGTAGCCCCCGCTCGCGGCAACTAGAGAAAGCCCACGTGCAGCAACGAAGACCCAACGCAGCCAAAAATAAATTTTTTTTAAAAAAGAAAAAGTAGTAAGTTTGGCAAATACAAAGAGATTTCAAAAATAGAGTCTTCAGTCAAACTGCAGCACCTGAACAAGGTATCTAAAAAGACCACTCAAAAACTCAGAGCTCTGCACTTGGAACCAGGTGAGTAGTCCCCAGAGAAGGGGTGGTGGGGCTGGAGATTTCGAGGAAAGCCTCAGGTGAGAGGTGGAACCCACTGGAACTGCAGTGACTGGATGAGAGTCAGACCACTCCCACCTCCACAGAGCTTCATAAAAGTCACCACCCCACTCTCATCTGTTGGATGATGAGTCAAACCAAAACTGTCATCAAAGCTGCTAGGATTTTTCCCTCTGTTCTTTTTGCACCTAAGGCATAACAGGGAGAATAAAAAGACAAAAAACAAAAACAAAAAAACAAAACCCAAACCCTTCATAATAAAACAGTGAGCTCGAAGGAGTGACATTTATTGTCTTTGGCAAGTGTCTACTGAAGGGTTTAACTCAGCGTCTCTCCCGCCCTGTAGTTTGTGTGAGAGGAGGGGGGCAGCAGGAGTACTGACTTCATTCCTTCTCTACACAAGCTTTCACTAATCTGCCTCTGAAAATAACTCTATCTGAAGTTTAAGTGGGACCAGGTCTAATGGGATCTCACATGTGATATTTTTTAAGTAAGAAAACAAGAAACAAAAACCTAATACAGCAAATGCCACTGAACTATACACTTTAAAATCATTAATAGTTAAGTTTATGTTATGTGAATTTTACCCCACTTTAAAAAAAAAAGGTGTGGGGGGGTACTTCCCTGGCTCTCCAGTGGTTAAGATTCAGCACTTCCACTGCAGGGGTCACGGGTTCGATCCTTGGTCTGGGAAATAAGATCCCACACGTGGGGTGGTGTGGCCAAAAAAAAAAAACAGTGGAGCAACCTTAATTTGCTGTTAAAATCTTTCCAGGGTCATGAAATTTGTCCATCCTACTTTGTGTCTGTAAAGGGCTGGACAAGACCAAAAGGAATTTCGCACTGTGAGGAAGCCCTGGACTCGGAATCTTGAGTTTATAGTGCCAGCTGTGCTTCATCTTGGGGATCCTTTAACCTCTCTACGCCTTTGTAAAAAAAAAAAAAAAAAAAAAACTCCAGGATTGGAATATCTGGTCACCTAGGTCTTTACAAGAAGTAAATTGTTTAATTTAAAAGCAAGAGTCATTTACATCTTTATTGTTATCTTTCAAAAGAGCTGCTTTCACATTTCACTATTCAGTAAGTCTAGAAGCCCAGTGACATGACACGAGCACTCAAAGCCAAGCAAATCACTTTTCCTGGGTCTCTCCCTACCTAAACACCCATTCATTGAAAAAAGCAACAAATTAACGCATTCCAAGACACAAAAATAAATAAAACCCAATCCTGCCCCCAAGAAGTGAGCAGTCTACTGACCGTTATGCAACCATTTACAGAAGGACAAATGACAGCACAGGCCGGGCAGCGTGGAGAAGCAGAGCGCCTTGAAAGCTAAGGAAGGTGGTGGACCCTGAGGGCGTAGCCGCGGGGGAAGGGCCGGCGGGGCTGAGACCTGCTGGCGCAGGCTGGGCGGGGCAGAGAAGCAGGTGAGCTGCGGGAGCGGCCCCCTATGCACCCTTACGCTTCCCACCTGGCCCAAGATGAGCTTGGGCTTGGCGGTTGAGACACGTAGGTCCCTACAATATGCTTCTTAATTACTAAGAGAAAAATTAGTTACCTTACAGTGGAGAAAACTGGCAAACAGCTTCTTATCCAGGGATAAAAGTTAAAATCATTAGGTAGAGAACAAATTGACATCATGTGCTTCCTGATATAGTGCACTGAGAAATCTGTGGAATTTCTGCCCAAAGTACCTAGTCTTATTTTTTTTTTTTTTGCGGTATGCGGGCCCCGCGGGCCTCTCCCGTTGCGGAGCACAGGCTCCGGACGCGCAGGCTCAGCGGCCGTGGATCACGGGCCCAGCCACTCCGCGGCACATGGGATCTTCCCGGACCGGAGCACGAACCCATGCCCCCTACATCGGCAGGCGGACTCTCAACCACTGCACCACCAGAGAAGCCCTATCTTACTTTTTAAAAGGTCAGGTCTGAGTTATTCACTCACAAAGAGCCTGACAGTGTTCGTTAGAAACAGCTAAGAGCAAAGGCGGAGCACCCAATAGAGCTGGGCAGGGCTGATCTGTTGAAACTTCTGGTCCTGCTGGTATCAGGGTCAGGTTGGGGATGAGCACTTTTCACCCCCAGCTATAGTGTATGGATCCAGTCCCTCCAAGAGAGCACCATCCGGGAAGGTGGGTCTAAAATGAATTATCAGAGCGAGAAAGAGGCCCGAGACAGGAACTGGGAGAGGTGCAGAGCCAGGGAAGTCAGATGCCAGAGAAGGTAAGAATAAGGAACGCATCCAATACAGCAGAGGAATGAGAAACTTCTGGAGCAATTTCAGAGGCTTTAGTAATTGCCTAAAGCAGAGCTTTACATTCTACTAATAGAATGTTGCTTGGTCAGACTGAATGCTTTGGAATGTTCCAGAATAGAACACATAGGAAGAATAAGAAAGTTTAAAAGAGGTTTTGAGGTCAATGTCACAAAACAAAGGGTAGAATGGAGCAGAGGCAAGTGGCTCTGATAAACCAAAAAAGAATTAGATTCAATTATTTGAGAGAGCTGATTGAGTCAGTAACTTCTAATAAGTTTGGAAAAATAGTGTTTATGTAGGTTTAAAGCTCTTGAACTCAACTTGACAGCTAGTATACATAATTAAGTGCGTCTATTGGATATTTGTATTTGAAGTAAAATTTTTTTCTTAAAAATCTTTTAACTTTGTCATCATCCTTGGTATTATGTGACAAAGTTTTAAAAAGGAACTGACTTCTATTTTGTAATAATACATATCTATGTAAAATACTCTGTAAGAAGAGGTGTTGTTTTTGTTTTCTTAGTTTATGTTCCCAAAGCTTTCCATGCCCAAAAGGGAGTGCCTGTGACATGGTTCAGAAGACACCCATGATCATATGGTTTTGGGCATGCCAAAACCTCCCTGGTATGTGTCAGACACTTTATTTTGGCAAATTAGAGCTTGTATATTTCCATGATAAATAATGTGATTCTGTTTGTTTCTCAACTACTTAAAGAAAGGTGAAATTGTCTACTCCCCAAAATCAAACAAAATCCAATCTGCAGAAACAGATCTACAGGATTATTTTTTAATATCTTAACAAAAGATAAATGTCATCAGAGAGCTGTATAAATTTGGTTGTGTTGAGGTGGGATTTACAGAAAATCCCTCAAACATAGCCACTTGTATAATCTGCTTGAGTCAAGAATTTGGACTTCCCTGGTGGCACAATGGTTAAGAATCCGCCTGCTAATGCAGGGGACACGGGTTTGAGCCCTGGTCCGGGAAGATCCTACATGCTGTGGAGCAACTAAGCCTGTGCACCACAACTACTGAGCCTGCGCTCTAGAGCCCTTGAGCCACAACTACTGAGCCCACGTGCCACAGCTACTGAAGCCCAGGCACCTAGAGCCCATGCTCTGCAACAAGGGAAGCCACCCAATGAGAAGCCCACACACCGCATCAAAGAGTAGCCCCCGCTCGCTGCAACTAGAGAAAGCCCGCACACAGCAACAAAGACCCAACACAGCCATAAATAAATAAATGTATTTAAAAAAAAAGAAATTGGACCGACTCTGCAAATATTAAGGGTCTACTATATGGACCATTACAGTTATGATATCCAATGAAAACTCTAGAATAATATTGGCTAGGTTTCACGTTTTAAATATTTGGAATCTTTCAGTTAATTAAATCCATTTAGAATCAAAACCTTAGGATATTTAAAGGAATAACCCAAAGGAAACATCAAAAGCAGACTAAAGTGTTGATTTAGTGGCAGCATCAATTCATCAAAATTTTTAAAAAACAGATTGATTCAAAACATGAGGCATATTCTTTTCTTTTCTATGAATGTCCAGAATGCCCAGAAAGGATTAGCAAATTACAGCTGGGATACATAAAAGTTTCAGTTACGGATTTTCTCAAAGGGCTCTTTTTTTTTCTTTTTTTTTTTTTTGCGGTACGCGGGCCTTTCACTGTTGTGGCCTCTCCCGTTGTGGAGCACAGGCTCCGGACGCACAGGCTCAGCGGCCATGGCTCACGGGCCCAGCCGCTCCGCGGCATGTGGGATCTTCCCAGACCGGGGCACGAACCCGTGTCCCCTGCATCGGCAGGCGGACTCTCAACCACTGCGCCACCAGGGAAGCCCAAAGGGCTCATTTCTTAAAGCGTCTACTTTTTAGACTCAGGTAGCCAAAGGATACTCATATTTGGAGGTTAAATAAATTTGCTTTTAGGAAAAAAACAAATGAATTTGCCAGGAGACTTAATTGTTAACAAGGCCAATTTTCAAAAATGCCAGAAACCCAAAGAAAACCACAACTGTGAAGGGAATCTTTCTAGTACTCCAATGGGAATGAATAGGTCTCCCTGAGCTTCCTTTTCACTGGAATGTATATCCCATTAGGAATGATATCTCAGCGGAGTAAATGCTTAGCACCACTCAGGCTGGAATCTCACCAGCTATAAAGATTTCAAAAATACACATCTAAGCCAGCCTCGGCTAGGAGCCAAGACAATACAGTAATCCACTTGGACAGCTGTGAGGGTGAAGTTGGGTCAGAGATAAGCAGCTCCCGCTGAATGTTTATAGTTCACCTCCCACCTGACAAGCCCAGACACCGGGCTGTGAAGTGCAGGTGTCCTGGTTGTTCCTGTCTAAGGCTTCAAGACACCATGATCCAATCTCTGTTACTGTAACTACACTCACCCCTGATACTTAACATTTGCCGAAGTGAATAAATTTCCTAAATTCATGCATGGATACTAAATTTAGCTGCAGTGTTTTTCATTTTAAATTGTTAAGTTTCTACCGGGTTCTATTTCATGTATTCAATAAATATTTATTGAGCGCTTCCTATGTGTTAGGGTTTCTTTTTGGTTAAGCCAAACAGAGGAAAGAGAGCTGCCAAGGTTTGCCCTGTTCAGTTTTCTTCCAAGTGAACAAACTCCCAAAGGAGTCCACAGTTTAGACTCGATGTTTTCTGTAGCAGCTGCCAGCTGCAGGGAAATAAAGTGTCATAGCTCACTGGTGACAGATGGCAGTAATGGCTTGGGTTCAAAAAAAATTGCAAGTTTATGGACCAACAATATACAAAAAGCAAGTTACGTTAGTTACACAATGCTTAAGGTAGGAAGTAGCATAAAAGCATAATTTAGATAAGCCCTTTGGTGTTACTAAAATACTAGTAGATTTGAAAATTAAAATATTGTGATTATGAAATACGTTAACACCCTCCATACACTCCCTGCCTCTAGTGTACTAAGCAGAATGCTTTCCCTTGCAAGTGACAGAAACCCAATGTAAAACTGTCTGAGCATAAGAGAGTTTACTGGTAATTTCTGGTATTACCAGTAAATAAAAAAACTTACTGGTAAGTTTACTGTAACTGGTAATTTCGGGTTATGGCTGGCTTCAGGATGACAGATCCAAGATCTCGGATGAACTTGTTAGGTCTCTCAACTATGCTTTTTCACTGTTCTCGACCTATTCTCTTCTGTGCAGGTGGGCTTTTTCCACATGGCAGGCAAATTATCAGACAATGTCCCCCAGTTAACATCTGCCCCCACCTCCACAATGTGAAAAGTAAAGCACTTTCCCCTCCAACTCTAAATGTAAAATCCCGGAGGGATTTTCATTGGCCTGACTTGGGTTGCATGCCTTTGCCTACTAAAGCCAGGTAAGCAGGATATCAGGAATGTTCTGTGCCCACTGTGGAACAGGGTCCTGGTTTTAGCAGCCCCACCAAAATCACACGATTGCATTGCTGTGGGAGAGAACGAGTTCTGCAAAGGAAGAGCTTTTTACATAGACAAAACCAAAAGACATTCCTGAAGATTCCACATTCAGATCTGCCCTTACCTTTTGGTTCAGCCATGTTCCACTGAACGTTTGACTAATACGGTTATATTTCTGGCTCATTGGTTCTTAAACTTTAACATGTATCAGAAACATCTGGAGAGCTTGTTAAAACACAGATTGCTGGGGACCACCCCAGTGTTTCTGATTCAGCAGATCTCTTTCTAAGTGACGTTGATGCTGCTGGTCTGAAGACCACACTGTGAGACCCCCTGTTTTGGAATTTATTTTTTAAATTTTAAAAGAGCTCCTTATCCAAGTAAATACCGTTCCTGGATATATTTTGCAGGTAAAATCTTTCTAATTTTCAATGAACATGTCATCCTGATGCTGATTACCATTGTGGCCTTGGGCAAGTTACTAAATCACTCTCCCAATTTTTCCTTGTGTAAATGGAAATAACAGTACTTACTTCATATGGTTGTTGCAGAGATTAAATTAATTAATACATGTAACACACTTAGAAGTACATGGTATGTAATATATAAGTGTTTGCAAGTATTTAAACTGTTCCAGAGGATAGAGAGGGAAATCATGCAAAGTACTTTATAATGGAATCAAAACATGAATATCAAATCCTGAAAAGGATTATGCACACCAGCCTCACCTATGAATTAACCATGAAATCCTAAATGAAATATTAGCAAATAGAATCCAGCTGTATATTAAAAGAATACAATATCACAACTAAGTGGGCTTTATTCCAAAATTGGAAAGATAGTTCAGTGAAATCTATTAATATATTTACTATAGTAATAGGTCTGAAGCAAAAACATCATATGGTCATTTCAAATGCTGGAAAGGTAATCAGTATTGAGTCCTGGTGAAATTTTTTAGTAGTCAGAATAGATGAGTGGTAGACACATGTCACTTATATTTTTAGCTAACCAGCATCAGCTTCCTATTCTGGGGTATGGAGTTTGTGTGAATCTTGGTGGGACACGGGGTCCCACTAGAAAAGCCAGGCACTTGCTTTTCCTGACCCTGGGAGACACAGTGCAAGCACCAACCCAAACCTGGTCAACCAGAGACCCTCACCTGGTACTGAGTCAGAACTGGGTAATGCAAAGAAGTACAGGTGGCAGGAGGCAGTCTCAACCTGACTCCTCTTGGGGCCTAATTTTGTCTGCAGTCTGGCTTCCCAGCATTTTTTTTTTTCTTTTAGAACAGATATAATTTTATTTTACATTTAAAAGATCAGTATTATTGTTTCTTTTGAAGGTGGGAAAAAAGCATTCTTGGTAGAGAGAACAGAATGCATTGGGTTTGTTCCAATAACCCAAGACATAAAACTAGTAACGAGGGCTTCCCTGGTGGCGCAGTGGTTGAGAGTCTGCCTGCCAATGCAGGGGACACGGGTTCGTGCCCCGGTCCGGGAAGATCCCACATGCCGCGGAGCGGCTGGGCCCGTGAGCCATGGCCGCTCACAACGGGAGAGGCCACAACAGTGAGAGGCCCGCGTACTGCAAAAAAAAAAAAAAAAACTAGTAACGATGGGTAAATGCTATAGGAAGTCTAAAAAAATTGGCAAGAACATTATTGGCATTTAGACAGAGGCTAATTGATCTCCACTTGATAGGAATGTTGCAGTGAAGAGTCAAATATCATATGGATACTTGGACCAGATGAACTCATATTTGCAAACTGGAGATTTATTACTGGATGTTTCTCAGTCCAGAAATAAACAAAACCCCAAATATCAAAAGAACCCACAATTTTATAATTCTTAATCTTTCTTGTTCTTATGAGCCAAGTTTGGAACTTCAGCTGTCCCAGAGATTCCATGGGCTGTCAAATAGGCTTCCAAAATTTTCTTCCCATAAGTTACCCAGATTCTATTTGGGATTTTGAAACCAAGAATTTTGACTAGTCCAAGATGAATATCTTCTTGACCTGACTTAAAAAGTGTATACCTCGGGCTCCCTGGTGGCACAGTGGTTGAGAGTCCACCTGCTGATGCAGGGGACACGGGTTCGTGCCCCGGTCCGGGAAGATCCCACATGCCGCGGAGCGGCTGGGCCCATCAGCCATGGCCGCTGAGCCTGCGTGTCCGGAGCCTGTGCTCCGCAACGGGAGAAGCCACAATAGTGAGAGGCCCGCGTACCACAGGGGAAAAAAAAAAAAAGTGTATATCTCAAACCAAAAGCCAACATTCTATTTAATGGTAAAACATCAGAAAACAATCCCATTAAGGCCAGCAATACGGCAAGGTGATCTCTATGCTCATCTACCACAGGAGTCTCTAGATTGTTTTAGGGAGAAGGTGTCAGGGAACAGCTTTTATCTCACGAAAGTCTTGTGAACAGGGCACGGGCAAGGCAAGCTGAGTGGCCAGTAGAAGGCCTGAATCAAGTCTAGGAGAGAGTACCACATACCAGGTCACAGGAGCCGCAGCGGGAGAACTTGATAATATATCTTATATCTTAAAAGGCTTAACAAATGTTCTTACCCTTGTCTCAGCAGTTTACTTCTGGGGATTTGGCCTAAGAAAATAACCAGGGCTGAAAACAAAGACTTGTGTGTGTAAAGGGAAGAAAATAGACAAGAGAATAGACAATAGACCTGGCCCCAATAGATAACAAGTAGCCTGTCTTTTAAGTAGGAAAGTACTTTCTCTTTCTTCTCCTTTTGCCCCTACTCCTCTTTTCTCCATCTTCCTCCTCCTTTTCCTCCTCTCCCCAGCTTGGAGAAAGAGGAAGAGCCAGTCCAGCCCCAGCTCTGGGCCCTGCATGGCCCATCTACTTTCCCTCCCTCCTCCCAGCTCTATTCTGGCCATAGGGGGTTGTATGCACCTGTGGGAACGTGTCATCCTCATGTCCAAGCTCTTTCCACATGCTTGCCCACCCCTCCGGGCTAAGAGCAAGCACACCAGTGATGTGGCCCGTTCTTGGGAGAATGGACCAAAGATGGGGCCGAGTCAGTCAGGTCTCAGAAAATGAGCTTCTTGAGGCAATTTGGCCAGGGAATTCCAGGGTACACAGATTATACTTGAAGGGGAATTGGGACAGGGAGGGACCTATCAGGAGAGGTCTGGTTCAAGTACTGGGTCAAATCCAAAAAAGCTTTTCAAAGATGATCTATCTTAAGTTTTGTTTCCCCTGTGAGTTCAGCAGTCTTGTTATGGGTACAAGGATATCTGAGTACAGGTATACTAAAGATAAGTCTAAGGAAGAAGTACAGTCCAAAAGATGTTAGTAAGAAAAAGGAAATAACTAGATAATGTAGAAAATGACTCCCTAAATTACTAATGTAAGTTTTTAGCAGACAGCCTTCTGTTCAAGTATTCCCAGGTTGTACCTGGGAATCTTAGGATTCTCAGCACAGCGAATCTTCTCGAGAAACATTTGGGGTTTTTGTTTTGTTTTTAATTAATTAATTAACTTATTTTTGGCTGCACTGGGTCTTCGTTGCTGTGCATGGGCTTTCTCTAGTTGCGGCGAGCTGGGGCTACTCTTCATTGTGGTGTGCGGGCTTCTCCTGGTGGTGGCTTCTCTTGTTGTGGAGCACGGGCTCTAGGTGCATGGGCTTCAGGAGTTGTGGCTCAATAGTTGTGGGTCACAGGCTTAGTTGCTCTGTGTCATGTGGTATCTTCCCAGACCAGGGCTTGAACCCGTGTCTCCTGCACATGCAGGCGGATTCTTAACCACTGCGCCACCAGGGAAGCCCCCTCCTCGCTCTTTAAAACACCTTGCAGAGGGCTTCCCTGGTGGCGCAGTGGTTGACAGTCCACCTGCGGATGCAGGGGACACGGGTTCGTGCCCCGGTCCGGGAAGATCCCACATGCCGCGGAGCGGCTGGGCCCGTGAGCCATGGCCGCTGAGCCTGCGCGTCCGGAGCCTGTTGCTCCGCAACGGGAGAGGCCGCAACAGTGAGAGGCCCGCGTACCGCAAAAAAAAAAAAAAAAAAAAAAACACACCTTGCAGAACTGCCAAGAGTGTGAGAAGGGTCTGTGTTAGTGAGCCACAGTTTCAGCCATGTTGCTTTGGACATGATTGGCAATGGCATGTGATGGCAACAGATGTAAGTAGAGAGCTCTTTGATTACCTAGGTTTCAGCTGGGACACCACTTCCCTCTGGCTACGGCAACAGCAGCATGAAGGCTCCTTCTACTCTAGAGCAACTGTCTTCAGATATGGAAGTCTCCAAGGCTCACAAGAGGGGAGTGGAGGGCGGGCATCTGAGTTTTGACTCCAGCAGTGATACATGAGCAAGGAGGACTGCCCCGTGAAATGAAGAAGCACTGAAACCCTGCGTCAAGTCCGTTTCACCTGCCTTCACTAATCAAGGTCGTTTTAAGACTTGCGTGTCCTCCAAGCAGCACATAGCCTAAAGATGTTTGCCCGAGTTGTTTTCCAGGAATTTGGAGTCAGCTGTGTCTAGTTCCAGCTGAGCTGGGTAAGGGGCTAGGACTGCCTCTTAGCACTGAGCATGCGCAGGTGTCCGCTCAGTGACCTTTTGACATCAGAGGGCCAAAACTCCACCCTCAAAGCGTGCTAAGTGCCTCCATTTTTAACATGCAGAGACCTGGAGATGAATTACCCCTGTTCAGAACGACGATTACACACCTTTTCCCAATCACCTTTTGCTATACTCCTCTGCTTTTGCCTCAGACCACCCTGCTGCTGTATTTTTTGTCCCATAAGTACCCCAGCCCCTTGGCTTTGGAGAGGCAGATCTGCGACTTGTTTTCCCTTCTCCTTGTTTGGCTGCCTTGTGAATAAACCCTCTATTTGCTTCAAACTTTGGTGTCGCAGCATTTGGCTTGCTGGGCGCCAGGCAAAACAAACTCGTTTTGGTAACAGCACTTTGAGAAGCTCCCAAACATAATGGGGTTGGGGGCATGGGGGCCGAGGGATAGAAATTGAGCTTACAGTTGTACACCTGAAACTAACACAACACTGTAAATCAACTATACTCCAATAAAAATTTAAAAAAATAGAAATTGACCTTGCTGATAATCTGAGGATATATGCAAGTGGGAAGCATTGCTTGCACCCCCAAATCATCATATGTAATCTCAGTTCCATTTTTATTTATTTATTTATTTTTTGGCTGCATTGGGTCTTCGTTGCTGCGTGGGGCTTTCTCTAGTGGTGAGCGGGGGCTACTCTTTGTTATGGTGCACGGGCTTCTCATTGCAATGGCTTCTCTTGTTGACGGCCATGGGTTCTAGGAGCACAGGCCTCAGTAGTCGTGGCTCGGGCTCTAGAGCGCAGGCTCAGTAGTTGTGACGCATGGGCTTCGTTGCTTCACGGGATGTGGGATCTTCCCAGACCAGGGATCAAACCCATGTCCCCTGCATTGGCAGGCGGATTCCTAAACACTGTGCCACCAGGGAAGCCCCCTCAGTTACATTTTGAAGAGAACTGGGCATTTATACTGTTGTGCTGAGGTCCTGGAATCTACACTTTGGACTTTGGAGATGACTTTAAAGATTGGCTTATTAACGATACACCCAGTATTTAAAGCTTCTTGCCAGGAGTTGTCCAACCTATTTCAACAGAGCTCAAGACTGGGATTCACTCTTTTCTGAAGCACCTCATTCTATGTTTGGAAACATTAATAAAATAGTATCTTGAAGATTAAGCCTGAATTTGTCTCCGTGTAATGTTCACTCTTTGGTTCTACAACCTGAGGCAGTAAGGGTTAGACTTATCTAATCCATCCCCCACAAAATACCTGTCAAAAATTTAAAGGCAGTCGGCCTGATACATCACTTTTCAAGGCTAAACACGCTAAGGTTGTTTGTGCAACTGTTCTTTGTGTAACATGTGTCAGGGCCCTTTGTGCTCCTGATTTCTCTGAGAACTTTGCAGTTGTCTCTTTTCCTTATGAGACGCGACATCCAGAACTGAATGTCATGTTTCTGGGGTAGAGAGAGAGCAACTGTCACCACTGCTTTTCTCTTAATGCAGACCAAGATCATAGTCGCTTTTTTGGTGGAAACCTCAAAATGGGTGTATACTGATATAAATGCTGCCTGCATTCCCTAAATCATTTTCACATGAGCTACTGCTAAACCCTGCTTTTGCTTTGCTTTGCTCAAGGCAGCTGCTGTACTCTTGTGAGACTCAAATGCCCTTAGGGATAAGTTCCAGCAATAGAGGAAATAGTCCATCCAATATTATTAAATCTGTGTCTCCAGATTCAAAACAATCTAACGTTTTCAGTCACGAGTTGTATCCTTTCACAAAAGAATGATTAAGTACCTTTGAAAATGACAGGGAGAATGGCAGTTTCTCTAATGTTTTAGCAATTATTACGCCTTGCTGTGCAAATGTGGAAACAGCATAAGAGTTATAGCCATTTTTTGGTTTTCACATAAAATTTAGGTTCAATTTATTTTTTAAAATATATTTATTTATGTATTCATTTATTATTTATTTGGGCTGCACCAGGTCTTAGTTGCAGCACATGGGATCTTCGTTGCAGCATGCGGGATCTTTAGTTGTGGCATGCATGTGGGATCTAGTTCCCCAACCAGGGATCGCACCCAGGCCCCCTGAATTGGGAGCATGGAGTCTTACCCACTGGACCACTGGGAAAATCCCCAATTTAGATTCAATCTAGAAATATCTTTACTATTTCAGTTCTGAGAACAATAGATTCTTAGGAGAATATAGTAGAATATTTGTATTAACATTAAAGACTAATATTTGAGATCCTGTTAGGGAAATAGCTACTTTTCTGATTACAAAGTCTAACTCAAAATATGAAATTATAGTTCAGCTTTTAGGGTTTTTTATTTATTTAGTTAGTTAGTTACTTTTGGCTGCGTTGGGTCTTCGTTGCTGTGCACGGGCTTTCTCTAGTTGCAGAGAGCGTGGGCTACTCTTCATTGTAGTGCACAGGCTTCTCTTTGTGGTGGCTTCTCTTGTTGTGGAGCACCAGCTCTGGACATACAGTCTTCAGTAGTTGTGGCACGTGGGCTCAGTAGTTGTGGCTCGTGGGCTCTAGAGTGCAGGCTCAGTAGTTGTGGCACACGGGCTTCACTGCTTCACAGCTTGTACGATCTTCCCAGACCAGGGCTCAAACCCGTGTCTCCTGCATTGGGAGGCAGATTCTTAGCCACTGCACCACCAGGGAAGCCCCCAGCTTTTAGTCTTTAAGGGATTGAAAAAGATTAAAATTAAAGTAAGAGTCAGCAATGTGTAAGAAACCTTATTGGATTTTTCAAAGCACTAAATTGTTGCCCTTTTAAGTTTAGCTTCGATAAGTGTTTAAAACCTCAGAAATCAATGTTACACGAGCAAAGTGTCAGTGCTGAGATTATGGTGCTCAGAACTGCCAGTGCTTGCATATCTGTCTAGCATAGGAAGTGGAATTTGTCAAGTTCTAACAAGTATGCGAGTTTCTAGGTTTTTTAAAAGCCTATTTGGGTCATTAAAAAAAAAAATCTTACTACTAATTCAGCTGAAACTAGTTTATTAGTTCAAAACAAATTACTTCATACTTCATCATTCTTTGGTATTTTAAATCACATTTGGCCTCAAGCTAATCATAACCTTATCCAACATGTAATGCCATAAAGGGAAGATTACAGAATTTGGGGGGCCAACTTTGGTGTTTTTATACTTGAAATATTTCATTTTGCTCAAAGTAGAGAAAGGCAAAGGGTTTCATTTGAAAACTTCTTTAAAAATTACTGAATAATAGAACAAAACTATTGATGTTAAATTAGCCACCCTACAAGAAGACAACTGTTTTACTCACTGACATGCAGATAGACAGGGTATATCCAGCACTGGCCATTCCTCCCCACCTTACCTGGAGAGCAGGGTCCTGGGTGGCATCTCTGGAGGTAGAGTTTGCAAAGTTAGCTGGTGGTCTTTGAAATGTGGGCTGAGAAGTAAATGCAGACCCCCTCCATCCTTCCCTGTCCTTAAGTTCTGCCCCCTCCAGATGGCCCAACCCCAGTTAGGGATGCAATGGGGAGTGTTTCCCCAACACCCCACTCAGTTGGAGAAGGCTCCTGCCTTGTATCTGGTCCAGTCTTGCTTAGATGAGGGCTGTCAATGATGGCCACAGAAAGGCCACCTGAACGCATGGAGCCCGTGGGGTGGGAGGTGGCAAAGCCTCTGTTGGGAAAGAGGCTGGTCATTGCTGACAGACAAGCAGTGTGTGGCATGCTGACTGCTCTGGGTGTCAGAGAGGGGAAGGAGAGTGACAAGACGAGGATAATTAACACGGCAACACAGCAGAGCAATGAACCATCCTCACGTGTCTAGAGACCGGATGGCCTCTGGGAGCTGACCGGCCACTGACACTGGGCCTCCTTGTTCAGGCTGAACACTGATGCCTTTCTCCATCCGCCTCTTCCTGTGTGGTCTCTCCCCTCTTTCTCTTCTTTCCTCCAGTGGAATCTTAACTTGGTCAGAAGGTCAGAAGGGGTGGGTGGGGAGAGGTGGGTAGGAAACTGTAAATGTGTATCTGAATTTTTCAGTCTTCACCTCAACGAGTGGCTTTATAACTTTAACATGCCAATAATGGAACCCATGCCCCGAAGCAAGAATGACTCATATCTAGCTGATGGGAGGGGCCCTCAAGGTACAGGTGAAGAATTGCAGTGAGAGCCCCTTGGGTGGGAAGGGATGGAGATTACACATTATTTATCCTTTGAAGTTTCCTACAACCAAATGATTTTAGAGAGAATGGCAATGGATAACCTGTAATTCATAATGAACTAAAAATATTTATATGGGTAGTTCCTCTAGGTTCTATACAGAAATAAAATGAGGGAAAGCACATGAAAAAGAAGATAACAAAACATATGCAATTCTTAGGAAAAAAGATAACAAAACATATGCAATTCTTAGGAAAATTAATGTTGGCAAGTGTTATTAATATCTATTTTTTTAATTCCTGTTAGTGAATCTGTGTGTGTGTGTTTGTTTGTTTTTGGTGACATTCAACGCAGTTGACTGTACATTCTTTTTTTTTTTTTTTGGCTGTGTTGGGTCTTCGTTGCTGCACCGCGGGCTTTCTCTAGTTTCTGCGAGCAGGGGCTCCTCTTTGTTACCATGCATGGGCTTCTCATTGCGGTGGCTTCTCTTGTTGTGGAGCACGGGCTCTAGGTGCGCAGGCTTCAGTAATTGTGGCACTTGGGCTCCAGTAGTTGTGGCTCGCAGGCTCTAGAGTGCAGGCCCAGTAGTTGTACCACCCGGGCTTAGTTGCTCCACAGCATGTGAGATCTACCCAGACCAGGGCTCGAACCCATGTCCCCTGCACGGGCAGGTAGATTCTTAACCACTGTGCCACCAGTGAAGTCCCCATACATTCTTATTTTACAAAAAGTTATATGTATACAGTGTAGAGTCAAATATTTTTATAAGGTTTATTATTTTAAAAATCCCAGCTATTCCCCACCCCCCAATGTGTCATCCCTGCAACATCCCACTTCTGTTTCCCATTTCCCAGAGTAATGGTTTTTTTTTAGTTTTTTTTGTTTTTTTTTTGCGGTATGTGGGCCTCTCACTGTTGTGGCCTCTCCCATTGCAGAGCACAGGCTCCGGACACGCAGGCTCAACGGCCATGGCTCATGGGCCTTAGCCGCTCCGCAGCATGTGGGATCCTCCCGGACCGGGGCACGAACCCGTGTCCCCTGCATCGGCAGGCGGACTCTCAACCACTGCGCTACCAGGGAAGCCCCAGAGTAATGTTTTGTAACTATTTTTGCTCATTCTTTTGATAGTTAACCTCTGTGTCTCTAAATAATGTGCTTATAATATCACTTCTTGAATTCCCAATTTTAGGCATTATCTATTGATTTCACACCGTGGGGAGATAAGGGATTGACATGACTTCTAGTTCTGTCTCTGTATATCTATCTCTGTATCTCTCTCTCTCACACAGACACACACACACACACAATTTCTCATCCCCCTTGTCTCCAGAGTTATACTGTAAGATTGCTTATATAAATAATCAGAATTTCATTATAATGACTGTGTAAACACTATTCACAGCTGAGCTAGGTGATATACAATGAATGAATGAATGTTCTCCCTTTCCTGTATAGCATTCCTCCCTGCCCCACCTCCATTCCACTACCCTAGCTTTATTCATTACCTTTTTTCCCCATTTCCTTAATTTTCTCTGAATAGTACAATTGACCTTTGAACAATGCAGGTGTTAGGGGGTGCAGCGCCACCCCTCCCAGTCAAAAATCTGCATGTACCTTATAGTCAGCCCTTTGTATCCGCCTTTCCTCCATACCCCTGGTTCCACATCCACAGGCTCTATTTCCACATTTAGACACATGGGGGTTAGAGCTTAAACATGAATTTTGGTAGGGTACAAACATTCGGTCCATAACATAGGGAATATAAAGTAGTATCTCTGTGGATTTGATTTGCATTTCCCTAATACTAATGATACCGAGCATCTTTTCATGTGTTTATCTTCTTTGGGGAAATATCTATTCAAATACTTTGTCCATTTTAAAATTGAGTTTTTGTCTATTATTATTGCTTTGTAAGAGTCTTTAATATATTCTGGATACAATTCCTTTATCAGATACATTATTTGCAAAAGCATATATTTTCTTGAGTAACAATTTTAAATTATAAAGGCCACAAAGCCATGAACTTCTCCAAATATCAGATTATCAAAAAGGCAAAGAAAACAGATTACATCATGAAAGAATTTAAAACTTATTAAAAAAACAGAAAAAAGACAAATATTTCAAATTTTTTTAAATGTGCTTATTTATCTTTTAGAAATATGCAGACTTTCAGACTAGAGCACAAGGCAAGAATCCAAACTTTATAGTATATAAAAGAAACACACCTAGAACAAAGTGATTCACAAGGTTGAAAATAAGAGGATTAGCAAAACTAAACTAGGCAAATGCAAATAAAAAGAAAGCAGGATTTGCGATCTTAATATCAGGCAAAAGAAATTCATACCAAAAAACCATAAAATGAGACCAAGTAGGGCAACTTATAATATGAACTTAGAAGATTTAAATGATAATGATGATATAACAGTTGTGATATACATGCAATTAAAGCATGGTAGCAATATTCAAAGAGCAAAAATTACAGGATATAACAAGGGGAAATAGATAACACTTATATTCGGAGACTTTCATTTGCATCTCTTGGTCCAAGGCAGATTACAGACATTTTTAAAATAATGTGAGGATATAGACAACATAAGCAACATGATAAGGTAGAACTGGTCAATATATCACATGTCACTGAATGTAAGATGCAGTCAACTGTAAAACGTGTCATTTTTTAATAGAGCACCAAGAAAATAAATGCTATCAGTTAAACTTTGACACATGCCTATGGCCTGCAAAATGCATGAAGTCTCACTGTTCTCTGCTTGTTATGAAACTTATTTCATCTATTTTGACAGATTTGGCAATTTCTCCTAAACTCAGTTGATTTACTTGGTGTGCAATAGGTTTCCTCTCGTGCTTGCCTCAGGAACAAAATGCCCCACAGATTCATCTACTCATGGTTATTGTCCTTTATTGTTTCAAGGTTCTGTATAGTCTTTGGTTGCTTTTGCAAGAAAATGTGGAATTATAGTAATACTTCCATCAATAATATTTGCTTTACTAATATCAAATTTATACCTTTCCAAACCTTTCTGTGTACCCAATAACTTTTAGTTTCAATGCCAAAATACACTGTAATCTTTTGAACCATTTTCAATGGTAATTAAACCCAACATGTATAGATCCAGCAATGTAAACATAACTCAGTTGAAGTGTCAATGATGTAAATAGCGGTGACCAAGTTTATGACAGTGCCAGCAATAAGAACTGCATTATAAATGCCATCTGGCCAAAAGTAATTATAAGGTGCCAAAATGGAAAGATGAATCTCATGCAGGGATTTTAAAATGTAAAAGAAAGAAATTGTGACTAGATTCAACAAAACATGGTATACTGTGTTTCCTTAAGATAGACAATACACTTCATTTTCAAGTGTCCATTGAAAATTGACCATACATTGGTCCACAAAAAAACCTGAACAAATTTTGAACAGTAATAATACAGGCCACATTCCCTAATCACAATATAGTAAAACTAGACTTACTAACATTATCACAAAATAAGAGCCCTTCTACACAAAAATAGAGAAAACAAATTCTCTCATGTAACTCTTAGATCAAGAGCCACATACTAAAATACTAGGCAACCAAAAGAAGTAAAGGTGAGAGTGGTGCTCTCAAAGTTAAAGTACACTGAAATTCTTGAATTGTTCAAGGAGAGAACAAAATCATCAGTTTTTTACTTTGTCAAATAATATATTTAAATTTTAGGAATTACCAATGAGAAGAATAAATTGCATGTATATTTTCTAAACCAGTAGAAGAGAAAGGCAAAATATAAACCAGTGTCAAGGAACTTACCCCCGTGTTTGCTTCTAGGAGTTTTATAGTTTCAAGTCTTATGTTCAAGTCTTTAATCCATTTTGAGTTGATTTTTGTGTATGGTATAAGATAGGGGTACAGTTTCATCTTTTGCATATAGCTGTCCAGTTTTCCCAACACTATTTATTAAAGAGACTATCCTTTCCCCTTTGTATATTCTTGGCTCCTTTGTCATAAATTAATTTACCATATATGCGTGAGTTTACTTCTAGGCCTTCTTTCTGCTCCACTGATCAATGTGTCTGTTTTTATGCCAGTACCATACTGTTTTGATCTCATTCAGATTGAATTAAGTCCCATGCTAAGGGCCTCATTCTAACTTAATCACCTCTGTAAAGGCTCTGTCTCCAAATACAGTCACATTCTGAGGGGGAATTTTAAGGGGACACAATTCAGCCTATAACATAATTTATAATAAAATATTATGCAATTTTTCGCTATTTCAATAAATGAACCATCGGGCGTGGCTACACTCTCACGGTGCTTCTCAAACTTTAGTCATGCATACGATTGCCCTGGAGATCTTGTAAAAAAAACACAGATCCTGATTCAGTAGTTCTGGAAGGACCTGAGATTCTGCAATTCCAGCAAGCTCCCAGGTGAGGCTGATGCTGCTTGTCCTTGGACCGTACTTTTGAGTAGTGGTGAAGCACTGAAAGACATGAAATAGTCAGATCCTTGCAACTCCTTGTAATCGATAGGACTGCATTTAAGAGAAGGAAGAGGATCAGAAGATATTCCATAAAAGTCAAAAATGAAAGAGCAGGGGAACAAATGGGGTCTATATTTGTAGATGATCAGAGAAGGAAATTTAAGGATCATGTGCCAACACAACATACAATCTTAGTGGAGAAAATGAGGAGGTTGGTTACTCCCACAAATGGTATTAATAGTCACACCCCACCGGGGCTATCAGACTTTTAAATTTACAGATTTGCTAAACAGCTTTTCATGCCATTACATAATTTCAACACTACTACAAGCGACACATTGGGATGCCTACCAAGTTTTCAAAATGTCTTTAAAAATGGAAATTATTCAATCAGTACTAGTAGCTCCCTTTCCAGTTTATTTACTGTCAATTCTTTTTAGAACTATAATCATGCATCACGTAGAAAGGAAGATCAGAGTTGGTAAATTATTCAAAGACTATATCTTTCATCCGTTCATGTTTCCTTCTTCACACCAACTTCCCCTAAATTACAGGGTATTTTTTGTAACTTCTTGTAAAAGTAACAACAACAATAACAGCAACAAGCTCTTCATTATTAAAATCTACCAAATTACCATTGATTTATATTTGTAGTGGGTTTAGTCTGGTGGGACACTGGACAGTTGTGCAAAACAAGGATAATTCTTTGTTGTGGGAGATACTCCCACACTGCAGGTGGTTTAGCATTCCTGGTCCCCACTCTTTAAATGCTAGTGTTGCATCCTCCAATCATTGTGAGGGATAAAAATAGCCCCACAAATTTCCAAAACATACTTTAGGATAGGGGCTTAGACCTGTTAACCATCACTGTATAGATCATCCACTAGACTGGACTAAACTTTACATCTTGAAGATTTCATACAATTTCCAAATGTCTGAATTAAAACCAGACATTTAATATACCAAAGCAAAAAATACTTGATAACTGTCCTGTAATTCAAAAGTTTCATGCAGAAAGATCAAGCCCCAGAAAAACCTGACATATTCACCTGGGATTTACCACTAAAAACCTCAGGGAGTTGGATAGCCAGTGAGCTCTGAAAGTTCTTCCCTTACTAACTGGAAATACCTGAACAACAGCTTCTATTCTTCTTGTAACCTGTTTTACCCAAGTATGGGCCTTCTTCTCTCTCTGTTCTAAGCACAACACCTGAAGATGCTTTGTTTAAATCCACCCCGTCTGCAGGATTTTGTAGCATTTTCTGTGGAAAACGGGACTATACTTCGTATCATAATTTTCATGCTTAATTACCCTATTCTGAATGAGGTAACTTCTGGGGACCATCTGTTCAGAAAATAACTGGATGAACACCTCAGAGTAAATATATGAAAAGGGTAATTAACGTGGTAAGCGAAACAACAGTGAGACATACAAGAACATATTTGGTTAATTCGGAAGGTCTCATCAGATGCTTCTTTTACTGAAGCATCTGTGTAAAATTATGTGATGTTCTATCAGGCCCCATAATTTACAAAAGTACAGTCTTGCCAACAAATTGCTAAACTCTGGCTTATCTGTCCATAAGGAAGAATATGATCTTGAGACCAAAATCTAGATAGATTAGTAACATCAATAAATGAACTCTTCCTAGCCTTAGTAAATTACGAAAAATATATTCCGGCACTAAGTGCCTAGATTTAGGGGCTTCCCTGGTGGCGCAGTGGTTGAGAGTCCACCTGCCGATGCAGGGAACACGGGTTCGTGCCCTGGTCTGGGAGGATGCCACATGCCGCGGTAGCGGCTGGGCCCGTGAGCCATGGCCGCTGAGCCTGCGTGTCCGGAGCCTGTGCTCCGCAGCGGGACTAAGTGCCTAGATTCACAAGATGCTCTTTAAGTATAAACGAAAGCCCTGTATTTTTGCAGTCTGTCACCATCATTGTTCAATTTACGCCAAATATTAAAGCAAATGGGCCACATTTTAATTATTTGCTACATCTGATTTTCAGACATCTACCTATGTACTGTGATGACAAATTGATGTGACGTATAGAATAAAACCTGGAGGGCTAGACCACAAAATATTGTCAGTAGTCTCTGGAAGCTGGGATTATATGTGATCTTTATTTTACACTTTATATTTTTCTGTTTTTTTTCTTTTTCTAAATTTTTTTCAATGAGTATGTTTTACTTTTATAATTAGAAATAAATAAATAAAAGTTACTTTAAAAATATAATGCATTAGTAGTGGAATGTTGACCAAAGCTGCTTGTTTAAACATGTCTTACTGAATGGAAACAAATACCACTCCATAATAAGAAGTGCAGAAAAAATAATGCATTGGAAAGATTAATACCACAAACTATGCCAAGCATTACCTGGGAAAATAAAAGTTTTAGATGTTGAACAAATAAAATATATGACAATAAAAGTCATAAATGGGGACTTCCCTGGTGGCGCAGTGGTTGACAGTCCGCCTGCTGATGCAGGGGACACGGGTTCGTGCCCCGGTCCGGGAAAATCCCACATGCCGCGGAACAGCTAAGCCCGCGAGCCATGGCTGCTGAGCTTGCGCGTCCGGAGCCTGTGCTCCACAACGGGAGAGGCCACAACAGTGAGAGGCCTGCGTACCGCAAAAAAAAAAAAAAAAAAAAAAAAAAAAGTCATAAATGGAGCCTTAAACAAAAACTTTACTATTAAATACTGTTTAAATTTCCAAAAGACTCTGTGTCATGAGAGCACATTAAATCTCTCTTTTAAAACCTTTTAAAACTTCAGGCAGAATATTTTTTTAGGTAAGGTCTATAGACTGAATGTTTGTGTCCCCCAGCCCCAATGGATGTGCTAAATGTGAATTAACCAATGTGGAAGGCATTTGGCCGGGTGGGGGGGGGCCGGTTTGGGGAGGTGATTAGGCCTTGGGGGGGAGCCCTCATGAGTGAGATTAGTGCCTTTATAAAAGAGACCCCAGAGAGCTCCCTACCCCTTTCTCAGTGTGAGGACACAGGGAAAAGACTTCTGACGTGAAACAGGAAGCAGGCTCTCACCAGATACCAAATCTGCCGGTGCCTTGATCTTGGTCTTCTCAGCCTCCAGAACTGTGGGAAATAAATTTCTCTTGTTTCTAACTCACCCAATCAATGGAATTCTGTTAGAGCAGCCTGAACAGACTAAGATGGCAAGGGTAAAATTTTTCTCTTTAGATCAGTTTCTGAGGAACCCTTTCTGGGGTAGTTGTAAACTTTGTGGATTGTAGTACTGTCCAGTCGCCTGAGGTCGCTGCGTCTCCATGCTTCTGAGTCAGGTGGGTCCACTCTCTCACTTTCACATGTGGGCAAGCTTTCCCAAATACACACACATTATCTGGCAGCCATTCTCAAAGTGGGATCCTGGGCCACCTGAGGCTCCCTAAGACCTTTTGGGGAGGATGTAGGAAGTCAAATCTATCTGCATAATAAGAAGACGTTCTTTGACTTTTTCCTTCTCATTCTTGCACTAGTGTACCATGGAGTTTTCTGAAGGCTGCGTGTTAGGAGATATGGTAACAGTGTCAATGCAGAAGTAATGAGACTCCAGCTGCCTTCAATTAAACAAGACATTAACAAGATGTGCAGATTTGGTCCCTATCTCATATTTAAGAAAAATAGTTATTTTTCTTAAAAACATTATGTTAACATATGAGTTTATTATTATTTAATTAATTTTTCATTTTGGTTCCAATGTCTAACATAGTAAATATCAATAGATAAAACCCACATAAACAAAAACTCTTTTGAGGTCCTCAATAATTTTTAAGGGACTTCCCTGGTGGTGCAGTGGTTAAGAATCCGCCTGCCAATGCAGGGGACACAGGTTCGATCCCTGGTCTGGGAAGATCCCACATGCTGCGGAGCAACTAAGCCCATGTGCCACAACTACTGAGCCTGCACTCTAGATCCTGCGAGCCACAACTACTGAGCCTGTGAGCCACAACTACTGAAACCCGCGTGCCTAGAGCCCGAGCTCTGCAACAAGAGAAGCCACTGCAATGAGAAGCCTGCACCGCAATGAAGAATAGCCCCTACTTGCCGCAACTAGGGAAAAGCCCACGTGCAGCAACAAAGACTAAATGCAGCCAAAAAATATATATAATAATAAACTAAAAAATAAAATAAATTTTAAAATAAAATTAAAAAATAATTTTTAAGAATGTAAAGGGTTCCAAAAGACAAACAGTTTGAGAAGCACCATTTAATAGTATAACTGACCTGAAGTCAGAAACCACAGAGGACTTAATACCTGAACATATTTATTGTTAGAAATAATTTAGCAATGAGCTTCAAGCAATGTTTTGTTTTGTTCATGGAATATACAAACCAGTAGAGAGTGGGCACACATTCCTGCAGCTGAAACTTGCCCAAATTAATTAATAAATTAATTCAGTGGGACAAATTTATATGTCAGTACATGGGACTCTGCCATAGAATAAAAAGCATATGATGTGGCTTCACTCTGACAAGTACTGGGAAACACTAACCTATCTTTTGTCTTGTTTTTCACAGCTACAGTCATTAGACTAGACTGTCATCTATGTAATGCTTGTGTGCAGGAAATTACAATGGTGGAATGGTCAGGTTATAGCCTAATGCAGCCAGTGACGTGTGAACAATTAAAGGCCTGATGATCCCACCAATTACGTCAAACCAAAGGAGAATTATCATTTTTATAGGTGTTGGTTTTCTTTTTTTAAATGATACAGTTTAGGGAGATGACACAGTTCATATGTGTATTTAGATACATGAATTTTTGTCATTTTCATTATGGAAATCGTCAAATAAAACAAAAGTAAAAAGTGTAGCACATTAAACCCCAGGTGCCCATGCTTGGTTTCAACAATTACTAATGTTTTACCAATATTTTTTCATCTATCCTATCACCTTTCTGCCCCTCTTTTTAGCTGCAGTATTTAAAACAAATCCCAGACATTATTTCACTCACAAATAATTCAACATGAATTGATAATAAAGACTCTTAAAATTATATCCAATTGTCAATAATTTCTTGGTATAATCTAATATCCAGTCCATGTACAACTTGCCCTGATTGTCTCAAAACTATTCATTTGCACTGGTCTTTTTTTATCCCCCTCAAGATTGAAATAAGTTCCACTGATTTTATCTCTTAAGTCTCTTTCAATCTCTTTTTTTTTTTTGACAAACTTAGGTAATATATGAATATTTTAATTTCATAATAAAGAGGCACAAGAAAAAGATAAGGATGCCAAACCTACTTTTAATTTTCTGGCCATGCCACAGGGCATGTAGGATCTTAGTTCCCCGACCAGGCATCGAACCTGTGCCCCTTTGCATGGGAAGTGTGGAATCTTAACCACTGGACCACCAGGGAAGTCCGATGCCAAACCTATTTTAAAATGTAATGGTTTCAAATTAGATGTAGCTAAGAATCTCTGTCTAAAATTAGACAGGGAAATAAAATATGGCATTTTTCATTTAAAATAGAGTTGTAAATTACTTTCTCAAGTCACGATTACTTTGCTTATTTCTCTTTCCTCCGCTGTCACCTGAAGGAGGATGCGTGCACTAAAGGAACATAAGGACCCTCTTGGATGAGATGGGAGGATTAGGAGGTCAAACAGATGTCAGAGTCATCAATTTAAAAAGAGTGCTGCCGGACTTCCCTGGTGGCGCAGTGGTTGAGAGTCCACCTGCCGATGCAGGGGACACGGGTTTGTGTCCCGGTCTGGGAAGATCCCACATGCCGCGGAGCGGCTGGGCCCGTGAGCCACGGCCGCTGAGCCTGCACGTCCGGAACCTGTGCTCCGCAACGGGAGAGGCCACAACAGTGAGAGGCCCGCGTACCGCAAAAAAATAAATAAAATAAAAATAAATAAATAAAAAATAAAAAGAGTGCTGCCAGCCTCCAAAGACAGTTTCAATGGGGGACTTGCAGTGCTAGCCTCCTATAATTTCAGAGTAGAGTACTGGCTCCTTGCTTGCCCCACCCAAGCCATTCTATCTAGTTATTTTGGAAGAAATTCAAATATACTTTACCCCAATCCTGTCGTCAAGGCTCAGGAACCCATGGTTCTGCTGCTGGCAATATTGGTGGGAACTGGCACAAGCTGCTGGGAGCTGCTCTCCCAAGACTCCATCCCTCCCAGAGGGCAGCCCTAGGCCAACGACTGGCTGAGGCAGGGGTGCAAAGTCCTGGTTTCCTTGCTTCGGTTTGGGACAATGAGTAAGGACCATCCGGCTCCAGAGTTCACCACAAGACTGTAGGACGGGCGGAGATCCCCGCTGCAACTGCATTGTGGGTCAATGTCTCCCTTGCCGGTGTAACTCTTGAGCTCACTCCCCAATAAACCTTCTCTGCTCATTGTTGTCTATGTCTGTTTCCAAAAAACTTGATCTAAAACAGCTGGTTAAAAAAGTAACTTTCTTCCCACCTTCATTGTCCAGCCCCCCAGTTGCTTTCCAGGAGCAATCATATTTATCAGTTTGCCATATATACGTGCAGAGATATTCCATGCCGTTATAAACATACGTGTGTACATTCTGTCCCGCTCATATTTTTGAAAACCTATGGTAGCTTACTACACAAACCATTCTTCACTTTGCTCTTTTCTTTTTTTTTTTTTTTGCGGCATGCGGGCCTCTCACTGCTGCGGCCTCCTCCATCGCGGAGCACAGGCTCCGGACGCGCAGGCTCAGCGGCCATGGCTCACGGGCCCAGCCGCTCCGCAGCACGTGGGATCCTCCCAGACCAGGGCACGAACCCGTGTCCCCTGCATCGGCAGGCGGACTCTCAACCACTGCGCCACCAGGGAAGCCCTGCTCTTTTCTTTTAATTGTACATTTATCTCTTAATAATATGTTTTGCAAAGCTGCCTTATTATTTTTAATGGATGTTTACAATGGATATATCACAGTTTATTTAACCATTACTCTATTATTATTGTATATGTAAGTTGTGTTGAATCTTTTTAAATTACATACCATGTTGTAATTCATAACCTCGTGTGTGTGTATTTTCAGAAATATGTGACTACACCTCTATCATGCCTAGCTAGAAGTCAGATTGCTTAGTCGGAGTATATGCATTTAAAAAATTGACAGCTGTTGCCAAATTGTCCTCCATAGAAGCTGATATACGAGAACGCTTATTTGCTCATACACTAACCAATATCTTGAGTTATTAACCTTTTTGATCTTTATCAATCTTATAGGGAAGAAGTTATCTTATTATAGCTTTAAATGAGTGACATTGAGTGTCTTATGCTTAAAAGGCATTTTTTTCCATGAACGATCTGTTCATATCCATTGTCCATTTATCCTTTGGGGTTGTTATTGTTGTTTCTTATATACTTGTAGGAGTTCTTTATATATTAGGAAACCTAGGATTATAATATGAGCTACAAATATTGTTTCATGGTTTGTCATTTTTATGTAGACTTTGCTTTTGGTAGTTTTTGCCATACTAACTTTTAAAACGTAATTTAATTTGTCAGTCAACTATGGTTTTTGGAATTTGTGTTATAAGAGTACTAGGAAAAAAAGGTTTTGAGATAAAATTCAGGGTGTGCTAGAAAGGAACATTCTAATTAAAACTTTGGAGAAGACCAGAACTACCTTAAATTATCACTGATAAACTAAGAAAAATCTTGATCTGCCCTCCATCCTACTCTAAAATTTGTTCCTTTCATAGTTTATTCCATATCGATAATGCCAACTTCCTTCTACTTACTCAGGGATAATGTTGGAATTATCCTTGGTTCTCTCTTTCTCTCACATCCCACATTCAAACCATCAGCAGTTCTTATCAGCTCTATTTTAAAAATACCTCTAGAATCTGACCTCCTTTCAAACCCTTCACCACCACCCTAGTCCAAGCCACCATCTTAGCTTATCATAGATGCTCCTAAGTGGTTTTTCTGCTTCTACCCTGGCCTATCAGTTTAGATCAGGGAACTCCTCTGCTCAGTGCCCAGCAAAGTCTCTGCATTTGACTTAGGGTAAAAGTCAAAGTCTTCATAATAACTTACGGTCCACTGAGACCCTCACCCTCATCTACCACACGCTTCCGGGCTCACTCCGCTCTCCTTGCTACCTATTACTAGAACACCAAAAGTTCCTGCCTCAGGGCCTCTGCCTGTCTTGTGTCTATCTTTAGAATGCTTTTTTCCCTCAGTAGCCACGAGTTCCTACCCTTTAAGTATTTTGTTCAAATGTCACTTTCTCAGAAAGACCCTCTGTGATCACCATCATTTAAAATTTCTCCCCCCAACCCAGCCACTTCTGGTACTTCCCATCGCCCTCCCAACTCCACTTTTCTCTATAGCTCACATTTCATATGACATTTTAAGCATGTTGCTTATTTATTTGTTTAATGTTTTCATTTCCTACCCCTGCTTCCCCCATTTGAGCTTCATGAGTGCATAAATTTACTCCCGTTGTTGTGTTCAGTTTTTTTATCCCTAGCCCTAGAACAGTACCTGACACATAACTATGAGAGAATGGATCTTGGATTGTACCTGAAGAACTTCATTTTCTAATTCAGTTCCACAAAAGTATACTGAAAACTAGCTATGTAAATGGCTCTGCACTTGGAGTAGTGGAGGTTGTGAAGGAAAACAAAACCAGCTCCTACTCACATGGAGAAAGTTTCAAAGGAGAACTGAGGCATAATATGAAAAATGGTGCATATGTAAGAAAGTTTCAGCTTTTCCGGGTAGTTACGTTAGAGTTGGATGTGTGAAATAGGTACTAGGAAATAAAGGCTGGAAAATGCAAATTTGAGCTTAATTTTAAGAGATGCCGGGCTGAGGTTACCCATAATTATATATACAACAGGAAACCACTGAGAAAGATTGAGCAGAAATTAACATGATGGAATCGGGTTTCAAATGCTTAGTCCGCTAGCATGTCTAAGATGTATTGGGGCTGGAAATGCAGTTTAGAATTTAATATTACAGTGTCAGTGAGAGGGCCTGAAGTAAGTGAGAGTAGCCCTAGAAAGGAACGAAAGACCTTGTGTATGTTGAATAAACATAAATTGGCAAATGATTAGCTATAGAAGGTAAAAGGCAGTCACGGGGTGGGGACTGACGGTGCTCAGATTTTAAGTCTGGGTGGTCCTCACAGCATGTCCGAGACACCTTATGGATCCTTCAATATGTCCTCTCGTGGTCTGATGTATTTGTATGTAAGGAGACATCAAACTTGTCCACAGATCCTCAGCAGTGAAAGCCAGCAATGCCTCAGCTCTCAGTGCTTAAGGAAATAGCCATCCTCTTTACACTAATATTAGAAGTGCAAGGACAGCCCAACACTGGGAGCCAGGCTTGTGGCAGAGCTGAACAGAGCCAGATGCTTGGTGAAGCGGCTGAGGAGATCATCTGCCTTTTCTGTCCCTTGAGGTGCTTTACCAGATATCACTGCTGGAGCTGCATCTTACCCCTAGAAGTTGACAAAAATGTGCATGGCCATTCAGGGAGATATAATCCAACAACCTAGATTAAATGCAGCAGCTCTTTCAACCTCTGAGAATTGCTCATCATCCTCACGTGTGAGGAAATCAGCATATTCTACAGTGGGTAAGACGCAAGGCAGCCCAGAAAAAGGTCAGAGAAAGCCCCAGATATTTTCCAATCCCTTCTTTATCTACAGTTGGCCCAGGCTCCTTACGCAAACACCAGGAGATTAGTTAAATGCTCCGTCCAGTACAAACAAAACAAAACTATGTGGTTCAGAGACACAGAATGTCAGAAGACTTGATAGTTACTAAGGAAACAGATTTATCTGTAGTAGCTTCCAGAACTTTTTCTTTAATAATTTTGTGCCTTCTAAATCAGTGGTCCTGGGACTTCCCTGGTGGAGCAGTGGTTAAGAATCCACCCACCAATGCAGGGGACACGGGTTTGAGCCCTGGTCCGGGAAGATCCCACATGCCATGGAGTAACTAAACCTGTGTGCCACAACTACTGAGTCTGCGCTCTAGAGCCCGCGAGCCACAACTACTGAAGCCCGTGTGCTTAGAGCCTGTGCTCTGCAACAAGAGAAGCCACTGCAATGAGAAGCCTGCACACCGCAATGAAGGGTAGCCCCCGCTCTCTGCAACTAGAGAAAGCCCACGTGCAGCAATGAAGACCCAACGCAGCCAGAAGTAAAATAAATAAATTTTTTAAATTTTTTTTAAAAATTAAAATAAATAAATTAAAAAAAATAAATTAAAAAAAATTTTTTTAATTTAAATAAATAAATCAGTGGTCCCCAACCTTTTTGGCACCAGGGACCAGTTTCGTGGAAGGCAATTTTTCCACGGATGGGGGTTGGGGGGCAGATGGTTCAGGCGGTAATGCCAGTGATGGAGAGGGATGGGGAGCGGCAGATGAAGCTTTACTTGCTCGCCTGCCGCTCACCTCCTGCTGTGTGTGCAGCCCAGTGCCTAACAGGCTGCGGACTGGTACCGGTCCGCCCCCCGGGGGTTGGGGACCCCTGTTCTAAATGACTTCTTTATGTTTGTTAATTAAAAAATAATAATAACCGAAACCACTAAACAATGTTTTATTGGAACACAGCCACGCCTATTTATTTATAAAGGAAACAAAACTTCAATCAGCTTACGGTTTACTGTTGGATTCATTGTCAGTGTGGGCTGTGTCACGGACATGGTCATGGCCCAGTGCCCTGGAGTGTTTCCTTGGCATTGCCAAACAGCCATTTCCCACTGGACTCACTTGGCCCTATTTCCTACTTCTGATACAAATCATCCCCAATTACTGCCTCAATTGAATGGAGTATTTGAGCTGTTCGAGACAATTTGACTATACCTAGAGCCAAAAGCAAAGAACCCAGTGTCTTTGACTCACCTCCAAATTTTGAAGTCCAATAATAAAAGATAACTCTGTGGTTAAAGGGTTTATTATAGGTTAAGTTTAGTGCAATATATAATGCGCTAAAGTGCTGTGCTCCCACTTCTCCCAGGCTATAAAGAGCTGTTGCTGTACATTCTTTGAAGAGATTTATTTTAATACTATACAGAGAAGCAAGGACTACAAGAGCTAGAAAGGACCTTAGAGGTCATATTGTCCCTTTCACATTGCATTTTATTTGCATTTTACAGTTGATGAAACTGAGGCTCAGAGAGGTAAGGTTATATTTTCCAGACTCTATAACAGGCTGGTAGAGGAGCCAGAGCTGGAATCCAGTTCTTCTGACTCAGTGGTTTTAAACTTTACTATGTTTACTATAGGATAATTAAATGATACTATTTAACAACATAACCTTCAAGTACAATAATTCATAAATTTCAGAAGAAATGTATCAGAGAATCTGTATCAGAAGGGGCCTTCAGAAGCATCCAGTCCCACTTCATAGTATGTCAGGAATCCCGTTAGAGTTCACAGGTAGAGGATATTAGAGTAATGCAGCTGCTGTAACAAAAGAACCCACAGTCATTTAACAATACATGTGTTCCTGATTGGTGGCAGCTTCCACATGGTGACTCAGGAACCCAGGCTCCTTTTATCTTGTGGCCTCCTCTTGCCAGGGTTTTCATGCCCTTTGCATGCAGGAGGAGGAAGGGGAAAGAACAAATGGAGAAAGCTTCTCAATCTTGGCCTTGAGAGAATTCACCTCAATAGTTCTCAGTGAGAACTATTCACATGTCCCCATCTAGTTGCAAGAGAAGCTGGGAAATGTAGTCATGGCTAGACAGATGTCTCTGTACACTGTGGAAGGAAGAGTCATCTCTGACTTAGGCACCTCCCTTCAGCCAAATGCAAGCCCCTGGGGCAGAGCGCAGGTGTGAGCCATTAGCAGCCAACACTGGCACACCAGCCTGTAAGGGGGATTTAGGAAGGCACCAGCTGCATCTGCTACAGTCTACACTTTGTACCACTCAGAGCCACTTGTTTTTCATGGTAATGTCACTCCATCTGGTCGCAGGTCCTCCAACATTCTGGTTGGTGCAATTTCTGGTATTTATAAGAGAAGGGTTACTGGAACAAATTACAACTCTGACTGTTGCAGGTGGTCCTCAGGGTATGATAATACCACCATGAATTGTTGTTCTTTCCCAGCATGAAGGGTGTCTGATATAGCTAGCTGGCTTTCTCAAGAGGTTGGGCTGTCTGGGGGACTCGGCATTGCTCTTCGTTACTGGTGGTTGGGTATGCAGCAGCAGCAGTAGCTAGATCAGCTTTGTGGAGCAAGAGCCCATGCTGGTGAACTCATGCATAACCCACATCGATGCCTGTTCTGTTCATAAGCCAACTGTGAAAGGACTGGTGGGGCTGAGGATAGAAGCTGGCTGACGTCTGCTGGGTGACTCTTCCTGTGCCTTGGTTGGCTAGTGCCTCACCTGCAGCCGACACTCCCTGGTGGACATTAACCAGGGCTTCTTGCTCACTCCCACTGATCCACTCACAAGTTCTCTCCACACTTGCTCTATGATTTTCCAGTCTTGCTCTTTCCCAGCCACTGACTGACCAGCCAGGCCATTTGCTAGTGCCCATGAATCTGTGAATAACTTTTCTGGGGGCCCGTTTTCTCTCCACACGAAGTAGATAACCAGGAGAACCATCTGAAACTCTACCCACTGAGATAATTTTCCTCCACCACCGTCTTTCAGCACGAGTGGGCTGTAGCGTACGAGTAGTCTATTTTCAACATGTATTCATATACCAAGAAGAAGACTTTTCCTCCTCTATCAGCTGGTCCTAGGAAAACTTTAAGAGGCTACAGCTATGAGCTGAAGGAAAAGTGTTTATGTAAGAGTAACGAAAGTAGTAGCTGTTCTGATCTACTTGTTTGCACAGCTTTATTATGCTTTGGGGATCTGCTTGAGCCCAGTTTCAGATATACTGTTTCCAGCTTATGATGGATGTTGCTGGTGTACCCAATCTTATGACTTGGTAGGTTTGACCACACCCAGCTTGTGGCGAGCAACTCTAGTTTCGTAATCATTTGATGTCTCGTAATCAGATAGTCTCTTCCAGGTCCCAATAGTGTGTCAGAAGCTGTTTTGTGAATGGTGTATAGTTCTCTCCTACAAGTAACAAGGCCTTGCCCAAGAACCCTAGACATCTGCCCTGCAATTCTCATATTTGGGCTTCCCAAGTATTCCACACAGCATCTTTATCTACCAGAGATACATCGAGTACCCTAGAATCTTTGGGGTCACATGGCCCAAGAGGCAGTGTTTCTTATACCATAACCTAGATCCACTACAGAGCCCTTTTCTACTCTGAGTCCCACTTAAACTGGTAAACTTCCTCATCACCCACTAAATAGCTTGGAGCAGTGTTCCCAAATGTCATAAATACTGTCTCCAAAATGCCTACCATGCTCTGTGCTTTTCTCTTGGTGGCAGGAGTCGCAAGGTGCAGTGACTTGTCCTTTACCAGAGAGGAGATGTCCTAGGATGTACCAGAACACTGTGCCCTTAGAAACCTTGCCAATGTGGTAGTCTCCTTTAGTTTTTTTAGGATTTTTTTTTCCACCTTCTGAAGTGTACTTCAGCATCCCAGAGCACTTGCCATTTCCTTCTTATCAGGTTCACTTAACATCATGCTATCAATATAGTTGACCAATGTAAAATTCTGTGGAATGTCCACATGATCCAGATCCCTTTGGACTACATTATGACAGAGAGTAGGAGAGTTAAAGTAGCCCTAAGGCAAAGCTGTGACTGTATATACTATTATCCATTCCTTGTGAATGCAAACTTTTACTGATTCACCTTTCTGATGGGTATAGAAAAGGATATAGATGTCAGTTAGGGCTTTACACCACATACCAAAGTCTATGTTAATCTATTCTAATAAAGGTACCACATTCAATGAAGTGGCATCAATTGGGGTTATTTGGTTGAGTTTCAGGTAGTCCATGTCATCTGCCACAATTAATTTGGTTTTTGAAGAGGTCAAGCTATTGAATCAAATGGGGGTATATGGGAACCATTGTTTGTGTATCCCTGAAGTCCTTAATGATGGTACTAATGTTTACCATTCCACCTAGGATATAATATTATTTTTACATTATTGCTGTTTGTTGGTTTTCATTTTTAACTTTTTGTTTTGAAATAACTACAGACTCCCAAGAAGTGGCAAAAATAGTCCAAGCATTCCTGTGTACCAAGCTTTCCCCTGTTTTCCTGATACATGTTAAATACCAGAGCCATTGCACAATTTAATGCAGCTTCTTCTACCTATATTTTGTCCTAGTTCTCTGCAGGTGAAAATCTTAGCAACTGCACCCCTACAGCAAGTCAAGCACTAACAATAGTTCACTCACTACCAATGACAGAGTTCTCATTGCCATCTAGTGGATGAGTTATCCAACGCCAAATCTAGATCCAGTTGGCTTCCTAGGACCACTTCTCTCACCAGCTGTCTTTCTTGTGAACAGAACCTAAGATAGGAATTCCTGCTTAAATGATCTTAAAGAGAAACCTATTAGGTAAAAAAAGTAGGGGACAGCAGGGGATGAAGTTCAGCAAAGATATGGCTTTAGGAAGAGTCTAGTCTCAGCCTGATCCCATGGGAAGCCCTGAATCGTGAATTGCACCACAGAAGTTGTGCCACCCAGAGGTGAGGAGGCTGCTACATCCTTTCATCACTTAGCCTTTGTCCACCGCCCTCCCCTGGGTGGGGGAGGTAACTTACCGCCATTATCTCCGGGACCACTGCCAGGTGAGGAGGCTCCTGCGGGCCAAGAGCAATTCCCCATAAAAGGACAAAGGCCTGAGTCATGAGCAGCCAATACCCACAGCATCTGGGGGATGAATGCACAGCCTGTGAAGAGCCTATGGGCAGGGCTCCCAACAGCATCTGCTATCCCTCCCTGAGGAGAGGATACCGTTTAAAAACTGAATGATGGGGCTTCCCTGGTGGCGTAGTGGTTAAGAATCTGCCTGCCAATGCAGGGGACACGGCTTCGAGCCCTGGTCTGGGAAGATCCCACATGCCGCGGAGCAGCTAAACCCATGTGCCACAACTACTGAGCCTGCGCTCTAGAGCCTGTGAGCCACAACTACTGAGCCCACGACACACAACTACTGAGCCCACGCGCCTAGAGCCTGTGCCCCGCAACAAGAGAAGCCACCGCAATGAGAAGCCCATGCACTGCAACCAAGAGTAGCCCCCGCTCTCCGCAACTAGGGAGAAGCCCACGCGCAGCAACGAAGACCCAACGCAGCCAAAAATAAATAAATGTATTTAAAAAAACAAACAAAACTGAACGATGAGAAGGAGGCAGCCACGGGAAAATCTTGGGAGGAACACTGCAGGTAGTTCTGAGATGGGGACTAACTTAGCATGTTTGAAGTGCAGAAGGAAGGCCATTGCCAGGGGAATGGGGTGAAGGAGGAGAGGAAGGGAGAAACTGAGCTTGTGAATCTGACAGAGCAGCATGACACAGGCAGCAGCTGGCTTTTACTCTACCACTTCTTCAAGACACTGTACATCTTCAAAGCATGTTAATGTTGTTTTTGCACTGAGAAAATTTGAGTTGGTGGCATGATTAGAAATGTTATTCCTTACTCCTTAGTCATAAAAAAGAATGAAATGCCATTTTCAGCAATATGGATGGACCTAGAGATTATCATACTAAGCAAAGTCAGGGAAAGAAAGACAAATACCATATGATATCACTTATATGTGGAATCTAAAGTATGACACAAATGAACTTATTTACAAAACAGAAACAGACTCACAGACATAGTGAACAGACTTGTGGTTGCCAAGGAGGAGCGGGGAGGGAGTGGGATGGATTGGGAACTTGGGGTTAGCAGATGCAAACTATTGTATAGAGGATGGATAAACAACAAGGCTCTACTGTATAACACAGGGAACTGTATTCAATATCCTGTGATAAACCATAATGGAAAAGAACATGAAAAAGGATATGTATGTATGTATAACTGAATCACTTTGCTATATAGCAGAAATTAACACAACATTGTAAATCAACTATACTTCAATAAAATAAAATTTTTTAAAAATGTCATTTCAGCTTTTGTTAAAAATATACAGCCTGGGCTTCCCTGGTGGCGCAGTGGTTGGGAGTCCGCCTGCTGATGCAGGGGACGCGGGTTTGTGACCCGGTCCGGGAGGATCCCACGTGCAGCGGAGCAGCTGGGCCCGTGAGCCATGGCCGCTGAGCCTGTGCGTCTGGAGCCTGTGCTCCGCAACGGGAGAGACCGCAACGGTGAGAGGCCCACGTACCACAAAAAAATATATATATATATACAGTCCCACATCAGCTCATAGCTCATTCCAAATGTATCAGATCTCAGATATGAATGTATGAGCTCTTAGATATTACTGCTTTCTTGAATTTTTATAAGTTAACAAAGCAGGTCCAATCTTGACCTCGGGTGCCTTATTTATTCCTTCCTAATTAGGCTATACTGAAATGAACTACCTTTGAAAGGGAAAACAGATTAGTCGCACTAAATGGCTTTCTTAAAATACTTCACGATAAAAAAAACACTGCACCTCTTGCTACTTCTGTACCACACATTGATTTTTTCCCCCTCTGCATTATCATCTGTCTTTCTAGTAGAAAGTGTTTTATACCTTTTCTTGGAGGTTAAAATGGCTCTAATAGGTAATTCCCTGGCTGTCCAGTGGTTAGGACTCTGTGCTTTCACTGCCGAGGGCCGGGGTTCAATCCCTGGTCAGGGAACTAAGATCCCACAAGCAGCCTCAGCAAAAAAAAAAAAAAAAAGGCTCTATAGTGCCTTACTGACCTCATTTATAAAGGTAACTTACCAAGTGCAACTAAACTCCTCTCCAGGATAGGCTGACCTTATTTCCATGTGCTCAAGCCTTGCTCGTGTGCTTCATTCACCCCAATATAAACTGTCTCGAGGGAGCCCTCTGTTCCCCATCCACATATCTTTGATCCTAATCGGGGCTTCTCACCTGGGTTTATTTTCAAACAAGTTTATTCATCGCTTAATCTCCAATCCATCCTTTGAAGTGTTGCCAGATTAATTTTTCTCAAACTCTGTCATGATCATTAACATAACTCTCTATATAGTAATCTATTTCGATCACTAATTTGGGGATTGAAAGTCCTCGATAAGCTGGATCCCTTTTCCTAAGATTACCTTCTTTTATTTCCCACCAGGAAACTTTTCTCTGCCCAGGATGTTCTCACCATTCTGTAAATGCAGTGGCTTTTCCCTTCCTCATCTCCTCTATTTATGCTTTTCCCGTGTGTAGAAAGTCCTTTCTAGCTCTCATTGGCTCACATCGTACCCGTCGCTCAGATCTGCATCCTCCTGGAAACCACCGTGACTTCGTTGACTCTCTAAAGCTTAGCTCTCTTCTGGAAGGTAGCATCAGTCGAGGACTGATCTTCTAATAATCACTTAGGATAAAATGCACCTGCGATTGCTTGAGAAAACTGTAATGCAAACATGACTTTTGTCTTGCAATACCTGGATGACAATGAACCTTGCTGTATCTGCAAAGTATTCTCTTAAATCTCCAGAAAGACCAAAGGATGAACAAGTTACGTTTCCTGATCAAATTAAAAACAGAGTTGTCACAGCTCATTGTTGGGGGAATTAAGTCTGTCTGCCCTGTTCGACTCCCACTGAGAGAGGACTCTTGGAAATTAGTGCTCTCTGTCCCTTGGACTTCATGTGCCTTTTTCCTTTGCTGATTTTGCTCTGTATCTGTAACGGAGAAGAACCCTAGGGGGCCCTTCCAGAACAGAACCCGCCCACCCCGACATGTCCCCTGCCTTCCTCTTGTCTGTAGAAAAACTTTAGCCTCTTAGGCCTTCCCCAAATTCTAAAGAGTAAATTTAACCAGAGAAGTGAGAAAATGCAGAAAGAAAGGAAAAGAGTCAAGCAAGAAAAAACAATAATATTTTAGCCATTAAACCAAGGGCAAGGGCTATAGATAATATTCTGAGCCATGTCCTTTGAGCTGTTTTGCAGAGCCTGAAACCTCCACCAGGTGGAAGAAGTTAACTGTGTGCTGCCCACAAGCATGTAGACCCCAGACTTGTTGGAACCAGAATGTTGATGATGTTGACTCCCTGTTGCCTCACCATGAAACAATCAGAAGAATGTCAGCAAACTGATCACACACCCCACGACCCTGGCCCTCACCCTGCCTTTAAAAACCTTTCCCTGAAAGCCTTCAAGGAGTTTGGGACTTTTAAACACCAGCTGCCTGAACTCTTTGGTTGGCCTGCAGTAAACGCTGCACTTTCCTTCACCACAACCCAGTGTCAGTAGATTGGCCTGTCAGTAGATTGGCCAGCAAGTGGATCCAAGTTTGATCTGGTAACATATCCATTTGTTGTAATAAATCATAGCCATGAGTATGACTGCATGCTGAGTCTTGCGTGTCCTCCCAGTGAATTATTGAAACTGGAAGTGGTCTTGGGGACCTCTAACACAAAAGGCAAATGAGCTTCAATGAGTGAATGAATAAACAAATTGTGGGGACTTCCCTGGTGGTGAAGTGGTTAAGAATCCACCTGCCAACGCAGGGGACACAGGTTCGATCCCTGGTCCAGGAAGATCCCACATGCCGTGGAGCAACTAAGCCTGTGTGTCACAACTATTGAACCTGCGCTGTAGAGCCTGTGAGCCACAACTACTGAGCCCGTGAGCCACAACTACTGAAGCCCACGTGCCTAGAGCCCGTGCTCCGCAACAAGAGAAGCCACCGCAATGAGAAGCCCGCTCACCTCAACCAAGAGTAACCCCCGCTCACCGCAACTAGAGAAAGCCCCTGCGCAGCAACGAAAACCCAATGCAGCCAATAAATAAATAAATAAATAAATAAATTGTGGTACATTCATACAATGAAATAATATTCAGCAATAAAAAGGAACAGCCTGAATTGATGAAATAGCAGCAGCACCAAAGCGGCTTATAGGTGGTGAAAACCATTTACCTGTGATCCAAATTCTTTAATCTGTATCAGCTACATGGGCTGTGGCTTTGATTACCTTTGGACAAACTACAATGTTTAAGGAAGTTCTATATATGCTTCTTGCATAGCGGCACTTCCTAGACATGTTGACAGTACTTAGAGTGTGGTCCACACATAAGCCTCACCTGGAAGCTTGTTAAAAATGCAAATCTGGGGGCCCCATCTCAGAACCGTAAGAAATGTGGTTCAAGGAGGAGAGTAGCTCTTCACGGGCAATGAAAGAGGAGACAGCTCTTAAAGATACTACCATCTACCTACAAGGAACAGGTATGATTGAATGGCTTTGTGGGGAAGGGGAAAGGGGAGCAGACGGGATCTAATGTGATTTCTGAGACCCAGAGCACCCAGAACATAGGACGCTATTAGGTGATGGTATTTACCAATGTTAGACAACTTGTACAAATAGTTAAGTCAGGAGAAAACAGTAGGCCTGAAAAGAAGAGTGGGGAAGATGAGGAGCTCATCTGATGAATGTGAGGCTCCTGGTGAGACAATTATTTGAAAGATGCAGCTTGGAACAGAAATTCTAGCCTAGCCCCTAAAAGAAATTAGAGATATGAATTTTTGGTTTTTTTTCTTAGTGGTGATATTTGAAGCAAAGATGGTTGATGAAAAGCGTTCCTCTTCCCATTTGAGGGGATCTCCTATTTCCTGCTATTCCTATATTCTTCCTCTCGGGAAAAAGCTACTTTGCAACTGAGTTAGCCATGGTATGGCTAAAATTTAACTCCCAACCCAATTCATATGTCTATCCACAGGCCTAATAAGAATCTAAACATCATTATTTAGCGTTACGCTAAGCGCTTTTCTGTTCCCTAACAGACTATTTACAACTCTATGAATGAGCTATCTGTAGCCTCCTTTTCCAGATGACAAACCGAGAGAGAGGAATATGGTACGTGGAGCTGCTTGAAGCCACACAGTTAGTAGTGACGTCAGAATTCAAAGCCAGGTCAGGCTCACTGAAGTCCATGCTCTCGGAAGTGCTTTACTGATGGCTTTTAATTTGTCCCTAGAAAAGATATGTTTTCCTGTTTAAATGTGTTCTCCCTTGTTTTCTCTTTTTTAGTTTTCAAATTTTTACATATCAGATGAAATTGCTCTGTGGCTCAGTAAAATGCAAGGCACTGATGACGGTACCCAAAGGGTTTAAGCTCCCCTTCGTTGATAAAATGCTCTCTTTGAAAATTTTGTTAGTTTCAGAGGCACTGAAGAATTTTTACCTTTTTAAAAAAGCGCAAACCAACAAAACATTTTAAAAAAAGAAAAAAAAAGAAAGAAAGCTTTGTCTTTTTTTGAGTGATGCAGCAGAGACCTCTTCTGGTCAAGAAGGAGAAGTCTTAGGCAGAGAACCAACTTGGAAAAGGTTAAGGTGGAGAGAACTGGTACAGGAGAAAATAGGATATGAAATAGGTTTCATAGAAGAGTTGATAGTTATGTTGGATATAAAACTCTGACAGCAGAACAGAGAGGAGTGCTTTCCACACATGTGGAGAAAAATACATGTTTGCTGTAATTTACAAAGATACAAGGATGTAATTAAGAATCATTTATAACTCCACCATCCAAAACTAATATTGTAAACATTTTGATGCACTGGCTTCCAGCACTGTTTTCTGGTCATATGCATTCTTTTTATTCACACTGGGTACACCTTGACTTTTCATCTAGTGTTCTATCACACACATTTTCCACATTCTCCTTTTTTTCATTTTAACAGTTTTTAATGAAAGTTATATATAAGACTACTTTATTCTTGCATCTTCTCAATTGTTTCTTTCTTATGTCTGCCCTTTTCCTTTCCTACCTGGAGAGATTTGACTTTACGTTCAAGGATTTTTTGTGGTCTTTGTCCAGTTTTAGTCTAGTGACAAGCACCTTGCTGGGGTGAATGCCCACATGGACAGTGCCATTAGCCTCCTCTCGCTGCACTCAGTCAGTATAGGTGACATAGTTCTTCCCGTAAGCCTGGGCTACATTGCCAATTTGCTGCCCTTTGCAGTGCCCTCGCGTAATCTGAACTTCCTCATCCTTTTGGATACGCATGGATCGAATACTGTACTTCTGTCTCAGCTCTTTGGAAAGAGGGGGAAGACATAATCTTCCTGTGAATGTGGGAAGGTACATTGATGTGCCTTTTCTGGTTCTTGCTTTGATCAGAAGCCACAAAGGGATTGAACTTCATCTTGGCTGCTGGTACTTCAGCAATGGTCACTGTTTTGGTCACATTCTTAAAAGAAGAAAGATGTTTTCTGACAGCAAGGCTTTTATTGGTAAATCGCATAAAAGTCAGAGAAGTTTCAGTGAAGACTTTTGTACTGGTCCCCATGTTGCTGGGGTCCCAGTTATGCACTGAGATGCACACAGCTTGGGGAGTGTAGTGCTGGCTCCATTCTAGCCGCTGCTCACCTTCTCTGCCAGACGCCCCTGTGTGGGGTACACCTATTCACCTGCTCTTGGTGGCCCCTCAGGCTGACGGAAGCTAATCAGTAAAGGCCAAATATGATCACCTATATTCTCAGTATGTGAAAAATATATCCATTGGCATTTTTGACCCTGGAAATCCCAGAGATTTCCCAGTCACTGGGACTAACCCACCTGGGCCAAGATGCAGCATCATAATCTGCTCTCTTGCAAGGAAATTTACAGTCTTAAACTAAACCACAGTGGAATGGGGAATTTTGAAAGGAGGAAGCCAAAGGTACAAATTAGAATTTACATTTAAGAGAGTGACATTAGATGAGGAATAATCTGAAAGAGAATCACTTCCTGGGACATAACTTAGGGGTCACACAAAATTAGAGAAAATTAAGTAGGACAGAATAATTGATACCATAGGGTGAGGAGACTGTCACTGGGCCGGACCTCACAATTAGCACAATTGGATGAGAACAATATACTCAGGTGTTTTCATGAGGCAAGAACCAAGCACTGTACGTTGCTCAGTGCAACTCTTTTGTTGAAGGGTTTTTTTTTTCAGTTTATTCCTAGAGATGTACAAAGACCCTACTCAAATGAGCTTCTGCAGTTCTAGGCACCCCTTCATAGAGAGGTGAACCTCTTCAGGATGTCCTGCAGCATTCCTATTCCTCATTGCTGTGAAATTGAGCCTCAGGTGTCACCTTGGATTTTAAATTCTAGTTGAGTGGTATAAACACAGAGAAGTATCTCGAATTTTAACTTAAAGATCTTGCTGATAATTATCCCACCACCAGCCAAATTTTCTTTTGTTTTCAATGGAAGAGAAAATAATGGAGAAATACTTGACAGGAACATAGTCCTGTCAATGCTTACTCTTGAGAAGAAGTGGGTTAGTTGGCTCAGGTCTATTTTAGAGGCAAAGTAGGGAATTACAGGAAGCAAAAATCTTCAATTTATCCTAAATAGCTTTTAAAATTCAGAACTGCTTTTTTCTTTTTTTCTTAAATTAGATGTATAAATTGTCCTCCTGGCAATTTCTCAAGTTTGGACTGAAGTGTGGGTAGAATGACATAATTATATAAATTATATTTCACAGTTTTCTTCCTCACATACCTTTATTTAGGCTCTAGTACTTGTCAGTTGAGGAGACAGATATATTCTTTTTGTTTTGTTTTTGTTTTCAATTTATTTGCTTATTTATTTTTGGCTGTGTTGGGTCTTCGTTGCTGCCTGCAGGCTTTCTCTAGTTGCGGTGAGTGGGGGCTACTCTTCGTTGTGGCGCACGGGCTTCTCATTGCGATGGCTTCTCTTGTTGCAGAGCATGGGCTCTAGTACGTGGATTTCAGTAGTTGTGGCATGCAGGCTCAGTAGTTATGGCTCATGGGCTCTATTGCGCAAGCTCGGTACTTATGGCACCCAGGCTTAGTTGCTCCACGGCATGTGGGATCTTCCCGGACCAGAGATCGAACCTGTGTCCCCTGCATTGGCAGGCGAATTCTTAAGCACTGTGCACCAGGGAAGTCCAAGACAGATATATTCTAGTATCTCTTCTAGTTCTTCGGACTGGGCTTTATGTTCTCTTGAGAACTTGGATCTAAAGGACTACGGGATTCCTTAGAACAATTTTTAAAAGGCTAGAGTTTCACTTCCAGCATGACAATGTGAGGAGCTCTTCAGACTCACTACCAAAAAAAAATCAGTAATAATTACAAAAGGACAGCCATTTAAAGTCTCTGGACGTGGTCCTGGGTGCATACAGCAAATGAAGAAATATTTATTTAATGAAATCTCCTAAAGCTCAGTGAACCCTGAGGTGTTTGATCCAGGACCCACTTCTCCCCTCTCCCCTCCCAGCTCACCATAGTGGAAACTCTACTGCAGACTGGTGCAGCCAAGAGCACAGGGTTCCTCTCCCCACAGATCCCAGGTAGAGGGCTGTCTTCCTAGGCAGGGCAGGATATCAGCATTTCTCATCCTGACCCCGGCTACCTGATTCTGAAGCTAAGTTCTATGCAAGTGTGGTCAAAAGGTGGGGGACTCCTTTTTTTTTCTGCTCAGCCCCAATTCATGGGATGGAAGCTCTGCCTTGGGCATAGAGGCTCTGAGAATACTGGGGCCCTAATTCTCCTTGTCCCAGATCATAAGGTGGTGGTTCCACACTGGGAGAGACAAGCTGAGAAGACCTGAAGCTAAAACCAAGCAGGACCCTGCAGAGCCTTCCTAGGTACAAAAGCCCCTCTGTGTCTCCCATTTCTTGTTTGTAGAAAAAGGGTTTGGTCTCCTAGGCCTTCCCAAAGTTCCAAAGAGCAGGCACAAGCAGTTATTAATTAGGGAAGTGAGGGAATGCAGAAACACAGGAAAAGCAGTCAAGAAACAATAGTTCAGCAGTAAAACAGAGGCCTACTTCCTCCTCAAGGGATATATACAACAATCTGACACATATCTTTGAGTTGTTCTGCAGGGACAAAGACTCCCACCCAGGCTGAGGATGGTGACTACATGCTGACCACAAGCATAGAGACCCCATACTGGTTGGAACCAGGTTGGTGAGTAAGATTCCTGAAACACCACCCTGTTAACAACCACCAACCAATCAGAAGAAAGTCATACCCACTGCAACCCTCACCCTGAATGTTGCCTTTAAAAACCTTTCCCTGAAAGCTATCGGGGAGTTTGGTTCTTTTGAGCATGAGCTGCCCATTCTCCTTGCTTGGTGCCTACAATAAACGCTGTATTTTCCTTCACCACAACCCAGTGTCAGTAAATTGTCAAGTGGACCCTGCTTCAGTTCAGTATCACTTAAATTATCTTCCTTAATAATTTATTGATGCTTTCTTTGCTGATTTTTAAATTGTTATTAGATGGACAGCTCTATCTTTTTCTGTAATAGTTTCCTCGGTGCTGTTATCAGATATGAACACTTGGCTGAACGAAGCATAGCTTAGACCCACTATGGTCTTTTTAAGAAAAGAAATTCTGGTAAAATATATATGACATAAAATTAATGATTTTTACCCTTTTTGAGTGTACAATTCAGTGGCGTTAAATACATTCACCCTGTCGTGTAACCATCCATCTACAGAACTTTTCATGTCAAACTGAAACTCTTTACCCTTTAAATGATAACTCCCCATTCTCCCCTCTTCTGTAGCCCTTGGTAACTAACTACCATTCTATTTTCTATCTCTAAGAATTTGACTACTCTAGGTATCTCATATAAGTGAAATCACACAATATTTGTCTTTTTATGTCTTATTTATTCACTTAGCCTGTTGTCAAGGTTCCCCATGTTAGAACATGTAACAGAACTTCATTTTATGGCTGACTAATAATCCACTCCATTACATTCATATACCATTATTTTGTTTATCTGTAGGGAAACAAAATTTGCCACCCTAAAATGTCTCTGGCATGTGGATTATTTCAAGCTGAAAACAATCAAGGCCCAGAAGACTCAGGAAGAATTTTTGACCTTCCCCCTAAGTGCCTAAAGGAATTTAGATAGAGGGCCGATTACTGGAATAGAGCTATCACCAGAGATGTCTGCAAAGAACATGAGCTAGATGTGGTGGGGGAAACTCTTAGAGATCACAGGCCACCCTGTGTCCCACTGTCTCTGCAGGCTCAGAAAACATTTACCAAACGTTTACTTTGCCATCTCCATGTCAATTGCCTTCCTCCCTTTGAAGTCCCAAATCACTATTCCCAAATCCTCTTCTGTCTTTAGCTGAAGGTGGTATTTAAAGTGAGGGTTTCAGGGACTTCCCTGATGGCTCAGTGGTTGGGAATCCGCCTGCCAATGCAGGGGAGACAGGTTCGAGCCTTGGTCCAGGAAGATCCCACGTGCTGCAGAGCAACTAAGCCCGTGCTCCACAACTACTGAGCCTGTGTGTCACAACTACTGAGCCCGTGCTCCTAGAGCCCTTGCTCTGCAATAAGAGAAGCCATTGCAATGAGAAGCCCACACACCGCAACAAACAGTAGCCCCCGCTCACCACACAACCAGAGAAAAGTCCACACGCAGCAAGGAAGACCCAACGCAGCCATAAATAAATAAATACAATTTAAAAACAAAGTGAGGGTTTCAGTCATTTGGGTGAGTTACTCAGTTTTCCTGGGCCTCTCCCATGTATACATGTTATTTAACTTTTGTTTGACTTTCTCCTGTTAATCTGTCTCATGTCAATTCAATTCTTAAGCCAGTCAGAAGAACCTAGAAGGGTAGAGGAAAATTTCTTCCTCCCCAACAATCCATTCATCTGTTGATGGACATTTGACTTGTTTCCACCATTTGGATATTATAAATAATGCTGCTATGAACATTGGTGTACAAATATCTGTTCAAATCCCTGCTTTCAATTCTTCTGGGCATATGCCTAGAAGTGAAATTGCTGGATCATAAGGTAATTCTGAGTGTAATTGTTTGAGAAACCACCATACTGTCTTCCACAGTGGTGCATCATTTTTGCATACAGTGATTATTATGTCTTAAGTTATGTGAATCAATCCTTCACTATAGGAAATTGATACTTGGATACACTGAACCAATATGGAAACATATGTCTCAGCTAAAATTGTATGATGTATCACAGAGTTGTCTACTAACACTTCTAATAACCATGCTGATTAGCTGCCGGTCTCTATAGCCTTAGGGGTGTGTGTGTGGTGTAGTGGAGCGGAAGGAAGGGTGTTGGAGCAGTCAGAAAAGAAGCAAAAATAATTCCACATCCTGCAACTCTATTTCAGTTTGGCTTTCTTGACACTGAGTTTTGGAGGGAATGAATAATAAGGGTGGAATAAGAAGGAGAGAAAGGTAGAGGAGTGTGGTAAGGTTAGATGGTAGGACTGGATCCGTCTGCTGTTTCTTAACTACTTGGTGTGAAATTAATTTCAGTGAGACAGTTTTCCTTGTTCCCCCATGTCATCTCAGATATTCTCACAGCCTATTTCCTTTCTAAGCTAGTATAATTTAAAGAGTATGCAGTTGACTTATAGCCTTTGAACAAATTGAACCTATAGGCAAAATACAAATGTACAAGGACTTAAACATTATGGGAGAGAGAGAGAGGGAGAGACTGAAATACTTTATCATTTTATTCTTCTTTCATCAGATCAGTCGCCTCCTGAAGCCATGGGAAATCACAGTGCTTTGGTACTTGGAGAGAGGTGAATGCAGAGGCATATCTGCAATTTTTATTTCTGGTGGGATTTTCTTCAAGACAACTTTACGATCTTCCCCATGGCAAAGCCTTTCACTGTGATTCAAAAACAGAGAGTCTTCCAAAGGGCCAGCATGGATCCCACATGCTTCTGCATGCTAAAAGAAAAAAAAATATGCTGTATATCACACCAAAAATCACTTTATTAGGGACTTCCCTGGTGGTGCAGTGGTTAAGAATCCGCCTGCCAATGCAGGGGACACGGGTTCAATTCCTGGTCCAGGAAGATCCCACATGCCGCGGAGCAACTGGCCCTGTGCACCACAACTACTGAGCCTGCGCTCTAGAGCCCGCGTGCCACAACTGCTGAGGCCCGCGCTCCGCAACAAGAGAAGCCACCGCAATGAGAAGCCCGCGCACCACAGCAAAGAGTGGCCCCCATTCACTTGCTGCAAATGGAGAGGACCCTCGTGTGACGATGAGGACCCAATGCAGAGAAAAATAAATTAATTAATTTTTAAAAAACCCACTTTATTAGATTGAGATGGAGGTTGCCCAATAGTTTTTCTAACTGTTCCTGTTGAGAAGGAAGGTCTAGTGGGCAGAGCAATATCCCTTTTTCAAAAGCAGTGCTCTCTCACTTGTGTCTTCCGATCAACAGGAAGAGCCAGTGGTGTGGGCTGCAGACTATAAACTTGGAGTCAGATCACTGACTTTTAACTTCACTAGTTTTGTGTTCTTGTACAAGTCATTTACCTACCGTGAGACTCAGTTTCCTCAAACATAAAATGGGAATTATTAAAGGATTCTTTGAGTGTTGAAGAAAACATTCTATGTGAATGAAAAAACTTTCGCCAACTACTACGTAAAAGAGCTACACAGTATGCAGCTGCTGCTGCACCCTGCTGCTGGATAGATAACAGCTACTTAAGATTCTCTTAGTTGTACATCTATTTCTGATTCTTTGATACTGCTGAACAGCAGTCTGGCCTGGTCTTGGGGTGCCGCTCCCTCTCTCCTATGCTGTGTTCTTGTTTTTATGTTGTTAAAGAGCTATATCATCAGGAAAAATGGTAAAATGAAAAGAAAGCATAGCTAGCATTTATTCAGTGCACATTCACTTCACTGTAATTCTCATTTAATTTTCACTTTTACTCTGTATGGTAGAATATTCCATACACCAGTTGCTAATTATATTTTTTAAGTTGTTAGGAACACTGTTAACTAAATTGGAGAAGTGAAATAACAATGAAAGAATTATGCTGACTTACAGCTCTAAAGAGTAAGGGCAATACTAACAGAAATGTTTTGATGCATTCAAAACAGTTCTTCATTATTGACTTCAACTCAAAGTTTATACCCTATAGTTCTAGTAAATGAAAAATATAAAGTCAGTACTAGTATTGTCACCATGCTAAAGCTACTTAGGACATTGAAAATGACTTGATAAGCCACTAAGTTACATGAAATACAGCCCAATATTAAGATATTAGAAAGTCTTAATAACCATACAAATTTGATGTTTAAGTCTGGTATTTGAATCATGATTTCCTTAGTTTCATATGTGTTTTCAAAATATCAGATAAAAATACATATAAAATAATCATCTCAAGGTAAATGGCAGCCTCATTTATTACATTGTATGTATGCATTTTATAAGAAAATAATTGAGCCATATTTTTATATTTTGTATATAATATTCATATTTTGTAATATCTCTGTCTTCACAAAGTACATTCTTATTCAACATTAATTGCTTATCCTTTAGAAATTTGGAAATTAGTTATATAAACACATTTCTTCCTAGGAATCCTAACATGAAATCTCCTCTTACTGTCTGATTCTTACAAAATATTATAATCTCCTTTAAAGAAACAACTTACCTTTTCACAAGTGAATGGTCAATCAATCTGAATTTGGAAAATGTTTTGAAACTATTGACTACCGAATCAGAGCATTGAGTGAGCAAGGAGTCTTATCTGTAAATCTAGCCAAACTGTTCCCATAGCTCTCAACCTGAGTGTGCAGTACAACTGTAAAAATACACGCTCTGTAAAGAACAGACTTGTGGTTGTCAAGGGGGAGGGTGGATGGGGGAGAGTTGGATTGGGAGTTTGGGGTTAGCAGATACAAACTATTATATATAGAATTGATAAACACGGTCCTACCGTATAGCACAGGGAACTATATTCAATATCCTGTGATAAACCACAATGGAAAAGAATATAAAATATACATATATATATGTATAACTGAATCACTTTGCTGTACAGCAGAAATTAACACACTGTAAATCAACTATACTTCAATTAAAAAAAAATACATGCTCTGTACGGTAGCTTTAATGTTAATGGCGCCTACTTCTGATGAACTTAACAGCTGTGAGTTGCCATTATGTAGAGAAAAAGGTAGACACATATTTATGAAATCTTTTGGTTTATCTATTTTAAGTTTGTAATTGGGTTATTTGAATAGATATTGCTATTTAACTTTTGTTTGCAAGTTTATGTGAAGGCGCATCAAATAGTTTTTGTCAGAACAGAATGGTGGTTGTCGGGGCCTGGGAGAAGGAAGAAATGAGACAAAGGGTACAAATTTTCAGTTTTAAGAAGAATAAGTTCTAACGGTCTAATGTTCAGCACAGTGACTATAGTTAATAATACGGTATTATATACTTGAAAGCTGCTGAGAGTAGACCTGAAGCATTCTCACTGCAAGAAAAAAAGAGTCAACAATGTAAAGTGATGAATGTGTTATCTTGATCTTGGTAATCACTCCACAATGTATAGCAAAGCATCACGTTGTATACTTTAAAGGTACACAATCATATTTGTCTATTATTCCTCAATAAAGCTGAAAAAATGAAAAATAAATTTCAAAGCAGCTTTTGTAGAGTTATATATGTCTATTCACAGATATATTAAATAGTATAGGTTTTTTATTATAAATACCTATAGGAAAATACCTTCAGATTCACATTCCTGAATTTCATGTTCTGTTTCCAAGGCATTACATAACGTCTTGGGATCATCCCATGCTTTAATGAAAACCGTGGCAAATGAATCTCACCACACCTGAAGATTAGGAAAAAGCAAGAAGAAAGGATATATTGTGAGCTAAATTCAATTATTTTAGCTTCATTTTACGGAATGGAAGCAGCTGTGTCTGTGAGGTTTGGACCCTCGCAGATGCAGCACAGAGCTGTGTCACTGTTTGAGGCTCACCTAGTAGATAACCAAGCCATTAAATCCCCGAGTATCACCAAGATCAAGAGTCTGGCCTGGGTATCTGTAGCTCTAACTGCACGCTGTCCTTTACAATTTGCTCATGATGTTCATTTTGGCCTGACTTTATGGGGGAAGACAGCACACCATGACCTACCTCAGGCCTACTCATTACCTAAAGGAATCACTGGCCACTCACAAAAACCAGTAACGAATTTAGCTTCTGAATTTAGTACATGCCCTACACTCAGGTCAGACTTGCTTTCTCTGCACACACATTGTTTTGTTCTGGAACATAAAGCTTTCTATATAGATGCCAAGGGGAAGCACAGAATTAGCGTCCTCATCTATGTAGCTCCCAGATTGAAGGCAAAGAAACAAAAAACAAACAAAGAAACCACCCCAAAACCCAGAACCCTTAAATCCTCACTTATTAGCAGGCTTAGATGAATTCTCATTAGAACAGTTGTTGGTGAGTTTAGGTAAGATAGGACAAGTGTCTTTGCCTGAAGCCATCACTGCCAGTAGTGACAGGAATTCTCATCTAGAACTTCACTAGTCTACTAGTCTAATTATGATGTCATTGCTGCCTCAGATCTAACAATGTTTTGCTAATTTCATAGCAACCCATCGCAGTTACTTTAGAAGTTAAGAGTGTGGCACTTAGAGCTATTTTCGGTGTTTTAGTACACCTTGAGTACACCATCATTCTTATCACGAACACTTAAAAAATAAGGATGCTTGCAGATATATTACAAATTTGACAGATACTAGAAAATATACTGGACTAAAGAATTATTATTCACAAATAATCACTTCAAATTAACACTATTTACCCTTAGCTGATTTTCCTCTTTACATACTGCACGTGGTTGATATGTGTCCCATTTGTTTCACCATTACTTAGACACACTTCAAGGTGTAAATCAAACTTGCCTAAACCCAAACCAATCCAACCCATTTTATCTCCTAAGATTTGAGTTATATCGCAGAGTATTTTAGGTAACAAAACTCATTTTAATAAAGAAAGGTTATGAGTGAGGATGAGCACCTAAATTACTAGGCCAGAGACATGGAGGGTTATTACTGCTAATACTCCTAGCCAGAAGGAGGAAAAATGTTAGGCTGAGCAGGAAGAATGACTGCAATGTACACTGCCTTGGTGAGAGTATTAACTGAATACACATCCGGCAACAGTCTGGAGAGAACTTTCTAGATCTGGATAGTCAGAAAGGTTTAGAGAAGAGTAATGTTAATACACAAAACTTTACAGAACCTTAAAAACTGAAGCACTGGTTTCTATATATAACATTAGGATGTACTACAATCCAGAAATCTGGTTTGCAAATGTTAAGGAAATAACAATTGATGAAAACAATCCGGGAAGCGGGGAATGAGGGAGGAGCAATCCATTGAAGATGAAGTAGCCTGAGGCATTAATGTCCCTCAAAAACTGTAACTTTCACTAGAAAAATTAGCAGTATTTACATGAGTAAGTGGCATTTAGATTTCTGAATGTTGATTACCTTTCCTGATATACTATACCTTTTTTTTTTAATTTTTTATTTATTTTTTAAGTAGTGTTTATTTATTTTTACTTGTTGACAGTTCGCTTTATTTATTTATTTATTTATGGCTGTGCTGGGTCTTCGTTTCTGTGCGAGGGCTTTCTCTAGTTGTGGCAAGCGCGGGCCACTCTTCATCGCGGTGCGCGGGCCTCTCACTATCGCGGCGTCTCTTGTTGCGGAGCACAGGCTCCAGATGCGCAGGCTCAGTAATTGTGGCTCACGGGCCTAGTTGCTCCACGGCATGTGGGATCCTCCCAGACCAGGGCTCGAACCCGTGTCCCCTGCATTGGCAGGCGGATTCTCAACCACTGCGCCACCAGGGAAGCCCTACTATACCTTTTTTTTTTTTTTTTTTTTTGCGGTACGCGGGCCTCTCACTGTTTTGGCCTCTCCTGCTGCGGAGCACAGGCTCTGGACGCGCAGGCTCAGCGGCCATGGTTCACGGGACCAGCTGCTCCGCGGCATGGGCATGTGGGATCTTCCCGGACCGGGGCACGAACCCGCGTCTCCTGAATTGGCAGGCAGACTCCCAACCACTGGGCCATCAGGGAAGCCCTACTATACCTTTAAAATCACCTTACATAAAATAATCTCAGGGACTGTGGTGATCATTTTACAAGGCATAAAAATACTGAATCACTATGTTGTATACCTGAAACTAATGTAATATTGTAAATCAATTATACTTCAATTTAAAAAAATTCTTTAAATAAATAAATAAATGGTTAAAAAATCTCAGGGATAATGTTTAAATACTTACCTATTTAAAATGTTTCTTTCCTAGGTTATAGCAATTTTATGAAAGAACATTTGAGATTAAAAAATAAAATCACTTGAAACTCATTAAGGACTGCCAGAACTCCACTTTTATTTTTGCATTCTTTACGAAAAAAACGTAACCAATTACCATTTCCTTTTCTTTCCCTGCTTACTTAGCTTCAACATCAATGATCATGTATTTCAGAAACTACTGAAAGACTTCAAGTACACTGCTGCAAAGAATAGCTAATAATTGCTCCCTACATATTTTTGCTTAATCTATTTTGTAAACTGTAGTCAACTCCTGGAACATCTTAAGTAAACTACCTTTATTTCCTTAAATAAAAATGAATAATTTTAAACATCATGCAGATGAAACATTTTTAATACCTAACTTCCTTAACATAAGGTAAAACAGTCTTAGGCAGGCTGTCACTTGGAATTTTTTAAATGTCATGATAATTATGCAGGTATGGATCATATTCAGTATTTAACATATGACCAAGGTAACTAATAAGAGGTCAAAAACAAAGTTAAAGTTAAGCACAGATACTTCTTTGAAAAGCTTCTGATGTTTATTTACTTCTGCACAAACAACTTAAGTGGGAAGAGCCACTAGTATAAACCTATTTTTAGTCTCTATTATTAAAACTGCTTAAGAGTTCTTAGAACACAGAAAAACTAAATTTGAATGCATTTGTAATAGCTTAACAATTTAGGTCTTAGGATCTTTTAATGGAATGTTTGAAACCAATCATAATTCACTGCAAAGATAAATCAGAAAAAGAAAACAAACTTTTGAATGCTATGTTATAATGACCTGGACAAAACTGATTATCAACTAGTAATGATTAGCACATGCAATAGACTGAGAAATTAAATCCTCTGCTATATACTTTTGTCAGACATGAGAAAGTTTTAAATGTTCTTATTGCATTCATCTCCCACATACTCAATTTTATTTAAGACAACAGTTCTCTCCAGATTTTTGGGTTTATCAGTGCAAAGTAAAATAAAGCAATCTCAGTAGAAATGGTTTATTACAATGTTATCTTAGAAAGGCTTATTTCTCAAAATGTCCTAAAAGATGTCCAAATCATGAGAATGATCAACCTCAATGGCTTCCTCTGCATCCAACTTTGTTTCTCCGTGTCCTTCCTGTGATTCATCAAGAGAGGCCAGGGCCTCATTTGTGTCACTTGCAAAAGTCTCTCGTGATGTATCATCATCTTCTAGAAAATTTAGGCTTTTAATAGCTTGTTTCATCTTTTTTCCCAACACTTGTGTTCTTCTCTTCTTAGCAGCTTTTTTATTTTCATATTCCTTTTGATTTTCAATGTAGAAAATGTCCTACAATAAAGGAACAACTTTAGTAAACAAGAACTACCATTTATTGAAAGCCTGTTGTAAGGCAGACTCTTTATATTATCTCCATTTTCCACACACAAAAAATATTAGATTCATAATTGAACACAGAGTCCAAGATATTTAATAAATCCTCATTGCAAGTTGAGAGGATGAAGCTATGATTCAAACTCAGCCTAGTGTTAGGTCTAGGGTCCATGCTTATTATACCATATACATCAATCTATAAATGTTTTCTAAATAGAAATATACAGTAGAAAAATCATATTGTTTAGGATTTAAATAAAATATATTTTATCACAACAAAACAAAGTCTTTGGTATAATAATTTACTAACTCTGAAATGTCATCATAACCACATGTTATATGCTAAGAAACTGGCCAGGCCCGAACTGTGTGACTAAATATGATCATGTAACCTACACAACGCAAGAAAAATTCCAGCCCTTAAACACTGCTGTAATTAACATGTGAGACTGTAACTCTCTGCCAAAAACTTTTATCACAAGGCATAAAAATGATATAGTCAGCACTTGGATTCCAGGGTGCCAGAAAAAGGATTTTATAGTATGAAAATATGAGAATCTTCTACTACAGGGTTTTTCAAGTATGGCACTACTAAAACTGCAAACCAAGGAATTCTTTGTGTAGCAGTCTGCTGTGGGCATTGCAGGATGTTCAGCAGCCTACCTGGCCTCTACCCGCTAGCACACCCACCCCACCGCCAAACGGTGACAACCAAAAATACCCCTAGACATTGCCAAATATCCTCTGAGAGGCAAAACTGCCAGTGAATGAGAACGGTTCAAGTAGAAAATACATTTCCATTAAAACACTACATGGAAAAACAAAATAACTTCTGGGAACCTTGATACAGATAGATAAATATAATTTTAGAGGGTACAAAAAAAAAGGTCAGGGATCTAAAGAGAAGGCAAAAATGATGATGCTAATACAAAAAAGATTCAAAGATTTAAAAGAGAAGCTAGTACAGGCAGGACACACTTTTCGACATCCTATTATATTCTAGGAAGTGACTCTTAAAAGCTGTAGCCAAGGGCTTCCCTGGTGGCGCAGCGGTTGAGAGTCCGCCTGCCGATGCAGGGGACACGGGTTCATGCCCCGGTCCGGGAAGATCCCACATGCCGCGGAGCGGCTGTGCCTGTGAGCCATGGCCGCTGAGCCTGCGCGTCCGGAGCCTGCGCGTCCAGAGCCTGTGCTCCGCAACAGAAGAGGCCACAACAGTGAGAGGCCTGCGTACCGTAAAAAAAAGAAGCTGTAGCCAAGTCAGTTCCTATTACATTCTTAAAGTGCATAAAGTGTAAATCCCTTCTTGTTTATAAAAAACATTATGGAGGATGGTGAGATAAAGGGGGCCCTCTGCTTCGCTAAATAGTAAAAGCAGCACATGGAATTAGCAGAGGAAAGAGTAAGGAACCCCGAAATGAATGCAATAAGGGAAAGCGTCAGAATATGAGAGCTTTGATGAAGAGAAGGAATGAACGTGTTTGCTAAAGAAATGAGGATGGGGGTGGAGAAGGAGGGTACATATGTGAGAAAAAAGCGCAGGAAGGACAAAAAGGGTGAATTCAGAGGAAAATGAGGCCAGCTACCAATTCCTGAATGAGCACTTTTATGTGCCAGGCATTACGCTGAGAACTTGACACAGGTGTGAACTCTTTTCATTCACACAAGAACCTTATGAGGTGGGGATTATACTTGTTTTCAGATGAGGAAAGTGAGGCTCAAGATTAGAGCCAACAGGTAAAGGTATAAAGTCTAAACTCATAAATGATTTCTTCAAATCCATATTCTTAAACCTTAAACCTTCGCAAGAGTGTGATAATTCACAATTTTTTCAAGAGTCTACTTACCTTCAAGTGGAGCAATAGTAGAAGTATTTTCATTTTATATGGAAGCACATCCAAACATCTTGATAAAAACAATTCTAACTAGTACAATGCTTGGCAACACTAAATAAAATTACGAAGTTCCCCTTTTCCCTCCAAATATGGCAATCCTTATTAAAAAGGAATGTCATTCTCATGGGTTACGAATTTAAACAGAACTGGGATGACCCAAAGAAATGTCTTTGTAGCATATTATTAATGTTGTTACAACAAATGCAGACAACAGATAATCTGAGAGCAACTTTTTTCTCCCATCCATCTCTTTGTATAATTAACTCTGCAAGTTAAGAACCTGAAGTGCATACTATTTTCAGAGGGAGAATGTTATAGGTGGACTTATTAACTTTTTTTTTTTCTTTTAAACATAGTCAATTTTATTCTCCTTAAACCACAAAATAGAGTCTTTGGTTGTAAAAACACCACTAGCTACAGTCTTGCCAGGACGTCCTGGCTGGGGAGGGGGCAGTTAGCTGGCAGCCAGAACTCCTGAGGGGGAGACCTCTTTAAAATGCTGACAGCCAGGTGGCGGGGCCCCCACACCAAGTCGGGGGAAGCACCCCGACCCTCTAGGAGGGCACTGGGCCAGGCCCCGGTGCCGCAGCCGCACGGCGCAGCAGCTGCTGCACAGCACCACCTCCTCAGGGTCCGCGGCGCCGGCAGAGGGCCTGCCCAGAAGCACCACGGCCACCTCTCCATCCTCCTCCAGAAGACCGGGGCTCAGAGATGGCTCTGAGGACCTCAGCTCCTCAGCAAAATCTGGGGACAAGCGTCCCGGAGAGGTGCTCGTCTGGGGGCTGAGGTCTTCCCAGGGGGTCGGTGATGGGGTGGGCGTGGGCGAGGGGGCCTTGGCCAGGCACCCCAGGGGTCCCCGCTTCGCAAATTAACTTCTAACTATTCTTACTTTTTCTTTCTTCACCAACTTTGTATTGTCTAAAACAAATTATAAGGCCATATACCGAAACAAAATCAAATGAGAACAAGTTGAAAACAAGCCCACTCAGTTCAGTTTTGGCTTCCAAGTTCTACAGACTGTGATTGTTAGCAATACAGTGACTAAAAGAATAATTATAACACCATTATTTGGATGGCACATGAAATTACCTATAATAAAATTATATCTGTCTTAGGCTTTTCCCTCTAGTAACAAAGATAGTCAATCCACGCACATACAGAAAATTTGGTTAAAAAAAACCCAGAAAAATCTTAAAAGACAAAACATTTATAATCCCTCACAACAGACCAAATCATTGGTAATATTTTGGTGCTTTGACTGCCAGTCTATTGTCCCATGCCTCTTTTTCTCTATAAATTTGTACCTTGTCGTTTTAAAAAATTCAGTTATTATTGCATTTTCTAATTTTCTTAAAATTGTTTCACAAAAATAGAGGCTACAGGATAGTTGTTTTATGAATGTCCCTATTAGTCAACATTCCCCTATTATTAGATACTACAAACGTTTCTGTTTATTATAATGGAATGTTTCTGGTTGTTCAAGATAAAAATCTACTAACATTAAATCTCCTTCTCCACAATGTGTTAGAAGAAATGAATTTCAAAGATAGGTGATTCAGGTCTTCCCTGGTGGCGCCGTGGTTGAGGGTCTGCCTGCCGATGCAGGGGACAGGGGTTCGTGCCCAGTCCGGGAGGATCCCACATGCCGCGGAGCGGCTGGGCCTGTGAGCCATGGCCGCTAAGCCTGCGCGTCCGGAGCCTGTGCTCCGCAACAGGGAGAGGCCACAGCAGTGAGAGGCCCGCGTACCACAAAAAAAAAAAAAAAAAAAAAAAAAAAAAAGATAGGTGATTCAATGAAAACAGCATGGGTTTGAAGTCAGAGTCCTTCCTGTGTGATCTCAGACCTATCCTTTTTATTGCCCTGCATTTGCATATCAGGGTAATACCCAATGATAGTGCCAGGCTGATGGTGAATAAATGTTATTTTCTTCTCTCCCGCTTCTGGAAATTGTCCAAGTTTAGTTGACAAACAGCTTTTCTAGACATCACTTTATTTAACTCCTTTATAGGAATATTAAATAGGCAGGACACATATTAAAGTCCTCACTTTATAGATGAGAAAATCAAGGCTGAGGGAGAATAAGCAATCTGCTCATAGTCATATAATCACTAAATGGCAAAATTAAGATTAAAACCTAGATTTTGAATCTTAGAGAATTCTTTTCATCACATCATGCTATATCTTTGAAAAGAGTCACATTTTGCTATCTAACAAAGACCCAAGAAGAATGTTCCTTCTAAGTACACACTCTGATCAGGGGTTATACTGGGGGAGGAGGGAGAACATCATTAAGGTGTAAGCTCTGTTCTACCACTTAAAAGTTGTGTTCCCAAGGAAATTCACATTGTTATAAATTTATTATCAAAATAACTGTTCCAATGAGGAAAAAAGTAGTTACAGAGCAGAGATTTCAAATGTGCAACAGTAACATTTCCTGTAGGAATTTCAGTAACAGATTTTTAAAAAAATGACTAAAAGTGAATAGCCAGAAAAAAGAAAAAAACATTGAGTAGATGCAAAATATGCTCACATGTAGCATCAGCTCAAGAGAAAAGGTTTTTATTTTTCTGTCATCATCAGCATTACATTAGTACGGCTAAAGCACATTCCTATGACCTTTATCACCCACTGTTATAATAAAGAGAATACAAAATTTCTCAAATATTGTAGCTGTGTTGCACATGTGTACCATCTCCTTCCTATGCAAGAAGACAGTTCTCAATTTTGATCACATGTGCTAAATGCGAGTCATGTTCCTTAATTAATAAATTAAAAGGTAACTGAATTCTGAGCTGTGAAAAACCCACAGTGTATAAGATTTCCCATATGACATTCTGGTAATACAAAAATGATACTAAAATGCCTGGCTTCCAGTTTGTGAGGAATGAACAAAACAAATGTGTGAGCAGACAACAGAAGGTAGTATATTCTATAAGAAAGCCATAATGGACTCATCAAAAGGTCTAAATCATGGAGAAAAATGTAGGATTAAACAGATCAAAAGACATGTAACAAATGGGATGTGGAAATCTAGATAGGATCCTGATTTGGGGAGGAAAAAAGCTAGAAAATACATTCTTGGGACAATTCAGGAAATTGGAATAAGGGCTAGATAGATACTGGGATGATGCTATGAAACTGTTCTTATTTTTCTTAGGTGTGGCTCTGTAGGATATTGGGAGATGCTTGTTGAAGTAATTAGGGCTGAATGTCATGATGTTTGCTCCTTATTTCCCAATGGTACAGAAAAAAAATTGTATAGGTAAAGTAAGAATGTCAACATGTTAACCACCCCTGAACCTAGGTGAAGGATATATAGGTATGCATCCTGTTGCTTTTTCATCTATTCCACGTTTGAAATTTTTCATTAATAAAAAGTTGTAGGAGTAGAAAAAAAAAATTACATGCTAAGAGACCAGGAAAAATTGCCATAAAAGAAATCTTGACCTTGGCTCTGAAAGGGAAGAAAATGAGGAGGCAGAGCTTTACCAAAGGCACAAGGTTTACTTGAAAAGAGACAATGAAAAATTGGTCAGTACAAGGCAGAGAAGGTAACAGAGATCAGTAGAAAATGAAGCTAGAGGCTGAGTGGGAGTTAAATTATGATGGATCTCAAAAGTCAAGGACATTATTGTTTCTACCTTAATTTGTTCCTCACTGATACTAGGAGTGTTCTTCAGGAGATTCAGGAAAACTCCACCTGGTGTTCTTCTTCGACTACCATTCTACAAAAAGGAACAGAAAAATGATCCTGTGAAGACTCTTCCAATGAATGGTCAAAGCAACTTTTAGAGACATTCCTAAGGAGATATTAAGGTCTACAGTACCACTCCAGTTTAACTGCAGTGTCCTTCTCTCCTCTCCAGACTTCCATTTGCTCTATTTCTTTTCCCATGGCATGTATCACTTCTTGGCATACTTGAAGATACTACATTTATTCTTTACAGACTGTTTCCCTCCCACCCCCTACTACAACATAAGCTTCCTGTGTCTAGAACAGTGCCTGGCACACAGCAATAGAGAACTGTACAAGGAAAAAATGCATGCACCAAAAGAAAGTGAATTTGGACTTGCATCTTCCCAACATTCAGTAGATTTCCATTAGCTCACTGGTTTTATTACTACTGTATTATTACTACAGTATTAAAATTTTGATATAGGGAATTCCCTGGCAGTCCAGTTGTTAGGACTTGGTGGGTTCACTGCAGGGGCCCTGGATTTGATCCCTGGTTGGTGAACTAGTATTCCACAAGCTGTGTGGCACAGCAAGAAATTAAAAAAAAAATTTTTTTAAAGTAAAATATTGATATAATCTATAACTTCGTGCTCAACTGAATGAAAATCTAGGTACCTTAAACAGTGACACAAACAGGGATGCCAGTACATTCATGATTATTATAATTTGTTTTGTTGTTAACTTCTGGAACCTATGTTCACAAGCTGTTTCCTCACCCAGTGCTATCACTTCTAACTGGTTTCTTTTCTCTCTATTTCCACAGCATAATATTTAGTCTCTTGTGATGTTATTATTCAAATTCATGAGGAACAAATAAGAAGGAAGCCATTCAATCTTCATCCTCACCCTGTGCTGAAAGCTCAATTAAATGAGATCTGCAAAACCATTCATTCTATGGGATAAACTGCTACTGCTTGTGATCTGGCCCCAACCAGAGAAGTGCTCTTTATGCCATTCTGGAGCAATGAAGTATTTTTTAACTGTTTTTTCATTTTTGCTTCCTCAACCCCAGAAGCCTCTTTAGACATTTTGTTCCCTATTCACTCCTACCACCCATGAGATTTTAATACTCACAGATATACTTTATATTTATCTGTCCTTTTTACATAACAAGATTTTTGGTTTTTTTACCCCCAAGAACCAGTTTCCAAGAATGCATGAATTGGGCTTCACTGGAGGTGCAGTGGTTGAGAATCTGCCTGCCAATGCAGGGGACATGGGTTTGAGCCCTGGTCTGGGAAGATCCCCCATGCCGCGGAGCAACTAGGCCCCTGAGCCACAATTACTGAGCCTGCGCGTCTGGAGCCTGTGCTCTGCAACAAGAGAGGCCGCGATGGTGAGAGGCCCACGCACTGCAAAGAAGAGTGGCCCACACTTGCTGCAACTAGAGAAAGCCCTCACACAGAAACGAAGACCCAACACAGCCATAAATTAAAAAAAAAAAAAGCATGAATTAAATGAGCCAAAAGTAACATTTCTTTTTAAAAAAACAAAATAAATTTATTTATTTATGGCTGCATTGGGTCTTCGTTCCTGCGTGCGGGCTTTCTCTAGTTGTGGCAAGCGGGGGCTACTCTTTGTGGTGGTGCGCAGGCTTCTCATTGTGGTGGCTTCTCTTGTTGCAAAGCACGGGCTCTAGGGCACGTGGGCTTCAGTAGTTGTGGTGCATGGGCTTAGTTGCTCTGCAGCATGTGGGATCTTCCCGGACCAGGGCTCGAACCCGTGTCCCTTGCATTACCAGGCAGATTCTTAACCACTGAGCCACCAGGGAAGCCCCAAAAGTAACATTTCTGCTCACCACCACTAACTAAATTCTGGGCACTGTGGTAAGTATATGCATTATCTCATTTAATCCTTATAATAGAGGATTAATCCCATTTTATAGCTGAGACTGAGGTCTGAGAAGTATCGATAATTTAGCCAAATGTCACATCTAGTAAGCTGCACACCCAAAATTCAAAACCAGGTACCCCAAATTCCAAAACCCATATTCTCAAAATCTGAGCTTCCAGTTCCCCCCTCCAGACCTTTCTTAAAATTTCAGCCTTAATGAATCCTATAAGAGATCTGTTGTTGACTGCACACTAACAGGCTACAATTTAGGTATATTTTTTATAAGTAAAGTATTAATTGCAAAAACTGACCATACTGAATTTTTAAATTTTTTTTATACATTTATTTGTTTTTTATTTATTTTTATTTTTGGCTGTGTTGGGTCTTTGCTGCTGTGTGCGGGCTTTCTCTAGTTGCAGTGAGCGGGGGCTACTCTTTGCTGTGGTGCACAGGCTTCTCATTGTGGTGGCTTCTCTTGCTGCGGAGCACAGGCTCTAGGCACGCGGGCTTCAGTAGTTGTGGCGCACAGCCTTAGTTGCTCTGCAGCATGTGAGATCTTCCCCGACCAGGGCTCGAACCCTTGCCCCCTGCATTGGCAGGTGGATCCTTAACCACTGCGCCACTAGGGAAGCCCTGAATTTTTAAATTATTAATGAAGGTTTTTTAAAGTCTGAAACACACTGTAATAATTTATAAATAAGAGAACCAACAATCAGAGACAAGGGCATTTTATTAAAAAATCACATGAAATAATACAAAAGCAGAAAGAATGAAGCAGTTAGTCTTACCATTATAAAAAGGCCACCATTTTGTTCAACTTCAGCAGTTTCCATCAGAAGTTCAATTGCCTTTTTGTTCCCAATTATCCTCACTACTCGGGCTATCAAATCTTTCTTTGGTTCCTGCAACCTGATGAGGAACAAATGAAGTAATATTAAACTTTTTATTTGTTGCAAAAAGTTGAGGAAATCAACTTTTTTAGTTGATTTAGCTAGGAATCAATTTAGTTCCTAGCTAGAATTAACTTCTCATTCTAATAACATTTGCTTTCCAAAATCCCCAATATTTAACCTTGGAATCACTAACATGGAAACATTCCTATCTTGGGTCACCCAAGGAGATCATAACCTCCAGGATCCACCTCAAGTCTCATAACTGGCATCTTCACTTTGCCTTATTGGATTATGGCATATTTCAAAAGAAACATGCACACATAGCAAGGGGAATGCAAGCCTAAAAGCAAAAGAAGATACAACCAGTCTACTCTCATCAAAACAAATAGCAAACATATACCATGCTTTCTAAAAGTTAGCTCTCCTAACTCTAGAGATGTCTAAAAGCTTTAAAATGGATTGGATTTTTCCCTCATGGGCTCCCTGCCTCAGAACAAGGAAATAGCTAATATTTACCAAAAGCTTATTATGGGATAAGCACAATCCTAAGAACTATACATGCATTATATCTCAGTTAACTCTCTCAACAACCTTATGAAGCAGATATTATTATTTTCATTTTACCACTGAGAGGTAAAAACTCAGGGAGCCTAAGTAGGTAGCACTTCTGACATCAGAGCCCATACTCCATAGAGATGAAGGAGCATTAATATTACAGAAGTCTTACCAGTTCCCTAACCAGCCCTGGCTTCTTTTGTTTCTTCTGCTGTGGAAAGAGCAGTAGACTAGGAACAAAGGGGCTAGACTTTAGTTCTAGGTCTGACACTTATTAAATTTGTGACTTTGAGCAAGCCACACAACTACCGGGCCTCAGTTTCCTATTTGTAAAGTGAAGGCTTTGGTTTACAAAATCTCGAAGTTCCTTTCCAGAACTCAAATTCCAAACTCCCTCAGTATTTTAAAAAAATCCAGTATGAGTATTGACAGGCTTGCCTGGAAAGTAAATACTTGTTTTCCTACTAGCTATATTACTCTTGAACCTTACCTGTTTTCAGATTTGTGACACTGTTCACTAGTGATTTAGAGCTAATAAAAAAGTAAGCAAAATTTCAACTTTTTATTTATTTATTGACCTCCCCGGGCGGCTTGCAGGATCTTAGTTCGCCGACCAGGGATCAAACCCGGGCCCATGGCAATGAAAGTGCCAAGTCCTAACCACTGTACTGCCAGGGAATTCCCAAAATTTTAACTTTTAGTATTTCTTGTTAAAAATACATGAAATGGGCTTCCCTGGTAGCGCAGTGGTTGAGAGTCCGTCTACCGATGCAGGGGACACGGGTTCGTGCCCCGGTCCAGGAAAATCCCACGTGCCGCGGAGCAGCCGGGCCCGTGAGCCATGGCCGCTGAGCCTGCGCGTCCGGAGCCTGTGCTCCGCAGCGGGAGAGGCCACAGCAGTGAGAGGCCCGTGTACCGCCAAAAATAAATAAATAAATAAAAAATACATGAAATGTAAATTTACCATACATCAAGCAACTCTACTCCTATTTACCCAAAAGAAATGAAAATCTGTGTCCAAAGATGTGCACGTGAAAGTTCATAACAGCATTATTCATAATTTCCCAAAAGGGTAACAGCCGATATGGATGTGTGCATATGCGTGTGCGTGTAAATAAACAAACTGTTGATTCCTGCTACAACATGGACGAATCTGAAAAACACTGCAGTAAGTGAAAATAGCCAGGCACAAGAGACCCCATACTGTGATTCCATTAACATGAAATTTCCAAAAATGCAAATTGATAGCAACAGAAAGTAGATTAGCAGTTACGTGGGAATAGGAACAGGAACTAACTTTAAATGGGCACATGGTATGAGGGATCTTATAGGGTGATGGAAATGTTTTAAAAGTGCTTTATGGTAATCGTTGTACAACTGATAAACTTACTAAAAAAATCAACACTTGAAATGGATGAATTTTACCACATGTACACCATGCCTCAATAAAATTGTAAAAAAAAAAAAATTCATGAATGCTTGAAAGCACTCCAAAAAACCTACATGATTTAAAAGGATATGTTTTTACCTAAAGAGTTCTATAGCACTAAATGGAAAGAGTTGCTCAAAAGTTCATAAAAATCTGCAAAATTATTCTACCAGGTCGGCCCAAATTTAAGAACACCCAGCTATATTCATATAACCACATAAGCCTAGAGTTCATGCCTTGAATTTAAAAATTTCAAAAAGGAACACCATTGTCAGTGTATTTGGAATCTGTGTTATTTCTCATAAATGGAAGACAATTGGTCAAGTGCTCACTTGTAGACAAATTTAAATACTCACCTAAAAGAAATTTCATCAGCCACTTTCTCTTGAGAATCGTCCTCTGTGATCTCATATCGGCCTTTATAGTTCATTTCTAGTCTGTCTCCTAGTCTGTCTTTGACAGGTCGTTTCCTTTTGAGATGACCTTGCCCATTTTCCTCCTCCTTTGATCCCGTTTTTTTGCCACCATGCATATATTCATCTAGCTCTTTGTCTAATTCTTTTGTATGCTCTTGGGATTCCCTCTTAAGTTTCTTAGCAAGCAAATAATTGTATGTCTCGGATTCTCTGCTTCTGTCAATAGTGCCCTCCATTCCCAAGATACCAAGTTCAGTGGCCACTGCATCTTGATTCTGTTCCTGCAGCACAGCACCCCATATGTTGTTAACCTTCTTCCCTCCAGCAATAGGCGGTTTCTGGCTGCTCTGGCCAAACTGAAAAGGCTCTGGTTTGGAAGGAGTGTTAAAACATTTTTGTCGTTTGCGCTTCCAGAGAGAGCTATCATCATCTGAATCCGAAAAACTCTCCTCACTTGAATCCACACTTTTAACAGTCCGATAATGTGATACCGGAGCACACACTGTTGCAGTACTCTGGAAGGGCCTCACTGCACAGTCCCCACCTAGTGCTTTCTGCAAGTGAAAGAAAATACAATCAATTCCATAAAACACATTAACTCCACACACCATGTGCTTTTTTTTTTTTTCGGTACGCCGGCCTCACACTGTTGTGGCCTCTCCCGTTGCGGAGCACAGGCTACGGACGCTCAGGCTCAGCAGCCATGGCTGACAGGTCTAGCCGCTCCGCGGCACATGGGATCTTCCCGAACCGGGGCACGAACCCGTGTCCCCTGCATCGACAGGCGGACTCTCAACCACTGCGCCACCAGGGAAGCCCCACCATGTGCTTTTTAAAAAGTTATTTAGGGATTCAGCTGGACCATTTTGAAGGAGAAATGATCTTCAAAGATCTCTGAAACCAACTGAGGCCCTGCATTTCTAAAGGTCTACATGGAATTTCCTTTTTTTTTGCCTGCGCCGTGCGTCTTACAGGATCCCTGTTCCCTGACCAGGGATCGAACCCGGGCGGGCAGTGAAAGCGCCAAATTCTAACCACTAGACCACCAGGGAACTCCCTGGAATTTCCATTTTAAAAGCCACAAATTCATATTTCTATATAGCTAATACAGCACTTAGTTCTAAGACCCCTTTTAAAAAATTTCCAAAGCTTTTAATTCTCACCTTTAGAAGATTTTCAGTCTTTTAAGTTATTGTCAGAATGTTTGAAAATGACATACACGACGTTACTAGCAGTTAAAACAGAACTTGTTTTCTTCCTTTCCAAAGATGCCTGCCATGCATTTGATTACATCAACTGTCTTTATATGGTTTTGTGACTATGTTCCTTTTAGACTAGACAGTAAACTCCTATGTGTAAGAATCTCCGACAAATTACTTTTAAAACTGCAGAGTCCGTGGCATTAAGTTTACAAGTCATGGGTCAATCTATGTAAAACAAACTGAAAGAGACTGAAAAACAAAATATTTTGGTACCGATTTCCTAAGAAATTTCTACGCAAAAGGAATCACCTTTGCTTTTTCAACTAAACATTAAACAAAGTATTTGTTAAGTTCCTAATATGTGCTAGAAATGGGGGTGGGGTATTTTAAGTCTAGAAGGTAAGTCTTCCTATTTTGAAATAATAATGGCACTAACACTTGTCAGCCATTACTCAGGCTCCACTGAATCCTGACAGCCACCCTATTACTGTTGTACTATTATCATTCCTATTCTAAGATGGGGACACCAGGCTAAATGACCTGTCAGAGGTCACACAGTGGCGGCGCCAGGATTCGAACGCGGGTAGACTGGCACTAAAGCCTTCTCAAAAGAGCTTGCTACTCAGTAGGGCGGCCAAGACAAACGCCTGCTTCGAAACCTGGGAAGCTAACACAAAACCCAGTGCCACATTATGGCATGACGAAGCTAGGTTCCAGGGGAATATGGAAGACCAGGCCTCTGAGCAAGTGATGAACTTCATCCCTGGTCCTCACTCCCTTTCTGCTCAGCGTGCACATGAGCGCCACAGGCTGTTTGCGGGCAGAGGTCCCCAGGTTCTACATTTTCGGCAAAAAAATGCCCTTCCGAGACAACCTAGCGGCGCCGAAGTGGGGAAGCCCGTAGGTTTAGAAAACGAGGAGCGGAGCACTGGAGGCGGGGAAGAGGCAGCCGCAAGCCCGCCTCCGGGACACAGCCCGCCTCGCGGAACCCGCTTCGCAGCGAGACGCCGGGCTAGGTTCGTACGGCCTCCTATCCCCGCAACCTCCCTCGCTCCGCGCGCCGGGCCGCGGGACGCCCGCCCGCCCCTCACCCTCCCCGCCGCACCGGCTCGCGCGCCGGGCCCGGGGACGACCACCCCTCATCGCAGCCCGGGCTCCGCGCTCCGCGCTCCCGGCCCAGAGTCACCCGCACCCCCCTCCGCACTCACCGGCACCTGCAGCGGCCTGTCGCTGGGTGCCACCGTCATGTCGGAATCCGAGTCAGAAAGTTGCCCATCTTCCATGTCGCCTGCCTCCTGCGCCTCCTGCGCCATCTTCCCGCGGCGCGGTGCAGCGGGCCGAGAGGGCACTTCCGGCGGGGCGGCGGGCTGGTCCGGCTGGCTCTGACTGGTCGGGCGCCCCCGCGAGGGGGGCTGCTCCCGCCCCGGCGGCCGGTGGACCCAGACGCCTGGGTCGAGGCTCGCAGATGTTGCGTCATCATTGCAACCCGCTCGCTTAACGCTATTCTGGGAGAATGAGTCCTCGGCTGCTGCGGCACTCTGGCGCGTTCCTTACCGACCTGTTTCCGGCAAACTTAAAGATGCGCATGGATGGCAGCCATGAGGAATTTTTCCCCTGGCCTCACAACCCTCGCCTGGATGCTCTGGGCAGGCCTTCCTGCTTCCATTCTTTCTCCTCTGTGATCCACCGTGCATGTAGCTTCCCGGGGAACCTTCCAGACGGGACGTGAGGTCACCGCCCTGCTCAGACTTTCCAGGGCTTTCCTCCGCACGATAAGGCTTGAGTTCTCAGCACTGCCAGCAGAGCTGCGGGTGTGTGCCTGTCTGGTGTCCCCCCTCCGGCTCTCCAGCCACGCTGGCGCTGCTCACGTTGTTCCTCTGGCACCCTTTGTCCTTTCCCGGCCCAAGGGCTTTGCAGTTGCTGTTCCCTCTGCCTGGCTGACTCTCCAACACCCGACACCCCGTTGTCGCACAGGCTATGCTGTCTCATGATTCAGGATTCTGATTAAATGCCACCTTCTCAGAGAGGTCTTCTTCAACCACCCTCACTAAAACAGGGTCTCTCCTGTCACTCTCAAACTCTTTTTTTTCCCTCATGGCATCAATAGTCATATGTGTATTTTAAAAATTTTTTGTCTGAGCTCCCCACTAAAATGTCAGTTTTATTCGCTGTTGTTTCTACCTGCGAACATACATGACTTCTTGTATGTAAAGATGGTCAAGAAATATTTGATTTTTTTTTTTTTTGCGTAAAGGGGATCTTGTTATTTGTACCTTTTCCTATTCTGCTATCTACTTTAAAAAAGAAACAATATTGGGGTCCAGAGGTTGGGACTCCGCACTTCCACTGCTGGAGGCTGGGTTCGATCCCTGGTCTGGAGATAAAATCCTGCAAGTCGCGAGGCGCGGCCAAAAAAAACAATATAGAAGTTTATTTGGACACCTTTCTATACCAGAATATAAAGATCTAGCTCCTTCTTTTTAATGACTCCCTAGTTTTCCATTGCATGAAGGTAGCCTCATTTTTTAGTCTCTGATGGTTGTGTTTTGCAATGAACGTGTCTTTTTACAAACTTGTTTTATTATTTCCTTAGGATATGTCTCTAGACTGTATGGAAAAAAATGAATTTAGATTTTTGAAATGTGAATTTAATACCTATAAAGGAATTTGGAAGTCACCTGGTCCAATTTATTTTGACAACTGAAGAGAGTTTACACAGCTAAGCTAGTGAAGACCTGCGTCTTGATTCCAGGTCTCCTAATTCTTAGACAACTTTATTATTTTACCTTTTCTGCATAGAATTACAATCCCCCTACAACTGATTTTTGTGCGTGGTGTGAGGTAGGAGTACATTTTCATGTTATTATTAACATTTTACTATGTGGTATGGGAGGCAGCTAAATACCGTAGAATGCATAAAATAGCCAGCCCCTCACACTAGAGACTTTCTCCAGTGTTTTCCACCAGAAGAGTTTTAGTTCTTACCTTTAGGCCTATGGTCCATTTTGACTTAATTCTTATTATCTAGCGGGAAGTAAAAGTCAAGTATCCTTGTTTTGTGTGTGTGCCTGAATATCCAAATAATATAGCACTATTTGTTGAAAAGACTATTCTTTCTCCCTTGAATTTCTTTGACACCTTCATTGAAAATCGACTATATATATGAAGGTTTATTTTTGAGTACCCTATTCTGTTCCATTGATCTTTAGGTCTATCTTTACACCAATGTGACACTTTCTTGATTACTGTAGCTTTATAACAATTGTAAAATTGTTATAATAATTGTTAAAATTAGGTAATGTAAATTTGTTCTTTTTTTTTCCAGAACTGTTTTGGCTATTCTAGATCCTTTGCCCTTCCATTTAAACTTTAGACTCTGCTTGCCAATTCTGGTATCTTGGTTGGAATTGCATTGAATCTACAGTTTAATTTGGACATTGGGGAGACTATCTTAGCCTGATGCCATTGAATGCAGGAATCATATACTGCTAATCAATAACTCTTCTTCTTCTAAATTCTGGGCTCCTAAACCACTAGATAGGTAGTATATACCCTGGGAGAGAATGCAGTGATTAGAGGATGTGAATGGTTGGTCCTTTCTGAGAATAATTTTCCCCATCAAGTAATAAGCCAGCATTTTAGTTGCAGCATCATTTTTTGGTTAGCTTGATTAATATGAGCCTGCCCAGAGCAATAGTTAGTGTCATTCACTCATGCTCTGTTAAATCAGATTCTGAGTTTACAATAATGAAATTTTATGTGATTTCTCCACTTTACTGCTGCCTTGGGGCAAACGTGCATTATCAGATCAAATCCCTCCGCCTTCTGGCCAGCTATTGTTGAAGAACAAAGACAGCTAGTATTCATGAAGACTTCCCAAGCACAGGTCATTTGTACTTATGTTGTGACTCCAAAGTCTTTGTTATAACCACCCTATGATGCCTTTGATAAGTCATTTGAAAAGCAGAATTGGCCATTTGCTAACTTCTCCACTTTCCATAGAGAATTGGATCAAGGTGTCCTGAGTTTAGTCAGTACATTTAAATTTCTATAGGGCTTTGCAGTTTTTACATATACTTTCAAGTACGATCCATTTAATTCTTTTGCAAGTGGAAAATATGCTTTCATATGATTCATTTAATTCTATCTCTTCGTGCTTTGCCCCATCAAAATTCATCGATGGTGATTTTTCCTGACCTCTTATTGGCAGGCTAAGTGAGTTTTGAAAAAAGAAGGTAGAAGAGAGATGCAATCCCTATTTTCCATATAGGCAGTTGCTGGTGTCTATCATCCCAGAACTGGTTTAGAGAGACAGCCATGAACCTCTCTTCTTAGTGAAGAGAAGGAAGTTAACATTCCTTGAGAGCATTATGTGTTGCTTCTAAAATTTAGTGCATCTGTAAATGCCTTTTCATTTTTTGAATCAAATGGAGGGGAAGAGAATGGAAGGATGTGGTGTTAGGATACGTGTACAAAGAATCTTACTAGCAGCCCAGAAAGTGAGGAGAATTAAATTCTCCATTAAAATGTTTGGAAATTAAAATGAAGGAAATTAGTTCTTCAGTCCTAGGGGTGGATGGAAAACAGTAGCTGGGTTGTTGATAGAGGTTACCAGTGCTGGACAGGGTATCCTTGCTTTCTACCGCAGAGGTGTGTTTATAGTTTCATTTTTTCATTGATGTAAATGTATGTGAGCCTGGTAGGATGCTGGGAATTGTGGAGCCATGCAAGGATGAGTCAGAGATGGTCCTTGCCTTAATGGGGAAAAATATAACATTTTCAAGTGGAAGCATCATTCAGGTATCTCCAGCACTTAACTACAGTTTCTGATAGGTGCTTGATACATGCCGATTTCAACATGGTTTGTTGAAATCATTTGTGTCATAAGGATGGAACAGATAAAGCTCAAGCATGAATGCAGAGATGGAAGGAAGGGTTTTACAGGTTGAGGGAACAGCAAGGGCAAAGACACTGAGAGGAAAACACAGGCTTTGTATAGAAACATACAATGACTGTCTGGTTGCAGTGTGGAAGGCCACAAGGCAAGTCCACTTGGAATCACTGAGACACCTTATTAATTCAATTGATTTGAGAGTGTGTGTATATTTTTAACTCATGCCTAAATCATGCTGACTGAGATGGTGCTATTTCCCTTATATAGAGTAAGCCCAGTTATTGTGGAATTAGATGGAAGATGGGATGGTGGAGGGGTGGGGTTGGGGTGGAAAGAATATTGCAGGAAGAGGTGGGATGAATTGGGAGATTGGGATTGACATATATACACTAATATATATAAAATGGATAGCTAATAAGAACCTGCTGTTAAAAAAAAAAAAGTAACCCCCCCCCCAAAAAAGTTGCAGGAAGATAGAAGAAATGGAGAATAAAGGAAATTGATCAAAACTGTCTTTGTTCTTCAAAAGCAAGAATATGCCCAGGCAGGATATTTAAAGGGAAATGCCACAATTTAATATTTTTCATTCTTTAGAAAACTCTAATTTATAATTTAACAAAGTGGCGAAAACAAAAAATCCTCTCTCCTCCACCAAAAACCCTCCTCCTTTGGCTACTCCAGGAAACAGCAGTCACCATCACTTTGGGAACTGGTTAGAAATACCGACTCTCAACTTACCTCAACATAATAAAGGCGATATATGACAAACCCACAGCCAACATCGTTCTCAATGGTGAAAAACTGAAACCATTTCCACTAAGATCAGGAAGAAGAAAAAGTTGCCCACTCTCACCACTATTATTCAACATACTTCTGGAAGTTTTAGCCACAGCAATCAGAGAAGAAAAAGAAATGAATCCAAATCAGAAAAGAAGTAAAGCTGTCACTGTTTGCAGATGACATGATACTATACATAGAGAATCCTAAAGCTGCTACCAGAAAACTACTAGAGCTAATCAATGAATTTGGTAAAGTAGCAGGATACAAAATTAATGCATAGAAATCTCTTGCATTCCTATACACTAATGATGAAAAATCTGAAAGAGAAATTAAGGAAACTCTCCCATTTACCATTGCAACAAAAAGAATAAAATACCTGGGAATAAACCTACCAAAGGAGACAAAAGACCTGTATGCAGAAAACTATAAGACACTGACGGAAGAAATTAAAGATGATACAAACAGATGTTCTTGGATTGGAAGAATCAACATTGTGAAAATGACTAAAGTACCCAAAGCAATCTACAGATTCAATGCAATCCCTATCAAACTACCAATGGCATTTTTCACAGAGCTAGAACAAAAAAATTTCACAATTTGTTTGGAAACACAAAGACCCCAAATAGCCAAAGCAATTTTTTTTGTTTTTTGCGGTACGCGGGCCTCTCACTGTTGTAGCCTCTCCCGTTGCGGAGCACAGGCTCCGGACGCGCGCAGGCTCAGCAGCTATGGCTCATGGGCCTAGCCGCTCCGCGGCATGTGGGATCCTCCTGGACCAGGGCACAAACCCATGTCCCCTGCATCAGCAGGCAGACTCTCAACCACTGCGCCACCAGGGAAGCCCAGCTAAAGCAATCTTGAGGAAGAAAAATGGAGCTGGAGGAATCAGGCTCCCAGACTTCAGACTATACTACAAAGCTACAGTAATCGAGACAGTATGGTACTGGTACGCAAACAGAAATGTAGATCAATGGAACAGGATAGAAAGCCCAGAGATAAACCCACACACATATGGTCACCTTATTTTTTATAAAGGAGGCAAGAATATACAGTGGAGAAAAGACATCCTCTTCAATAAGTGGTGCTAGGAAAACTGGAAAGCTACATGTAAAAGAGTGAAATTAGGGGCTACCCTGGTGGTGCAGTGGTTGAGAATCTGCCTGCCAATGCAGGGGACACGGGTTCGAGCCCTGGTCTGGGAAGATCCCACATGCCACGGAGCAACTAGGCCCGTGAGCCACAACTACTGAGCCTGCGCATCTGGAGCCTGTGCTCCGCAACAAGAGAGGCCGCGATAGTGAGAGGCCCACGCACCGTGATGAAGAGTGGCCCCCACTTGCTGCAACTAGAGAAAACCCTTGCACAGAAACAAAGACCCAACACAGCCAAAAATAAATAATAAAAATAAAAGGAATTCCCTTAAAAAAAAAAAAGAATGAAATTAGAACACTTCCTAACACCATACACAAAAATAAACTCCAAATGGATTAAAGACCTAAATGTAAGGCCCAACACTATAAAACTCTTAGAGGAAAACATAGGCAGAACACTCTATGACATAAATCACAGCAGGGAGGGGGCTTCCCTGGTGGCGCAGTGGTTGAGAGCACTACGGTGGTTGAGATTCACAGCAGAATCCTTCCTGACCCACCTCCTAGAGAAATTGAAATAAAAATAAACAAATGGGACCTAATGAAACTTAAAAGCTTTTTTTTTTTTTGGAGAAAATAATTTTTATTATCATTTTTTTCTTTTACAAATACACCGAAGAGTCATGCAATGCTGTCAGCATTGGACGCAATCCTGGGCCACAAGTCTGCACATTCCTTTGCAACTGGTCCTGTGATGGCAGAACCTTTCATCTCGCCTTTATTGTTTACTATGACCCCTGCGTTATCTTCAAAATAAAGAAACACACCATCTATTCTCTGGTATGACTTTCGTTGTCGAATTACCACTGCAGGATGTACCTTCTTTCTGAGCTCTGGTTTGCCTTTCTTGACTGTGGCCATCACCATGTCACCCACACCAACAGCAGGAAGTCTATGCAGTTGTTCCTTGATCCCCTTCACAGAGATGATATACAGATTTTTGGCTCCTGTGTTGTCAGCACAGTTGATCATGGCTCCAACTGGAAGACCCAAGGAAATCCGGAATTTCGCACCAGAGGACCCACCACGTCCTCACTTCGACATCTTGAACGCCGGAAAGGGACAAAAAGGAAGTAGGTATAAAGGACACTGAGATCTCAACGCCAACGCCCCGCCCAATCTGGTCACGTCGAAACTTAAAAGCTTTTGCACAGCAAAGGAAACCATGAACAAGACGAAAAGACAACCCTCAGAATGGGAGAAAATATTTGCAAATGAAGCAACTGACAAAGGATTAACCTCCAAAATATATAAGCAGCTCATGCAGCTCAATATCAAAAAAATAAACAACCCAATCCAAACATGGGCAGAAGACCTAAATAGACATTTCTCTAAAGAAGATATACAGATTGCCAACAAACACATGAAAGAATGCTCAACATCACTAATCATTAGAGCAATGCAAGTCAAAACTACAATGAGTTATCACCTCACACCAGTCAGAATGGCCATCATCAAAAATTTACAAACAATAAATGCTGGAGAGGGTATGGAAAAAAGGGAAACCTCTTGCACTGTTGGTGCGAATGTAAATTGATACAACCACTATGGAGAACAGTATGGAGGTACCTTCAAAAACTAAAAATAGAACTATCATACGACTCAGCAATCCCACTACTGGGCATATACCCTGAGAAAACCATAATTCAAAAAGAGTCATGTACCATAATGTTCATTGTAGCTCTATTTACAATAGCCAGGACAATGGAAACAACCTAAATGTCCATGGACAGGTGAATGGATAAAGAAGATGTGGGGCTTCCCTGGTGGCGCAGTGGTTGAGAGTCCGCCTGCCGATGTAGGAGACACGGGTTCGTGCCCTGGTCCCGGAAGATCTCACATGCCGCGGAGCAGCTGGGCCCGTAAGCCATGGCCACTGAGCCTGCGCGTCTGGAGCCTGTGCTCCGCAACGGGAGAGGCCACAACAGTGGGAAGCCCGCATACCACAAAAAAAAAGAAGATGTGGCACATATATACAATGGAATATTACTCATCCATAAAAAGAAATGAAATCGAGTTATTTGTAGTGAGGCGGATGGACCTAGGGTCTGTCATACAGAGTGAAGTAAGTCAGAAAGAGAAAAACAAATACCGTATGCTAACACATATATATGGAATCTAAAAAAAAAAAAAGGTTCTGAAGAACCTAGGGGCAGGACAGGAATAAAGACACAGACTAGAGAATGGACTTGAGGACACGGGGAGGGAGAAGGGTACGCTGGGACAAAGTGAGAGAGTGGCATGGACATGTATACACTACCAAATGTAAAACAGATAGCTAGTGGGATGCAGCCGCATAGCACAGGGAGATGAGCTCGGTGCATGTATATGTATGTATATGTATGTATATGTATAGCTGATTCAGTTTGTTATAAAGCAGAAACTAACACACTATTGTAAAGCAATTATACTCCAATAAAGATAAAAAAAAAATACAGCAGGAAAAAAAAAAAAGAAATACCGACTCTCAGACCCTAGTCTGGACCCACCAGATCAAAATGTTCATTTAACACGATGGCCAGGTGATTACTCGCACATTTCAGTCTGACAAGGCCTGCTCTAACCTACTGTATTGTAGAGCCAATATTTTGCTGAAAAAAAATTCTAGCTGCTGCCGCTGTTCCCAGTCTCTTTCACCAGATGGCAGTAGCCCGTTCACTTCCTCCCAGCCCCACTGTTTCAGGCCGGTGTTAAGCTCCGGGTTACAGCTCCGGGCTCTTGCGGAAGATCCAAATAGGCAGGGGGACGCCGAGGGAGGGGGCGGACCCTGTGGGCGGGACTGGACCTGCCCAATGGGTTCCTCCGGGTGGGGGGCGGGGCCCTATTTCAGCTGCTCCTTGGAACGCAGGCGCAGTGCGCCTCCCTGGTTCAGTATGTGGCGTGTTCCCCGTCTGCTCTGCGTGTACGTTGCAAGGAAGAGCAAGCTCACGGGACCTTTGAACAGGCCTGCCGCCTTCATGTCCACTCTGCTCATCAATCAGCCCCAGTATGCTTGGCTGAAGGAGCTGGGGCTCCGCGAGGACAACGAGGGCGTGTATAATGGAAGCTGGGGAGGCCGGGGAGAGGTATGCGGGTGTCCCGGGCAATCTCTGCGGCCTCACTTCGCCCCGGGAGGCCGGACACGCACTGCCCAGCTCGAGTCCCCACGGACGCTGTCGGCGGTTGTACTGGGTGGAAAGTTTTGAAGTCCACAGTAAAAGTTTCCTCACGTAGAATGTCTTAAAAATACCGTTAGATTTTAGGTCCCGTGTGTTATGGAGAATCGAGTTCATTTTGGAGCTGGTTGGGGTTGAAGTTCCCCCGCATACTTGAAACCGTGCCGGCAGAGTTCGGCACTCTAGTGAGAACTGCCACACGCTTAGCGGTGGAAATTATCGGAATTTTGTGCTTGACTGTGGCTCCTCACATGTGAGGTGCGCCACAGGTACTGTTTTACAGTATAGTTTTGTCTTGTCTTTTCTGAAATCCTTTGGAATGCAAGCTCGGACTTGCTGAAATCCTATCATGTTTTCATTGGGCTCTGAGCTTCCTTGAGGGCTGTGTTTTCAGCGTTTCTCTATTTCCAGAGCCTGACACCGTGCTTGACACCCAGTTAATGTTCAATAAAATGTTTTATAGAGTAGTATGGAAAGGTTAGGTTATTATCACCTAGATTTTTTTGAGAGCTGCATACAAAAGAAGGCTTTTATAAGAAAATGTTATGTAACATTCTGATAGTTTGTTGAATGAACCTGCTTTGTTAGAGGAAACACATCTTTTAGTTATCTGTGACTGTAGGAGATGCAGGCGGTTTTAATTGTTCCCCAAATCCCCCCTCCCCCATTGGTGGTTTCAGCCTGTTTTTCCTGTGGTATCCAATCATTAGATTCATGGATAAATACCCTCTCCTGAAAGCCTTTTTTAAAAGCTACACCTGGGTTCTTTCTTTATAATTGACCTCTCCAGTTTGTGTGGACACAGGCCTTTCCCATGGTTGTCTAGCTTTGGCCATTTCACCCCTTACCAGAGGGTGGGCAGAGTAAGGGAGAGAGGGAATAAGTTAAACTTGTAACTTTGCTCTGTTGTTAATGGAAATAGAGGCAAAATAATGGATTACATTTAGGCTTTTGTTTAAATACCTAGTATTTAGAATGGTGAAGGTGGGTTTTGCAGAAAAGGTTGTTCTGAATGTTCAGGTCAGAAATGAAAGCTCTGTAGAGTCGCTTATTTGTAAAAAGTTAATGTAAAGGTTCTGAGTTTGAATATTGTGTCTTAGTCTCTTTTTTCCCCTTTTTTTCTTCCCCCATTTGATCTGCTCCCCCAGTTTGGGATTACATTTTCTATTTATGGTGGTCGTCTTTTTGTTTTAAGGTTATCACCACCTATTGTCCTGCTAACAATGAGCCGATAGCGAGAGTCCGACAGGTAAGTGGGTTTGTTTTTTTTTTTAAATGCAGAATGCCCACTGGGAGTTTGTGCCAGTGATGACGAGCAATACAACTTTTCAAAGTCAAAGAATAATGTTTCTTTTTAATGTAACATTTAAGAATATCTGAGGGAGACTGTCGATGGGGGTTTGTGTGCCCCAGAAAAGGTGAACCCTAGAGAGGACTCGGGAGGGGGTCCATTGAAGGCCATGCTTCTGGATCACCTGGGTACTTTTGTTAGAATGAATGTTTTGACCTCTTAAATCTGGGTTGGAGCCTGAGGTTCTGAATTTCTAATCCACGTCAGGTATTGCTCACAGATGAGGCTCCTGGACCTCGCTTTGAGAAGCAAGGTTTTAAAAAGCACAGATTCTGACTTACTGAATTCCAGCAAGTTTTTGGAAGTGTAGGCTGTGAAAATCATTTTAAACCACAAATCTTAGGGTCAACCAGAGATTTTACAATTCTTTTCCAAAAATCTGTGTTCTTAGAAGATCATCACTGCCCTTTCCTTTACCCTTTGTCTCCCTCCAAATCTTTATTTAGGCCAGCATGGCTGACTATGAAGAAACTGTAAAGAAAGCAAGAGAAGCATGGAGAATCTGGGCGGATGTAAGTATGGAGGCCATGGCACGATTACCTACTGTAATGACGGTGAGATAAGAGACATCTGATGAGCAGGCCAGTGCCCCCTTGCTGAAACAGGAGCTCCTGGGGGCTGCAACTATCTCCTCTGCCTTCAGTAATTTGGTGATTTTAAAGGGAATAGAACTCTACTAATGTAGCATAAATTTGATCTATGAACACTTTACTCTCCAACTGAAGTTACTTGAATTTATAATTAAGCAAAGAGAAAGGAATATCTATCCTAAAAATACCTGTATGCTCCTTCTCCCTGCCAGTTTTTTCGGGAGTGAGGGTATCTTAGCAATAGGTCGACATTCCTGGCTCAAATGGCAGTGGTGGCAGTGGCCCCTCTTACCGGGCCTAGGCTCCAGTTCCTCAACAGTCTGATGAGGCTTTGAGGCCGGTTCTGCCTTCTTTGTCTGTCTCCACCAGGAGTTCTGTGAGCTGGTGTACGGATTTTGACTGGAGCTGGGCCGGGCCACAGTGAGCTATCACTAGATAAGGGCCTAGGTCTGGAGGAGGGGAGAGTAAAGAACTGGCCTAGTCTGGATCTCTCAGGCCTCCCTCACCTCCCCCACCCTGAATATCCCTTTTGGTCTTCAGCTGAAGGCCCGAAGCAGCAGGAATATCCGGTCGGTTAACCCAGCTCTGCCCCTGGGTATGTTACTTCACCTTAGTGTGCTTTGTCTTGTAAAAAGGGGAGACCAGGTGTGCTTACCTCTTGAGTTATTGTGAGGGTTAAATGAATTAATCATTTAAAGTGCTTGCAGATAGGGGCGAACCTCCGTACCCGTGAGCTTGATTTCTAGAACCATGTGCTGCTGGGTTTGTGACTGCTGAGCCTCAGTGGTTTTTTGTTTTTCTCCTGAATCTGTGATTGCTGTGGGGAGTTGGGGAAGGGCAGACTCTCCAGGAGAGCCCTGGGTTGGATGCAGGGTTATTGTCAGCCAAGAGACCACCTCTGTGCAAAGTAGGAAGAACATCTCTTTAATTCTGGCTAAGTTATGCTCAGAGTTCCATTATATACAATCAAAAATATCCTTCAACAAAGAAAATACCACTTCCAGAAGTAAGCAGTGTGCTGAGTAAAGTTCGCCTTAGCAGGTTAGAGAATTGTGACCAAAGCTGTGTCAAATTATTTTAAGTCAGCCGGTTCTACCTCTGCGGGCCTCACATCTGCAGATACGGAGTGCTGACTGTTCTCAGCCACTCTATGTAAGGGATTTGAGCATCCGCAAGTTTTGGAATCCGTGGGGGTCCTGGAACCAATCTCCTGTGGATACTGAAGGACAGTTGTACTTTTTTTTTTTTAATAGACTTTATATTTTAGAGCAGTTTTAGGGTGAAACTATAGGGGAGGAAAATTTTTTATTCTCTGCTAGGTTCTTTGGCTGTTCTAATAATTAAATCAGCATACAGCAGATTGACAGGAGAAAAACAAATTTTAATTTTGTGTGAGGGGGAGACACAAAGATATGAGACCCAAAGGCAGTCAGGCAGTTGAGGCTTATATACCATCCTGATCTAAGGAAAGGGGTGGGGGCCCTGGGGCTTCAAAGAAGAGGAGGACAAATCTCAGGAACGTGAGAAGAGCAAGTGTTTGGTAACAAATGTTTTCCCTCATGCAGATAAGTCAGATATAAAAAGTTACCTCTGGCGATGGCTCCTGGTATAGGTCCACTTTCTAAGTTCTTGTAGGCGGTTAAGGAGGTGTTGGAAATCTTTTACGAGTCTACTGTGCTTTGACTGCCTTTAGCTCAAAATAATGCCAAAGAACATGCCAGACGGGCCCATTGTGGGGTGGCTTGAACCCCTTCAACGGAAGGATGATCAGTAAGTGTAGAGTTCCTTACTCTCCATCACTTCTGCAAGTTTCCTGTATTAATACCCTGCATTAGTGTGGTACGTGTTAATTGGTGAGCCAATATGGACACATTAGTATTAACAAGTCCATAATTCACATTAGGATTCACTCTTTGCATGTACTATTTTGAATGCTAGTGAAACTTTTGACCAGAAACTTCCATTATATGTGTTTCTTTACCCACAGTAAATACAATCTTGTTTGAAAAAAGATTTGTGTGAATTCAGGGTCTTTTCTTTCTCTGAACTGGCTTTTAGGTTAGTCTTGGCTTTGCCCGAGGGGGTGGCAGCTGGCATTGTGATTCTTTCTTTAAAATCGTGCTGTACTTTGTTGTTGTTGCTACTTTTTGAATTCAGGTTCTTACTTGGTGCCTGCCCTTTACTCAACTGGGCCAGCCTCTGCACCTAACATTCTTACTATTTCTGCTTTTACTTGTTAGACCTCTCAGTAGAGTCGGGGTGCAAAGTGGGAACAGGTGGCTTTCCTGGGTGATGGTAAAATCAGTTGGGAATCCCACTTGTTAGAATTTGAGTTAAGCAATTGAGTCCAAAGTTTAGGGAAGAAGCAGAGCCTTTCCTAACTGTGCCTCTGGACTCCTGCCAGCAGGGCTGCTGGTTCTCAAACAAGAACAGACCAAAGCTTGATCCCCTCCTGGTATATACACTTTTCCTCTTGGATGCTCACTCATGTGGGGCTACTTCTGCTTGGTCCTGACCTTTCTGGATGGCCTTGCCTGTGAGGACAAACCACGGTTTCGTTTAGTTCATTTGTGTTAAACCTGGAATTTTTCAAAGGGAACTTTGTCTCCTTTTTCCTTAAAAAAAAAAAAAAGTATGAAAATATGAAAAAGTAGTTATAAAAACATTTCTTTCTCTTAACTAAAACTAACTACAGGGAACCTGGTTGGGACTTCTCACTCTTGCTTTCTTTCATGAGCTGTTTAGTCTGAATGCCACCTGTTTCTGCCTCTCTCCATCCGCTGTGTGTGTCATCATTTTCTCCATTTCTGGTGAGGAAGTGCCAGAGATGACAGGAACTGTGAATGGGGCTCCTCTAGCTGAATAAAAGGATACCAGATACTTGGTAACTCTTTAACATGGGTGGGTGTCTTTGTAGTACTTCCCCAAGGGCTCAGCTGATACTTCCTCAGTGGTCATAGTTGTCTCCTATGGCTGCCTTTGACGCTCATTCTAAATCTAACTTCACGGTGAGATGTGTAGGGACAAGGGCTCTCGTTTGCCATCTCAGGAGGGTCTGAGGTTATTGATGCCCCGTCACGCCGGGACTGATCCAGCCCACACGGGGAATATGGCTGTATTCCTGGTTTCCCGCTCCCGCCTCACATCCCTCACCTCATACCTAATCCTGCCTTTCTTCTCATCTCTTGCTGCTCCTACTAATCATCTTGGAAGCTGGAGGAAAAAGAAAAAAAAAAAAGCCAGGTTTGAGAGCTCTGGGATGGAATGTAGTTTAAAGCGTGGGTGGTGGTTCTAATATGTAGCCAGGGTTGAGACTTGATCAATTACCAAGCCTTAAACACTTGGAATTCTATTTCTCTCTATTGCTATTTTTGTGGTCCAGACAGCCACCATCTCTTATCTGGCCTCATTTCCTGCCTGAGTCTTTTCTCCCTCCAATCCATTTTCTATACCACATTTAGAGTGGTATTTTAAAAAGCACTGTGATTTTTCTTCCCACCATATGAAACCCTCTAGTGATTTCCCCACTGCTCTTTGGATCCTTTACATAGTCCTTGGCAGTGTGGCCCCTACATTCCTCTCCTACCTCTTTGAAGTCTTTATAGTTTTCCAGAATCACCGTGTTCTCTTGTCTTTTAGCCTTTGCGTATGTTATGCTCCCTGTCCCCCATACTTTCTCTACCTCTTCAGCTGGTGAACACCAGTCATGCTTTAGGTCTTAGGTCTCAACTCTAAACTTATTCTTTTTTTTTTTGCGGTACACGGGCCTCTCACTGTCGTGGCCTCTCTTGTTTCGGAGCACAGGCTCCAGACGCGCAGGCTCAGCGGCCATGGCTCACGGGCCCAGCCACTCCGCGGCATGTGGGATCTTCCCGGACCGGGGCACGAACCCGCGTCCCCTGCATCGGCAGGCAGACTCTCAACCACTGCGCCACCAGGGAAGCCCTCTAAACTTCTTTAAAAAGCCTCCTTCCTCCCCACCTCCTTGCCCGCAAGTAATGCTAGGCTAACACTCATAGGTGGTCCAGTTGTGCAGTCTAGCTCCATCACGGTGCTTACCACATGAAATTGTAATCTCCTGTTTTGTTTCTACCACCCTCACTCGACCATTGGCTCTAGGGGGCATGAATCGTAGCTGACTTGTTTCCCTAGTATCCCGGGGGTTAGCACAATATCTGGCACATAGAATGTGTGCAGTAAGTGGTGGTCGAAAGACTGATAGAATAAATGTGCTTAGAATAGCTATGTGTACTGAGTTGGCCATTCTGAGTTGAAATTAACCAATTTGCTAAGTTTATAAATGTGTGGGCTAAATTCGATCAAAACATTATTAAACCCATTCCATGCCTTAGAAAATACAAAGGATCTGTGCTACTTCATTTAATGTTATAATTTTTGTTTACTGTTTCTGAAAGTGTGCAGGTATCGTAAAAATGGCAAATATCCACATACAAAATGTGGAGAATGAAAGTCTCTTATGATTCCATTTCCCAGAAATGACAACTGTTAATATCTTTTATATTCCTTCAAACTTAATGCATATGGTAAGTAAACTTTTGCTTATCTTGCTATTTTTATGGCTTTTAAAAGTTTGTCCTTATAAATCTATTCTTCTTAGAGAGTGTCAAGCATTCCATTTTATGGCTATTCCATAATAAACCAATCATATACCGATGGACATTTAGCTGGTTTCTGTTTTCTCTACTGGAAACAGCACTGCAGTAAATGCTGTTGTACCTCTACTTCTGCACACTTATGTATATACTCAATTTCCAGAAGTAGAACTGCCTATTCAAAGCAGGGGACATTTTAAATGTTAATAGAATACCAAGCTACCCTTGAGAAAAGCTATACTAAGACATTTGGGGTACATCTGGGAAGGAGAGAGAGTGAAGAAGAGCCCTGAGCTCACGGTCAAGCTCTGGGAGGCCTCTCTGTGAGGAGGGCATGGGGGGACTGGCAGCAGCCTGGGGGGATGGGAATGGTCCTGTTAGTTGCCTTTCAAGGGAGAGGTGGAATAAATCAGGAAGAGCTGGAAGGGAGAGAAGGGGTGACATCGTAGGTGGCGAAAGTATGTCTCCATTCATGCATCACATCTCAAACTTAATATGGCCCAACCTGTACTCCACCTCCAAAAGAAAATCCTGATGCTTCTTCTGAGTTATCTTCATCCCTGTAATTCTACTTCCATCTACCTAGCTATTCAAGCCAGAGACCTGGGAGTCATCCTTAGTGCTTTCATTTCCCATACCTGTTCCATTAGTGCGTTCTGTCCATTCTACTTCCAAAATAGATTCTGAATCCACTTTTTGTCTCCCTTGCTTCTATCTTAAGGCTCATTCACCAGTATTTTTTGCCTAGGCTAGTAGAACATGTTCTTAGTTGGTCTCCCTGCTTCTACTCTTTTCCCCTCCAACTTATTCTACACCCATCAAGGCACTGATCTTAGAAAAGTTCAAGCGAATCATCTTATTCTGCCTCTTAAAAACCATTAAAGACTTCCCATTGCACCTGGAGTAAAATTCAGACTCCTTAAAGCTCCTTCTAGCTGTAGGCGTAGTGTCCTCCTCAGTCAGCCCCTCATATATGATAGGCTTTTATTTTCCATGGGTCTCTTACACGTTTTTCTTTTCCTTGGGAAGAATATTCCTATGGTTGACTTTTCCCAACCTTAGGTTTCAGCTTAAGTCTCACCTTGGAGATTTGGGTTGACAGCCTTTTAGGTAAAGTAATGTACCCGTTTATCCTCCAAGCCTGCTGTTTTCTCTTAGAACCCTCTTTATTTCCTTGGTCTTTATAGCCCTTGTGGCACTTCGTATTTATTTGTTGCCTCCCCCCGCCTGTTATTAGTACCATGACTGCTGCTAGATAATAATTATTAGCTCCATGAGTGCCTCACTTATTTTAGCCCCGGTGCCTAGTACTGCTGTTGTCACATAGTATGTAGGTGCTTAGAAGTATTTGGTGAGTGAGTGGTACTATTTGAATGGATTATGGAATACCAGCTTTGTAAGTAAGCTGAATTCAGGGTCTGGGCATGCAGTCAGTTTGACCCATATGAAAATACTTCTGGGAATCATAAAGGGTTACAGGTATGTAAGGCATTCTGAGCTTTCTGGAGCCATCCCCAAAAGTTGTGTTCAATCTGAATTTCTCTATGTACTTAGCACGGTCCTTGCCTCACCAAGAACGTATCATCTGGATGTTTTTTTGGTCTGTGGTATGGGTTTTGGGGCCTGCCATGTCACAGTCTTGATGGGATCAAAACAGTTGTCTTTGATGTGCTTGTACTTTGTTCTCTTATTGCACATTTATCTAATACTTACTGTGTTATAGACACAAGCTTACACTTTGAATCAGACACTAAAATTCCACTGTTTTTTTAGATTCCTGCTCCAAAGCGAGGAGAAGTAGTGAGACAGATTGGTGATGCCTTGCGGGAGAAGATCCAAGTACTAGGAAGCTTGGTAAAGTATTTTTGTAGTAAATATACAATCCTTCGAGTGAGGAATAAGGCTATCTTGTCCTCCTGTGTATAGGATTGTGATTTTTTTTTTTTTTTTTTAGATTGTGATTTTTAAGAAGAGTAATTTATATATTTCAAAAATCTTTTCTTTAGAGGGAAGATTAACAAAATGGACAGGAAAAAGTGAAGACAATTCTTGGGTTTTAAAATTCTTCAGAAAAATAAGAACACACTTGATGAAGTTTATGAGCATCACAAAACAAACAAAATATGTTTTGATTTCCCCACCATAGATTTAATCTTTAAAGTATGAATTCCCTTGGAAAAATACGGCTTGGTCTTTTGTATTTTTAGGTGTCTTTGGAGATGGGGAAGATCTTAGTGGAAGGTGTGGGAGAAGTTCAAGAGTACGTGGATATTTGTGATTATGCTGTTGGCTTATCTCGGATGATTGGGGGACCCATCCTGCCTTCTGAAAGTAAGCAATGAAGTCAGTTCAGCTAAGAGATTTTTTATTTTATTTTATTTATTTTTAAGAGTTTCATACTCTAATACAGAGAGCTCCAAAAATTTCTCTGGCTGTGAACAGTTTGCAAAAAAGGAATTTCAGGTAATACATGGATATGATAATAACTTTAATCTCTTTACTAAGAAAGGCAAATTAAAACAGATGAAGACATCAGATTAAAATGCTTAAACTTTAAAAAAAATTTTTTTAAATTGGCAAGTCCATGGGTGAGACAGACACTCTTTTATGGGGACTTTTGGCAATGTGGATCACCAGTCTGTCTGGGGAACAATTTGGAAAAATATCTCTCCAAAGAGCCTTAAATACTTAATACCAGTTTCCAGAATCTAATTGAAGTAAATAATCTGAAATGTGACAGAGGTTCATGTGTGAAGATGTTCATTGTCCTATTCATAGGAAACATTAGAAATGGCCTACATGTCAAATCATATGACAAAAGTTGAGTAAATAATTTTGGTAGTCTATTAGCAGGCATTAAAAAAATCATGAAGTTTGCTTTCCCCAACCCCAAATTTTATAGGAAAGTTGTATTTACTTATTTTTGAATTATTTTTATTTTCTTTGAAGAGGTAATATATTCATATCACAAAATTAAAAAGGAATAAAAGGGTAAAGGATGAAAAGTTTTTGTCCTCCCCACGGGATACTCCATAATATTTCCATGGAAGTATCGAATGTTTCTGGTTTCTTGTGTATCTTTTTAGAGCTTTTATTCACGTGCAGGCAAATACATGTCTTTTAGGAACATAAACGTTAGCAAACTGTATGTTCTGTTCTCTACTTTTTTTTGTTTTTTTGGTTTTTTTTTACTTTTTTACTACTTAATGTGTCTTAGAAATTGTTTCATATTATTCCAATAAGGTACTTCCTTCATCTTTTTTTTATGATTGTCTGTTTGTTGTAAGGATGGCCAGTTCCTAAAAGATGGATATTTAGGGTATTTTCAGTCTTTGGTTGTTAAACTGTGCTGCGGGGACCAACCTTGTACTTAATGATGAGAACAAGGAAAAGTACCAGGGTGGAAGTCTGCCAAAGTAGTCACGGCAGAATTATTGATGGTTGTTATTGTCTTCTTTATATTTTTCTATATTTTCCAAAGTTTCCACAATGGGAATTGTGTTACATTTATAATCAGGAAAAGAAATTTTTTAAAAAATCGTGTTTTCCTGGGCTTCCCTGGTGGTGTAGTGGTTGAGAGTCCGCCTGCCGATGCAGGGGACACGGGATCGTGCCCCGGTCCGGGAAGGTCCCACATGCGGCGGAGTGACTGGGCCTGTGAGCCACGGCCGCTGAGCCTGTGTGTCCGGAGGCTGTGATCCGCAATGGGAGAGGCCAAAACGGTGAGAGGCCTGCGTACTGGGGAAAAAAAAAAAAATCGTATTTTCCTATATTTTCTTAGGATATCGGGCAAATTCCCTGCTTGTAGGAAGTTAGGCGATTCTTTTCAAATGTACAGTTACTGTCTTTAATTAGATACATAATAGCGATTGCCTTTAGCCATTAGTAACTGTGTTAACTTCAGCACTGCTGGAGGGCACAGTGTGAAGGAGAGAGATGGGTGGAGAGGGAACCTTGGGTAGGGACTTTTCATGGAGTTTGGACTTTACCCTGAGGGCAGCTGCAGTACTGATCCAGACACCTAAGTGTGGCAAGCTACGGAGGGCTGTTATAAGAGCTCCCCTGGCCTGCTTGAGGGGAGGATAAAGACGGGAGGGGCAGAGAAGAGGAGGCAGGCCCTGCAGGAAGAGGCCCTGTGAGGCTGTACCAGCACATCATCTCCAGGGAGATTAGGGTTCCTAGACTAAGGAAGGGCCTGGGAATGAGGTGCAGCAAGTGGTGGGTTCCCTGTTTTTGCTAGCAGCGTGAGCATGGCCAGAAAGGTGGATGGCTGGGAGCGTGACCTTCCTAGTGCTTTTAACCAGGTTTTGTGAACCTTCATGCTCCTTGCTCTGCTTCTTCACTGCTCCAGCTGCCTTTGATTAAAATAAGGCCCTTGTGGGATTATGGTGTCTTTAAAGTTTGTCTATAAAATGCAAATGGTTCAATTTGTATTTTCAGTTTTCCTGTATGTATGTAAAGCTTTATTTGTGCACTTCATTCGTTCAGCATTTTTATAATTATTATAACTTTTTTCCCTGTACATGAGCCACTTTGTTTTGAATTTAGAGAGGTTAGCTGAGGGCTTCATCGGAACATCAAGAACATGGCCCTGAGAGTCATGACTCCTGTGTTGTGGTCATGCCCTGCCCTTGGCAATCACATCACCTAGGACACGTCTCACCTACTCTCTGAAGTTTCCTTGTCTCCCAGATGGGACTGAAACTGCCCTGATCTACACCGAGTTCCTATGAGCAGAGGCGTAATGGACATCCTCATGGTTTATAAGATAATGTGGTAGTAATAACAGCTTTTGTTGTATGCTCATTAATGTACCAACATCCCACAGCTGTGTAAAGTGATCCGCTGCACGGCATCTGGAGTCGCTACCTGGCGTGGTGCACCTTTGTTCTGAAAATGAAAGATTGCAGACTTTGTTCTTATTACCTTGACAGGCATGAAATTAACATGCTTAAGCATGTTGCATGCTTTCCTTCTCCTCAGGACCTGGCCATGCGCTCATTGAACAGTGGAATCCTGTAGGCCTGGTTGGAATCATAACTGCGTTCAACTTCCCTGTGGCGGTGTATGGCTGGAACAACGCCATCGCCATGATCTGTGGGAATGCCTGCCTTTGGTAAGAACGGCTCATTTTCTTATCCAGTAGTTAGATAGTAAAATTAGCTATTTTCAAGTACTACTGAAAGTATTGCAAATGTATTGAAATGTTTTCTACTACTCTTTCAAGTAACATAGCTAAGTCACACCTGGTAGTTGTGAAATGCTGATTTTTAATTATTACAAATTTTACCATTGGTAAAATTTATTTTTTTTGACACAGCCTTGTCCCCTGTTCCTTCCAGTTATTTCCACCCCAAGCAGGTGTACTGTAATTCAATTCTGACACTATCTGTACTCAGTGTCAGGCTCCACCTGTTTAAGGGCTCAGTCTTCCACAATACTGCCCCTACTTAAGATGCAAGCTGCAGATGTTCCCAGTCCCCGGGACATCTGTAGTTCTGACCAGCCATCTACAAATCTGGAGGTTCCTGTGAACCATTGGTTTCAGTAATACATTAGAATGGCCTACAAAACTCAAGAGAGCGCAATATTTAATGATTGCAGTTTTATTTTAAAGGATACATATAGGGCATGGTCTAGAAGGGTCCTAGACTCAGAGCTTCCCTGCTCTCTCCCTGTGAGGGGAGGACACTTCACCTTCCCAACCAGGAGGCTCCACTGAGCTTTGGAGTCCAGAATTTTTATGGGGGTTTTAGTACGTTGGCATGACTGAGTAAATCATTGTACAAGTGATTGGACTTTAGTCTTCATCCCTCCTCCCCTCCCCATGGTTGATCTTTCTGGTGAACAATGACCAGCACCCATCCTGACGCTATCTTGGGGGCGGGCCCACTAGTCACCTAATTAGCATAACAAAGACTTCTCTCACTCGGGAAATTCCAAGGGGTGTTGATAACAGGGTATGCCAGAAAACTGGGAGTGAAAACCAGATAGTCTTTATTATACTATACTAACAAACAGAAAACTAAGTGAACAAATAGGAGGGAAAAAAATAACTTGTGATACGTCACAACCTTCTTTTAAAAATTCGATTCTTTTTTTTAACTCAATAAAATTTGATGGTGAATTCCCAAGTGATTCTGAGGCACTTGGCCATATTCCCATTGATGCATTAAATGTTACATCGCTATAAAATATGTGATAGTAAAAATTAGCTGGGACAATGTCAGTATTTGTAGATGACAAAACGGTTGCTTGTTTTTAGCTTTCTTGTTCAATGGAGGAACTTAGATGGGAAAACCAGGAGAATTGTCTTTGCTCCTTTTCTGTCTGTCCTGCTAATATGTACTGATCTTAGTGTTGTTTTCAGTTGAAGGTATTCAAAGACTATGAAAGCAAGGGCATAGTTGGGAGGATTAATGATCTGGCACCATGTTACCAAAGGCTAGTTGTATAGTCTTCCTCAGCCCTCTGAGCCTTCCAATGGAAGTTCATGTTGATTGATTTTCTGTTTTACTCAGTTTCCTTAATTGGCAGAGGTTAATGTAACAGTTCCTGTGATCAGTGCAGCAGGCAGGTCCAGAATTGCTTGGTGCCATTTTTCTATTTATAAAAGTTTTATAGTTCTTTAGGTCCCAGAGGCACCAAGCTGAAGGATAGATTTCTCTTTTAGTTACTAGGCTTAGTTGCTTAATTGGAGAGAACTTTTTCTCACAAAGACTTCTGCTTGAAAATAAAAGGTATTTATGATTTCCACCAAATTAAACTGCCTTTTTTTTGTTTTTTTTTTTTACCCTTATAAGGAAAGGAGCTCCAACAACTTCCCTCATTAGTGTAGCTGTCACAAAGTAAGTATGTATGACTGTATTCTTTCTGGGTATGGAAGAATCTTAAAAGGGTGATTGATAGGCACTGAATTTTTAATATGACATGAAAGTGTCATATTTATTTTAGCATGGAGTTTGGATAAACTCTTTCTTCTTTGGTTGTAATAACATTTTTGTATCGTTAGGCCGTTTACAGAGCTTTTTCAGAGCCATACATTTAAGTCTTGGGAAACATGCCAGACACTGATATAAATGTTGAACTTGAACTCTTTTTTTTTTTTTTTTTTTTTTTTGCGGTACATGGGCCTCTCACTGTTGTGGCCTCTCCCGCTACGGAGCACAGGCTCCGGATGCACAGGCCCAGCGTCCATGGCTCACGGGCCCAGCCGCTCTGCGGCATGTGGGATCTTCCCGGACCAGGGCACGAACCCGTGTCCCCTGCATCGGCAGGCGGACTCTCAACCACTGCGCCACCAGGGAAGCCTGAACTTGAACTCTTAAAACATTTTTTTTTTTGTCACTTGCAAAATAAAAACAAATCCAGTAGAGAGGAAATAGCCTTGCAATTTAGGGGCTTTATGCTACAACTATTCAGCATGTTAATGGTCTTGATTTCTACTCACCTGATACTTTTACTGCTTTTGTTTAATAGACAGTTAGCAAAGCAGAAAGAAAGGGTTATTATATTATTCCACTGATTCTTCTTTCGGTTAAAAAAATTACTGTTTTATTTATTCCTATTTGGAAACATGACAACTCTGATTAGGTCATAAAATCAGTGTTACTAATTTATCATTCCAGAATTTAGAGAATGTATAGAAGAGAGTGCCTTCCCATGTAGGGTGACGGTGGGCCCTTGATGTTCCATCGTTTGTGTGGTCTACATTCTCTGATTTAAAGAATTGCTGGTAGAGAGTTTGTGATGGATTCTATACATAAGAGGGTCCTTAATGTTGGAAGGTCATTTTAGGAACACTGGCTTAGGAAGTGAAAAGTCAGCTAAAAAAAGAGTAGCGTGTATTAAGTGTTTACTTGAAAGGAATATGTGATATTGAGAAAACAATATCTTTCAAGGCAATGTTGTTCAAATTAAATATTAAGAACACTGACATACAAAGCACATAAAAATGATGAGATTCCCCAGGCAATTTTTAAAAATAATCCTTGGGCTTCCCTGGTGGCGCAGTGGTTGAGAGTCCACCTGCCAGTGCAGGGGACACGGGTTCGTGCCCCGGTCCAGGAAGATCCCACATGCCGCGGAGCGGCTGGGCCCGTGAGCCATGGCCGCTGAGCCTGCACGTCCAGAGCCTGTGCTCCGCAATGGGAGAGGCCACAACAGTGAGAGGCCCGCGTACCGCAAAAAAAAAAAAAAAAAAAAAATCCTCAAAAAAAAAAAATTAATGTAGACATAGTGAACTGACTTGCCAATTGTTATTAGTAGCTGGTTAAATTATTATTAATTTTGATATTCGTTCTAAGTTATTTTTGCCTTGTGCTTTTAAATATTTGCTTTATTAAACCTTTGAAGGGTTTGAGGTGTTCATAGGAACATGGATGATTTTTTTTAGGTAATTGAGAATATTATCTGATTTTGTAATGTAAGACAATAAGTAAAATGATGCTAAATTGTGCTGGAATTAACCAAGGGAGCTGCAACGTCCACTGGGAATTTTTTAAAATTCAGCTAATATTCAGACTCATAAAATGACCACATATTGTACCTCTATATGTTCAGAAGGATATAGGACAGGAACATAGTTTGCTAGGAGGATAGCATCAGGTATTCCTCTTGATTCAGTGTCTTTGTAGCAGTTTATTCAGGGCAAAGGAGATGAGATCTATACTGGACAGGTGTGGAGGTTGCCCTGGCTTAAAAGCCTAATGCCCCACAGGAGCTAAAATGTCTTGTAACAATTCTATCCACGTGGCTTTCAACCACCCACCAGGGACATACAGTTATAGGAGTCACTGCGCTCAGAGAAGGGCAAAAGCATGAGGTTTCCAGTTGTAGTTCTCAGGTCGTTATTCCAGTTTAGATTGAGTTGACCAGTCAGGGGTCATCTTTACCATGAGCCATATTGTCTAGGTAGCATTGTTGATACTCTGGCATTTATCAGGTAACTTGAGGAGCAAAACTAAAGAGTTAACCCAAGGTCAGATTCTCATGCATTAGGGGAAGAGGTTTTGGTTAACCTTTACCCACAGGCCAAAGCAAAATACCTGCCCTTCAGGAGCAGTCAGCTACTTGTACAGATAGTAGATACACCCTGAGTCCCTGGAGAGAATTGTACAGCCTGACACCTGCTCTCAGACATGACAACTGCAGTATGTGGTCCTTGATTGGGTGGAGGAAAGAAAACTGCTGTAAAGGACATTTTTGGGGACAATTGGAGAATTTACTTAGGTATGACAATGGTATCTTTTTTATGGAAGTGGGTACAGAATTTGGATCCTTTTGAAATTTAAGTTAAGCAAATTAGGAAGTAGCCAGTAGCTTGGGATGATTGATCGAAAGAACTTTTGCTCTATTTAGGCCCATGCTCCTCAGGAAGCTCAAAATCAATGAAAGAACCCTGTTCCAGAGAAATCAGAATTACTGGAGCCATTTTTTACAACTTAAAATTAGATTTAAGTAGCATTGAACTGTGTTTCTCATTTTGACTCTAACAGCCTAAGTTGTAAGCAGACTAATTGAGAAAAAGCTGTGCTTGTCCACCTTACTTTAGCCTGGAGGGCACAATTTCCTGACTAAGAGGTTGGCGCGAAGCCAGTGGAAACTAGTCCTGAACTTCTCTGGGGTTCTGCAGGCAGGTCCAGTGCCTTCTGCTCTGTCTTCTCAGCATACTGTCTAGATTTGGCGAACCTCTTTCCCTTTTCACCCTTTACCACTTATTTGGCTGGCTCTGCTTGGGAGAGATGCGTCAAAACCTCTCATTTGCTAATGGGAGCTATCTTTCATTTTCTTCATCTTTGTGGGTTTTATTCCATATTTCCCTTTTTATTTCTTTAACATCATTTTAGTGGATTTGTGGTGAGAAGCCAAAACAAGCCCTGCAATCAGGCTACCATCTTGAACCAGATATGTCTTCATAGTTTGGCAGAAAATACTTGAGAACAGTGATCACTTGAACTTCCTGACCAGTGCTTTAGGTGTTTTGTTTATTTCGCATGTCTTCTTTTTTTTTTGCGGTACGCGGGCCTCTCACTGTTGTGGCCTCTCCCGTTGCGGAGCACAGGCTCCGGACGCGCAGGCTCAGCGGCCCTGGCTCACGGGCCCAGCTGCTCCGCAGCATGTGGGATCTTCCCGGACTGGGGCACGAACCCGTGTCCCATGCATCGGCAGGCGGACTCCCAACCACTGCGCCACCAGGGAAGCCCAAGAGTCCTGCTTTTTAAGTGTTTGAAAACCTCATTTGTAGTATGTGAGGAGAAATCTAGGCCTAGATATTTGAGGGATGGGAGAGAAAGTTGAAAAAAGAAAGTAGTCACGTAGTTGGAATTTATTGTCATTTTTCAAAAAATGGTAAGAAATTAAATCACTCCCTTCCTTAGTAATTGCTTTTTTCCCCTAGGATAATAGCCAAGGTTCTGGAGGACAACAAGCTGCCTGGTGCGATTTGTTCCTTGACTTGTGGTGGAGCGGATATTGGGTAGGTCAATAGTAGGCCCGGAGTGTCTTTCTGCTGAAGGGCTTGGGTTGATCAACTAGAATCATCTTTACTAGAATTTCGAAACTCGGTATAGCTCAGGAGGTGAGTGGTTTTTTGGAATCATTATTGTTACGGATCTCATTGGGCTTTACTTCATTACTGTGTAGCGTCTGTTGGAGGATGAGTGAGAACTGTCTTTTTCATTGCCCAGAGCTACTACTGTAAGGTGTTTATATCCTAAAATAATACCCTGCCGTACCACTGTGCAGCCCATGGCTTCCTAACGCTTGATTTATCAACGTGCTCACTTACAAAGCAAAGCTGTGGAATTGTGCTCTGGTTTCTCACTCCCCACCAAGGACCTAGCCTCTTCTCTGGGTTCTTCAGCTAACCAAAAAAGGGAACCCTGGAGACACAGCTTCTAATTTATTGCTTTTTAAAAATCATCATGTAATTCACATACCATAAAGTTCTCTCCTTAAAAATGTACAATTCAGTGGTTTTTAGAATAGTAAGTCACAGTGTTGTGCAACCATCCCCATTACCTCATTCCAGACATTTTTGTTACCCCCAAAGGGACCTGGTACCCATTAGCAGTCATTTCCCCCTCCCCTTCCCCTGGCAGCCCCTCATCGACTTCACGCCTGTTGGTTTGCCTCTTCGGGGTGCTTCAGGTAAATGGAATCATGTGGCCTTTATATCCGGCTGCTTTCACTTGGCAGAATGTTATAGCATCTTTTCAGCTGGAACGGACTGTACTGTCTCTGAACCATGGTGAAGCTGGTTCTAGTAGCCTTGACTTTGATTAGAAGGCGTTTCATAGGAGTCAGGTCTTAGAACCCTTACAGGTTTGATGAACGTGTTAGTCCCCCTCTAGCACTTTGACCACACTATTGTACTTCATGGGCAGTCTCAAAAAGTTGTAATACATGACTCCTTTTTTTTAGAAAATACAACTCCCACATAAAGAGTGCATAGTGAAGTGTTATCTAAATTGTCATTTAAAACAAATAGTCTATCCTTTGACCCGCTCTTTTCTTGTACTTTGGGCATGCAGTCCTTCACATTGGCCTTGGAATAGCTCAGATAATAACAATAATGTGTGCAGAAGGGCTTTACACAGCAACCCCCTTGAGTGTCAGTGCTCACATGTGCTGGGCTGACCTGGGAAGCCCACATGCACTGTCTGATCACACAGTTCCAGCCCTGCATTGGTCTGATGCTGTGGCTGCCTTGCTTGGCCCACACCAAGCCCTTTGAAACCCTGCACTATGAGCAAGAAGGTTCAGATCAGTAGTGTCTGGTCTGCATTCCTTAGAAACTGGAAATAGCACAGCCTTTCTGAGTCAGCTTCCAAGAAGGATACTTAGGATATTTCCCTACAGTCTTTAAAATTGTCTTCTTTTTTTGCATATTTTTTAAAAATTTATTTTTTATCTTTGGCCGCATTGGGTCTTCGTCACGGCATGCAGGCTGTTCATCGCGGCACATGGATTCTCTCTAGTTGTGGCGTGCAGTGTTCTCTCTCTAGTTGTAGCGTGTGGGCTCTGTAGTTGTGGCACATGGGCTTTCTCGTTGAGGCACACGAGCTTAGTAGTTGTGGCACGTGGGCTTAGTTGCCCCGCGGCATGTGGGATCTTAGTTCCCCAACCAAGGATTGAACCCACATACATCCCCTGCATTGGAAGGCGGCTTCTTTACTACTGGACCACCGGGGAAGTCCCTAAACTTTTAGTTCTTAAAGGAATCAGTTTTAAGAGACTGCAAAATAACTGGGGTGCTCGTCAAGGAACTGCTACGGTTGTATTGTCCAGTCACCCATCAGTACAAGAAGGAATATCTTCCTTAACAACATCCTTGTGGTGATTTCTGTTTACGGAGAGCTCCCAGAACGGGTTAGTCTGTTCTGCTGTATGGTTCTCCTTGTGAAAATCATTTTCATGAAGACCTTCCCTTGCTCCCTTGGGATAGATCCTTGTGTCTTTTTTTTTTTTTTTTTTTAACATCTTTATTGGAGTATAATTGCCTTACAATGGTGTGTTAGTTTCTGCTTCGATCCTTGTGTCTTTCACTGACGTCTTTCCATGACAGGGGTTTCAGAATTTTCTGGCTTGGCACCGTCGAGTGCCACCATTGCTGGGTTTCTCTGCTTGGGTGACCGTGTCTCTTCCCCTTGCAGCACAGCCATGGCCAAAGATGAGCGAATGAACCTGCTGTCCTTCACTGGGAGCACTCGGGTGGGAAAACAAGTGGCTCTTATGGTGCAGGAGAGGTTTGGTAAGTGTTGGCTTTATATCGAGCTTTTAATTCCCTCAGGTATGGATATGAAATAAAGGTTGGGTTTTTTTCCTTGTCTCTTTCCATGGAGGCACCAGCTGTGTTTATTTGAATGTCCAAGTGAAAGGAAGGGTACAGTTAATAGTGGCTTAATATTAGGGAGATAGCAGATTTAATAGCATAATTTGGAAAAGGATGTCATTCCCTCCCTAAATGACCATAGTAGAATCATATCAAATGTACTTATCAATTTCTATCAGACTGGTTTGGCAAATAAAAAAGAAAACTGACATTTAAACAGGACCAGTGAGAGTACAGGACCTGGAATGAATGTTGTGTAGAAGACTTACATCTGTTCTTCTCTCATTTCTGTTTCATGCATATATGACTGAAAAGGGCTGTAAGACATAGCTTTGTATGCTCTACTTTATGGCTCATTAAAGAGGTTTTCTGGGATAATATTTATGGTCAATTTTTGCCTATTTTGCTGATTTAGACTAACCCTAGCATAAGGTGAGATTCGAATAGTTAATCTGTCAGCTATTTTGCTATATGGGCATTGCTGTTATAAAGGAAGTTTACAAACTATTAGAGCTAATAAACATGGTTGGCAAGGTTGCAGGATACAAAAATCAATTGTATTTCTATACATTAACAGCGAGCAATCTGAAAATGAAATTCATAAAACTTTCATTTACAGTAGCATCAGAAAGAATAAAATTCTTAGGAATAAATTTAACAAAAGAAGTATAAGCCTTTCACACAGAGTACCACAAAGCATCATTGCAAGAAACTTTAAAAGACCTAAATAAATGTAAATACCTCCCATTTTCACTGTTTGGAAACAATTTAATATTATTACTGCCCAAGATCAGTACTGTCCAAGTGATTTGCAGATTGAATGCAATCCCTTTCAAAATGTCACTTGGCTTCTTTGTAGAAATGACGAGCTGTTTCAAAAGATCAGGACTTCACTGGCGGTCCAGCGGTTGAGACTTCGCCTTCCAATGCAGGGGGCACGGGTTTGATCCCTGGTCGGGGAGCTGAGATCCCACATGCGTCGCAGCCAAAAAACCAAAACATAAAACAGAAGCAATATTGTAACAAATTCAATAAAGACTTTAAAAATGGTCCACATTAAAAAAAAAAAAAAAAAAAACTTAAAAAGGGCACACCATCAAAAAAGTGAAAAGAGGGCTTCCCTGGTGGCGCAGTGGTTGACAGTCCGCCTGCCGATGCAGGGGACGCAGGTTCGTGCCCCGGTCTGGGAGGATCCCACATGCCACAGAGCGGCTGGGCCCATGAGCCATGGCCGCTGGGCCTGCGCGTCGGGAGCCTGTGCTCCACGGCGGGAGGGGCCGCAGCGGTGAGAGGCCCGCGTACCCCCCCCAAAAAAAAAAAAAAAGTGAAAAGAACAACCTATAGAATGGGAGAAAATATTTAGAAATCCTTTATCTGATAAGGGATTTATGTCTAGAATATATAAAGAATTCTTACAATTCAGTAATATAAAAGACAACCCAATTAAAAAATGGGCAAGCATTTGATTAGATGATTTCTTCAAAGATAAACAAATGTCCAGTAAGTATGTGCAGTGGTGCTTAAGATCCTTAATCCTGCTTCTCCCACTAGAAGATACTGTCCTCCTCCCTATGCCTCCTTTTAACTCAAAGCGGTAGTTTGTAGTTCTCTTATAAGTAGTACCATTAGTAGGATTACAATTTTTAAATGATGCGTCTGCCTGTCTTAAGTTGTAGGTGCTTTTCCTGGAGGGGGTTGGTGGTTTTGAACATGGTTAGGGAGCACATAGAGAATTGGAAGGATATGGAAGGTACAGATGGAATTGTCAGATCTTATGGTTATACTGTATTGGGAAATTGTCATACAATTTTCCAAAGTGACTGCACCATTTTATACTAACTGGAGTTTTGGGGGATATAATTTTAAACTTAGAGAAATTCCAAGACTAACTCAAGGAATTCCCATATTCCCTTTAATGAGTTTTACCAATTGTACCATTTTTAAAATCACTTTCTCTCTACCAACACACACACACACACACACACACACACACACACACACACACATTGTGAGAGCATATTTTTGAACCTTTTGAGAAAATTGAAGACATTGTATTCCTTTACCACTAAATGTGTTTTGTGTACTTCCTAAGAACAAGGACATTCGATCATATAACCATGATACAATTATTAAAATCAGGAATCTAGACATTGATGCGATGCTCATGCTTTTTTTTTTCCCTTGAAAATTTTTTAAGAGTTACAGTTTATTTATTGTCATGCTGTTCTAAATCAGAAAATAAATTAAAACAATTGGGATAGGCTATGATTTGAGGCCGTGTAGCTGTGTGCATTAAACAATGAAATAGGAATTAATTTCTGTTTATATATGTTAAAGGGAGAAGTTTATTAGAACTTGGAGGAAACAATGCAATTATAGGTAAGGCTGCCTTTTCTTCTTTGTTTGCGTGATTTCTGTTTAGAATATCTTCAGTAGCCATCCTGTATGTATAGAACTTGTGTAAGAACTCATCCCTTTTATGTTGTGTGTCCCATGCTTAGGAACTTTCCTTGTGAGACAGGACACATGGTTTGCAGGCAGAGATAACTAGGAGGGAAAGGCGTTCATGTTTGGAAAATGTTACCTGGGGCTTAGAGTCTGTGTATGAGAGTTTCTAATGTGTCATTGTTTCTTGTTTTCCTTCTGTTTTTTGAAAACTGGCCACATGTTTCTCTAGAATAAATAAGTAAGTAACTCTATGTGACCTGCTGTTTCCAAAAACATTAGTTCGTCTTCAGTGGGGTACTGAGTGCTTTTACATTGGGAAGGAACACTTCCTTAAGGCATTTTATCATTTACCTATAGTCTTGGAGATCATTTAATTCTCTTTTTCACTGGTTTGACACAAAAGGAAATAGTCTACCAGCCTAACTTCTGGATAATATAATGAACATCAGTTGGTTGAGACTTCATAGAATCATGAATTTTATGCTAAAAACTTGCTAATTGTATATTGCCATCATTATCATCATGTTTAAGTGCTTATGTGTTTGTCGGGTACACCAGAAATATAAAAATTATATGGTGAGGGGTTTGTTTTGGATGAACTTCTGATTTTGTAAAAGAGAGAGTTGATTAGAAAATATAGTTTGCGTTTATTGATCAGTGGGTGTGTGTCAGGCACTGTGCTCAGTTTTTTCATGTGCAATATGTCATTTAATCCCCACAGTAATCCCATGAGGCAGATGCCTTTATTAATCTCATTTGAAGGTTACACCCTGAGGCTTAAAATGATTATGTGCCTGAAGTGACAGAGCCAGCATTTGTATCCTCGCAATCAGACCCCAGAGCATAGCTTTCTTCCTAAAACTCCTTACTATCGTCCGTTAGTACCCCAGATAATGTTATCCCATTTTATGGATGAGGAAACTGAGGCTTAAAAAGTTAAAATAACACAATGAAAAAGTGGTGGTGATGGATAAGAGCTTCGGTCTGTTTGGTTGTGTAATCCACCTTCTTAACCATCATGCTAGTCTGAGAATGCTCTTAGACTGGGCAGGGGAAAATTGAAGATGTAAGAGGGAATTGGGACTGTAAGTTTCTGGAAGGGATAGAAAGGAAGGAATTATAAGTAATACAATGGATCGATGGACGGGTAACCTTGTAAAGACTATGCTAGTTTTTTCTTCGGAGGGCAGAAGAGGAGCAGGAAGGAATAGACAAAAGTAGAGAGCAGTCTGAAAGTGATTTTGCACTGATCTCTTCAGAGATGCAGAGGAAGCAGGAAAGGGCCTTGTGTGTGATCACTTTGAGATTTTCCTTGAAGTAAAGGTGAAGTCGTCTGGAGCAGGACTAAAGGGCTGGAGGGGTTTGAGACATTTGCAAAAGCTTCTGTAGCGGGGAGAACAAGAGACATTTTAGGGAATGAACTGATGCAGATGAGGGTGCAGAGGTTGTTGGAGAGCTTGGTTTGATGGCGGTAATAAATCAGAAGGATCCCACTGACTTCTCTATGGGCCCAGGGAAGCTGCCATCTAAATGGGTGGGGGGTTGAGACTGGAGGCAAGTAAGACTGACAAAGACAGTGGTGCTTTCAGAGAAGAGACCACATGAAGGTGCAGAGAAGGCTCAGTCAGCACCAGAAACTTCAGAGAGGTGAAAGATGAAGAGGTCAGAGGAGGGGGAGCTCATTGCTCTCTTCTCATATCATTTTCTTTGGGAGAAAAGTTGCCTCTGCGGTATGAACTTGCTTATTTTACAAGGATAGTTCTGGCGTTCTCTCACTGCACTTTCTAAAGGCATCATCTTATACCAGTTAGTAAAGTACCTTGTCTGCCTACCTCACAACTCTGATGGATGTGTTTCTGCTTCCCTAAGCTTTTGAGGATTCGGACCTCAGCTTAGTCGTTCCCTCAGCTCTCTTTGCAGCCGTGGGGACAGCCGGCCAGAGGTGTACCACTGCGAGGCGCCTGGTGAGTGTTTCTGCATGGGCACATGACAGTGTCCTCCTCTTCCAGTGCTGCTTTTCAACACATTGTACTGTTAAGGAGGTGTAGTAGAAACACTGCTAGAAACGTGTATTCCCTGGATGTGGTTGGCAAGCACGTGGCCCTGCTGCTCTGTTCTGTGCTCCTGGCAGATGCTGCTGGTCAGCGAGGGACTCTGCCTTACCTCCCCAAGCTGAACGTGGTCCAGTCCTCATTGACTGGAGTTGGACGTGGGTGATGAGACCTGCTTTCAGTCCTACACCTAGAACAATGTGGACAAAGTCCCTTGTCACTTAGAGAATAAAACAAGATAAACATTTGAAAAATTCACAACTATTTGCTAAAAGGTAGACAGTCTTAGCTGTCATGTAAAAACATTTTAAGTAGTAAAATATTTAAAAAAATTAAAAAATTTTGGCTTATAGGTCAAGTCTTAGATTTGACTTGATGTGACGTAGTTTATTGGAAAGTAAATATATGTGTGTTCTCTATATAAGTGTATAAGTCTGCATGCATATATATAGGACACATTAATATTAAGTGCATGTGAGGAGAGTGGTTTCGCTTCAGTGTTCGGGGTTTGGGAAGTTTAATCTCCACACTTAGATTTGAGCTGGATTTTAAAATGTTTTTGTATGAGGTACAACCTTGATTTTCATGACTCATACTATTGAAAAACTGGGCCAAACCAGTTTTGATTAGGTAGAAAATTTGGCTACAATTGCCTTTTTAAATTATTATTGTTGAGTTTTCCTCCTGTAATTAAAAAAAAATAATAAACAGTTTACAATTGAATTATGGAGGAATTGGCTTTGGGTTTTTTCTCTTACCCACAATGAGTATGAACAAATTCTTTATAAGGTTGACATAATCTAAATTAATTAGAATAGATAAAAAATATAGGGAAATTAAGCCTTTACCTTTGCCATAACTTTTCATATTCACTTTTTCCTGTATTTTACAATGAATGAGTATCTTTCCTTTGTTTTTATATTACTCAGTTGACGTGGTATGAATTGCGGTATGAACTTGCTTGTTTTACAGGGATAGTTCTAACGTTCTCTTACTGCACTTTTTTCTTTTTTCTATTTATTTGTTTATTTAAATGTTGCTCTGCGGATTTCACCGGCAGAGACCCAGAGCCTGCACTTTCTAAAGGCATCATCTTATACCAGTTAATAAAGTGCCTTGTCTGCCTACTACGATAGAATATCTAAGCTACGATGTTTGTAAAGTATTTACAATTTATTGAATTTGTTCACCTTAAACATTTATTACCTTAAGGCTAAGAAGGAAACGGGGGTACTCCAAAAGATTATAATCTTAATTACGTGGTAAACTATGAAATTACATTAAAGTCAAGCATTTCTTTATTTGGTCAACCTTTATTTTTCCTTTGTGTTCTGGAGCAAATATACATAGCCAGGCTTTATATTTAGTGTCAAATATTGGAGGATCCTGTTAGTCATAACCCAAATCAATTTTTGTAGGGACTGTAGTGCTGTACAGGAAAATCCATTCCAGTACTATGGACCTCCCTGTGATTTATCGTTGGCCCTCTGTATCCATGGTTCTTCCAAATCTGCAGATCCAACCAATTGGGAACCATGTAGTCCTGTAACATTTACTGTCGAAAAATATTTTTATACAGGTGGACCCGTGCAGTTCAAACCCATGTTGTTCAAGGGTCAACTGTATAAATCAGTACTGTTAAGAAAAATTGAGGGAATTCCCTGCTTGTCCAGTAGTTAGGACTCCACGCTTTCACTGCTGAGGGTGCAGGTTCAATTCCTGGTTGGGGAACTAAGACCTACAAGCTGTGTACCACGGCCAAAAAAAAAAAAAAAAAAAGCTGGGGGGAAAAAAATTTGTGCATTTTTAACAATTTCGTACATTTATTTGTGCTATTTAATAGTTCATTTATAGGTACTAATCCCTTGAATGTTTCTTTTTTCTTTTAGTTTTTACATGAAAGCATTCATGATGAAGTTGTTAATAGACTTAAAAAGGCCTATGCACAGATCCGTGTTGGGAACCCATGGGACTGTGAGTATCTGGTTGATTCCAAAGATGTTCCTTTTTGACAGATGGTGTTATAAGAGTTTCTGATTTTCTACTTTTATTTTTTTCCCTTTCCTGAGAGGCCCGAGGGAATACAAAGCAGTGTATTTTGCATTTGGGTGACACGTCTGCTCCTAGTTTAGGATCTCAGTGCTTGACGTGGGCCGGTGGGTGAGCTTGGGAGATGGTATTGAGATGGGATGTGTTGGAGAAGCTTTTCCCTCTTCACTTCCCTCCTCCCAGATACCACCATCCTCCCTCATGCAAGGTTGCAAGAGTCACCTGCCTGACTTTTCTGCTTCCACTTCTGTCTTCCACCATAACCAAAGTAATTTTTAAACATGTAATTAAATAATTCACTCTCTTGCGAAAAACACTCATCACTGTTTGACTAAAACTTGGATGCCTTTTGAGACCCTTTTTGCAAGCTCACAGTCTTTTGTGATCTGACCCCGGCTGCGTCCCCTTCTGGACCCGCTGTGCGCCATTTGCCCCGTTGCTCCCGGAGCTCCAGCTTCTCCAACCTTCTTTCAGTGCTCTGGACATTCCAGGCTCTGCCCTGCTGGAACTGCTCTTTGCCCAGTCCTTCCCACCTCCTCACTGAGGCCTACCTATATCTTCCTTCTTACTCTGTCTCACGGTCACCTTTAATGCTCTGGTTTCTGACAGCCATACAGAGGGAGCATCAGCCTCTTCCCCTTAAATTGTTCACCGACTGCTGGTTCTGTGAAGTTCTTAGAGAATGATCACCCTGTAATAAGCAGAGCCTATATTTTTACTGCAGGACTCTGATGAATTGATAGCTCTTTCCCTAGATTTGGCCCTCCGTGCTTCTGTATAGAAAGCTTATGAGGACCCAGCCATACCTTCTTTTGTGCATATCTTCTGTGGCTGCTTTTGCACTACATTGGCGGAATTGAGTAGTCGTGGCAGAGACCACATGACATGCAAAGTATTAAATAGTTACTGTCTGGCTCTTTGCAGAGAAAGGTTGCTGACTCCTGCTCTCAACTGAGGGGATATATGAAGGGATTGGTCTGTTCATTGGGAAAGCTGTTTAATTATAAAATGATGCCAGTTAGGGTGAAATGAAGAGCATTCCTTTTTCTTTCCAGCTAATGTTCTCTATGGGCCACTCCACACCAAACAGGCAGTGAGCATGTTTCTTGGAGCAGTGGAGGAAGCAAAGAAAGAAGGTGGCACCGTGGTCTATGGTGGCAAGGTAATGACTACTTGAGATCAGGAGTGACAGGTTCTTTCTTTTCCTTTTGCACAAGCAGGGCTCTGGGTAAATTGATGAAGGGTGCCTGACTGCCACTTTTCTTTTCTCCATCCCTTTTATAACGGGGAAATACATATTTTAAAGAATGACAATGTAACATGAATGGAAAATTTCTGGAAAGACACAACTCAGAGCCAGGGTTGCCTATGAATTGAGTCCCTGGGAATTTGTATGGAAGGGAGACCTCTTTTTCATGGTATGGAAGACTGTATTTAGTGCAATTTAAAATCCGCATTTAGGGCTTCCCTGGTGGTGCAGTGGTTGAGGGTCTGCCTGCCTATGCATGGGACATGGGTTCGTGCCCCAGTCCAGGAGGATCCCACACCATGGGCCATGGCCGCTGAGCCTGTGCTCCGCAATGGGAGAGGCCGCAGCGGTGAGAGGCCCGCGTACTGCAAAAAAAAAAAAAAAAAAAAATCCACATTTAGTAGTGATTATTAAGTCATTTAAGGCAGAGAATCAAAAAAAAAAAAACATACCAAAAGCATTTTTAACACATATTACTATTGTCGATGAAAAATTAGTTGATTTAAGAAAGAAATGGAAATTTTTATTTGAGCCAAATCGAGGATTATAACCTGGGAACAGCACCTCAGAAAGCTCCGAGAACCGTTCTACCTGTTAGAAGTCAAGGCAGTTATATAGGTTTTTTAGACAGAGGGCTGTACATTGAATGATGTATCTTTGACAGTTTACACAATCTAGATCTAAGCATCTAAGCGTCATCATGGCCCCTTACAATATAAGGAATGTTATCTTTTAAGGAGTTGTCTTGGTGGTGCTAGGAGAATGTTGCTGTTTATGGTTGAGCAGGTATTTCTGCCAATGGGGAGGTTTGGTTGATGCATGATACAGATACACAGTGCACAGTTGAGGGGAGAGAGGAGGCCATAGGGCAGAGAAAGTTTTTGATGTTTAAATTTTTCTTGCCTTCCCATAAAATATGAATTTTCATTTCACACCATATTTGTTTGATTCTTGAGATGTAGATTCAAGGCGTTTTCTTCGTGTATGATAGGAATTTGTCTTCATCCTTGAATAAGCTATACATGTAATTTATTATCTACAATTTATTTTCACTTCTTTAAAAACCACTGAAAACTGAGTCTTTGGCAAAGCTCTCTGAGAAGCAGAATCCTTCTCCCTAGTCTCTCAACGTTGACATACCCACATCTCATTGGATAGAGATGTGTATGTGTATTTGTACTTTTTGTTACTTACCTTGAGTTTTTTTAAGCATTTTAACTTAATCTTTAGAAGTAGCTCTTTTTTCCCCTTTGTGTAATATTTACTTAAGTTACATAATGCAATATGGTATTGTAATAACAAATACAGCTGCCACATACAGGGTTGGGAGTAAATACAGATGACTCTTGGTAAGCGTACAGCTCAGAGGGTGAGAGCAGAATTACACAGTCACCCTGGAGAGCTGACCGCCAGCCAAGCAGCTTGCTGCAGGCATCAGAATATTTTATAGAAGTTAAGTGGAGATGAACTAGTAATTTGGTTATGTGGAGGTTAGTTAGGAGAGTGTCTATAGTATACCCTTTTAGAGCTTTTGATTTCTGTATTAATATGTTAGTTTGCTAGGGCTGCCATAGCAAAATATCACAGACTGGGTGGCTTAAACAACAAATTTGTCTCACAGTTTTGGAAGCTGAGTCCCAAATCACGGTGCTGGCCGGGTTGATCCTTCCTGGTGAGGCCTCTGTCCCTGGCCTGCAGACGGCCACCTTCTCTCCATGTCCTCACATGGCCTTTCCTCCCTGCCTGGAGAGAGGAGGTCCCTGGTATCTCTTCCTCTTCTTATGAGGAATTATTTCTATCTGATTAGGGCCTCACCCACATGACCTCATTTAACTTTACCTCCTTAAAGGTTCTGTCTCCAAATTTAGTCGTAATGGGAGTGGGGTGGGTTTAAGGCTTCAACATAAGAATTTGGGGGTGTGGGTATGGGCACAATACAGTTTGTAACAGAACAGGTATAGATTACCTCTTTTAAAATTATGTGAAGTTAAAAATAACCACCAGCGTTTTTTCCCTGTAACTTGGTCATGATGCACGGCACAGCTCTCTATCCTTGACTCCTTTATTCTATTTTTTTTCTAACCAACTAAGTTAGAACCAATAAGGGGCAGAGAAAAATTTCATTCACGATGGGAGGTTATTTTGGAGAAATAATTCACTTATAAATGGTGTTTATTTTTTTTTTCTCAAAATTATAAACAAAGATTGTATCCTCTGACTTCAGGAACCAGAAAACAAAATGCTCTTGTTTTTATTTCCTTTCTCTACTGCAGGTTATGGATCGCCCTGGAAATTATGTAGAACCGACAATTGTGACAGGCCTTGACCACAACGCGTCCATTGTACACACAGAGACTTTTGCCCCAATTCTTTATGTCTTTAAATTCAAGGTAAAAAACTGGATTCCTTCTCTCTTTTCTCTAGTTCAACATTGAAACAAGTGAGAAGACTAGGAGAAAATAAAGGTATATTAAATTTCAGTCGGCCTTTAGGGAGGTTTTAGAAAGTCACTCCGATTAGTAAAGATTTGAAGGTTAAGGACAAACTATGATGAGACGAACACTTTCAACAATAGAGCAGAAGCTAGCTGCCAGGGGAATTAAGACAAGTAGAGGGCCAACATTGAAATTTATGGAGAACATTGCCCTCATCACCTGTATCAGCTGTGTTGATAGACTATGAAGTCAGCTTCTGCACCAAAGGGACGAGGTAGTTTGATAGTCTGAGTGCTAAGTCTCAGTGGACAAAATGAGAAGATACAAGGGCAATTTGTAGACATACAATTACAACTTGTATCAGAGGACAGGCTGTGGAGGTTTTAACAGATAAAGGTAACTAGAGGGTCTCCTTCCCAGCCCGTGACAGGCCCTACCATGCCAGCAGATGTCTAGAGATTGAATCAAGGCTTGGCTGTGCCATGATTAACAGTTGAAGGATGATGAGATTTATACTTTGTTGCAATTATATGATTGCACTAATTAAAATCTTGCTTTAAGTTGTCTATTATTGTTTCACATAATGTGACTACAGAGTGTAATTTCATGTTTTGTCTTGTGTTTGTGTGTTTGACTGTGAGTTCCTGAGCAAATCATTTAGCCTCTCTTGCCTAATCTGTACATTAGGGATAATACAGAGCCTGTGTCATTGGGTGAGGATTAAATGTATAAATGCATGCTCAGTGCCTAGGTCAGTGTGTTGCACATAGTAAGAGCTCAGTAAATAACAGCTCTTATGCGTAGTGGCTTGAATGGAAGAATGTACTCATGTTTTTCTCAAAGTTCAGGTAAGGGGAAAATCCCACAAAGCACTGTACAAGATAAACAGAATTAGGAAGATGTTGACTCCTTAGTTTCCTTTTGTGCACTAAAATTATACTGGTAAATTTCACGAAATGAGTGAAATTTACCAGAAATGAGTTTACTATTAGTCAGTTTGGACCAGAACAGTGTGTATCATCTAACAGCTTCCAATGCCTGTCCTTTTAGAATGAAGACGAGGTCTTTGCATGGAATAATGAAGTAAAACAGGGACTTTCAAGTAGCATCTTTACCAAGGATTTGGGCAGAATCTTTCGCTGGCTTGGGTATAACTTTGTCTATTTTGAAAACTTATGTAAGTCTGATTTATGTGGTGAATGGACTATAAAAAAAGAAAATGCAACCATCATAGGTGAAAATATTTTTTAAAATAAATTTATTTATTTATATTTTTAAATTTTGGCTGCGTTGGGTCTTCGTTGCTGCACGTGGGCTTTCTCTGGTTGCAGCGCGCGGGGGCTACCCTTCATGACGGTTGTGGTGCATGGACTTTTCATTGCGGTGGCTTCTCTTGTTGTGGAGCATGGGCTCTAGGCGCACGTGGGCTCAGTAGTTGTGGCTCATGGACTCTAGAGCGTAGCCTCAGTAGTTGTGGTGCACGGGCTTAGTTGCTCTGTGGCATGTGGGATCTTCCTGGACCAAGGATCGAACCCATGTCCCCTGCATTGGCAGGCGGATTCTTAACCACTGCGCCACCAGGGAAGTCCCCTATTTTATTTATTTATTTATTGTTTAGCATTGAGAGTCTTAGAGGTTTTGTTTGGATTATTTATTCATTTCTGTATATTTGTTTTGTGTGTGTGTGTGTGTTTTTCCTTTTTATTTATTTATTTATTTTTAACGTTCACATATTTTGCTTTCGCTTTGCCTCCCTTTTTACACACAGCCCCAAAGGATCAGACTGTGGCATTGTAAACGTCAACATTCCAACGAGTGGGGCTGAGATTGGAGGTGCATTTGGTACGTAGAGAATCCTTTCTCCTTTTTCATGTTGGCCAGTTTATTAGTCTGCCGGGGCTGCCATAACAAAATACCAGACTGGGTGGCTCAAACAATAGAAATGTGTTTTCTCACATTCTTGGAGGCTGGAAGTCCAAAATCAAGGTGTTGGCAGGTTTGGTTTTTCCTGAGGCCTCTCTTCTGGCTTGTAGATGGCCGTCTTCCTCCTGTGTCCTTGCATGGCCTGTTCTCTGTGCACGTACATCCCTGGTGTCTCTTTATCTTCTTATAAGGACATTAGTCTTATTGGCTTAAAACCCCACCTTTATGACTTCATTTAACCTTAATTGCCTCCTTAAGGGCCCTGTTGCCAAATACAGCTAGCCACGTTCTAAGGAATTGGAGGTTGGGGCTTCAACCTATGAAATTGGGGCAGGGGAACACAATTTAGTCCATAACAGGTGGCAAAGAAAAAGCACTAGTCTTTTAGAAAAGTTTGACCAAGACACTGAAATAATAGTCTTATCTGGTCTGATATGCTCGAGAGAGCTTATGCTCTATATTCAGCGTTATTGTCCAAGGTCCTACATTTTATTCTCAGATGCAGCATCATGTTAGAACAGGGGCCCTTCAGCTGAATTATGTGAACTCCTGAAATGGCATCTGTTTTCTTGGGAGACGCTTGAAGACCCCAAAAAGATTAAGAACCTCTGCTTCAAAGCCAGAAAATTTCACATGAAAATTTCTGGGTTTTATTTGCAAAGTGGGCATAGTAAATATTATACATTATCTTTTATCTTAGATAAAATATTGAGTTGTTTCTTTTCATTAGGCCCAGCTCCTCTTTTCTCTTAATGAGCCTGGGGCTCTTGATGCTTAAACTTAGTACTAATAGTAAAAGTTTTTTTGTTTTTTTTTTTTAAAAGAGGCCTTCCCAACAATCATATATTAACTTATTAAAAATTATCCAAAATATAGTAAAAACAGATTGCATTATTTATATATATATATACACACACAGAGAAGTAAAACAAACATACATTAATACCTGTAAAATTTAAATAATTAGAAGCATTTTTTTTGAAGCATTCTTTTATGCATTTTAAAGCAGAGGGCAATTACTATCCAGCGTACAGACATTGATAAACGTTCCTGATTTCAGCTTAGCCGTTTATCTCTGTGCTCCACTATTAAGTGAGTGTCTGCTCCTTCTGTAGGCCCTCAATCCCTGTTTGCCGCCCATGCCTTCTCTCTCCAATTGATTCTTTTATTTCAGCCTTTACAGTTCATTTCTAAAGTTTTTAAAAAGTCTCATTAATGGAAAAAGCAGTTCTGCCCCATACTTTGCTTTTCCTCCTCCTTTCCCGGAGGCAGCTACTTTGAGATTCTTACTGAAGGAAAAAGGAAATTGACCTTTGAATTTACTTCAGTTTTTCTAAGTAATGTGCTTTAACTGCTCTTTCACAACTTTAGACATTATGTACTGACCCTTTGTTATCATAGATTAACTTTCTTGAACCCTCCCTCTCTTTTCCTGTGAGCCGTTATTGCACAGGGTGAGGTCTAGAGAAAATGAGATACTAAGTGCCTCCTAAGTCTTCTCCCAGTGTAGTCACAGAAGATGTGCTTAATTCTTCCCGCATCGGATTGTGACAACATATGTGAAACATTGTCTACCAGCAAAGCATAGAGACTCAGTACCCAAGGCTTTTATTGGGGGTCGGTCACACAGGCAACCTCTGCCTAAGCACCCAAATTCCAGACTCCCTGAAGGAAAGCAGGTATTTAACATAAACCACATTGTTTGCTCAATGAGACAGTGTAGGGGACTGTTTAGCCTACAAGTTTCCAGATGCCAGCAACATTGTAAGCAGACCTGCTATGTCTTTTCTGCACAGATTGTAAGTTTTTCTCAGCCTTTGGAAGCTATAACTTGTCTTCTGGTTTCCATTACTGTGGTTGAAAAGCCCAATCCACTTTGATTTCTGGTCTTTTTTTCCCCCATTTCAAAAAATTTGGGGTCTGTTATTTATGTCTGATGTTCTGAAATTCTTCAGTAATATGCCTCAATGGAGATCTTGGTAAACATTTTTGTTGGACAGTCAATGGGCCAGTAATTGGCCTTAACATTGGGACTCACAGTTTTTAGTTCTGGGAAGTTTTTGATAGTTTTATTTTGTTTTGATAGTGTTTCTTTGACAATTTTTTCCCTTTGATTTTTCTGTATTTTAATTTCTAGAACTAGTATTTGAATGTTATCTGTTGAAGAATTATCTAATTGTGTTATTTTTTTCCCCTCTTATTTTCCATCTCGTTAGTCTTTTGGGGAGATTTCCTCAAACTTTTCTTCAAAACACTTCTATTGTTTTTTTCTCCTCTGCTCTTACTAAAAACGATACTAAGTGTGCTTTGAAGGCACGCTTTTAAACAGTACCCTTTTCTTGTTTTATGGAATCATTATCCTTTTTGTAACCTTTAAAAATAATATGACATTTAAACATTTTTATTATAAAATCAGTTTATGTATAACGTAGAAAATAATATACAGATAAGCATAAATGGGAAAATAAAATTACATTTCCACTATTCAGAGGTTTCCACTCTTAACACCTTGGTCTAATGGTAAGTTTTTTTTTTAAGGTGCTTCCTGACATTTCTGTTTTTTCGGTTAATTCCTTTTACTTTATTTTCCAACCTAGTTCCCTTTTTCCCATTTTTTTTGGTCTCTGTCTTTTATCTATTTGTTTGCAGAGGGGATACTCTGGCTACCTGTTGGTCAGGTGGCTCTGGTCTCCTGGTGTCTTCATTTCTGTGATCCTGAGTAGGAGCCCACACAGAGGCACTGCGCAAGATTCATGAGCTGCTTGTGTATTTCTCTAGGAGGAGAGAAGCACACTGGCGGTGGCAGGGAGTCTGGTAGTGATGCCTGGAAACAGTACATGAGAAGATCTACTTGGTAAGGAAAGGCTTTGGGAAAATGGTTTGGCTTTACAGCCTCTGGAATGTGCTTCCACAGTCTCCTACTGTCTGTTCTGTTCGTGCAGTTTCTCTTGATTTTATGTTTCTAACATTCCACAGCTCTCCCCTCCCAGAGCATCTATTTGGTGCTATTATTTTCCTACCCATCTTTCCAGCTTCAGCTAGTGCCCAGCGCCTGACTGTGAAACCGTCTCGGTAGTGGTTCCTGTCTAGAGACAGCACAGGAGCAGGACAATTGGGGTCAACCAGCAGGAGAACGTGGAAGAGGCTGTCCTTTCAGTTTTTTTCCTTGGGTACAGTTACCACCCCTGCAGGCTGCGAGGGCAGTAGGACATGGAGGTGGGCAGGTGGGCTGCGGGCCTGGCTAGCGAGCTGGGGGATACAGCTCTGGGAATAGTGAGCACAAGCTTTGAAAGTGGATTAGCACGTTCACCCAGCCCAAGGGTAGCTGGCAAGGGAACCTGTTGCTGGGACGTTGTGGCTAGGAGCTGCTTTTTATTTGTTTTCTGTTTTCCCTCCCTCTTGGGTAGAAATCACTTTATCCAAGAGCAGTAAAATGGTGTGTGGGGTCAGGCCCATGTCATGTTAGGTTGTAGAAAGAGCACAGGGTGAGGAACCCAGGACACCGTCTGTCTCATTTACTGCTTCTCACTGGCTCTGGAACCTCTCGGGGAGGGGGGTTTCCTACACCTTCGCTCATTGTCTCCTCAGCAACTTCATGTCTGTTAGGAATTTTTTTTCCCCCTCCAGCTTTATTGAGGTATAATTGACAAATTAAATCGTAATATACTTAAAGTGTGCAGCATGATGATTTGACATACACATACATTGTGAAAAGATTCCCACAATCAAGTTAGCACATCCTTTACCTCACAACAGTGTGTGTGTGTGTGTGTGTGTGTGTGTGTGTGTGTGTGTGTGTGTGTGTGTGAGTCAGAGTGAGAGCGAGAGAGCGAGAGAGAGCGAGCGAGCTTAAGATCTACTCTTAGCAAATTTCAAGTATGTATCAGGAGTTTCTGAGTTGCTTTGGCTGTGGCTTGCTTACTCTCAGACACATGCATGCTCTTTGTCTGATTCCCATTTGTTGAAGCCAGTTATGTTCCTTTTACTTTTCTTGTGTACTTGAGATCTAGGGGACCAAGCATGTAGCTGCAGCCTTTTTGGTATCCATCAGACGGAGACACTTCCTCTCAGGAGAAAAGCCAGATGACTGACTAAGAGGGAATCTTTTATTTTCCAAATTATTATAGTTTTATTTTATTTCTATCAGAATGGGAATATCTGTATTTTTCCTCCTAATTCAGTACAAGTTATTGAGAGACATAAAGAAGATGAAGTTATAATCCCCATATTCTTGTGCCCTGAAAACCGTTACTAACACATATGCTGTGTGTCTTTCCAGAATTTTGTATTTCTCGTATTTTTCCTTTTATAAAACTGGATCTATACTAATGTTTTTTTGTATCCTAATTTTTTTCTTCATTAACTTATAACTTGAATATTTGACCTTGTTAATATATGCAGATCAGACACATTTTTTTAATGGCATAAAATTTCCTCTATTACGTGTATACTATCCATTTAATTTTGTTCATTTTTCCCCCCCCTTAGTACCATCAACTACAGTAAGGACCTGCCTTTGGCCCAAGGAATCAAGTTTCAGTAAAGTTGCTTTCAATTGACATTTCAAGTGTTTCAGGCATTGTTGCATCTCTTTCTTCTGAAGAAGACGAAGAAAATTACTATTTGCCTTGAATCAATGGATCATTTTGAATTTGACAGTGGTTAATCCCTTATGCTTCTGAAGCCTAAATCAAGAGACTTTTTTAAAAAATAAAAATTTTCATGACATAGCCTTAAGTAATAAAAGATAGATTCGATGGATTTTTATGTTACTAGTAGTTACTGATTTTTTTAAACTTTAGCATTACTTTTATAATTTAGAAAAATATAATGCATGCCATGGTAGGAATTTGAAAAGTACAGAACATAATAGGGGAAAAAATAGAAGCCTTGTCAGGAGGTGCAGGAACGTCTCCTGAGCAAGTAAAGAAATCGGTAGCAAGTATTGATTCATGTCACCCTCCTCAGCAGGTGTTGGAAAGGGTGTGATTGAAGGGAGTGTCCCTTGTTTATGGAGGAGCGTAGCACAGTATCCCTGTGGAACGACTTGCTGTTTAAGATGTCTGAGGGCATTCATCATTATCACAGCTTCTCTCGCTCAGGATGGCTTGTGTCACCACAGAAGAAATTTGGGGGGTGGATGGAGATTTTGCTCCTGCCCTACCTAGAACCTGCACCTGCGGACGACTGTGTGGAATTCTATGCAGAGCACATCTGGATTTCTTATGCAACCTCAGACCGTCTTCTTTAGCTGTTAGGCTTCCTTAGTTGCCCTTAGGTTTGTTATCAGAATAACCAAGTGTGTAGCAGCATGTGTTCGCAGTGGACTCGGCATAGTTCACTTTTTCTTTCCTGGGAGTCCACTTCCTTCTCTTCAGAAGCTGCCCGGGAGCTACTGGAGTGATTCAGCCCGGGGCCCTGTCGAGCTCACGCTGGCTCCTGCAGTTCTGTCTTCCTGGCAGCCTTCACTCCCCTGATGGGTAGCAGCCACCACCCTGTCGACTCCTGCCAGACTGGACTGGGACAGAAGACTTGCAAGAAGATGACATCTGTAGATGACCTGATGTGTCAAGATATATGGAGAGATGTAGACACCTGGCAAAGAATTTGGGGTTGAGTTATGGCAGAGAAGCAAGCAAATGAAAAAAACCAAGCAATTATAAATTTATCAGGGAAGGAAAGGTATAACATGTTCCATGGCCCAGCTGTGACTAGTGTTCACCCAGGTATGCTGTTGTCAACCTTGAATATTAAGCCAATCATGGACGATAGGCCTTCTGAGAGCATGTTGGCAGGAAAAGTTCAGGGTTTGAGGTAGGTCAGAGAGGCAGGCAGTTTATGTTCTGTAGTGGAAAATCAATAATGCCTAAAATTACGAAAGCAAGAAATAGAAACATAGGCTTATAAAAGATAGGGAGCTAAATTCTGAAAATATCATTGCTTCAGGAGAGGGCAAATGGGGGGTGGGGCATGGAGACAGGAGGGATTATCTTCCATAACAAGTCTTATAGAGCTATTTGACTCTTTAAATCAAGAGAATGTATAACTTTGATTAAAAATTCAAACCAACAAAAAAATGATGTCGGAGAATCAGGTGCTTGGAATCCTAGGCTTCCTAACCCCCTTTCCACCACCGCTCTCCCCAGCACACACAAACTGCACACTTGTGAGCTTCGCCTTATTCAACTAGGGACTCTTTAAATATCTCATGAAAGGATTGTGCTGAAAGCCAAGTTTCCTTCCATGTGTTGAAGTACAAAATAGATTAAAAGTATATGTGTATCAATACAAGGTTAATACAAGCAGTTGCCTCAGAAAATTACGCAGTTTGGTCATTTGTTTAAAAAAACCTTGCTGTGGTTTTTCTTTGTAAGTCACAATGTTAGGTATTGTAGCCCTTTCTTTAGTGTCTGTAATAATGTCTGAAGAAAATAGTAAAGCACTATTTAAAACGTTTTTAGAAACCATGTAGTAATTGGCTATTTTCATTTTGTGAAATTGAGATTAATTTCGATTGAAATATTTTTTGTATCCTGTTTTTTCCAAGCATATTATTTTTTAACAAGTATTTTGAAACACGAGCTGTGTTGGTGTTTTTTCAATTTTTACATTTACAATTTCTCTCCAATCAGGTATGTATTCTCTCCAATGAGGAGGCTCTCCATCCTCCTGTGTATTTGCTAAAGCCATGCCATGGTGGCCAATATGGAATAATCTCTAGTACACTGGTGAGAGGGGGACCGGCAACTCTAATCTTAGGTATGGAAGTCAAGTTAAACTGATTCTGAAAGCTTTCATTGAAACTAATTCACAAGTTTTCTACAAATGTTTCTAGCAACAAGGACATTTTTTGTCATGATGTTTATTAAAAAATTTTGGCCTTACATGTCCCTCTGTTTCTTACTGACTTAATGAAAGTTACTTATTAGTATTTTTAACCACAGAAGTTAAAATTTACATTTGTGTGTGTTATTGCTGGCCATGTGATTTAAGGTGCTGGGAGTCCTGTACTGCTGGTTACTGGTTACACTGAGCCCCTTGTGACTGTCTGCCCCGCCCTGCCTGCATCCGGTGTTACAGCCATACTGCCAGAGTTCCCAGCTCCCACAGTGGACCTGAGTGGCTGTGATTAGAGTTCCCACTGTATGGGATGGTAATAACGCCCATCCCAAACAACTGTAAAGATTAAAGGAAAAAATTACAAAAGTAATATAGTGCCTGGCAGTGGTAAGAGCTCAATAAGTGTTGTTATTGGGGTATTTTGCACTTTTAAATATTGTCTATTTTCCTAAGTGAAATTCAGAAGCATTTTTCAGGTTTCTGAAAAGCGAAGTTCTTTGAGATTTTTATCGGGATCATAGATTTATAAATAGGAAAGAGTCAATTTACAATACTCATGTTTTTTAAAATCTAGATATATGGTATGTACGTTGAATTCAAATACTTAAGATGCTTAGCAAAATTATTTTAAGTTTATTCCTATATGGTTTATAATTTTAGTCATTGTCAATTGGATTTCTCTCATGTGTAAATTATCGCAGAGGCCATTTATTTTCCAAGGTAGATTAGCTATGAAAATAGGAACACAGATCCAATAATTCCTCAGTGTTTGCTGTTTGCTGGTTGAAGGCTTTTTCACTGGCAATTCCAGGGTTCTAGAAATCTGGCCAGGAATCAGATACTATCAAATTGTCTTCATGGTGTTGACCTGTAGGTGGTGCTGTTGGTCAGAGCAAGCGCCTCAGTTGGGCAGGGCCGAGAGTTGTGTGGACTCTGCTCTCCAGGAAGTCATCGTGGAAAAGGTTTTGCGTTCAGCAGGCAGATGTGCTAAACTCAGTGCCCCATTCTTTTTTTTTTTTAAACTGAGTCTCCTTTTTTTTTTAAGAAAAAATTTATTTTTGGCTGTGTTGGGTCTTCGTTGCTGTGTGTGGGCTTTCACTAGTTGTGGCGAGCTGGGACTACCTTGTGGTGCGCGAGTTTCTCATTGCGGTAGCTTCTCTTGTTGCGGAGCTCGGGCTCTAGGTGTGCGGGCTTCAGTAGTTGTGGCGTGCAGGCTCAGTAGTTGTGGCTCGAGGGCTCTAGAGCTCAGGCTCAGTAGTCGTTCACAGACTTAGCTGCTCTGCGGCATGTGGGATCCTCCCAGACCAGGGCTCGAATCCGTGTCCCCTGCATTGGCAGGCGGATTCTTAACCACTGCACCATCAGGGAAGCCCTAGTGTCCCACTCTTCTGAGCTGCTTTCCATTCCAGCACCACTGGTTACCTGCCTTCCCTTCTCCCGTCTGATTACGTGGATCATTTCTGCTGCAGTTGATTACTATGCTCAAGTAAACCATGAGCCCCGAGATATCAGAGAAAAAACGATGGCTGTAATCAGAGTAGTGTCTTTTAAATTTAAAATATTAAATAAGCTTTCTTTTCTATCCACTCCGCCCCTCCCCACAGTAAGCATGTATGTGAGGTTACTCCGTTTTTTAACAACTCCAGGGGAGATTGTGTTTTACTTAACCATGGTCCAGGCACTTTTCAACACACTTAAATATAAACCCATTTAATTCTCATAACAATTCTACAAAGTAGGTATTATGATCCTCATCTTACTAATGAGACAGGTACAGAGAGGGTAAGCAACGTTCCCCAGGTCTTACCGCTGATAAACGATGGGCGCTGAAATTGGCACCCAAGCAGTCTGGCTCCAGGTTCGTGCTCTGGTGATAGGAACTGCAGTCCCTGAAACTGTGGAGCTCTTACAGTGCCCTCCTTCCCTGCCTGCCTGTTTCTCAATCGCTGATATTTCCTTTTTCCTTTTGTATTGTTCTTTATTTTTGACATAATCACGAACTTAAAAATGGAACTTTTCCCCCCTAAACTGAGAATATGTTGTTGACCTGATTCCGCAACAACTCCAAATACTTTAGTGTATATTCCCCACAAACTACATTTTCCTACATAACCATGTGCAAGCATCAAAAGCAGGAAATTGATGTTATTAACATTCTAATTCTTAGATCCATTCACCTGCCGTTTGAGCCAGTAGAGTCCTTTATAGCAAAAGGAGCCATGCTGTCATATCTCCTTAGTTTCCTTTAGTCTCTCCTAAAGTTTTATGGCCTTGATACTTTGGAAGTTACAGACCACTGACTTGGTAGGATGACCCTCAACTTGGTGTTTCCTCATGATTAGGTTCAGGTTGCGCACCTTTAGCAGTACGATTGCAGAAATGGTGCCGTATTCCCCTGAGTCCCATCAGGTGGTGCATGATTCCGTTTTGTCTATTATTCATGTTACCATTGCTATCTTGACTAGAGTGGTGTCCACCAGCTTTTTTCATTGTAAAGTGTTTCTCCTTTGTAAGTTAGTATGTCTTGTAAGGAGGCACTTTGAAACTATATGTTCAGTTCTCCCTCAAACTTTCCATTTATCCACTTATTTGTCTCTGTTTTCCTATTTTATCCAGTAAGTGATAATCCATTTATTTCATTCCCTATTTGGATGCTCAGAATGTACTTCGATGTCCCTGATTTGGCCAGCAGGACTCCCTTCAAGCTGGCTTCTGTGTTCTTTGGATGTGTCCCCATTCTTTGGGCGCTTCTTTGCTATTTGAAACAAGATGTCTCAGGTGGTTCTTGTACTTTTCCTTCTCCAGCCCTGGAATCAGCCATTTCTCCCAGGAGCCCTGATTCCATTTAGTCAAGAACCGTATTTAGGAGCCAAGATCTGGTGTACGTATGCCTATTGACGTGAAGATGTCACTGCTCCCAGGTCCTCACAGAGGACAGAGCTGGGAAATACATGTACAGTTGACTTTTTTTTTTAAATAAATTTATTTTTTATTTTATTTATTTTTGGCTGTGTTGGGTCTTTGTTGCTGCCTGTGCGCTTTCTCTAGTTGCGGCGACTGGGGGCTACTCTTTGTTGTGCGCGGGCTTCTCGTTGCGGTGGCTTCTCTTGTTGTGGAGCACGGGCTCTAGGCACTCGGGCTTCAGTAGTTGTGGCTTGCGGGCTCTAGAACGCAGGCGCAGTAGTTGTGGCACATGGGCTTAGTTGCTCCACGGCATGTGGGATCTTCCTGGACCAGGGCTCTAACCCTTAACCCCTTTGCTACCAGGGAAGCCCCCCTACAGTTGACTCTTGAACAACAGAGGTTTGAACTGCACTGGGCCACTTACACTGGGATTGTTTTCAATGTCATTACGACAGTACTGCAAAATCCATGGTTGGTTGAACTTGCAGAATTGGAACCTCGTTTACAGAGGGCCAACTATAAGTTTATGCGTGGATTTTCCACTCTGCAGAAGGTCAGCACCCCTAATGCCCGTGTTGTTCAAGGGTCAACTGTACACACAAGTATGTCTATATTTACTTCTGAATCTGTCTGCTTATACTGAGAGCCAGGAGTTCACATCAAAACTTCCACATCCAGCCCAACATTACAGGGTTCATTTTGGTTTTATCCCTTTCAATATTTGCAGCTCTTATCTCTGATAGTAAGAAACTGCCTCTCATTACCCTTGATATATTTCTCATTGGAATAACCTGTTTCCCACTCTTCTGAGGACACCTCCCTCACCTCCTGGTTCTGAGGGTGCTGGTCTCATCTCCCGCCTGGATGTCCTCCTCACCCACCTAATGGCTTTAGGCCTGAACTGTTCTGGAAGAAATGAGATAGAGAAAAAGGAACTGGCCTTTCCTTAAATGTAGATTTTTTAGTCAGAATTAAAATGTTACTTGACTCTCCCCCACCTTGCTTGTTTGTCCGGGAGCTGAGCTGTCCAGGGGTTCAGCCGGATAAATGGGTGGCACGGGTCTGGGAGGTGGAACACCTGAGTTCTAGACACAGCTCTGCTTCTAAGAGGCTGGATGCTCTTAGAGGAGTAATCTGACCTCTCCGTGCCCTAGCTCTCTTGTCTGCAAAATGAATAGTCTGGACCAAATCTGAAGTACAAAAATTGGTGTCCATGGGCCACAATCGGTTAAGTGGTTGAGTCATCCTTGGGAGTTAGCTTTCAGAAAAAATCAAATTGAAATTTCTTCAGATGGCGGCTGTGCACGCCAGTTAGCTACAGGTGGGCCACAGCTTGGATGATCTTTTCCAGTTTCACACATCTCCTTCCAGCCCCAGGATTCTATGGCTTTATTCTTTAGGCTCTGATGAATCAGGCTTGCCCAACTCTAACCCTTCTTGGCTAATGACAGTGTTTCTACCACGAAGAGCGAAACAGCCTATAGACTTCCAATAAGGGCCCTGCTATTATTTAGGATATGATTTTATCTCCTCTAACAGACTACAGAGAATGAAGGCTCAACAAGGTAGTTTGTCTCTCCTATTTAACAGTCCAGGTGTAAGTAGTCCAGGGTGGACTGGTGACCCCATGGTGTCTGGGCCTTAAGCTTCTTCTGGTTGCTGTTCTGCTTGGTGAAGATGGCTCACTGCTACCACCTACATAATTAGGGGAGGGCCCTCTTCCACTTACAGGTGTGACCCAGAAGTTGCATACCTCATTTCCACTCACATCACATTGGCAGAACTTAGTCACATAGCACATACTATATAGCCAAATGGGAGGTTGAGAAGCAAACCTTTGTTTTGGGGAGCCGTGTACTCAGACAAAACTGGGGTGTTCTATTATGTTGAGAGAGGGAGAGAGGACAGAATGGATACTGGGGGAAAATTAGCAGCTTCCACCACAGTATTTGTTAAAAATATTCTCCTCCTCCCACTGTCTGGAATATCCTCTGTCACATGTCCTTTTACTTCCTTATGCTATCTGATGATCAGCCAGTTAAAAATTCATTTAGATTCTGCTATCATTTCCCAGGGCTATCCGTTATTCATCCCTTTGGTAAAAAAAATAGAAGTAATCAGCTTCCAGAAGCAACCAGTCAGGGAAATTTCAAAATTAGGACAGAGTGGGAGGTGGAAGAGATACGTTTGGACAAATGAGACAGTTGGAGGAAGGGTTGGCAAAGATTGGCAATCCTGTAGGGAGCCAAGAAGCCAAATGGAAAGAGTGGGACCTAGAAAAGTCAGTGCTGGTAAAAGAGAAGTGGGAAATGGGAGAGGGGCTGGGTGGGAACCAGATGTGGGCTTCCTCTGCATTACCTCTTTGCTCCATTTTTCTACTCTGACTCAGTGGATTCTTAATCTACCACATTGGGGCTGTCAGAAGAGCTGGATTCGATTCCCAACTCTGGACCGTGTAACACTGGGAAAACCACATCTCTTCTAAGGCCCCCATCTTCCTCTGTAAAATGGGCATACTCTTCCTACCATACTTCTTTTCCCAGAACTATTGTAAAATACAAATGCAATATCGGATACAAGAACTTTCTGGGTAAAGTGTAATAGACACCTGGTATTATTGGTTGAAATGATGGAGCTCCCTGTGTTCTGTGTGGAGCTGTTCTAGGCCTGGGCCAGCCCAAGGGCTCTGATTTAATTAAGAGAGGCTTAGTGGTCTGGACCGATGGGGGCCTGATGGGGGCAGCCCTGATTCAGAGGTCATTCCTTTGGCAAATAGGGTCTGGGGGAGATGACATAGTCTGGGGGGTTAGCCCCTATTTGGCAGGTCCAGGACCTGGGCTATTAGAGTAGACACCTATCTGGAAAGGAGGAGGGGGAGATGGGCATGTCCCAGGTGTATGGTCAGAGAGAAGCATGTTAGGCTGGGCTCCTGTAGCTGTGGTGTGATCTCCAGTGCTTTCTCTGATGAGCTCAGAGTCTCTTTAAGGAAGTCTTAGCCCAGGACTTTTGAGAGAAACCCAAGAACCATGACTGGAACTGGTTTGATCTTGGATTGCAGTGAGCCAAATACCATACCACTGAATTTCTCTCCTTTTGACCTGATTTGAGCTGGTGAACTCATATTCAAATTGTTCCGCTTTCAGCTGCGAAAATCTTCTGAGTGGAAAGAGGAGACATTTTCTCCAGTTTAGGGATCATTTAAGTATGCAATTAACATGAGGGCATTCAGCTGTGAGCCAGGAAATGCGCTTCACTCCTGATCTCAAACAGAGGCTGTGAGCCTCATGTTCTGTGAGAGGCTTTGCCCGTGTCCTTTTTTGGGGAGGAGATGACACATTGCCTTATCTTTTTTGGGGATAACATGAGGGGCCAGTGTCTTAGGGATACATCTTGTCTTATTTCAAATTGCAACTTGGAGAATCAGATGTTAGTTTTATACTACTTCCCTCAGAATTAACAGCTTTCATTAAAAAAATATAACAAACTGTGTTAAGAATAACCAAGACAATTCATTGAAGGTTTTTCTTTCTTGCCTTGAAGTAATGATCTGCCCCAACTTAAAAAAAAATCATGCATAATCATTGCAATATTTCGTGGTGTTTTAAATCCAGACTCTGTCTACCCAAAACAGAGTGATCAAATGATTTTAACCTCTTGAAATGGAAAAGAACCTCTAAGGAAAAAGTACCAGGCTTTCTACAGCTTCTGGGCCGTAGACCCTGTGGGAACGACCCAGTGAATTTTTATTCCCGCAGTTTGCGCTGAGCAAGGAGTCAAAGAGAAGACGTCTTCTCACCTCTGCCTACCTCTGCCGTCGGCCTTAGTTGCCAAGTAAGTGGCAACTCATTCCAGTATCTCCTGTGAATACCGGTAAGCTGAGCCCGCATTCCCCATTTGTATTGTTTGACCTCTACACATTTACCAAGGACTTGCTCGTGACCACACTGCCTACCTTCCTCCTTGAGGGATTTCGTTTTATTCTTTCTCACAAAAGCTCAGAGCCACGCTGGCTGCGGCTGCTATGGCCTTCCCGGCAGCACTCTCCGCCTGGCCTCCCAGGGCTTCCCCACCACAGAGGGTCCCCACCCCCATCAAGATGTCACAGCCTATGTGCTGCTCAGGCTGAGTGGCTGGAGTCACGACAGCCCCTCAGTCCTGGGTCTTTATAAAGAACCTAGTCAGTGTGTTGTCCTCTTTCTCCCCCAGCAGCATTCATCTCTGTAAAGTACATCCTCTGAAGAAGGGAAAAGCCCAATTGTTCCCTCTAAGCTGCCTAAATGACTTGAAGGGCTTGGATTTTTAGTAGCTTCCAGAAACAAAAAGGGCTTTTTAACTGGACAGACCATTTCCTCCAGCGAAATCTCACTGGCTGGCATTTGTTTACTATTAAGCAACATAGGGCCGCCGCTCTGTGGCTCACAGTCAAAGAATCACTACAGGAAATTCGCGTCCGGGTTATTATTGGACTTATAAGGTCTACTTCTGGTTTGTTATTTCTTTTCCTTCTGTGTTCCTTAACAACCATAAGGAAGGTTACAGAAAACTTTATATGATCATCCTCATCCCAATGTGAAATTGACTGCTCCCTCTTTTTGCACCCCCATGGTTATGATGTACCTGTAATTTTTATTTATTTGTTTGTTTATTCTTTTGGCTGCATTGGGTCTTCGTTGCTGCACGTGGTCTTTCTCTGGTTGTGGCGAGTGGGGGCTACTCTTCATTGTGGAGCATGGTCTCTAGGCATACGGGCTTCGGTAGCTGTGGCACGTGGGCTCAGTGGTTGTGGCTCGAGGGCTTAGTTGCTCCGCGGCATGTGGGATCTTCCTGGACCAGGGCTCGAACTCGTGTCCCCTGCAGTGGCGGGCGGATTCTCAACCACTGTGCCACCAGGGAAGTAGGGAAGTCCCTACATTCCATTTTAACCAAGGGCAATATATTGTGGAGAAGTGACAAGATGAAGGAAAAGGGTTTGGGCTTCTAGGCGTAAATTGTGGGATGCTAAGTATACGAGGGAAACATGGAAGACAAGGGTTATCTAGTAAGGTTTAGTTTATGCAGACTCATCTGGGTGCTGTCTCTACCTCTGGTGATAAAGGTTGTTCTTTCCTTCTGGGTATGAGAGAGGAGGACACCTTCACAAGTCAAGTTAAGCTTTTAGGCAGATGGGGGATGGACAGAGAGCTTTTCCTGTGTCTGCTTTTTCTCAACTGCCTTCAGCTCAAAAGAATCCTTCTGCCAAAGTGGCATATTTTGGGGTGGCATATTGTGATCCCTTTCATGTTTTTGGTAGAATTTGGATGTAGTAGAGATGGCTCATTTCCTAATCCAACATCCATCCTCTCCCTCTTGTGGTGGCACGATTGCCTAGAATAAAGACAGACAGCATCTTCTAGTCTCTTGCAAAAAGGTGTGGCCGTGTGTGAAAATAGCTTGGGTTCCTGAGGACTTTTAGGTGCAGCTCTGGACTGCCAACCCCTAGGCTCTTCTGAAACAGAGAGATAATCTTCTATCTTGTTTATGCTGTTGTATTTTTGGCATTTTATTACTTGCAGCCACAACTAATTGTAACAGGTATGTTGGTTTAACATTTGCATTTCCGAGGGAAAGATTGGGAGTAGAAACCTAAATCTAGCTGGGATGATCACAGAAAACCATGCCAGTTAGAGGTGTTCTGAATCTTATGACAGCCTCAGCTGAGGTTATTTTCTTTGGTAATTTATTTCATATTTATCCACTTACCAATGTGGATCATGTCCCCTCTTTCCTTCTTAGCCTTTGGATTAGAAATATTAATAACAAATTAGTATATTAAGTGTTGACATATTGATGTGTCCTATTAGGCTGAAAATAGCTGTGCACTGACAACTGGCAGCAAAGAAGTCTGATATACCCATCTTAGTATTTTTCACTCTTAGGCATAAGAAAAGAGCAAGCAATTCCTTTTTTTTTTTTTAAGGTTTTCCCCTTTTATATTTATGTCATCGGAAGCATTTTCTGTTTCCTGGTGTCCTTAACAGGATTTGAATTTCTTTACTGCCTAGTCTAATTTAGCTCATATGAATAAGAATTTCTTGACAATGGTAGGTTTCCTTATGTTGTGAACTAGTTGTTTCCTATATAGACTGGTTGTCTAAACTATGTTTCACTTACCTTAACCATAAAGGAACAAGGAAATTCTGTTGTTTTTCAAGGAGTGGTGGCTATGGTGACGTGCAGACAGTGTGGAGGGGGCAGTCTGTGAGCTATACCTCTAGATGAACAGGTTTGTGAGCCATGGCTCTACGAGAAAATGCTTTCCCTTCAGTTTTAAGTGAGTAATATGTTTTTTCCCCCCATTAAGCTCAGACAATCATGAAGTTAGGAACTTTCTCAATCTAATTGGAGTCATGAAACATTAAAATAAGAACTTTTACCTCTGCATGCCCCTGCCCCAAAAGCAGATTGGGTCATCAGGTTGGCCGTTTTGGGAATTGTTATGGTTAATCTCTCTTTTGTCTGTTCAGTTCATACACCCAGCTACAGAAGCTGAGACGGTGGAGGAGCCAGGCCCTCCTCCCTTCCAGCAGGAAGGAGGTTGGCACATGTGACAGACTTTCCAGGAGGAGGGAGGCGAGGCCAGTGTGGTTGGTCTGGAGTGAGGCAGGGGGTGTGGACTGAGACCCGTGGTGCACACTTTCATGGACTTGGAAGAGAGCTGGAATTCTGTCCCATGGCACTTTAATTATATATGTAGTTTTAAAAGCAAAAATGGAATAATTCTGTACCCATAATCATTTGTGACTTATTCTTTGAAATTATCTATACCTGTGTTTTGGGTCCATAGTCTTTCTGATGCACGAGTGTCCTTACCTAGGTAGCCCTAGCCTGTTTCCTGCTCCCTTACTGCCTTTGTAAGAGAGAGAACTAGTCTAGCTTTTCCTACCAATATAAAACAAATTAGGAAAAAGAAAAGCTGCCACTTTCCTGTGTATGCATCTATGAAAGTAGTTCCCCTGGAACTGAGTAAAAACCCACAAATGGGCATTTTCCTGATAGGAAAAGATTCTTTTTTTGTTACTGGCCTGTCTCCTGCCTTCTTTGAAGCCCAGACAGAGGATAAAATTGAATTTGTACACAGTATATTGTTTTTAATTTTTACTTTTGACTACGTTGGGTCTTCGTTGCTGCGTGCTGGCTTTCTCTAGTTGTGGCGAGCGGGGGCTACTCTTCAGTAGTTGTGGCTCGCAGGCTCAGTAGTTGTGGCTTGCGGGCTCTAGAGAGCAGGCTCAGTAGTTGTGGCGCACGGGCTTAGTTGCTCTGTGCATGTGGGATCTTCCCGGACCAGGGCTCGAACCCATGTTCCCTGAATTGGCAGGCGGATTCTTAACCACTGCACCACCAGGGAAGTCCTGTACACAGTATTAATACCGTTAGTTAAATTGTAACACCTTAAAATAACATTATCTATCTGCTCTTATTTTCTTCAGAATCACACGTAACTCGGTATTTAGTCAGAGTGATACTCTGATTTCTCTGAGAAATTAATATGCCCCTCTGCCCTTCAGCTGGTATATCAGTGGGGCATTTGGGGAGATAGTCTGTTTGCCTTGCATCACTAGGCTCTTTTTTTTGTCATTGTCACTATTGTCAGTTGATAATCACCAAAAGGGACACAGGGATTATGACATGTGCCAGCCTGGGACATGAGTTGCTTTCAGAGTTTCAGCACTGAGAATCTCAATATCCAGTCCTGACTAGTCAGACTTCATAGCCTTAAGTGAAAAAGACAATGTTTTGAGAGGCAAGTACAGCAAAAATGACTGGCGTATTTTGGGTGATATTTGATGGCAGGTTTACCCAAGACAAAGCAAACAAACAAAATAAGCCAGGGATGCTTTTTAATAGGTGGGTGATTTCCCAGGGTTTTCACAGGTGTCAGAGAAGAGAAATTCTTTTCAGGTGTGTTTGTGCGTTGGAAAGCTTTGCTTGGTTGATAGTGAGAAAAAGACACCTCCACATTCTCACACACACAGTCTGAGGGGAAAAACCACTCACAATCCCCACCCAGCTGGAATTCCCCACTTGATCCACTTTTTGGTGAAACCTGAGATCTGAGATGGGACAGCTGTTTCCAGCTGTAGTCTCAGGAGCCCAGTACGTTCTGTGATTGGTGTGGACTTGTTGGGGCAGGTGGGGCGTGGCCACATGCACTGCAGATTCAGCCCAGGTTGCGATTTAGAGGATTTGGGAGCAGTATTCTTGGCAGGTATTTTCCTGAGTTACCATAAGGAAAAAAACCCATCAAATCAATACAAAGAGGTTTTTGCTTTTAGTGCATTTTCTTTATATAAAACCTAAGCTTCCTGGTTGTCTGTCCCATGTGGAAGGAGTAAGACATTTGAAATATATTTTATTAAAGCAATCTGAGGCCCAGAAAGAAGACAAGAAACCTGCCATTTGTAAGATTCAGAATCTCGGGAAGCGGTAATTCCCAAGTGGGCGCTCTTGGGTGCAGAATCTGAATGGATGGATGGAAGCGAGTGTGGATTTTCTCCACTGAACGGCTTCCAAAAATGCAGGAGACTCTGCTTAGCTGGGATAACTTAGAAGCAACGCCCACTAACAGGAAACTCACCACTAGAAAAATCCAGGGAGTTTTCACTTGAACACTCTAATGGATTCTTGAACAATTTAATGGATTTATACTCCCAGGAGACTCTAAAGGAATGGGAAGTTTGGGCCCCTGGAACTCCTGTGTGTGAGGCTGAAATGAGGAGCAGCTTTGGTTCCTTACGTCTTTGGTTCCAGGGCACTGGGTGCTGGCTGTGCAATCCCGGCCTCAGAGGGAATTAGATGAGGGTCCCTGTGCTGCTGCAGGAGCCAAGGGTGCCCACACTGACCTCCAGAGCTGGGGCCGGACAGCAAGTGGCAGGCGGACACAGTTCAGCCCGAGATGAGATGGAAGGCCCCGGGCAGCCCTTGTGCAGCATTTGTTGCCAGGGCTTTCAATTCTGTAGTCCCTTCTCTGAAAAAGAAACCTTTTCTAGAAATGTTTACTTTTAGGAAGTAAACTTAGGGTGGTGAGACATGTTTCCAAGCCTACAAAGAAAAGCCTCGTCCAGTGATACAGGACTATTTACCTGGTTTGTCATTCAGAGTTTGGTCTCATTTGGTCTTAGATAATGAAAACGTATTTCAGATATTCTAAGATTTGAGGAACCTAATGAAACAGTAGAGTTTACTAATGTTTTTGTGCTCTTAAAAAGGAATAGTGACCAGACAGAGAACAGACTTGTGGTTGCCAGGGGAGAGAGGGTGGGATGGAAAAAAAAAAAGAGAGTGGTAATTTCAATTATCCCATATTATGGGCCCAGGAGTCATTCTGGATGTGTAATTTTTTAGATTGCTCTATCTAGGCTTGGGAAATAATCTCCTAATTTGTTCGTTTGTAAACTTATTAACTGTGCTTTGCTGGACATCTGTTTAAACTATTATAACTTCTTTTCCTTGAATGCTGTTTTCCCAGTGAAGCATGTGTAGTTGTCTGTTAAAGACAATGTTGTGAACTTTGGAGAGTTTCTGAAGGTGCAGAAAATGTGAGTTTAGACAGGAGACAGCGTAGCATAGTGGTCAGCAGCATGGCTTCTGGAACCAGAGCGTCAAATCCCTGGCTCCTCTAACTAACTAGCCCTGACCTTTGAGAAGTTACTTAATTTCTCTGTGACTCAGTTTCACTACCTATCAAATGGGGTGGGGGACGTGGTGGCCACTAGGAAGTGCTTTGCAAACCTCCAGCTGCAGAAAGCATAACGGACCACGGGCCCCAGCCACTGTGCTCTGACATCCGTCACCGAGGTTCCCTGAGGCCAGGGGCCCACGGCTGCTCCTAGCCTACTGAGTGTGGCAGGGATATGGGGCAGACCCAATCCTGGGCCACATGGAGCTCCTTTGTTTGCCACTTTGAACTAAGGTCTCTTTGATGGCTTTGCCTAACCCACCCTTTGTGATGGTTCCAGCCAATGTTCTCTGCGTTTCCTCTCTGGGCTCAGACTTACATTGTGGTCTGAGGTCTCTCCCGGCCTGGCCTGGCTCCCAGCCTTCCTCCCAAAGTGAGGTGGGGACTGGTTGGCCTCCAAGCTATGTGCCAAGTTCAGGGCACCTCCCTGCTCTGGTGTTGGCACCCACAGGGCTGGTAGAAGCCTGGGTGATCCAGAAAGGGGGACCCTCTCAGTGGGGTGCCTCTGCTCTCTTTTCTGCTGAGTGGACACTGCCTGGCTCCCCAGCCCTCACTGTTTCCTCTCCAGCAACACCGTTTCTCACTTCCTTTGCTCTTTTTGTCTAATCATCTTCTGTTTCCCCACTGCTTTATGGCCTTTATACAGAGAGCCAGGCCTGGTCATCAGAAAACCAGAATGCTCTTTCTCTTCTGATAAACCTCCAAAAGTTGTATTTCTAGTTATTCTTCAGGCTGTTTCTCTCTCTCTCTTTTTTTTTTTTGGATTTTGATCTATATATATTTTTAAAAATTTTTATTGAAATATAGTTGATTTACAATGTTGTGTTTCAGGTGTACAGCAAAGTGATTCAGTTATACATATATATATATATATATATATATATATATATATATATATATATATTTGTGTGTGTGGTACGCGGGCCCCTCACTGTTGTGGCCTCTCCCGTTGCGGAGCACACGTTCCGGATGCGCAGGCTCAGCGGCCATGGCTCACGGGCCCAGCCGCTCCGCGGCATGTGGGATCTTCCTGGACCGGGGCATGAACCCGTGTCCCCTGCATCGGCAGGTGGACTCTCAACCACTGCGCCACCAGGGAAGCCCTATATATATTCTTTTTTTTACATCTCTTGCATTATCAGGTATTACTGGATATTGCACATAGTTCCCTCTGCTATACAGTAGATCCTTGTTGGCTATCTATTTTATATATAGTAGTGTGTGTATTTTAATCCCCAAATCCTAATTTATCCCTCCTCCCTTTCCCCTCCCCCCACCCTGGGCTGTTTCTCTTTTTTAATTGTTTGGTTTATTTTCGCCTCTTTATCACTACTGCTTGCTTTCTTTGAACTATCAGGGTCTGCGATAGTCTTGTTGCTTGAATTCTGGAGGGTTGAAATCCGGATAACTGACTGAGGTGATATGAGTGAATTATGTAAGAGTAGAAACTAATGGAGCAAATGAACAATTTCATTGTTATCTGGGAGATGCAGAGAATCTTTTAAGCTCAAAACAAAATGTCCTGGATGCTTGGAATAGAATCTGGATATTTAAATCTTATGTGTTAGGACCAGATTCATATGAGATTTTTGATACCAGTAATACATGAATTGATTTACATTTCCCTAAAATCCAGAAAATAATAATTTCAAATTACTATGTGGACATCAGTTAGTTCTTATGAAAGATAACTTTGTAATGAATTTGCTCCCCCCTTAAAATAGCAGCCTTCTATGTGCATTAAACTTCATAATACTGATGCAAGTTACCAGTGGCAACACTATAATCACAAATACTGCTTATACAATTGAGCTTAAACTTCAGGTCTCAGTAAAATCATAGGATCATTGCACTAAATGAATTTTGAAAGATTATTGGACCCAACACTTTGCAAAGGCAAGTTGTCCCAACAAGATCAAAATCAAACTTATTTCAAAATTTCTGGAAGATGTTTGCATAACTTGACACAAAATGTAAATTCTTATTTAACAAAAAATGCAAACTGAGTTATTTAAAGAGTGGTCGTATTAATCTTGTCCATGTAATGGTTGGTTTGTGACATATTTGCTGCTTAATGAGATATGATATAACATGAAGTCTACAGTAATTTTAATTTTGAGAGTCTTTTGGAATTAGTTTTATTTTCCCTAGTGGTTATGAGATTTTTCAAAGCTTTGCAGTCTGGGGGTTCCCTGGTGGCACAGTGGTTAAGAATCCGCCTGCCAATGCAGGGGACACGGGTTCGATCCCCAGACTGGGAAGATCCCACATGCCACGGAGCAACTAAGCCCGTGCACTACAACTACTGAGCATGCGCTCTAGAGCCCGCGAGCCACAACTACTGAAGCCCATGTGCTAGAGCCCGTGCTCTGCAACGAGAAGCCGCTGCAATGACAAGCCCGTGCACCGCAAGGGAGACTAGCCCCCGCTCGCCGCAACTAGAGGAAAGCCGACGCTCAGCAACGAAGACCCAATGCAGCCAAAAATACAAATACATTTATTTTTAAAAAAAAGGCTTTACAGTCTGGATTTAGGATAAACTCATGAGGCATGGCATATGGTAGAGGCAGAGGCTGGGATTTTGAATCAGAACACCTGGATTCAAGTGTGTTTCCCTGCCATTTAGTCCCTTGGGAAAGTCATCTAGCTTCTCAGAATTTAGATTCCTCATCTGCAAAATTTTAATACTATATGGGAATGAATTTTTTTGGCCAGATTTTTCTGTGGCTTGAAGGCATATTATATAAAAAAGAGCTTTGTAACAAGTTCCTGTTACTATTTGCGTGAGGAAGACAATGTTCATATAATTTGTCACTCATAAGGAGAAATCTCGGGTTTGTTTTTAATTACATTCAATTATGAGGTGCTCAATTCCAACAGAAGTTGATCTTTTTTGGGGAGGGTAGGGCACATCAGTCATTCTGCTCTTACAAGTGATCCTTAATCAAGGAAAAAAAAATCATAAAGGGGGACTTATGCATATTATATTCCTGGTAGGTGAGGCTCAGCCTCTCTTCCCATGATGCCATCAACAGCAGCAATGCCAAGCACTCGGTGACCCTGTTACTGAAACATTGTGCTCGTTATCTCACTGACTGCTCCCAACAAACCTGCAGAATTGTGAGTCATTATCTCGATTGCAGGCAATGTAACTAATGCCAAAAAGATAGGGAACTTTGCCAAACCTCATTATTAGTAAGTCACAGAAGAAAAATTTGAATGTAGAGATTTGAGTTCCAGAATCTATGCTCTTAACACTTATAACTGCCTTTGAGATCACAAGTCACTGGGTTTAGGAATATTGTCATCATGGGTATCTCTCTTTTCCAAGAACTCCTGGGAATATCAAGAAGCTCAGTGCCCTTTGGCTGGGCCAGTTCTGCTCTAAAAATGCAAAATTCTTCTTGCTGTTGTTCTACTGGGTGAATGGCATGAATTTCTGTGGACTTTACTCGACATTGTAGAGGAGGGAAAAACTTCCTCTACCCTCTTAGGTTTAGTCTATGAGACCTGCGAATTAAATTGATAAACAGCAGCTTCACAGGAGAAAAGCTATACAGATTTTACTGATGTAAATAATTTTACATGTATGAGGAACTTCACAGAAAAAAAGTGAAAACCCCAAAGAAGCAGTTAGACTTGGAGTCTTATATACCTAGCTTAGTAGGAGAAAGGGAGGGAGAGAAAAGGCATTCAGGGGAAAACAAATGAAGTTTTGGAAAGATAAAGGGACCCTTAGGAGACTAGATGGAGGTATGCTAGTCTTGCAACAATGTCTGTTTGGGTGTGATTAGATTAGAGTTCTTCTCAGAGAGGGGATTTATGACAATTGAGTTCTTTTGGGAGGCTCTGCTTTTTGGTAGATAAGGGATTTCAGGGACTCAAAAGCCTTCAGTGCAAAATAATTTTTATGCCCAAATGGGATGGTATATTGTGATCCCTTTTAGTATGTTTGACTGAGAATGAAGTTCTTAAGTTACCTAATAAAGTGATATTTAGAGTTATTATCATTTGGTGCAATCTATGAAGACGATCTTATTCACTTTGTAGCTGCTAAGCAAATTCCTTGTGGGGGGACTTCATCTTTGTGGAGGCAATGCATGAAGCACCCTTGGGGACAGAAGATTGGCCTCCAGGCTGGAGAGGCTGGCTGGCTGGAGGCCCTGCTGCCTGTGGTGTGTGCTTGGGAAGGTCAGATGGTGTGAGCAAGGACCTCTGCAAAGGGCAGACTCTGAGAGATCAGGGGAGAGGAGGAAAACCTGTGCAATACCACAAGTCTGGACAGTGCATGATGAATGCTTTCCCTGGGACCCCTCAAATTACCACGTTTATATCAGTACATTTATATGCCCAGAAACTTGTACTGGATCTTTTGAGGAAACCAATGAAGACAGTGGTATCCAGGTCACCAGCACCCACAATCAGAGAATTGGCAATACAGGTACCAAGAGGAAGTAAAAAATGGGGGCAGTAAACATGTCAAACAGAAAAATACATCCTTTTGAGCAAAAACTAAATATTAAAAAAAAATAATAAACCACTCATGTGATGGTTCATTTTGTGTGTCAGCTTGACTGGACTAAGGGATACCCTGCTACTTGCTAAAACGTTATTTCTGGGTGTGTCTGTGAGGTAGTCTTGGGAAGAGATGAGCATTTGAATCAGTAGACTGAGTGAAGTAGATCACCCTCACCAGTGTGGGTGGGTGGGCAGCCAATCCTTGGGGCCCAATAGAATAACAAGGCAGAGGAAAGGCAAATTTGCTCTCTGTTTTTGAGCTGTGACATCCTTCCTCTCCTGCCCTTGGACATTGGAGCTCTTGGTTCTCAGGCCTTTGGACTTAGACTGAATTATATCACTGGCTTTTCTGGTTCTCCTGTTTGCAGACAGCATATGATGGGATTTCTTAACCTCTAGGACCACAAAGTAAATCTCTTATATCTGCATATATCCTATTGGTTCTGTTTCTCTGGAAAACTCTGACTAATAAAATGCAGTAGGCCATATAATATACCTTAATAGATTACAAAAGGAACAGTATCATCCAGACTATGTTATCTGACCATAATTGTCAATAACTCAGAAACCAGTAACAGAAGAATAGCTTAAACATCTCATATGTTGGAAACCAAATATTATTAAAGAAATCTTAGCTTTAAAAAAACTCATAAATTTAAAAAGAAGCCCAAATTAAGAAATATTTGGAACTGAGTGACATGAGAGGTGAGGCAGTTACAGATAGGAACCCTCATGGCTGAAGTCAGGTTGACCTAAACTTCTGAGGTGCAGGAAGGCCAGAACTGTCATAGGTGTCTGGACACTAGAATCGGCCTGCTGTTAGAAAATTCCGCAAATTTTTTTGTGGTGTCTTTAGGATTTTCTATACATAGTATCATGTCATCTGCAAACAGTGACAGTTTTACATCTTCCTTTCCCATTTGGATTCCTTTTATTTATTTTTCTTGTCTGATTTCTGTGGCTAGGACTTTCAATATTATGTTGAGTAAAAGTGGCAAGAGTGGGCATTCTTGTCTTGTTCCTGATCTTAGAGGAAATGCTTTCAGCTTTTCACTATTGAATATGATGTTAGCTGTGAGCTTATCCCATATGGCCTTTACTATGTTGAGGTATGTTCCCTCTATGACCACTTTGTGGAGAATTTTTATTTTAAATGGATGTTGACTCTGTAATGGCCTGTATGGGAAAAGAATCTTAAAAAAAAAGTGGATATATGTATATGTATAACCTATTCACTTTGCTGTACACATGAAACTAACACAACATTGTAAATCAACTATACTCGAATAAAAATTTTTTAAAAATGTATGTTGAGTTTTGTCAGAAGCTTTTCCTGGACTTCCCTGGTGGTGCAGTGATTTAGAATCCGCCTGCCAATGCAGGGGACATGGGTTTGAGCCCTGGTTCGGGAAGATCCCACATGCCATGGAGCAACTAAGTCCATGTGCCACAACTACTGAGCCTGTGCCCTAGAGCCTGCGAGCCACAACTATTGAGCCCGTTTGCTGCAACTGCTGAAGCCCGCATGCCTAGAGCTCGTGCTCCGCAGCAAGAGAAGCCATCGCAGTGAGAAACCCACACACCACAATGAAGAGTAGATCCCGCTCACCACAGCTAGAGAAAACCTGAGTGTAGAAACAAAGACCCAACACAGCCAAAAATAAATAAATAAAATGTTAAAAAATTAAAAAAAAGCTTTTCCTGCATCTATTGGGATAGTCATATGAACATTATTCTTCAGTTTGTAAATGTGGTGTATCCCATTGATTGATTTGTGGATATTGATCCATCCTTGCATCCCTGGGATAAATCCCACTTGATCATGGTGTATGATTCTTTTAATGTACTGTTGAATTTAGTTTTTAATATTTTGCTTAAGATTTTTGCATTTATGTTCATCAGTGATATTGGCCTGTGATTTTCTTTTTTTGTGGTGTCTTTGTCTGGTTTTGGTATCAGGGTGATGCTGGCCTCGTACAATGAGTTCAGAAGCATTTATTCTTCTTCATTTGTTTGGGATAGTTTGAGAAGGATAGGTGTTAACTCTTCTTAAAACATTTGGTAGAATTCAACTGTGAGGCTGTCTGATTCTGGACTTTGTTCCTTGGGAGTTTTAGTACTGATTTAATTTTGTTACTGATAATCAGTTTGTTCATATTTTCTATTTCTTCCTGATTTAGTCATGGGACATTGTAGATTTCTAGGAATTTATCCATTTCTTGTAGATTGTCAATTTTAATGGTGTGTAATTGTTCATAGTAATGTCTTATAATCCTTTGTATTTCTGTGGTGTTGGTTGTTACTTCTCTTTCATTTCTGATTTTATTACCTGGGCCCTCTCTCTCTCTCTCTTTTTTTTAATGAGTCTGGATAAAGGTTTATCAATTTTGTTTATCTTTTCAAAGAATCAGCTCTGCATTTCATTAATCTTTTCTATTGTTCTTTAGTCTCTATTTCATTTATTTCTGCTCTGATCTTTATGATTTCTTCTACTAACTTTGGGTTTTGTTTATCCTCCTTTTTCTAGTTCTTTTAGGTTTCAGGTTAGTTTTTTTTTTTTTTTTTTTTTGCAGTACGTGGGCCTCTCACTGTTGTGGCCTCTCCCGTTGCGGAGCACAGGCTCCGGACGCGCAGGCTCAGTGGCCATGGCTCACGGGCCCAGCCACTCCGTGGCATGTGGGATCCTCCCGGACTGAGGCACAAACCCATGTCCCCTGCATCAGCAGGCGGACTCTCAACCACTGCGCCACCAGGGAAGCCCAAGGTTAGATTTTTTTACTTGAGATTTTTCTTGTTTCCTGAGGTAGGCTTGTATCACAATAAACCTCCCTCTTAGAATTGCTTTTGCTGCATCCCATATATTTTTGGATTGTGTGTTTCTGTTTTCATTTGTTTCCAGATATTTTTTTGATTTCCTCTTTGTTTTCTTCAGTGACACATTGGTTGTTTAGTAGCATATTGTTTAGCTTCCACGTGTTTGTGTTTTTTGCAGTTTTTTCCTTGTAGTTCATTTCTAGTCTCATACTGTTGTTGGTGGAAACTACATTTGATATGATTTTAGTATTTTTAAATTTATTGAGACTTGTTTTGTTGCTTAGCATGCAACCTATCCTGGAGAATGTTACGTGTGCACTTGGAAAGAATGTATTCTGCTACTTTTGGATGGAATATTCTATATATAGCTATTAAGTCTTTTGGTCTAATGTATCATTTAAGACCAGTGTTTCCTTATTGATTTTCTTTCTGGATGATTTGTCCACTGATGTAGTTGGGATATTAAAGTCCCCTAAGGTTATTGTGTTACTGTCACTTTCTCCCTTTATGTTGGATAATATTTGCTTTATATATTTAGGTGCTCTTATGTTGTTGCCTATATATGTACAATTATTATATCTTCTTGTTGGATTGATCCTTTTGTCATTATATAATGTCCTTCTTTGTCTCTTGTTACAGTCTTTGTTTTAAAGTCTATTTTGTCTGATATAAGTATTGCTACCCAGCTTTCTTTTTGTTTTCATTTGCATGGAATCCCTTTTTCCTCCCCTCACTTTCAGTCTGTGTGTGTCTTTAGATCTGAAGTGAGCCTCCTGTAGGCAGCATATATATGGGTCTTGTTTTTGTAGCCATTCAGCCACTCTGTGTCTTTTGATTGGAGAATTTAGTCCATTTACATTTAAAGTAATTATTGGTAGGTATGTATTTATTGCCATTTCGTTAATTGTTTTCTGATTGTTTTTGTAGTTATTTTTCCTTTCTTCTTCTTTTGTTCTCTTCCCTAGTAATTTGATGACTATCTTTAGTGTTATGTTTGGATTCCTTTCTCTTTTTTGTGTGTGTTTCTATTACAGATGTTTGGTTTTGGTTACCATGAGGCTTATGTATAGGAATATACACATATATACGTGATTATTTTAAGTTGATGATCTCTTTTTTTTTTTTTTTTTTTGCGGTACACGGGCCTCTCACTGTTGTGGCCTCTCCCGTTGCAGAGCACAGGCTCTGGACGTGCAGGCTCAGCGGCCATGGCTCATGGGCCCAGCCGCTCCGCGGCATGTGGGATCTTCCCGGACCGGGGCACGAACCCGTGTCCCCTGCATTGGCAGGCGGACTCTCAATCACTGCGCCACCAGGGAAGCCCGATGATCTCTTTTTTGTTGTTTATAGCAGCTTTATTCATCATTACAAAAAAATTGGAAACAACTAAGACATCCTTCAATAAGTGAATGGATAAACACATTGTGGTACATATATACAATGAAATACTATTCAGCAATAAAATCTAATGAGTCTTCAAGCCATGAAAAGACTTGAGGGAATCTTAAATACATATTGTTATGTGAAAGAAACCAGTCTGAAAAAGCTACAATACTATATGATTCCAACCATATGACATTCTGGAAAAGGCAAAACTGGAGACAGTAAAAAGATCATTGGTAGCCAAGGGCTGGGGAGGGAGGGAGGGAGGGAGGAAAGGACAAATAGATGAAGCACGGGGATTTTTCAGGGCAGTGAAATTATTTTTTATGGTATTATAATGGTGAATATACAACATGATGCATTTTTCAAAGCTAATAGACTGTACAACACAAAGAATGAACTCTAATGTAAACTATGAACTTTAGTTAAAAATAATGTATCAATACTGGCTTATCAATTGTAAAAAGAAAAAAAAGGTGAATTGTGAAGCATTTTTTAAATTTAATTTATTTTTTATATATCAGGTTCTTATTAGTTATCTATTTTATACATATTAGTGTATATATGTCAATCCCAATCTCCCAATTCTTCCCACCCACCCCCTGACTGTCCCCCCTTGGTGTCCATACGTTTGTTCTCTACATCTCTGTCTCTATTTCTGCCTTGCAAAGGTTCATCTGTACTATTTTTCTAGATTTCACATATATGCGTTAATATATGATATTTATTTTTCTGACTTACTTCACTCTGTATGACAGTCTCTAGGTCCACCCATGTCTCTACAAATGACCCAATTTCATGCCTTTTCATGGCTAATATTCCACTGTATATATGTGCCACATCTTCTTTATCCATTCATCTATTAATGGGCATTTAGGTTGCTTCCATGACCTGGCTATTGTAAATAGTGCTGCAATAAACACTGGGGTGCATGTGTCTTTTTGAATTATGGTTTTCTCTGGGTATATTCCCAGTAGTGGGATTGCTGGGTCATATGGTAAGTCTATTTTTAGTTTTTTAAGGAACCTCCATACTGTTCTCCATAATGGCTGTATCAATTTACATTCCCACCAACAGTGCAAGAGGGTACCCTTTTCTCCACACCCTCTCCAGCATTTGTTGTTTGTAGATTTTCTGATGATGGCCATTCTGACTGGTGTGAGGTGATACCTCACTGTAGTTTTGATTTACATTTCTCTGATAATTAGTGATATGATTAGTGACATTCGTGTGCCTCTTGGCCATCTGTATGTCTTCTTTGGAGAAATGTCTATTTAGGTCTTCTGCCCATTTTTTGATTGGATTGTTTGTTTTTTTTAATATTGAGCTGTATGAGCTGTTTATGTATTTTGGAGATTAATCTTTTGTCTGTTGATACATTTGCAAATATTTTCTCCCATTCTGAGGGTTGTCTTTTCATCTTGTTTATAGTTTCCTTTGCTGTGCAAAAGCTATTAAGTTTCGTTAGGTCCCATTTGTTTATTTTTGTTTTTATTTCCATTACTCTAGGAGGTGGGTTAAAAAAGATCTTGTTGTGATTTATGTCAAAGAGTGTTCTTCCTGTGTTTTCCTCTAAGAGTTTTATAGTGTCCAGTTTTACATTTAGGTCTCTAATCCAGTTTGAGTTTATTTTTGTGTATGGTGTTAGGGAGTGTTCTAATTTCATTCTCTTATATGTAGCTGTCCAGTTTTCCCAGCACCACTTATTGAAGAGGCTGTCTTTTCTCCATTGTATACTGTTGCCTCCTTTGTCATAGATTAGTTGATCATAGGTGCGTGGGTTTATCTCTGGGCTTTCTATCCTGTTTCATTGATCTATTTCTTTTGTTGTGCCAGTACCACATTGTCTTGATTACTGTAGCTTTGTATTGCAGTCTTAAGTCTGGAAGTCTGATTCTTCTGGCTCCACTTTTTTCCCTCAAGATTGCTTTGGCTATTTGGGGTCTTTTGGGTCTCCATACAAATTTTAAGATTTTTTGTTCTACTTCTGTAAAAAAATGCCATTGGTAATTTGATAGGGATTGCACTGAATCTGTGGATTGCTTTGGGTGGTATAGTCATTTTGACAATATTGATTCTTCCAATCCAAGAACATGGTATATCTCTCCATCTGTTTGTGTCACCTTTGATTTCTTCCATCAGTGTCTTATCGTTTTCTGAGTACAGGTCTTTTACCTCCTTAGGTAGGTTTATTCCTAGGTTTTTATTTTGCAGTGGTGAATGGGATTGTTTCCCTAATTTCTCTTTCTGATCATTCGTTGTTAGTGTATAGGAATGCGAGAGATTTCTGTGCATTAATTTTGTATCCTGCAACTTTATACCAAATTCACTGATTAGCTCTAGTAATTTTCTGGTGGCGTCTTTAGGATTTTCTATGTATGGTATCATGTCATCTGCAAACAGTGACAGTTTTACTTCTTCTTTTCCAATTTGTATTCCTTTTATTTCTTGTTCTTCTCTGATTGCCGTGGCTCGGACTTCCAAAACTATGTTGAATAATAGTGGTGAGAGTGGACATCCTTGTCTTGTTCCTGATCTTAGAGGAAATGCTTTCAGTTTTTTGCCATTGAGAATGATGTTTGCTGTGGGTTTGTTGCATATGGCCTTTATTATGTTGAGGTAGGTTCCCTCCATGCCTACTTTCTAGAGAATTTTTGTCCTAAATGGGTGTTGAATTTTGTCAAAAGCTTTTTCTGTATCTATTGAGATGATCATATGGTTTTTATTCTTCAGTTTGTTAGTATTTTGTATCACATTGATTGATTTGCATATATTGAAGGATCCTTGCATCCCTGGGATAAATCCCACTTGATCATGGTGTATGATCCTTTTAATGTATTGTTGGATTCTGTTTGCCAGTATTTTGTTGAGGATTTTTGCATCTACATTCATCAGTGATATTGGTCTGTAATTTTCTTTTTTTGTAGTATCCTTGTCTGGTTTTGGTATCAGGGTGATGGTGGCCTCGTAGAATGAGTTTGGGAGTGTTCCTTCCTCTGCAATTTTTTGGAAGAGTTTGAGAAGGATTAGTGTTAGCTATTCTCTAAATGTTTGATAGAATTCACCTGTGAAGCCATCTGGTCCTGGACTTCTGTTGTTGGAATTTTTTTAATCTTTTCTGACCACAGTGCTATGAGATTAGAAATAAATTACAGGGAAAAAAACATAAAAAACACAGATACATGGAGACTAAACGATACATTACTAAATAACCAAGAGATCACTGAAGAAATCAAAGAGGAAATCAAAAAATACCTAGAGGGACTTCCCTGGTGGCTCAGTGGTTAAGAATCTGCCTTCCAATGCAGGGGACATGGGTTCAAGCCCTGGTCTGGGAAGATCCCACATGCCATGGAGCAACTAAGCCCGTGCACCACAGTTACTGTGCCTGTGCTCTAGAGCCTGCAAGCCACAACTACTGAAGCCCACATGCCTAGAGCCCTTGCTCCGCAACAGCAGAAGCCACTGCAGTGAGATGTCCATGCACCGCAATGAAGAGCAGCTCCTGCTCGCCACAACTAGAGATAGCCAGTGCATAGCAATGAAGACCCAGTGCAACCGTAAATAAATAAATAAATAAATTTATAAAATAAAAAACCTAGAGACAAATGACAATGAAAACATGATCATCCAAAACCTATGGGATGCAGCAAGAGCTGTTCTAAGTGGGAAGTTTATAGCAGTACAATCCTACCTCAAGAGACAAGAAATCTCAAATAAGCAATCTAAACTTACACCTAAAGGAACTAGAGAAAGAAGAAAAAACAAAACCCAAAGTTAGAAGAAGGAAAGAAATCATAAAGATCAGAGCAGAAATAAATGAAATAGAAACAAAGAAAGCAATAGCAAAGATCAATAAAACTAAAAGCTGGTTCTTTGAGAAGATAAACAAAATTAATAAACCTTTAGCCAGATTCATCATGAAAAAGAGGGAGAGGACTCAAATCAATAAAATTAGATATGAAAAAGGAGAAGTTACAACAGACACTGCAGAAATACAAAGCATCCTAAGAGACTACTACAAGCAACTCTATGCCAATTAAATGGACAACCTGGAAGAAATGGACAAATTCTTAGAAAGGTATAACCTTCCAAGACTGAACCAGGAAGAAATAGAAAATATGAACAGACCAATCACAAGTAATGAAATGGAAACTGAGTTGATGATCTCTTAAGTTCAAACACATTCTAACAACATTGCAATTGTATCTGTGTCCCATGCTTAATATTTTTGACATCATTCTTTACATCCTTTTGTTCTGCATATCTCTTAACTACTTATTGTGGATAGAGGTGATTTTACTACTTTTGTCTTTTAACCTTCCTACCAGCTTTATAAGTGGTTGACCTACTACCTTTACTGCATGTTAGCCTTTATCAATGAGATTTTTCTTTTCATAATTTTCATATTTCTAGTTGTGGTCTTTTCTTTTCCAGTTAGAGAACTCCCTTTAACTTTTTTTGTAAAGCTGATTTAGTGGTGCTGAACTCTTTTAGCTTTTGCTTGTCTATAAAACTCTATCACTCCTTACAATCTGAGTAGATTGCCAGGTAGAGCATTCTTGGTTTTACGTTTTTTCTTCTCATCACTTTAAATGTATTGTGCCACTCCCTTCGCGCCTGCTAAGTTTCTGCTGAAAAGTCACCTGGTAGTCTTATGGGAGTTCCTTTATATGTAACTAGTTGCTTTTCCCTTGCTGCTTTTAAGGTTCTTTACCTTTAATTTTTGCCATTTTAATTGCAATGTATCTTGGTGTGGATATCTTTGAGTTCAGCTTATTTGGGACTGTCTGTGCTTCCTGGATCTGGACTTCTGTTTCCTTTCCCAGGTTAGGGAAGTTTTCACCTGTTATTTGTTTAAATAACTTTTCTGCCCCTCTCTCTCTCTTTTTTCCTTCTGGGATCCCTATAATGCATATGTCAGTACACTTGATGTTGTCCCAGCGGTCTCTTCAACTATCCTCATTTTTTTAAAATAAATTAATTTATTTCTGGTTGCATTGGGTCTTCGTTGCTGTGCGCAGGCTTTTCTCTAGTTGCAGTGAGAGGGGGGCTATTCTTTGTTGCTGTGTGCGGGCTTCTCATTGTGGTGGCTTCTCTAGTTGCAGAGCATGGGGTCTAAGCACCCAGGCTTCAGTAGCTGTGGCTCACGGGCTGTAGAGCACAGGCTCTGTAGTTGTGGCGCATGGACTTAGTTGCTCTGCAGCATGTGGGATCTTCCCAGACCAGGGCTTGAACCCATGTCCCATGCATTGGCAGGTGGATTCTTAACTACTGTGCCACCAGGGAAGCCCTATCCTCATTTTTAAAAATTATTTTTTCTTTTTTCTGTTCACCTTGAGTGATTCCACTACTCTGTCTTCCAGTTCACTGATCTGTTCCTCTGAATCATCCAATCTACTGAATCTGTTTTTCTTTCTGGTATATTTTTAATTTTAGTTACTGTGTTCTTAAGCTCTGTTTAGTTTTTCTTTTTAGTTTCAAACTCTTAGTTAAACTTCTCACTGTATTCATTCTTTCTTTTCCTGAGTTTGTTGAACATCTTTATGATCATTACCTTGATCTCTTTATTGGGTAGATTACTTTGCTTAGTTCTTTTTCTGGGGCTTTTTCTTGTTCCTTTTTTTTTGGAACACACTCCTCTATCACCATTCATTCATTCATTCATTCATTTATTTATTTATGGCTGCCTTGGGTCGTTGTTGCTGTGCATGGGCTTTCTCTAGTTGTGGCGAGCGGGGGCTACTCTTTGTTGCGGTGTGTGGGTTTCTCATTGCGGTGGCTTCTCTTGTTGCGGAGCACAGGTTTTAAGGCGTGTGGGCTTCAGTAGTTGTGGCTTGTGGGCTCTAGAGCGCAGGCTCAGTAGTTGTGGCGCACGGGCTTAGTTGCTCCGCGGCATGTGGGATCTAGTTCCCGGACCAGGGCTCTAACCCACGTCCCCTGCATTGGCAGGCGGATTCTTAACCACCACGCCACCAGGGAAGCCCCTGTCACCACATTTTGCCTATTTCTCTGTTTTTATTTCTATGTGTTCGGTGGATCAGTTACATTTCCTGACCCTAGACCAATGTCCTTATGTAGGAGACATCCTATGGGGCCCAGCAGCACACTCCCTTCAGGTCACCAGATTAATGTGCTCTAGGGTTGCCCCCTATGTTGGCTGCATGGGCCCATCTGTTATGGTGTGGCTGACGACTGTTAGTGCCCTGGTAGGCAGGGCTGGCGCCTGGTCTGGTTGGCTGTATGAGGCCCTGCCTCATACAAAAGCTGCTGGCCTGCTGGTGGGGCAGGGTCATGGCATTGCTGGCTGCACATCTCAGGGAGCCCTGGGGTTGGTGCTGGCCTATTGGTGGACAGGGCTGGGTCCAGGGGCAAGTGGGTTTCCAGGACAGGTGCTGACCAGCTGGTGGGCAGATAAGCCCTGATGCTAATAGGCTGGAGAGGACTCCAAAAGGCACTTTCCAGGACCAGTGTCCTTGTCATAGAACAGGCTTGTCAAAATGGCTGCTGTCAGTATTTATGTCCCTAAGGGGAGTCCCATTTGCCTCCCGCTGCTCTAGGAAGCTCTCCAAGATGAGCAAGTGGGTCTGATCAGGCTCCTTTCAGATTACTGCCTCTGTGTTGGGCCTCTGAGCATGTGAGATTTTGCATGAGCCCTTTAAAAGTGGAGTTTGTTTCCTATAGCCCTCTGGCTCTCCCAAAAGTAAGCCCATCTGGCCTTCAGAGCCAGTGGTTCTGGGGACTTGTCTTCCTGGCACAGGACGCTGGGTTGGGGAGCCCAATGCGGGAGCTCAAGACCCTTACTCCTTTGGGAAAACCTCTGCAATTGTGATTGTCCTTCTGTTTGTGGATTGCCTATCTAGGGATGTGGACCTTGACTATACTGCATCTCCACCCCTCCTACCAATATCATTGTGGTTCCTTCTTTATATCTTTGGTTGTGGAAAATATTTTCTGCTAGTCTTCAGGTTGTTTTCATCAATAGTTGCTCTGTAAATAGTTGTAATTTTGGTGCACCCATGGGAGGAAGTGAGCTCAGGGTCTTCCTACTCTGCCATTTCATCTGAAGCTAGCAAACTTTTAACCTTCATTTAGGCTCCATGCAGAAATGGAAGATCTAGTTCTGATTGGAGCCAGTCATGTTCTTTCCTTCCCTGGATAAATCCTTCTTCTGGAGTGTACAATTTGATATAGAGATTCTTCTTCTGGGGACTACAACTTGACATAGTTGGATTACCACCCAATTTAATACTCTGCCTCTCAAATGTAGAAATGAATCAATTGCTCAGAAAGGTTTACAGTTGCTTCATATGACTACCAGTCATACAATTGGCATGATTATATGATTACATGACAGTGAAAGAACTGGCAAAACTCAGAACTTACTGCTGCAGGTTTTAAATGTTTGCAACCTAAAATCAAAACCATAAAATTAAAGAGCATTTAAGATAATTAAATATATACCTTAAGTAGTACTAACAAGATAGAGCCCATACCTATTTTAGTTACCAAAGTTTAAAAAAATTTATGGGGAGATGTAAGTAGAAATCACCCAGTATTTCATTTCTAGTGAATCCCTCTTCCTCCTTGTTATTTAGTTTTCTTTACTCCAGGGTGGCTTCTGGATTTACACAGCATTTTATTCTGTTCAGCAGCCACTCGGATTTGATTGTGCAATCAGTACCTTGCCTTCATTTTTCTTCTGTCAGTAAACTACCTCTGGAGCAAAAAACCTGGGTCACAAATGCTTATCTGTAAAGCTGACAGCATATCACATCCTTCACGCAACGTTACAGAGATCAACCGTGTCAGAGCCCCAGCATCATCATGTGACTGCTGTTCTTATTTCTTTGTTTACCAAGAAATGGCTTAATTTCCCCATGGGCGGCTTTAACCCTTGAATGGAAATTGCCACAGCCTTAAAAAGGAGGGAATGTGCAGTGGAAGGATGCACATTGCTCACTCACCACTGTTGTCCCCTAAAGTGGTCAGCAGAACCATTCAATGCCAAGCAATCTAGGAAATTTCGTCACACCCCCCTGACAGCTGACTGGCTTGGACTGACTTCCTAACTGGGCATCCACTTAATAAACAGCAAGTCCAGTGCTGATGGGGAGGCAGACCAGAAACTGTGAATATCTCTATTTTTTCAAAGGGCAACTCTAAGAACTAGAGTCCTTGTTCAATCTAAAAGAGCCCATTCAGATTTTAATCTTTAAGTAGAGAATAAATATTATCATGAAGTTTTGTTCTGGGTTCAACCTCACAAACTTCCTCTCACCAAGGATGCCCCAGCTGAGTGCATAACCTGGCAACAGCCTTCCATAGAGTGTCATTCCTCTGTGGCCATCCACTTGGTGGCAAGACTATTGCTTGGGACCTCTTGTAGCATGGAGGGGAAAGATTTCTCTTTGGAATAGATTTGTGTCCTAGATATTGATCTGCCTTCCTTGTCCATAATGTTTCTGCCTTTTTACCATCATCGTGACTTCACTATGCACCGCATTGCTTCTGATCAAGAAGCTCATTTCACAGCACAAGAATTTCAGTAGAGGGCTAGTGCCCACAGAATCCACTGGTTTTTACCACATACTCCATCGCTTAGCAGCTGCTGGCTTAATAAGACAGTGACATGGCCTCATGAAGGCCCTGTTAGGCTACCAGTTAGGAGAGACACCCTGAAAGCATGGGGTTTTATTTTACAGGATGAAGAAACCAACATATGTGTGCCTCTCCTATAGGCATGGGCCCAAGAGTCGAGGTTGGAGTTAAGAGTAGCTCCTTACACTATTATGGCTAATAATCTACTTATGGGAGTCTTGCTTCCCATCCCTGCCATTTTGAGCTCTGCTGGTTTGGAGGTGTTGGTTCCTAATGGACAAATGTTTCAATTGAATTGGAAGCTAAGACTGCCAACTATTTCTTTTGGTTTATTAAAGCCATTGAACCAACATGCAACCACCACCACTACCACCACCACAAATAACAACAAAGGGGAGTGGGGAGGAAGAAGAGAGAGAGAGAAAGGCTCTGGGAATTCAGACCCTTCAGGAATAAAGATTTGGGTCACCTCACCAGGTAAAGAATTGTGACCAGCTGAGGTTCTTTCTGAGGGCAAAGGAAAGATGAAATGGGTAGTGGAAGATGGAAGAAGATTATATCTTTGTGATTAGTTACAGGAATGAAGACTAGAGCAGCTATGCATATTTTCTTCCTTTCTTTGTGTATATATGTGTATGCATTTGTATGATATGTATTATAGATTTGTTTATAGTAACAATTTTCTCTTTTCCTTCCTTTTTATTATTTTTTAAAAATTTATTTATTTATTTATTTATTTATGGCTACGTTGGGTCTTCATGGCTGCGTGTGGGCTTTCTCTAGTTGTGGCGAGCGGGGGCTACTCTTTTTTTTTTGTGGTACGCGGGCCTCTCACTGTTGTGGCCTCTCCCGTTGCAGAGCACAGGCTCTGGACGCGCAGGCTCAGCGGCCATGGCTCACAGGCCCAGCCGCTCCGCGGCATGTGGGATCTTCCCGGACCGGGGCACGAACCCATGTCCCCTGCATTGACAGGCGGACTCTCAACCACTGCGCCACCAGGGAAGCCCAAGGGGCTACTCTTTATTGAGGTGCGCGGGCTTCTCACTGCGGTGGCTTCTCTTGTTGTGGAGCACGGTCTCTAGGTGCACAGGCTTCAGTAGTTGTGGCACGTGTGCTCATTAGTTATGGCTTGTGGACTCTAGACCGCAGGCTCAGTAGTGGTGGTACTCGGGCTTAGTTGCTCTGCGGAATGTGGGACCTTCCCAGACCAGGGCTCGAACCCGTGTCCCCTGCATTGGCAGGCGGATTCTTAACCACTGTGCCACCAGGGAAGTCCCTCCTTCCCTTTAATATTCTACTCAAGTTTTGTTTGAGGCTAACTTTACAATTTAGTCACTAGAGGATAGAATATTCAGATGGCACTGTGACCAAATTTGAGGAATAATTTAAAATAATTTTATTAATTTATTTTAATTATTATTTTATTTTTAATTAAAACTCTTTGGGGAGCTTTGAATTCATTATTTTCCCCATTCTTGGTCCAATTACATCTAGAAATGGCCCCTATATTATAAGACCAGGAGACAGGCCCAGGCACCAGGGAGAGGAGAAGGAGGCAGCTGCCAGTGCTGGAGTCCTGGGGAAGGGGCCACTCCTTCTTCAGGCAGGAGTTAGGACAGGTACAGGTGCAGGATTGCCTCTGACGCTTCAGCTAGTTGGCTGCCTTCCTCACACCCTCCCTGAGGGCAGGGGATGGGTCACTGGGATCTCCCTGAAGCAGGATGTGCACCCCATCCCGGTAACCCTGCAGAGCTGCAGGGTAGGTGCTTGCCTTCTCCTCCCGCAGCCCTGGGTGATGAGCTCTGTAGCTTGGCTCAGAAAGGTGGTGGTGGGCCCTCCTTTCTTTTCCTCTCCCTGCCTTCCTGTTTCCCAGGGTCCCTGGTGCAGCCTTGAGGACTCTGCATCAATACCAACTCACTTATGCAGGTAGGACTGAGGCCTGAGACTTCTTCCTTGGAAAGGGGGTCCAAGAGGGCAAGTTCAGTCTTGGTGTGCGGGGCTCGGCAGGGGCACGGGACGCCTCCTTGGTGCTCCCACAGTTAAAGATGGCAGGTCTGGATGGTGAGGGCGTGGCGTGGGGGATGGTCCGTTGGCACGTCCAACACGTCGAGGCCCCTCCCCTCCACGCCCCTCCTTTCTGCGGGGGAGCCGCTGGTGCAACCAGGACACATCATGGCCCCAGGGCCGGGGCTCATCGAGGGGGCGGTATGGGGATCAGAGAGGCTGGCAGGATGTGCAGGTCCCTGGACACTTTGGAGGACCGTGTCACCTCCCCACCCCCGAAGAACTCCTTGAGTTGGGGGCTGTCGAGCGCGGAGATGTGCACCGTGAAGCGAACCAAATCCTCAGCCCCCTTTCGAGGCTTCTTGATCACCGAAGCTTTGAACCGCCAAACACCTGTGCGCGGGGAGGGGCGGGACCCGGGGGAAGCAGGGAACTCGTGGAGGAAGCGGAAGAGGTTGGGTGGAGGTTGTAGGCCGGGTCTCCAAGCAGCTTGTGGAAGTTGCTGAATCGCAGAGATGGATACAGCCAATGTTGGGACTTTGCATCTCATCATTTTCAGGTAAGGATGAGACTGTCTTCCTTTCTATGAAGTAGAGTGGTGTCTCGTTAGAAAGAGTTGTGTTTCTTGTTGCGTGAGAGTTCAAATATGTATAGAAAGGGTGTGTTTGGGGCTTCCCTGGTGGCGCAGTTGTTGAGCGTCCGCCTGCTGATGCAGGGGACGCGGGTTCGTGCCCTGGTCCGGGAAGAAACCACATGCCGCGGAGCGGCTGGGCCCGTGAGCCATGGCCGCTGAGCCTGCGCGTCCGGAGCCTGTGCTCCGCAACGGGAGAGGCCACAACAGTGAGAGGCCCCCGTACCGCAAAAAAAAAAAAAAAAAAGGACAAGAAAGGGTGTGTATGGATGCTGCGTAGCCCACGGGGTGGCTAGTAGCCAGTATTAAGGGATTCCCTCGTAGCTTGAAGCCCTCCCTTGTGATGCTAAGGTTGCAACACTTCAAACCGTATTGATGTTTTGCCAGCTGTTCCCTGTTAGATTCCGCTAACAAGGGCCCTAGAGAGAGACTGCGCTGAACGGGAAGAAGGGATTGCTCCTTTCTGTTTACTCCCTCAGAGCTGCTAAACTTCTTCCTGTTACAGTGAGTGTCGCCTTATGCTCACTTCTTCGGCTTGGCACTGGCAGTTTCTTTCTGGAGCAGCAGCTGGATCCAGTTTGCAGTTTACCCAGCATTTGCAGAACTAGGCTCATTACGCCCCCTCTGAGACATTAGCGCCACCTGACGTGCCCCTGCTGCAGAGGGCAGAGTTTCAGCTCCACCCAGCCCCTCCCCAGCTTTTACGCTTGGGTAGTTTCAGCCACCTGGCTCTTGTTCCCTCCAAACCTGAGTTTGCTACTTTCCTGCTATCTTTGTGTTCTGATTCCCTTTACTGTCACTGTTACCGAACCAAACTTGGGTCTGCTTGCCCACGTGCAGTAAAGCCAATCTACTGACACACCACACTGGATCGTGGTGAAGGAAAGTGCAGTGTTTATTGCAGGCCAAGCAAGGAGTCCAGGCACCTAGTGCTTAAAAGGCCCAAACTCCTTGAAGGCTTTCAGGGAAAGGTTTTTAAAGACAGGGTGAGTGAGGGGGTCATGGGGTGTGTGATCAGCTCCTGGACATTCTTCTGATTGGCTGGTGGTGAGGTTAATTGGGGGTCACTATCATCAGCCTTCTGTTCCAACAGGTCTGGGGTCTAGGTGCTCGTGGGCAGCACACAGTTAACTTCTTCCACCTGGTGGGGGTTTCAGTCTCTGCAAAACAGCTCAAAGGACATGGCTCAGAATATTATCTATAGCCCTTGAGGAGGAACTAAGGTCCTTGACTTTGTTTAATGGCTGAACTATTATTGTCTTGCTTGACTGTTTTCCCTTATTTCTGCATTTTCTCACTTCTCTGATTAAAGTTACTCTTTGGAACTCGGGGAAGGCCTAGGAGGCTAAGGTTTTTCTACAGGCAGGAGGCAGGCAGAGGACGTGGGGGTTCTTTTATGGGAAGGCTCCATAGGGCCCTGTTCAGTTACAACACCAAGTTAACAGTTTTCTTTGTAATTGGAGTATAGTTGATTTACAATGTTGTGTTAATTTCTGCTGTACAGCAAAGAGATTGTTATACATATATATAATTCTTTTATGTTCTTTTCCATTATGGCTTATCACAGGATACTGAATATAGTTCTCTGTGCTATACAGTAGGGCCTTGTTATCCATCCATTCCATACATAATAGCTTATTAGCTACTAACCCTAACCTCCCACTCCATCCCTCTCCCAACCCCCTCCCCCATGGCAACCACAAGTCTGTTCTCTATGCCTGAGTCTGTTTCTGTTTCATAGATAGGTTCATTTGTGTCATAATTTAGATTCTACATATAAGTGATATCATATGGTATTTGTCTTTCTCTTTATGACTTACTTCACTTAGTATGATAATCTCTAGTTGCATCCATGTTGCTGCAAATGGCATTATTTCATTCTTTTTTTTTTTAAGGCTGAGTAGTATTCCATCGTATATATGTACCACGTCTTCTCTATCCATTCATCTGTCGATGGACATTTAGGTTGTTTTCATGTCTTGGCTATTGTGAATAGTGCTGCTATCAACATTGGGGTGCATGTATCTTTTTGGATTATAATTTTGTCTGGATATATGCCCAGGAGCGGGATTGCTGGATCATATCATAATTCTATCTTTAGTTTTCTGAGGAACCTTCATACTGTTTTGCATAGTGGCTATACCAACTTACATTCCCATCAACAGTGTAGGAGGGTTCCCTTTTCCACATCCTCTCTATATGCTTACCTTTTTAATGCTATCTTCTATGCCATTTTTTGACAATACCATTCTAAATAGTGTCATAATTTAAGTGCTCTGCTATTGAATAGTCTCTAATATTTTGCTGTTAAGTCTTCAGAGAATATTCTTGTATATAAATCCTTGACTAGATCTCTGCTTATTGCTCTGGTATAAATTCCTGGATAGAAGATTACTAATTCAGTGAAATTTGAACCATTTAAAGGCTCTTCACACAGTTGTAGAATTTCTCTCCAGAGGTAGCTGACCCACTCTTGAATCTCTAATGGGTTTTAACTATAGAGCACTGACATAGAACTTTTATAAAACTGGACTGTCACACATGCAGACATTTTAAGAAATAATGAATATGGTTTCTATTAAGAGGAGAGTATACAATTTGCCTCACATGGCAGATGTGCTTTAGAAACTTTGTAACATTTAATTCTCACAATGACACTTTCCCCTGGTACTTTTATCCTCATCAATAAAATGGGGGAAAATGACCAAATATTTTGCTTACGGTCACATAACTCATAAAATGAGGACCCAGGAATCAAGCATTGGTTTTCTGATTTCACAGTTAATTTTTCTTTCCCCTATATCATTGCAACCCAAGAACTTGAATCAGTTTTTTGGAAGTGAATACTTGGGAGGAAAGAAGTATGGGTGAGTTGGAAGTAGTAGAGAGGAGGTGAGAAGCAATTAAAAAGCATATTGTCTCTGTTAAAACAATTTACAAACTGACAAAATACAGCGTTGGCAGGGCATTTTAACCAATGAGTATTTATTAAAAGCTAGGGGTGCACCAGGCACAATTCTTGTCCAGTAGGCCAACAAATACAAATGATGTAACCAATTCACTTATTAGCTTATCTGATTAAACAAAATACATTTCATAGAAATGATTATAAAATGCATCATAAACAGAATATCTTTTATATTACAGATATTAGGGTACCTAAATAATTATGAATAAAAACCAGCCAACCCATATGGTAAATAGAAGTTAGCAAAACCACTAGTTAAATATTTTAGTCAGCAAGAGAAAAGCATGCTATCATCATGCTGAGATGGGTTTCAGCATTAATTACAGACATTCTATTTCAAAACACACACAGTCCACCTACAATCTTAAAAATGCAGTGTTTTTCATCCTGCATCAAATCACTATCATACTTTTTGGTTTAAAGATTAGTTTTGGTTTCAACATAAGTTAATTTAGTACTTTAGTCTCATGTCTCACAAATTCTTGACCTGGGGTGGGTGAGAATCAGTTCTATTAGTTATTAGAGGAACAAAACATAAAATGAGATAGTTTAATCCACTTTGTCCAATACTCTTGCCAATACTCCACTGAGAAGTTAAGATGATATACAGGTGACTTAAACCAGAACATAACAGCAGAAGGGAGAAAACCAAAAGCTAAAATGTTATTTGTTTGAAGCAAGTCTGTCCATTAGGGCTTTTTTGTTTCTTTTTATCTTTTGGGAGAGTCATGGCAAATTCTTTAAAGGATCCTATCGAGTTTGTTGGCACACGATATATCCCTTAGTTTGAAGGTTGGTTAAGAGGGGTGTACAGGAGAGAAAAGGCAGGTGGGTAGGACTGAAAAGGCATGGAGTGGAGGAGTATGTCAGTACCGCTGACACAGTCACGATAACCCACTGAACCACTATCGTCCAAGTCCGCCAGGCCCTTCCTGACACCTCCAGAGATGGGTCTGTTTTTTTCAGGCAGCAGCCCTGAAAACTTCCTCAGAGAGTCGAGGTCAAATTTTACTGCACAGGAACCAAAATTATTCCCCTTCCCCCATTTCCTGAGCTGGAGACCTCCAAGGGCAAGCACGGCTGGGGCTGCCCATCTGCTTGCTCCTCTGGCCAGCAGGGAGCACTCCACCAGAATGCCTGGGGAGCACCTACTTCAAGGGAAGTGCGAGGTTTTGCATTGGTCCAAGCTTCTGGCTGGTCAGTCACCATTCTCAAGTAGCTTTTGTAAGTTGTTTTGTATCTTGAAATAAGAGAAAAGCTCCTGTTATTACATAGAATGGAGTATATTAAGGGCATATTTGCTATGGTCTATATAATGCCTGAGCTTAACCTCTTCTATCTTGAATAAAAAGCTACACATGGGTTCAATTTAGATCAGGCAAATAAATGCATGATTGTGGCATAGAATTCTGTTTGACAAACCACTTTAAAATGAAAAAAGATAGGCTAAAAATTTTTTGAAAGAGTGGCACAAAGATGAAAATGTCGGTAGAGACTAAGAGAAACAGAAGACCTGGCAACACCAGGTGTGACCCATATGCATTCAGAGACAATGAGAAACCGGGTTTGACAAAGCCCATGTGATGGTCTGAATCGGACAAACACCACAAATAATGTTTAACACTCCTATTAGACATGACATTTCCCACGGACCCTGCCTATCTGTGGATCTTAAGACCACAGTATAGTGTTGGGCACTGAAAATGTGCTTGGTAAATGTTTGTTGGGTAAATGAACTTTAAAGAATTCAGAGCAAGGGATTTTCAAGAGCCAATACTGTGAGGGAGTAGGGAACCCTGTGGAACAAAAGAAAGAGAACGGTCTTCTTTTGGAAGAACATTCTGTGATGTCCTAGAGATCTAATCAGTATGTGCCAGGAACATCATGTGTGCTCACCTTGACCACACACCACCACACACAGAGGGAGGTTTTATACACCAAGCTAAGGGCCAGAGATGCTACGTAACAAGACCAGTCACACAGTAAGTGGCAGAGTAGGGAAAAGAACAGACATCTGACTCCAAAGTTCATGCTCTTTCTTCTGCACTGCTCCACCATTAATGCCATTCCCAGTACTAAGAAAATAAGTATTTACTTCTTTACCTGTAAGAGGCATTGCCTTCATCCCCCAAATTCCTACTTCATATCTTCCCTAGCTTCCCACAGGACCAAAGATGAATGGAAAAGCAGGAGTGGGGAGGTAGAGAAAGAAATGAAATAAAAGACTGATATCCAAAATATTTAAAACACCTGCAAAGACAAAAACCCCAAAAGTAAAACAAAGGAGATAAATGGGCAATTTACAGAAGGAATATTACAGAAAGAAATCCATATGGCCAGTATATGTATGAAAAGATGCTCAACCGCAGTAGTAATTAGGAAAATGCAAATACAAACCATAATGAGACTGGACTTCATACTCTTAGACTAGGAGGTAGTAGGGGGTCAGAATGGCCTAATGGTGCCCATCTTAGAGAAACTGAGGAGACATTTGAAGCTAATTAGTTGACAAAGTCCTGCGTAATCTGTCAGTGTCAAGTGAAAAGGACGACGGAAAGGGCAGTGATGCCATGAACAGAAATGGGGAAGTTACAAGAGGGCAGATCAGGAGGCTGAGACATGACCAGTCCCTGCAGGAGAGTAGAAGGAAGTTGCTGGTACTGAGTAGAAAGAGCTGAGACCTGGCTCTGACTTTCCCGCAGCACACAGCTGCTGTCCCCCGACCATGCGCTGCTGCGTTACTACCAGCTTCCCTTAGGCTTGGGGGTGCAGATGGAGCAACAGCACATGGGTGTGGCCTGGTGGCTATTTTTATACTAAGATTCCTATGAGCAATGTGTGCAACTTATGACTTTTTACAACTTCAACACATTGCTTTTGACCCTAAATCCCCTCTTCCCTTCTTCTGCTTTGGGACACAGGTTTCTGTTGGTAGTATAGGCCTCCTAGCCAAGTAGCTGGGCTCTGCACAAGACATGGCCAGCTGTCTGCCTGTTGTGGACGAGCTCTCCTGTTTTCCTGTCCCTCATTACAGAAAGTGGTGTCCCAGCCGGGCCCGGCAGGGGAGTGGGAAGAAATGCACGGGAGGGCAGCAGGGTTCCGTGTGTTTCCAGTCCAAAGAACACCACTGTGTGCCAGAGTGAACGAGAGAGAAAATTACCATCCCGTTCTCTAGGTCAGCACGGAAGCCAAACATTTCTAAGCATTTCATCCAAAAAATTTTATCTTCAATTCTTAGCAACTGACATTTTAGAAGGGAAAACAGTTCTCTTTGCTATCCCATACCTTCTCTAGCTTAATTGTGGATTTAAAAGAAAATTTCCAAGCTTGCCCACCGATACAGTGATTCAGTGGGAATTATCTGTCATGCCTTGGTTTAGAACAGAAGTATGCAGACTCCTTCGCTCTCCATACTTCAGTGGTTAAATGCTAGATACCATTTAGTATTGCAAGACAAGCATAATTTGACTCATTTGTATTTCATGTTTCTTCCCAAGTGAGCATAACTGCACCATTGTGGAAAGCCACCAAATACTTGGCATTTGTGGCAGCAATTTGAATTGAACAACTCACTCTAAACCTTTCCTTTAAGGATAAGGGTCAAAATAAAGCATGAGACAGGGACAGACATGCTGAAAGGAGAAATAAGAAATGTTAACTAGGTTTAACTCTGGGGATATTTCTGGGTGCCTACCTTCTCCTGTTCACCTCCCTACTCAGTGGGCTTATCCCCCAGGCCTAAGGTTGGATTCTGAGGAGCAGTAAAAGCAGAGGGCTTCGAAGCACAACTTTGAAGTCAGACCTGGTTCACATTCCAGTCCTGCCAGCTCTCTGGGTGTGTCTCCCGGAGCAAGTTCACTTGAAACTTGACTTCTTTTGTCAGATGGGAACAATGGCATGTATCATAGAGAGATTGAATGCAAATATTTTCTGTATGGCGACAACTAACGTGGGTGGAGCTGGGGGCTGCCCTCGCTGGTTGCGGGCACTCCTGACCGTGCCCCTCCCCAAGCCCTGTGTCAGCCGACACTTACCATTGGGCCCTATGGCACAGAGAATGATTTCTAACCAAGTGGGAAAACCACAAGGTCAACCAACAAGGAAGATGGGGTTGGAACCTATTTCTCAGTGGAAAATCCCCTGGCTGCGTATGGTCATTTAGGTGGCCTGTTGCACAGCCATGCGTGTGTAACCCCTGCCCTGTGGCAGTGGACAGGCACTACTGCGACGCCCCCAACCCAGGAAAGAGACCTGTCACCTTTTCTAGTCTCATTATGTTGGCTGTAAGCTCTCGGCACAGGACCTCCACATTTAACTGTACGTGTGACCCCGGGCTGGATGGTGCTGTCTGTCTGTAAGAACACAGAGAAGAATTACTGTGGGCAGGGATGGCAAAGAAAGAAGTGGAATGAACACATTTTAAATTTATCTGACCAGAAAACTAGGTTATAATAGAAGACAGTGTGCATTTACCTTGTTCACATCAGAAAGGCCCTGCAGTAATCCTCAACTTCAGACTAGATGTTTAGGGGACTAAGTCTTCAAAGCTTAGCTGGAAATCTCTTAAGCTATTTCTGTTTAAGTGGCTACATTGCGCCTCAGCTTCCAAACACAAATCAGACAATTATCCTTAGACTACTTTTACTGACTCCCGATACCCTCTCTCTGCCCACAACTGCACGCATGTGCAAGGCTTACTGCTCTTCTCAGTTACATATGTACTGTTTATAGGAGAAGCAACCGTTTACACTAGAACTTTCCTAATGTTTAGGAATGTCTTTAGTCAAACTTCTGTTGATGTGTGACTTTTGCAGTTCCTTCTTTGAGACCTGCGGTACAAACATAATTGCCCTTGTCTAGTAATATAACCGATGTATTCACTATTTACCACTTGACTGTTAAAGGCATGGGCTCTTACTCTGAGGTCCACTGGGGTCCTATACCAGCTAAAACTGTAGGAAATTTAGAGATGTGTGTACATTTTCCCAGAGAGCTGCTCTAAAACCAGTGATTAGATTTTCATGTTAAGGTTAAGAACCATGGTCTGTATCTCCTTTCTATTTCTTGGTTGTAATTTAATTTTAGATGTGAAGTTTTTAGATGGCATTGACTGGTCTAATTTATTTTACATAGGATCCATTTTTGAGACATAGGTACTTGGTAACTTATCGATGATTATCTAAATATTAAGAAAGCAATCAGATGTTTTTCACTGAGTAGTTCTGAAACAGTTTTTTCTTTGTCCTTGATCCATAGTATCAAAATCTTAGATCCCAAAAAGGAAACTGAATCTAAACCTTCTGATTTCTAATCGAGGTATCTGAGACCCAGAGTACTGATTTATCCACACGGAATTCTGACAATCCAGACCTTCCCGTCATGGGTATTCCCTGACCTCATATAATATGTGATCTTTGTGATTTTCCCTTTAAATGGTTGTTTTTCAAATTGCATCTCCTCCTGGATTGATTATTTAAATAGTAGAATAAGTATTCCATTTGCTTTCCATTAGTGGAATTTCCCCCTCATCATCATCGTTAATTAAATGGTAACAGGACATGAGGTACATTTTCCTAATAAAATCAACCCCTTATATGGTAGTGAACTAATAGTTTGCAATAATGTAGAGCTACCTCCTAGCTTTAAGTGTATTATTAACATTTTGAACAACATGTGAGAGAGTAAGGGCAGGGTATGAATTTATCCCAAACCATTCATTAGACTTATTACTGTTTCAAATGTATATTTATGGTTCAGAAATAATCTGTGTACCAGCATTGCATAAGCCATAGAACAAGACTTTTAGGTGACTGTTAAGACTGTAAAGAAAGGCCCTAGAATTGTATAGCATAATAGTTCTCAAAGTGTAGACCCCAGGCCAGCACCAGAAATTTGGAGAACGGGCCCTGCAATCTGTTGTAACAAGCCATCCAGATGATTCTGATACACACTGAAAATATCCTGACTCACTTCTCCGCTGTTCCTTGTAAGCAACCACTGGTGACTAGGTTTTTGTAGTCATATAGACCTGAAACCTGATTCTGTTAAAATTATTTCTCTGAGTCTCAGTTTCTTCATCTGTAAAATGGGAATAATAGCTATCTTATAAGGTTATGGTGAAGCTATGAGAGGAAACTGTATCTGTGTAAAAGATCTACTGTAATAGATCTCTAGCACACAGTACTTACTCTGTAAAGAAATATCTCTACTTTTAAAACTTCAGGTAAAAGTATGCTCTAAACATGGAATACTTTATTTTACTTTTTAGAGAATGTGTCAAAATCCTCATGTAAATGGGTTTAAAGGAAAGACCACTATGGCAATAGATTTAATTAGGTTAGGCATGTTAAAAATACATGGTAGAAAATACGTGTTAGAAAATCTTCACAGACACATTCAACTAATTACTAGTCACATGGATCTTTATAGTGGTCAAGAGTTTTGTAAATAAGTGAGTTCATACAAAGAGTTATATATGATGAAATGTGCTGAGTTACTTGAATTGCTTCTTTTCTATGAATGTCTTTTGACTCATTGCCATTGTACAAAGATAAACTTGACTATCTTAATAAATGGGCCAAGGTCACAACTGAGTCTTAGGATAAGAGAACAAGATAATGTAAAATTAGGCTTGTTTCTTGCCTTATCACTGGCGACACTGTAGCAACTCAAGAACATGAAGAGTCAGGTCATTTCTTTCCATATATACACTTAACAAAATGTCTCATACAGAATGTATCCTCAATTAATGCTTGCTAAGAAGGATGCCAAGCTCAGGTCAAACATTACACTAATGTGAACAGCAAGCAGAAGACAGCACTGGAGGGAAGTGTCTTACTCAGTCTGATGGGTGTCCACAATGGAGGTTAGTGACCCCAGCCGCTCCTCCAGAGAATTAATTCTGTATCTCATGTAGAAGGTCGAGATGATTAGTGCACAGACACTGGAAAGGGATAAAAGAGAAATTCCCAATAGGTTAGTGGCCAGGACCTGATTGATGTTTATAAAACAGTAACCTCAGAGGCAACACTGTACATTTGAGGCAAGGTATTTTCCAAAATAACTTGGCTACAGAGACTTCAAAAGTCTTTTTTCAACAGACTGATGCTTGCACTAAACTTTAGAACTAGAAGGATATTGAAAATTCTCTATTTCCTCAATTTACAAATAATGGCATTTCAGTAGTCTCGCTCAAGGCCAGCCAATGGAGATTCCCGAGCTGGTGCTCATTCCTCCCACCAGGTACTGTCGAAGGCCCTGGCCAGCGAGTGTCCAGTCTTGTGACTCACATTCTCTGCTTTATCTGGAAACCAAACTGCAGACCCTCCTTAGTTCTGAGGAACAGCCTAGAACTGGGTCAGGTTATTTTCAGAAGAACAACTGGCTAGAAGCTACAGGCTAGTTACAGGCTAGAAGCTGAGAGGGAACTTAAAAAAGTCAATGCCTAAGTTTTCAATAAAGGGGATGACATTTTCAAGTTGTTCTGGTCTCTATCCAGAGGACACGGGATAGATGGAAAAATAAACATGAACGAAGATGCTGCATAATCCAGGAAACCATTTCCTAACTAAGAGTATCTACTTGGAACTTAGTCTTCTGTTGGATTTGGCATATTTTGTTTTTCCTTCCTTCCTTCCCACTATTTATTTAAATAAGAAGGGGATGAATATGAAAAGGTGACCTAAGTTTAAGAAAAAAGGTATTGAAGTAGGAGACAAAAATTTCCCCCTAAAAGATTTGGGTCATATTAGAGGCAACTGAGATTCACAATGGCTCTTGGTAACGTGATGACATTATTCCTGTAGTGAAATGAATCATTAAGTCATTCATAATAAATACACTTACTTACACAATTGCATAGAATATAAGAATATGGTGGAGAGTCGGACATTTCTGAGACTTTACTCTGGGTATGATTCCAATGGTTTCTGACTGACCTGTTGGGTGGAAAACAAAAAGCTTCTGTTTAAAAATGATAACACATCTCCTTCGCGCAGCAGTATCCCTATAGGGAAGAAGTACTTGAGAGACAGAATTATTTCCAGGTAATAAAAATCAGAGGAAATACTAACCAAAGCCTTTGCTTCTCATTTTAACCAGTAGTTACAATTCCTTCCCACATGTGGCATTCAATACATATCTATTGAGAGCCTTCTCTGTGCCAAGCATTGCGATGGAGTGACTGGTGAACAATACAGACCCCATCCTTGATCTCCTACCAGTACAACTGGTAAGCAGTTATTATAATAATCAGTAAATAATAATAAAATAACGTGAGTTTTACTGGTAATTTTTGAATCACAACCTCAAAGTATTCAGACACGAAGGCTGTTCACCTTTGTATGCCCCACAGTAAAGCATGGAACTGGGTACAGTTTGTTGAGTGAATAAATGAATTAACATGCCAAGACCTACAGCAGGAAGGGAGGGGGAGGTAATAGCAAAGGCAGTCATAAAGTGAAACATGAGGGCCCTTTAAAAATTACAGGCAGATGCCCACCCCTGCCCCCCAAATAATCCATTCCTTACCATGCCCAGGGAGACTCTTGGCTTTTCCTTCAGGCACTCTGTTCACAAGGGCATCTGCCCGAGTTGGTTTTGCTTCTCCCTTGGAGACATTCAGAACTGTCTGGGATTCTGTCACATGGAAATCTACCAAGATGAAACGGGGCTGGGTAAGCTTTCTCCCCAGTGCGTTTAAACACATAGGATCAACCACAAAGCAAATCAATCCCTTAATATGCATAATCGCCAAAGAATATAAATGGATCTTCTTACGAGCTGGTTGAGTGGTTTGGGGATGAAATCCAATGTTCAAGCAAATAAAAAATAAAATGATAGAAGGGCAGTCTGTCCTTATCCCACTGACTCATGGGGATGATTCAGCTATAATAATTAATAATATTACTAAAGAAGAGGTAAGAAAATACTGCATGTTTCTGCCTTTCAACCACTCCAATATTATGTCTATTTAAGAGACTTTTTTTTTTTCTTTTTTGTCACACCATGTGGCTTATGGGATTTTAGTTCACCGACCAGGGACTGAACCTGGGTCCTCGGCAGTGAGAGCGTGGAGCCCTAACCACTGGACCGCCAGGGAATTCCCAAAGAGACATTTGTTGAATGCGTACTACCACATAGGCAACTCCTTTTCCTTGAACTTTCAAACTACCCTTTGTTTAGAGTCCCTTCCTAATTGTTAGCTCAGAAGGTGTGTTGTTTTTTGGTGGTTTTTGGCTTTTGGTTGAGCTAAGGATGTTTTGTGGAGAATTAAATTTCAGTAAAGATACAGAAATCTCCCAGACCTCGAGAGTTCTCAGATTCAGGAGTCTGGGATCCAGAACTGCTGTATCCTTCCATGTCTTGCCTTCTTTGCCGTACCACTCCATCCAGATCTGAGAATTCGTCGTTGAAATCCTGAGGGGAAATAATGAAATGAAGAGAGAGGCCCATTTTCCTTTATTCAACAGACAGAACTTTGTAACCTCCAGGCCTTTCACTTAGGCCTGACCTATAAAAAATGGAAAAGAAGGAAGGATTACCCCATACTACTGGGTTTCCTCAACAGATCACGGAGTATCTGGTTACTGATTTTTTTGGGCAGTTAGAATTCTGTTAACAAACAGTGGCCAACTCGTTTGAAATAACAAATGTCTAGGAAAAAAACTGGGATGCTGTTGTTTGAAAAGCTTCTAGGGTAAAGCTAGAGAAGTCTCATTAGCATTTTGTAATGAGAAAACATGACCAAAACAGACATACACAAGGCAAGTAAGTAGCTAGAAAGTTCTAGATGCATGTTCTAAATGCAGAGAAAGGTTTTCTCAAATTATAGTTTTAAAAAGATATTGGAAATAGAAAAGGGAAAATGGCTTTAGCAAATTAGACACCGGAAGGAAAGTTTTAGCTTTTTTCTTCCCTCGAACAAATCAAAACAGGGTCAGTAACATTACTTCTAAATGACAAAAGGGTGAGAGAGGAGTGAGGAGTCGGGGAAAAAGCAGGATGTTTTTACTGTGTATCCCACTTGTTCCCCAAAGTGCTTAGGAAATGAAGAGACGAGACGCGTCACTAAAATGTCGCGGTGAAGGCACAATTCGGCGAGCTTTTCACAATTTATTTAGCTGCCAAGTGAAGAAGAGGAGACATATCTTGTAAGCAAATTACCAACCTTTCACTTTCAACTAGCTGTCTCTTGATCATTTCAATAGTCATTTCAACGTCATGCAAGAATTTATAGGGGAAGGAAAATTTTAAAATTCAAGTCTCCTCAATTTAATAATTAATTGAACACCTACTACAGATCAGGCAGTATGCAAAGCTCCAAACACACATGACTGCGCCTGATCTCCACAGCCACGTCAGGAGCCTGGCATTTTACTGGGTGAGGAAGCTGAGTCAGAGCAGTTAAAGAGCTTGCCCCATGGCATAGCTCAGCTGGGTGGAACCCAGATTCGAAACCATGTTTGAGGGATTCCAAATCATAAGTGTTTCATTCTATTTTGTACTGTTTCTCACTATTTTTTAAGGTAGATTTTTTTTTCAAAAAATTGAGATAAAACTCACCAGTTTAAGTATACAAATGTAGTGGGTTTTAGAATAATTACATTGTCGTACAACCATCACCACTGTCTTATTTCACAATACGTCCATCTCCCCCCAGAAAGAAGCCCTTTGCCCGTTAGCATTCACTCCCAATCCCGTCCCTTGGCAACCACGAATGCATTTTCTGCCCATATGGATTTGTCTGTTCTGGACATTTCATATACATGGAATCATGCAACATGTGGCCTTTTGCGTCTGCCTTCCTCCACTAAGCATAATGTGTTCAAGGTTCGTCCATGTTGTATTATGTATCAGTAGTTCTTCATTTTTATGGTCAAATAATATTTCCCTGTATGGATATATTACATTTATCCATTTATCAGCTGATGGCTATCAGGGTTGCTTCCACTTTTTGGCTATGATGTATAATGCAGCTATGAACATTCTGGTTTAAGTTTTTGTGTGAACACGTTTTCAATCCCTATACTTTTTAACAGCTCTCAAAAAAAAAAAGATTTGTAGGGCTTCCCTGGTGGCACAGTGGTTAGGAATCCACCTGCCAATGCGGGGGACACGGGTTCGAGCCCTGGTCCGGGAAGATCCCACATGCCACGGAGCAACTAAGCCAGTGCACCACAACTACTGAAGCCTGTGCGCCTAGAGCCCGTGCTCCGCAACAAGAGAAGCCACCACAATGAGGAGCCCACGCACCGCAACGAAGAGTAGCCCCCACTCACCGCAACTAGACAAGGCCTGTGCGCAGCGACGAAGACCCAACGCGGCCAAAAATAAATAAAGTTAAAAAAAAAAATTGTAGATGTTGAAACTCTGGGCTCATACTGCTTCACCAAAGGTATTAAAACATTTAACGATTATCAATTTGGGAACAACCATTTGAACAACACGGCTAGGACTCTCTTGGGCTTGCATGATACCATCTCAGGTATAAATCTTGTACAAATCGGGGGAGCTACTTCCCATTCGAGATTTACTCTGTAGTCAGAAAGTCTAAGGGAATCAAAGAATCTCTACCTCTTGGGCATTACAGCTTTCTTCTTTTACAGTTATTTCTGGGTATCCCTCAGCTTCTCTACTAAGCTGTAAAGACTTTGAAGGCAAGAACTAGTTTTGATATTTCCTGGTGTCCTTATGGGTACACTAGCATGGTGCCTTGAACATAGAAGGCATTCAACGACTTGTGGGATGAATCATGCCCTACCTAAATAGACTGGTGAATCTCTCTAAAACAACGCTGACAGACAAACAGAGCAAGATTTGCTGAATACCTCCATGGACCAGTAACTGGCTAAAACAGTGCACTATCATGTTTCTTTTCTTTTCCAGGATGACTCTTTAATTACCTGAAAAAGTTGATGACCTCCTATGGTCCCCTCTTCTTCAGGACAGAAATGCCCTGTTTCTTCAACTTTGCCTCCAATACCGTGGTCCTAATTTCCTCCCGCACCCTGGTCATGGTGTAAGGAGAAGTGTAATTGTGGGACCTACTCACTTTCTTTTGCATTTAGATAGTTATGTAGGCAACTCACCAGAGGCAGAGATGAAGGGCGGTCTGCCTGGAAGCTGTTTTCAAGAGAAGATGGATTGGGACTGTTGCCGGTACTTGTATTCTGAAATTATCGAAACAAAATTAGTTTTACAAAATGAAAGAACCAGATCAACTACAAAACCATAAGAAATACAGAAGAGAGACAGCAGTTGAGGCTCAGAGAGGTTGTACTCACTTCTAAGTGTCCACACACAGACTTCAGTAGTTTGTAAGTTGAATCTCTGGAGAGTAAGGAGACAAATATGTACTGAAAGACAAAATAATAATTATTTAATTATTAACAGATACTGCTCGACTAGAAGTGAGTGTTCAGAGTTAAAAAATTTATCTGTATATTTTTTCATTTTCAAACACCATAGACTATATTCTATACCAAGTCTATATTCTCATTCCACTCAGCCACATGTTCAGTTTTTATTCCATTCCTGGAATAAAGTGAATATATTCTCCCACAATAGCAACAGAACTCTCAAACCCAACTTAAATAATACAGCAATGCAGAGCAAAATGAAATCTCCGGTGCTCTGACATAGGTGCCCCAAACAAGCATGGATGGAAAAGACCTGGATAGTAAAGAAAGGCCAGTTGTATTCGCCAGGTCCTCTTTTAAGCCTCTCCCTCCCTTCCCCGCCCCCCTTTTAGAAGGTATTTAACAATTCCCAAGGGTCTGCTTTCTCTGCTCTGACCTAGATTTCCATTGAAAATGTCCCAGCCACTCTAAAAGGCTCATTCTTTTTCAAGCCACTTCCAGATTCTTTCTTGTACAAATATGGAGATTTTCTGGTGAATGCTTATAAATAAGTTATGGGAAAGAAGTCAGAGCTAGACAAGTAATTTGGAGACAAATAACACAAGGAAAAATGATTTTACCATAAACCACACGTAGAGAAATAAAAAAGTTCACACTTTTTCCATCTATTTGAGCCACAGCATCTTTTCACACCCCCTTTCCAAAGTTTGTGATTACCCTCTCCTGCATTCCCATGAGAGAAACCGATACACTTCCCGAGCAAATACTGTATTCCAAAGTAGTTAACATTACGGGTTCTGGCATTAGACAGACCGGGTTGCAAATTTTGGCTCTGTTACCTACCAAGTGGGTGACACTGGGCAAACTCTTAGTTTCAGTTTTCTTAACAATCCCCATCCCTTACAGTATGGTAGTGTGGAATAAACGTGTAAATATAAGGAAAGCATTTTGTGTACGCCTGGCAAGAAGTACCTGATGCTTGTTAGCCATTCGTATTAAAAAATAATAATAATCTAGAAACATATTAACATATTTCCTAGCTCATCAGAATAGCCTCTTTTAATCTTTCCTTCTTTCTCCTTCCCCCTTTAAGTTATTCAGTATGATTAGAAATGAATTGTAGCTTTTATGCTTTCATAAAAATAGTAGGTAAAATATTAAAAAAGAATTTCAAGTGAAACATGAGTAACCAAACCATTCTACTCTCTCTCTCTTGCCAAGGTGAAACACACATCGCTCTCCATGCAAATATTTCAGGTTGCCCATGTCTGGGGTAGCCCAACAGTCAATGACAGCTCCAGAACTTCTGTACTGAAGAGGGGTAGTTAAGGCAACCTGGAGGCAAAGAGGGCCTAGGAACTGGTCCTCAAGCTGAACTTGAATAGCAAGCCCAAGTTTTACGTCTTTAGGTTGGCTCTGGGGAGGCACCCAATGGAGGTTATGGGGAGGCTGGTCAACCCCGCCCCAGGGACTCCTCATATTGCCCTGCCGCACCCTGTGAATAAGGTGGTGGTGATGGTGGCGTTTTAAATAATAATAAAGAAATGAAATATATCCCTGTAGCCTGACCTGACCTCATAGATGTTAGGGAAAAGGAAGTTGGGAAAGAATTTTACTTTTTTGACTTTGGTCAAGTAAGTATAATGAAGTCAGCAGGAAATTCAAAATTGGCAACTATTACATTAGAATAAATCACCTTGTCAGGGGAAACAACACTACACAAATGTCTAAAGGCTGTGATTTCAAAAATTCGTCTTACAGAGTAACTCCTGATTCATGGTATTATGGTTCAGGGTCTTGGTCCTCCGCAAGAAGCCCCTAAGGCAATGAAACCCAGAGTAGGACAAAGCAGGGTGCCCGCACCTGCTGCGTACTCACCCTGTCTGTGACTGTCGCTATAATCAGGGCATTTGGCACCAGAAGGGCAGTTTTGGTTTTCTTTATCAGGGTTACCGAGAAAGCCGGAATAGAGATCTGAAACAGAATCACTGAGTTAACATGGGTTCAGGCTTCACAGAGCAGCACTCCAAATCTTCATGTTAAAGGAAAAATAAAAAAAGATAAAACCAGCAGCAAGCTCTCCAGCCTCCATGAAGAAAAGTGAATCTTAGAAGAGTGTCACCGAGGTCGTCTGGATCATCAAGTCTACAGAAGGGTTTGGTGGGAAACCTGGGACATGCGAATAGAATGCAAAATGTACAGCCATTTTAAAGGTAATCCCCAGGCTCTTAAGAAGTTACATGCTTGTGGTCATCTACTTTGAGCTCATCTCTACACACCCTCCTCTTTTCTGTCCTTAGGGAAAAAGGCTGAAAAGCACTGGTATATAGTAGGCCCATTTTTGAACAGGGAGTCTGGGGCCTGAATTCTCAGTTCTATTACTATCCACATGACTTATTCAACCTTGTAAGGTATCCTTTCTTGGCCTTGGTTTCCTGACTTATAAAATAGAGACAGTCTTACCTATTTCCCAGGATTTTCTGTGGATTAAATGAGATAATAGATGGAAAATGCCTAGCACTCAATAAAAATGTCATTCATTTCCTCATCTGTCTCATAAAAAAGAGGATGGGTGAAATACAATCACCCTTAAGTTCTTTTCTGTCTCAAACAATAAAGAATAACAACAATGACAATTACAGCAGCTACCATTATCAATACCTATTTACCAGATGATAATTTCATTTAAATATGACAGTCCTATAGTGTAGACATTCTAAGAGATAAGGATGTTTGTTTAGAGAGGTATATAACTTTCTCAAGGTCATAAATAAGTTACAAAGATAGAATTTGAACCAATCTGATCCAAAATAGGGATTCTTTTTCATACAAGGTACTGCAAGAATGTACCAGATGCTGCGAAGAATAGTAGATGTTCCTGATATTTTTATGTTATAGCCCTTCAACCAGGTTTGATCTCAAAGAAAAATGGATCACATCACTTTGATCCCTGAAAAGAGAGTCACCCCCACTCCTGGTAAAAAGAAAAGGGCCTGAATCCCTCCACAGGTGCACACACTCACATGAACATACATTTTGTAAAAATGCTTCACATATTCTGAAAGAGATCAACAAGGTCAGTGGGAAGAGGAGGGGTTTATGTTAGTACTGCCAGCTTGAAGGACCAAAACTAAGCTTTCAATTTTCTTACATTTTAATTTAGAACGTTTGCGTTCATATTAGGTTTATGAGATGGAGTTGTTCTACTGCCCCTCCAGGTTCCTGATGGGAAGACTATGAAGAATGAGGGGCTACAACACAGCAAAAATAAATAAATTAAATTAAAAAAAAAAAAGAATGAGGGGCTAATCTAAATTAAACACTAAAGAAAAAAAACTATTTTGCCAAAGAACTCTACCCACGAAACTTTTTAAGTTGGGGAGATAATTCAGAAGTGATAAATTGGGATTACCTTGGGGAAAAGAATGTAAGATCTTCCAAGACAGATGATGATATAAAAATGAGCCTAATTTCGTTTCTCAGCAGCAACACACACACACAGTGATAAGGGGCTATAAATTTGGATTTTTGCAGAATGTAAGGCATGGAACACCCTTAAGAAGGAGTTTCTCTCAATTGCTTCATGAGTATAAGTGACAACTAGATAACATTTGAGAAATAAAGCATGAATCACTTCTCTGTTTGAGCCTAGATGCAATGTGATACATGCCTTTAATTTTACTAGCATCTAAAAATACAAACAGGGCTTCCCTGGTGGCGCAGTGGTTGGGAGTCCGCCTGCTGACGCAAGGGACACGGGTTCGTGCCCCGGTCCGGGAAGATCCCACATGCCGTGGAGCAGCTGGGCCCATGAGCCATGGCTGCTGAGCCTGCACGTCCGGAGCCTGTGCCTCACAACGGGAGAGGCCACAGCAGTGGGAGGCCCGCGTACCGCAAAAAAAAAAATAAAATAAAAAAATAAAATAAAAATACAAACAGGCTGAGGAAAAGGTTCTGATTAAAGTTACACTTTAGGGTGCTTAGAAAATTCCCCTTCCTAGAGCAGATTGCTTGCTTGTTTTTAGTTCACATTGGATCATGTTGGACCAAGATCTGTTGGCAGTGAGCAAATTCTGCCTCAGAGCTGAAGCCCACATCTCCTTGACACCATCCTCAGTGGGTAAGGAATGTGCAAGTCACTATCATGGTTCTTATCTTCCCACCCCCTCTTGTCTCTTAGATTAGAGACAGCACATGCAAAAGCAATCCCACATGTCCTTGTCTTTAAAAAACCAGGTCACTCCTTTTAGCTTTTTTTGGTCAGTTCTTTCTTAGGTAGAGATAGGATTTTGAAACCATTGCTAGAATCATATTAGCTTGAAATCACTTACTGGCTTTGTGAATTCCCCATCCTTTAACAAAGGCTAATTTTTTAAAAAAATTATTTATTTATTTTTTGGCTGTGTTGGGTCTTCGTTGCTGCGTGTGGGCTTTCTGTAGTTGCGGTGAGTGTGGGCTACTCTTTGTTGCGGTGCGCGGGCTTCTCATTGTCGTGGCTTCTCTTGTTGCAGAGCATGGGCTGTAGGCATGCGGGCTTCAGTAGTTGCAGCACACGGGCTCAGTAGATGTGGCTTGCGGGCTCTAGAGCTCAGGCTCAGTAGTTGTGGCGCACGGGCTTAGTTGCTCCACGGCATGTGGGATCTTCCTGGTCCAGGGCTCGAACCCATGTCCCCTGCATTGGCAGGCGGATTCTTAACCACTGTGCCACCAGGGAAGCCCAAGGCTAATTCTTTGTTCACTACTGTTTTCAACCCCTGCTGCTTTGGTCAGAGGTGTTGGCTCTCTCTATTCCTGAGAATTGTCTTTATCCCATGGAATTGGAGATCAGTAATACCCAGTTCCCTTCCCCACTTCATGAACAACTGCTTATAATCCAGAAATCTAGAAATATGGTGCAATACTATTCAATATTGCTTTGCATTATACTGATTCAAATAATACTGTGAATCTAAACTATGTTTATCTAAACATAACTCTGTACAATAAAAATTACATGTTTGATGTTAGTCTGCTGACTCAAAACCAAAATAAAGAATTTCCATTATATTTGTTAAGTGGTCTTTATTTATAAGACTGCCAGTGGCTTTAGGGAGAATATTTAAATAAAATATATCTACCAGTCAAAACAAGGAGTTTTTAATCAGCAACTTCAAGAGTATAAAAGCTGCTTATTCATAATCACGAATCAGAATGATTAAAATCTTACTGAGGGCTTCCCTGGTGGCGCAGTGGTTGAGAGTCCGCCTGCCGATGCAGGGGACACGGGTTCGTGCTCTAGTCCGGGAAGATCCCACATGCCGCGGAGCGGCTGGGCCCGTGAGCCATGGCCGCTGAGCATGCGCGTCCGGAGCCTGTGCTCCGTGACGGGGGAGGCCGCAACAGTGAGAGGCCCGCGTACCGCAAACAAACAAACAAAAACTCACTGAGGTCACGCAAACCCCAGGTGTTTCTCTGCCACTTTGTTCTGGTGGCCTGACTGAACTGTGTGATGTGACATCACAGCTCAAAGGGAAAGAATGTCAGTGGGGCGGAATTAGTTTTTCTTTTCTCGTGCCAAAGTCCCAAGGGCCTCGTTTTAGAAGGCGGTGCCCTGGGAAAACTGCCAACTTCTTCAGGCTATCCTCCTTAAAGGCTCAGGTATCGTGGGCCTCTGCTCCCCCAAATCTGTGTTTAGTGAGAAGGAAAAGATGTCCGTGTTCACCGGGGACTGAGGGTATGTGACTCCCCCAGACCAGGCCTAAAATGCTCCAAATCTTGCTCATTTTGTGCTGGTGACAGAGTGAGCTCTAGTGAGTATCTTATGTATAGGCCTGTTTGCCTAGATATCTCTGATGGTAACTGTGAATATGGTGTAAAATTCAGATTTCTTTAAAGAATTGTTTTGGGTTTAACGTATGTCTTTGAAACAAATTATGACACATTCTCCATATGAAAAACTTTAAGAGTGTACTGGTGACATCTTGGTAAAAAGGATTTAAGGTAGGATTGTGGGAGATATATATATATATATATATATAAGGAAATGAATGAGAGAGTGCTGTTTAGGGAAAAAGGGAAGTTTGGGTTATCTAGAGGCATTTAGAACCTGTAGTATTTGGAACTATAGTAAAGGAAACTTGGTCTAAAGGAATAATAATGACACAAATATTTATAGACTTGCTACATTTAAAACAATTAATAGTCACAATATATAAGGAAATGCAGGATTAGCTTTCTTTCTGAAAAATTATACCAACCTTAGTGTCTTTTCCAAAGACCTTGGAATGAAAACAAATCCAGTTTTCTGATACAAAGAGCTTCCCCTGGTATAGTATTTCTTTCTGTAGAGCACAGGTAAAACCTGGGAAAATATATACAGGTATAACATCATGTTAGAATTTCCATTTAAAATGAAAATTGTGTATATATGTTGGTGACTCAGAGATGCGCAGAGATAACACACTCACACGCTCAAAAGATCTCTCACCTCTTTTTCAGTCATCTTTAGTGGAATAAAGCTATGGAGATGAGAGTTTGTTTTTTAATTCCAAGTCTTACAAACTTCAGTATAAACATCAAAATGGAAAGGCAAGGGGCTTCCCTGGTGGCTCAGTGGTTGAGAGTCCGCCTGCCAATGCAGGGGACACGGGTTCGTGCCCCGGTCCAGGAAGATGCCACATGCCGCGGAGCGGCTGGGCCCGTGAGCCATGGCCGCTGAGCCTGCGCATCCGGAGCCTGCGCTCCGCAACGGGAGAGGCCACAACAGTGAGAGGCCCGCGTACCGGGAAAAAAAAAAAAAAAACTCCTCTCTTTGGGAAGGTGTGGGGACGGTGTGTCATCCTTGTGCTAATGTTGGCACTGCTGCCCTTTCTACCCTGGTATGGTCACTAATGACTCCTTTTGAAATAGATGGTCTCATTGTGGGGAGAGCACATGACCCACACCTTCCTGTTTGGAGATGGCGGGAGGAAGCCAGCATGCTGCCTAAGCATTTGTGTACTGAGGGAAGCTGGAATGGAACCCTGGGCCCCAGATGCGCTCAGCGGAGTGGAGCAGGTGCTGAACATCGTGCTGGGCCAGGTGTTTAGGTGTGACCACTGAGCCCTGCACAGGGGTTGACATGTCTGTCCACCTAGGTCTGTGTTGTCTTCTTCTAGTGGCCTCTCTTACTCTGGTCTTATTATCTTAAATCTCAGCACGATCCAATCACAACACATTTCAGCAGTGAGTATGCAAGGCGAGGACATTCTGGAATCCCCTTGGATGGTTCCATATCACGTGGAGGAGGTCACTTTCCCATTCTACTCCCTCATCTTTCAAGGTGCTGGGTGAAAGCTGAGTGAGGTCGGTGTTATTGTTACATCATGACTTTCAGAAACCTATTCCCCTTGGTGATTCAGTCCCCAGACTCTTTCTTCCCCCAAACCAATTAGCATCTTTTCAAAGTCAACCAAGTCAGAACTTACTTTGCCTCAGGGGTTCCTCAGTGGGGACATCCAGAAACAGCTTGTGGAAGTGCATGTTTGCCTTGTCCTACAAGGACGACAAAACACAGGCATATCCGCTCTTGTTCTTCTCAAACATCACGAATTTTAACTTCAATCTAAATTATGTAACAAATCTCCCCACCCTTAACAGAGAATCTTAGGAGTTCATTCTCCCTGATCATAGTCCCCAACCCAACCCTTCAGTGAAAAACAGTGGAAGGCAGGGCACAGAGGTTTCATTTTCCAACAAGATTAGTGACTTGCTGACTGGACATATATATATCTATAATCGTGAAGTAGCTGGTGGTCAGCCTTCTGCAGAAGTGGCTGGACAAGGATGTCCCTAATAAGAAATGAGATAAAATCTCACCAGGTAGTGGATCCCAGGGCACTAAAGGTCCCAGCGAGTACTCTCAGAAGAGGGTAGCGGTTAAAAGCCCTGTATCAGATTACCCTGAGTTTAAGTTTTAGCTGCACCTCTTCTGTGGCACGTGATCCTGGCCTAGTTACTTAACCTCTCTGGGCCAGTTTTCTCTTCTGTGCCAGTAGCTGCCTCAGAGGGATGCCGTAAGGCTTAAATGGGGTAATACGTCTCTGGTTTGTCACTGTGACTGTTACTGTTGTGAAGGTGTTCCCTTAACCAGTGTCAGGGGGAGGTGACAAGTAGGATTTCACACAAAAGACTTAACTCTCCAGGGAGGTAGAAGGCCCAAGAGTCTGAAATGCTGCAAATCACTTCATTTTCATCTGTTTCCACTTGTGACAACAATGTATAGACGGCAATTTACAGTTTGTAAAATGCTTTCACAAAACACCACCCCCAGCCCCACAGTAACCTGGGAACTGATGTCAGTTCAGGACCCTGTGCCTCAGGGATTATGAGCGACTTAACTGGCTCCACACAGCTACTAAGAGGTAGAGCTGGGTCCTCCATCCACAGGACCACTTTTCTTCAAAAGCATCCTAGCAGGCAGAGTCTTATGAGCGGAACAGAGAGATACCACACGTTGGCCCTTGATGATGCATTATCCAAAGTAGGGGTAGTCTCAGTGGCAGAAACGGCCCTACTATTGCCATAAAGAGGAGCTTCAGACAGGTCATGCGTATGACAGATGGTCCCCTCAAGTCAACTCGTTTATAGATGAACACCTCACATAAAGTAGGTTAGCTCATGCTGCTTCCTTGGAGTACATCTTGCATCCAGAAAGTTTCCTTGATTAAAGCTAGGTGTTCTATCAGGGCTTTGCCGAGATCTTCTTTTTAATGGCTACAGTGAGCATTGGTTGCATGCTTGATTTAAAAATATCCTGGGCCATGGAGTCTTCAAAAATGTGAAATTAATAAAAATAAAATTTAAAAAAAGGTAGGGACTGATCTAAATTAAAGGTGACATGACAAATAAATGCAATGCATGGTTCAACTGGATTCTAGAGAGGGGGAGCAAAAAGTCTTTATAAAGGACATTCACTACTGGGACAATTGTGGAAATCGAAAATGGATTTTATATTAGTAATATTTTTGTATATTTACTATTTAGTTAAATTTCTTGGGTGAGCCAACAGTTTCTTGTTCTAGTTCTTAGGAGATACATATTCAAGTATTTTAGGAGTGAAGTGTCAAAAAGCCCCAAACTGTTGGCCCCAGTAAGTATGTCATACTCTATGACACAGAACTGGGCTTTGTTACCCATCTGGGTGTATTTTGAAGCAGACCCCAAATTGCTTCCAAAGAAGAATCATGACCCTGTTCCCAGGTTTTCCTCCTCTGTGTGCAGTTGGGAAGCCTTCTATTCACACAGGTGCCTTATCACACTCTTTAATTGTAGTGCAAGGACGTCACACCTCTCCTGGTCTCCGCTAATTATTAGACAAGCACAGGACTCTCAGTACTCACTGCCCCTCTGCATGTGCCGCATGGTCAGCTGTGAAATATAATGTTGATGAAAGCTCGCCCGAGGGAACTGCAGCCGGTCCTTTCTTCCTGATTCTCTAAAATCTGTGCCTACCTTAGTCCTGACCCTTGCGTCCCCTCTTCCCATTGGCTTCAATGCTTCTGTCACCCTCTGAGACAATACACATTTCATTCCCAAATTACCTGGCTGGAAGTTGAGGCCTTTTTCCTTTCAATCTTAGAGTCATTCTTGCTTTCTGTTTTACAGTCATTCTTCTCACTTGCTAAAGAGGCACCATCAAAACTGGATTTCGACCTGAGGAAAGAAAATCCAAGAAGTCCGTAAGATGAATTTTTTACGCTACCATTAATTGTATACAGTGTAATACATCTTGATTATTATACCAGCTCACAAGAAAGCCCGACATTGATTTTTCTCTTCTAGACATCGATAATCCCTCAGGACTCTAAGGACACGGTGTGGGGGACGGGGTGATTCCAGCAGGCGGGATCCCAAACTGAAGAAACCGTACCTTTTGGAAGGGAGAAGTATCGATTGAGCTGTGAAAGTAATTATATCATCTCAAAAGTATTTTAAGCAGTATAAGGAGGAGTACTGGAGGCTGATTATTGAAACTGCAGCTATAGTTCAATCCAGAATTCTGTGAATACTTAACAAGTGTCAATTGAGAGAGGCGTCATGTTAAATGCCTCGGGGCGCATAAGACACTCCTTACCCTTAAGGAACCTGTGCGCATATCAAGCATCTTTTTAACAAGGCAGTACATGATGTAGCATCAAAACAATACATATCATAGGCGTTAGGAGGTGGTATAGAGACAGTTAAGTCCAACAGGAGGTAAGAGAAGAGACCAGCAGGTCAGTGAGGGTTTAATACACTGGGCCTAACAGGATGAGCAGGAATTGGGTATGGGGGAAAGAGAGACAGAACATCCCAGAGTGGGAAAACAGAAGTAAAATCAGGACAAAAAAAGAACATGTTTGGAAGTCCTTCCTTTGTTCTCATAAGGGCAGAGGTCAGAGCTCCCGTATTTCTTTCCAAGGTGATTCTAGTCCTGGCTCTTCCTTTGAGTAGAATTTGCATCTTTTACCTTACAGCGAAACCCAGCCATTTCAAAGTGGAATGCATGCATGATTTTTAGAGGTATACACATGGAAAAATTTTGTGATACAATTATGTAGATTTTTTTCTGTTTATTGGGGGGAAAAAATGGCACATGAAATTCATGATTCCACGATAGGATTCTATAGCATGAGGCTCAGTTAAAATAATGTTTGGTTCAAAGTGAATTTAAGAAGACTCTTAAGCAATTTGGGTGGCATATGGGTGTGACAGAGGGACAGAAATGAAGTTAGAGGGACTTTGGACTCCGGCTTTCTCAGCTGTGAAGAGACTGACTATGTGATGTCCCAGGCCTCTGCTGCCCCCAACAGTTTTGAGTCCACAGTGCTCAAACCAGAGGCAAAATATCTCTCATCAATTCAAGGCACAGAGATTTGGATTCAGTTACTGGCCACTGAACCAATTCACAGATATAAATTTCTTTAGAATTCTAGGAATTACTTTTTAAAAAAAACTATGAGTAGACATTTGTACTCTACTTGAAAATAAAATTGTTTTTACAAATGTCAAATTACCTATTATTTATACTAGCCACTAATTTGAATTTATCACCTCTACTGATTCAAATTAATAAATGTTAATGGTACTGTCAAGGCAATGATCAGACCTTTTGAAGAACAATGGACTGTAAGCAAACGTGACAAAAGGGCAGCTGTACCCTTGATGATTTCAAGAGACACAAGTAGAAGGGCTTGTCTGCACAGCACTGGCTCTGAGGTAGGGGTGGGAGGCATGCTTATTCACATGCATTATTTCTTTGTATCTTTTCAACTGTGTTAGTCTCACTTCATACAGATGACTATGAGCAGGACCTGAAACCTAGTGCAAAACATTTTTATTCAAAAATTCAGAATTGGGGCTTCCCTGGTGGCGCAGTGGTTGAGAGTCCGCCTGCCGATGCAGGGGACGCGGGTTCGTGCCCCGGTCTGGGAAGATCTCACATGCCGCGGAGCGGCTGGGCCTGTGAGCCATGGCCGCTGGGCCTGTGCATCCGGAGCCTGTGCTCCGCAACGGGAGAGACCACAACAGTGAGAGGCCCGCGTACCGCAAAAAAAAAAAAAAAAAAAAAAAGATGCATCAAAACAGTCATGCAGAAAAGATGGAGACAGAATTGGGAGTGATAGTCAGAATAGAAAAATCTGGGGGCAGAGTGAAGACTTAGGCTTGGTCCTGAGTGAGGTATAGATTTGCAGAGAAGCCGTGGGCCGGGTAGCCAGGAAGGAAGGGAAAAGCAGGAGTTATTTAACCATCCTTTAGCAGAGGACAAAAGACGTAGAAGGTAGGAGTTCTGACAGTTCTAATATGGGGAGGAGAGCTATTACTCCTCCACTTGGTGTGGATAAATGGCCACAGTTACCTGTAATTGATCGCTGGCTTAATCATTCTCTTTTAAGGGAACAAAAGCAACTTGAAGTTCCTCCTTCTTCCTTCCAAGTGAAAGCAAGCACATAATTGGTGCCCCTGAGAGTGACAGGGACCAGAGCTCCACATCTCAAACCGCCTGTCCCCTCACAGCCCCACGACCAAACTGAGCCCGGCTTCCAGCACCGGCCCCAGGAAATGGGCAGCCCAGGGAGATGTGCACACCCCGCCCGGGGATCCCAGGCAGGTTTCCCTCCGCGCTTTTCCGTGGCTGCCAGGAAAGTGAGACAGCAGGTGTGCACACCCACAGGCCGAGCAGACAATCCAACCTGGGTGGCCTCAGCAGCAACCCTGGCAGCCTTTCCGGGTGCTTCTAACTCCATGCCAGAGAGGGGCCCACCCCGGCTTTATCATGTAGCAAAATCAGTGCTTTCAGAAAGGGGCAGAAATTCTGCAGAAGGCTGCAGTGGGAAGGAGAAGAGAGGCTGGCGGGAAGAGCTGAGAAAGGAAGGCAGGTGCCAGTGCCTGGATATCAAGGAAAAACACCCCACTTCTTTCTCAGGGGTGTCATCTGCTTGTAGGAGATCTTCACTGTTAACCATCACCATAAAACTAGAAACACCAGCTCCTCCCAGCAACCCCTCCTCCCCGAAAGGCCAAAAGAACAGAGTCAAGGTGAGGACTCACCGCAGGGAAATGATTCTCTTCGGGTCTGCGGACTCGGTCTCGCTGGACAGAGCAGGGGACAGGGCTGCTGGCGACCTGCAGACCTTCTTTTTCTCCTCCACACCATTCTCAGCCTCTGAGCTGGAGAAAACACTTCACCTTAGATATCCAGAGTGGGGAGGAGGGAAAAACGATGACGTGACCTCGCTTTCTGGAGAGTGGAATGATCTTCAATGCCCGGGACTGGCTGAAGTCAACAAGGACAGCAGTGCCCTTTCCATCCCTCCATCCTACCCCCTCAGCTGGTGCCCCAGGGGGTGGAGCTCTGGGTCATGCCTGCTTCAGATACACGTGCAGGTTTATGTGCAGGTAAATGTCCAACTTTGCAGGGACTTTCCGGCTCCCAGGTATGCGGCCCGTGGGCCCTGCGCTGCCTGGCTCTGCCCAGCCCAGCATGGAGGTGGAAGATCACCCAGAAGCTGGGAGGGCCCCTGACCTGTGCATGAGCTCACGTGCGGCCTCCTGCCAGCTGTGAGCCTTTCTGCTGGGCGCTCCCACCCCGTCTGTTTGCACTTACGTCACTTATCATCTTTTGTTGTAGCTATATAGGTCCTGGTTTGGGTGCTTGCTAATTTCACCAAGCGCTTCTCTCAGCAATTACACTCTCTAATCCGCACCACCACCCAGGCTAGGTGGGAATTATTACTCCCATTTCACAGACTCGGAATTTGAGGCTCTCACATAGTGAATTTCTTGCCCGAGTTTGCAGAACTAGTACCTGTCTGAGTTGGGATTCAAACTCAGGTCTGCCCATCCAAGAGGCCTCTGTGTACATGCCCATTCTCATATTTTCTTTCTTCGCATCCATCCACCCCCCAGCCACGCATCTATCCTCCGAGCCCTCTTACTAGCTCTTCAGTGTGGGAGCCCCAGGCTGGGGAGAAGAATCTCATTGATTTTTATACTGACCACGAGGTCTAGGATAGTGTGGGTATATAATCGCACTCAGTAGGCTTTTGGAAAACTAGGTCTGACCTTGGTGAAAAAGGGAGTAGAGGAGACAGTAAGTCAGAGGGTCAGCACGCTGAACCATTAACAGATGGAGGACGGCCAGTGCAGTGGACACAGGTGAGCTCCCTCAGTCTCGGGATCAGGGGAAACCATTTCAACATGGAAGGAGAGGAAGGAATGTGGCCAGGGAGAACACAAGGTGGTAGCATGGATCAGACCTTCTTTGGTGTCAGCCTGCACAGCAGAGGACTCACAAAACATACTTCTAGACCATGAGAACTCCACGGTGGCTGAGTGTAAAGGAAGACAGCATTGCTGTGACAGTTTAGCTAATTTTAATCCTAACTTACCACCCATTTAGTATCTTCACCTGCAAAAAACCTCGCAGGCAGGAAATGCTATTGGTTACTTGAACCTCTGTGGTTGCTTGCTTACCACTTTTCACAGCGCATGGAAATTCCAGCCCACACTGGGAGTCCTACTGTCGTGTCAAAATCAAAACCAGGTATGTCTGACAAGGTATCCAAGTAATAATCCCTACGAGTGGTTGATACTCTCATTCTGCATTTCTCCTTTTCTAGGTAGGTTAACATCTGAGGACATAGGCCCAACCTTCTATTTCTTCAGTTCTTTTCAAAGTACTTAAAGCACTTATGTACATTAAAAGGACTCAGTACATAACTGAATTGCATTATGTGATAAAAGGTACATGGAAAGCCTTGAAACATTAAAATGAAAACATTGCTTTGGTTTAAAATAGAAGATTTATTTTGTTTATTTATTTATTTATTTATATTTTTTTGTGGTACGCGGGCCTCTCACTGTTGTGGCCTCTCCCGTTGTGGAGCACAGGCTCTGGACGCACAGGCTCAGTGGCCATGGCTCACGGGCCCAGCCGCTCTGCGGCATGTGGAATATTCCCAGACCGGGCACGAACCCGTGTCCCCTGCATCGGATGGCGGACTCTCAACCACTGTGCCACCAGGGAAGCCCTAGAAGATTTATTTTAATATCAAATTTATGGACTCCGAGAATTTAATTTAATTTATGGACTCCAAGAATTATAGAACTGTTAAGGGCCCTTTGAGCACATCCCTGCCTTTTCCCTCTTTCCCCCAAGACACACACATTACTCCTATTCTTCAAAAGCATAAGAAATCCACTCAAGTGAACTTATTTACAAAACAGAAACAGACTCACAGACATAGAAAATAAACTTACAGTTACCAAAGGGGATGGCAGTGGGGGCAGAGGGGTGGGTGGTGGAGATAAATTAGGAGTTTGGGATTAACAGATTCACACTACTATACATAAAATAAACAACATGCACCTACTGTACAGCACAGGAAACTATGTTCGGTATCTTGTAATAACCCATAATGGAAAAGAATCTGAAAAAGTACACATATATGTGTGTGTATATATATAGATATATCTCTGAATCACTTTGCTGTACACCTGAATCTAACACAACACTGTAAATTAACTATACTTCAAGAAAAAAAAATGTTATAAAAAAAAGTAAATCAGAAAATCTCTTTAAAAAGTTTCCATAGGAGCCTTCACAGAAATGGGATACGGTGAGGACTGAGCTAATAATGGGAGTGTGCTTAGCTTTAACATGGATTGATTAGATTTAACAGTGTAGAGTGGCACAACCTTGTAAAAGTGATACTACAATTTGCATTTATTTCTAATGGGCCTCTGGCTAGACTTTGGGGTTGGCTGGGATCAGAGCCAGTTTGTTCTTAAGTTGAATTCATTCTGATGCTTGACAATCCTCCACCCCCTTGTCCATTGGAGCCCTACTTCTAAAGGTCAGTATACTGTCTACTTGACACCCAACTAACACCTAACACCTACCTAACACCATACACAAAAATAAACTCGGGGATTCCCTGGTGGCGCAGTGGTTGAGAGTCCGCCTGCCGAAGCAGGGGACACGGGTTCGTGCCCCGGTCCGGGAGGATCCCACATGCTGCGGAGCGGCTGGGCCCGTGAGCCATGGCCGCTGAGCCTGCGTGTCCGGAGCCTGTGCTCCGCAACGGGAGAGGCCACAACAGTGAGAGGCCCGCTTACCACAAAAAACAAAAACAACTCAAAATGGATTAAAGACCTAAATCGAAGACCAGACACTATAAAACTCTTAGAGGAAAACATAGGAAAAACAGTCTTTGACATAAACCACAGCAAGATCTTTTTTTACCCCCCTCCTAGAGTAATGAAAATAAAAGCAAAATAAACAAATGGGACCTAATTAAACTTAAAAGCTTTTGCACAGCAAAGGAAACCATAAAAAAGACAACCCTCAGAATGGGAGAAAATAATTGCAAAGGAAGCAACAAATGATTAATCTCCAAAATATACTAACAGCTCATGGAGCTCAGTATCAAAAAAACAAACAACCCAATCAAAAAATGGGCAGAAGACCTAAATAGACATCTCTCCAAGGAGGACATACAGATGGCCAAGGGGCACATGAAAGGATGCTCAATATCACTAATTATTAGAGGAATGCATATCAAAACTATAGTGAGTTATCACCTCACACCAGTCAGAATGGCCGTCATCAAAAATCTACAAACAACAAATGCTGGAGAGGGTATGGAGAAAAGGGAACCGTCTTACACTATTGGTGGGAATGTAAACTGATACAGCCACTATGGAGAACAGTATGGAGGTTCCTTAAAAAACTAAAAATACAACTACCATATGACACAGCAATGCCCCTACTGGGCATATACCCTGAGAAAACCATAACTCAGAAAGACACATGTACCCCAATGTTCACTGCAGCACTATTTACAATAGCCAAGACATGGAAATAACCTAAATGTCCACAGACAGATGAATGGATAGAGAAGATGTGGCACATACATACAATGGAATATTAGCCATAAAAAGGAACGAAATTGGGTCATTTGTAGAGATGTGGATGGACCTAGAGTCTGTCATACAGAGTGAACTAAGCCAGAAAGAGAAAAACAAATATCGTATATTAACATGTATATGTGGAATCTAGAAAAATGGTACAGATGAACCTATTTGCAGGGCAGGAATAGAGATGCAGATGTAGAGAATGGACATGTGGACACAGGGTGGGAAGGTGAGGATGGGCCGAATTGGGAGATTAGGATTGACATATATACACTACCATGCATAAAATAGATAGCTAGTGGGAACATGCTATAAAGCACAGGAAGCTCAGCTCGGTGCTCTGTGATGACCTGGATGGGTGGGACGCGGTGTGTGGGGGAGGGGGCAAGAGGGAGGGGATATAGGTATGCATGTGGTTGATTCACTTCATTGTACAGCAGAAACTAACACAACATTGTAAAGCAATTATACTCCAATTAAAAAAAGAAAAAAGAAGCTCTAAAGGAAAAAACAGGCATGCTTTTACATAAGTTACTGTCCTTGGTAGATTAAGAAGGTTAAAGGAAAATGGATATAACTTTTCTTGAATAAATTTGGCTTATTAGATTTTGATATTAAAAAAAAAAAGAGTAGGCTCTAAGGGAAGATTGTCAATATTCTGAGTGGCAAGGAAAGCCACAGTCATTTTGTCTTTGCACCTTAGACGTCGAAATCTTCCTGTGGAACATAGCCACATCTAGATAAATATGAGCTTTTTCTTCTATTAAAATTATTTCCAATGTCTATCAAAATAATTTCTTCTACAGAATGTTTCTGACCCATAGTAGCCTGTAAAGCATGTATTTGGAATAATATTTGGAAAAGTAAATAGGTTTTTCAAAACAAAAAAAAAAGTTTCCACAAACCAGTCAAGTAAATTGAAAACAATAAACCAAAAAAAAAAAAAAAAAGAAAAGAAAAAGAAATCCACTCAAGTGAACTTATTTACAAAACAGAAACAGACTCACAGACAGAAAATAAACTTATGGTTACCAAAGGGAATAGCATTGGGAGCAGAGGGGTGGGTGGTAGAGATAAATTAGGAGTTTGGGATTAACAGATTCACACTACTATATATAATATAGATAAACAACACGGACCTACTGTATAGCACAGGGAACTATATTCAATATCTTATAACAACCTATAACAGAAAAGAATCTGAAAACGCACGTGTATATATATATCTGAATCACTTTGCTGTACACCTGAAACTAATACAACATTGTAAATTATACTTCAAGGGAAAAAAATGGTTAAAAAAAAGTAAATCAGAAAATCTCTTCAACAAGTTTCCACAAACTAGTCAAGTAAATTGAAATACAATAAACCACAAAAAAAAAGAAAAAGAAATCCACTCGAGTCCTTCTTTAAGTAGGGAGATGAAGTGTGTGTGTAACTTCAATAATCCACCTCAGCATTCATTCAAATATTTACAGAATTCTATGCTCTGCAGGGTCAGATTCAGACTTAGAGGCAGCACGGTAGCTGTCCTGCACAGCACCCTTGAAGACTCAGGAAGAGCCATGCCCGGCCAGAAGCACTCATGAAAAGGTGCCGTCTGGATGTAGCCCTACTGACACAGGACTTGGCAGAGAAATGGTGCCTCTTGCTCTGGGCAGGAAGAGCCCAGCACCAAGGAGCAGAGGAAGCGAAGTGGCTGGATTTCAGCCCCTCCTTGCCCCGCCCTTCCTGGCCAGGCACTTGTGTGCAGTGCTGGGCACTCAGCCCTCACCAAGTGGGTGGTCCTGATGCAGCGCCCCTAGCTTAGCACTGACAAGATTACAGAGCCTGCCTCTAGGTCAACCCACCCACACAATGTCTTTCAATGACAGAGCATTCAGGTATGTGCAGATTAAAATGACTTTTTTTTTTAAACATCTTTATTGGAGTATAATTGCTTTACAATGGTGTGTTAGTTTCTGCTTTATAACAAAGTGAATCAGTTATACATATACATATGTTCCCATATCTGTTCTCTCTTGCGTCTCCCTCCCTCCCACCCTCCCTATCCCACCCTTCTAGGTGGTCACAAAGCACCGAGCTGATCTCCCTGTGCTATGCGGCTGCTTCCCACTAGCTATCTATTTTACGTTTGGTAGTGTATATATATGTCCATGCCACTCTCTCACTTTGTCACAGCTTACCCTTCCCCCTCCCCATATCAAGTCCATTCTCTAGTAGGTCTGTGTCTTTATTCCCGTCTTACCCCTAGGTTCTTCATGACACTTTTTTTCCCCTTAGATTCCATATATATGTGTTAGCATACGGTATTTGTCTTTCTCTTTCTGACTTACTTCACTCTGTATGACAGACTCTAGGTCCATCCACCTCACTACAAATAACTCAATTTCATTTCTTTTTATGGTTGAGTAATATTCCATTGTATATATGTGCCACATCTTCTTTATCCATTCATCCGATGATGTACAGAGTCTCCACCTTTCTCTTCCCTAGACTGGCTCCTGGTCTCTAGCACTGGTTCTGCCCTGGAAAGCCCTCCCCAGCGGGCACAAGCTCCACAGAGCCTCCCATCCCATCACCTCAGCTCTGCTGCTGCTGGCTCTGTAACTCACTAGACCCCTCATCAATTAATGATCCAACTACGAGAAGCAGGGAACTTCTGTTTTTTTCCACAGCACTCAGCTCAGCATTTTGCTCAGTGTGGTCATTTATTAGTGTTGACTGATGTGGGATTAATTCTGCGGCATCCAAAACAGAAGTGAAATTCATCAATGGGCCGATTCAACTTTAGGTTTTTGTTTACTCAAAGATGCTACGGAACTCAAGCAAGTTAATTACCAACACAGGCGAGATGATTCCTGGAGCACCCCTATCACAGAGGTCTTGTTGGCAGCAAACTGAAACTGCTAGGATCCGAAGAGCAGAGGCTCACCTGTGTTTGAGTGAGGAGGGCATAGGAGAAGGAACAGACCACTTTTGCAAGGCCTCTCAGTAACTTTAAAGTTACTGGCAGTGAAGCTGAACTCTCATTGACAAGGGAGATGAAATAACAGATCTCACTTAAGTCATGAAAATAAATCAGCTTGGGGGCTTCCCTGGTGGCGCAGTGGTTAAGAATCCGCCTGCCAATGTAGGGGACATGGGTTCGAGCCTTGGTCCGGGAAGATCCCACATGCCACGGAGCAACTAAGCCCATGAGCCACAACTACTGAGCCTGCGCTCTAGAACCCGTGAACCACAACTACTGAGCCCGTGAGCCACAACTACTGAGCCCACACGCCTAGAGCCCGTGCTCTACAACAAGAGAAGCCAACGCAATGAGAAGTCCGTGCACTGCAACGAAGAGTAACCCCGCTCACCACAGCTAGAGACAGCCCGCTCACAGCAACGAAGACCCAACGCAGCCAAAAATAAATAAGTAAAATAAATAAATTTATTTAAAAAAATGAGTGACAGTTTTAAGGAAGCACAGAAGCAGCAGAAGATGCTGGGAACACGGGATCCACCTTCACTTGGCTTTGGCAGGTTATTTCTTCTCCTATCTCCAACCCAATGTAAGCACCAGTTATGGGCCCTGAAAGCTTCTAAGTAGGAATTTCAGAGCAGTGAGATAGACACACTTATACCAACCAAGCCTGACTTTACCAACTAGGCAACAGCATTTTTATTACCAGCTAGGAAGTGCTGGTTTCAACAAGACACTGCCACACACTGTTGCACCACAATCTATAAATAAAAAACAGGTTGGACGATCCCTATCAACAGTCCAATATTCCTCACTTCCTAGACGTGATTAGTCTGATGATGACTTGATTCAGATTTCACAATTTTTCAGAATTAGAATTCTTACATGGGGTCAACTATCATTCCTCCTGAAAAGGGTCTCTCTGAGTTAGAGTAAACTCAACACTCCTCTGTTCTGTCATATCCATCTCCCAGGCCCTTTGCCTCTCCTGTTGAAGATGTGTTGTACTCAGGCATCATCACGTGTAAGTGATAATTAGGTTCTATCTCAGGTGAGTGAATAAGCTGTATTCCAGGTAAATGCAAACAAGTGCCTCACTGTGGTTCAGTCCAGGAAGCTGTGTTCCTTCCTAGTTACAGTGATAAACCTGTGCTTGTCTACCTTCAAGTTAAATTAGTCTAAGCTTAGACATAAAATAGGTCACTAAACTCCTTTATGGTAGTACCAGTGAGATAGTTTTACACCCACTATCATTTAAAAAACTCCCTGATTATCATTACTCAAAACCACAGTCTTGATCAACAAAGGTTAAGAAGTGACTTGAAGATAGGATATGTTTCACCAGAGGATCCCCAGAAGATAAAATCCTGGAAATGGGATGGAAACCCTGTACTGAAAACTAGGCTGCACCTGGACTCGCCAAGATCTGTAGCCTGAAAGACTCTTGTTTTTGGTGTGCTGCCCACTTAGTGGCTCCCTGGCTGGCAGGCAAGGGTGGCAATACTTGGGAAGCTGAGAGATGGGCTGTAGGGACAGAGGAGGACTCTGGGGGCTGCTGCACAGCAGCCACAGTAGAAACAGAGACAACACAGTTACCAAAAGCAGGAAGCAGAATGGGGTGCAGAAGGCGCAGGAACTGGTGATAGAGACCAGGACCTCTCCAAGACCCCTACGCCTCTCCAACTGCAAAGTCAGCTCAGTCTCCCAGCTAGATTTTTCTAAATCAGGAAGAACAGTCTTTCATTTACAATTCTGATATAAGGATATCTTTGGAAATTTTACATTGTATTTATTGATCTACATATTTATTTCTGAATAGGTACTAGAAGCACAACAACACAATTCAAAAGTTACAAACGGAAAAACAAATCTCCCTTCTACCCACCCCTGTTTTATGCTGGCCCTGTTTCTCTCCAGAGGCACCTACTGTTCCCAGCTCCTGTGTGTACTTCCAGGGAGTCTGAATGCATATAAGTGTACTTTTAAGCACAAGTGATAGCATGTTATTCTAGACACCCCCCCGCCCCCTTTTTTGAAACTAACTTGGTGTTCTTTCCCTATTAGTACCATAGAGCTTCCTCGTTCTTTTTAATGACTGCATAGAGTTCCACTGTAATGGCTTACAAAATTTAACCAGTTCCTTATTGATGGGCATTTAGGTGATTTCAGTCTTATCACTAATACAGACAACACTGCAAAGAATGTCCTTATGTGACATATGTCCTTATGTTTTATTATGTGTGAATATATCCCTAGGATAACTTCCTGGAAATGGAACTGCTGTGTTAAAATGTACACAAATTAAAGAAAAATTTATAGTTATTGCCAAATTGCCTTTAGTAAAAGGTTTTGTGACCCACACCCATAATATGTAGCAGTGTTTACACATTCTTACTAAAGTGTTACACTTAAAAAACAATTCAGGGACTCCCCTCGTGGTCCAGTGGTAAAGAATCCACCTTCCAATGCAGGGGACGTGGATTCGATCCCTGGTCGGGGAACTAAGATCCCACATCCTGCGGGGCAACTAAGCCAGCGCGCCACAACTACTGAGCTCGTGCACCTCAACTAGAGAGCCCACGCACTCTGGAGCCTGTGCGCCACAACTAGAAAGAGAAAACCCGCACGCCACAACTAGAGAGAAGCCCATGTGCTGCAACTAGAGAGAAACCCGAGCAGACGGCGAGCCGTAATGAAAAAGATCCTGTGTGCGGCGACTAAGTCCTGATGCAGCAAAAAATAAGTAAATAAATAAAAGGAAAAAATAAATGAAATAAATATTCTTAAAAAACCCAAAAAACAATTCAGAGTGCTTAGCAGAGTACCTAGCACATAGAATAACAATTTTACCAATGATTAGTGTTAAACTTTTTGATCTCTACATATCTAAGAGGTAAAAAAAAAAAAAAAGTCCCATTATAGTTTTGATTTACATCTCTCTCCTGATGAGTAAGGTTGAGTGTATTTTCTTATATTTAAGAGTGTTTTTTATTTCCTGTTTTGTAAATTAGCTGTTCGTATGTACATTTTGCCAATTTTTCTAATGCGTTGCTGATTGAAACATTCAGGGAAAACAATTCTTATAACTGCATCACCAATTCTTGGCAATATCCTAGAATTGACTTTTTAAATAAATAAACATTTAGAAAAGTTAAATGGATATTAGGGCCCAGCATAACGTTAAAATAAAAATGTTAATGACAAATTAAGTTTCTCTTGATAGGCTTACTGGCAGATTTTTTAAAAAAGGAATGCCGAAAACACAGTATTCTTTGGTTTTGTCAAAACCTGTGATGAAAACCCAACAGGCTTCCCAGTCCAGGATGGAGAACAGGAGCACAGATGTTTGCCTCTCCTTTCCGAGGCCTGTTAAGATGAGGATTTATAAAAGAACTAGTAATCCTGCTTACAATTGTGGTGGGAAACCATCAGCAGAAGAGTAATTTCCCCAAATTTCTGAAAAATGGAAAGTAGAAAGTAAATATTAACTCATGCAGCAAAGCAGAGGAAGCTGTATTTCAGAATTTGGGTATAAGTGGAAGATAAGAGAATACTGATCTGTTTGACAGGGTCCAATAAGGTGCTATAGGAGGACGATGTAAGAAGTTGCCGAAAACATTAGACTAAATTAAAGGTGTGTGTGTGAGAAATTTCTGCCCACCACTCACCTTGCCCACACCCCCATCCTCAAGACACAAATGGCAAACAGTCAGCTTCTTAGCTTGTGAGGAAAACATATCAGAAGGGTTGTCAATTAAAAAACTGAATAACTTAGCTGCAGAAAATCAGGGTGCCTAAGAAGGGGGCTGGAACTCCAGAGTAAATCCCTTCTCTTCCTTCCATTTTGAATAAAGTGGTCCCAAGCTAAGTACCAACTCCCTATTCATATTCTTCCAAAACTACTCTAATCCCTTATTTTTTCCCTCTAGTCCCTCATTCTTAAATATGAAATGACAGCAAAGGACTGCCAGACCCTTGAAGAAAATCTAAAGTCTTAAAGAAAAGACCAAGATAAACTACAAGAAAGTAAAACCCTTAGAAAATTGACTTCAGAAAACAGAAAAAACAAACAAGCAAACAAGAAAAACAAAACCCCCAAACCTTCTAATTAATATCTTCAGAAAGAAGATAGAACTCCTAAAACAGATCACAATATTATGGAAAAGGAAACCTTCCTTGACTCCTCAGTTCTCTCAGAGTCCGAATCCCTAATAGCCTACAAGGCACTTCATGACCTGCCCTGTCTGCCCCACCTCATCTCCCTGACCCCCTTTTCTCACTCCACGCTCCCACAAGAAAATCTGTGCACTGGCTATTCCCTCTGCCTGGAACGCTGTTGCCCCCATAAAGCCATGTGGCTCTCTCCCTCTTTTCCTTCGAGTCTTTACTCAAATATTACCTTCTCAACGAGACCTATTTATTTAATCAAAGGGCTGGAAAATAGCATCAAGATACAGAAATTCAAAAGAGAGAAAAAGTAAGAGGGAAACACAAGACGTGTTTAAGCCAGGCACTTTTTTTTTTTTAACATCTTTATTGGAGTATAATTGCTTTACAATGGTGTGTTAGTTTCTGCTGTGTAACAAAGTGATTCAGTTATACATATGTTCCCATATCTCTTCCCTCTTGCGTCTCCCTCCCTCCCACCTTCCCTATCCCACCCCTCTAGGTGGTCACAAATCACCATAAGCCAGGCACTTTTATATCAAATGAGTAGGGATTCTAAACAGGAAAAAAAGGAGAAGTTATTATTAAAGAAAAAACAGGAGTGGTAAAAAGGTGAAAGAAGGGCAGAGGTTACTAATTTCTTATTCTCAAAAGTTGGGAGTCAAATTAATTTAACAAGAGATTTAGGTCAACGTGTTATTTAAAGAGGCAAATGTATGCAAATAGGAAGGAGAAAGAGTGATATGCCTATTTAAAATAGGGAGGAGGAAGAGAGGGAAGCAGGGCGTTAGTATAAGTGAGTTGACTCGTATGTTCCATTAAAACAGGAAGTTGAGACAGAAAGTTTAGAATATGTAAGCAAGAAAGAGCAGGATGAATACATTTTTATAGATAATGAAGTACCACTACCACTAAAACCAGGCATAGTTAAAACCAATGGGGGGGGGGCAGATGAAAAACCTGGCATTTTTTTTCTGGAGTAAGGCAGCAGAAAGAAGCAAATTAAATTGTTGTGAAGTTTGATTCCTAATGAGAAAGCGCTGCTTTGAGACTTCATTTGGTTGGCAGTAGGAATTAATTGAAGATTTTTAGACAGAAGGAATGAAATGATGAGGATGAGATATTATTCAGTGTCCACCTCTTCCTGTACCTACATCACGAGAGGCCTGATGAGATATGTGCTCCTGGAGGGTTACGCTCGCATCAGTGTATAAGAATGGGGATGTGCTGGGATGGAGAGTAGAGACAGAAAATGCAGAGGCAGATGTGGGGAGGAGTTTGAAGGCAAGAAGCAGACACGGCACTGGAGAGAGAATCCAGAGATAACACCAGGATGGGTGGGAGAGCAAGCACTGGAGAGCAACATTCAAGATAACCCAAAGGTTATCTGGGGAATGGAGATTAGCACCACCGTGCATAGTTACAGGGAACACAAGAGGAAAGTTGTGTTTGGTGGGAGGGACTTTGCAAATCTAGTTTGAGATATAATAGACACATATTGTTAGCAGGTAAAAAACTGTACTTGAAAACCAGAAGAGCCCAAAGAACAACAAAAAGATACTGTCCTTGCAGAGGAAGGGCTCTGCCAGTTGGAAACGATTTCTGTTGAGTCCAAGCACATTGCAATAGCAGAGAGCGGTGCCTAAATCTCAGCTGCAATACCAGGGCTGGAGGAGTGGCTTAGCACAGCCATCAGTGGCCCCAACATGCCCCTTTAACCTGGTCCCATGAACAATCATGGGATTCATTTCTACCTTCTTTATATCTACTCCCAATTCTGTTTTCCTAAATCATTGCTTTTCCTTCAAAGCCTAAGGCAACTCACGTTAACTCCAAAGAGTATTCAAATATCAGGATTCTGATTCTGAAGGGACAACTCAAACTGGTTTATGTTTTTTGTTTTTTTTTTAATAAAAACCACCCACAAGGGCTTCTGTCACTACTTTAAGATGAAGTCAACAGCAGAGAACAGCTGCAGCTGCAGACGTGTCCCCTCAACATCGGGAACATTCAGCAGTGGTCTCCAGGGTCTCCCTCTCCAAGTCTTCTGGGACAATCAATGCCCCCATTCATCCTCTTAAGACACTGCCTCCATTATGTCATGCCCCTGCTCCAGAACCAACAATGGCTTTCTATTGAGCATCACAGTGAGGTATCTGGTTATGAGTCAAGACCCTCCAGAGTTTTGCAGTCTCCCTCTACTTTCTAAAAAGAGTTCTCCATTCCAGCCATGTTGATCTTCTCACCATAGCCTCACTTACATCGTGTTTCATCCTCCCTCTGTGCGTGGCTCTTGGCTCCTCTAGCCTGGACTATCCTCTCTGTGCCGCCTTTTTAATTTATTTATTATTTATTCATTCATTTATTTTTGGCTGTGTTGGGTCTTCGTTTCTGTTCGTGGGCTTTCTCTAGTTGCAGCAAGTGGGGGCCACTCTTCACCGTGGTGTGCGGGCCTCTCACTGTCGCGGCCTCTCTTGTTGCGGAGCACAGGCTCCAGAGGCGCAGGCTCAGTAGTTGTGGCTCACGGGCCAAGTTGCTGTGCGGCATGTGGGATATTCCCAGACCAGGGCTCGAAGCCGTGTCCCCTGCATTGGCAGGCAGATTCTCAACCACTGCGCCACCAGGGAAGCCCCTGTGCCTTTTTAACTACCCACAACTATCCATTGTTCCATGCCCAGGACATGTCCAGTTATACACCCTCTTGATACCAGCCCCCATCTCTTTACTTCCAATGTCTGGATATAAGAAATTATGCAATTAATACTTGTTGACTGGACAACTTTGAGTATATATGGGGTTCGGAACAACCATCAGCATTTGAAAAAGGGCTTGGGCTAAAATTTTATCTCAAGACCTATGTAGTAAACTCCTTCCCAAGTGTGATTTACAAGTCCTATTGGAAGAGGGCCATGCTGAAGGTAGAAGAGGGGGATAAAGGTCGTCTTTCCACTTTCCCTTTCACTGAATCAGCATTGTGTGCATACTTATCTTTCAAACTGACCATTAATTAGGTGAGTAATAATTTGAAACTATATGGAAACTTGAATAGACTGTCTTCATTGCTGGAAGAAACAACAGTCGTAAGCAAAATCATAATCAAACTAAATAACTTCTCAGTAGTGGTATTTTGAGGCCAAGCACAATTGGAAAATAACAAAGGAAAATGACAAGAAAATGCATCAAGGAGACAGCAACTGACTTTTCCAACTTCCAGGAAAGGTAGATTGACGCTGCTGATAGTTCCGCTTTGTTATTTGCACCCTCAGCATGTAAATAGGATTTTGTATAATGCATTGCTCAGTACGAACAAAGTTTCTAAAAATATATATCTCCTTCAAGTTAGTAATTTTCTCAGGGGCAAGGCCTTTAAATATTTTTTGTATTTCTATCTCTACACCTTTTTTGAAGGTGTTCTTCCACCAGCAACTGCTGAATGTCAGAATAAGCCGCCTTTCATGTACCTAAGATACATTAGAGGAGATCTAATTAAGGCTTTTGGCCAAAAGGAAGTGTTTGGGAAAGACCTAGATTTTAAAAGTGTAATGAGGGACTTCCCTGGTGGTCCAGTGGGTAAGACTCTGCACTCCTGATGCAGGGGGGCCTGGGTTCGATCCCTGATTGGGGAACTAGATCCCACGTGCACGCCGCAACTAAGACGCCCGCATGCCACAACTAAGAGCTGGTGCAGCCTAAATAAATAAATATTTAAAAAATAATAAAAATAAAAAAAGTGTAATGAGAAACTTACCAAAACAGAAAGTTAAGAATGCAAAAGGCTGGGGCGTGAAATCCAGGAACAAAGTTTTTTAAGAGGAAGTACAATATTAACAGATCGTCAGCTATTATGGCAAATATTCAAAATATCATAAACATCAAATAAGACTGAAAGGTACCTCAGGTACTGTAGATTAAGCACACACATAAAAAACAAAACCCACTGTCAAAACAACCCCATTAAAACCCAGAATAAAAAAATGTTAGGATTTCTAATTTTGGGTTTTTCAGAAGTAAGTGGAATCCATCACAGAAATGATCCATTTGGAGCCCCATTTTAAAGGAACGGAGGATCAAGAACAGCACAAAATTGGGAGGATGAAGATTTCAGGCAAAATTCACAAAAACTTTACAGTATGCAAAGAAGGAGAAAAAAAAGAACAAGTCACTTGTATATCAGGATTGCCAATAAGAAGGTATTTGTAGTATAAGAACCTGGGAAGTGAGGAGGAATACAAGGAACTGAGTGTCTGAGGTGCTGTCCTTACAGCTGGAGGGATGAGGGTGAGGCTGAGCAGAGAACCTGAGTCCTGAAATGAGGCTCAGCTTTATGAAAATGCTACTCCTGAGAAAATTGTTGTGTATTTTCTTTTTTTCTTTATAAATTTATTTATTTATATATTTAAATTTTTGGCTGCATTGGGTTGTCTTTGCTGCATGCAGGCTCTCTCTAGTTGTGGCGAGCGGGAGCTACTCTTTGTTGCGGTGCATGGGCTTCTCACTGTGGTGGCTTCTTGTTGCAGAACATGGGCTATAGGCGTGTGGACTTCAGCAGTTGTGGCACAAAGGCTTCAGTAGTTGTGGCTCGCGGGTTCTAGAGCGCAGGCTCAGTAGTTGTGGCGCATGGGCTTAGTTGCTCCATGGCAGGTGGGATCCTCCCGGACCAGGACTCGAACCCGTATCCCCTGTATTGGCAGGCGGATTCTTAACCACTCCGCCACCAGGGAAGTCTGTTGTGTATTTTCTGATGGAGGGGTACTAGAAGAGAGTCATGTCAGGGGGACCCAACTTAGAGGTACTCTTCCCGGAAAAAGAAGGAATGAGGACCCTTTTCCTTTTCCTTTTCCAGCAAAAGGAAAAGGGACGAGGGAGAGACACCCCAAAGGGAGACAGTCCTAGTAAACTTCATGGACAGAACAGTCGTTTGTCTTCATAGAAATTCCTCTTGAGTTAGACTTCCTTTCTCTTGTTACCATACCTACGATAATAACTTTTACTTGGAGAGAGAGAGAGAATGTATCATGTCAGAAATACATGTATTTAGCCAGAAGGGAATATTTTACCTATTAATAGCACAGTAATGTTTAAGGTTAAAGAAAACAGTAAAAATACCCAAGGCCATCAGAGCCGACTTGGGAAGAGAGAAATGTTTGCTTCTGTTTTGAGGAGCCCTGGTCCCCGTGGAGACGAGCTGCGCTACTTTGGCCCTTAGCGGTTGCAGGAGGCGTTTGGACTTGACGCACTGGAGATATGAGCTGTCTCCCACCACCCTGGCTGCCATCTGTGATGACTTAAGTGCTTTCTTTCCTCTATACCCTTCATTTCCTGGAACTCTGTCTTTGTGTTCCATGTGGGGGGAAACAAAAAGATCAAATGCCAGAGAGCCGAAAGACCGAGGTACGTAGGCACTGCAGCAGAGGTAAAAGTTTCCACAAGAGTCCAGAATAGCACCAGGGAGCCATCCAGAAATCCGTGTCTCCTTTGTTTTTCCCACACAAACTTGGCAGTACCATTTCCTGACTCCTGTACTCTGATCTCATTGCATGTGTATGAGGACAGCTCAGGATGTGCTGTGTAGGAATTTCCCAGAGGTCAGTTTCACACCTTATGCCACATCATCCCCAGTGATCAAAATGGACATGGAATCTCATGGATGTTATTAGCACATGTGACAATTCTCTTTGCTTGAACGCTAAGAGTAATATTATTGAAACTCAGGATTTCCTTTCTAATGAAAAATTAATGGGACTTAATTTCTAAAGAGAGATACTATCACTTTTTTAAAATGGGATAACTCTACGTTAGAGAAAACAATTTTCTGTAAAAGGCTTTGGTTTAACCAAAACACTTCCAAACTAGATACACTTAAGGAAAGAACAGTTCATGCTACCCTATGGCAGAAAATAAAACAGTACATTTTTAGTTATTTCAATATGGAATTAATTCCATAATTATATCATACCATATATGATATAAATAATATATCATATATCAGAATATTATTTATATCATAAAATCATACATTGATATATCATTATATATAATTGATATTATATATATCAAAATATGGAATAATTGTAGAACTAAGAACTCTACTGAAAAGAAATGTTTATCCTAGTATTTTAATGACAGCTAACTTTCACAGGATAGAAGAATTATAATTAATATAATTTACACATGATAATTAGTACCTCTTTCAAGGAAGTAAGCAGTAAGTCTAATAAATCTTACATCTGATATCCTTATTTCCTGTCCTTTATTTCTCCCACTATTCATTTTCTCTACCTGTCCTAAAATATATATAGAGAGATCTTTGGAAGACATCTATTCTTGGCCCCTTCCCTCTTCCTTGCCACTCCTTCCTACTGGATTTTCTAGATGACTTTACCCTTGCATTGCTGTTCTCAAAGAGCATTCACACCCATACCACGATACCATACTAGCCCTCATGCCAACCTTATGAGGCAGGTATGTAAGACAGGTGTTATCCATATTTCATAAATAAGGAAACTAAGTTGAGAGCTTTGAGCGACCAAAGAATAATAAGCTAACTGCTCTCATACTTTGACTATCTGTCTCCTACCAAACCTAGTCAGACACCAAGACCTGTGGATTTCTACCTCCTTAACATTTTTCCAGTTATGCCCCCTCCTGCTCTTTCGCAGTTCTGTCGCGTTAGCTAGGGTCCTCAGTGTCTCCCGCCTGGACCCCTAAACCTCCCCACCTCATCTGAATGATATGCAACATTTCCTCTGTCCATCTCACTCCTCCTTCCATCTATATGGAAGATCACTTTGCCCTGTGATCTTTGAAAAGCCCAAATATGATATGATATTCACATCATCTCCCCAACCCCACCCCATTTAAAACCCTTTTGGTTCTCCATTACCTACAGGATAAAGCTGAATTTGATTCTTTCTGCAGTCTGGAACCTCCTCAGTGGCATTTAACCTCTTGCCATGTTTTGCCCAGCCCTGTGCTTGGGCTGCCCGAGCCCTCTCTTGTGGCCTTGGTAAGCACTGGTCACCTTCCAGGATTTAGCTCTGGCTGGGGCCTTCTCCTATAGGAAGCCTTTTCCAACCCTCTTTGTGCCCTGAGGACTGACCCTCCTTTATCTAATGTTTCTCCCCAGTACTCTCAAAGGTATGATTGCCATGGAAACTGTATGCTTTCATATGGGGTTTGTTTAAGAATTATGAATGGGCTACAATTTGCTCATCTTTACTCTCCTTAGAGCATAAGCCCCGGAGGGCAGGGTCCGGGTCTTATCTCTGTATGGGGTGTTGGGGGGAGGGGGAGGTGCTCTACTCATTTCCCTTAAGTATTTCATGTTCCTTCTACCAGAATCAGAGGCCAGGCATTCTGATTTCTAGCCCAGAGTCCTTTTTGACTGCACCAGACCTTATAAATAGCGACAGGAAGGGATGTACTTCACTGTGAATTCCTGGACTCAGGAAGACTGGCATGCGAAAGGCCAGAGAAGTTTTCTGCTGGGGGTTGGGTCATGTTTTGGCAAATTTAAACTAGTCAGGGGCAGTTTCAGTGAGGCAATAGCCTGCCCTTCCAATCCTGCCAGACAAAGATCTGACAAACTGATCCTGCAAATGTTGGGGGCAAAGAAGAAACACTTCCACTGAGGAAGCGTCACCATTTCACTCACTAAACAGGGTGACAGGTAATGGAGTCTGCCTTAGGAAGGCCAAAAGGGCTGACATTATTGCTGGGAGGGGCCATTACACCTTAGCTGGCTTTACTGTAAGAGTTTAAAGGGCAACACTTGGTTATTGCAGATTCCGAGAAACAGGAAGAAAACAGGATTGCTTTTCTTCATTTTATGCCTCTGAACTGGATAAGCCTCCGGGAGAAGAATCAATTCCATGACCTGTGGCTTTCTAAGAGTAGCCCAAGGCACAGTTTCTGGGAATGGCGTCTTCATCAGGGATATTTATCATATTTCAGTGTCTTAGTAAGAGCCTGGCTTTCTCTCCTCCACACCAGGTCCTCGCTCTCACAGCATGTGTTACAGAGCTGTACCGCACAGAGCTGCTCTCTGTCACATCAAACTTGATTTTAGAAAACACATTTTTTTTCATTAAAACAACTGGGGTTAAAGGAACTTAGAAACATGTATGCATTTTCTATTTGACCAATGAATCTAGGTGGCGTTGACAAGAGGAACAGTGGCAATGTTTGACGATCAGGCATATATTTCATCAGAAAAACTCAGACTGTCTACGTCTTGTGATTAATACTTAATTCACATCATAGATGAGTAATCAAAGGTACCCACTTACTTTCATAAATGATTACAAAAATTTCCAACCACCTACTATGAAAATATTATGACACAGAGTAGGAAGAATGATTATCTACTCATGGCCCATCCTGTTTCACCTGTATCTCTGCACACTCCTCCCACCCCATAATTACTTTAAAACAAATCCCATTACCTTCACGTAATTATTGCAATATGTAGCTCTAAAAGATGAGGACTTTTTAAAAAAAGATAAGCACAATACCAGTAACAAACTCAAAAAGGATTAGCAATTATAATTAACTAAAAAACATGTGAAATCTAGCTGTTCTTTGGGGAAGGTTTTAGCATTACAAATTATTATTGAAGAATAGCGGGTCAATTCTAAGAGATGCCAACTTGGTATACTGATTTTGAGCTGTAAGCACTTGAAGAACAGCAAATGCAGGGAGGCTTTCTCTCAATGTCACATATCTGCCTAAAGACAGATCCTCCTGAAGGAACTCAGTTGTCATAAATGCCCTCCCCAAGTTTCATCAACCAGGAAGGATGGACTCTTATCACAGAGAGGAGACTAGGAGCTCAAACCATACCTAGACATAAACTGTCAAAACTATCATACCTCCCCTTTATTCTATGTGCCCTTCACCTTTCCTAAAAATCATTTACTCTCCCCTGAGAGGCCTATATCTTCTCTCCTCTTTCTTTATTAAGATGGTATTTAGTCCTAAATTCTATAGTCACCTGGAGTTACACATTTTCCCCCGGGGAATCTCCCATGTATACATGAGATATACATGTTAATAAACTTCTGTTTGCTTTTCTCTTGTTAATCTGTCTTGTATTAATTACAGGGGTCTCAGCTAAGAACTCAGAAGGGTAGAGGGGAAATTATTTTTCTTGCTGTTCAGTATTTAGGACTGCAGTGGACTAAATCATCTCTGAAACAGAGCTGAATATTTGAGCATCCAATATGGGATTTGGGAGAGTTCATACTCCCTGTATGAGTCCACATGGCTGTCGCCAGCTTGGCAACAGAAGATACCCACCTTGGTATCTCCAATTGCTGGGGGTGCCTTTTCTCTTGGGAGCCTAGCTGCCCTGGTTACTCTGGGGAGAGGCAGAAACAGACATGACACTCCCTAATCTCGATACCTGGGCCAGATTAGGTTTTCTTGGGGGTGAAGGAAAACAGATTCGTAATTACATGGGTCAACATGAAGCTAGTTGTAGTTATGAGCAGAGCATATCCAACTGGATGAGCTACCATAACTCTAGGTGGGATGATGGAGCCACACCTGTATCCTGCCTGTGTCTCATGCAGCAACTGCTCCTCTGCAACCTCTCCCGGCTCACATCCAAAGGACAATCTTGAGAGAAACCTGAGCAGAGCAGACACAGGTGGTGATGTGATAGGGAAACTGCCCATTTCCTCTGGCCCATCAATACTAGGTGTCAGCAAAGCCTCAGGCTGTGCCGGCACCCGAGACTGTCTGGGCTTTCCCACAGACATGCTCGTTTGCCTTTGAGAATCTCCAGGGTTAGGTCACATCTCCTGAGCACAGAAGAGTGTCAATTCTGTACCCATCTAAAAAGCAAGCAGCATGTGGGTTTGAAACAAAATCTGGAGTTCTAGGTGCAAAGCTCAGTGCTCTCAAAAGTATTAGATTCTCAGAATTTGTCAATCATAAATATACACCACAAATGGTACCTGCCTCCGTATCTTTCCAAGAGGTTCTTGCCAATTCTTAGAACAAAAACCTATAGCATTTTGTTCAGGAAAAACAGCTCTTATGGAACAATGATTCCTACCCTCTCCCTTGAATGGCTTCAGGTACCAAACAGGCAGGTTACCTTACAAAAGACACTGAGGAAACATCTTTTCAAAGCTGGAAAAACTGTTTGTCTTTAAGGCAGCTATCTGTGTAGTATGGTTTGCTCAATGGTGCAAGATCACGGGCAGGGTTCCCCTTTTGTAGTGTCCCTGAATCCCCTTACCTGCGTGCCCCACATAAGCGAGGACTGAGGAGGGGGAAGATGTTGGAAGGCATCTCTAGCTTTTACTTTATTTTTTTTTTTTTTGCGGTATGCGGGCCTTTCACTGTTGTGGCCTCTCCTGTTGCAGAGCACAGGCTCCGGACGCGCAGGCCCAGTGGCCATGGCTCACGGGCCCAGCCGCTCCGCGGCATGTGGGATCTTCCCGGACCTGGGCACGACCCTGTGTCCCCTGCATCGGCAGGCGGACTCTCAACCACTGTGCCACCAGGGAAGCCCTAGCTTTTACTTTTATGCATGTAACCACACCGATACATGCAGTAACTAATGGCATCTTTCCATCACAGCCGAGAGCAAGCCGGTTTTATGGAAGGGAGAGAGCAAGGTTACTGTGCAGGAAAGTCATCACTGTGTCAATACCACCACTGGGACAGCAGCAGGTGACTGGGTAAAGGATGTCTTTGGAGACTGAAGGGAAGAGAAATGTGAAAGAGGCTGTGGGAGGACTCTGTGCCCTCAAGGTTTTGCCTGGACCCTGTTTTCTTTTAACTGAAAGCACCCTGGCTCAGGACACAAATACACAGGCTGAAACAACACGTACCAAAACCAGGACTGAGAATACAAATCAGGCTGAAGAACTTTTCTCACCTCCAGGACGTGTCATTTTAGGCGTACAGTTTGAGCCATACAGTTTCTGGTAAGATCAGTCTGTGAACCCCACAAATTAGTGGTTCTCAAAGTGGGACCTAAGGACCTTCTATTTCAGAACCACCTGGGGTTGGGGGAGGGGCCTTGTAAAAACACACATTATTAGCCCAACTTCAGACCACTTTAAGTCTTATACCCATTACAATCTTGGAACCACTGAACCGGGTGTCAACCACGCCAAGATTATTGAGCCAAGTGGAAAGCAAGTCCATTAACTTTTGTTTCTTTCACCCAGCCGTTGTATGAGGAGTACTGAGTGTGGTAAATTTATCAGCACAAACCAGTACTTCTGGAAAAATACTGCCCCTTAATGACGAATATGCAATGCTACTTCAGGAATGAGGGTTCTATATTAGTTAAATGCACTCTCCAAAATCAAAATACAAACCATGTTAAGTTTTCTTTGGGAGACACAATTACTGGTGGTTTTCCTCTTATTTTTTTTTTTAATTGGGAGTAAAATTGCTTTACAGTGTTGTGTTAGTTTCTGCTGTACAATGAAGTGAATCAGCTATATGTATACCTAGATCCCCTCCCTCTTGGACCTCCCTCCCCTCCTTCCACACCCCCGCTCCCACCCACCCCCATCTAGGTCATCACGGAGCACTGAGCTGAGCTCCCTGTGCTATATAGCAGGTTCCCACTAGCTATCTACTGAAGCTCAATATCAAAAAACAAACAACCCAATTAAAAAATGTGCAGAAGACCTAAACAGATACTTCACCAAAGAAGGCATACAGATGGCCAAGAGTCACACGAAAAGATGCTCAACAACGCTAATTATTAGAGAAATGCAAATCAAAACTACAATGAGGTATCACCTCACACCAGTCAGAATGGCCATCATCAAAAAATCTACAAACGGGCTTCCTGGTGGTGTAGTGGTTAATAATCTGCCTGCCAATGCAGGGGACACGGGTTCAAGCCCTGGTACGGGAAGATCCCACATGCCACGGAACAACTAAGCCCTTGTGCTACAACTACTGAGCTTGCACTCTAGAGCCCTTGAGCCACAACTACTGAGCCGCTGTGCCACAACTACTGAAGCCTGTGCGCCTAGTGCCCGTGCTCCGCAACAAGAGAAGCCACCGCAATGAGAAGCCTGCGCACTTCAATGAAGAGTAGCCCCTGCTCACTGCAACTAGAGAAAGCCCACACTCAGCAATGAAGACCCAATGCGGCCAAAAATAAATAATTTAAAAAAATTTTTTTAAATCTACAAACAATAAATGCTGGAGGAGAGGTTGTGGAGAAAAGGGAACCCTCCTGCACTGTTGGTGGGAATGTAAATTGATACAGGCACTATGGAGAACAGTATGGAGGTTCCTTAAAAAACTAAAAATAGAACTACCATACGACCCAGCAATCCCACTACTGGGCAAATACCCTGATAAACCATAATTCAAAAGGACACATGCACCCCAATGTTCACTGAAGCACTATTTACAATAGCCAGGACACGGAAGCAACCCAAATGTCCATCGACAGATGAATGGATAAAGAAGATGCGGTACATGTTTTTATGCTTCGATCTATGGCTTTCAAGGTTACTACAGCGAGCTTCTTATAATCATAGATGTTAATTTGTTTAAAAGTTCTTTTAAAAAGAGAAAAAGGAAAAGGGATGACATCAGATTCTGAGACACTACTTACGCACAATATCTTAAACTAGAGTAGATTTCAAGTAAACGTTTAGCGGGGATTTTGAAGCCGTAGGCATACAAGAAAATCTAGAAGACATAACATACATTTGAATACACCTTGGGAATGCATCTTAAATAGGCTTTTGAATGAGCTTGTTTCAAAATTATGACTGATGTAAATATTCAGGTAAAGAAAGCTGTTGAACATGAGATCAGGAGTTAATGGGTTACTACGCTAAATTTAAATCCTATAGCTTGACAATACATCATGACAAGCTATGAGTCTATCTTCTATCATTCAGATTTAGGCTGGATATTCTTACAGGCTTATTCTTTCAGAGGAATTTTAGAATCCTTCTGTAATGTTTTCTTAAGAGAGTCATTGAGATTTTGTTTGGTTGCACTGAACTTATACATTCAAGGCATGAAGCTATGTTTATAATGTGAAGTTTTCCTTTTAAAGAAGGTAAACCTCTGCATTTAAGTTGTCTCCTTTAATAGTTGTATTGTTTTACTTTAAGTTCTTTTAAATCTATTTCTGGGAATTTTTATTTTTTGTTGCTTTTCAGTGTCTTTTCCTACAGTTTATTTTTTAAATTAGTATTAGTAAGAAAGGTAATTGATTTTTAAATATTTATTTATTCTTGGCTGTGTTGGGTCTTCGTTGTTGCATGCAGGCTTTCTCTAGTTGCGGCGAGCGGGGACTACTCTGTTGTGCGCAGGCTTCTCACTGCGGTGGCTTCTCTTGTTGCAGAGCACGGGCTTTAGGGCGTGTGGGCTTCAGTAGTTGTGGCTTACGGGCTCTAGAGCGCAGGCTCAGTAGTTGTGGTGCACAGGCTTAGTTGCTCCGCGGCATGTGGGATCTTCCCAGACCAGGGCTCAACCTGTGTCCCCTGCATTGGCAGGCAAATTCTTAACCACTGCACCACTAGGGAAGTCCCGGTAATTGATTTTTTAAAAATTTTTTATTCGAGTATAGTTGACTTAAAATGTTGTATTAGTTTCTGTTGTTAATTTTTAAAGTATTTCAGATAATCAGTCAACTTATTGAATACTCTTGTCTCTAACTTTGATAGTTCACTTAAGTTTAAAAAATAAAATTTCACCTACACTCAGCGTACAGAAAGTCCAACCTCCTGTGGGTTACACTGACCTAGCTGCATTTAATGTTCCGTATTGTCTTCATCCTCTAACATACTGATCATGTTCCCTTTCTTGAGAACGTTGACACCTAGATCCTTCAGTGTCCAGGAGGATGGCATCCAACAACTTGGCATTAAGTCCAGGGATCTTTATTTTCACTTCACATAAATCACCGCCAATGCCTGGCTTTCATCATTGCTCAGACTGCTCCAACCAGAAATCCTCTGTCAGTGAGACATCTTTAATCTCCCACTGTCAGCCTGTAACCTCTCCTTCCGTTTCCCACCATGTGCTTTTTGCCCTCAGACACAGACCACAGTCCTTGATATTTCCACGTTCTTCTAGTTGAATCAATCCCTTCTGGACTTATTTCCTGGACTTATATATATATATATATATATATATATATATATATATATGTGATGGATCACCTTCAGTTTTCAGACATGCCTGTTCTTCTGACAGCCATTCAGCATAAACACCCCAAGACCAGCTCAAAATTAGCCTTTTAAACTTCTAATCCCTGGATTCTGAGTGACGTCAAAGGGGGAAAAATTAGCCCTATGGTGGATTGGTTCTTTGCTGTCAGCAGGACCTTCAGCAGTCTTTGGACATCGTCCTCTCCTATTCCTTCAACTTGCATGCCACACACTGTCCATGCTCTCAAGCCCCTAACCAAACACTACTCATCCCTTTTGATGAAAGGGGTCACGTCACTACCTTGCTGAGACAATTGAAAAATGAAGTATTCAGACAAGCACGTCTTCACCTGACCTACAATCACCTTGCATCTACTGCATCATACATTCCTCCAGTTTCAGAAGACAAGGTCTCTCTCTTATTGATGTTCAAGCCCACTTTCTGATACCTCTGGGCTTGTTCTATCAGTTATTCCATCTTTGTGCCACATCTTCATCTTTTCCTTCTTTGCTGGTTCTTTCTCCTAGTTTATGTACAGGCTCACAAAGCTCTCTGATCAAAAAACCAAAACCTTTGGGCTTCCCTGGTGGCGCAGTGGTTGAGAGTCCGCCTGCCGATGCAGGGGACGCGGGTTCGTGCCCCGGTCCGGGAAGATCCCACATGCCGCGGAGCGGCTGGGCCCGTGAGCCATGGCCGCAGAGCCTGCGCGTCCGGAGCCTGTGCTCCACAACGGGAGAGGCCACAACAGTGAGAGGCCCGCGTACCACAAAAACAAAAACAAAAACCTTTCTTAGACTTCACTTCCTAGAGTTGCCTTCCTGTGTTTCCTTCACTTCTCAGCCAAGGCTCTCGGAGCCATAGTCTACCTGTGATGTCTCTGATTCCGCATTTCGCATCAACCCAGTCCACTATAGTCTGGCCTCCATTCCCACTGCTCCACTAATATTTCTCTGGCAAAGTTCACCAATGATCTCTATGTTGCTAAATGGCAAGGGCATTTCAGGAGTTCTCTTAATGCCGCTATTGGTAGTCCATATTGTTGACTATCTCTTGAGATTTTTTCTTCCCTTTTTTTTTTGTTTCTATACCATTTTGTTTGTTTGATTTTGCTTTTGTTTTATTTTTTGCTGTGCTATTTATTCTCCATCAACCTTGTAGCATCTTCTTTGACCTTCATCTCAACATAGCATCGCTCCTAGGTTCTCTCTTTGGTCCTCTACTTTTCTCTCCACTGGAAAATTCGATCCAGTCTCATGATTTTAACTATCACCTATATGCTGACATTTCCCAAATCTGTCTCCCAACTCTGACCTTCTGGGGTCTTTTCTTTTCTTTTTTTAAAATATTTATTTGGTTGGTTGCACCGGGTCTCAGTTGCAGCACACAGGATCTTCGTTGTGGCATGCAGGATGTTTTTTTTTTTTTTTAGTTGCGGCATGCGGGATCTAGTTCCCTGACCAGGGATCGAACCCGGGCCCCCTGCGTCGGGAGCGTGGAGTCTTAACCACTGGACCGCCAGGGAAGTCCTTGGGGTGTTTTCTGACACCAACAACCAATTCTCTGATTCTCCAGATACCAACTGGGTATCCAACAATTCAATTCAATTCTGGCACTAACTACCCAAAGTTAGAGCCAACCTCATAGGTTAAGGGCTTAGTTCCACAAGACTGCCCCCACTTCAGATGTCAGCTGCAAGTCCCAGGCCAAGTGGCTATAAATCAGGGGTTCCCATGACTCCCCCCCATCCCCCATCAGGTTCGATAATTTGTTGAATGGCTCACAGAACTCAGGGAAATGCTTAACCTACATTTACTTCTTTATTATAAAAGACAAGTCAAGAACAGGCAGATGGAAGAGTTGCATAGGGCAGGGTATGCGGGCATGTAGAGCTTCCATGTCCTCTCTGGGTGCACTGCCTTCCTAGCACCTTGGTGTGTTCACCAATCTGGAAGCTCATCAAATCTTACTGTTCAAGAGTTTTTGTAGTACTTAATTTCTTGGTGCCCTCCCCTCCCAGGAGGTTAGGGATGGGGCCAAAAGCTCCCAAGTTCTAATCACTTGGCCTTTTTGGTGACCAGCCCCATCCTGAGGCTGTCTAAGGGTTCTACCCTAAACCATCTCATTAGTATAAACTCAGGTGTGATCAAAAGGGGTCATTATGAATAACAAGAGACAGTCCTTCTTAGCACTCAGGAAATTCCAATTCTAGGAACTCTGTGCCAGGAATTGGGGACAAAGACCAAATATATTTCTTATTACAGTACACACCTCCATCCCAATCTCAATTTTTTTTTTTTCGCGGTACGCAGGCCTCTCACTGTTGTGGCCTCTCCCATTAAGGAGCACAGGCTCCGGACGCGCAGGCCCAGCGGCCATGGCTCACGAGCCCAGCCGCTCCGCGGCCTGTGGGATCTTCCCGGACCGGGGCACGAACCCGTGTCGCCTGCATCGGCAGGCGGATTCTCAACCACTGCGACACCAGGGAAGCCCCCAATCTCAATTTTTATAAAAGGGAACCCATCATGTTAGACCCTAAGTCTCCTTCTCCTCCTATGTTCCATGGCTTAATTAATGGCATCACAATCCATGCAGCTTTCACCTGGAGAAACTAAGAGTCATTCTACCTTCCTCTCTCTGTCAATGATAATCAATCACCTGGTTCTTCCAATTTTATCCCTTTGACATTTCTCAAACCTATTCTCCCATTTTTCCTACTAAAACAATCTCCTTTGGATTATTTCACAGACAGCGAATCCCTGCTTCCTATTTTGTTCTCCATCCAATCTATCTTAAACCTTGCTACTGGACTCATTTCTGAAACAACTCAAACTTGACTTTATCACATCCCTTCAGTGACTCCCTATGTCTTATAGCTAAGACCAAGCTCCTTCTCATGGCATAAAAGGTCGTCCTCTGTAACCTTCCTCCAATGCATTGCACCTGCTCAGGTACTGCTACTCAATATATAACTTATGTTCTAGTAATATTAGTTCTCCATCATCACCAGGTTGTTTCACATCACTGTGTCGTCATTTAGGCTATTCTTTCTGGATAAAATGACCTCTTTTTTTTTTTTTTTTTGGCTAATTCCTATTCCTCCTTCAAAATTTAGGTATCATCATTTCTTCTAAGAAGACTTTTACTCAATCCCCCCCCTGGGCTGGACGCTTCTCCACTATTCTCTTAAAATGCTTGTACATATTCTTATTTATCACAATAGACTGAAATTCATATTTAATGTCATGGTAAGATATTGCTCAAGTTATAGTGAAATATGCTGTAATGTTCTTGAGGGCAAGATCCACGTCTAATACATCCTAATATCCCCGTAACATACTATAGTGCTTAATAGTAGGTCCTCAAAAAATGTGTTAAATTCCAACCTTTGATATAAATAAAAGTATTTTAAAGACTATAAAGTGCTTTATAAATGCTATAATAATTATTAAGTTGAAGTGGTAAGCTAGTATCCCCGACTTCAAATCTGAGGAAAAGGGCTTTTTATTTTTTTTAATTAATTTTTATTGGAGTATAGTTGCTTTACAATGTTGTGTTAGTTTCTGCTGTACAGCAAAGTGAATCAGTTACATGTATGCTTTTTTTTTCTTTTTAACTTTAAACTGTATTCTGTATTCAAATGGAATATGTTTATTTTCATACCTGAAGTATACCAGAGAAACCTGCAATTCCATTGGTAATGAATTTGCTCCCCATCTGTGTTATAGGTTTAAAACTGTTACTTGCTTAGACCTTTCTACTATGAATTGTCCAGAAGGCATTGTGGCCCTGTCACCTGCAGCCAAAGGGCAAAGCAGAGTTGTCCAAATGCAACGTCAATGCTGATATGTATCTAAAAATACGTAAGAGGAGAGTTGAAGTATGTTCCAGTGGCAGTCCCGCCTTAACCAGGTAAAAGTTTACCAAGGGGAAGAAATAAAAGCAAAAATAATAATAATAATAAAAGAGGCCAAACCAAGTCAGAAAGCAAGGATTCTATTCATATTCAAAACACTTTCCTCAGTTTGTTCAGCCTGAAAGAATTCTTTACACAAAGGCTATAGAAGAGCACAGAGAAATAGGGCAGTTTCTTCAAAGACTCATACGCTTCAGGTTGGAAGGGATCTAACAAATCAGGTCATTCAGCCCTCTCTCTTTACAGAGGAGGAAACTGAAGACCAGAGAGAACGACTTCCCTAAAGTTTCAAAGAATCAGTAGTAGGGTCAAAGCCGGAAGTGAAGCAAAGAGAGCCAAGCAAGGAGAATTCTGAATGGGGGATCCAGGTCCTCCTGTGTTCTGCTCTCCTGTCCCAACCGGTCAACAGTTTAGCCACAGACCCCTAAGGGTTCACCAAAAACACGAATTTGGACTTTCAAGTACCCTATCCTTGTTCATCCCTCACCTGGAATAACTTTTCCCTCCAGTTGAGGCGAAATTCTTTCTTACCCATCAGCCTCACTTCAGATATCACCACTTAGCTCAGTTCACCTCAAAAAACGCAGACTGCCTAGAAGGCAGGAGAAGAAGTGAGCCGGAACTCTCCTTACCATGGTGCCCCCAATTCAGTGACTAAGCTGCATCTGGAACATGACCCTCAGTATCTCCCAGGGAGCTGTCTGGAGGTCATGCCCTACACCATTTCTATTAGCATTTGATAATTATTGTGGAATTTTTTATCACACAGTATTTGTGTGTGTGTGTGTGTGTGTGTGTGTGTGTGTGTGTGTCCCACTCTCCTCTCCCCAGTCGGGGAGCTCCTAAAGGGCGTCGCCCACACCTCACTCAGCCATGTGTTCTCAGCATAGAGTATGCGGTTAAGAAACGCTTGCTGAATTACACTGGATTAGAGAAGAGTGGAGATATGTCACAGAGAAGTTACCAAACAATACAGGATTAAAATCAGAAATGAGATATGCTATGCTAATGAATGCATTCCGACCAAAAAGTCAAGAAAAGGGAACAGGAAAATATGCTTGTCTTTAAGTAGGCTCCAGGACTGATCAGGTAGTAGACCAATCAGCTCACAGATATTAACTATCAGATAACACTTAGAATGGGGGAAAAAAAAAAAGGAAAGCTTCATTAGCTTCATAGCTAATGGATTGCTATCATATGGGAAAGTCAGGAGTAGTGCCTTGCATATACCAGTGGAAAAGTCCATCTGGTATAAAACTAGGATATGGGGAGGGGACCTGAGAGAAATGTAATTTGTATACAAACGCCCATAGTGTGTAATGAAATGGAACAAAGAACAAGATGATTGTGATAGCTGAACCTTCAGTTACTTCACTGCTTAAACTCATGGAAATTTTTTTCAAAAATTGTTTTCCGGGACTTCCCTGATGGTGCAGTGGTTAAGAATCCATCTGCCAATGCAGGAGACACGGGCTTGAGCCCTGATCCGGGAAGATCCCACATGCCGCGGAGCAATTAAGCCCATGTGCCACAACTACTGAGCCAACGTGCCACAGCTACTGAAGCCTGTGCACCTAGAGCCCGTGCTCTGCAACAAGAGAAGCCACTGCAACGAGAAGCCCACGCATCACAATGAAGTGTAGCCCCTGCTCGCTGCAACTGGAGAAAGCCCACGTGCAGCAACGAAGACCCAACACAGCCAAAATAAATTAATTAATTAATAAACTCCTACCCCCAACATCTTCTTAAAAAAAAAAAGTTGCGCAGCTTGGAGTTGTCTGTCGTGCACTAGTGTCCCATGGTTATAGTTAGAAGAGCAGGAATCTCCTGCTGATGCTTAATAGCTTGAGGAGAAGGTCTTTTTTCCTGCTAACCAGGTAAGCAGTCTGAGGAGAGCATGGGCATCGTTTCTGTGTTTGTGGGTATCCTGGTCGGGGTAAGATTGGGACTTACATAAGATTCCTCTTGGGACATCCTTAATGTTTATTAGCTTCTAACTAGTGTTGTAAGCCCAATGGCAGAATTTGTGCAGATCTCAGTTCTTCTGTTCATGGCTTTTTATTCACTGTGACTAATAAGCTTCCTAATGAATCCTGGCCAGACTTAAAAAAAAAAAAAAAGAATGAGCTCCAGGCTCTGAAAGTACCCTGCAAGAAGAATTTCAAGAAGATTTCGTGCAACTGCAGCATTTTTGGAAAAGTTCTTGGGTCCCTTAGGTGACTACTTTAAAAAACAACAACAACAACGTTCGTTTTTAGAAACAAAATTGGTCACATTACTTTACAGAAACACTCTGTACTTGTGCAAAGAAGAACCCAGCCACGGTTTTTAAAAATTGGAACCCATGAGTGACTGCTGTGCAAATCACCATGTAACGCTGCAATTGAAACAAAGTTCCCTATGGTCAGGTCTGAGCACAGATGAAGACAAAAGTATCCAGAAAGGCACCTGTGTCTGACAGTACACAGAGAAAGCACCAGTGCCCAACTGGTAGCTAAAGGTGCTCTCTCTACTCTGTCCTCTATAGATCATTAGAAATCCTTTCAATGTAAGAACTGTAGAAAGAAATGAAACGAGTCTCGGTTTTATAGTTGAGAAAGCAGACCTATAAAAGTTAAGAGACCTATGCAGGGATGCATAGACACCTAATGGGAGCCACTCTGCCTTCTTCATCTTTGCTCTTCCCAAGTGAGGTTATACAATTAATCATTTTAGGAGGCTGGTTCAGATTAGACTGCCTGCCTTTGAATTCTGGCTCCAACACTTCAACAGCTGTTATAAACTTGGGCAAGTCACTGTGTCTGTTATGCACAAAACGTGACAATAACTGTAACCACCTCATTCCATGTATATATTTAAAACTTTGAACAATGGTTGAGCATGTAACAATGATATTGTAACTACCTCATTCCATGTATATATTTAAAACTTTGAACAATGGTTAAGCATGTAGCAATGATATTACCTCATCTCATCTAAATATATCAACTGCTATATTTGATATGTTTTCCGAAGCTACCTGGTTTGATACATTTTCTGGAGCTACCTAGTTTCTTCTTTGAAAGAAGATCAAATCTCTAAATAAAATATTCCTTTCCTCTACTCTGTTTTTCTTATGGGCAAAGGCCTCCTCTTCACCTTGGTGACTGCCATGACACTCAGCATGGTGCCCAGTACAGAGAACTACTTACTAAGTGTCAGCTGACACACGAGCCAATCTCTCTGGTCCTAATCAACTGTTAAATATTGCCTTTCTCCCAGCTCATAAGCCATTTATTATTCTCTCATCGCAGGTTCCGATGACAGGTGTGACATTTTGTGATTTCAGAATTTGAGTTTAGAAAATGTGTTGTGATTCTTTGTAAAAATTTCAGAAAAGATTCTGATCAAATCAAGAACAAGTATAAGAAATCTACCAACTTCACATCAAAACTAGTCCAACTTTAGAAGAGAGGAAGGGAAAGAGGGAGGGAAAAAATATTCTTGACAGTTTGTACGGGCTCTCAGAGGACTACATTATTTGTTATACACAGCATCCAGCACAACATTTACATTGTTAGGATCCAATGAGGAACTATTTTCTAATGAATTATAGAAACAGTACAGCGATAATAAAAGTTGTCATGATGAAGAGTTTTTCTTCACCGTTGACATATGGCAACTCAACTCACAATACAGCTTTTACAGCACTACACGCTAGGGGTTTCAAAATAATTTGTAGGATCACAAGATAACTGTTTTCAGATAAGAATCCTTAACAGTAAAAGACACAAAAATTAGAGTATTTCTGAGGTTCTTCCCAGTTTTAAACTCATTGCACAGGATGGAAGACATAATTTGAAAAGTCTAGAAGATGACAACTATGGATATAATCATAAGCCTGACATATATGGACTTAAAGAAAACACCAACGTTTATATACAGCAGCATCTCCACTGGGGAAGAAGAGGCACGTCAGCCACCCAGCTCAGTGTCTGAGATTTCAGTGACAGGACACAGAAGAGCACAGGGAGAGGTGAGGAGGACCATCCGCCAGGAGAGAAGGGGGAGATCACATAGGTTAATGGTGAAGTAGCATTTTTTTCTTCATCTTTTCAATATGACTCAATCTTCTCCCCTCTCTTTCTAACTTTCTTCTATTCTCCCCCCATCTCCTTACTCCTTGTCTCCAATGTCACATTTCCGTTTCTCCATTTCGGTCTCTGCTCTTCTTAAACAGGTCTCATCACTACTGTGACTTCTATCTAGTTGTTCACAGGGTGGCCCACATTTATTGCTGCCTCATCTGACTGGGGGCCTGTCTAGGATCATCCGGTTGGACAGGGGCACAGAAGAGATTAGAAGATGAACGGGTAACTTGAGGATGGGCCAGTCAGACAGCAACCCTTCTTTCTAACGCTCTGAGTCCACCTGGCTAAGGTCACTTAAGAAACCTCTGTTCCGATGGATTTATTTATTCATCAATATTAAAACTGTGTAGGTCAACTTATTGGTAGATAATTCTTCTGCAAAGAAGTCTGGGAAAACAGTGGTTTATGGGAATAAAGTCCACCCTTTATCGAGCTCTCCTACAGTGTGCAGTCCAGATACTGTAGGATCACACTTAATCTTCCTGACCTCACAAGGTGCTTCATTGTGCCAAGTCCAACACACTTAGAGGCATATTGGAAGGTGGAGGTTCTAAGGAAAAATAAAACAACAAAAAACTTGACTCTGGCCTTAAATGACAAGACCGTAAGAACAAAACCCAAATCCCTGGCAAGTGGTTACCCCTGAGACAAGGAACTGTCAGGTGGGAGATGAGAAGAAGACCTTCCTTTTTCATTTTGTACCTATCTATGTTGTTTTAATTTTCTAGCCTTTAAAATATGTCAGCACAGATAGGGGAAGATTACAGTCTCATTTAAAATTTTCTTCTTTGTATTACTGTCATTAAAAAAAAAAACAGTAACAAATGTTACATGCAAAATTTTAAGAGCTTGTAAAAACAGTACCCAAGTATGACAGTCTGAGTTATCTTTAACACTGCAGTTTGAGGGAGTTTTCAAAACCCTAAGTATGAATTTCACTCAGTCAACAATTCAACAGATATCTGTTATGTTCTAAAGTGTAAGGTACTGGCCTATCTTTAAGGTGTTTGCAATCTTATTTCCCTGCTATGTGAAAGAACTTTCTCTTAAATCTACACCATGGGCCCTCATGCATTGCTGGTGAGCATGTAAAAGGGTGTAGCTGCTTTGGAAAAGTTTGCCAGTTCCTCAAAAAGTTAAACATAGAATTACCATATGACCCAGCAATCCCATTTCTAGGTATATGCTCAAGAGAAATGAAAACATCTGCCCATACAAAGACTTGCACACAAATATTCATAGCAGCATTATTCATCGTAATCAGCAAGTGGAGACAACCTAAATGTTCATGAACAAGTGAACAGACAGACAAAATGTGGTCTATCCGCAAAAAGACAACCCTCAGAATAGGAGAAAATATTTGCAGATGAAGCAACTGACAAAGGATTAATCTCCAAAATTTACAAGCAGCTCATGCAGCTTCATATCAAAACAACAAACAACACAATCCAAAAATGGGCAGAAGACCTAAACAGACATTTCTCCAGAGAAGATATACAGATTGCCAACAAACACATAAAAGGATGCTCAACATCACTAATCATTAGAGAAATGCAAATCAAAACTACAATGAGATATCATCTCACACTGGTCAGAATGGCCATCATCAAAAAATCTACAAACAATAAATGCTGGAGAGGGTGTGGAGAAAAGGGAACCCTCTTGCACTGTTGGTGGGAATGTGAATTGGTACAGCCACTATGGAGAACAGTATGCAGGTTCCTTAAAAAAACTACAAATAGAACTACCATACGACGCAGCAATCCCACTACCGGGCATATACCCTGAGAAAACCATAATTCAAAGAGTCATGTACCAAAATGTTCATTGCAGCTCTATTTACAATAGCCAGGACATGGAAGCAACCTAAGTGTTCATCAACAGATGAATGGATAAAGAAGATGTGGCACATATATACAATGGAATATTACTCAGCCATAAAAAGGAATGAAATTCAGTTATTTGTAGAGATGTGGATGGACCTAGAGTCTGTCATACAGAGTGAAGTAAGTCAGAAAAAGAAAAACCAATACCGTATGCTAACACATATATACAAAATCTCAAAAAAAAAAAAAAAGGTCACGAAGAACCTACGGGCAAGACGGGAATAAAGACACAGACCTACTAGAGAATGGACTTGAGGATATGGGGAGGGGGAAGGGTAAGCTGTGACAAAGTGAGACAGTGGCATGGACATATATACACTACCAAATGTAAAATAGATAGCTAGTGGGAAGCAGCTGCATAGCATAGGGAGATCAGCTAGGTGCTTTGTGAGCACCTAGAGGGGTGGGATAGGGAGGGTGGGAGGGAGGCAAACGCAAGAGGGAAGAGATATGGGGATATATGTATATGTATAACTGATTCACTTTGTTATAAAGCAGAAACTAACACACCATCGTAAAGCAATTATACACCAATAAAGATGTTAAAAAATAAATAAATAAAAAATAAACCTATGGGAATAAAAAAAAAGTGGTCTATCCGTATAGTGGAATACTATTCAGCAATGAAAAGGAATGAACCACTGGTATATGCTACTTCATGGATGAACCTCAAAAACATGATGGTAAGTGAAAGAAGACAGATACAAGAGACTGCATATTATATATGATTCCATTTATATGACATGCCCAGAAAAGAGAAATTTACAGAGATAGAAAACAGATTAGTGACTACCTGGGGCTGGGGTAGGGGGTGAATTTTGACTCTTTTGGTTAAGTACATTTTATGTCATACTAATGGGAATTAGTGTAAATGGGCCCAAGGGATCATAATGGAGAGAGGATGTGAAAATGTTCTAAAACTGGGTATGGTGACGCTGCACCACTCAGTAATGTTACTCAAAGTCATTGAATTGTACATTTGAAATGGGTAAATTTTATGATATGTAAAATATGTCTCAATAAGCCTGTTAAGAATAATCTGCCTCTTGGGACATCATGTCCCATCATGAATGTGGGAACCTCTGACACACGTGGAATGACCAACGAGAACATATCAACTAGTTTACCTTAGGGAATGGAGTTTAAGTTGGTTCTGCTTCTCTCCTAAGGGTATATGATCAAGTTTAAGAGCATGGATAAAAACACGCTCTTTTCTTTAAGAAGGAAGAACAGTCATTCAGGTGGCTGTGGAGGAGTCTGTCTCCAGGACCTGTGCTTTATGCCACTTGGAAATGTGTGAAATGCCTAAAGCTGGGCACTTAAGGAACTAGAAAGATGTTGAAGGGGAGGTCTACTGAAGTTCAGCAAATGGAAACAACTCAGCAGTTTAAAGTTGAGGAGCCATGAAAGAAAAGCTCAGCGCCAGGATGTAGGATGTAGAAATCAATGGATCGGAGATAAAAGCACTGGACGACAGATGTGAGAACACCAAATCAGTAAGCAACATTTAAATAAGCTGGTAGGTCACTAAAGAGTTATGGCATGAGATCCTTTCAGCATAAACTAAAAACCAAGATGCCATGTTGGATTCATGGAAATGCACAGCGGCTGTCAAAGTGCCCTGTAGGTGTCGCTGATGCAACAGAGGCTCACTTAATAGGACACTGGTGCCTGCGACTGTTAAGAGTTACTAGGCCTTTTGAATTTTGACTATTTTGTTTAATTATACTTTCTTTTTTTTGTTTTTTAAATTAATTTTTATTCGAGTATGGTTGCTTTACAATGTTGCGTTAGCCTCCACTGCACAACAAAATGAATCAGCCATACACATACAGATATCCCCTCCCTCCTGGACTTCCCTCCCATTTAGGTTACCACAGTCCCAGACCTTCAACAGTGAGGACCACCACAGCTATGGCTTATGGAGCGCTGACCATGTCAGGCACTAGGTGAAGTGAATTTCTGACATTTCGCATTGAAGCTTCAAGGCAAGCCTAATCAAAACATCTGGCTTAATTAAATTTAGTTATTTATTTATTTCTTGGCTGCGCTGCACAGCTTGCAGGATGTTAGTTCCACGACCAGGGACTGAACCTGCGCCCTCGGTAGAGAAAGCGTGGAGTCCCAACCACTGGATGGCCAGGGAGTTCCCACAGCTGACTCTATTATTCTTTACAGATAATGAAGCTTGGAGGTGCTAAGCAACTCACCAGGGCCAAACTTCTAGGAGATAGGAAAGTCAGACTTCAGATCCTAGTTTCCTAGAGCCAGCATTCTTAACCTCTTTCTGTACTGCCTTGACAAATCAGCAATTTCCAATGATATTAACATTGAGCCATGGAGCTGATTTGGTTCATTAAATTTCTTTTCAAAACATTTAAAACCAGAACACTATTTTTCTCCATCCTTTCAAACTCCTCGATTGTTTTACCTTAATATAATTTTAATATTTTCTAATGCTGTAATTTTTTCTTCTTATCCCAAAGTTTATATTAAAAAGTATGCTGGTTGGGGGCTTCCCTGGTGGCGCAGTGGTTGAGAGTTCGCCTGCCGATGCAGGGGACACGGGTTCATGCCCGGATCCGGGAAGATCCCACATGCCGTGGAGCGGCTGGGCCCGTGAGCCATGGCCGCTGAGCCTGCGCGTCCGGAGCCTGTGCTCCGCAACGGGAGAGGCCACAATGGTGAGAGGCCCGCGTACCGCAAAAAAAAAAAAAAGTATGCTGGGTAATCTGTCAGAGTTGGTGAGCTGGAAATCAGAATTAAAGAAGAAAAATAATATACAAACACACATATGGAAAGATATATAATATATAGATAATTTACAGAGATTTTTCTTGCTAAATAGTCACTTTCAATGTTTGGACTTCAGCAAGCACTAAGAAGTCGAGCTATACTCAATAATTATTCATCTTTGCTCCTCTTGCTTCCAATGCAAGATCAGTCCCCAACTGCAACTCTTATTCTGTTTGTCAAGTACCCACAATATGCACAAGACTAAGGTAATTTATTTTTGCTTGAATTCACTCTTTAAAGTCAAAATATGTGCCCCAAATCATTATTATTTCTTGATAATCCCAGAGAACTTCCTTTTAAGGTAAACTGCTTATATTGCATACATCCACCCTCTCTTTCTCCACACATATGAAATTGAACAAATTTCTAGAATTCTTACATCCCAAATTATTAAATTTTTAAAATTCAAACTGCATTACAAGTGTATGTGGCATGTGATATAATTCATTATTTGAAATATGAATCAACTGCCCAGAAGTATTATCAGTATTAGTTTTAGATACTTTTTGAAATTCATTAAAAGTAACGAGGCCATTACTAAATAAGGTCCGCCAGAGACTTTAAGAAATAAGTGTATCTAACAAAATGTGTGTCAAAAAAGTTAGGCTATGTTAGAAATATCTATGCAACGTGAACACAAAATTAAGAAAGAAAAAGATAAAGTAGGGAAAAACTAGGATCTCGAAAGGAAATATGCAGCTAGAACTACCAATTCTTGGTTTAAAAAAAGGGGGGCTGTTATTTTTAAATTGGATATGTATTTTGGTGGTGAGTAAATGGGCAGTCTCACTTCCAGCACAAAGATGAATAAATAAGTCACAGTTCTTGGGCAAGTAAATGTACCTAAAAATTCTACTGCTACTTACACCACCATGAGTAAACTTTAAAGTAAACATCAAAGATTCTTGTGATACAATTAAAAAAAAATTCTACTGCTACTGACAGATAATTTGATTTGAGAGTATAACTTCCCCTGAGGTCGTCAAACTGAAAGTCAGCTGTAAGCATATTATATACCTTAATCAGCGGGGGATGGGATCCCAGCCTCCGCAGCTCACCAACAGATAGTTACTGAAAGTGATTATTTGCTGAGTCCTTTGAGAAATTCAATAAGAAAAAACGTGATTGGAGTTTGCAATCTATTTGGGGACAGTTAACTAATGTACACTGGACTACTGTGTGAGTATATGTTAATAACTTAGAGCAGTATTTCGTACACACTGAACGTTACATAAACATTAACTGTTAATATATAGTAATAGTAGTAGCGGTGAACTTCTCTGGGCTGACCACATACATACAGGGTGAGCGCTGGTAAGAAAGAGGAGAGTATGGCCAGTGATTAGGAGAGGCTTTAAATGAAGGAAAGCTCGAGTTGATTTACGGAAGTATCTTAAGAGAGACAAGAGAGGGCACTGCTTGAGCAAAGTAATAGAGAGCTGAGGCGGGAAGAATGAGGGAATCTGATTCAGTACTACGTTTGGCACACATGTTCCTTATTCTTCTGCATTATCGCCTCTGAATTACAGTGCTGCTAGCGTGGCTGGCTACAGAGGCTGTGCAAGCTGACCAGGATTAGGAAATGAGGTTGAAATGGTCTATGTGTGTCCAGCTCATTACGGGTCTTAGATTCTTGGCAGAGGAGGCTGTTTTTGAAGAGTAGGTTACGGAGGGCCATCATAGATTCTAGAGCATAGGAGGAGGGATAAAGATTCAAGGTCAAGCTCTAGAGTTAGGAGTCCTGGACTTGAATTTGAGCTGTTCTCTTATTAACTGTGTCTCTGCCTGGCTAGTTACTTAACCTCTCAGAATCAGTGTTCTTACTTGTAAAATGGAGATAACGATAGTATCGACTGGATTCTGTATGACAATGAATAAGTGTTGAGCATACAGCCTGTCACATAGCAAGCATTCTCCATAATTGGCAGCCATTATTAATTAAGAGGCTAAGGTCCTAGGTGATGAGGCCCATGTGGGTGAAGTTACAGAAGCAGAGAATGGGGAGGAGCAAGCCGTTCTAACACTCTTGAAGAAAATGTCCCTTGGGACACTTAGCCTTCAACAACTTTGAGCTTAGTGATGATTAATCTAAGATGAAATTCAAAACAGACAAGTTAGACTGGGTTTCCAAGCATAAAAATTTTGCTACTCAACATGATTTCAAATATGGAATTATCACACCAATATATCATTGTGAAAATGTATCTACCTGTGTCTTTAAATTACTTTTATTCTGTTACCAGAGCAGGAGTTTAAGAGCTCAGAAAAAAAGAGGGTCTAAAATCTTAGATTGAATCAGAAGTGACTTTAGTAGGCCTGGGAATTAACACTTTGCGGGGGAAAAACCAAAGACTCAATAAACCAAAGACTGCCAAATGGGTACATATCCTAACTGTGGAGAAGATTAAGTTATAGGCCAAACTTTTTATAATATCTTGTTTGTGTATTTAATGTGGCAATGGCCACCATCGTCCCTTGAAGTACTGTAACATACATACATGGCTCCCCTCAACAGTGCTCTTGGAGTTACAGAAAGACGGATACCAAATCACATTCATTCTTGTATTGCCCACCATTATTGAACAAATAGTAGGTATTCCCATTTGTAGAACTGAAATGAATTTGTGAAACTGAATGTTCCAAATGAAGGGCTGGCTGTTCGGGGCCTTGAGCTTCAAGGTGGTTGTGTATCTTCTACATAATTATGTTCTCAACATCTAAAGAATTTTAATTTAACAAAATTAGTCTAATGCTATGGCAGATGTTTTCAATCAATCAGAATGCTCTCCTTGACTGAGTATCTTGAGGACTGGGAGGGAATGTGAAGATTTAAAACTTAACAGCTGTTGGGTGGGCTTGAATCATTCTGCTTTGTGTAGCTGAAAATAATAAATAGTGCCTCTGGATGAGTTCTTATCCAGGAGTTTAGAGTCCTGGGTTCCAGTCCTGCCAGTGCCACTTACCACTCCTGTCACCTCAAACATCTATGAAATGGTGACCAGACTAGCCACAACACCTCTTCTTCAGGGAGGTAAAGCTTATAAAAGAATGGTTAAGGAAATACATGTCATTTGCTGGTTCATCTTTTTCTTGGGCTTGAATTATTAGTATAAAGTAAGGATGTTATTTCTGGGTAAGGAAACAAGAACATTTTGTGAGAGTTATACCTAGAGCAATTTTTCCTCAATCATCTCTTTTCAGTCAGTAAAGTGCAAAGAACATGAGCTGAAGTAGCCAAGGAAAGCAGACACTTGAAGAGAATATGACCAAAGCCTTTGAAACCACAATTCAAAGCAGCTAATAAAAGCTATTCTTTTTCTAAAAGGTCGGCCCAAACTTCAATAAATGGGTGGAATATACTTTTACCAACACAAGTCTTTATGTGGAACCAGGCTGTGTTCTTAAAAATGAGTAAATGCTGGGCTTCCCTGGTGGCGCAGTGGTTGAGAGTCCGCCTGCTGATGCAGGGGACGTGGGTTCGTGTCCCGGTCTGGGAAGATCCCGCATGCCGCGGAGCGGCTGGGCCCGTGGGCCATGGCCGCTGGGCCTGCGCGTCCGGAGCCTGTGCTCCGCAACGGGAGAGGCCGCAGCAGTTAGAGGCCCGCGTACCGCAAAAAAAAAAAAAAAAAAATGAGTAAATGCTGAAATAATGAATGATGAGGATTGAATTTTTTAAATCGTTTTTGGGGATTGAATCTTTACTATTAAAAAAGTCTGTCATCTTTTTTATACTAGTAGCAATAAAGCATTTTAGATACCCAACAGCTTGGTACCATAAAAATTAAAATTGGGCTTATTTAGATATTTACCTTACTCTCACTTAATGTTATAGTGATATAGAAAATGACCAAACACTTAAAGATTCTTTTCTTTTTTAAAAGAAAAGTTTGGGAATAACAATCACATAAATAACCATACTTCTGGATTTTAAAAAGTACGTAAGATAAATAAATTTCATTACAGGAAGCTAATCCTTGTGATCAAATATTTGAGTTTTCAGCTTCTTAAACCAGAAGAGTTTATAGGTCAAACAATGTGCAAATCCTATTACGCACATGAATCTTTTGGGAGGATAGTCACAACCCAATATCTGATGTTTTATTTTATGTTCACTATGCTCCCTCACCCCACTCCCACACCCTCCCTCAAAAAAAAAAAAAGCGTATAACAAGTTTGTGTTAAGTACTCAACAAAGGCAGGCAGTCTTTGAGGGGGAAAGATAAAGCGTATTTCATATTTTCCACTACTTTTCCTCTCTCGTGAGGGGAAACAGTGAAGGGGATGGGGGGAAAAAAACACCCTCACGCTCCGAATCGAACGACAAAATACGCATCTTTGTGAAGCTAGTGACCAGACGACATCTACGGGACAGCTGCATCTTCACACAAGTCATTAAGATGTAAGACAGTTAGAATAAATGTTAAGCGCTGCTTCTTGATGTGGCTTGGAGCTCTTAAGAGTCGCCCCAGACCTCCCTTGGGATTTATAAAACACCGGTCGTGCTCTCGGCTCAAATAATTCCCATCCCCACCGGACTGCAAGCTGCAGTGCGTTTCTGAAACGCCACCGTGCCTTTTCTCTACTACAGAATCGGGGGCAAAAAAGAGACCGGGCGCCACAGGAAGAGTTCAAGCCACAATTCTGTCCACGTTAAAAGTTCCAGAAAACCGTTCCCATTCCCAACTCTTCCCTGGCAGAGAAGTTCGGGCAGCGCGCGTTCTACCGCCGCGGCTGGGATCCAGCGGAGGGTACTTACTGGGCTGAGCCAATTTTGCTCTCTCTCTTCCCGAGCACTTTGGCAGGCTTTGTGTCGTCCACATCTTGCTGTAGTTCAGTCATCAGGGCCGCGTCTGGAGGGCACCTTCAGACAGTCTCCTCCTCCCGCTTCCCCGACTCCCACCGTCCGGGGCGCAGGCCCAGCGAACCCGCCGCGCCCTCCCTTGCGCCCTGGGCCGCTCGGCGCATCCGGGCCGGCCCTGCCGGGGGCCGCCAACCTGGACACGTTCGAGCCGGCGCGATTGGTCCGAGCTGGCGGGGCAGAGCTGGGAGGGAGGGAAGGGGTGGGTCGAAGCGAAGTGACAACCTCTTTCTCCAACCCAGGAGGCGGAGGAAGAGAAAAAGGAAACCTGTTGAACTAGTCTTGCGGGCAGAGGAAGCTAATTGGCCAAGCAGGTGAAACATATGCCTAACCCGGCGCCGTATAAGTAGCCTCCTGGTAAACTGGGCTTTTTTTCTACCCCGACTGTAAATATGGGGTATGAAAAATGGGCGGCCGGCTGTAGATGCTGAAAACGGCAGGACTGAGTGAGGCTCTCTCTCGCACAGATGCGCTTTGTGGTCTGGCCTGTGCCCCAGCCTAAATTATTCAAGCAGGGTGTAGTCTCTTTGAGGACTGCCTGTCAGAGCTTAAACAATACGTCGGTTCAGTGACTGAGGCAATAAGAGGTAGTTCCTGGTTGACCCTTCCTAGTTGGTAGGGGCGGAGGGGAGCGTGGAGAAGCAGCCATCAAAACCTCACCAGCAGCTTGCTTACTACGCGCCCAACCAATAAAATGAAGCCACTTTTTCCCGCCTTGCTGGTTCTGTCACGTTTTGTGTTTGAAGCATCCACGGACTCATTTAAGGAACTTTGAGACCTGCCATGTTCTAGCCATTATTCTAAACACCCATTTAGTAGAGTGGGGAAGGAGAAGAAACTTCCCTCTGCCCTTCTAGATTCTTCTGGCTGGTCTAAGGGTTAACTTGACGTGAGATAGATTAATAGGAGAAAATCAAATTTAATTACCTGCGTCCAGGGGGCTCCCTAAGAAAATGAGGCCCAAGGACAAGTTAGGCAATCGAGGCTTATGTGCCACCTGAGAGAAGAGAATGGGGCAGGGGTTTGGGACTTCATAGCGTTGACTGAAAAAAAAACCAAAATTGCACAACCTAAAAGTTGAGAATTATGTTTTATTTGGCGGACTTGCTGAGTACTTAAGTCCAGAAGACAGCCTTTTGGAGAGCTCTGAGGGATTGCCTGGAAGAGGTAAGAGAGGAGCCAGGACATATACGAGTTTTGGCAACAAAAACCGGGTAGTCAAAAGATTACTGTTAATTAAAGAAAAACCAGACATCTCAAGTTAATGAATTTAGCACTCTTCTATGTATGGGGAGATGCAAGAGTCTGGGCTTATTGAAATCATTCCTTTGATATGCACCTTAACTGTCTGGGGCCAGTGTCCTGCTTTTTTTCCATCCTGAATCCCCTCAGGGTGCACAGTTGTGGATGGCTCCATTGTTTGAGGGAAAGAAGGCAATTCACAGGAAGATGAAAATGAGCAAATGGGTGGCCAAAACTGTTTGCTGGGTCATACAGAAACAATGGAACACAGAGAGGAATTTCAACAAGCAGACTTTGCTAGGTTCCTCCCTGTCTACACACCTAGTTCATACTATACTGTAGTAATCTACGGTGACAGCTCCCTTCCTGGAACAGGTCTTCTATCTAAATTTTTTTAGGCAGTTAGGAGAAAGTTCAAAGATTCTTCCCCAATCTTTTGGGCCTTGCTTCTTTTTAGCTTGAAATAATCTGCATGCCAAAGGGATGCATTTTGGGGTGGCCAACTTTGCTCCCCTGCAATAGCAAATAACATATGTGTTGGTAGATTTGTAATTTGCTACAGAGTAGTTGAGAATAAAGAATAACTAATATAAAACCTTATTGTTGGAGGCCTAACTTTATGGCTGGGATAAAATTACTAACATTACGCTCCGGGGCTGCCTTCGGATTTTCTTCTAAAATTAATTTTAGATTTAAGAATAATTACAGGGCTTCCCTGGTGGCGCGGTGGTTGAGAGTCCGCCTGCCAATGCGGGGGACACGGGTTCGTGCCCCGATCTGGGCGGATCCCGCGTGCCGTGGAGCGGCTGGGCCCGTGAGCATGGCCGCTGGGCCTGCGCGTCCGGAGCCTGTGAAGTAGTCAATAGCCCTTTCCTAGTGGGGAGGAACTAGAAAGGAGCTAGTACACAACGTTATTTTTCTTAGTGGCATTTGCTTGAGTTTAAAAGACATTGTCAAACAGCTTCCTAATTTGTTTATTCTTTGGGCTATTCTACAGTAAAATGGAATGCAGTATTTAAAAGGCAGCAGCAGTAAAATGATAGGGAAACTTCATTGTCATGCGATAAAATAGAGACATAAGATTATGTCTAAAATACATTTTGGGGGACTCTTTGATTTGGCACCAATAAAAAATCCTACCCTCTATTTTTCTTCCTCCAAGCCTCTGGGAACATAATTTCTTGTTTCTGACATCAAAGTTCTAGCCAATACTTCTTCCAGTTATCGAAACAGTTCTAGTAGAAAATGCCTAACCCACAACCTTTCAGGAGGTAGGGGCTTCTATCCAACAGCTTAGAGTACTGTGAACAGAGAATGTTGCCTGACATTCCAGTAAACAAATTATGTTGCCTGCCATCCCTGTTCTGTAAGGATCAAGCCATTAGCCACTGCAGGTACCCACTTACGGTGTACCCTATGGGGAATTCAGGATGGAGAAAACCAGGAAGCTATCTGTGCTTTGGATACTGGCCCTAGATACTAGATAGTTAAGATGTGTATCTAAGAATAATTTCAGTAAACCCCGAATCTTGTAACTCCCCATACATAGAAAAACACTAAAATCATTAACTTGAGATATCTGTTTGTGATTAGCAGTAATCTTTTGATGTTCGACTACATGTTGTTTTGGGTGTTTTTTTCCCAGCAAAAAAACTTGTATATATCCTGGCTCTTCTGTTATCTCTTTGGAGCAGTTCCTCATTGTTATCTGAGAGACTGTCTCCTGGACCATAGTCCTCAGTAAGAGCCTCGAATAAAACTCAACTTGAAACTTTTAGGTTGTGTAGTTTTTCTTCGGTCAACAATATTGATCAGATTGCGATCTCTTTTTAACATTGATCAGAAACACTGTGCCTCTGTCCATAGTTTTGGGGCAGAGTTCAAATATGAGTTTGGAGATTTGAGTGGCTATTTGGTTGCAATGTATGGTCAAGAAGTTACCTAATTTATAACACAGGGCGGGGTATATGTTTATTAGCCAATATAAGTACATGTAAAGTGTCATTACATGCCTGTAATTTTATGTATATTGTCTGATGACATATGTTTTAGAAAATGTTGATGCTCTTACCAAGATGAAACCTGGAAGTGCTGTAATAAGTTAACTACACAAAATATTTAATATACATCATAAGTCATAGAATCCAGGAACACTCTTCAGACCATTCCTGTTTTCAATTTAAGGTTACTATGCAGAGGAGAAAATGGGGAAAAAGTGAGAGAGTTCAGAAGAGAGCTATACATGGAACTTCCCTGGTGACCCAGTGGTTAAGAATCCACCTGCCAGTGTAGGGGACACGGGTTCGAGACCTGGTCCAGGAAGATCCCGCATGCCGCAGAGCAACTAAGCCCATGTGCCACAACTACTGAGCCTGAGCTCTAGAGACTGCAAGCCACAACTACTGAAGCCCACGCACCTAGAGCCCAAGCTCAGCAACAAGAGAAGCCACTGCAATGAGAAGCCTGCACACTGCAACGAAGAGTAGTCCCTGCTCGCTGCAACTGGAGAAAGCCCGCACACAGCAACGAATACCTAACGACGATGATGCAATACAGCCAAAAATAAATAAATAAATAAATAAATTTTAAAAAATAAAAAATTTAAAAAAAAGAAGAGAGCTGTACAGTGACACTGAAGAACTTAATTATAAGACATTTTTTAAAAGTTGTAGAAATGAAAGTTGAGAAGCATTATATGCAGGGGAACTTTATTGAGTGATTTCTGTCAAATATGAGGGAAAATTTCCAAATGAATACAGCCATTAAACATTGGAATGGGAAACTCTAGTAGGCTATCTCCTACTATATCTCCTACTATAGAGGCCTTTGAAAATAAAATCTTAAAAAATCAAATAGAATGGTTTTAAACCAGTATTTCCCAAGCCAAGTTATACTGCAGATGGGGAAATCTGAAATACTCTATTTCTCTCTCTAGGGATGAAGCAAGAACTAAGTTTAGCACCTGTGTTGAGAGGAAGAGGCAAGATCGTAAGGGCTTACTGCTCTAGGGGCAGATGGTAGTTGGGAAAAACTAGTATAAATCTGATTTTGTGAGAAAGCAGAAGCAATAAAAAACTCTTCCAAGTCAATACTCTGTTTTTAAATTAAAATAAATGACACCATATAAACAATAAATTAAAATCTACACTGAAGTTTTAAAATAGATGTCTATTTTCTGTGTGGTAAATGTTACAGATCACAACAGTGTGAAGTGGGGAGGCCTCTGAGACCAGCCAGGATAGTGGTTTTCACACCAGATTCTGGGGTGACTGGTGAGGGGATGGGCCAGCATTTGAGCTTAGGTCTTCTGACGGCAGTCCCCACCTCTAACCACTACTCCAATATACAGCCTGTCCTGCTTCAGTCAGAACTCTTCCACTTGTATCTCTCTCATTTATTTCTGTTCTGTATTAGTTTCAGTTTGAGGGAAGGGGTTGTCTGCCACACGTCCAACAGAATTAAAATATCAAATCCCTGCCATCATTTTTCTGAGCCCAAGCTTCAGAGAGTTTAGCGACTTGGCCAAAATTACAGTGGTCCCATGAGGATGAAGACCCAGCTTTTCTGACTCCCAGTGGGTGCTTATAAAGGGTAGTAGGAAAGTGAACAGTGAAAACAAAGCTTATTAATGGCAGAGACATGTGCCTTAGAGGAGAGTGTGTGTGAGGGGGGCAAAGCCCAAGGATCCTTAGACATATGTAGTATTTGTGGAGAAAGAAATGTTTGAATCTAGAACTACCTTTGGCGGCTGCATTTTGCAGTTATCTATTGCTGCGAAACTAACCACCTCAAATCTTGGTGGCTTAAAACAATGATGTATTATTGTCTCTTATGGTACAGTGGATGGATGGGGCTCAGCTGCATAGTTCTCATGCAGATGCAGTCAGAGGGCCCCCAAGGTTGGGGGGGGCAATTCCCCCAAGGGCAATTATTTGAATGCTCTTCTGAGCTGGATGTGCACCCTCATATCTGATGCTTCAGCTGAGATGGCTGGAACAGCTGGGGACTATCTGAGCATTTTAGTCTCTCTGCATGGCCCCCCACATGGCTAGCTTGGGCTTCCTTACAGCATGGCAGTCCCAGTATAGTTGGACTTTTTAACTTGGTGATTGGCTTCCTCCAGAGCATATGTTCCATGATATCAAGATGGAATCTGCAAGGCTTCCTATGAGATAGCCTAGGACATCAGGCGTCTTCACCTCTGCTGCATTCTGTTGGTCACAGGCGAGCCACAGGGCCAGCTCAGGTTCAAGGCAAAAGAACTACCCAAGGTGTGAATACCAGGAGTGCAGCTCACCGTGGGCCATTTTTGGAGACCAGCTACCACAGTGCAGATAAGAGATTAGGTCCTCTGACTCCAGACACTTCGTCACTGGGCATGTGAGTAAGTGGGCATTTCTAATAGCATTGTTCTAAACATGTGAGATATAGAAATGGACAAAACAAGCAAAAACCCATACTACGGTGGCTCTTACATGCTACTTTTTTATCAAAAATAAAAAAGTAACACATAAATAACACAGTTTCAACAGATAAGAGATATAAAGAAAATAAAATAGAACATCAGGGAGAGTGAGGGAGGTCTGTTTTACATAGGATGATCAGGGAAGCCTCTTTGACAGGTGACATCTCAGCTGAGACTTGAAGGAGGGGAAGGAGGAAGCCATGTGAAGTCTGGGAGCAAAGCTTGCCAGCCACAGCGAAGGGCATGGGGAAAGACCTCCAGGCAGGGCTGAGCTTGGCGTATGCTAGGGAACAGCAAGAAGGCCACTGTTCTACACCGTGCCTGGCGTATAAGGAGGGAAGAGAAGGTTGCGGGGAATGGTCTCAGAGAGACACTATCTCCTCTGCCCATTTGTATATTATCTGTCCTCTCCTACAAGAATGGAATCTTCTCAAAAATAAAGGACTTGTCTGTTGTGTTAGCCACTGTATACACAGCGCCTGGTTCATGTTAGATGCTCAATAAATATGTGTTGAATGAATGAATGAATCGTTGGGTGATTGTTTCCAACCAGAGGTTCTCAACCATACTCATCTGGAACTCTAGCTGACCTGAGATGTTGATTTGAATAATATTGGTCTTTTTTTTTTTTTTTTTTCAATTATCACGGGGAAAAAAAGAGTGCATGAAAAAGAAATATAACTTAAATCTCTCCTGAGCCCTCCTTCCCCGTTTAGAAAGGAAAACCTTTGGCCTGTGCTACTTCTCACTTGTCTGCTAGTTGAGTGCAAGTGCTTCAAACAGGTCAGAGAGGTCCCATGACTCCCAGATGGTCTAGCTCCAGAGCAAGTCCAAGAATTACTGTTTATAACCCACAGGCAACACTTTAAAGTTATGGAATCGCTCATATTTTCTTAGAGAAACATCCATACAGCTACTTCCTTTCCCTGTTTTGGGAACGAATGGCCATACTGTCGATATGAGGACTGGCCTTTCTCTTTCCTTGCACCCTGGTTTGGCATGTTCTGTTTTCCTCCCTGTGAAATGTTTTGACAAGGCAGTCCATGCAGGGCCATCAGCACATTGTTTTGAAGTAGGTAATATTGAATTATTGTTAAAGTAGTTTCTGCAAGTTACATTTTTCTTTATGTCACCAATATTGCACACTTTTAATTGCTTTTCATTCTTTTTGCACATACTTTCATATTTTCTGACAATTCCTATTAGCATTTTGTTATCTTCCAATCTGTTCTCGATGTAGCACCATTCATTTCAAAAATTTATCCAACAAATAACCTGGCAAAGAAGGAACATGAGAGAAGTAACCAACAAATACCGCAGGCAAATAAGAAAGTTTTTCTATTTCTCTCAAATAGCTACATATTCACTTTGCTTTTATTTTGTGGCTGAACCTTATAAATAGACCCTACATTTGAGGCAAATTGTGCAGTCTGTCCTCCCTCCCACCCTCCCTTCCTTCCTTTCCTCCAATCAGCACTTTTTGGATGCCTTTTATGTGCTAGGCTATATTCTGGGTGGTGGAGATATAAAAATAAATAAGCACCTGCTTGCTATAAGTGAGTTTGCAGTCCAATGGGAGAGTTCAATATACAGATATTTACAAAACATACATACACAGAACCTTAGTCAAAAACTGCTACCTTCATATGTCACAACCAGACACTTGGACCAAGTGACATCATTCTGTAAAATGGTGAGAGGGGCAGGAGATGGCCCTCTGATTCTTCAGGTTCTACTGTTTTGGGTCACACATGAGCCGCCCCCTCCCCCGCCCCTCCCCCCAGACATCTGCACAACTTATTGAAAAGGCCCTAGACTGGAAGTCAGGAGGACTGGGCTCTAGTCCAAGCACTTTGCTTGGTGCCAGAATATGAATCTATTCATGAAACACGGCATTGAAGTAACAGAACGCTGGCCTCAAGGGAAGGACCCTAAACCTCACGGTTATAGCTACATCACTTTCTGCCTTACATAGACTAACTGTAAGAACCAGGGGGAAAACAAAACAAAACATCTTGTACACAGAAATGTTGCATTTACCAATTGCAAAACGACAATTTTAAATAAATTTCATGAGGAGAGAGTAATTATGCAAATCTATTCCTTTGGGAACCTAAGGCCTTGACCTCCTTCCTGGAGGGCTTTGTGCTTCTTTGCATTCATTTCTACTTTTAAAAGCATACCAGATGAAAACAGAATGTTTCCCTGTGTGTTAGGATCACAGGCTAATTAAAATCAGAATCTAATTTTTATTTTTAGTAGTAGTCAGCAAAATGAAAAGTTCATCCTTCCTCCATATCAAAAAATATATAAGTTCTTTAATAAGACACATAATAGAGGGAGATTCAGACATTGGAAATACTTGGTGCTATAGAGTCCCAATCTCCCAGATTTCAAAAAAATATTGTATAAATTTGTAGTAGACACTGCAAAGAAACAGGAGATGAGAGCCGGTGGGAATGGTCTTGGTTCCTAGCTTCTCAGTTGTCCACCACCCCATCCCCTGCACCAGGTGGTCCGACAGTATTTGCTTTTCTGCTATTGGCATCCAAGGGCTTTCCTGTGGTATCCTGTCAGTAAACAAATCCCCTTGTTTGAGCTAGCTGAGTGAGTTTATCTGGCAATTAAAGAGCCCTGGGAGGAGTAGAGGAGTCCGGTTTCAGACTGATCTTGGAGTCCTAATATGCATCATACTACCTCGGAAGAATGACTTAATCTCCTCTAAGCCTCAATTTCCCCATCTGTGGGAAAAGAATGGGAATAGCAGTAGTATCTATCTTATAGGACCACTGGGGAGTTTAAAGAGAAAATATATATAAAGGAATTAGTACACTATGCAGGTACATAGTAAGCACTCAAGTCGTATAAACTACTAATTATCATTATTACTTTATTACTGACCAGGATAATATTTTAACAAATTGAGGGTATTGCCCTCCCTTAGTTCATCAGCCCTCAGTATGTGAAGACAGTGTGTGTAGTATTATTACATGCTAGACAGATTTACAAAAGCTAGAGATGTACCTTCTCTTCCTCTGAGTCCTCAGCCCTCTTCAGGTTGATTTCCTTATGTCAGAAGCTGAGGCTACAACCTTATATCAGTGGCACTGATATGTTTAACTTGCTGGAGCTCAGCTACAGTCTCTCATGTGTCCTTGGGGTTTCTTTTCTCTCTCAGATGTCTTTGCCACTCTAAAAGCTTTAGCTTAACCATTAAAGGAGACAATGGAATTGAGAGTTAATCAATATGAACTCTTATGGACTGGAGGCTTGTGATAGCTAAGGTGACTGTATGTCCTGGTTTGCTTGGGTCAGTCCTGATTTAGTCCTGCGGTTCTGGCATAATTATGATAGTGCCCCTTTCACTCTCCAAAGGTGTCCCTGTTTGGATAATTTATTGACAGCCAGTGCACAGTACTGGCCAAAGTGAAATATCATGTTAGTTCAGTTGTTGGGCTAGGCGTCTAATGAACCGGACTCTTGGATCTGATTGGCTGCTCAGAAGAGTACCCTCTGTCACTCACTGTACTCCCAAATTTATTAAATGACCTGAAAGTTACCGAATGCTGGGGTGAAAATCAATGTATGCAAGAATGTCAAATGACCACAGTTACTTGAAAAATAACTCAAAGCTCATGCTCCATTGGTGTCAAATCAGGGGCCTGCGCAGAGTTGATAGCTTCATGACCCAACCAAGAGTTTAGGTCTAAGTGACTCCCTGTTATTACTTATCTTGGCTTCGCTAACCACAAGGCAGAATTTTTGCTTAGACCTAACTGAGTCAACACTTATGTTGATACTGAGGTGGTAAACAGTCTGATTTAATTCTCCAGATGCTTTCTTTAATCATTTTGCTCTAGAAGAAAGAAATGGGTCATAGGACTCTTCTACAGTAAGAATTTGAAGGCTGCTGCTTCTCTTAAGCTGCAGGCTATGGTTTTCAGTTTACCACCTAGTGAGCTAATTCCTTAGATCCTTGGGTACCTAATGGTTAGTAAACCGCCAATGTAAACTTTGTAAAGAAAAACCCTAGCACATACCAGAAAACAAAAAAAAATCAGGTTTAGGATTCCTTTACTTTTTCATTTGTCATTTTCTATTTTTGTTACCTGCTTTATTTAAAATGTGGATAGTGGTTACCTTGCGGGTATGGACGAAGAAGGGGGTAGAGGACTTTCAAGGGCGCTAGAAATGTTCTATATGTTGATCTGGGTAGTGGTTATGTGGGCGTATGCATATGTAAAAGTTCTTGAGTGTACGCATTTTAATGTATTTGAGTTAAACCTCAATTAAAAGAAGTAAAAAGAAAAGCCTCAAATCTTTTTAGCCAGAGCTGGTTAAAAAAAAAAAAGTATTCTGGTTAATAAAATAACAGAAAGAAGAAACGAAACACCTACTTACCTAAAGATTTTATCTCTTTTTTTTCTCTTGTATATCAATATGATCTTTGTCTCTTTACTTCTTTCTATGGATATATATCTTATTATCTCTGTCTTTGATAATTAAACTGCAAATTATGGCAAAAGAGTTTTTGAATAAGACTTTTTCTTCCTACTTCCAGTCACATGTTTATTTCAGTATGTGACTTTACAAAGTTTTAAACTCTTTTAACTATGCACTTTTTGCATAACCCATGAAATAGCTACCAAAAGCGTCCTAAGCAATACCAGTCACAGCTTAGGAATAGTATGTAGCCTCACCTCTTGATTTCCAGTTTATCATGTGATTGTTTAATAACTTAGTTGAGTTATATAATCAAAAGGATCAAGAGAAGCAAATGGCATTTACTATAAAATAAATGCTCTGCAAATTAGAACAGATATTTTAGAAAATATTTGCTACCCTCAAATATCCTCTTTTGTTTTGCTATCTACCCCCAAATGGTACTCTACTAATGTGTAGCCAGCATACAATGATCTACGATTTAGGTCAGTTCAAGGACTGAGATTATATTCAGTTAAAGAAAAAGTAAGGGGGAAGGAGAGGCTACAATTAATCGAGTGCCTCCTATGTGCCATACACTGTGCCTAGCATAGACTAGTTAGTCTTTACAACAACCCCATGAGGATTTTCTTATTGCATCAATGAAGAAACTACGGTTCAGAAAAAGTAAACAACTCTACAAAGATCGCACAGCTAATAATTCAGGTGCGTTGATTTCTGAAGCTTGCTCTTTTTGTGCTATTTCTGGTGATGCCACGAGAGGCGAATTCTGAAGTGATTAAAAGATTCCAAGTGATTAAAAGATTATTTGAGATAATCTCATCAGTCCCACTTGTTGGGAGGTAAGAAACTGGGTCTAGGGAGGTTATATTGTGTCCATCTGGGCAACACACAGCTCAATTTCCTCCTGGAAGCTCCCTTCACTTCTCTCCTCACCTCCCCACCTCATCCTGCCCCACTAACCTACCATAGTCAGAATTAAAACCCTTTGTATATATTTTGTGGTATGCAAGGGTGAGTGGCTTCTGGAGCCTGGATTTAAATCCCTGATCTACTATTTATGAGCTGTGTGACCTTGAGTAAGTTACTCAACCTCTCTGAGCTTCAGTTTCCTCATAGTGAAAAAGAAGAGAATAATAGTGCCTGTCTCATAGAGTGGGTGTGATAATTAAATGAATTAAAACATGAATAGCCCTTCCCCCCATCAACCCATGTTGGACATGCGCAGTGAGCAAGCAATTTTATTATAAGACATTGAAATTTTGTTGTTATTCATTGCCACAGTACAACCTAGCTCACATGCTTCAGGATACCTCTGGTCAGGCTCTATATACAAGACCTTTCTTCAAGACCATGCATACATTCACTAACAGTGGAAAAAAACAGGCAGATTGATATTTATGATATGTTTCATCTGCTTGATTTACAAGTGGAACAATTTATTGACATGTGATTAAAAGATTCATTGCATTAGATCATACTTTCCCTTTCTCTTTCCCTTTAGAAGACTACTAGTGATAGACATTATAGAAATTTAAGGGCCCTGGAGATACAGAATCAGTCTCTATCAGAAAAACAAACTAACAAACAAAAAAGCCATGGATAGCCCTTTAGAATGGGGTGTGGCATGTAATAAGTGTCTCATGAATGTTAGCGATTAGTTTTTGTTATTATGCTGCATAATACTTCTATCTTGATTTATTGTTACATGTATACAGACTCGTCTTACCAGTGGGATTGAGATGGTGTCTGGCACATCTTGGTAATTCTCCCCTCAGTGCCAAGATCAGTGTTTAACAATTCTAGACATGGAACAAATGCCCCTTGGATTGATTTCATTTACCTAGCTGATGACTTTGCAAATTTTCCACATTTTCCAAATTTCACCAGTTAGCGACTCCGTCAAGTGCAGAATCCAAGCCTCCCAAACATTATTCTGCTACACTTGACAATCCTGATTATTGATTTCCCAGCTGGCATTTATCCCCGGGGTTCTTCATTGCTTTTGGAAATCTAAAAGTACAGGGGTAGTTGCATACGCCCATGATTCAATTCAGGAATTAGTTATTTCTTTGTTATTCCTTTAGGGGATTAACATCAAGCATGGACTGCCTTTCTAGCCTTGCTATTATGTGGTTAATGCAAACTGGGCTAATGTAACAAGCAAGTAAATCCTAACGTGCTTTCTACCGGCAGCTTCCCATTTCCATCGCACTGTTTCTTCAACTCCCCCTTCGAGCTGCCAGGAGGAAAAGTAAGGCCTCTTTCTCTTTTTGCTTCCCGTCACATTCTGCTCTCTATCAAATATTCCCACCACAGAGAAGTCCAAGGCTTCTTTTCCTTGAGTTGTATCGAGACTGTGGAATCCTGAAATTTCCCAATTTCAGGGAAGGTCACTATTGTTTTTTGATTTACAGTCAGAAAATTTTACCTCTGCATTTCAGTAGCACGAGACTATTGTTTTCCAAAGTATGATATGTGGAACGTCGTGACAAGCTTTCTAAAAATGTGGACTGCCACAATCGGACATTAGCATTCCATCCTCTTCTGGCAGAGTAGTGGATGTTTTTTTTTTAAATGACAAATTCAGCGCTATTGTTTTAAGATTCAAATATTGTTCAGCATCTCTGAGTTTTGGAAAAATAATGCTGTTATTCTACTGTGAATTTCATAAGTTGTTCCCTTCCAGATAGCCACTTCCTTATTAGCAGAACCAGGGGGATGAATATATTTAGAAAGCCTCCCTGACCTTTGCGAAGGTTTGGAGACTTTTGAGTCATTCAATGTGAATCTTTTGGTGTGTCAAACTCGACATCAGGAAATATGAAGCTGCTTTTAAATAAGATAAAACTCATCATGCAAATGCTCTGATGTATAAAATTACAAGAGAAATGTAACTTTATGGAATATTAATTTTACATTAAGATGAGTTTACTTCTAGAAGAGAGAATAGGCAAAACATTCTCTGATGTAAATTGTACCAAGGTTTTCTTAGGTCAGTCTCCCAAGGCAATAGAAATAAAAACAAAAATAAACAAATGGGACCTGATCAGACTTACAAGTTTTTGCACTGCAAAGGAAACCATAAAAAAAAAAATGAAAAGACAACTTACGGAATGGGAGAAAATATTTGCAAATGATGCAACTGACAAGAGCTTAATCTCTAAAATATACAACAGCTCATACAACTTAACAACAACAAAAACAACTCCATCAAAAAATGGGCAGAAGACCTTAATAGACATTTCTCCAAAGAAGGCTTACAGGTGGTCAGTAGGCACATGAAGAGATGCTCAACATCGTTAATCATTAGAGAAATGCAAATCAAAACTACAGTGAGGTACCACCTCGCACCAGACAGAATGGCCATCATCAAAAAGTCTACAAACAATAAATGCAGGAGAGGGTGTGGAGAAAAGGGAACGCTCTTGCACTGCTGATGGGAATGTAAATTGGTGCAGCCACTGTGGAAAAAAGTATGGAGGTTCCTCAGAAAACTAAAAATAGAATTACCACATGCTCCAGCAATCTCACTCCTGGTCATATACCCGGACAAAACTGTAATTCAAAAAGATACATGCACCCCCTCTGTTCATAGCAGCACTGTTTGCAATAGCCAAAACATGGAAAAAACCTAAATGTCCATTGAAAGATGAATGGATAAAGTAGATTTGGTACATGTATACAATGGAATACTACTCAGCCATAAAAAAGAATGAAATAATGCCATTTGCAGCAACATGGATGCAACTAGAGATGATCATACTAACTGAAGTAAGTCAAAAAGAGAAAGACAAACATCATATAATATTACTTATATATAGCATTTAAAATATGGCACAAATGAACCTATCTACAAAACAGAAACAGAATCACAGACATAGAGATCAGACTTCTGGTTGCCAGAGGGGGATGGGGGGAGGGAGAGGGATGGACTGGGAGTCTGGGGTTGGTAGATGAAAACTATTACATTTAGAATGGATAAACAACAAGGTCCTACTATATAGCACAGGGAACTATATCCAATCTCCTGGGATAAACCATAATGGAAAAGAATATAAAAAAAGAATGTATGCATGTGTATAGCTGAGTCACTTCGCTGTACAGCAGAGATTGGCACAATATTGTAAATCAACTATACTTCAATTTAAAAAAAAAAAAAGATGAGTTTACTTTAGTCCGTATTGTATATTTTTTCCTGCTGTCTCTCCCCCTAGGGTCTAAACTGTGTGAAGACTGGTTCGCTGTCTCTTGTTGAGCCCTTTAGGTATTCCTAGTACCTATGATTAGTGCTCAGTAACTATTTCTTGAACAATAAATGATGACAACTAGAAAAACACTACATATTACAGGGAACATCCGATGTAGAAATGCATTGTGTTCTAAATGGCATTTTATTATTTGGGATGCAGAATATATTTTCTCATATTAAACAGTAATTTGGAAGAACTTAGGTCCCTAGACTCACTCCTAAAGTTGAGCTTATCCCATATTGTAAATTCTATTGTTTTAGCTATGCTAGGAGCAAACTTTTTGGGGGTTAGCTCAGGAATCAAATCATCATTTTAAAACTTGTTTATGTGGTGATGGAACTTCTTATCCTACAGTGAACTCTGCACTGAATTCAAGAATAGGTTTCCCTCTATGTAATTTCCTTCCTGGGTGAATATTAGTCAAAGGTGTCTGGAGAGATGAGGAACTGGCTGTTAAGGGGTAAACATTGTCTTCTCCAGGGCTTTGGGGGAGACGCTACCCTAACCCCTGGCCCTACAGAGGTACTCTCTTTCCATTAAATTCCCCACTCAATTATGAAGACTTCTAATTTCTATACGTGACCTTCTCCTTTTAGCCACACATCCTGTATAATTACTTCAGCCCCCTGAGGAAAATAGTATAAAAAACTCTGGAACTAATTTTGAAGCCACTACAGATCTACAGGCCTTTATCCAAAACCCATGAAGACAGGTGTACTTTGTAATTCAGAGAGATTTTTGAATTTTAGGAAGGCAATATGACAAATAAGCTGCAGGTTATATAATATCCCCAGCTTGGAATTCAACACAATAATAGTTCTTCAGCTAAATGTGTGAATATTCCCACTAAGTGAGATAAATAGATATTGCTTATAGCCTTACATCACTTCAATTCAGATTCTGCAAGCAAAGTCATAAATGTTTTTTTGGTTTTCAGAGCTCTTTCTAACTCAGAACTGCTGGTAGGGGATTGTGGAGCTATAATACCGGAGAAATTATGTCTCAAAAAAGAGGTTGTCCCCATCCCAGAATCCTGGACTGGGTTCTCAAGAAGCAGGGCTCCTACTCTGGGAAGATTGGGAGAATTTCCTCCTTTGAGAAGGCTGGCATAGCCCCTGGGATGGTATTTACCAATGCCTCCTAGCTCAGCCAACCCTTGGACTCATTAGCCATAGTTTATTGCTAGTAGGCCCATTGCTTATGAAGCCAGGCTTTCTGAGTTGGCTGAAAGAACTGTCACTCTTAGAGAGAAGACTTCTTTCCACTTGGGGAAGGGCGACAGGAAGGCACAGGGATGGCCCTGGCCCCCAGTGGGGATGGTGGCAGAAGCCCCACAGATACATGTAAAGGGTGGGGGGAGGATACTACTGAAGGTGCTGGAAGGGAGGGCCAATACTGCGGCAGGGTGGGGCCTGAAACCTGACTCCCCTGGGATCCCCACCTAGCTCTGGTTGTCCCTATGGCTGGTTCAGCAGTCACAAAATAGTGACTCTCAGCTAAATATGACCAACCACTGTGTTTTGTCAGAATTCTGAAAGCCTAACAGCGAACAGGGAACTTTCCAATTTGCTGTTGGCCCAATGGTCCTTATTATCTTACTTCCACGATTTACACATTTGTGCCATCTGCTGGGATTAGAGTGTCTGACCTCGGCAGATGACAGTGGGGTCATATGGGTTACCTCAGTATTTAGTTTTCTGAGCTTAACCAGCAGCAGAGATATCTGGACTATTTCGAGTAGATATGGTCTACCCAAGACATGCCCTTAGAAAACTGTATAGTAAAGTATCATAGCTCTATTTGATAGTAAACTTTCCTGTTTAAGTACCAGTAAACAAGGTCTGAATCTGGAAGTTTCCATAAAACATTCCCTCTCATTCTAGAAACTGAATAGCAGGCTCTGTCCTGCTGCTTTTGACTTTTCAGTCCCTGACATTGTTTTGTTCTGTTTTTTCTTCTCTTTTAAACTTCTGGCATTCTAGCATTGATTAATACATGGTTTGCTAATAGATTTTTGGGGGATTAGTCTTAGCAACAAAAAAAAAAGCTTAAAAAAAAAAAAGAAATGAAATGAACTGAGCTTTTGTTAATGCCAGTGTATTTTCCATGAAGGCATGTTTGTGAGTTCTCTGTTGCCTGGAGTCTTGCTGGGAGGTTCAGTGAGTCTAACCTGGAATTTCCCCAGAGCTTCTCTCCTCTGCATCCTGTCAAGCTAGGCAAACTCTAAGGGGCCTTTTAGCTACCACAGGTCATTTTTCCAGAACATCATGTGATCCAACTCTAAGATCATAGTTGTTAAATTCAGATCAAGATAAAGTAATCATATCTTGAAATGTGCTGATTAGGTAAGTAATTAGAAATGAACTTCAATAATTAAAATTAATAGGCAAGAAGAGGTTGTACTTAACCACCTTTGTTTATTACAGAATTTAATTCTGAGACTAAATGTTAACCATTAAAAAAAAATCCTTCTCTTCAATATATACCAGCCTGTGTTTCTTTCCTAATTACAAAATACTGTTATTCCATTTTTCCAAAGGAAAACTATTTTCTAACCATGAAAGATATATAACTCTATTATGAGAACTGTAACCAAGAGCAAAAGGATGATTCCAATAGCTCACTTTAGGAAAATGGACTTGAGGCTCCTTCATTAATGTACTTTGGAGACCCCCAGTTATAACTCTAATGGCTTTATCCCAACAGTATCCCAAATATTCTTTGTGCTCGCCTTAAGCTGTTTCATAGCTAAGGGTTATTAATCTGGCTGGCTCATTCTTGGTAAGAATAAAAACATATTTGGGGCTCTTCAAATGTAGAAAAAAACCCATGGGTTTTACTTCATAGAATCAGTTTCTTGAGATTAGGAAAAACTTCACAGGTCTTGTCTAGATGTATGTTTGAGTCCCCTCTATACGTCTGACCCAGTCACCCCACCAGACTCTAAGTGGGATGAGAGCAGGAACCATGGCTATTTCATTCACCTGTGTGTAGCTTATGTTGAGCTTTCAGAGTAATTGTTTGATAAAAGGAATTGCAGAATGTTGAATGAAACTATCAAAGACTTGAAAACCTCTGGGAACAAGGAACTCATTACTGTTCAAAGCAGCCCAGTTCATGCCTGGGCAATTCTGGTTGCTCAGAGTTCTCTTTTGTAATGACTGGACTGTCTGTCATCTCTTCCCACACATTTGTTCCATTTTAGCCCTTCAGGCTGCACAAACTTGCTCTACCACGGGCCAAAACTTTAAATATCTGAATTGACCCTCATGCCCCACTCTCTCCACCTGGCCTCTGAGCTTTGCTTCTGCAGGCTACTATGCCTAGTTCTTTCACAAGCCGCATAGATCAGAGTGTCCCCATGTGTTCTCAGATACTCCCCTCTGAGCATGCTCTAGATTATCGCCTTTAAGTAGGCAGGATGGTCAGAGAAGGCCTGACCTGCATAGGATGGTTACCTTCTGCATTCTAGAGTCTATTGATGATTTTTGATATCAAATTAACCTTTCAATTTTTTGGAGGAATCGATTTTTTCAGCTTTTCAGAGAGAACTTCTAATTCAGTCTTAGCAAACCCTACCTAAAAGGCAAGCAAATTAAATGGGAGATAATTATTATCTTGGAGGCAGGTTTAGCCTGCTAAATGGTTCATCTGTTGTGTCTTGTTTCCAAGGTGACTTATTTGGATTCAAGATAATTTGGCTCTTTGTGAAGATTAGACGTAGAGAGTTAGATGGAGCATCTCTCCCTGGGTGATCTCTGCCAGGAATGTTCCCTCCATGGCAGCCAAGCCAATCATCGGGACTGCCAAGTCTAATTCTGGGAAACTAAGGTCTCCCCATGTGGTTGCCTGATAGTTAAGGCAGAACTGTGAAGATTTTGAAAGGCTGCTGCTAAAAAAGAATTTACTATATATTTTCTCATAGGGCTAAAGGTACAATTTAGCAAAAAGAATTTATTGATTTTCATGAACTTTAGTATTGCCTGAAGATAATTTTTAAATCAAACTATTAATGTGGACGATGCAGGTACATGTATATGCAAATATGTAAGCATTTTTACTAGAAATAATCGATTGGTGAGATAATATGTTTACATTTGGGTAGAGAAAATTGTAAAAGAAAACAAAATTTTTTGAAGTTATTTGAATCCTCTGAAATTATAGTCAGTTTATAATTTGGGGGGAGGTAGGGATGATGGAAAGTGGGAGAAGAGAGAGGGGGAAGCTGATGGGCGAAGGCAGGGAAGGGGAAAGGAGTGGGGGGTGTAAAAGGGAAAGGGGACAGAGAAGGCAGAATGTTTAAGAATTTCCAAGTGGGCACAGAATCGTTACCTGTTTCCTTGTGTGCACTTTGAGTCTTGCACTATGATATATTTGGTAACTCACTGGTCAAAGTTAAATAATTCTTACATAATAGAAATGTATTGTTCTGGGGAAAAAAATCCCTTCCACTTCCTGTTTTGAATGTATTCTAGTTGATTTATGGTGGTTATTGGTTCCAAAAAGAGCTGGGACAGCCAACAGATCCTTTCATGCTTCCATGAGATAGAAGATAATTCTTACTCAGTATTTGCAGGAAAGAAAAGGACTAAATTAGAGTCCTCCTGCTGAGGGTTTACTTCTCAAGGTTACATCTTTGGCCATCACATCTGGGCTAATGAGAACAGCTGGGCTGACAGGACACAGAAGCAACCTAAATGTTCATCAACAGAGTAATGGATAAAGAAGATGTGGCACGTGTACATAGTGGAATATTACTCAGCCATAAAAAGGAATGAAATTATATCATTTGAAGAGATGTGGATGGACCTGGAGAGTGTCATACAGAGTGAAGTAAGTCAGAAAGAGAAAAAGAACTATCATATATTAACGCATATATGTGGAATCTAGAAAAATAGTATAGATGATCTTATTTGCAAAGCAGAAATAGAGACACAGACATAGAGAACAAATGTATGGATACCAAGGGGGAAAAGGGGTGGTGGGATGAATTGGGAGATTGGGATTGACATATATACACTACTATGTATAAAACAGATAAGTAATGAGAACCTACTATATAGCACAGGGAACTCTACTCGGTGCTCTGTGGTGACCGAAATGGAAGGAAATCCAAAAAAGAGGGGTTATATATATGTATGGCTGATTCACTTTGCTGTACAGTAGAAACTGACACAGCAGTGTAAAGCCACTACACTCCAAAAAAAAAAAAAAAAGAAACAGCTGGGCTAATAAATATTTCAAGGGTGTGTCATGAACTCTGTTCTTGGTGATAACAATTTCATCATCTGTTCATCTGGGAGGATTCTTCCTTGAATACCAGGGCCAAAAGGTAAGAGTCAAAGAATTTGTGATTCATCTATCCTTCTTTCTACTGCTCCTCCAGAAGATATGCTGATGGCAGGAAAGGAACAAGGGTTTACTTGGAGGGCTGGAGAGTGGAAGGCCATAATTGTGGTAATAGACGGACTTAAGCTAGAAACTCTTGGGACCACTGCAAAGTGAGTAGGCCTAATTGGCCCTAAGACTATTGAATCAGTCCTCTTGCCAGGTTTGTGGGTGTCAGCAGACTTCTGACTTGAGAACCAAACCTTACAGTGTCCCCCTGGCTCTGAAATCCTGCTGAGTCTATTTCAGAGTCTCTTAGTCCTCTTCCTCTTTCCCTCGAGGATCTGTTCTTATTGGATGGTGACTTTGAGATCTTCATTTTCCACCCCTCTGCACAGAAGAGGTAACACAGCAGGCCTGAGACTGGTCTTCTAAGAAAGACCTGTTGGCAAGGTTGGCTTTTAGCTGGCATTTTGGAATTTGGATTCTGGGGTGTTCCCACTGTTCCCCAACTGATAAAAGTGGCTCCATGAGCCTAGACTATGGAAATAATATGATTTATGCCCATCATCTGCTTTTTTTCTGGGAGTTTAAATTTGGAGTATGTACTGATACTAGGCAGAGGGTGCCTACATGACCAGCTGCCAATAAAAACCTTGGGTCCTGAGTCTCTAATGGGCTTCTCTGGGCACATCGTACACATGTTGCTACATTTTGGTTGCTGGGGCGAGAAGTGCATTCCCTGTGACCCTCCATGTGAGGGAGAGAGCACGAGGAAGCCTGTACATGGATTCCTGACTCCACCTGCATCTTTTTCCCTTTTGGCCCAACTTACTATGTCACTGTAATAAATCTTAACCATGTGTACAACCATACGCTGAGTTCTGTGAGTCTTTCTGTGAATCTCCGATTGTGGGGTGGTCTTGGGGACCTCTGACGCAACTCCCTTTCCTACAGTACTCCTACATCCCTATCCTAACCCTATACAGTTCCAGTGAAAGGGTAAAAGGGAAGCATTTTTTAAAAGTTAAATGGCAAATAAAGAAAATATTGATCTAGAAGATCTGGTTCAATAAAAACATGCCAATCCTTTTGAAAGTCAGGAAGCCATATTTATCAGTCATGGAAAACTTATTTACATACTTTGTACTTACAGAATATGAACTTTCAAAAAAAAGAAATGATTTCTTATGATCTCTCACTAGCATTTTACAAAATAACAGCTTAATTGACATATAATTCATACACCATAAAGTTCACTCTTTTGAAGTCTATATAATTCAGTGGTTTTAGTATCACTAAACAGAGTTGTGCAACTGTCACCACTAATTCCAGAACATTTTCATCAGTACAAAATGAAACCCTGTAACCATTAGGAGTTAATCCCCATTCTCCCTTCTCCCTAGCCCTTGGGAACCACTAACCTACTTTCTATCTCCATAGATTTGCCTCTTCTGGACATTTTGTATAAATGGAATGATGTGGTCTTTTGTGACTAGCTTCTTTCATCCATGTCATGGCATGTAACAGTACTTCATCCCTTTTTATGACCAAATAATATTCCATTCTGTGGATATACCACATTTTATTCATCAATAGATGGACATTTGGGTTATTTCTCCTTTTTAGCTATTATGAATATCCATGTACAAGTTTTGGCCTGGACACATGTTTTCAGTTATCTTGGGTATATACTTAGGAGTGGAATTGCTGGATCATATGAACTTTATGTTTAACTTTTAGAGGAACTGCCAAACTGTTTTCCAAAGTGGTTGTACCATTTTACACTCCCAATAACGTATGAGGGTTCCAATTCCTCAAACATGTTCACCAACACTTGTTATTTTCTTTTTTGAGTATAGTCGTTCTACTAGATGTGAAGTGGTATCACGTTGTGGTTTTAATTTGTATTTTCCTAGTGACTAATAATGTTGATCACCATGTTGCATCTTGTTGGCCATTTATATATCTTCTTTGGAGAAAAAGCTAGTCAAATCTTTTGCCCATTTAAAAATGAGTTGTCTTTTTATTATTGAGTTGTAAGAAGTTCTTTATATATTCCAATACTAGACTTTTACCAGATGCATGATTTGCAAATATTTTCTTTTATTCTGTGGATTGTTTTCCACTTTCTTGATGGTGTCTTTGGTATTTACTTTTGATGAGGTCCAATTTATTATTTTTTTTGTAACTTAGGCTTTTGGTGTCATATCTAACTCCCCACTTTTGGTAGGGATTTTAATCACCCCACTTATTTTAGGATGTCTACATCCATTAGCCCAATTCCTTTACTCCCTGATGGAAAGAGATTAAAGGTGGGAGGGCTTGCAGTACAGTGAGGTAGAAAAGAGCATGGGGTTTAGAGTCTTAAGATTGAGTCCAACTCATCTGTCATGGGATTTAAGTACTTGATTTTTCAAACTTCAGTTTTCTATCTGGAAAATGGGGTAATTACTATTTCATAAGGCTATTGTAAAATTTGAATGAGCTAATTTGCAAAAAGAGCTTAGCACTGTACCTGCCACGCAGGAGGCATCTAATAAATGTTAGGTTGTTATTTTTATTAAGAGAAGGTGGAACCGAGCCTGGACCTAATCAAGAATTACCCAACAGAAGTAAAGCTATCACTCTGTTCCTAATTGCGCATTTTGGAAAGGCTGCTAAAATTATATAGAACTGCAGATTTGCTTGTGGTTGTATGGTTTTCTGGCACTACGGAAAAGCCCGATAGGCACACAGTAGGAGAATTTTATTTCTTTTGAATTCAGTAATAAACAAAGCAATTGTTCTTTGGGATCCAAGGAAGAGCCTAGACCAAAAAACTGTGGTGTCAGCATAATTGAACGTTTCATCACGATATGTGTTTCTTATTATTTATCATTAACTAAGGGCCGTTTATATAACTACATGGAAACTAACAAAATTCCTTCCCTGTCACGTAGGTAGAGGACTTTAAGAAAGGTCGCTTGATAACTTCATTAAATATTTATCATACTTTACAGCATTACCTTAGAACTTTCATATTAATAGCCCAATCATTTGGTATTGACATGAACAGAGTGGTTTAGGGCCACAATAAAACATACTCTGTTTTATTATGATAAACACAGATAACGGTCAACCTAAAATTGTGTTACTTTATTCATCATCAAAAGTTCAACTCTTGGTCAGTAATTGGCATAATTATATTTCCTAATGGGGACAATTTAGCAAATATTAAAAACTCTTTTGAGAAAACCCATAATAAGCCAATGCCATGAAATATTTAAGTTATGCTACACAGTTTGCTTTTTTACTTGTTCCTATCTTAACTTGCAATCCAAAAAAAAAAACATTTAGGGATTACTCTGTCCTTACTAAGGACAGAAGACTAACCAATAACCTTAGTGGGATACATAGTCTTTTTTACTAAAAATTTGGCAATTCAGTAGGTGATCTAGAAGCAACATGCTGTCATTAATGGGAGAATGACAGTAGGATACAATGAAAAATTTTCAATCATTACCAAAGTGGATAAAACAATCTGTGGGATGACAGACCAAGTTAGAAATCAGCCAAAGGTGTATTAAATAACATTTATGTAGTGCTTATATATGCTAGGCAGTTTTCTAAGCACTTCTCAAGTCCAGTTACTCATTTAATCCTTACAACAGCTCTGTGAGGTAGGAGCTATCACCCTCCCCACCTTTAACAGGAGGGGTAACTGAAGCACAGACATGCCAAGCCACTCAGAGGAGATGGGCCTCCAGGCAATCTGGCTGAGGCGCTGGTGTTCTTAACTACCCTTCTATGCTACTTCTCAACTCAAAGAGGAATTAGTAGCAGTAGAGTAGTTTTTGGATTTCTGGAATCTCTACTTCTTCAACCCCCGCCACATGTGGTATATAATAATGCATATAAATAAAAGATCTGATACTTTTTTCTCTCTTTTAAAGAGGCTACCACCTTTATGTTTTATTCTAAAATTAAATTCTACGTTAAATATGTCACATACTGTAGTATGTATGGATTATATAATGTGGTCAGCTTGTATAATGACAATATGAACGTCCCCCCCCAAATTATGTCTATGTAGGGGATAAGTTTCATTCCCATATTTTTCAGAAATCAATCATTTTGGAAATACCTTTTCATACCATCCCAATAGCTTCTTGCATAGATTTGTTAAGCTGTTAGTAAGTACTTTCCCATTTCCTGGTATGAAATATTGATGACAACATTTAGCACATTAGTCTTGGTTGAAAAATGAAGCATTATGTTAACAACAGCAACTGGGGCAGACTCAGTTTTGTACGGCCTAAAGCCTATACAATATGGCGGAATTCTTTCAGAAGAAAAAATACGTAATGAGGTGCAAAGAGTGAATATCGAATTAGGAGAGCTTTGTTCAAATGATAGGCCCTAAAGTTTCAGCTTTATTAGCTTCATGGTAAAACACCACTTCAGATAGTAACTAAAATAAAATTTAAAAAAATACCACAAAAATAAAATAATACCTGAAAAGAATTCTTCACTTTTTTCCCCCAGAAGGAGCTTGTAATTTTAAACTTATATATATCACCTCATTTGATTTTTTTTTTTTCTCCTTTTAATTTCTCAGTTGTCTGGAAAAAACCTGATCTCTCCATTTTGTAAGATGAGGAAAAAGAGAGGCTCAGTGATTTGTTCCTGGTCACGGAAATCTGTCAGGGCTAGGCCTGGGCTCTTTCCATTATTCTTTCAGCAGATGAATTTGGAGAGATAATATTTTTCATCAGAAATGAAGAAGCCTCTTCTCTTAGTGTCTTTATCGTTATTTTACTGGAGAAGAAGCTAAGGTCGGACAAATTTACAACAAAGCCAAAGCCCAAATTCTCGAATTCTTGAGTATAGAACATTGTTTCACCTTATAATCCGGTAGCACTGTTGGGAAAATGTTTCATTTTGATGTGAGACAGAACTTGACCGTTTGAACTTGTCTTTTCTTTCTAGAGATAATTAATTTTTTTTTTCCTAGAAGAACTGTAATTTTGAGGAAACTACTTCGAGGAAACTACTGGTGGGTGTTTTCCCCCTACCTTATTTTCATATTTCTTTGAGATCATCATAACACAGACGTCAGTCATACAGGAGAAGTGAAATCACTCGACTGCTGCTTGGCTCTTCAAGTTTGGACCTTAAAGTCCTCAAGTTTCTCCATGTTTCAAATATATAACAAAGTATTTTTTTTAGCTTCATCCCCGCCCCGCCCCGTGTTTAACACTCACTAAGTCGTTTGTAAGTTATAAAGGAATGTATGGGGATAATAAAACAAATAGGAAAAAAAAAACCCTTAAGGTTTGACACAGGGCTCAGTGGATTATGACTTCCGACTGTGTTTCTATAGTAACACTTTGCCTACCTTGTAACTATAATAACAGCAATTTTTTAGTGTCCTACTTGCCAGCCACTGTATATTACGCATACCTAATCCTCACAACAGTCTTAAGAGGTAGGTGTTATTTGCCCCATCTTACAAATGAGAAAACTGAGGTTTGGAAAGGTTAGATAACTAGACCAGGTGACGCAGTAAGTGCTGGAATTGTGATTCAAATACAGGTCTGAGTAACTCCAAGGCTACTGCCCTTTCATCATGTATCACCCTTCAGATTAGAAATATGTGGTAGTTTTGCTGTCACCCACAGCTCTTGTGGTGGTCAGCCTCCAAGATGGCCCATGTGATCCCCTCCTCTTGATTTTCTCCCCCTTTTATGATCTCCATCCCCACCGAATACACAGGGCTGACCTGTGTAACCGAGGGGATATTGCAAAAATGCAAAATACTTGTTGGTTAAGTATTGCTTGAGGGAAATGTTATCCGAGGCAGAGAGAAAACAGGCACAGAGGCATGAAGATATGAAAATGTGAGGCATGTGTGAGGCATTATTTATTAAATTAAAAACCAATGTTTTATGGAATTATTTCTTTTATATCTAATTTAATTCAATTTTATAGTAATTAGGTTTATTTTTAAACTTTAATTCAGCGTAGAATTAAGCTAAAATTAAACTTATATTTAAATTTATGGAAACAGGAGTTTCAGCCTATATTGCTCCTTGTAGCCTTTCAGTTGTGTAATTTTTCCCTCTCTTTTCCCAATGGCGAGGATGAAACACTTGGGACCACAGTGACGCAAATACCAGTTGCGATCTAATAATGAATCACTGTGGAAGACTGAAAAGGTCCTGGACTCGGAGTCAGAAGATCTGAGAGGTCACCCGACTTTGCCATTAGCTGCTCTCCCTGCACTGAGCAGATTACCGACTTATGCGCCCTGACTGGTCTGCTGCCCCTCAGCCTTCCTGGGGTGAGGTCAGCAGCGCCCCAGCAAGGGTCAGCCGTGCTTGCCAGCTCAGGGAAGCTCTTTATTCATCCATCACCCAGCACCACTTTTTTTTTTTTTTGCTGTACGCGGGCCTCTCACTGCTGCGGCCTCTCCCGCCACGGAGCATAGGCTCCGGACGCACAGGCTCAGCGGCCATGGCCCACGGGCCCAGCCGCTCCGCGGCACGCGGGATCCTCCCGGACCGGGGCACGAACCCGCGCCCCCCGCATCGGCAGGCGGACCCCCAACCACTGCGCTACCAGGGAAGCCCCACCCAGCACCATTTATTCATCCATCTAACACTTAACATTGTTTAGTTTGTGCCTGGAACTGTGCTGAGTGATTGGTTAGGAATAAGAGGCAGAGAGTAAGGAAGAAAGACAGATATAAAAACAAGCGAGGTTCAGTGTGTGATAAATGCTGTAATGGAAATATACAACAGGTACAATGTGAGCCCAGAGAAAGGGAGATAGGGTGGGGTTGGCTTTCTGGAGGCAGTGATACCTGGTCCAGCTTTGAAGGACAGCTCAGAATTGACTCTGCCCATGTGTTGTAGGCAGAAAAGAAGGTTCAAAGGTCCAGAACTAGCACTTGTGGCTGGAGGGTGATCTCCCTGGGGCATGAAGAGGGCAAGAGATGTGACGGGAAGCCGACAAGATCACAGTGTTCCCTCACAGTCCAAAGGACAATGCTCTGAGATAAATGAACGCACTTGTATGACCTGATCACTCCTGCTGTCAGGTTTCTTTTCTCTATCGCAGGAGCATGCTTGGAGTGAGGCTTGTTCACGGCACTCTGTTCTGCCCCTATGGGTTTATTGGATGGAATAAACTAGACGTTTCTTTTTCTCCAGGATCATCCTGGCAGCTGTGAGTCTTTCACATTTGGCAAAGTTTATTTTGTCCCACTAAACATTTGAAATGTGCAGTTTATTTCCAGATCTAAGTATTGCAACATGGGGATGCTGTGGGAAATTATAATGTGGAGAGTTAGGTTAATAATTTAATCTTCAGGGTACATGTGCCTTGCCTACCCTCTATGTTTGCCCGAGTGTGTGTCTGTCACCAAGAGAGACTGGAGCCCCTGGAAGCAGAAGCTGGGTCTTTAGCCGTTTCTTTACTCCACAAGAGTCTCTCCTCATTGTAGAGTTTCTTCTTTGTGCCAGGTGCTGGGGATACAGAGGCAAGGATGTATTCCTAGCCTCTAAGAGCTCTAGGTGATAAGTGAATATTACCATTATTCCTCTGTGGATCTCCCCCACTGCCTTATAATAATCACAGCTAGTGTCAGAACATTTGCTGTGTGCCAAGCGCTTTCTGTATTATCTCACTTAATACTCGCCACAGTCCTACGATTATCCCCATTTTGCCGTTGAGGAAAGTGAGGCACAGAGAGATTGCACGGTTCAGAAAGTGATGAAACCAGATGTACACCAGGCAGTCCTTCCTAGACAGAGCATCCTTACACAGAGATTATAGAAAGTATTCCATAACTTCCTGTTAAAAGAAATTACCCACCATAGTCGTTCTTTTATCACCACTCAAAAGTACATAGAGCAAATACCATTGTCTTTTTACAGATAAATTTAACTGAAACTCACAGGATCACATAATGACTCAGTGTAGAAATCAGAATCCCAGAAAAGTCTTCAGTCTTTCAGAGAATTATCCCTACTTCTGAAACAAAATGTCCCCTCTGGGGTTGTAAAAATCACCTTGGGTGCAATGAAGAAACTGAATGAAATGACCCTTGAAGATGGATTTGATTTTCGGAAATAGCCCAAATAATTTGAGCCAAGCCAGGTGAAGAAATTGGTTAACGAGGTTGGATAATGCTACTTCAGTCATGTAACTGGCTGCGCATTCACTATCTGAACTAATGTCATCGGTTCAATTATGCCGTACGGCAACAACAGAAAACTTCTCTTCCTTTTCTGTTACTTGCTTTCCTCACCTAAGCAACATAGAGAGTAGCCATAATCCATCTACCACAGTGAAAAGCCACCAAAGTTTATAAGGTCACATCTGTAAAAAGTTCCCACGAGTAAGCCACTGTGCAAATAGCGGAGACTATTATTACTATTATTATTACTGCTGGTTGATACAGAAACACTCATTCATCACTTGTGGACTTGTTGGCAGATCTTTCCACTTGCCCTCATCTAGGCCCATACACATACACATGGAAGCCAAAGCCTAGAACTTCCACTTCAATTACCCTTGGCTGGTTTTGTTTTGTTAAACATGGAGGCGAGAGAGGGAGAGAGCAAGAGAAGGAGAGAGCAAGAGAGAGAGAGAGAGAGGGAGAGAGAGGGAGAAAGAGAGAGAGAGATGAAGGCATGTAAATGAACCTGATTTTTAAAAAGCTTTTAATGAAAATGGGACTTTAAGCTGAACTCATCCATAATAGATTTCCACGAGCTTTTAAAACCAAAAGGCTCAGATCTGCTGGAGAACACAGATACAGAAGCAGTTAGAATCAGCAGCAGATCAATGACTTTTTTTTGTGGTACGCGGGCCTCTCACCGTTGTGGCCTCTCCCGGTGCAGAGCACAGGCTCCGGACGCGCAGGCTCAGCGGCCATTGCTCACGGGCCCAGCCGCTCCACGGCACGTGGGATCTTCCCGGACCGGGGCACGAACCCGTGTCCCCTGCATCGGCAGGCAGACTCCCAACCACTGCACCACCAGGGAAGCCCCAGATCAATGTTTTGTGGGCCTAAAGCTTATGCAAATTTAGCGTCTTCTTTAAGAAAAATCATGAATAAAAAATTAGGCATGAAAGGGAGTATTTATTTAGAAAGAGAAAAGATACCAAATTATTAGTTTGGAAATAGCTGACAAATTCCATCAATACCTCCAAATCCAGAAAACTAATGTAACACTCATAAATCAACTGCCTTCCATACTCTATGCTATTTTCTTATTTTTAACTGATACTTGTTGATCTCTTCATATGGCAAGAATTCTGTAATATTTTCAATAAAGAGATAATTTAGTCTTTTCTCTAGAAAAAGCTTAAGTTTTATCGATAGGTTAGACATTTTCTTTCAGAGTCAAGCCTATTCTTGATAATGTCATGCTAAGATGTACTATGTGACGCATACAGAGGCAATGGCTGCTTTTAGTATTACCTTGGGTTTGTGCCCCATAAACAAGGGATGCTGATAAATTGTGCAATAAGCCTAAAGTCTGGTATACTTCTATCAGCTGCGTCATCAAGTATCCAGTCCTAATAGAGAATTTCTGCTGTGACTTGGCATTAGTGAGAACAGAATCCATATAATTTACACGTGTGGTGATGGGAAGAATTTGCCAGAGATCACCTTCTGGCTCTGCACATTTCCATCTTTGTTTCTCTTCCATTCCCTTCATATTTCTGATGCATGGCACTTTTCAGACATGTTTAGACGATGGTACCATCTCCAGCCCTGTACTTCTGTGTCACCAAGCAAGGTGAATTTGCTTATTGGAGTATTCCTGGAAGCCAGGACAACCAGCAATAACTTATATGCACATAGAAATGATGGTAAATCACATAAATACGTTCCACTAATCTCAAATTAAATGTATCTCCAAACGACTTCCCCTTAGCTCACAGCACCAAAAATGCCCCTGGCTACCTGACTGGAGAGGAATGTGACAGGGGGAGAATTGGAATGGAGAGAGAGAGCAATTATAATTGTAGTTAGAATATTATCTGAAAAGTTGACGGAAAAGTACGACTACATGAACATCTTGCTAGGGACATTCCCAGGGCCTTGGAAGGGGCCCAAATAAATGAGGGTTGAAGCTGAAGCTTCTTTGGTTTTATAATAAACATTCCCCTGATGCCAATACATTCTGGTAAGTGGTTAATATGGAATATGGTACCGACAAATAAGAAAAGGCTGCTAGTTCTGAGGGTGGAAGTAAGGGGGCAAAGGGGAGTCTCCTTTGATGTTATACTAGACCTTTCAGGAGGTGCATCTGGAAAGATGAATAGGAATTTTCAGATGTCCTGCATGTACAAAAGCCCGGTGACACGATCAAACATGTGTATTGAGAGAATACTGAGTGCTCTGTATTAGTAGACTGTGGAGAAGAGCCTGGCACAGTTTGGGAAGGAGACTGTAGGTCCCTTCTCTCCTGGCACTGTTAGCACTGGGGTGTGCTATGCTCTCCTTCTTGGAAAATTCTAACTCTCCTAACAAAGAGGCCTATTCCTCTGTATGTCACCTCCTATTCTAACCTCCACAGCCCCGCTTCAGTACACCCTGGTAGCCTCAAGGCTTGGCAGAGTTCACCCGTCCTGCTACCCTGACCTCACCCACTAAGAACAGATTTAGTCCATTCACTGAAATACCTGCTTTGTGCTCAGGACACTATTATCTTTCCCCTTAACACACTCTTACTTTCTTTGATTGCTACCCCTCATCCCTGCTCCTGGAGAAGGAAGCCCATTTCCCAGAACTCAGCCTCCCTTCAGTTTCTAAATATCACTCTTAACCCTACAATTCCTATGATGAACACCAGCTGAGGCCATGGGCTCACCCAGTAAAAATGGGTCAAGATATGATGTCTACTGTGTTCCTGTTCTTCAGGTACCAAATAGTGCTTCTATCCTTTCCCTAAAATCAGAAGTGGGATTGGCTAAAAAAAAACAAGGCTCTTGGGAGGGTAGAGTGGAGGGGAGGAAGGGCCAGCATCTCCTCTTCTACTCACTGGTGACAACTGGATGAGTAGAGGAGTAGAAGCAGAATCTTTGGAGCCACTAAGAGGAGGCAGAGTGAATGTGATTCAAGGCTGTCTTGGACCTGCCAAGGTCACTGTCCACTGCAGCAGCCTGGAGTGGTCCCCAAACCATAGCACGGGTAGTATGAGTAGGCCTGGGCTGGTCCCACCCTGGTTTCACATTCCAGCTTGGTACTGCCCCATATTTGCCCTCTTTGGTTGTCATCTTGGACCTTGTTTGTGCCTCCCAAAGCCCATGGCACCCCATTCAACACATTAGCTCCACCGGGCAACTTTCATCTTTACCTAAAACTGAAATAGACTGATACTCTAAAAAGAAATATTTTGGAGAAACAAATTTATTAAAAGCAATAGCTCTAATGGTAATTTGCATAGTAAATCTCCAAAAACTAATTTTAAAAAATACCTGGATTTTATTTGCCGAATGACTAATTTATGGAACTATTAATTCTCCACAGCCTTTTCCAGTCTGTTTATAAAGCTTAAAGCAATTCATGTTTTTCAAGGCTGTCCAGTGTTCTGTATTTTGGGAAATGATGACTTGTTGTGAACTTTGAATGTTGAGGTACTGTGCGCTTTATGAGTTCCAGAGATTTTCAAATGAGGATCATCTTAGTGGAGGCCAGGAAAGTACTCAATAGTTTCTACAACTTCTTAGAAAACCTCAATAAGAAGGAAACTTTATTTATTTATTTTTTTTGCGGTATACGGGCCCCCACCACCGCGGCCTCACCCGCCGCGGAGCACAGGCTCTGGACACGCAGGCCCAGCGGCCATGGCCCATGGGCCCAGCCGCTCCGCGGCACGCGGGATCCTCCCAGACCGGGGCACGAACCCGTGTCCCCTGCATAGCAGGTGGACCCCAACCACTGCGCCACCAGGGAAGCCCAGGAAACTTTTTTAATCTGAGAAAGGCTGATAAAACCTGAAATGTTAAAAGCATTCCCTTTTAAATTAGGAACAAAATGAGAATGCCTGGAATTACTATTTATAGTCAACATTATAATGGAGTCCCTTGCTTGTATTATAAAATAAAAAAGATTTAAAAGGGCAAAGTTCAGAAAGGTAAAAAAAGTTTTAAATTTCAAATAATATTATTGTCTACAAAAAACTCAGTCTACAGATTATTAAAATTAATAAGAAGATTTAGTAAGAATGTGGAATATAAGATCAATTTAGAAATTTAATTACATTTCTGCACAACATCAACAAAATCAAGTTAAAAATATATTTCCAAAAGCAACAAAGTTGTAAAGTATCTCGGAATAAATCTAACAAATGATGTGTAAGATCTTTGTGTAGAATAATCTAAGCTTTATCAAAGGATATTAAAGAAGACCTAAATAAATGGAGGCCACACCATGTGTATGAATAGGTATATTTAACACAATAAAATGTCAAATTTCCTCAAATTGAGCAATAGATTTGATGCAATTTCAACTTTTAAAAAAAGTTTTTATGTGACAAGCCAAATTCTAAAATTTAAATGGTAGAGCAAAGGGTCAAAAGTAGACAATCAGGGCTTCCCAGGTGGCGCACTGGTTAAGAATCTGCCTGCTAATGCAGGGGACACGGGTTTGAACCCTGGCCCGGGAAGATCCCACATGCCGCGGAGCAACTAAGCCCGTGTGCCACAACTACTGAGCCCGTGCTCTACAGCCCGCGAGCTGCAGCTACTGAAGTCTGCAAGCCTAGAGCCTGTGCTCAGCAACAAGATAAACCACCACAGTGAGAATCCTGTGCACCACAACAAAGAGTAGCCCCTACTCTCGGCAACTAGAGAAAGCCCAAGCCCGTGTGCAGCAACGAAGACCCAATGCAGCCAAAAATAAATAAATTAATTAATTAATTTAAAAATTAAAAAAAAAGAGTAGACAATCACTTCTGAAGTGAGTAAGAAGTCTTGTCTCATCAGATAACAAAACTTTTATTATAAGGTGATAGTAATGAAGACAGTGATATATGACAGAGCTGGCATTGCAGATTAATGGGGAAAGGAAAGACTATTCAATAAATAATGTGGGAGAATTCTTTATCCATATAAAAGATTAGATGAGGACCTAATTCACACCAGAAACAAAAATAAATTCCAAATACAGAACGGACCCTAGTTTTAAAAGAAAACATACTTTTAGAAGAAAATACATAAGAACATTCTTATAACCTCAGAGTGGGGAAGGAATTCTTAAGTCACAGGAAGCGCAAATCATTAAGAAAACAAGATATCACCTCACACCAGTCAGAATGGCTATTAACAACAAGACAACAAAGAACTAGTGTTGGTGAGGGTGTGGAGAAAAGGGAACCCTCTTGCACTGTTAGTGGGAATGTAAATTGGTACAGCCACTACGGAGAACACTATGGAGTTACTTAAATAACTTAAAAATAGAACTACCATATGATTCAGTATTTCCACTTTTGGGTATTTATACAAAGAAAACAAAAACACTAATTTGAAAAGATGTATGCACTACAATAGCAGCATTATTTACAATAGTCAAGATATGGAGGCAACCTAAATGTCCATCAACAGATAAATGGATAAAGAAGGTGTTTTTTATATATATATATACAACATTAACATAAGATGTACAGAAAAACATAAATGAAGCTTTTGGCCAACCCTATATATATACACACACATACATATACACACACAAAATGGAATATTATTCATATACCATAAAAATATTGAAATTTTGTCATTTTTGACAACATGGATGGACCTGGAGGATATTATGCTTAGCGAAATAAGTCTAATAAATCAGAGAAAGACAAACACTGTGTGATTTCACCTATATGTAGAATCTAAAAAATAAACAAATGAACAAATATAACAAAACAGATACAGATGCACAGATACAGAGAACAAACTAGTGATTACCAGAGGGGAGAGTGGTAGAGGCAGGGGAAAAATAGGTGAAGGGAATTAAAAAGTACAAATTACTAGGTGTAAAATAAGTTACAAGGATATAATGTATAGCACAGGGAATATAGTCAATATTTTATAGTAACTTTGTATGGAGTACAATCTATAAAAATATCAAATTACTATGTTGTACACCTGAAAATAATATAATGCTGTAAGTCAACTATACTTCAATGAAAAATAAAAGTAAACAAACTGATAAATTGAAAGTAAGAACTCAGATATAATGGAGAGCATGAACAGACAAGTCATATGCTGGAATAAAACATTTGCAACACACGTAGCTAACAGAAGATCAGTATCTGGAGTATTTCAAAAACTATCTACAAATAAGGAAAAGATAGTACCCTCTCTCACCCCCTTTGCTTTCCCAAAGGTTCATAAATCCACGAGCAGGAATTTAACAGAAGAGGAAATGAGAATGACTAATAAACATGTTGAAAAGATGCTCCTTTTGTCTTAATAAGGGACATGCACATTGAAACCATTTACACTGAGATGCCATTTCATACATTCCAGTTTAGAAAGAATTAAAAAGTCAAACAATGGCAATGTTGAGGAAGCGGAATAATGCTGGTAATAGCGTAAATGACACAGAACTTTGGAACAGAGTTTGACATAATGAGTAAAGTTAATCATGTCCATATTATAGCCCCGCAGTTCCTCTCCTAGGTATATATATCTTAGAGACACTCTTGTACAAGCACACTGGAGACATGGGCAAGACTGCGCATTGCTTGAATGAGCAACAAACTAGAAATAACCTACAGAGAGGCCAGAATACCCTTCTAAAGGGAACGTCACATCATGATACTCCCCTACGCTAAACCCTTCAGTGATTTCCCACCAAGATTAGAACAGAATTCTAAACCCCTTCATCCTCTACTTGTCTCTCTGATTTCATCAGGTGCCACCCCGCTGAGGTTCCTCAGGACTCAGCTCACTCCCCTCTTCAGGGCGACTTGCTGCTTCCCGATCATGTCATGCTTGTGGCTCTTTTTTCATCCTTGAAGTCAGCCTAATTATCACGTCCTTGGAGAGTCCCTGACTTGCCACTCAATCTAAATTAGTTTTTCCCACCTTATTCTCCGTATCTGCCCTGTAATTTTTTCCTATAAAAATATACATTAATATTTTGAATTATGTATGTATATATGCATTCATTCATAATTTTTTTGCCTGTCTTTGACATTAAACTAATAACCTCCATAAGCACAGGGACTACATCTATCTCACTTATGGTTATATTTGCTGTGCCTTCCACATAGCCTGGCATATAATAGTTATTCAACAAATCTATGTTGAATTGAATGGTTGAATAAAAAGACTGCATAAATTGTATCTGTGCCTATCTGAGTGGTTTGCTGATCTGAGGGTACATATGATTTGCTGTAGTTCATGGGAAGGATAATGGGATGCCACAACAGCCACATAAATTCTTAATGTTAAGGTAAAGGGAAGTGTTTATCTTTTTTTGTTGTTTTTTTTAAATTGAAGTATAGCTGATTTACAATGTTGTGTTAGTTTCAGGTGTACAGCAAAGTGAATCAGTTATATGTGTATGTATACATAGGTATATATATATATTCTTTTTCAGATTCTTTTCCCTTATAGGTTATTACAAGACACTGAGTGTAGTTCCCTGTGCTTATATAGTAGGCCCTTGTTGGTTTCTGTCTTTTTTTTTTTCCTTTCTTTTTTTTTTTCATGGGCTCTAGGTGTGCGGGCTTCCGTAGTTCTGGGTCGCAGGCTCCAGAGAGCAGGCTCGGCAGTTGTGGCGCACGGGCTTTGTTGCTCCGCGGCATGTGGGATCTTCCCAGACCAGGGCTCAAACCTGTGTCCCCTGCATTGGCAGGCAGATTCTTAACCACTGCGCCCCCAGGAAAGTCCTATGCATTTTAATTTGATTTTATTTTTCCTCGTTAGAGCTTGAGTTCCAAGAAGAGTTTGCATTACAGTCAATGTAAGAGGAGGATTAGGCAGACGAAGCAATTAAAGAAGCACTCGAAGTTCAGCAAAATATGGAAATAATGCAAAGTTTTACATTTTCAATCACTGGAATTGTACTCTTGCCCAAATGACCATAATGCAAGTTATGTAGATCTATTTTAATGATGGATGGAAAAATTAAGCCAACCTAAATAGATGTATTAAGCAATATTTTGCATAAATTCAGACTCTTGATCTCTAAAACTTCTTTTTAAAAATTATTGAATTTGTTTTCCTCACTTGACAGTCTGATGTGCGAATGCTATTAAATGAAGTGTGATATCGTTATTTTGTATTTAATTTTTAAAAGCTATAATTTTGAGCTTTTTTTGTGTAAATGATTTAAAATGATTAAAAAATAAATCAAATGATTGACTTTCTGGATATAATATGGAAAAGTGAAGTTCAGGTGTGGAGGCTATTCCTCTGCCTTGACTTAATTTACATGGAAGTTACATTAAAGTTTATATCAGACGGAAAGTAAATTTTAGGTGGTAAGCATGCTGTAAGGTACATAGAAGTAGAAATATAATGTTGTAAACATGAAACCGATGTAATGATATAGACCAATGTCACCTCCATTAAAAAAAGTTTACACCAAAGTTGGATGAGGTATAATCTATAAAAATTTGAATCATTATGTTGTATATCTGAAACTAATATAATGTTGTAAATCAACTAAACCTCAATTTTAAAAGAGTTGTATAAGGAACTTTTTCTTGTAATTGATTCCACTTGCACTTGATTTCTACATTTTATAAGTTGCTAGAGAATTATTATGAGATAAAATGAAAAAGAGTAGATAAATGAATTTTCATTAAAAATATATAATTATCAGAGTGGTATGCATGTAGATATTAATACTTACAGCTAAAGAAGATATGTTCTGAACCTAGTCAAAGCTGCTTTAAATCACTGTACAGTAAGTTGTTGTATCAGAGCATAGCCAGTACTATTTTAATATTTAATTTAGAAAGGTCCAAAGAAGAAAATTATTTTAATATTTTAATAATTACTGTTTTGACAATAATACAGTAATTTTGACACCAAAGTAAGGTTTTTGGTTTAACCATTTGGCTTCACTTCCTATGACCCTGAGAGTGGGTCAGGAATTGAGTAACTGCATAGCTGACCAGTTTTCTAGTACGTACTGAAAAGTACTGAAGAAGGCACTAACAATTATTGTCCCTTAATGGTGGTAAGAGTTCTATTTGCTCAGCAGATCATGTCCTTTGCTATGTACCCCCTTAAAATCCACCAGCCCAGGGGCCTGGGCTGTGCCTTCTCTTTCTACCTGTTAGAATCCTCCCTCCGGGGATGAGGAAGGGGCTCTCCAAGCAACACCTGTCGGGTGGCTGAGGCCATCACGGGGGCAGACGGGATGTACCCACCTGAGAAACACTGAGCCGGGGCTGTCAGGGATGCTGTTCCGGGCCTCCGCATCCACCTTGCTTGGGCTGCCTGGAAACTCAGACCGGAACACTGTGTCATCGGATGATGACAGCCTTTTCTTCACCATTGTGGACTTGTCAATCGCCAAGTCAAGAAATAAACTCAAGGACTCGTTTTTCAACCTCCCCAATAATGTGAAAATCTCTGCGTTTCAGCCTCTCTCAGTTCCTGCATTGCAGGAAGCTACTTCTTCACATGACTCCTAATCTAGCTGAGGCAATTTTTTTTTTTGCAGTCAGTTAATGAGTAACATGTAAGTATGACAAGAGTGGTTTTCATCCTACCCATTTGCTCCGAAGGAGAAATAAACATGTTTGGCAAACTCAGCTTTCAGTTTACTAATAGGAACACCATATAACTCTGGATTTAGGTAGAAAAGTCTATGGAAAAGGAAAAACTTAAGACAACGAGATGCAGAGCCAGGCAGGATCTAAACATTAAAAGTAGGGGTGCTTTCTTTAACCCCTTGAGCCTGATCAACAGGGCAAGGAATGTGGATGTGCTTTATGCCTTTACCATACAGGAAATAACGAGCCCACATTTGGTAAGACACGTAGGAGCCTTAAGGCTGTGCTGCTTGGTCTTTGGGACCAGAAGAGTTCTGGAGTTCTTATGGAAGTGATATGTACAAAGTTCGGGGAGTCTCAACATTCAGGTTGTGTATTTTGCTGGTTATAGGAGGCTGAGCCCTCTACCAAAATGGTGATGACAACAAAGACAAACAAATAAAAAAATCACTAGGAGGCAAGGGCTCAGGCTCCATCCATTGCTTCTGCCTGTCTAACCACAGGTGATCCCAGCCCTGCTGAGCGTGGTATCAGCCATGTGTCTCTCACTAGATTAGAATGAAATCATATAGCAGAATATTCTATGTATTATCATTATTGTTATTTATAACCCTACTAAAAGCAGGAAGGAAAATAAATTTCCTATGTGATGATCTTCAGCTTCTTCAATCATTTAATGTTTATTCACAAGAAAAACATCAGTTTTTCACCAGTGTTACTAGTGGCAGGGAAGGATTTGGTCTGATGTAGCTGTGTTCTCTCTTCTCCTCCTTTTGTGATTAGTCAGTGACATTGGAGAACGACGGGCTTAAGTGAAGTACACAGATTCTGATAGTGGAAGAGAGCAAAGTTTCCTGGGAAATCAAACCTTTAGCCTTGCTCTTGTTAGCACTTTGCTCTAACCAGCTGATAACCAGCCAGGGGCAGGTTTGTATTGCTCCGTGTATAGTAGTGACTCAAAGCACACTTTTGAAATTAGATAAAGTGTATGTTTCAGTGGGATTTTACTGATGCCTAATAAGGTGATCAGTTTATCCCAGTTTGTCCAGGATATTCTTAATTTTAGCCCTGAATGCCCCACATTCTAGGAACCTCTTAGGGTTGGGCCAATCAAGGCAGGTGGTCACCCTGGTTCCAGGTGTTGTCTTGCTGCAGTTGTGATGGTGCATTGCACCCAGCCTCCCTCCTTATCCTTTTCTGATTGTGCAGTACATGTATTTTTCTTTTTCCCCTTATATTTCCCCTTATGTTCCCCTTTTTTGTTGTAATTATGCTGGAAAGATATTAGATAAGCTAAATTATACTAAAGTGTATTAATCGAACCCATTACAACCTAGAGATTATCATACCAAGTGAAGTCAGACAGAAGAAGACAAATATCATATGATATCACTTATATGTGGAATCTAAAAAAAATGATACAAATGAATTTATTTACAAAACAAAGAGACAGACATAGAAAACAAGCTTATGGTTACCAATGGGAAAAGGTGGGGGAAGGATAAATTTAGAATTTGAGATTAACAGATATACATTACTATATATAAAATAGGTAAGCAACCAGGACCTACTGTATAGCACAGGGAACTATATTCAATATCTTGTAATAACCTATAATGGAAGAGTATATCTATCTATCTATCATCTATCTATCTACAAAACTGAATCACTTTGCTGTATGCTTAAAACTAACACAACATTGTAAATCAGCTATACTTCAATCAAAAAAAAATCAGACCCATCACCATACCTCATATAATAGCAACAACCTATAAGGTAGTTTCTGCTGCTTATAAACAAAAAAGTCTAATCAGTACAGATATTATAACTAATGAAACATGTTACTGTTTCCCAGGCAGGTTTAGATTTTAAGTGGGGGCAATGCTTAGCTCAGGAAAAAATGTCTCTGAAGGAGGAAATCCCAGGGTCAGCAGCCAATCTTTGGACATATTTTTCAATAGAGGAGCTTTCTTTTCAACAATATTTTATCAGTAAGGCTCCATGCTAGCTGCAGTGAGTGATACAAAAATATTTTAAGAAATAGGTCCTTGCTCCAAAAATGGAGCTAGGAAGATAAAATATATGGAATTGAAAAGTTAATTAACAGTAAAAGAGGGAAGGGCTTCCCTGGTGGCACAGTGGTTGAGAGGTCACCTGCCAATGCAGGGGACATGGGTTCGTGCCCTGGTCCGGGAGGATCCCGCATGCCGCGGAGCGGCTGGGCCCATGAGCCGTGGCCGCTGGGCCTGTGCATCCGGAGCCTGTGCTCCACAACGGGAGAGGCCACAACAGTGAGAGACCTGCATACCGCAAAAAAAAAAAAAAGAGGGAAGAAGGCAGTCTAGGGGAGGTAGCTTCGAAGTAGTGGAAACAGTATTGACTGAGCTCTTATGTAAGATGTTGAGTTCATTCCTTATCATAAGAAATTGTGCCAGAGATGAGATTTGCTGAAACTCTAGAGCATGGGTCACAAACTCAAATGTCTTCAAGAGCCAGAAGGTAAGGAAAACCGTGAGGCGGGAGGGAGGCATAGAAGTCAGCAGAAAGTGCTAGAAAAAGAGGAACGCTCGTGCCTTCCCTAGAGCTTGCTCGTGCCTTCCCTAGAGCTTGTCAGTGTTAAACTACAGATACTGATGGGAGGGTCTGAAGGCAGGTGTGGCTTTTCCACTGAATTTCATTTCGTGATATGAGATGCCCATGAGCAATCTTTAAAAATTTGCTAGTAGTTAACATCTGGACTTTATGTTCAAACAGGAATAAGGTTATGATGGCACATGGCCACTAAAAGAAAATGTGACTGACTGATTGCTTTATTTAAATGGATGGCAGTTGACTGCTGTGCATCAGTCTACACTTGCAGGCACAGAGCTGCCATTGTTTGACCCCTTTGAGCGTTTAGATGTGGCCTCCGATCAAAGCACTTCGAGCCTTTGCCACAGCTTTCAGTTTTATGTGTGAAAATTAAAACAAAGACCAGGTGATCAAAGAGAAATCACTGGAGTAGGACATTTTTGTCAATATAGCTATAAAAGGAGCAGAGACACTGGCAAAAGAATGAATAATCTATGATAACAACCAGAATACAATGAAAACAAAGGTAGCAGAGACCTTTTATAGCCTTCCATGGAAAGGGAGATTAATAAGCAAGACCAAACAAGACAAAAACTGACAACTAGCAGGCAGCTTTAAGTAAGACCAGCAATGATGGAAACACCTCATTTTTCTTTTTTTTTTTCTTTCTTTTTTTTTTTTTTTTTTGCGGTACACGGGCCTCTCACTGTTATGGCCTCTCCCGTTGCGGAGCACAGGCTCCGGACACGCAGGCTCAGCGGCCATGGGATCCTCACGGACCGGGACACTAACCCGTGTCCCCTGCATCGGCAGGCGGACTCTCAACCACTCTCACCACCAGGGAAGCCCAACACCTCATTTTTCTGATGCTCTCCAATAAGTCACAGTGCTATGTCTTTATAAACAGAGACTGTAGAAGAGTCTGACATAGAGAAGAGAACAAGCAATGTGGGCTCTCCCACATGGTGAGTTCAGTTAACATCTCTGGACTTTTTTCTCTTCTACTACGTGAAGAGATAGTAGGCTAGATCTGGCCTGCTGACATGTTCTGTTTGGCCTCTACCATGTTTTGTAAGTAGAAATTTCCTATACATTTCATAGAAAACATGGTTATCTGGCCTTGCCTGGAAAATCAGACCTGACAAGAGTATGGCAGTAGTTGGCTGGTACTAAGCTGTAGAGGTCCCTTGTGATGGGGCTGACCTCTGTAGTTTGCCTCAGTCTCCAGCCTTCCTCAGTGCCTCACTCTGCTTGCTTTGTTTCACTTACTCTCATAACCTGCATTTGAGTTTGAAAGCCCCAGCCTAGATGATGTTGAAAGTCTTCTCTAGTTCTAGTTTTCTCTCCTTAAACCTGGCTCATTAAAGTTTTCCTGTAAGATTTTTTTCTTTCTTCAATGAAACAAGGTCCATAGTTCCAAGGATTTCATCTTGTGCAATGATGGTAACCTTTGGTTATGAGGAATGGAATATTTCCTGCCATATCAGTAAACAAAGGATGTCACAGTCATCAGCGATTGCAGCCACCACCGATGGTGAGCTGGTGAGCCCTGAGGAAACTCAGGATGTGAAAACACTGGATACTGGCCCCAGATAGCTGAGGTGCATATCAGAGGAATGATTTCAGTGTGCCCAGACTCTAGCACCTTCCCATACACAGAAAAGTGCTAAATTCCTTAACTTGGGATATCTGGTTTTCTTTAATTTACAATAATCTTCTGATGTCCAGACTATCTGCCTTTTATTGCAAAACTTCTATATAACCTAGCTCCTCCCTTTGCCTCCTTGGAACAGTTCTCTCAGGATTACTTGAGGTGCTGCCTTCTGGGCTTGAAGTCCTAAAAATTGCTGCTGCATAAAACTTAACTCTCGACTTTTACGTTGCGCGTGTTTTTTTTTCCAGTCGACAGTTATTACATCCAACCATTCTGAAGTCCACAAATAAGGAACAAATATGCCTACTGGTGTCAGGCTAGATAGGAGATGGGGATTCATGCCTGTATATTCTCCTCCTCCTAGAGCTGTGGGAATTGGATTTTGAGGCACAAGACCAAACTGAAACTACCAGATAAACAGAGCTTGAAAACCAGCTTTCCAAGGAATGGAATATAAATTTCCATTTATAAATAAACTAGATTTCCTCTACAATTAAGTAACATAAATATTTGTGCTTTAAGATTTATCTGATGGATTATGCTTTGTTCAGGCTAGTATTAAAAAAATTAGTTTGTATACTCTACACACATACTGCTGCCATTTGAGCAAAGGAACATATGGCCTGGTGAAGTTACATGGAGATTCAGACTTCATCGTGGAATAGCCGTATATGGCAAACCAGTGTTGGGTGTAATGTGAATTTACCCACATTCCTGGAGTGGGCTGTGTAATGTTGTGGTTTAGGGTGTGGGTTTGGGGGTCAGGTTGCCTGGATCAGAAGGGTGGTTCCATTATTTCCTTGCTGTGTTACTTTGGAAAGGTACTTAACCTTTCCAAGCCTCCGTAAAAATGGTAATGAAAATAGCATCATTAAAAGACTATTGTGAGAACTTGATGATAATGTAAACTTCAAGCATGAAGCCTGTGCATAGCAAGCATTCAGAAAATGCTACTGATGAGGAGGAGGGAAGATTACAATTTGAGCTGGTCATATTTTCTCTAAAGCTGAGTGGATTATTATAATATAATTGAAAGATATGATTTCCTTTTCAGAATGTCACATCAGCTGTGTGTCTGCACGTGGCTTGTGGAAGACTTAACTCCAGCGGGAGAGTGTTGACATTGGTGCTAATGGCCCCACCAAGCAGCCTAGAATACTCCAGTCTAACTAATGGATGATGTCATATCTAAAGTCCCTTCCTCTTGCTTCAAGCTCCTTTATTCTGTGGTTTCTAAGATTGGAGAGGGGTTAGTTCCTCCCCTAAAGTTGTGAGCCCTTCTCTGAGAGGATATAGAGAGACTGACTGTGTTGCCCATGATGGAAAACTATTACTGTCTGCAGTAATAGTTTGGTCATTTTAAAGAAAGTAATAGTAATAGTTTGGTCATTTTAAAGAAAGTTTTGCTCCCAGAAAGATTAGAAAGTTGATTTTGCTGTTCCAGAAAGGTGATCTTGCTGTTCCAGTAAACATGGCCATATCAGACTTAAGGCAATCTTTCTTTTCATGCATTTGGTCTCTGTCATATTAGGGAAAGAAATTTGAAAACCCAAGTTCTCTGACTTGGAGCATCTGCCAACTTCCAGAGTGTAAACACTCCCACCATGGCTGATTTTAAGCTACCAATGTGATGCCACTGAACATGGCTTTAGGAAGAGGTGCTGACCACTAGCTCTTGTGAGCCAGTACAAGCTGACTCCCTCACTCCGCAGTAAACATTTAAATGTTTCAACTTCAGGGCATGGTAAATGTATGAATATGGCCCTAGAGTTACCATATTTAAAAAACTGTGTCCTTTGATTTAAATAGCATTATCATCTGACAAATTGCATAGGAGTTATAGTATATTCTGTCTTGTTTGATTTTACACAAATTGGTAATAATTTCCAGAGAAATATTTATGAACATCATACGATTTTTTAATGCCCCCATAAGGGATTTTTTGGTATTATTTTTAGTGTGGTTAAATAATGTGGTTGATGTGGTTCATAATGTTGTACCATAGGTTTTTTTTTTTTTTTTTTTTTTTTTGCGGTACGCGGGCCTCTCACTGCTGTGGCCCCTCCCGTTGCGGAGCACAGGCTCCGGACGCGCAGGCTCAGCGGCCATGGCTCACGGGCCCAGCCGCTCCGCGGCATGTGGGATCCTCCCGGACCGGGGCACGAACCCGTGTCCCCTGCATCGGCAGGCGGACTCTCAACCACTGCGCCACCAGGGAAGCCCCTACCATAAGGTTTTAAAAACATACTTTTTTGGTTTATAAGACAAAATACACAAAATATAAGGAAGAAAATTTAAAAATCATCTGTAATCCTCAGTTCCCAGAGATAATCACAATGACCATTTCATCATCATCAAAATTATGTTTTACTCTAAAGGAATGTCAACTTGTTTGGTAATCCTGGAAATACATCCAACATTTACTAAACGGATTTTTATTATTTTTAAGGGGCCTTGCACTCAAAGTGAGGAGCAGACAATCTTCTCAGTTCCCTCCCCACAGCTGGAGCACCAGGGGCCAGAGGAGTTGACAGAGGGCCAGAAAAGACATGTTTGGAGAAGTCCATGAAACAGATTTGAGCAAGATTTGTTTGGGAGTTAACATAACACTGGCCAAAATGTTTCTGAGATTAGTCTAGAAACTAAATGGTAGATAATGAGATTCTGAAAGAAATAGGGACCTAAAGATATTTCATGTTATAGATGTATCATTTGTGTTCAGAAGGGTCAGATGACCCACCCAAGGTCACGTGAATAATTAGTGGCAGAGCTGGGGCTGCCCTCCTGGCTCTCTCTTCACTCCTGGCCTGGTAATCTGGCTCCTGTTCCCACCGTGCGGCTCTGTAGAATTCCTCCTCCTGTCACTCACGGGAGAATGAAAACATATGAGGGAGTCTCAGCAACAGCCCATCTGTGTCCACTATTGTCTTTATACAGGACAAGAGAGGAGCACGATTACATAATCTACAGCCTTTCATTTCCACTGCTATTGTGTGAAGTAACAATTTTTCTTTTACTCTTAGGTATTAACTTTTTTGGGCTTTGTCATTAATCATAATATTTAAAAATGTCCCCAGTTCTCTGAATTTTAGGGATTTTCTCCCCATATTTTGCTATTGGATTCCAGGGCTAGTAAATATTTTATTTAAAAACACAGACTCTCCGTGTTTGAATTCTTATGATGCAACTTAATAGCTTCAGTTTTCTAATCTGTAAAATGGGAATAATAGTATTTGCCTAATAGGTTTGTTGGGAAAGTAAATTAGTTAATACTTGCAAAGACTTTGAATATTGTCTGGTACATAATAAGCACTCAGTAAGTTGCTATAATTATTACGAACATTTATAATTATTTTTACCAACATTTATAATAAAATCATAGGGCCTTATAAAAAGTAACTAATTATCTGTTTTTGAAGGTTTTAAAAACAGCCTCAGATACCATGTACGGAATGTAAAGTCCACCTGTTTAAAGTGTATAATTTAGTTTATTTACCGAGTTACACAACCACCACCATCATCTAATTTTAGAACATTTTCCACACTCCAAAAAGAAACCTTGTACCCATTAGCAGTTACTCTCCATCCCCCCACCGCCTCCTTCCTCTGCCCTCAGCAACAGCTAATCTATTAATGTAATTGCTCTATATGAGACATTTCATATCTCAGCTATAGAGAGGGAAAGTACCTATTCTGGGTATTTTATATAAATGGGATCATACTGTATGTGATCTTTTGTGGCTGGCTTCTTTCACGTAGCATGCTGACAGGTTTTGTCCACATTGTAGCGTGCGTCAGTAATTCATTCCATTTTATGACCAAACGGTATTTCATTGTATGGCTATACCACATTGTATTTATCTATTCTTCAGGTGGAGGATATTTGGGTTGTTTCCACTTTTTGGCTTTATGAATAATGCTGCTATGGAAACTTGTGTACAAGTTTCGTGTGGCCATATATTTTCAATTACCTTGGTTGTACACCCAGGAGTAAAATTGCTATGTTTGACTGTTTGAATAACTACCAAACTGTTTTCCAAAGTGGCTGCACCATTTTAACGGTCCAACCAGCAATAGATGGGGGTTCCAATCCCTCCATATGCCTGACAACACTTACTATTTTTTTTTTTGATTATAAACATTCTAGTGGATTTGAAATGGTGTATCATTATCCTTTTGATTTGCATGTTCCTAATGACAAATGATTTTGAGCATTTTTTCTGTGCATTTATATCTCTTATTTGGAGAAGAATCTATTTAATCCTTTGCCCATTTTCAAGTTGGGTCATCTTTTTTATTATTGAGTTGTATCCTTCATATATTCCAGAAATGAGTTCTTTTTCCAAAATATGATTTGCAATACTTTCTCCCATTCTGTAGTTGTCTCTTCACTTTCTTGATGGTGTCCTTTGAAGCACAAAAGTTTTTAATTTTGATAACATCCAATTTATCAATCTTCTTTTATCATTTGTGCTTTTGGTGTCATACTTAAGAAATAATTGCCTAACCCAAGGTCTTCTAAGAGTTTCTTCTAAGAGTTTTAGCATTTACATTAGTGTAAGGTCGTTGATCCACTTTGAGTTAATTCATTTTTTTAAGTTAATTAATTAATTAGTCTGCATTGGGTCTTAGTTGCGGCATGCGGGATCTTTGTTGTGGCATGTGGGCTCTTCGTTGTGGCGCATGGGCTTCACTCTAGTTGTGGCATGTGGGCTCCAGAGCACTCGGGCTCCATAGTTGTGGTGCGCGGGCTTAGTTGCCCTGCGGCACGTGGGATCTTCGTTCCCCGACCAGGGATCAAACCTGCATCCCATGCATTGGAAGGCAGATTCTTAACCACTGGACCACCAGGGAAGTCCCTGAGTTAATTCTTGAGTGTATTATGAGGTAGTGGTCCAACTTCATTCTTTTGCATGTTGTCCTAGCACTTAACTCTTTTGCCAGTTTTCCTAACACTATTGTTGAAAATGAATTGACCATAAATGTTAGGGTTTATTTCTGGCTAACTATTTAACAATATTATTAGAAGCTTATTCACAACTGGTTAATTTGATCACCACTGTTTCTTTTGAAGACATGTGTTTTTATATTTTTCACATAGTCTACATAAGTCCAGGGCCAGGATATTTGGTATTTTCCCTTTATCCTTCTTGGTAACCCTTAAATCATGTTTTTTAGGTGGTTGTTTATTTCACCTGTTTGTAACAGTGGTATAACAAAGAATATTAATAATGATGATTCTCTACAAAATCTTCAGGCATTTAGAAGAGCATGAACTACTATCTCTTAAATACCGGCAAAGAGAAAGAGATTCATTTACTAATATGTTTCTATTTACTGTTGATTACTTCTCTTCAATTTAGCATTCATCTTGTAATTTTTTAAAAAATAGTGACGAATAGTGAGGCTGGGCCGAATTTACAACAGCTGACTGTGATGGTACCGTCTGTGATAGTTTAGTATTAAAAATTTATTTCATGGTATCTTTTAAGATGTGAGTCAGGATATAAGCATGCAATTTATGGAAGAAGAAATGTTCATGGCTAATAAACAAGTGAAAATATTCTCTACTAGTTATAAAAAAATGCAGACGATGACCCAATTGGGAAACAAATTGGCAGAGTTTTTTATAAAGATCACCACATTTGTGATGATGGTTGGTAGGCTTTTTGTTTTGTTTTGTTTTGGTATTTTTAATAACTGAAACAAGACAGACCTAAAACTGCAGCTTCTGGAAGAACCATTTGTTCTTGCCGGTCTCGTATCTCTCCTTGAACTTGACCTTGGCTTCTCACTGGGCCTTGTGTTTGAGAGCAGGGTCTCTGAAGACATCCTTGTTGACAACAATTTTGTCCAAGGGGATATCCACAGACTACCTTGTGGGCACGAGGTGATTATAACTATAAACTTTCATAAAAGACTAGATCTTTGGCCCCTTGGTGATGTTCATCTTGTTCATGGCAGCTGTCACTTTGCAGGGATAGCAGTCGCTTCCAGCCACCAGAGCATGGCTCTAGGGTCGGTCTGAGGTGCCATCATCAGTGTTCTTCACAATGACTTCTTTGCGTCTGGAGTAGCATCCAGCCAGGATCAGAACCACATTCTTGGGTTTCATGAACTTGCCCATTTCAGCAGCACCACTTGGGACTACAGCCGGTGGTAGGCTTCTTAACATGCATGTGTGCAATGCTGGAAATGATTCCATAAAGGAGTTCTCACCCTCATTTTGCAGAGGAGGACGCTGAGGCTCAGCAAGTTTCATGAAGCCATCTCATGTCTCACAGCTTGTACGTCACCAAGCTGAGACTCAAACCTAGGTATAGCTACTGACCAACCCCTCCATAGCCACCGGGAGACTTTAGCCCAGACTGGTTAGAAGTCATGGTGAGATTTCTGGTCAACCAGAGTTTGCATTCTGCCTTATGCACCTGTGAAAACTCTGCAGAGTAAGGTGTGGTTTGGTGATTGGGCTGGGCCATCATGGGGGCTGAAGAAACAGACTGTTTTTCTGAGAAACTGTGTTCCAGTGGTTCTTATTAGGTTTTCAGGGAGGGAGGGTAAAGAGTGGAAGCGAACTTATTTGTTGTGTAATTTCTATATGCCAAGCACTTTATATATAGAAACTTATTTAATCTTCCTCTAATGCTGGAAAACAGGTAATTTCTCACCATTTTGGAGATAAGGAAACCAACCTGAAGAGAAACAGTTTCTTTTCCTAGCTTACACCTTCAGTTAAACAGCAGCAGAGCTGAAATTTAAATGCAAGCGTATAGAATCCAAAGCCATATGTCTTTTCACTATTATACACATTCTCTGCTAAAGGAGAATAGAACACATGGTTCCTAGTCTCTTCAACCTACTTACATATTATATTATGTTTTCTGCATGACTCATACAGTGTTTGCTTTCACGGTATCTGTGTGTACCTACCGCGATGCCTTCAAAAGTCATTCTGGAGAACTTTTATTTATTGCCCCACGTCTGAGCTGAGCCTGAGCACCTTCCCATAAAAGAATCTTTTGCAGATACGATTCTTTGAGGGATGCTTAAGCAATTGTAGTTGGAATTGTAAAGGAATTTTCAAAAAATTCAATACCTCTCCATATACATGGTGCGCTGCTAGTAGCTTTACAAACTTTAAACTAGAAAACACAGTAAAAGCCAAAAAACCAAAAGCCTAATCTACAGTGTCTGTTTACAAGGAAGTCAAAGAAGGTAACCTAAAACCTAACCTATCTTTCTAGATTAAAAGGAACTTAAAACCAAAATTTGGGGCTTCCCTGGTGGCGCAGTGGTTGAGAGTCCGCCTGCCGATGCAGGGGACACGGTTCGTGCTCCGATCCGGGAAGATCCCACATGCCGCGGAGAGGCTGGGCCCGTGAGCATGGCCACTGAGCCTGCGTGTCTGGAGCCTGTGCTCCGCAACGGGAGAGGCCACAACAGTGAGAGGCCCGCGTACCACAAAAAAAAAAAAAAAAGAAACTGCCCGCAATGGGCAACCACAGATCTCCATGTGGAGCCTTTCTGTCCTTGACACACCCAAAAGACATTTTACATAGCAAAGAGGCAACACTCTACTCTCAACTACCTTTTCCAGGTCTGGGACCTGTCACTTACAGTTCTAGGTCTGGATCCATGGGCTTCACTGCTTTCCCCTGGAGCCTACTCTCCTAGGGCATGCGTTGTGCTCGGAATGTCTGCCGGGTGCTCCTCTTTGCTGGCAGGGCCTGTTGTCTTTTCCACATCTTCCAGAGGCCAGCTGATCTTCAAGAAGCTCTGAGGAGTGCCAGGAAGGAACTTTGAGTTTACTCCTGATCTGGTCAATAACAACCCTTTCAGCCAAGTGGCCTGTTCTTCCCTCACAAGTGCTGTATCAGAAGGTTTCGCTTTCAGAGTACGGTCAGAGGGACGGGTCAGCCACACCTGAAACCTATATGTGAAGGTGAGCAATTGACCACAGAGACATTCTATAGGACTGCTAAGGTAATAACTTCTCACCTCAGGAGCTTCATCTTATCTTGAGGCTGCTGTGGGGTTACTTTCATTGACCCCTTATTCACGGTGATCTATGTCTTACTACAATCCTGATGTCCTTCCTCACTTTAGAAGACAGTGAGTATCTGCTACCTCAGAGGTTCCACCCTAATTCTCCCTAAATGGTCCTCAGTTTACGTCCAAAAGTTCACGACTGTACATTATTTAAATTAAACATGCCAAATATAACAACTTTCATATTCATTTGGATTAAACATACCCAACACAACAAATTGGATATTATCAAAATATTGATAAAATATCAATATTTTATCGCCCATGTCTCATCTGTGCTTTCTATAATCAGAATATACTTTTTTTAAAGAACATGTTTTATACTGTATTCATCATAGGAGTTGATCTTTTTTATTCTTCCTTCTTTTTAGCTGTTCCACCATGACACTAATGCAAACACTGAAGTTGCTCATTAACCAGAATAATAAAATGACATGAATATTTTTTTTTTACTCTATTTCAAACAAAAGTCTAATTGGCTGAACTCAAATGTAAATATTTTTAAATATTTAATTCATTTTAATCTAAGACCATTGCAAAACAAACTGTATGTGGGGAGAAGATTTATTTGTATAGGAAATACTAAGATGAAGATTTACATAGAGAAGAAAGACTGCAATTTGCTTGAGTTCAAGACTAGATACTAGAACTAGAGACTTCTATGCATGAGATTATTAAAAATGCACATAACTTTTATTCTCTATCCTCCTTTTCCTACTCTTTCAAGCAGGATGTGCTCTTCTGTCTTGTGTTAGATTGAAGGCATTGATGATCTCAATTAAATTAATGGCTTCTCTGTATCCATACTGTTTGTCTGATAACTTTGGAGTACCTGCCCCTCTAACGTGGGCTGCCTTTGTGGCTTGCTTTGGCCAGTACACTGTGATATTGTGACAGGTTTGAGTCAAGAAGCCGTGCCTGTTTCTGCTTCCCCTTTGGCTTCTCTATGGTCACCATGACAACATGCCTGAATTAGGGGCATGCTCCAGGTGAGACCACGTACAGCAGAGATGAGTCATTCCAGCTTTCACAGACCACTCAGCTCCCAGTTGACCTGCCATCTGACACATGACTGAGCCCAGCCAAAATCTAATTGGTCTAGATCAGTAGAACTAATCACTAGATTAGTGATTAGTTAGATTAAACCACTAGAACTACATGCTAAGCTGTGGATCCATAAATAATAAGTAATTGTTTTGAACCCATATGTTTTGAGATGGTTTGTTATAGAGCAATAGCTAACCGCTTCAGATTCTACATTCATATTATTAATGCGGTAAGATGATAACAGCGCCTCCTAGGAGCAATTTTATTTTAACTGTTGTCAACTGCTTGAGCTACACGAAAGTCACTCTGAGAGGCTTCGGTTTCAGTAAGTGAGCAGGGGGAACTTAGGTAGTGCAGTGGAACCTTCCTGGGATAACAGCTGAATATGTTTCAGAAGCCTCTTGTCATCAGAGATAAGGAAAGGTGGGTAGAGGACATCTTTTACAGATCTTAAAATCGTACTTGGTAGACCTGCACACGGTTGCCACCACGTGCCCCTCCTCCCCAGCCTCCCCTTCAGTCCTCCTATGGAAAGTCCTCCACGGAAAGCCTACAGCAGCACCAGCCGGCTACTCACTTTTGTCAGGTCTGTTCCAGACGCGCTTCTCACCTCTCCCTCGACCGCTCTCCAGGTTTTTGCATTGAATCTAGCAAGCGTTCTTCAGTGTAAGACGAAGCTGGCTTCCAAGCCAGCTCATGCCTGCCGTGTTATGGGCCCTCAGACACGCTAAGGTTTGATGTCTGTGTGCTCCAGTTTTCTTCTCTGCAAAACTGTAATGAGAAAGGGCCCTCGTCAAAGCTCTGTTCTTTGTCTCCGAGGCTTAACCTTACAGTTAGGGAAAGAAATTAGGGAAAAACAGAAGCTATTGCTTTTTGAAAAGTTAGTTCAATGTACTTTTGGCCACTGGTAAAAGATACTTTCTACTGATTTAGAAACTTTGAGTTATGAGCCAAAGCTTTGGCAAATATTAACCCTCATTTTACTGTCCTTATTATTAACAGCCAGATAAATGAAAGTTCAGGAATTTTACATGATGTGAAGGATCCAAAGTCACACACGTGACTGCAGGTGAAGCCATAAATATAGTAACAATTTAATCATCTACTTGGTACTTAAAAAAAAAAATCTACCTCCTACTCTGTATTATGGATATGAAACACAGTCATTCTTAGGCAACTTCTCATAAACCACATGGGTACTATTCAGACATATAAAGGAACTTGAGGCCTTCTATAGGCATCTCATCAACCTGAATGCTTACTATAGACACCTCAGAAACTCAGCTTTTAGGAAAAGGGTAGGAACAGACTACGCAGAGGGGAAGGCTGGTGGGAAAGTTGGGGTGATGTTAGTAACAATAGCAGTATCTTAGCAATGGTATATTCTGTTATAACGAGTTCCAAGCTAGGAGACTTTATCCCCCTTGTCCTCAGATGTCTCATCTGTAAAATGTGGGCTTGGAGTAAATCAGTGCTTTCCTATGGACACTTTTTTTACCGAGTCCAAGCTCACTCTGCTCACCACACGACAGGCCAATAAATCGGGAGACGAGGTGTTGAGGCAAGGAATACAACTTTATTCAGAAAGCCGGGCGTCCATGAAGATGCTGGACTAATATCCTAGTGTATCATCTTATCAGGGTCTGGATGCTAGTTTCTTTTATAGAACAGAGAGGGGGAGGAGGTGAGGAAGTAAAGTAAAAAGGCCATAAGTCTTGCAAAACAACTCATGGTTTGGCCAGCCTCAGGGAGGGGATACGTTAATTTCTTCTTTCTTGAAGCCATTCACAGGTGGGCAGGGTCAAAATATTTCCCTGTGAGTTGAACAAAGGCACTTTAGTTTAACATTTAGGTAGAGGGGCAGGGTTACCCAAGGGAGGCCATTATGTATGCCAATAGCTATAGACAACATCATTTTAGTGATTATAGTAGCAAAAGTAACTGAGAGCAAAGATTAAAGTAAAAGAAACAGATCCAAAAAAAAAAAAAAGAAAGAAACAGATCCAACATGGTGTCAGATTTTGTTCTTCCCTGTTACACTTTCTCCAGCCTGTATGAAAGTTGGGAAATGCTGGGTACAAGTTCCATTCCTTAGAGAGCTTTGTGAGGACCTACATTTAAGAAATCTGTTAAACTTTATTTTTTTAAATTTTATTTATTATTATTATTTTTGTGGTACGCGGGCCTCTCACTGTTGTGGCCTCTCCCGTTGCAGAGCATAGGCTCCGGACGCGCAGGCTCAGCGGCCACGGCTCACAGGCCCAGCTGCTACGCGGCATGTGGGATCTTCCTGGACCAGGGCACGAACCCGTGTCCCCTGCGTCAGCAGGCGGACTCTCAACCACTGGACCACCAGGGAAGCCCTTATTTATTATTTTTTAAGATTGAAGTATAGTCAATTTAGTGTTTCAGGTGTGCATCAAAGTGATTCACTTACACATACATATATATCTATATCTTTTTTCAGATTATTTTCCATTATAGGTTACAAGATATTGATTATAGTTCCCTATGCTATACAATAGGTCCTTGTTGTAAGAAATTTGTTAAACTTTATTAACTCAGGCTTAATAGAGATCCCGGAAACCTGTGAACACCTTAGAAGAACCTCATTTTGGAAATGTGGAGACAGGTGATTATTAAGATTTCCTTTGACTGTAAAGACATCTGAGCTAATGGAAAGATTTTAGTTCTGTTGTAATTTACTGCAGAGTCCACTTTTACCAAGGAATGAAATAGGGAAGAAAAATCATATTTTGTTAATTGTCTACTCTGTTGGGCACTTAGATATTTTAAATATTCCTCAATTTATTCCTTGCAATAACCATAGGGAGTATTATTATTCTCAGCTTATCAATATTGTTCTCTAAGTGATATTCAGCCTTATGGCTCTAAATTCTGTTTGTATGCTGATGACTATCAAATCTTATAATCTCCTCCTAACTTTTCCCATATTAAATAATGATCTCAGACTTACTGTTAGCAAACCAGAATCTTAAAGTCACAGCTCTCCTCCAAACCTTGCTTGTCCCATTTTACCCTAAGTAAGTTGCTTCCCCACCCATCTGGTTGATCAGACAGCAATTTAGGTGTTGTTGATTTCTCTCACCCCTTCACTCCCCACAAGCACTCCACCAGCAACTCTGATTGGCCATACTTTCAGAGCACATCTAGAATTTGACCACTTCTCTCCATTTCACTCTTATCTCTAATCCAGCTATCATCATCCCTTATCTAGATGACTGCAGCAGTATTGCAATTGTTCTCTCTTCTTCCACTGTGCTCCTCTACCAACAGGAACCAAGATGATCTTAAAAAAGAAAGAAAAAGAAACAGTATTGATTTCCTCCTTAAAACGTTCTGATGATTTCCCATTTTATGTGAGAAAAGCAATCTATATTGCAATCTAGGGACTTTCCTGGTGGTCCAGTGGTTAAGACTTCACCTTCCAATGCAGGAGGTGCAGGTTTGACCCCTAGTCAGCTAAGATCCCACATGCCTTGTGGCCAAAAAACCAGAACATAAAACAGAAGAAATATTGTAACAAATTCAATAAAGACTTTAAAAATGGTCCACATCCAACAAAACGAAACAACTTTAAATTGCAATGTATGGTCCTGATCGGGTCTTTGCTCACGTCTTCAACCTCATTTGGCTGACGCTTCCCTCAGCTGTCTTTCTTCTTGATCTGCAACATAGCAGATGTTCCTACCCCAGGACTTTGGCACTTGCTCTATCCTCTGCCTAGACAGCTGTATCTCCAGCTCTTCTTGTCATCATTCACTCCTGGTCCAAATGACACCTCTTCAGGGATGCCTCCCCTGACCACCCTGTCAAAAATAATCCTACCTTGTGTAGAAACTGTCACATCACTCTGCTCTATTTTTTCAAAGAGTTGCCACTCTCTCATTATTTTGTTGATTTACATGTTTCTCTCAAGTAGAATGCAAGTCCATGAGATTTCTATCTTGTCTGTTTTGGTCAACCCTGTATATCTACGTTAGTAGGTATCAGTGCCTGCTATATATCATTACTCAGTAGGTATTTGCAGGATTAATAAAAGAAATACGTTGTCTTGGTCAGCTTTCCAGCTTTTTTTCTGTTCAGTACACATTTAAAAATACTTAAACACGTGTAAGGCTACGTACATGTCCCCGAGCAGATTTCAAACAAATGTACTCTTCAGAAAAATTCTGAAATGAGATTATCGTCACACAGGGTTTTTTAATGGGAAGAAACTCTGGAAATAAAAAAGGATAAACTGTTAAAGAAGTTAAACACTTTTGCATAGAGGCAGTGGGAGTTAGGACAGAATAAACTGATGATTCTGGTATATTTTTGAAGTCATGGTTTTTTGGGAAAGGGCAGAGATATGAGCTACAAATGGTTAAATACAGCTTTCAGGAATTTGTCACATAATTCTTTCTTAGTCCATCACTCATTGCTGGTGAAGCCACTACTCACAGTGGATTTCCTTCTTCAAAACATTTGCACTCAGAAAGGAAGATGCTAAGGGAAAAACAAGCCCTAGATCTGCCTTCCCCAAGACCCACTCAGAGCAAGACTATTACAGCTAAAATAAATTCAAGGAGAAAGTGTCACACTGATGCTGAGTATTGATTTTGGTGTGTTATACCCTTCTTCTAAAAGTTGGGGCGATGTGGAGGAGAGAGATAAAAGGGAAAATGAATATACTGTTTACTCAAAGGGAAATATACATGGAAAGCTCCATCTTCAGAATCCTGGCACCATCTAGTGGTTAATGAATCCCGTTTTAGAGACCAGTCATTTTCTTAAATGGTAGTTCTCAGACTTCCCTGGTATGTCTCAGAATCATACAGTGAACTCACGCAAATACTCCACTCCTATAGATGTTGATTCTCTAGGTTCGATGTGGGTCTTGGGCATGAGAGTTTTTAAAAACAAGTTACCCAGGTGATTCTACTTTAGCTGATGGTTTTAAAACTACCTTTTTGGAAATAGCCGCTTGTTTGTATGACTTTCCCTCTCCTTTCCTTTCTCTCTTGTAAGAAGTATTTATACAGGATATTTTACACGATAAGATCAAAGTGAATTTTGAGCAATACTGTTGTGAAATTTTGAGGATTTTGTGACATATTCAAATCAAACCAGAGTTGAGAAGTTGTGTGTGTATGGGGGTTGGGGTAGGGTGGCCCCAAACCAGCGTGGCTAATAATTGCTCTGGTCAGCCAATAGCCAACTAAATGGGACAGATGTCATTTGTAACCTATTTTCAAGGGTCCTCTTCAATTGTCCATCATCTTCTGTCCTATTGATTTTAATAATTAAAACTTTTTACCCTCTCATTTTGAAGGTTTAAATCATCTTAGATTTACAAAACATTTGCAAACATACCAAAAATTTTCATAATCTTTCATCCAGTTTCCCCAAGTGATAATACCTTACAAAAGCACACCACAATGATCAAAATCAGCAAACTAACATTGATACAATACTATTACCTGGCACATAGACTTCATTTGAATTTTTCAGTTGTTCCACTAATGCTCTTTTCTTGGTCTGCAATTCAATCCAGATTCTCATGTTGTATTTAATTAATGTCTCCTTAGTCTACAATCTGTGATGCCCCTTAGTCTTTCATTAAACTTGATTTGACCCTTTGAAAAATACTGAACAGTTATTTTTAGAATATCAATTTGTGTTTTTAAAAAATTTTACCTTATTGAGGTATAGTTGATTTACAATATTAGTTTCAGGTGTACAACATAGTGATTCAAAAATTTTATAGATTATACTCCATTTTTAGTTATTATAAAATATTGGCTATATCCCCTGTGCTGTACAATATATCCTTGTAGCTTATTTATACATAGCAGTTTGTACCTCTTAATCCCCTACCCCTATGTCTTGAAGATATACCACATCTTCTTTATCCATTTGTGCTGATGGACATTTAGGTTGCGTCCGTATCTTGGCAAATATAAATAATGCTGCTATGAACATTGGGGTTCATCTTTTCGGGTGTTTTTGTTTTCTTCAGATATACGCCCAGGAGTGAAATTGCTTGACCACATGGTAGTTCTATTTTTAGTTTTTTGAGGGAACTCCATTGGCTGCACCAATTTACATTCCCACCAACAGTGTAGGAGGGTTCCCTTTTCTCCACATTGTCTCTAACATTATTATTTATGGTCTCTTTGATGACAGCCATTCTGACAAGTGTGAGGCAAAGTCTCATTGTGGTTTTGATTTGCATTTCTCTGATGATGAACAATGTTGAGCATCTTTTCACGTGCCTGTTGGTCATCTGTATGTCTTTTTTGGAATTATGTCTATTCAGGTGTTCTACCCATTTTTAAATTGGGTCATTTTTTGATATTGAATTGTATCAGCTGCTTATATGTATTTTAAATAAATTTATTTATTTTATTTATGGCTGCGTTGTGTCTTTGTTGCTGTGCACGGGCTTTCTCTAGTTGTGGCAAGTGGGGGCTACTCTTCCTTGCAGTGCGTGGGCTTCTCATTGCGGTGGCTTCTCTTGTTGTGGAGCACGGGCTCTAGGCACACGGGCTTCAGTAGTTGTGGCTTGTGGGCTCTAGAGTGCATGCTCAGTAGTTGTGTTGCACAGGCTTAGTTGCTCAGCAGCATGTGCGATCTTCCTGGACCAGGGATTGAACCCGTGTCCCCTGTATTGGCAGGCGGATTATTAACCACTGCACCGCCAGGGAAGTACCTGCTTATATATTTTGGATATTAACCCCTATTGATCCTATTATTTGCAGATATTTTCTCCTATTCAGTAAGTTGTCTTTTCATTTTGTCAATAGTTTCCCCTGCTGTGCAAAAGCTTTTAAGTTTAATTAGGTCCCATTTATTTATTTTTGCTTTTGTTTCCTCTTGACTAAGTTCAGGTTATCCATTTTTGGCAAGAAGTGATGTTTGAGTTCTTCTCTGCACTCAATCATGAAACACATGATGTCAATTTATCCCATTACTGATTCATGAGAATCTGGGATTTGCACAACCACCTTGGGAGCTCCTGGAATTTCCCAGGAGACCTTTGATATAAGGCTTCCTAAGACTTCCCAAGGAAATGGACCTTCAGATATGACCTTAGACATGGAACAGCAGCGACAGTGGCACATTGATTCACATTTGGTTGGCTGCCCTGTGATTTCACCTGTGGCTGTACTGGACAATTCCATGCAGGCTTCCACTAATTTTAAGGTGACATTGTCTCCCATTAAGTGCTTCACCTAATGCCTCGGGGTTTTCTTTGGTGTTACACATGTTGTGAGGAACTTTCTAGGCCATGGTATGTGCCCAGCATGGAAGCACAGGGAGGCTAACACCTTTGGGAGCAACCCTAGCTGGTGGGATAGTGGCTTCATTATAAAGGGTTTTGAAAGGCAGGCTCAGAATTTTATCCCCCAGACAGAAGTGTTTAAACGAAGCGTGATAGCAGGGAGAATTTTAATTTGGATCCTCGATACTTTGGTGGCAACACGGAGATTAGATTGGTACAGGAAGTAAATGCGGGCAGACACAGATACCAGGAGTCAGTTAGAGTTGTCCTGATTAGAAATAAATTGGGCCTAAATTTGGCAGCAAAGTGCTGTAGAAATTTAAAGTTGGAGACATGATAGTAACCTAAAATACACCAGCCAGTTTCCTTACTCATTTGTTATGTTACGTAACAAAACAAGAGGTAACTGAGATGGGCTGTGGGTACTAGTCTCAGTTATCTCTTGCTGCAAAACAACACTTCCTCAAATTTAGTGGCTTAAATCAAAAACTTATTTGTTCAAAAAGTTGGGCTGGGCTCAGCTAGTCAATTCTTTTGCTGCTCTTACCTGGGGTATACTCAAGAAGTCTTCTGAGGGCTTGTTAGTACAGATGACTCGTGAACAACATGGATTTGAAGTACGGGGGTCCACTAACACGTGGATATTTTCTGTAGTAAATTCTATGGTACTACGTGTCCGAGGTTGGTTAAACCTAGGATGTGAAGGAACCTCGGCTGCAGAGGAACAGTGTATGTGGAGCACTGATTTTAAATTATACGTGGATTTTCAAGTGCGTGGAGCCTCGGTACCCCTAACCCTCGCATCATTCAAGGATCAACTGTACGTTAGTCAGGATTCTCCAGATAAACAGAACCAATAGGATATATATAAACATACTGGAGGAGATTTAACATAGGAATTGGCTTACAGCCATGGAGGCCGAGAAGTCCCACAATCTGCTACCCGCAGGCTGAAGAACCTGGCAAGCCAGTGGTATAATTCAATCTGAGTCTGAAGGCTGAGGGCAGGAGAAGATGGGTGTCCTAGTTCAAACAGAGAAAGAATTTGCCCTTCCTTTGCCTTTAAGTTCCAACGGGTTGGAGGATGCCCGCCCGCGTTGGTGAGCTCAGATCTCTTCAGTCTACTGAATCAAATGCTAATCTCTTCCAGAACTGCCCTCATAGACACAGCCAGAAATAATGTTTTACCAGCTCTCTGGGCATCTCTTAGGCCAGTTGAGTTGACATGTACATTAATCATTCTTACCGAAGCAGGTTTGTTTTGCCCGATGCACAGCACGCCAAAATGCTGAGACAGTGAGGTTTGCAGCAGGGACTGGGTTTATTCAAAAGGCAGCCAAGTAGGGAGACCAAACAAATCTTAAATATGCCACCCCGAGGGTATTTATGTGATAAAGCAACGGGGTATTCATGGGCTGGATCTGAGGCGCGGGGAGCGCTGATTGGAAAAACGTGCCGTAATTGCCATTCTGCGCAGGCGTTAAGTCAGCTCCACCCCTCTGCACGTTCAAACGGGCACGGAGCAGACACCGGCGCAGGCTCAGTTGGAGGTTAGGAGGTCCTATCCAGTTTTAACCAGCTCAGCTCGAATTAGACACAGCTGGCTGCACGTTCCTGGAGCGTGAGGCAAGCAAACGTCTTACTGCTTAGGTTATGTGCTACTTAAAGGACATGCAAGTTTTAAAATGACCTTGAGTAGTGAAGACAGGAGAAATGGATTTCACTCAACCAGGATTTCCCCATCACAGTCAGGGACTTCAGACGAGAGGGCTTGTCTTTGCTCCACACGACATCCTCCTCCAGCAGGTGGGCTCAAATGGAATCTCCCGTGGAATCAGCAGGTACAGGAGAATGAGAGCAATGTTACAAGGCCTCTAGAAGCCTGAGCTCAGAGTCACAGTGTCACTTCTGCCTACTTCTATTGGTCAAAGCAGTCACAAGCTGACTCAGTCTCTCATTGTGAGGAGAGAGACCCCCATCTTTTTTTTTTTTTTTTTTTTTGGTGATACGCGGGCTTCTCACCGCTGTGGCCTCTCCCGTTGCGGAGCACAGGCTCCGTACGTGCAGGCCCAGCAGCCATGGTTCACGGGCCCAGCCGCCCCGCGGCATGTGGGATCCTCCCGGACCGGGGCACGAACCCGTGTCCCCTGCATCGGCAGGCGGACTCTCAACCACTGCGCCACCAGGGAAGCCCGAGACTCCCACCTGAAGGAGCTAAAATAACTTAAAACCACTTTTAATTTAATCTAGCATATTTTAGTAGCCATTGAAATGAATTTTGGGTGTCATTTCCTCTTATATGTGGATTTGGTTTTAAAACTAGAATTCATATTAGTCATGTTCTGGCACAAATCATTTCTACTCTTTTTTACTAATACCTTGGCAAATATTCCAACGCCTCTATTCTTTTTTCCTTTTTTTTTTTTTTTGGCGGTACGCGGGCCTCTCACTGTTGTGGCCTCTCCCATTGCGGAGCACAGGCTCCGGACGCGCAGGCTCAGCGGCCGTGGCTCACGGGCCTAGCTGCACCGCGCGTGGCATGTGGGATCTTCCCGGAGTTCGTGCCCCTGAATCGGCAGGCGGACTCTCAACCACTGCACCAGCAGGGAAGCCCTCAATGCCTCTATTCGTGTTCCTGATAAATATTTTAAGCCAGGACCCTTGAAATCTCTCATAGGTTTAGGTAAACTTGTGTAACGTGAAAGATGTAGGGAAAATTCTTAGATTCTCAGAATAAATATTTTCCAGATTCACTGGAATCAATTACTGTCTTTTAAAAACTAGAGCAAATGTACTTCAAATGAGTTGTTTTTTAGACTATTTGTGTGTGTGTGTGTGTGTGAATTGGGTTTGTTTTTTTTTTAAGGAGGAAGAAAAGGATATTTTGTTTTCAGAATATGGCATCAATATTTATGGGAATGTTTTGATAATTGCTCTAATAAACATCTTCATAACAGAATGAAAATGTTTTAAATGCAGGGAGTTTTAAGAAGCACTAGTAATACTCCAATAAAGATGTTAAAAAAAAAAGTCGAGGAGGAACTAGCTGTTGAGGCCTAAAAAAAGAGCTGTCAGAAGTAATAAGAGAATTGGAAGATTATCATATCAAGAAAATGCAAAAGAAAAAAGTTTAAAAAAAAGCACTAGTAAAAATTTCAGTATCTTTTTTTTCATTGTTGTTTTTTGCGGTACGTGGGCCTCCCACTGTTGTGGCCTCTCCCGTTGCGGAGCACAGGCTCCAGACACACAGGCTCAGCCGCTCCGCGGCATGTGGGATTACCGGATCGGGGTACGAACCCGTGACTCCTGCAGCGGCAGGCGGACTCTCAACCACTGCGCCACCAGGGAAGCCAAAATTTCAGTATCTTAAATATCGGAATTAGCTGGTAACAATGGTTTAGTAACTTATAAGCTTTCATAAAGCGAGAGTTCACCGTAATGGCAATATCTAAAACTTGCAAAGAGAATTTTTGATCACCCGTGTTTAAAAGAGGCAGAAATAGCATGCAGATGTCTTTTTATGCAAGGACATTTTGGTTAAATATCAAACAGTGTGTGAAAAGGTGTGGTAAAATCTGACCCCTTACAGAGGAGCTGCCTTCACAACCACGGGGCTCTGGAGGGAGAACCCCACAGGCGGAGAAAGAAAGACTGTGCTGAAGACACGAGGCAGAACCAGCCTAGATCAAAACCTTTTCAGAAGGCCAACGTTTATTTTCTTTTGAACTAGGATCCCTGGCTCAGTTCTGGGCATTTCTTTCCAAACCTGCTCTTCTGGCGTATCTCACAGGGTGCTTTTTTACTATTCTGCTTCTCTGCTCAGACAGCTGCTTCTTGACAGTTGACTTCAAGCTGTTTCAAAAGGTCATCTTAGTCACTGTTTCCTCTTTGGACTAAAGCTCTTGTATTCTAACCCTGGGATCCATGTGTTTTCCTCAGAGCGCTTGTTTGTTTAGATGCTCCTGAAACAATAACAAAAAAGGGGTAGTTTTCTATGGCAGTGACAGTGAACACACTGTTGCCACAAGTGAAAACAAAGACGAATCTCACCAGTGTAACTTGGAGTGAAAGGAACCGGACACAAAAGAGTATACACTGTATGAATCCATTTACGTAAAATGAGAATATAGGCAAAGTTCATCTATAGTCTGAGCAGAATAGGGGTTACACAGTGGGGCTTTTGGGGTGCCTCGCTAGGTACTGGTTACATTGGTGGGCTTGCTTTGTGAAAATTTGTTGTGCATTTGTTGTGCATTTATGATTTTTGCACTTTGCTATTTCTTTGTTACCGTTCTTTAAAAAATAGAACACTAAAGGAAAAATGGTTCTCATTGACTCTCAAGGGAAATCTGAGATTGGGTATCTCTAGTGGTTTGTCAAGGAAAGAATCCTTAAGTTGGCAACATTTATTTATTTTTTCAGACCCACTTTATTGCAGTGTTGATTTTGATTTTATTGGGTTTTGGTCTCCATCTAAACCACACTTAGGAGGTCAAACATCCAGTAAATCAGTGGCAATCAGAAACAATGAAAACAATACAAAGCAAAGCAAAATACAGCATGATTAGTATTGCAGTGCCGTAGGACTGTATTTTATTGAAAGAAGAATCGCCACGCTCCACTAAGCCAAGAAGCCCTAAGAGGAAACTGAAAACTAAACATTGATATCACGGAAGCCAATGTTATCTAGACAACCACTCTTTTTGTTCCCCCCCTGAAAACATAATCTAAGACGATGCCATTTGATATTTCTTGGTTGATTCTGTTCAGCAGAGAGGTGTATATTCTTTCTTGAAAGGGAAAGGGAAAAGGAAGTCATATATACTGATAAAACTAATGAAATACTTCATACTTGCCAAAATTCACATTTAAATATTATTTATACGTCCTTTTATTGTTTTCTAGAACAGTACTGACTGCTCCCACAGTTGCTGCCTCTTCCAGGACATTTGTGGATTGTAATAGAATGTTGGACATAATGCCTGAATTCACTGTTCCCTCCTACTAGTAGAAAGAGTGGAAATAATATCAATGACACTGTCCTTAAGAGTCTATCCCCTGCATATCTGGGGTGTTACTTTCAAGCTGGAAATTGGAGGATGAAAAATAAATTAGCAATTTCAATTGCTGCTGTTGTATCAGGGATACAACTGTGATGGGTGGAAATATAATTCATCCCTGGGATCCAGAATTTAAGGTAAAATGAATGCTTTATCCTATCTTGTGAGACTGGTCCACAGGTTGAGGGATTGAATTTAGTTCAATAAACTTTTATTGAGTGGCAGTTACTGTATAAAACATTAGGGATAAAGCCAGAATTGTGGGAGAGATAAACGTATACATAAAAAATTATAACACAATATAAGTGCCATTATATAGAAATTTAGGAATGGCTTCATTCACACAGAAAAAAGTGACTATCCTGGTGCTACAGATGCTATAGAGGAAGATCTTAAGAGCACCGGGAATTTAACAGGTAGACAAGGTGGGGAGGACTTTATAAGTAGTAGGAAAAGCACAGAGGCTTGAATTTCCATGCAGTGAGCAGTAAATGATGAAAAGTCTGTTATGTTAGGGGCTGGGGGAAATGGGAGGCTGGGAATGGAGCAGGAAACCTAGGCTAGAGACAGGTTTGGGGGCTTGGATGCCCTGGGAAGGAGTTTGGATTTTACCTAAAGAGCAGCAGAAGGATTGTAAGAAGAGGAGAAGCATGATCCTCCCTGTGTTTTAGGAAGATAAGGTCAGCAATGATACGGGTGGTGGGTTATAGAGGGGAAAGCAGACAAGGAGGTCAGTTAGGAACTGTTGGAATAATCAAAACTCTGAACTAGACTAAGGAAGCAACTTCTTGGAAGGCAGAATTCATCCTCTATTTAAATGTCATTGCACACAGTTGATGGAATACTATAAAAGCATGAAAACAACAGTGTTGACTTATTAATATAGAAAGATGTCCAAAAGATATTGTTGAATAAAAAAGTTTACAAAAACATGAGCAATAAGATTCTGAATCTATGTATGTATGTATCTATCCGTCCTTCTACATAAAAACAAAATGAAAGATTATATAGAATATACTAAAATGTTACCAATACTCTTTACTTGCTAGTAGGCTTTCAAGGAATTTGGGAAAAAGCAACTCAGATGCCCAGTTAAGAATTTAGTACGTAGAAGCTTAGAAAAATGTTCTTATTCACTGAAACCTGGTGGATGGTCTGGCATTTCAAGAGGAGGGGGGGATATGCAGAACCAAGAGGAGTATAAAGAGGGGTCAAAAGATAACAAACAGAAATAAAAAATAAAAATATGAGGACAGGGCTTCCCTGGTGACGCAGTGGTTGAGAGTATGCCTGCCGATGCAGGGGACACGGTCCCGGTCCGGGAGGATCCCACATGCCACGGAGCGGCTGGGCCCGTGAGCCATGGCCGCTGAGCCTGTGCGTCCGGAGCCTGTACTCCGCAATGGGAGAGGCCACAACAGTGAGAGGCCCGTGTACCACAAAAAAAAAAAAAAAATATGAGGACACAATATAGAAATGGGAACTGAGAAGAGAAGGCATGGGAACAATTTTATCTAAAGTGTGTGTTAAAGTTTACCTCTGGATGTGTTTCAAATTGTTTCTTATTGTCAAGAGTCTAGGATGTTGCTCTTTGAAGATGGTGGTGGTGGTTTGAATGGTTTCTTAGGGACACTTCCAGCTCTATGATTCCTTGTATCATCTGGTTCCACTGTACCAGTGTGTGAAGGGAACTAACAGTATTATTGTAAGTATTCTTTCCTGACTTTTTCACAAGACAGAATTTGCCACAGATGCAAGATTGAATTGATGCTTTTGGATAATATAATTTACATGCAATTGTCTGGGACCAAACTGGCTTTACTAATTCAGAATAAAACCTCATAGAAGGGTTGGGGTTTGAAGAGGTAGCCAAGGAAAGGAGGAGTTTAGAATTGAAACAGAAGAAAAGGAAAAGAATCACTGAGGTTAATTTGCAGAAGGATAAATATATTTATGATGAAAGAGGTCAATAGTCATGGTACCGTTTGCTATTTCAGTGTTATAAGAAAATGAGGTTCAAAGGAAGAGGCTCAAAGGGTTCCATGATTTTTAATGTTAAGCCAATCAGCAAATGTTAAGCAATGTTAAGCCAATCAGCAAAGTCCCTCTTGGGTTTGTACTATGCCCTTGTGAGGATCACCTCTTGAAAGTGCTCATCCTCCTGGGTCTTAGGACCATCCAAGCTCACCTTCTTTTCTTCTTTACACCCAGGCATTGGTTGCTTGATTTACATATTGATTTTCACCACTCATTCTTTCAACAGTGCTTCTCTCTGGTTATTTAACTTCTTTTTGCTTCTGTTCCTTCATTTTTTTTTTTTTTTTTTTTTTGTCGATATGTGGGCCTCTCACTGCTGTGGCCTCTCCCGTTGCGGATCACAGGCTCCGGACGCGCAGGCTCAGCGGCCATGGCTCACGGGACCAGCCGCTCCGCGGCATGTGGGATCTTCCCGGGCCGGGGCACGAACCTGCGTCCCCTGCATCGGCAGGCGGACTCTCAACCACTGCGCCACCAGGGGAGCCCTGTTCCTTCATTTTTAAAGGAATAGAGTAATCCTAGATTGTTAAAAGATATTTAAAAATCATGGAACCCTTTGAGCAGATAAACTTAGAGATTTTCTGGCTGAAGTTGGGGTGGAAAGGCAGAGCTCCATCTGGCTCTTCTTACTCTCCCAGCGCTCTCTAAAGGGGCTCCACAGAACCCAGTTTGAAAACCACTGACCTGACTCTGTACTTCCCAGAGTCAGGAGAGATTACTGGGGCCTGGAGTATCTTAAGGACAGTAAAGACCCTGTTGAGATGATATTTTGCTTTTCCCATAACATTTTCAGCTGGATTTCTTAAAAAGAACAATTTGTGTTACTGTGGTCATCTAATGGTTGGGCCCCCAGGGTCAGTTTTTGTGTTAGAGAAAATGAAATAGAGTTATCAGAATCAGGAAGACTGTTTCCTTATCTGCCGCTGTCTTGCTGAATGGCCTTTTGAAAATTGCTCAGGATCGCCCTTTATTTCCCCCTCACTTTTCCATAAAGGTGCTGTGAAGACCTCCGACTGGGATGTACACCACTTTGAAGTTCTCGGAGAAAAGAGGGAGCTGGTATATGTCTTTCAAAGTGGTATCTTTGTACCTGATTGAGTGGAGGAGATTTGAACTCTTCTGGACCTTGATGTCTCTGAGTGTCTCCTTGTCTGGTAGAAAACTCTTAGCTACTTCCCCTCTAAGGGCTTGAGTAAAGAGAATTGGTATTGCATCTTTTGTGGAAAACATTCTCTGCTGCCATTTTGGTCCTCCCCTCTGAACATATTGAATGAAAGGAGTGTAGAAGTGTCCTCCTTTAAGGAAAAGAATCATCTCATTGTTCTGTTGCTATATCAGAGATGCAAGCCGTTTCCAACGGATGGCCCTTCCTTGACCCTCCAAGGCTGCTGGTTAGCACAGACTGCAGAGATCTTGGAGGAACACTTTAAGGGATTGATTTGCGGCAGCAGAAACCTCTTATGTCTACAACCTAACTGACCTTTCTTGGGATTCACTCAAAAGCTGTATCTGGGAGTTCTGTTTTATAGCTTTTGAAGTAATATATCTTCATTAGGACTTAGAAGTAACTATATTTTTCTGAAGTTCTAAGAAGGAAGCAATTTGTCCTGAACACAGTGGATTTGATCTTTAGAGAGAGGTGAACAGCTAACTTTTTTTCAGCAGAAGCTAAGGATGATGAATGAATTGTGCAGTGCTAAGAAGGCATCTTCACAGCAGAGAGGGTTATCTTCGGAAGGATTTTAAATCAACACACACATAGTTACCTGGCTAAGAAGCCCTTGCTTGTCTCTGAGTGGTGACTTTTTCATAGGAGAGTTCAGAAGACAAAAACCCCAACGTTGTATATTGCAAGCCTGAAAGAGTCAGTATCCAAATTGTCAAAGGAATATATCTTGCAAATTATAATTCCTTAGGGTCTTTGTCAAAAGGGTAAGCCCTCCTCACCAGTCTGGTACACTCTATATAAGATATATGAGTTTTTCCACTCTGGAGGTGTGCTGTTAAGTGAAGGCATGCACGATTATTGCCTTCTCCTTTATATGGGTCTTTTTATATTTAGACACTCCTGGTATATATGGGCATTGCCATCTAGTGAGAGTGGGGTGTTGGTGGCAAGATTTGTTAAGATGAAGTTTTACTTACCGCCCGAAATAGAGGTTTGGTTGGTGTATTAGTATGGAATTTGAGTCATATTACTATTTTGATTAATTGCAAAGGTTTACATTTTTGTTTCTGTAGAATTTTTCTGGTCTAGCCATTAGTCCATTTGATGCTAGTCTTTGTACAAATGAAAAAACACACCCAATCCCTTACAACCCCCCAAACCAAGAAAAGTATACAGGTGTATAGCACTTCTGTGGAGTGAGAAAACATGATTCCTTTTATAATGGTCTGATTTATAACCTGATTTCATGGAAATGTTAAAAATGGCCTATATTTGTGGCTGCACACTTTTCTATGTACTTGATGTACATTATGTTATTTAATCCTTTAAACAACTCTACGTGACGGATACTATTATTACTTCGTTCTTCGGAAGAGGAAACGAAGGCAGGGAGAACACAAGTAATTTGCTCAAGATTGCCCAGGTAGTGTGGCGGAGCTGGTGTTCAAACCCAACCCTCATAGTTCACTGGCCACACTCTGGACGGGTGCTCTCTGCTGCTGCCTTAGCCAGAAGGAAATCACAGCATGGCCTGTGATTATTGAACATCTACTACAGTGTGGATTGACGGGAACAGAGGCACAAAAATGTCCTATAAAGTTCCTAGTGCTAGGCTTGGGATAATATATCCATTTGGGAAGATGGCATACATACCCGTGTGACTTAAAGCCAGATAAGTACAGGCTAAGTCTAAATTAATCATACTCCAGAGTGTGTAATTTAGAATCATTCAAATGTAAAAAAAATTGGAAGATTTCAGAGAGTTGAATAAAGACGAGTTAAAACTAGCTTTCTGGTACAGAAAGACCTAGGAAAAACACGTGGGTGAAGAAAACGATAGATACTCGCTGTGGAATCCACAGAATTATATATATTTTTTTCTTTTTCTGTCTAGGGTAAAGATTCCCTCCTTCATGGAATTCATCAGACGTGGCTAGACCATTGGATATTTGGTTTGAGGAGACAACCATTGGCACAAGGTTGATGAACTTTCTGGAAACCCAGACGAAGTGAGTCGAAGTTTGTGGAAGTTCCTTCCTGCCAGCCCTGGGGCAGCTGGGAGCAGCCTGGGGGATACCTTCATGGCGGATGATGCAAGAGCCAGGAGCACGCCTCTCAAGGCCTTGGCTTTATATAATCTCTTCCAAACGTAGATACAACTAATGAAAAGGATGGAATTCCCAATTAATAACAACTGAATTTTTACCATCTTAGCAAAATGGGAGCTCAAAATGTAAGTCAAATTACTATACCCATAATGTTGACGCTGAGTTTTTGGTCCTAGCTAATGTTTTCACAAGGGATAATCATTAACTCATGGAAATGAGGAATTCTTGATTTTTTTTTTTTAAAAAGAGAGTGTCATTGATGGGTTTATGGATCGTCTCTGCAGAGATCCATGCTTTGAAGGTGGAGTCTTCGAGCACCTGAGCCCATGGTGAAAAGGCAGACAAGACTAGAAACATGGATTATAGGAGAAAAATCAAACGAGGCCCACAAATCTAAGGGACCTATTCTGAGAATTTAATACGTGTCTGAGTTAAAAGTGCTCAGACTTACAAAGGAATAGGTTCAAATGTTCTTACATAAAACAAAGTACCTTTTTTAAAAGTACCATTGACAGAAAAGCTGGAGCCGGCTATTAATCTTCTTTATCTGGGAAAGGGCTGAGTTCGCTCTATACATGGCAATTTTCTCTGGACTTGGGCAGGGATATGCATGCAAAAATAAAAATTTTCTTTTCCCCAGGCTAAGACTTTGGGAACCACTTTTTATAAAGCTCTAGAAACTCAGATTTATTTCCTTATTAGCTTTACATAAAGAGAGTTTATGTATCAAGAATCACTTCAGGAGAAGGAGAAAATAAGGGGGTGGGTAGGCGTCAATATTATCACATCTGTTTACCTGCAGCATCTCTGGTCTCTGACGTGACCTGCAGCTCTTGGGATTTCTCCTTTCTGGCCTCTACCTTGAAACCTTGCTGTGTTGGGATAGGGGTTGCCTTGGTTTCAATCTCCTTGCTTATGCTTAACAAGTGCCTACCTCTCTTGCTTTCCAAATTTCCTGTTTCTTTGGGCCACTGACCTTAATGAGCAAGGATCCTCAGACTATACTTATGTCTGGAACATACTTATTAACCTTTCTTTATTATACAGCAATATGTATTATAGAAAAATACAGGTGAGAAAAAATAAGAATCAAAGGAAAACAGGGAGAAAATATAAAACCAACCATAATTCTATCATCTGGAGGCATCAATCATTTATTAGCCATTTTGTGTATATCATTCCAGGATATGTTCTCAAAAAGAGCCATACAGCATAAACTATTTTAGAATCTGCTTTTCCTACTTAATATAGCAAACACATTTCCATATTATCTCTAACCTTTATCAAACCAGTATAAAAGGCTGAATATTATTTTGTGTAATGGATGTGGCATAATTAGTTTAATGTTTTCAACATGGTCAGACAGTTTATTTCTAAGGACTACCCTTTTGGCTACATCACCTGCACAGTCACAATGATCTCCTTAGGCTAAATTTCTAGAATTGGGATTGCCAGGTCAAGGCATGTGCAGAATTTGAAGCCTCTTGGTAGATTTCCAAACTGCCGTGTGGAATGTGTGGCCCAATTTTGTCACCCACCGACAACATCTGAGAGCTTGGCCCTTTGCCTTGGCTTTCTGACTTGCTTTCCTGGATATGGTTTTCTGTATGGCTCTCAGACACGATACAGATCCCCTGCAGGCCTTGTGTGGAGAAAACAGAACAATGCAAAATAAAATGACAAGCAAACAACAAACAAACCTGCTAGGAAGTGGTGTTTAGTTTGAGGAGAGGTTGTCAGTCTGCTTGACTTAATGCATTCTTTCATTGTCCTATGTGCAAAGCACAGCTCTCACGGGCCACAGAGGTTGAAAGTGCTAAAGAGTCTTATCCTGGGGCCAGCGGTGGGTCCTTGATCCCTCAGTCCTCTGAAAATACGTACTCTTTGCTCTAGGGCACGTCAACTTTTTTTGTGTGTGTAGAGAGAGTTCATAATTTCCTTAACTTTCTAAGGGGCTTGTAGGACTGGCAAGAATGAATGAGTCAATGTATTAGCTTCTTGACTCATTAAATGAAAAGAGAGTAAAAGAAGAAAAGAGAGAGATGGTTTTCTCTTTATAATTAAAATATTGCTAATTTGTATCAGGGTGCTCTGAGAGTTATCTTTGAACTCATGATTGTTGGAATCCGGGATAAAAATGGCTACTCTACAATTGCCAGGAATTTGCTTCTGCGCCTCCTCTGAGAATGGAGATGGGGGAGATTTGCCCTTCATTTTGGGAGAGGTCACTTTGGGAGTTAGCCCTCAGGGTCAGACAGCCCAAGGCAAAACCTTCTTCTGGCCTTGGCCCTGCTCCTCCTAACAAGGGATTCCCTAGTCCAAATGTGAGACTTCAGCCAGATGTAACTGTGTAAGGGGAGGGCCAGCAAGCATCAAATGTGTGCAAAATTGTTTTGTTTTTTTAAAGAATTGAGGACATTTATGAAACAATTGAAAATTAGAATACCTTCTGGATATCTGATGATATTAAGGAATTATTGTTACTTGTTAACTAGAAAATGGCATAATGGATATCTATCTTTCTATTTACACACACATACACAACTTTTTTATTGTGGTAAAATACATATTTTCTTTCAATTGCGAGGAGAAGGTGGTTTCCTGTGGCAGACTGAAAGCAAAGTTGAGGATGAGTGCGTGATGGCGCGGGAATGGAAGAAAAGACTGGTCCTCAGTTGGCTGGAGAGCAGTTTTTAAGCATTACAGTTGAGATCTGAATTTAGGCTTTATTTCCAGAATACATGGAAGTGCAACTACTGGATTTTAAAAGAGATTCTTTGCTTATTATCTAGGCTGTTTCCTGAGCTAATATGCAGTACTGGAATTCCAGACATGAATCTTAACCATCCAGAATTTCTCTTCCAAAATGCAATATTCATCATTACCAGGAGCCTATAACTCAAATAAGGTTAAAAATAAGCAAGGGCAGTGCTTAAAACAAATTCATTAAAAAAATTTTCCTTAGGCAGTTTTATACCATTTAAACCCAAAGTTGTTGGTAACTGAACATTCCAAATATTTAAGGCCTATTTCAGGTTAATGGCTAATCCATCATAACAATAAATTTCAAATAACAATAATTGATTAAAAATAAATTCTAAAGAAGTTTATCAGCTAAGAAGAGATCTAGAAGGCAAGATTTATAAACATACCTCAATTTCAAGGTCTGAGCAGCTTTAATGATACAATGCTGCCACCTGGTGTTTATGCTCTTTTACTGCAGTAAGATATGTGGAGGTGACACGTAAGTACTGCTTCAGGGAAAGGTTAAATTTTCGAGACAGTAATTATTTGCAATTTTATCTGAGAATGAGTTGAATGTATTTCCCATAAAACACAAAGTTAATGAATCAAAAAAGACTTGAATTCCCTTCATAGCATCACAAATGATAAAGGAGAGATGGGGCATCTGCCAGTTATCATTGACACATTATGATAACTTTTCTCTCTGTGCTGGTTATTAGAAACAAAGCCACCTTCACAATCAGAGCAGTGTCATGGCTTGATCTAACAAGCGGTAGTTTAACTTAAATCCTGTTTGGAACCCAGAGGAGGAGCTTGGAAATAGAGAATAGGAGCTTTAAACAGAGAACAATATGGGGGTGTGGAGAAGGTCAGAAAATTCTGAAGGGGGGGGCACTTGAAGGGACAGTTTGAGAGCTCCAGGTTTTTAGCTGTAACCTATCTGAAGCAAGCTATGTCACACCCTGCCCACAGATGAGATTTGTTTAGCTCACAGAGATTTTGTTAAAAATTGCTTTAGACTCCAACAATAAAAAAAGGATTTCTGAGGTCTTTTTGGAAATCAGCATCTCCAGATGATGGGCTAACATTCCCAGCTGTATGACTGTCTACAGTGTATGTTGTTCAGTTTGCTCCAGGTCTCACCAGGCAAGTTTTACTCACCAGCCTGGACTGTGTCTACAGCTTCTAGATTTTAATGGGAGAAAAACTGAAATTAAGGCTTTTAGTGTTGATAAAGGGACGTGAAAGTATCTAGTCTACCCCCTTTCCTTCCAAGAAGTGAAAGAGGAAGCTGGCTTGCCCAAGGTCACATGCTTAGGGAGACCTAGAGTGAGAGTTCAGGACTTCCTGCAGCTTTGTGTATTTACCTGGGAATGGTTTCAATTTTGGGTGACCTGATGCAAGTCATTTAGCCACAGGTGCCTTACTTGTCATATTTATACAGTGGGTTCAGAGTTCCTTTTAACTTTCCCAGAAAAATATTTAAGTTGGCTTTTAACATCCTACATGCATGGCACACATGAGTGTGGCAGGACATAAAAGCCACATAGATTACAAATAAATAGAACAAGGAATTTCTTGGAGATGATATACCTATTCTGTACTGTCTAATATTGTAGCTACTATCCACATTTGGATATTTAGATTTAAATTAATTGAAATTATCAATAAATACAATTCAGTTTCTCAGTCTTACTAGTCACATTTTAAGTGGTCAATAGCCATATATGGCCAATGGCTTCCATATTGGACAGCCCGGATATAGAATGCTTCCATCATCATAGAAAGTTGTTATGGGCAGCATTGATGTAGTTGAAAATGCCTATTTTTGAGACCTTTCCCGTAGCCTTATATTGCTTTTTCTTCATGATAAATAGAATTAATCAGAACTACTTAATGCGCGAGAGTGGAGAATTAAAGCCAGGGGATGTTCAGTCTGAAAGTTAGATATGGAAGTGAGAAATTTCTATGTTAAAGGAAGGAACAAAATGCACCAAATGCAGGTGTTGAAGCAGAATGTGTTTCGCCACAGAATGAAGCCTTATGCTTTTAGGAGCAGACCCTGATATGTCATTGCTCTAAGCTTCATGCCGTTGCTGCATGTACAAGTGCATCCGTGTACAAGTGCGTCTACGTACAGCTGTGGTGGATGGCCACTGGTGATGCCTGCCCAGCCTCCAGTCTACCTTCCTTTGGTACCAGCTTTGGGGACCTTGCACTCCCCCACTCCACGCAGTCTCCATGGGAATCTCAATCTGAGCAGAATGACATAATATCGAAAATAGTTGGATTTGACTCATCCTTCTGGTGATTCTGAGGAGACCATCCATTATTTTCCCAGCCTTACCCTGGTTTTCATCCTTCCTGAGATCTGGCTGCTCATCTTGCCCTTCCATTTGATGTACGACCTCATTTCCTTCAAAAAAAGTTAAAAATTATTTTCTTTCCTAAAGTTAGCCAGAAACATTTTGTTGCATTCAACCAAATAATCCAAACCAATAGGATGTTGTTACTTGGATGTCATGGGGGAGGAAATGAGTATGTAACGTGGGAGGGAAAGAGGGATTCTTCCAGGTGCAAAACAAAAGAAAAAAGAATGAAGGGAACCAGAACAGCACAATGACTTTGAGTAGGTCATACAGAATTTGTGCTTAGTGAGCTGTTGTGAGAGAGAAAAAGGCTTCATCTCAGTCCATTCATATTTGGTCTCAGGAACAGGAAGGCAAACAGGGGGAGTACAAACTGCCCCATGGTTTGTACTCTGTGGCTATTATAGTCTCTGTACCACTGGGGCTGTTCTCTCTCCATTTTTATGGATCTCACTTTAGTTCAGAACCGTAAACCCTCATACCCAGAGGGGTCCTGTGATGGTCTGATCGCCTTCCCTTCAGTCTGTCCCTTCTGTAAGTTTATCTACATACATCTCCAACCTGTCACTCTCCTAGCATGTGGTTATAATTTTAAACTATGTCCTTTTCTGTGTACTCTGGGAAGCTCAGTGTTATAAGGTACTTTGGAACATTAAATGAACCAGACAGCAACAAAGTAGATTACTACCTTTAGGGTTGAAGTAGTTGGATGAAAAGTGTGGCATCTGGGACTGCATATATGCAACATGGGGAGCTCTTAATGAAGGCTCTGGGTCTACTAATGGCCACTCCTACTACGTGGCTGAGAGTGGTTTATTTATCTTCCTGAAGGTCTTCACTGTCTTTTCCTGATTCCTTACGCACTCTAAGTTTTACTGTATTTCTGTTGACTGCCAGCATATTTTCTAATGAGAGCAGAGGGGGTCTGCAGCAGCCTTGGTTGTTCATTTCCAATAAGCGGTTAGTGGCTTTTACACCAAGTGCAATAGAGTTTCCTATCAGTAGCACACAGAGAGGGGAAACCTTTAAATTCATAGCACACCAGGGCCAGAGAAGGACATTTACAGCATTTACTTGAAATGCTGTGCAGTCAAACTGCAGTGAGTTTTAGAGGGCACTGACACGTATGAATGCATTCTTAAGGAATTTTTGTGGGTTAGAAATGTTGGGTTGTGTACTGGAATCTCATGCTTAGTGACCCTCCACTTTAATAATTCATAGCCTTTTTTCCCCCCATCAATTACTAGCAAAAAAAAAAAAAAAATTGGAACAACATAAACCAAACAAAAATCCTGCAGATAAAGAAAGAGGCTCACCATTTGAACACCAGTTTAAACAAGCCATATTGCTATGCTTTTGTTGCCATATTCCTATTAAATTGTTACTCTCTTACGCTTTACTAATTTTGAGGTCTAAACCAGTCATATGTGTTTTAACTTATGCTTTGTGAATTAACAGCCAAACTCAAATCAAGGTCATGAACATCAGTAAAAATGTAAACCAATAAAAATGGGAGGATTATTTATGCAGGACCACTTAAGAAGAGGAGGAATTACTCATCATTATTTGAGATTTCCAAAATGAGAGAGTACCCGCAAATAATCAACGTGGTAATATGTGATTTTGAAAGCCCAATATCAATATGTGTGATTCAGCTGTCATCACTACTTGAATAAAAGAGGAAACAAAAATGATAAACATAATTGAGGGCAGAAGCCCTTGATTCCATGATAGAGACCCACCCCTTAGGACAGTGTTGTTCATGTCATCAGATGAAGGCTATGGGCTTCCAACGCCCAAATCTTCCCTTCTGGTAGGCTGTATTTCTTATGTGTCAAATCTGTGACTGGAAGACGGCTGATCACAGACTGTAGTTATATGAATTTTTGGTGCCGAGAACGTCTAATGGCATTGGACAAGGACAGCTGCAATATAATGTAATGTTCCTGTCCTCCATTTCATGCTCTACCTGATTTTTTTCTCTCTCCCCGTAACATTGATTGATTCGGTAACGTAGAATGTTTGCTTTCCAGCTGGCAGATCTAATTGTAAATAAACAGCTGCTCGCTGCATTTAGACAGTGGATGATGTTGGCAGGTACAAGAGCAGGGTGTGCGGGATGATTTAAGGCCTGTGCAGTGGAGCGCGTGGGAGGCTGGGGAACGAGGCGCAGGCGGGAGGCCTTCAGGTACAAAGTCCTCTGTGGCTCAGAATAACCTCGAGGCTAAGTTTTTACATTTCAATGTAAAATAAGGACTGGTACATGGGTTGTGAGGGCCTGTGATGGCCAAGGTTATGGACTAAATATGAGAAAAATATAGGCCCTCTGTTTTCCAGGAGTCTTTTGTGTTTTTGAAGAATGAAATCAGATATTAGACTAATTATTGATGATTGTTTCCCTGAACAAGGTAGACTTAAAAATTCTGAATGAAAAGAGCAAGAAGATGAATATGTGGAGAGGAATTCTTCCTGGTCTATGAGATGATGTGAGAACAGTAACAGCAGCAGTAACAAAAAATGCCAGGACCTCAATGCACGTCATTGCCCTGGTTATTGTCACGTCTTGGCCTAGATCAACCCCAGCATCCTCACGTCTGGGACACTTAGCACAGGGCAACAGTGTCTTTCCCGAGACACTTAGTATTTTGCAGTCTGAACAACAGTCCTTGTAAGCTTAGGAAGGAACATTGCAAGTATCAGCCATTATCCTTTGTGTCAGCCAAAGTGGTAGCATCACTGGTCACTGGAACCTAAGATCTATAGTGGTTGTCCTTTTTTCCCTCACATGAGGACCTCACTTGGCTGGTGGCTTCCTGTCACTGTTGTCATCAATCTGAGTCCCCTCCTTCTTGAGTGGATATGCCCCTTTCCATGGATCAGAACAATCTTAAGCATGCCTCGTTTTACCTGGAGGGGGAGTAGGGTCCTGCACTGTTAAAAGATGGATGTTGGTGTGGAAGGGGAGTTCTCCGGGGCTAGCTAAGGAGGGACCAAGGAGTGACTGAATGGAGCCAGGTCAAGGTGTCCCTCTGACCCAGGACAGTGGTAGGCCACTCTTCCCCATGACAGAACTAAGGATGTAACATGCGCTTAAAACAAGGAAAAATCTCAGCTGTCTGACTGGACCAGCAGCGGAAATGAGTGAATGAGTGGAGAGGTGGGTAGGCACAAAGTGCCTGGTGGCATCAAAAAGTTACAGCATCTGCCAGTACCGACCTTCAGTAGCTTCCTAGCCCTGTGGAGTGAAGACAGGCTCTGGGCATATTGGCAGCACAGTTGTGAGGTGACCTAGGAGTGCTCCTGTTTTCTTTCTGGTTTCTCCTCGGTTTTTGTCATAGACTCTCCCTCTTTCTTGCACTTTATATCAGAATATTCTGGTTGTTTTATGTTCTTTTTTTTCTTCCTCTCTCCCTCTACTGATTTTCCGTTTGTTTATTTTTATTTTTTATTTTTTTTGTGGCACGCGGGCCTCTCACTGTTGTGGCCTCTCCCGTTGCGGAGCACAGGCTCCGGACGCGCAGGCTCAGCGGCCATGGCTCACGGGCCCAGCCGCTCCGCGGCATGTGGGCTCTTGCCGGACCGGGGCACGAACCCGTGTCCCCTGCATCGGCAGGCGGACTCTCAACCACTGCGCCACCAGGGAAACGCCGTTTGTTTATTTTTTGTTACAAACAATGTTTAGGTCTTTGCAAACTTTCCTCTAGTCTTTTTGTTCTTACCTGTCTCAACAGAGGCCCTGTCCTTCTTCAAGTCCGACTTCCTGTTCATATCTGCTCTCAGGCATTCACAAACCATACTGACATGTTAAAAGTCAGCTGACAACTCTCCCTGGAGGGAAAAGGTTTTCTTCCCTAAAACGCTTTATACGCGGGAAGGGGAAGGTGAGGTAGCTCACTGGTTATCTCACTTAATCATCAAACCCCCCAATGAGGCATTTACCTACCTTTACCTGCATTTAACAGCAGGACAGTCTAGGCTGAGAGACTTAGTAACTTGCCAGTGGCTACAGAGCAAATAATGAAACAACCTGGATTGATTTTAATCTGTTGGGCTCCAAAGGCCACATTCGCTCCACTACTCGTGGGGCGTGGTTCAGATGCTTTCCAGATGCAGAATGTCTTGCCACTTCCAGCCCTCTCAAGGTCCAGAGAAGCAGTATTCACAGGCACGGAGAAGGAGGACAGCTTAAACTATAAACGTGCATGATATTCCAGTTTATAAAAAGCTGTTGGCCTGGCCTCAATTTATTCTTCTGAAACAGCCTGATGATCCGTGATGACGAGAATTTGAATCCATAATCTGAATTTACTTAACAAGGTAATTAAATATTTAAAGTCAGTTCATTTAGAGGCTAGAAGGGATTCGAGATAACACACACATAGATTTCCGTCCCTATGTTAGTATGCACAGCAGCACATTCTTAATTTTGGTTATAGCTGTTTTGCAGTTCTCATATCTGCATTTGCCATGGCAATTAGGACTGGAGGGAGCTTGTGGTGTCCTTGGAACTGAGAGAGAAGAGAAATTATGATACTAAATAATACAAAATGGGCCTAGTCCTCACTGCAGTAGAAACCACTCAGAAAAGTTAATTAAACTCAGGAAACAGGCTGCAAGATAATTAAGTTTTGGCCTAATTTTACACTGCAGGCGTTCTATATTGTTTTTGCAAGGGTCCAAAGGAACATGTGATAGAAAATCTCCAGGTTGTGGGCTTGATTCATAAAGGATCATTATCTGTAGTTAAATGGCCAGATAAAATGGTAATGTGTGGGCAGCAAATTGTATTTTGTAAGGTAAGATTGATCATTGTGCTACACATAGAAGACGTTCATAATTTTTTAAAATTATCAGAAGTGAGAGTTGTCAGTATATCTTGTGTAGGAAATGATAAATGTATAAACCCCAAATCCAAGGCATATGACATTGTGTTGTCTAAACTAATGGCAAATAATCAACTTCTTATTGTATTGTGTGAGCTTGGGTATAGATATATTTTATTTATTTTTTTATAAATTTATTTATTTTTAAAATTTATTTTTGGCTGTATTGTGTCTTTGTTGCTGCGCGTGGGCTTTCTGTAGTTGTTGTGAGCAGCGTTGCGGTGCACGGGCTTCTCATTGTGGTGGCTTCTCTTGTTGCAGAGCACGGGCTCTAGGTGCGTGGGCTCAGTAGTTGTGGCTCATGGGCTTACTTGCTCCTCAGCATGTGGGATCTTCCCAGACCAGGGCTCGAACCTGTGTCCCCTGCATTGGCAGGTGAATTCTTAACCACTGCGCTACCAGGGAAGTCCCACTGTGGGTATATTTTAAACCCAAAGGCTGGAGGCAGCCTTGATCACTACCTTATTACCTCGTGTATAACAGAATAAGAAAAAAACCTGTCACAAGTCAAGAGCCAATTCATCATCTCTCCTTGGTCTGTCCCCATGGGAGGAGAGGATGAGGGGATGTTTGCTTCCTGACTGAACTTGCTTTTCACAAACTCCTGCTGAGAGTTAGTTACTCAGTATGCTGTGGCCTTCAAGGGCATTGCTAATTGATTACATTTTCAACTGTCCAGTATTTATTCTAGTTTTCTTATGCCGTTGTGAACTCAGCACTCCTTTTGGACAAAGTAGGGAATTTATTTAAAAGTTGACGTGGGATTTACCTTGCTCCTTTCATCTACATTTTTTTCTTTGCCTTAAAAAAAGATTATCCTGTAGGACAGGAGGAAAATAAACCAAAATCTATCTGTTGGCTGCCACAATGAATCAAGTCAATTTTATTTCTCATTTACTCTTTCTGGGATGTTCTGAGTTAAGACAACTTGCCTTTGGTAAAATTAGATCAGTGGCCGTTCTTAACGTTCAATGCTATGCCATTTCCCCTGCTGGCTGACCCCAAAAGGGACTTCCCAAGGTTCCTTCTTTCATTGTGTATAGTTTTACTGACATTTTGCTGATGACCTGGAATTTCCAAATGCATTGGAAGGTAAAGAAGTCAGTAGGACTAGACATATCATGGTGATCACTTTGTAATGTTTAGAAATATCAAGTCACTATGTTGTGTGCCTGGAACAAACATAGTATTGTAGGTCAAGTATACTCCAATGTAAACATATGTAGACATTGGGAGGAAGTGCATCAAAATGCTAGTGATGGTTATGTCTAGAGGGTGGGGATTATGGGTAATGTTGTTTTTTACTTTATGCTTTTATGTATTTCTAGTTGTCTGCGTTGAACAGGTATTGCTTGTAAAGTTAGAAATAAAACAATAAATGTCATGAAAAAGGAAAAAAACAGAAGTCACCAGGGCAAAACAGGATGTCAAATGAGATATTTCCTACTATCTCATAATTTTGGTTTAAAAGCCCAAAGCTGAGGACAATTGGCAATGAAGGGGCCTCATCTTCTATAGTGGGTGACAGGGAATGATCAGACCTACACCCCTTTTAATATTTATTAAGGAGGGGATTTGACTCTGCTGTCCAGTCAGGCTCTGGAAGTGAAGATCAGAGTTCATTGAAGGAGATCATCTATTTGCATCATTTACATCATGAGCTACCCCAGCGGTTCAAACCGCTGATCTCGATAAGGAGCAAAGAGAGAGTTAAAGGAATGGTTAAATTTCCCCATTCTTAGAAAACCATTTCAGATGGAATGAGAGAAGTTTCGGAGGAGGAGATCCATGGCTGTTGTAGCATACCTAGTTTATTACGGTGGATAATTACACTCCCTGAACCTACATACCTGCTGCCTGTTTTTTTTTTTTTTTTTTTTTGCGGTACGCGGGCCTCTCACTGTTGTGGCCTCTCCCGTTGCGGAGCACAGGCTCCGGACGCGCAGGCTCAGCGGCCATGGCTCACGGGCCCAGCCGCTCCGCGGCATGTGGGATCTTCCCGGACCGGGGCACGAACCCGCGTCCCCTGCATCGGCAGGCGGACTCTCAACCACTGCGCCACCAGGGAAGCCCCTGTCCCCACTGTAATTGAGAAAATGGTGACTCCATCAAGATTACACAGCTGGCAGGCAGCTGAGCTTCTGACCCGGACACCATTCTACCTCTTGTTATGCTAAAAGCATTCTGATTGCCTCAGCTGCACAGTCTGCATCAGAGAGGTGGCTCAGTCACTGTGTGTTGGACCCCAACTGACAAGAGGCCTAATGCTTCCTGTCACTGATGAAGCGGTGGCTTCAAGATGACAGCTGTCTTGCCAGGGCCCTGAGGTGGGAGAAGGGGAGTGCCCTAACCCCAGGCTTGACTCCAGGATCACTCCAGGTGATCTGGCCCTTGCCCATCTTTGCTAGAGCACTGGACCTCACACCCATGTTTGAATCCACGGGTCGTGGGACGATACAGCACGTTCTCCTTTGGAAAATTACTAAACATAGGTTTAGGAGCACCTGGAAAGGCCGGGAAAGCCTGACGAATTCTGAAGGAAATGTAGAATATTTTTATTGGCAGGTTGGAGGGTAAGGTGATGAGCCCAGGAAAATAGGTACGTTTAATCCCCCAAGTGAGAAAAACAGAGCCATTAGTTTTCCTGACATAATTATCTTTTCAACTGTTCAAGGCATGGAGCATGGCAGGTACTGTGTCAGAATGGACCCAAGTAATTTAAAACAGTTGTGAGTGGCAATACTAGCACTTACGCTGCTCACCGTTATGTAGGCAGGTATCTGGAGACTACATGCAAAATAATATAGAGTACTGGAGGTAATTGGAGAGACCCCTGATATCACTGAAGATCTGAAAGATGCCATGTAGGCAACTCTTGTGCTTCTCAACTTCTCCTTGTGGTCATTTTAAATGATTTGGAGAGACTAACTCTAAATTGCTGCTGATGTAATGAAATTGTTCCTACCATTGTTAACACAGGACTTGAGACTGTTTCAATCCTGGGAAAGATATCCAGTATGCCCTGTAATATTAGTAACAGGTTTGGCCTGTGCATTTATCTCTACATCTGTATGTAAAAAAATCACCAGTGGCAATTTACATCTACCTGCACAGGAGAGTAATAGATTTTCACTGTCTTGCCCCAAGGGTGTGTAAATTTTCTTGCTCTCTGTCTCACTATTGATAAAAGGGATTTTAAATCACATGGAAACTTGAAAGCTTTGCTTTCACCTATTACAGAGATGATGTTTTAATTAAGGGAAACAGGGGAGCTGTTTTCTGTGCTTTCTCCTTCTTTATTGAGTTTATGACCTTCAGGGGATGGGTGAGTAAATATAAGGAAGCTCATGAACCCTTGCCCGTAGTCACCTCCTTGGGCATTCCACTATTTGTAGCTTAGAGAAAAACAACCCCTTAGACTAAAACCAAAGTTCTCCGCCTCAAAACTCCCTCTTATAATTACAAATTACTGTACCTTTTATAACAAGACTTTTATTTTTAGCGGTGGGCTTGGAAAGGGGGAAGCCAGTAGGATTTTCCTGTTTCCTTATTAGGAAGAGGCATTGCCCCCAGCCACTCATGCAGCGAAGTGATTTGAATACCGTATAGAAGTAGGGCATTCCCTCTTTATTGATTTGTAGCCGTTTCTGCTTGTTTTATATTCTTTTGGTTAATGCCTAAAAATGTCTGTTACTGTGTTAGTGGTGCTGCGGTGGGATCCAGGAAGAGGTGTCAGTTCCTGGTCACTAAGGGACAGAAGCTGACTACAGCTTGTTAGGTGTACGGCAACAGCAGAGAAGCAGGGTTCCATGTGGGTGGGTGCGAAATGAATCTTGTGGTCTTCAATACATTAGAAGTACAACTTCTGGAAAGGGAAAGGGTTGAGGAGGCTAGCCCATGTTACGACTTGGGGCAGGCACGTAAACCATCTGACTTGGTTTTGCAGAAAGGGGCGACCCCCAAACGCTGGAGGACTTGTGATAATCCAGTTGACTTGGGGCACATAATGGGTTTGGATTTTGAAAGGAAACTTAGATATTTCCTTGTTCACCTTCTATATGTAGAAATGAAGACCAAGAGAATTTAAAGTGATGGCCGAGTCAGGCTGGAAACAGCATCTCCTGACGGCTGGTCCAGTGCATTTCTGGTGACTCCTTTTGAATATCATCTATAAAGTCTCTTAAGTAATATCACTGAAAACATCAATCTATGTTGATAATTATTGACTGTTGTAAAGAGTGAATAATCACAACTGTGTCTTCTAACTTAAATGTTGCTATGGGGCTTCCCTGGTGGCACAGTGGTTGAGAGTCCGCCTGCCAATGCAGGGGACACAGGTTCGTGCCCCGGTCCGGGAAGATCCCACGTGCCGCGGAGCATCTGGGCCCGTGAGCAATGGCCACTGAGCCTGCGCATCTGGAGCCTGTGCTCCGCAACGGGAGAGGCCACAACAGTGAGAGGCCCGCGTACCGCAAAACGAAACAAAACAAACAAACAAAAAACTAAAAAAATAAAAACTGTTTTAAAAAAAAAATGTTGCTATGATCACCCTTTAGTGGTGAGAGGTGGCATGGCATCTGGCCCAGACCTTCTGGGATAATACTCCAGCCCCACCCCTGACTACAGAGAGGTCTTAGCCTCCCTGGGTCTCAGTGACCTCCTCTGAAAGTGACATTTCCCCCTGCCAAGACAGTGTGTTATCAAACTCTAGGGTATTTGCCTATCTGATAAGTGAAAAGTGTTACCTCTGTGTGCTTTTGACTTAACATTTCTTTTATCATGAGTGAGATTGAACATTTTAAAAAATGCGTGGATTAAATAAAGTAATATGTAAAACAGTAGAGTGTCAAGCACAAGGCAAGTGGCTATTGTTAGCCAATATCATTCTTTACTATCTTATTTTATTTTAATGAATAATACATTAACATGGATCAAAGATCCAAAGGTATAAAAGTATAAAGAGTGAAAAGTCAGCCTCCCCCTCTATCCACCAGCCATCCAGGTTTTTTTTTTTTTTACATCTTTATTGGAGTATAATTGCTTTACAGTGGTGTGTTAGTTTCTGCTTTATAACAAAGTGAATCAGCTATACATATACATATATCCCCATATCCCCTCCCTCTTGCATCTCCCTCCCACCCTCCCTATCCCACCCCTCTAGGCGGTCACAGAGTACCAAGCTGATCTCCCTGTGCTCTGTCAGCCATCCAGTTTTGCTCCCCACTGGCAGTTATTTTCATATAGCTCTTTCCAGTAATTGTATGTATGCTTAAACAGATGTGAATATATATCTTCCCTCTTTCTTTATCCAAATGGTAGCATACTATACACAGTGTTCTGCCCTTGCTTTTATTTTTTTCACTTAATATGTCTTTGAGCTTATATACATATATGTAAAGAGGTTCTTGTTCACTTCAATAGCTGTATCATGTAGGATGGACTTACCATAATTTATTTTACTTGACACCTGTTAATGCACATTTAAGTTAATACCAATCTTTTGCTATTTTTAGATATATTGCAACAAATAACCTTGGATGTATGTTATCTGCATATATCTGTAGGATAAATTTCTAGAAGTGGAATTACTGAGTTGAAGGGTATGTGCGTTTAAAATTTTGGTAGATTTTGCCAAATGGCCCTCCACAAGGGTTATATCTATTTACAAAAAGTATTTGCAAATGATATGACCGATAAGGCATTAATATCCAACATACATGAACAGCTCATAGAACTCAGCATCAAACAAGCAAATGTCCCAATTAAAAAATGGGCAGAAGAACTGAATACACATTCTTCCAAAGGGAAATGCAGATGGCCAACAGGCATATGAAAAGATGCTCAACATCACTAATCATCACAGAAGTGCCAATCAAAACCACAATGAGATATCACCTCACACCTGTCAGAATGGCTATCGTCAGAAAGAACACAAATAGCAAATGTTGGAGAGGATGTGGAGACAAGAGAACACTTGTACTCTGTTGGTAGAATATAAGTTGGTGCAGCCACTGTGGAAAGCGGTATGGAGGTTCCTCAAAAAACTAAAAATAAAACTACTGTATGATCCAGCAATTCCACGTTGGGGTATATATCTGAAGAAAACAAAAACACTAGTTTGAAAAGATGCACCCCCAATGTTCATAGCAGCATTATTCATATGGCCAAGATACAGAAGCCTCCTAAGTGTCCATCAACAGACAAATGGATAAAGAAGATGTGGGGGAATATTACATGGCCATAAAAAAGAACGAAATTTTGCCGTTTGTAGCAGCATGGATGGACCTGGAGGGTATTATGCTTAGTGAAATAAGTCAGACAGAGACATACAAATACTGTATGATATCACTTATATGTGGAACTCTAAAAAATACAACAAACTAGTGAATATAACCAAAAAGAAGCAGACTCACAGATACAGAGAACGAACTAGTGGTTTCAGTGGGAAGGGGGGAGGGGCAATACAGTGGTGGGCAGTGGGAAGTACAAACTATTGGGTGTAAGATAGGATCAAGGATATATTGTACAACATGGGGAACAGAGCCAATATTTTGTAATAACCGAAAGTGGAGTGTAACCTTTAAAAATTGTATAAAAATATATATGGAAGAAAAACAAGTAAATAAAAAAACACAAATTTTTAGTGTATAGTTTGTAATGCACTACTATATTAACCAAGTGTAGGGACTTCCCTGGTTGTCCAGTGGTTAAGACTCCGTGCTTCCACTGCAGGGGTCGTGGATTCAGTCCCTTGTCAGGGAACTGAGATCCCTCATGCCACACGGTGCCGCCAAAAAAAACCAACACTATATTAGTCAAGCATATATGTATATAATTGGAAAATATACAGTTGACCCTTGAATAATGTGAAGGTTAGGGATGCCAAACCCCTGCACAGTCAAAAATCCATGTATAACTTTCGATTCCCCCCAAACTTTACTACGAATAGCCTACTGATGACCAGAAGCCTTACCAATGCCATAAAAAATAAACACATATTTTGTATGTATCATATACTGTATTCTTACAATAAAGTAAGCTAGAGAAAAGAAAATGTTATTAAGAAAATTGTAAGGAAGAGAAAATACATTTAGAGTACTGTACTGTGTTTATTGATACCATAAGTTTATGTCATCTGTTTACAAGATGAATCGTCTATCTGTACCTACATCAATATTGTCTTATATGATACAAAACACTGTAGATGTTATGTGTATTACTAACACTAGGCATCAAAAATGAAAAGGTAATATGAAAAAGAAATTCATATTTATTTACAGGTATAATGATTTGTACATTGATGACGAAGAAGCAGCAATGTGATTGTTTTATGGTAGCCCAGTGTGATAGAATTGCTTCACGGTGGCCTAGCCTATACACTAATGAATGAATTGTTAGACAGTTGTTACGGCATACAGTATTACATTAATATGCTTTTTTAAAAAATTTATTTATTTTTGGCTGCATTGGGTCTTTGTTGCTGCACATGGGCTTTCTCTAGTTGCATTGAGTGGGGGCTACTCTTCGTTGTGGTGGGTGGGCTTCTTATTGCGGTGGCTTCTCTTGTTGTGGATGGGCTCTAGACGTGCGGGTTTCAGTATTGTGGCACGCAGGCTCAGTAGTTGTGGCTCGTGGGCTCTACAGTGCAGGCTCAGTAGTTGTGGCACTGAGCTTAGTTGTGGCACAGGGCTTAGTTGATCTGCGGCATGTGGGATCTTCCCGGACTGGGGATCGAACCCGTGTCCCTTGCATTGGCAGGCATATTCTTAACCACTGCACCACCAGGGAACTCCAACAGTAATATTCTTAATACAGGATTGGAAACATTGTTACATTAAAAAACCCCACTTATCTGTGATGATAGGGTGATACACAATTTCTCCAATTATGAGAAAGAGTCATACTACATGATAATGTAATTCTTTGAAAGCAAAGTTATAAAACAGTAAGAAAATTAACATTATTAATTTATATTAAATATCACCCCTTATTTGAGGATGGACTACTATCTACATATATTTTATGCGTTCATGACATACCTTTTTGTTAACTTTTTCAATATTTCTAAACTACATGGTTTGTGAGTTTTTTCAAATTGTTGCAAATCTCCCAGAATTTTCCAATATAGTTATTGAAAAAGATTTGCATATAAGTGGACCTGTGCACTTCAAACCCATGTTGTTCAAGTGTCGACTGTAATTCATATTTTTATATTAGAAGTGTGTATTAAATTTTTTTTTTTTTTTTTTTTTTTTTACTGAAGGGGTGTGCTACAAAAAAAAAGTTTGAGGATGATAGTCACAGTTCACTGAACCAGCCTTTCATTAATAGATGTTTAACTTTTTTTCCTGTAATGATTTTAAAATACGTATGCAAATTCTTTTTTTTTTTGACATTCATTTTTTCGAAAGGTGAAGCTTAATTTAGGTCCCCTTGAATGTGGGCCAGACTTGGTGATTCACCTCCAAAGAACAGACTAAGGTGGAAATGGCAGTGTGTGACTTCTGAGACTATGTCATACAAGACACTGTGGCTTCACCCCTCTCAGATTACTTTCTGTGCAGGACATCAGCTACCATGTTGCAAGGACACACAATCAGCCCTGGAGAGGAAGTGAATCTCTCATCAAAATCCAGCGCCATTGCGCCTGTCAAGTGAGGGAGCCATCTGGGATGTGGATCCTTCAGCTCTAGTGAAGCCCTCAGATAACTGCAGCCCCCATATAACTTAACCACAGCCTAATGAAAAAGCTTGAGCTGAACCATCCTGTTGAAGTTTCCTCAAATTCCTGACCCACTGAAGCCATGTGAGATAATAAATGTTTACTGTAGGTTTAACCAGCTAACTTTTTAGGTACTTTGCTGTGTAGCAATAGATACCTAATATGCTTCTTAGTTTTTATTGTTATAAATATTGCTATAAAGAAATCTGTGTGTGTGTTTGTGTGTATTTACATATTGGCATTCTCGTATGAATATATTTGTGGGATAAATTTCTGGATATAGAATTATTGCGTCAAGGGGCTTATATCCTAAACATTTTGATATACTTTGACACATTTTCTCCCTCAAAGTGAATAAATTTATGCCTCCTTTTGTGCACAACATTGCTAACACCTGGGAATTAAGTATTTTTAATTTTTGCCCAATTGATAAATATTTGTTTTAATTTTCATCTCTTTAATTGGCAAGTCGAATATTTATATAATTATTTGCTCATTTGTAGATCATGTGTTTTGCCCATTTATCATTCTGGTTCTTATCCTTTTTATTGTTGATTTGTAAGTGCTCTTTGTTGTCAGAAAATTTACTTTTTTATTATAGTGCTACAAGTCATTTTTTCAAGTTTTGTTTAAACTAAGTGTGTATTACTGTGTGCTAACTAGTTTTCTGTATAAACTTATTTTTACCAAATAGGTGACCAAGCTTATTTATTCTTTTATTTATGGCTTCTCTAGCTGTGACATGTTTGGAAAGGCCTTCTCCATTCCAGTACTGTATTGAATCCCTGGATTTGTCTGGTACTTCTATTTTTTAAAAAAGTATTTCAATGTATGATCCATTCGGAATTAACTTGGAGTAAATAGCGAGGTACATGTCTAGCTTACAATTTTCTTTTCCCTTCTAAATGTTTAATAAATTGCCCCAACACATTTTCTGGTCTAGCATTTTTTAATGGAAATATCTCCTTTATCAGATGATAAATGAAAAATAGTATTTCCATTGACTGAAAACTTGACACCATGAATAAAGTAGAATATTTGCTGGGCTTCTGAAAATGTAGAACACTATTTGAGCTAAATAAAAGAAAAAGAGCCTTTCTTTCTTCCTTCCTCCCTTCCTTCCTTCCTTTTTTTTCTTTCTTTTCCAGGTGAAATAGGATTTGGAATTAGGTAAATCATGAAAAATTATACTACTTTAAAAATTAAGAATTGCAGAATTATATTTAAATTATAAATGTAATTATTTTCCTCTCTTAATGTATCTGTAAAATGTGTTATTTTATTACAAGTGTGGTACATTATTGTGTACAGCAAGCTCTCTTTAAGTCCCTACTTGGGCATTTGAGGTTGTTTCCAACTTTTTCCCCTAATATGGATAAAATGCTAAAATGAACAAAATGGTGCCTTTACTATTTTCTTTGGGAGAAATCTTCATTTCTATACTCACTCAATGAGCATAACAGTCTCAGATGGGTCAGTACCCTGACATATGGCCAATGAAAACAATGAAAGAATGTGGTTTGATCTTTGTAAGTGGTTTCTTTTACGCTTGGGGAGTCCCTCAAGAGATATAAATGTGCATATACTTACAAACCAAGGCTTTTCCTTCCCTTTTTAAAATTTTCTTAAAAATATATAATTTTGGGGGGAAAATAGGCTAGTTTCTGAGATGTTTTTATGGTCCTCATAATATCTATTCAGAAAACTAGAAAACATTGATTCCTATTAATTTATTATGAATGATAGGAGAACTAATAAAATAAAACAATACCTTTTGTTCTTTGTTCTGTTATTTTGTTCTATGATTTTAGGTAGCTATATTCACCCTAGGAAATCTTTTTGATACTTTTGCAATCTGAGATATATAATAAACCATTTATATCTTTTGCTGTTTCAGAACCCTGAAGCCTATATTTGAAATTTGGAGTAAGCAATTTCTGCAACAGCAATGTTTCTTTTTTTTTTTTCCTGGACTAGTTATATTGAAAGCTGACTTTTCTCTGTCCTCAGAAGTATTGCTACTAAACTTTATGAATTAAATTTAATACTACAAGCCAAAATATCTGTGTTTTTCCACTTTCTGCAACCATAAAAATATTACTGGTAGAATTACTTTGTGAGTCAAGCCTTAGGCTCTGAATGTCACTGAGTTTCTCCAACCTGGAGATTTTTCATTTTCAATTAGACTGAAGAACAGATACAATACAGGTGGAAGAGCTTTTTCAAAAGTAAGAACTGTAAGTACAACCTTTCTCTTCAAGGTAGAAAACTACTGAGCTCTTCTGTTAACATTGGTTTATACAAGAAATTGGAAGGGCTCTTCATTTTTCTGTTTTTTGAAAAAAATTAGTTTAAATTAAAATATGTCCTGTGTATTCTACAGGACATTGAAATCTCTGTGTACTATTATGGCGCCAACATATCAAGACACTTAATGTGCAAAAGCCTTGAGCTTCCTTTTGCTATTTGTCTTACTGCTACCGCACCTGTGATGTAGGAAGTGGAAATCCATTTTATTTCTCTTACAGTCAAATCTATTTTATAAAATGGGAAAATTCATCCCAGGGAAGAAGGGTAATATTCATGGCTTGAAAGATCTTTGAATTCTTCTTATGTATGATGGTGGATATGTGGGAATAGTAATTATCATTTTCTGCATTTCATCATCAGGTAGTCTGACCTTGAAATTAAGAACTTCAGTAAGCTTAGTAAAAGTAAGTTTAGTAAGAAGGCTAGAATGTGAGGACACTGGTCAAGGTAGATTAAACAGTGGTTTAACATTTTAAGCTGGTCAGTCAGGAATGCTAATTGAGCCTTGGTATTGCTAATTGAGAAAGTTGGACTGTATCAGGTAAGTTTTTTTTCTTCTTTTCTGTGGTTCTAAACTGATATACAAATTCATGATATGTATTTTCTAAAAGGAAATTCATTATACATGTTTTTGAAAGGGGAGTGTACCAAAAGTCAATCCTGACTCATGATACTAATCAAGAGAATCATTTCAATTAACGATTGAAAGTGGAGAACTGTACTTTTCATGCATCTTAGTAGAGATATTTAAGTGGATCACAACAATCAAAAGAAATTAAGTGGAACATATTGACAGCAGAGGTACACTTGGTGCCTAGGGCAGGGGTCCCCAGGGAACCGGGCCGCACAGCAGCAGGTGAGCGACAGGCGAGCTAGAGTAGCTTCATCAGCTGCTCTCCATCACTCCCCATCGCTCGCATTACCTCCTGAACCATCCCGCCCCCCAACCCCCCGGGTCTGTGGAAAAACTGCCTTCCACGAAACCGGTCCCTGGTGCCAAAAGGGTTGGGGACTGCCGGCCTAGGATACCTTGATATTCTTTAATATGGATGTTACAAATTATATTTTATCAAAAAATTGTGTAAAATATTTTCAACTATTCAAAATAAGAGGTTTGGTATGTGGACTAAATGTAATATTTTACTTTATTCAGAATTACTTTTCAATCATGACTGTGAAATTACTCATAACTGGATAGTATGCTCAGGACATGTAGAAATCACTTAAGGTGGATTGTCTATATATATTTGAAAGTTCTTTTTTTCTGACTTACATGTGGGAATATTCCTTTTTTTCAGCATGACTTTTTCCTTTTTTAAAAATTATTTTAAATTTGAGTACTAATTTTTTTTAAACAAACTCTAAAAGTAATAAATATCTCCAGCCCCTTCTGAGCAAAATGAAAAGCTTTAGCTGCCCTCTACAGGCCACCGGATGGCAATGCTATATGATTGCTCTAAAGAATTTAAGTTCTAGCATCCAAAAAATCACACAATATTGTTGCTGTTGTTATTTTTAAAATCAACACATTTAAATTTGCCAAAATGTTTTATCAGTTTCTTTGTTCATGTACTTATTTCACACTTCTAATTGGAAGTTTCTCCTTGTCAGTAGTAGCACTGTCCACTGAAGGTCTGTAAATTGCCAGTTTTTTGAGCTCTTCTGAATCTGATGTGTTATTTTTTTTTCTTTAACATCTTTATTAGAGTATAATTGCTTTCCAATGGTGTGTTAGTTTCTGCTTTATAACAAAGTGAATCAGTTATACATACACATATGTCCCCATATCTCTTCCCTCTTGCGTCTCCCTCCCTCCCACCCTCCCAATCCCACCCCTCTAGGTGGTCACAAAGCACCGAGCTGACCTCCCTGTGCTATGCGGCTGCTTCCCACTAGCTATCTATTTTACATTTGGTAGTGTATATATGTCCACGCCACTCTCACTTTGTCCCCACTTACCCTTCCCCCTCCCTGTGTCCTCAGGTCCATTCTCTACATCTTTGTCTTTATTCTTAACATGCTCTCTGGAAGCCATCTTGATCTGGATATTTGCTCTTAATATTGGCAAAATGAGTTCCATTTTCCTGTAGTGCAGTTTACTCGTTAGATTTATAAAAAGGCTTTCCCTATATAGGAGAACTTCTTAGGAGGCATAGAATTTAAAATTTAGACAATAAATCCATTTGTCTCTAGAGAGAGTCCTGTATCACATTCTTTTAGTGTTGAAATTTTACTTGGCCATGACTGCTGACTTCCAGTAACTATTAGCTGGCTGTTTTGGGGTTTGGTTTGAGGAACTGTAGTGGCCCCCAAGCTTCCCGACGTGTGTGTGTGTATCACATAATACTCAATGGGAAGGGGAGAGCACTAGGACAGAATATTTATATTTTTCATTAGAGGATATTAATTCATCGAGAGTGGGACCAATGTACATTTTACCCAGTATGTAAAGAGTTTCATGTGGAAACCCAAGCTAATTGGCACTGTATTTCTGATGTCTTCCAGTGGTGTTTGAGGGCTCTTTAGAGTTTGGAGCCCAAGCAGCTGCCCTGTGACCCATCTTTTAAATCTGCCTCTACTGTCTTCTTGTGGTTTTAAGTCATTTTGCTATGAAGGCTACAGTTTAATGAAAGGAATATATCAGTAACTTTTGCCAAAATGGATGTGAAGAGTCTCTGAACTGCTCGACTGTCCTTCTAGTTTTATTTTTCTGGGTAGCAGTTGGTGTAATGCAATCTTTTCTTTCTATTAATAATATGTTATGCATGGTCACATCCCTGGTAATTAGACTTACAGTTTTCAATTAACAGTATTTTTTGATGATACATTATTATCCTTATTAGTGAGGTCGTAGACTATATTATAACAAAGACTGAAGACTCTATTGTCAGCATAATCTTGAAAGAACCATTTAACTTTATGAAATGGTATCTGGTGAAGGAACTTCATACTTTAGTTGATGTATAATTTAACCCCCATAAAGAACCAAATGATTCTCTTTTCCCTCCGCTTCTTAGAATAAAATGTCCAGCACTTCAGATGGTATGAATATTTCTCTCAGTTAAAATGAATAACATTGTCGGAAAATGAGATCTGAATTTTAAAAAATTGAGTAGATCAGCAGTCAGATATTCTTATTCAGCAATTTATCATGTCTTTGGATGAAATTTATAGTTCTATGTGAAACTGATTAACTCCATTAGATTTTAATTATTGTTCCAAGATCAATACTCATACGAGCTTCAGGCAATTCCATTCACTCACCCGAATAAAGAGGTGGATGTGGGGTGGACATATTCTTTTAGTTGACATTAAAACACTCTAGTTTAGATTGTTGTAGTTCATTTTTTTTTCCTACTGTTCAAATATCAATACAAAGATGTTAAAAGCTATATGGATCAGAGGAGATTTGTGATAGGTTTTAATCTAAACTGCCCAGCAGCTATGGAACGATTGATTTTATCTCCTTTTGTCTTCCCAACTCAGGAGGCAGGCTATAGTGTGATCTGTTGCTCTGAGAGATTTGCCAGTGGCCTCTGTGATGTGGGAGGGAGGACCAGGTCAGGTGTGGGTACTTCTCTCCAGTTCTGCTTGCTTCCTCCTTACTTAAATGAGACAGTCAAGTTTACGAAGAAGGATCAGCTGCACCATTGCTCTTCCAAGTTATTATGTTTCCCCAAATGTAACCACCATTCAGGCATCTAACACCACTTCTACTGGACTTCTGTTAATTTCATCTGTGTTTGAACTTTATAAATTTTTTTAACATCTTTATTGGAGTATAATTGCTTTACACTGTTGTGTTAGTTTCTGCTTTATAACAAAGTGAATCAACTATACATATACATATATCCCCATATCTCCTCCCTCTTGCATCTCCCTCCCACCCTCCCTATCCCACCCCTAATCAAGACAGTATGGTACTAGCACAAAACAGATATATTTAATTTTGATTTATATTTATATATTCAATATAATTTGAATCATAACATGCATTCTTTCGCGTCTGGCTTTTTCCCACCAGCATGATGTGTCTGAGGTTCGTCCTGTTGTATAGTTGTAGTAGTAGCAGCTCATTCTTTTTCATTGCTGTACAGCAGAGGTTGACAAACTTTTTCCGTAGAGGTCCAGAGAGTAAACATTTTTAGCCTTGTACGCCATATGGTCTATGTTGCAACTCCTGAACTTGGCCGTTGCAGTGCAAATGCAGCTGTAGACTATTCTGTAAGTGGGCGTAGCTGGATTTGACCCACAGGCTGTAGTTTGCTGACCCCTGCTGTATTATTGAGAGACTATACCACAATTTATCCACTCTACTGTTGATGGGTGTTTGGGTTGTTTTTGGCTTTGGGAAATGATGCCTAAGGCCGCTGTGAATATCCTTATATGTCTTTTGTGCATATTTTAATGCTTTTTCTGTTGTGGAATTGTTGGATAAAAAAGATGCGTATGTTCAGCTATGGCAGATATCGACGACATGTTTTCTGAAGTGATTTTACTGGCTTGTATTCCTACTGATAGTGTTCCAGATGATTTACATTTTTACTACCACTAGGTATTGTCATTAAAAAATGTGATTATGTAGTGGTATCTCATTTTCCTTATGATGAATAATGCTAAACATCTTTTCATATGCTTATTAGGCAATTTGGATTTTTTAAAATATTCAGGATTTTTTGTCCAATTTTTGAAAATTAGTTTGTTTTTTTCCTTATGGATTTGTAATATTTCTTTATATGTTCTGGAAATGAGCCATTGGTTGGAAATATATATTCAAATATCTTTTTCTATTTGGTGACTTACCTCTTCCTTATAATGATATCTTTTCATGTATAGACTTTCTTAAGTGTAATGAAATCCGATTTTTCAACGTTTTCCTTTAAGGTTAGCTCTTTATGTGGCCTATATAAGAAATCTTTATTTATACTAAGATCATAAATATAGTCTCTTGTGTTAACGTCTAGAAAGTTTATTATTTGTCTTTCGTATTCAGATCTGTGATCTAACTGGAACTGATTTTTTTGTGTATGTATATGGTATAAGGTAGGGGTCAACAGGACCTTTTTTTCCATATGGCTACCCAGTGATTCAACATCATTTATCAATAATCTCTTTTGCTCATTTTAGTATGCTATTAAATTCATCTATGGAGTTCTTAAATTCAGTTATCAATCAATAAATCAATTAATCATCTTCAGTGAGACTACTGCCACTTCCAGGCCCTGCTTTCAGTTTGGCTGTTTTTTTGTGCAATGAGTCAGAAAATGGTATGAGGGGAAAAGAGGAGGCTGATGTCTAGAAACTTCCAATGCACATGCACATTTCCGTTTCTCTCTGGGATTAATTCCTTCAAGTTCTGTTGACTTAGTTGATCTCTTCTGACTCCACATACCTGTTTTATGTGTTTTATCCATGTTTTATACTTGTTTTCTGTTGGAGGGTTAGTCTGATACAAATTACTTTGACATATAAACCATACAGTTTTAAAACCTTTTGTTTCAATTTTTAAATTGGATTTGGGCAATTCAATCAGTGGAATATAAACCAAATCCAATTTACCATACTTAAAAGAAATTTTCTTCTTTTTTCCGCACTCTGTTGTAGACATATACTACGGGAAGATTTTCAGGTGCATAAGATATTTTCCAGGTTTTGGCCTTGTCATTCCTGATTGAGAAGATGTCTGTTTTACAGTTGTTCAACTTTCTTTTCTTATCTTCTACCCATTTTATGAGTTTAAGTCCATACTTGAGAGTGACAATAACCGCTGTCATGCAGTGCTTATCAGTTACAAATCACATTCTAATCCATTATCTCATTTAGTCCTCACAATATGAATATCCTGTGAAGTACGTGTCATTACCTCTCTGTAGCAGTTGCGCAAACTCAGACTCACATAGGTTATGGACTTTGCTCTCAATCATGTTGTCAGTAGGTGACAGATTAGGGGTGAAATCCCTGCCTTCCACAGCATGCTTTCCCCGTCCTGTTCTTACCCTAAGAATGACCTGGCAATTGGCTGGAAAACAAAGCTCCCAATACCATTAAAATAGTGTTTACTCTCAAGGAGTTCCCCGTTTAGTACATTATATTATGTTGCTTCTTAGGACGTACTGTTGTTATTTTTCAAAAATGCTAAAAGCTAAAATGTCCTCAAGCTTTAGTAGAATCTGGAAAGTAAAGATATGAGTAGAATAGAAAAGAATATTAATCAAATTTGGAAAGTGCAGGAAAGGCAGAGCCAGTATTTTGCTCTCCTTACATTTTTATAGAGTAACGATGCCTAGTTTGACTTCAGGGGATATAGGACTAGTAATGCGCATTTCACAGGAGAATCATTTTCTGCACAACTCTTAGAAATTTTGGGAAACCTCTGTCACCCTGACATTTTTCAGATTCTTTAATGCTTACGTGTCTTTTCCTTTAATTTATGTGTCTTGGGAAAAAAATATATTTGAGAATTAGAGTCTCGGCGTTTTCATCAGGTGAGACACATCCCAGAAAAGTACAGACAAGGTTAGAAACAGACCCAGGCTTTGACAACAAGAGACTCCCTCATGTGCATCTGCAGGGTGGCACAAGGCTTGTCTGTGTCTCCCTGGGGAGACACTGTGTCCCTAGGTGTGTTTGGAAGCACGTGGGCCTGCTTTCAGCTGTTGCAGTGCCCTGGATGGGGCTACTACTGACATTTAGTTCCCCTAGGGCCTTGAAGTGGAGGGACTTAAATGCCATATTAGAGTTTTGTATTTTACCGTGCCAGCCACGGTGAGTAATTGGAGGCTGAAATTATCGTTGGGAAAAGATTAACCAGGTGGTGTTTTAGGGTGACTTTCAGGGATAGAGGCTGGAGGCCGGGCACCAGGTTAAAGGTTTTACAGACACTCACACAAGCAGAAACCAGGAGTTATGTTAGAATATGGGAATGGAGAGAGAGAGGGTTGGTTACATCTTCAACTCCATCTTACAGCATTTGTGAGGGGAATAAAAGGGATGTGTTCCATATGTGTTCCGTATTTTGGGGGCATGAAAGAGGGGAGGAGTGAGGCACTGGGGCAGAGGAGAAACAGCGCAAAGGGAGGAGGTCTTCACTTCAACCCCACCTGGTACGTCTGATGCTCAGTAGGCTCTTGCTTTGACTATACATGGAACCCTAGGTGCTGCCTCTTGGTGAAGACACCAGTACTTCATTCACATATCTTACAAAAAAGGACTGTTTCCAGAATTGACAACATTGTGCATCCTGTGTTCAGACCATGTAGTTTCCACCTTACTGGTTAAAATCCCTCCGTCATGATGCACACACCAGTGCCTGGGCGCCTCACCACTAAACAGCTTTGCACAGAGGGCTCCAAAGTAAAATTCCCTAAACCACCCTGAGATGAGAAAGCAGAGTCCTGACCAGGGTGCCAGCACAGGTCCAGGCTTAGGGAAGCCTGCAGGCTCTGCTTACCGTCAGTATTCCAACTCATCAACACTGATGGTTTCAGTGGGCATAGAGCGCAGGGGTTGGTGTGGCACATGTGTTAATCATTCTGTATTCCCTAGCATCTATCCTTGTACCTTGCTCATAGTAGGTACTCAATAAACATTTATTGATTGGATTGATGGGATTTGGCAAATATATCCAGAAGCAATTGTGGGATATAATATGCTATTTATGAGCTAATATGTTTCCCATTCAGCCACACAAATGTCTCTTAATTACATAAAGTAATCTTTCATTTTAATCTGGATTTTTGTTGTTGGTTTAACAGCGCTCTTTTTAAACCTGTTGTTTTAACAGGTGTGTTTCAGTAGGGCACAGTTTCTAGCAATTTAAATTACTCCCATATTCAGTATTTGTGGCAAAGGAAGCCTCAACATTCTGACAAAGGCCGGGGCTCACAGTATTTGAGTTTTAAAATCTTTCTTAGAGAAGTAGAATATGCACAAATGCCTTGCATGTGTTCCAACAGAGTGTGGGCAGAACTGGGATCATGGCCACGTGCAACAGAAGTCCTCCATTTGCATATTGATTAATTTCTAACTGTGAAGCTCTCCGTTAGCTTAGTGTTAATGTACGTATGTATATCTGAGTGTATGGTAAGACATGTTTGTGTTTGCACAGGTAGTGCAACATGGCTTAAAAATAATTTTGGGAATTCTTTAGTTCTATTATTGTTCTTAGTTTACAATATTATCACCAGTTCCTGTGTTTTCAGTGTCTACAGTAGAAATTCTAAACACAAACTGAGTTTGAGTGCATTACAAAAAGCACCATTTTGGCTTTCTGTCAATTTTCCTTCCTTGTGGTCTGCAGTTAAGGTCTGGAACAGGTAGTGCCTGGGATGTAAACAATCAGGATGCGGTGGTGGTGGCTGAGGCTGGGGACTCAGGTCCTGTTCTGGGCTTGGTGTCATTGAGAGGTCAATGCACTCTGATAACACCTCTGAATGATTTTTGTCCCAAAGTGGTGGACTTGCTCCTGAAATTTTGATTTTCAACAGTGTTACTAAAAGCAGAGCTCTGCTTTAACTTTGCTTGGGTCTGCATAATTTTAGAGCATTGATTATTCAGCTCCAGGGAAATGCATGTCTGAGAACATACACTTCAGATTTTAAATCTTGACTCCATCATTGAGGAGTCTGTGATACTGAGCTAGTTAAATAACCTCTCTAAGCCTTGATTTTTCTCACGTGTAAACATGGGGTTAATAATAGTAGATGCCCGAAGGTCCAATGATAGATTAAATGCGTGGGCAGGTCTTAGCTTAGCATCTGGCAGTTAGTAATTGCTCAATAAATGCTAGCTATTATTATTATTTCTAGTAAGTCTACTGGCTCTTAGGTCATTTATCTCCAATGGCAGAGATGTCAGATACTTTCATAGATAGCATTTTCAAGAGATAAATTACACAGGGTTCGCTCAACCTTAGAAATGCTGTATAAGACTTGAGTGATCTCCCTTTTCAGTCAAGAACTAGTGCAAACAAAGGAGGTGACAGAGGAACACGTGGGGTGTGCAAAGCTGTATTTCTCAATTAGAATTTGAGGCCATTCTGAAGCGAGCAGAAAAGATAACCTGTGTGTGGATGAAGTGACACTGATTCAGCACAGATACGTGAACAGCTACTAAATGTAATCAGATATTATGCAAATCAAACCTCTGGTGTAGCATTCTAATGGCAACTCTCCTGTAAATAACACTCATTTCAGGATCCTACTTGTTCTCATTAAATAAGTCCAAGGTTGTCTGCATTCCTCAAAAAGGAAAACTGTCAGTAGGCACTCTGTCATGCTTCATACTACAGCTACACCTGTTTCTTTGATTTGATTGAATATATATATTTAAGGAACCAAGGAGATTTTGACTTTCAAATACAGGAGTTAAATGCCCCTCCTTAAAAATCACATTGGAATCACAGTTCAAACTCATATGTAGAGAGAGCTTTAGAAAAGGTCAAGATGTTAGTGCTGATTTCTATGCAGAACCCAGATTTTCATTTGGGATTTTTTTCTTTTTTACAACCTAAAGGAAAAATATGGCAAGAGAGTTGAAATCAAAATTTTGGTTTTGCTTTGGACATGTGGTGATGTAATAATTTTCTTATGATTCTTGGAGAACTTTAAGACATAAAAGTTCTTTTTTTAAAAAAAATATTTATTGAAGTATAGTTGATTTACAATATCATGTAAGTTTCAGGTGTACAGCATAGCGATTCAGTTATACATACATGCACATATATTCGTTTTTTTAAACATCTTTATTGGAGTATAATTGCTTTACAATGGTGTGTTAGTTTCTGCTGTATAACAAAGTGAATCAGTTATACATATACATATGTTCCCATATCTCTTCCCTCCTGCGTCTCCCTCCATCCCACCCTCCCTATCCCACCCCTCCAGGCGGTCACAAAGCACGGAGCCGATCTCCCTGTGCCATGCGGCTGCTTCCCACTAGCTATCTGTTTTACGTTTGGTAGTGTATATATGTCCATACCTCTCTCTCGCTTTGTCACAGCTTACCCTTCCCCCTCCCCATATCCTCAAGTCCATTCTCTAGTAGGTCTGTGTCTTTATTCCTGTCCTACCCCTAGGATCTTCATGACATTTTTTTTTCTTAAATTCCATATATATGTGTTAGCATACGGTATTTGTCTTTCTCTTTCTGACTTACTTCACTCTGTATGACAGACTCTAGGTCCATCCACCTCACTACAAAGAACTCAATTTAATTTCTTTTTATGGCTGAGTAACATTCCATTGTATATATGTGCCACATCTTCTTTATCCATTCATCCGATGATGGACACTAAGGTTGTTTCCATCTCTGGGCTATTGTAAATAGAGCTGCAATGAACATTTTGGTACATGACTCTTTTTGAATTATGGTTTTCTCAGGGTATATGCCCAGTAGTGGGATTGCTGGGTCATATGGTAGTTCTATTTGTAGTTTTTTAAGGAACCTCCATACTGTTCTCCATAGTGGCTGTATCAATTTACATTCCCACCAGCAGTGCAAGAGTGTTCCCTTTTCTCCACACCCTCTCCAGCATTTATTGTTTCTAGATCTTTTGATGATGGCCATTCTGACTGGTGTGAGATGATATCTCATTGCAGTTTTGATTTACATTTCTCTAATGATTAATGATGTTGAGAGTTCTTTCATGCGTTTGTTGGCAGTCTGTATATCTTTTATGGAGAAATGTCTATTTAGGTCTTCTGCCCATGTTTGGATTGGGTTGTTTGTTTTTTTGATATTGAGCTGCATGAGCTGCTTATAAATTTTGGAGATTAATCCTTTGTCAGCTGCTTCATTTGCAAATATTTTCTCCCATTCTGAGGGTTGTCTTTTGGTCTTCTTTATGGTTTCCTTTGCTGTGCAAAAGCTTTGAAGTTTCATTAGGTCCCATTTGTTTATTTTTATTTCCATTTCTCTAGGAGGTGGGTCAAAAAGGATCTTGCTGTGATTTATGTCATAGAGTGTTCTGCCTATGTTTTCCTCTAAGATTTTGATAGGTTCTGGCCTTACATTTAGGTCTTTAATCCATTTCGAGCTTTTTTTTTTTCTTTTTTTCTTTTTTGCGGTACGCAGGCTCTCACTGTTGTGGCCTCTCCCGTTGCGGAGCACAGGCTCCGGACGCGCAGGGTCAGCGGCCATGGCTCACGGGCCCAGCCGCTCCGCGGCATGTGGGATCTTCCCGGACCAGGCCACAAACCCGTGTCCCCTGCATCGGCAGGCGGACTCTCAACCACTGTGCCACCAGGGAAGCCCCGAGCTTATTTTTGTGTATGGTGTTAGGGAGTGATCTAATCTCATACTTTTACACGTACCTGTCCAGTTTCTCAGCACCACTTATTGAAGAGGCTGTCCTTTCTCCACTGTACATTCCTGCCTCCTTTATCAAAGATAAGGTGACCATACGTGCGTGGGTTTATCTCTGGGCTTTCTATCCTGTTCCATTGATCTATCTTTCTCTTTTTGTGCCAGTACCCTACTGTCTTGATTACTGTAGCTTTGTAGTATAGTCTGAAGTCAGGGAGCCTGATTCCTCCAGCTCCGTTTTTCGTTCTCAAGATTGCTTTGACTATTTGAGGTCTTTTGTGTTTCCATACAAATTGTGAACGTTTTGTTCTAGTTCTGTGAAAAGTGCTAGTGGTAGTTTGATAGGGATTGCATTGAATCTGTAAATTGCTTTGGGTAGTAGAGTCATTTTCACAATGTTGATTCTTCCAATCCAAGAACATGGTATATCTCTCCATCTATTTGTATCATCTTTAATTTCTTTCATCAGTGTCTTATAATTTTCTGCATACAGGTCTTTTGTCTCCTTAGGTAGGTTTATTACTAGATATTTTATTCTTTTTGTTGCAATGGTAAATGGGAGTGTTTTCTTAATTTCACTTTCAGATTTTTCATTATTAGTGTATAGGAATGCCAGAGGTTTCTGTGCATTAATTTTGTATCCTGCTACTTTACCAGATTCATTGATTAGCTCCAGTAGTTTTCTGGTAGCATCTTTGGGATTCTCTATGTATAGTACCATGTCATCTGCAAACAGTGACAGCTTTACTTCTTCTTTTCTGATTTGGATTCCTTTTATTTCTTTTTCTTCTCTGATTGCTGTGGCTAAAACTTCCAAAACTATGTTGAATAGTAGTGGTGAGAGTGGACAACCTTGTCTTGTTCCTGATCTTAGTGGAAATGCTTTCAGTTTTTCACCATTGAGAATGATGTTGGCTGTGGGTTTGTCATATATGGCCATTATTATGTTGAGGAACGTTCCCTCTCTGCCTACTTTCTGTAGGGTTTTTATCATAAATGGGTGTTGAATTTTGTCAAAAGCTTTCTCTGCATCTATTGAGATGATCATATGGTTTTTCTCCTTCAATCTGTTAATATGGTGTTTCATGTTGATTGATTTTCGTATACTGAAGAATCCTTGCATTCCTGGAATAAACCCCACTTGATCATGATGTATGATCTGTTTAATGTGCTGTTGGATTCTGTTTTCTAGTATTTTGTTGAGGATTTTTGCATGTATGTTCATCAGTGATATTGGCCTGTAGTTTTCTTTCTTTGTGACATCTTTGTCTGGTTTTGGTATCAGGGTTATGGTGGCCTCATAGAATGAGTTTGGGAGTGTTCCTCCCTCTGCTATATTTTGGAAGAGTTTGAGAAGGATAGATGTTAGCTCTTCTCTAAATGTTTGATAGAATTCACCTGTGAAGCCATCTGGTCCTGGGCTTTTGTTCATTGGAAGATTTTTAATCACAGTCTCAATTTCAGTGCTTGTGATTGGTCTGTTCATATTTTCTATTTCTTCCTGATTCAGTCTTGGCAGGTTGTGCATTTCTAAGAATTTGTCTATTTCTTCCAGGTTGTCCATTTTATTGGCATAGAGCTGCTTGTAGTAATCTCTCATGATCTTTTGTATTTCTGCAGTGTCAGTTGTTACTTCTCCTTTTTCATTTCTAATTCTATTGATTTGAGTCTTCTCCCTTTTTTTCTTGATGAGTCTGGCTAATGGTTTATCAATTTTTTTTATCTTCTCGAAGAACCAGCTTTTCGTTTTATTGACCTTTGCTATTGTTTCCTTCATTTCTTTTTCATTTATTTCTGATCTGGTCTTTATGATTTCTTTCCTTCTGCTCACTTTGGGGTTTTTTTGTTCTTCTTTCTCTAATTGCTTTAGGTGCAAGGTTAGGTTGTTTATTCGAGATGTTTCCTGTTTCTTAAGGTAGGATTGTATTGCTATAAACTTCCCTCTTAGAACTGCTTCTGCTGCATCCCATAGATTTTGGGTCATCGTGTCTCCATTGTCATTTGTTTCTAGGTATTTTTTAATTTCCTCTTTGATTTCTTCAGTGATCATTTCGTTATCAAGTAGTGTATTGTTTAGCCTCCATGTGTTTGTATTTTTTACAGATCTTTTCCTGTAATTGATATCTAGTCTCATAGCATTGTGGTCGGAAAAGATACATGATACAATTTCAATTTTCTTAAATTTACCAAGGCTTGATTTGTGACCCAAGATATCATCTATCCTGGAGAATGTTCCATGAGCACTTGAGAAAAATGTGTATTCTGTTGTTTTTGGATGGAATGTCCTATAAATATCAATTAAGTCCATCTTGTTTAAGGTATCATTTAAAGCTTGTGTCTCCTTATTCATTTTCATTTTGGATGATCTGTCCATGGGTGAAAGTGGGGTGTTAAAGTCCCCTACTATGAATGTGTTACTGTTGATTTCCCCTTTTATGGCTGTTAGTATTTGCCTTATGTATTGAGGTGCTCCTATGTTGGGTGCATAAATATTTACAATTGTTATATCTTCTTCTTGGATCGATCCGCTGATCATTATGTAGTGTCTGTCTTTGTCTCTTGCAATAGTTTTTATTTTAAAGTCTATTTTGTCTGATATGAGAATTGCTACTCCAGCTTTCTTTTGATTTCCATTTGCATTCTTTTTCAGATTCTTTCCCCTATAGATTATTACATAATATTGAGTATAGTTCCCTGTGCTATACAGTAGGTCTTTTTTGGTTGCCTATTCTATATATAGTAGTGTGTATATGTTAATCCCAGCCTCCTAATTTATCCCTACCCCCATAAAACATAAAAGTTCTGATCTCTTTGTTTTATTTAATGAGCAGAAATTAGAATATATAGATGTAAATGTCTACATTTGAGGCAGGAATTTTGAGAAGTTATTTACATCGTGTCTGTTTTACTCTCAACTCAAGCAGATTACCATTTCCTTAAAATGGAAATTTGAGTTGAACTTTACATGAAGAGACATCAGGTACTGACTGCCTGGAGAGCTTCCTTGTGCAAACACACTCTTCCCCTGCATGGAAAATCTGTATTATCTTTGGCCACTTGAAATAAAACCAGTTATTTTGATCCAGAATTCTGAGATCTAAGGATTTATGCCTTGAGCACTCTTTATGATATTCTCTTTAATAAACTTAAAAAAAACTTAGTAAAATGTGAATTTTTCAGTGGGAGTAGATGAGTATTCTGATTCAGAAACCATCATGCCCACTGCAGAAATAATGCATTTTAGTGAGAGAAAAATGAGTGACATTTTCTGTTTCTTGTGCGAGATTAACCAAGGGTATGTGAAAAATTGTTTCTGAGGAGATTTTCACGGGAGGCAGAACAACATAGTTTCTGAATATTCAAGGTGATATGCTGCAAAGGGAAAAAAAAATCTACCCTTTCAGAGGAAATGTGTGTGAGGTCATTGTCTTAACCTTGGTGAACTCCAGTGTATCAGGGGCAATGTAATAATTAAAAACTCATTTCACAGCAGCTGATTAAGCTTTGATTCACAATTACATTGTCTTTCAAAAGTCTCCTCTATCCGAGCATTTTGAAAATATAATGGCTTCATTATTTGTTACATTTCCAAAGTTAGAGCTTCAAAGGAGCTGCAGAAACTTTCTCAATCATCTCTAAAGTCATGAATAAAACATGCATACACAGAATTTTAAGTTAAAGTAATTAGACCACATTAGAATCTTAAAAAAAAGATTTAACATCCATGTCATTGTGGAGAAAGATGCCCTTCATTAAATTACATCTTCCTGTCCAAAGATGCTGCTACTTTTAATGTAACATTAGAAAAATAATTACTGTGATTAAGAGAATTTAAAAAAGTAAATGTTAGAAATTTCAGACCACAACATTTTCAGAGTATCATTCTAATAAAATTTTTTTCTATAAATTATTTGAAATTAACAAGGCAATATTCTAAAATTTATACCGAAATCACAAGTGTAAGCAGGAGGCCAGTACTTAACTGAAGACTGGATGGTTTTCCTATGGGCAGCAAGTAAGTATGATCTTCAAACTAGCACTTGTTAGATTGTGAGATAAAAACATCTAAGGATAGAGTGTTTATTTATCTCTAGATAAAGGTGGTAAGCTAAATTTGAGACCTGGGAGTACTCATTCAAGAGACCTCCAAATTTAGGGAAAATGCTAGCAAACCAGGAAAGATCAAGTTGGGTTCAGTGAAGGAAAATGGAGATAGGTAGAGAGGAAATCCTGTGGCTTAAGTATCACAGTCGTATTTCTATTTTAATTAAGTGTCTTCCAGATACATAGTCACTATATTAAATATTTCCTACCCAAACTGTGCCTCTTGGGTCAGTCTCCCATGGACAAGACACAACTCTATTGTATAATGGAAGTCAAAGGCAACACAGAATTATTTTTATCCTATAGCATAATTTTACCCCTTAGCATAAAAACAAACTGTCAATGATGCTGGCCCAGGGACAGCAGTTTGAGAGTCACTGGGTTAGGACTATGCTTTTTAATCCTGGTTGCACATTAGATTCACCTGTGTCTTGCTCCGGACATTCTGATTTAACTGGTCTGGGGCAAGGTCAGGTCCACAGCAGGTTTAAAATCTCCACAGGTGATTTTAATGAGTAGACAAGATTGAGAACCACTGAGCCTGCCTGATCACATCATAATCAGGCCCAAGTGTACCATGCAGGGAAACCTATTCACTAGACTTGAAGCTCTATGTAATTTCAGCTTTGTCTGCTTCTGCACAAGTTGGCTGTCTAGGATGCTTCTGGGCGATAGTCTGTTTCTCTGGAGCAGATAGTTTTGGATGACCAGTTTATACCAGGTGGCTGTTACTTGCACTTGTCTGGGTGTACAGAACTGTCAGCATTGGGTTTGTCAGTCTCTCTGGAGTAGTCAGTTTCCATAGGGGTTAGGCCTTCCCTTGATGTGTCTGAAGGGATTGGGTGACCTGGTCAGTCGAGGGCTTGGGTAAAATGTCATATTTCTCTAGTAGCATCTTCTTATTGCAACCCTGCAAAGACCTGCATTTTGTTCTGTTTGTTTGTTTCTGTTGGGAGTGAGAGCGGAGGTATTTAGCTGGTATGCACTTTCACATCAAAGTCCTCAAAACTTGGTGACTAGGCCTCCAAGAGAGACCAGCTTAAGCTTAGGGGGAGGATGCTCCCCATTCTAGAGTTGAGAACAGGGCTAGATGTGGGGGAGATTTCCTCCAGCTCATACCCCAGTCTGGACTTCCTTCCCTGTCTCTCAGCAGCGCACTCGGACCCGGTTCTGTCTGTGACTAGAGCAAGGAGCTCCTGACTGCTGGACTAAGGCAGCTACCCCACCTCACCTCCGAGTCTTTGAGGATGAGGAATGCACTGAAGGTGTCCAAGAGAGAGCCCAGGTTCGGTAGGTAGAATGATCAGCCATCTTTCTGCTTAGGACTGCCCCAGTTTTAGCTCTGCAAGTTCGATGCCTCATGAAACCCCTCATGCCAGGCAAATTAGCACTGTTGCTCACCCCATAGGGAAGCCTGAATATGAGTCCCACCTTAGCACTTCTTCAACTGTAAAATGGAGGTCGTAACATGAGTTGCTGCGATGATTAAATGACAACATGCAGAGAGCTAACAGCACAATTAGAACCCAGCACAGTTCCCGCTTAATGAAGGGCATTTTTTAGTTCCATATAACGGACAGCTGAAACGATTTAAAGCAAAGCTCATCATTTTATATAATAAAGTCAAATAAGAGACCTAGGAAACCTTACTAAACACAAGGGAGGTTTAAGGGTGGAGGAGCTGATATCACTCTAAGAAGGTTACGGATGATGTAACATTTGGGAGGTGTCTTCAGAGATGAGTGGAATCACGACAGGGAAAGAACGGAGGAAAGTGTTTCAGGCATAGTGAACAGTGAGACATGGTAGAGGCAGGGGAGCATGAATTGTGTCAAGGGACTGTAGAATTCAGGTGATTTGGCTGGAACACATAATGGTAGTAGCAGATAAGGTTAGAAGGATAAACTGAGAGGTTTCAAGCCAGGATGCAGGATTGATTACTTTAGTACACAGTTGAGAATTGTTGAAGGTTTGTTGTTGTTTTTGGTTTTAGTGGCAAAAGAATACAATAAGGAAAAAGAAAAAAAAGAACACAGAAGGAGTAACTCTAAAGAATTTATAAGCATTTTCCTTCAAATTAATACTGATCCCAAGAATAGCTGACAAATATTTTCCAAGTGATTTTCAGAGTAGAAATCAGTGCCCTTGAGAAACTGCCTTGTTAAATATGTGCTTACAAATATGGGAATCAAGGACACTCTATTCTTCTCTCTTTAGTAATCACTCGAAGGGCTTACTCTCCTAAAATAGCTATCAACTTGTGAGATGTCAGTCAATCATTCAAGTGGTTTTCACGCCATTTCAGCTATTTGCCCAGCAGCGCATCATGCAGTGAAGATAGAAAACAGTGTATAAAAGGCACATTTCCTGCCCACAAGTAACCTAGTCCAGTCGGGGAGGAAAGATTGACCCACATGTACAAATTATCAAGTGGATCCCAGCAGAACAGTGTGTGAACAACCAAGTGATTCACTTTTAGATCTTACAAAACCAGGTAAATTCCAGTACAAAGGCCTGCTAGTACTCTGTTTTCTTCATTCCTCTACCTCAGTTGTATACCTAGCATTTGACTAAGCACATATAACGGAATGCAAATGGCTCCCAGGGTAAATACATCAGGCTGTTTTTATTTTTGATCACAAATACATAAATCACAAGATGCCTCTTAAAGTTCATCTTGAGAAACAATATAACACAGTCTGTGAGCAATTCAGAGTGATTTACAATCATCTCATTTAAAGGCAGATCTACTCTAAGTAAAAAATGGCTTTTTCGGGAGGGATTGAAGTGAGTTATTTGCTTTTTTAAAAATCACGAACTCAGGTGGTTAATTTGTACAGTTTTGAAAGCTGGCTTCTTGCCAGTCAACTTAAAAAAATTTAAACAGGGATATAAAATTCAGTTTATCTAAAACTAGTCTAAGAGGGAATTTACCTTTCAACCTAATTTTTGAAATAATTTGATTCAGGGAAAGTTTTTAGAGCTTTTAAAAACATTTAAAACAAAAACCTTTAAGAAAACATTTCTAGCAGTTTCTGATATTAGGAAAGTGAGAGCATGTCCAAAGTGCTTCCAGCCAATTATTGATAAATTTCATAGGGTCAGCCAAAGTATATGAGCCTGTATCTGCCCTCAAGGAGTTTTCAATAAAGTTGTGATGACTTATTTGCATAAAAGTTGAATATTAGGCAGCCTCCAGAAAGTTGTCAATGATTGGAAAAGATGTTAAACGTATTAAGAAAGCTTGTTAGTGTGTGTCTTTTAAAATTATTGAATTCAAATGACACCTTAGATCTAACATATATGAGTCATAAGTTATCAAAGTTCCATTTTGGGTAGAGTTAACGAAGACTAGCAGAGAGCAAAGCCCTTCCATGGGTATAATGAATATTAGGAATTTTTATTGAAAGAACTTGGATGCATTGTGATTAGGAAAGTGTTTCACTGCAAACAGAACTAAACTCTACTACAGCCACATGAACAGAGAAACATGTTTTGTGTGTGTACATAAAAAGAGGTCCAAAGACAGGGCCATGATATCTACAATATCACCAAGCACTCAGGCATCTTTATTGCCATCTTTTCTCATCCTTCATGGTTGAAAGACAGCCACTGGACCTCAAGCCATCATATTTGAATACAAGAAAGTAGAAAGGAGAAGGCTGAAGGGCCAAGGGCTGAAGAGGCATGCCAGTTTGCCTCTTTTAAGAAGCTTTCTCCAAAGCCCCACCCAGTAGCATTTGCTTACAGATCACTGGTGAGAACTGGGTCACAAGCCACCCATTGGTGCAGGGAGCAAGAGAAGGTGTTCTAACTTTCAAATTGTGAAGTTGAGAAGGGAGCTGTGAATGGCTTTTGTGTAGGCAGCACTCAATCTCTGCCCTCCTGACTTTTTAATATCATTAAGTTAGAGAGAACATATATTTGTTTTCCTGAGACACCCCTGGTTTATTCCTAACATCTTGGTGCCCCACCTAATTTAGCATTTATACAGTTTTTCTTTTTTCATTTAAAAGAGGAGATATTATTATTGTTATTTGCCTTAAAATAAGCTGGGAAGTGTTAAGTAGACCTCCATTTTTTTTTTTTTTTTTTTTTTTGCGGTATGTGGGCCTCTCACTGTTGTGGCCTCTCCCGTTGCAGAGCACAGGCTCCGGACGCGCAGGCTCAGCGGCCATGGCTCACAGGCCCAGCCGCTCTGCGGCATGTGGGATCTTCCCGGACCGGGGCACGAACCCGCATCCCCTGCATCAGCAGGCGGACTCTCAACCACTGCGCCACCAGGGAAGCGCTAGACGTCCATTTTATGTTTCTAGATTCTTCCACGGTCTTGTCTGGAAGTGTGTGAGACCTACTAGCAGTGTGTTGGCAACATAACCAATATCTCACTTTCAAGACCATTATGCAGCGTACTCAGTGATAAAAATTGTGTCCTTGGTCACTAATGACTGGGGACGGCTAACTCCTTCCAGTCTTGAGTAGTGGTAGGAGAAATATTTTGGGCTGTTGCCCCTCCAAGCCCCTTAGTTTACTAGCCAGCTGTGCAGTGGCCAGTGCTTCAGCCTGAAACACATGAAGCTGCTAGTCTGCATTCCGTGGGGCCAGTGGGAAATTATGGGTTGGATCTTCCTGAAACAGGTACCAGAAATAGAAGTGCACAGAGAGAATCGTCTGAATGTTCTTGCATAGTGATTTTATCATTCATTTTATGGTATAGATCTACAAATGCCTTAGTTTTGGTTCTCTCAGAGGCAGACCTTAGACAAGGATTAGGGTAAATGTACTTTATTTGTGGAGTGTAGGTGACATCTGTAGGGTAGTGGGGAAGGAAATTAGGGCAGAAAGGAGGCCAATAAAAGGTGCACAATTAAGCCATTTACTGCAGCATGCTTAATCCTGTGGAGAAGCTCTGGAAAATGGTACAAAACACACATTTCAGAATTATTTCATTGAAGGAGCACCGTGTTGGGGGTATTTCTGCATCTATCCTGGAGAGTTGTTAGTTGGGATTTCTCCTGGGGGGTTACTAATTGCTCAGCACTTCCGGATTTCTGTACAGACAGGGAGCATAGCTGTCCCCAATTCTGAGGGTGAGGTAGAGGAAAGGAGCCCTTTGGCACAGAGATGCAGATACTCATAGGAAGGTGGTTAGAGGACACTGATAAGATTGGAGGGATAGTCTCAGGGTACTGACAATATCTGCTATAGGAACTATTTTATTAATTTGTTAATACTTTAAGAAAAATTTCAGCAAACCTTTTAGTCAGCAATGAGTGCAAAGGACTAGAAGTATATGCATAATAAAAATTAAGTACTAAAATTTTTCCGAAGAAATTTGATAATGGGTAACATCTACCATCCACCATGGAGGCTGTGGTGGTACCACTGACCACCTAAAAACCAGAAGGCAGGGAAATGCAAATTTAAACAACCATGGGATACCACTACACACCTATTAGAAAGGCCGAAATCCAGAATATTGACAACACCAAATGCTGGAATGGATGTGGAGCAACAGGAACTCTCATTCATTGCTGGTAGGAATGCAACATGATACAGCCACTTTGGAAGGCAGTTTGGCAGGTTCTTATAAAACTAACATACTCTGACTCTATGATCCAACAATCATACTCCTTCGTATTTACCTAAAAGAGATGAAAATGTATGTCCAAAAAAAACCCTGCACTTAGCTGTTTACGGCAACTTTATTCATAATTTCCTAAACTTGGAAGCAACCAATATGTCCTTCAGTAAGTGAATGGGGTAAATAAGCTGAGGTACGTATAGACAATGGAATATTATCCAGCACTAAAAAGAAATGAGCTACCAAGCCATGGAAAGACATGGAGGAAAGTTGAATTCATATTACTAAGTAAAAGAAGCCAATCTTAAAAAGCTACATACTGTATGATTCTAACTATATGACATTCTGGAAAAGGTACAACTATGAAGACAGTAAAAAGATTCGTGGTTGCCAAGGACTGGGTGTAGGAGAGGATGAAAAAATGGGGCACAGAGGATTTTTAGGGCAGTGAAAGTACTCTGTATGAAACTGTAATAGTGGATATGTCATTATACACTTTTCCAAACCTGTAGAATACACAACACCAAGAGTGAACCTTAATGTAAAACTATGGTCTTTCAGTGATAATGATGTGTCAATGGAGGTTCATTGATTTTGGCAAATATACCACTCTGGTGGAGGATGTTCATAGCAGCACTATTCCAGCCAAAACTAGAAACTACCCAAATGCACATCAACGGTAGAATGAATAAACTTTAGTGTATATACCCAATGGAATTCTGTACAGTAATGAGAATGAGCAAATGACAACTACAAGGTCAATATAAGGAGTCTTACAAGCATAACTGACGTGTAAGAGTACATATAGTTTGATTCCACTTACTGAAAGTTCAAAAACAGGTAAAGCTAGTCTAAGAGGTTAAAGTTAGGATAGTGGCTACCCTGGTCACGGGTGGAGGGAGGGGAAGAAGGAATGTAATTACTGGAAAAGTGTATGGGGTAGCTTCTGGGGTGCTGGTACCATTCTTTTTTTTTTTTTTTTTTTTTTTGCGATACGCGGGCCTCTCACCGCTGTGGCCTCTCCCATTGCGGAGCACAGGCTCCAGACGCGCAGGCCCAGCGGCCATGGCTCACGGGCCCAGCCGCTCCGCGGCACGTGGGATCCTCCCGGACCGGGGCACGAACCCGTGTCCCCTGCATCGGCGGGCGGACTCTCAACCACTGCGCCACCAGGGAAGCCCTACCATTCTATTTTTAGATCCAGGTGCTGGTTAAAAGTGTGTTTAGTTTGTGAAAATTCACTGAGCTGTGCATTTGCCACATGTGCACTTTTATGTGTGTATGCTATATTTTAACAAAAGTTTACTTTAAAAACCTTAGTGATCACGAAACAAAGTCCATGAACAAATGTCATGAAGGAAAAGATCTTAACTAGCAGGTGTATGAAGACATCAACCTCCAGTTTTTAAAATATACCCTTCTCAAGATTAGAGCAATGCTTCTGATGGGGCAATGTGCTTTAAATTATTTGGCAATATTCAACAAACACATGAAAATGTGCTCAACATCACTAATCATTAGAGAAATGCAAATCAAAACCACAATGTGGTATCACCTCACACCGGTCAGAATGACCATCATTAAAATACCTAGAAACAATAAATGCTGGAGAGGGTGTGGAGAAAAGGGAACCCTCCTTCACTGTTGGTGAGAATGTAAATTGATAACAGCTACTATGGAGAACAGTATGGAGGTTCCTTAAAAAACTAAAAACAGAATTACCATATGACCCAGCAATTCCACTACTGGGCATATACCCTGAGAAAACCATAATTCAAAAAGACACATGTACCACAATGTTCATTGCAGCACTATTTACAATAGCCAGGACATGGAAACACCCTAAATGTCCATCGACAGATGAATGGATAAAGAAGATGTGACACATATATACAATGGAATATTACTCAGCCATAAAAAGGAATGAAATTGAATTATTTGTAGTGAGGTGGATGGACCTAGAGTCTGTTATACAGAGTGAAGTAAGTCAGAAAGAGAAAAACAAATACCATGTGCTAACGTACATATATGGAATCTAAAAAAAAAAACGGTACTGATGAACCTAGTGGCAGAGCAGGAATAAAGACGCCGACATAGAGAATGGACTTGAGGACACAGTGGGGAAAGGGGAAGCTGGGATGAAGTGAGGGAGCATTGACATATATACACTATCAAATATAAAATGGATGGCTAGTGGGAAGCTGCTGCATAGCACAGGGAGATCAGCTTGATGCTTTGTGTCTCCCTGGAGGGATGGGCTAGGGAGGATGGGAGGGAGGCTCAAGCGGGAGGGGATATAGGGATATATGTATACATATAGATGATTTACTTTGTTGTACAGCAGAAAGTAACACAACATTGTACAGCAATTATACTCCAATAAAGATATTAAAAAATAAATTATTTGGCAATGTTATTATTTTTATAATTGCAGGGAAAAACCGATATCTTTTTGAATTTACAATTTCTAGAATAATTTCCTAAATAAAATAATGAATTTTAAAAAACTGTAGTTATCACAGAGTTAGAAAATAACAAAAATTTTTGTAACAAAACTAACATACACAAAACAAAACAAAACACCAGGCTGTCAAAAGCTGTTTCTCTTTTTGCTGCCCATCATCAGTCAGATGGTGGAACTCCCTTTGAACATTTACTTTTAAATCAACCTAGATGTCTCACAATGACATTAGGCATTTTTATAGATAAATACTCTAAATCTTGTTGTATATTATTCAAAGTCAGTTAGAAATCTTCAACCAAAATTCAACAAACTTAACACCCAAACTTCAGCTTTTAAGCAAATTTCAATAACTGAAAACAACACTTACAAACAGAAAGACTTTGAAAGTTGTCCCTAAAAAGCAACAGAGTAACTAAACAACTTAATCAAAGCTAGTGGCTTTGAATTTTAGTTTTGAAATTTTGTAAAAGCGATTGGCAGTATCTCAATTTCTTGGAAGAATCTTTTGAATGAACTCTATTTTTAGTAGGGTAAATTCGTATACGGGACTGCAATGAAAGGAGAAGGCCTAAGGTTTTGTTGCATTTAAAAGAATCAGAAACAGGAAGAGAAATAATTTGTACTTTGTATGGAGGTAAAAAGACAATACCTATGAAAATATTTGGGCTCAAATATTTATGCAATACATTTCAATAGGAAAAAATAGAGTTTAGACTATCTTCCATTCAGCAGAGTTCGCTCTGTGCTTACCAGGTCCTGCATCCTCTTTAGAGAGAATACAGTCTCAATTAAAAAATATTATGGTCTATATGGAAGAGTCAATTTAAGGTGTCAACAAGTTTATTAGCCATAAATGCAAATTTAACAGATTTGCAGACAATTTTATGAAAAATTAAAAACAATAAGCTTACTTTAAAAATACATTGCTTAGGAAAAAAGGTAAAATGATATCATAAACAGATATGGCCAAGAAATTGAACAAAGTGAATATGTACTAAATGCTTAAATCTATATGCATAGCTTGGAGATATCGTGGGTTCAGTTCCAGACCACAGCAATAAAGTGAATATCGCAATAAAAGAAGTCACACAAATTTTTCGGTTTCCCATTGCATATGAAAAATCATACTTACACTACACTGTAGTCTATTAAGTGTCCAATAGCACTATAGCTATAAAAACAATGCAGATATCTTACTTAAAAATACTTTATTGTTAAAAAAATGCTAATCATCACCTGAGCCTTTAGTGAGTCATAGAGGTAACATCAAAGATCACTGGTCACAGATCACCATAACAAATATAATAATGAAAAAGTTTGAAATATCGTTAGAATTACCAAAATGTGTCACAGAGACATGAAGTGAGCAAATGCTGTTGAAAAATGGCACCAGTAGACTTGCTCGACTCGGGTTGCCACAATCCTTCAATTTGTAAAAATCGTAATATCTGCAAAGTGCAGTAAAGTGAAGTGCAATAAAATAAGTATGCCTGTATGTAGATATATGTAAATTAAAAACTTTTAGAAATTATTTTCGAGAATAATTTTTGATAGCAATATTTTATAAGACCATTAACACAATAAAGCCAATTTCTTTGACCAGTAAAGAACTATTCCAAAAATTATATAATTATTTTTAGTACCCTTTTTAGTCAACATTGTCCTAGTCTTGACAGTGTATGGTGTTGTCCATTTAATTAAGCTTTTCCCTAAAAAGCTTACTGTTCCCAGTACAACTTCCTCATCCAGTCATATCTTATCTACTCTTTGTAGTGATCGGTAATGTGTTAAGACTATATACCATTCCATTATATTACTTCTTTAAATAAGATGATTTGTTTTTCAGATAAAGCAGAAGTAAGAAGTTCTATTTTCTATTATTTTGACAATTGTGTTAAAGTCCCTGACTCATAATTCAGACACCTGTGCCATCTCTGCATCTGGTTTTATTGATTATTTTATCTCATGATGATGAGTCATATTTTCTTTTTATTTATTTTAATATTTTGAGTGTATAAGAACAGGAGAGACTGAGGTAAATAATGTTCATTTTCTCGAAAGAGCACACCTTTTTTGAGGCCATTAATGTGGTAGGTTGGGCCACTCAAGTCCCTGGTGAGCTGGGTTTGGGCTTGGTTGTTACTTTCATTACAATCTGCGCACCTCAGGCTTCAAAGTCCCCCAGAGGTGGAATATTGCTGCTTTCTACTCAGTGTGAGGCCTGGAGTCTCTGAGGGTGTCTTTTAACTCTCCTGTCCTCAGACCGCAACAGGCCCAGTGTGCCTGTGCCTCAGTGCTGAGTCTCTGTCAGCACTTCTGCCCCTCCCCCCAGTGGTAGGCTGCAGCTGTCTTGTACTCAGGCAGGATCCCAAGGGCTGGAAGGTTTCTCTTGACCACCTGTTTCACCTTCAGACTCAGGCAAGCCCTATATATCTGTGCCACAGAGGAGCTAGCTCTCTGTCCATTCTCCTCCTTTAACTCCAGTCTTTCTCATGACGACTTGGTTTAGGCCTGTGAAAAAGTTGGTGAGTAGGTGTAGACTCTCTGTGTCCTGGGGCTCCCAGGGATCCTGAACTGTATCAACCCATACTTTGCTTTCAGGAATTTATTAAATTTTTGGCGTTTTTTTCCTTACCCCTATCTATGGTACATTTCTTCTCTTCTTGCTTCCCTGTCAGAAGTGAAATATTTAGTGGTTCTTATCTCTACTTGGAGGAGTTTGTTACACTTGGGTTTCAGCTTATTAGTTTTACCTAACAACCCTAGCTCTTTGATGGGTTCAAAAAATTATTATTTGTGTATTAGTCAGCTTGTTCTCATTGTTTGGGTGAGAGTAACTTTCACTTGTGACTTTCTCCGTTAGGTGTGGACAAACTTTGATTCATGGGCCAAATCCTGCCCATCACCTGTTTCTGTGAATACAGTTTTATTGGAACACAGCCATGACCACGTTGCTTATATATTTTCTGTGGCTACACGTTGAGTAGTCGTGGCAGAGACCATATGGCCTGTAAAGCAAAAATTATTTACTATCTAGCCTTTTACAGAAAAAGTTGGCCAACCCTTGTTCCACATATTAAACAGAAGCAGAAGTCCCCTTGATACTATTAAAATTTTGTTGCATCCTGGAAGGAAATTCCAAACTTTGAAGGAGACTTACTGTGTTTCTTGGTTAGAAGTGAGAATGATTTTTCTCTGTATTCCACATTGCTGATTTTTTACCAGTGTACATGTCTTGTGTTGCATTAACCAGACTTTCAGATCTGGATACTTGTTTGGAAAATGTTAGGTCTTGTTTTTAAAAATGTATGTTTGCTTATGAAAATGATACTATGGACTGAATTTTGAGTTGTTTTTCTAATGATGTTGCATGGCTTGTATTAATCCATTTATCCTTATCCTCCTAGGTTCCAAGGACTTCCTTATAAGGCCTCTGGTAGAGGTTATTGGATTATTGAGATAAGTGTGATAAAGGGAAAAAATTTACATGCAGTTAATCATTTATATGACCCTGCTGTCTCTGGACTTCTTTAACTGGCTGTATTAGTCAGGTCTGTTAATAAGTGTGAATCTGTAACTATTTAGGTACCATTGCCAGGGAGATAAGAAATATAATCATCAATATTTTCTTGAGTTTTAGTTTTTCTAATTATAAGCTTATTTGGAAATTAATCTACAGGGGAAATTACAAAAATAATCATGGCCATGTTTTAACACTCAGTTTATTTTCATCTAGTCCTTTTTAAGAATATAATTAATTGAATTTTGTCAAATGTGTTTTTTTGCATCCATTGAGATGATCATATGATTTTCATCTTTCATTTTGTTAATGTGGTGTATCGCATTGATTGATTTGCAGATGTTGAACCATCCCTGTATCCATGGAATAAATCCCACTTGATCATGATGTATTATCCTTTTAATATGCTATTGAATTCACTTTGCTAATATTTAGTTGAGGATTTTAAAATCTATTGTCGTCAGGGATATCGGCTTGTACATTTCTGGTAGCAGCCTTGTCTGGTTTGGGTATTAGGGTAATGCTGGCCTCGTCAAATGAATTCGGAAGTGTTCCCTCCTCTTCGATTTTTTGGAAGACTTGAGAAGATTGATATTAATTCTTTTCTAAATGTTTGGTGGAATTCACCAGGGAAGCTATGTAGTCCTGGACTTTGTTGAGAGGTTTCTGATTACTGATTCAGTCTCCTTGCTAGTAATCAGTCTGTTCAAATTTTCTGTTTCTTCATTCCCAGTAGGTTGTACGTTTCTAGAAATTTATCCATTTTTCCTAGGTTGTTCAGTTTGTTGGCATATAATTGTTCATAGTGGTCTCTTATGATCCTTCATATTTCTGTGGTGTCAGTTGTAATTTCTCCTCTTTCATTTCTGGTTTTATTTATTGGAGTCCTCTCTCCTTTTTTTCTTGGTGAGCCTAGCTAAAGCTTTGTCGATTTTGTTTATCTTTTCAAAGACTCAGCCTTTAGTTTCATTGATCTTTCCTGTGGTCTTTTTAGTCTCTATTTCATTTATTTCTGCTCTGATCTTTGTTATTTCCTTCCTTCTACTAATTTTGGGCTTTGTTCTTTTTGTAGTTCTAGGTGCAAAGTAATGTTGTTTATTTGAGATCTTTCTTGTTTCTTGATGTAGGCATTTATCACTATGAACTTCCTACACTTACTCTTAAATTCAGTGAATATGTGAACATTGAGGCTGTGTGAAAATATGGGTGTTCCTTGTGGTTTGTATGTGGGATGCCCTGGGCTGAGGGAATTCCCAGGAGCTAAGTTGTTGCTTCGCTACCTTGGGGTCATAAGCAGCTTCTGTTCCTGTCTCAGCATTAGCTGGAGAGCCTAACATTTATTGCTAGCACTCCCACCCTCACCTGCAACTCTCTCAGAGGGCTTGTGGCTGGCCCTATGGGAGATCAGATGTTTCTTAGATGTCTTTGATGACAAAGAAACGACGATCTTGTTCTGTGGACTGTCCCTCTCTCCTTTTAAGTGTATGATCATATTTTCAAGCAATTGGTTTTACATTCAACCTCAAAACTTGTCCAATTCTCCGTGAAGTTCCACTGCCAGCAGCTTGCAAGAGGCGAATACTGATTTAGCTCATAGGATGCATTGAGCCACATTGCCATGGTAACCAGCAGACAAACCTGAGAGAAGCAAGGCTGCAGAGGAACTGTAGCCATTGCCAAACAACAAATCAAAGGGAAGTGTCTCAGGAGAGATTTCTAATTATCACACATTTGTCCTTGCAGCCAAACCAGAGAGTAAGGGAAATGGCTCCATCGGCACTGGCATCTTTAAGTCACAAAATCACAGAAACTTTCCTGTGCTCCTTTAGGAATTCTCTGTAGCCTCCTGCTGCCTTAAGGTATAAAGAAATAGATTCTTAGACTGACCTTATCCTTAGAGTTATCACCAAGTCCTTATTAGTGATACCTATAATGCCCTATAGCTTAAGATATTTTACGGGCAGCAAGGCAATTAAAAAAGTCTCACATCTGTGACCCTGATAGCTAATAATATCTGAAATGGTTCTCTGACATCTTGAAGAGATTGCCTCTGTTTCTTTCTTATTTCTTTTCTTTTCTGCATCCTCTTTAATATAAGCAAACTTATTTCAGTAAGCCTTAATGCAAGTGGAGTACAAACTGATATGTTTATAAACAATTATATGCAAATCGTGTTACAGTAAGACAGTCAGGGTTCCTAGAGTAACAATTGGTAACATCCATGTTTGCTCATGAAAAGAGTGCTCAAGGTTACAAAGCTGTCACTAAAGATTTATAATTTGCTGGGGAAATAGCTGTAGAGATCCTTTTCCTACTTTTAAATATGCTGAGATCGAGGCTAGCCAATCCTTGAAATGGGAGAGGTGATAAATGAAGACACAGCATCACGTGAAAAAAAATTCAGGTTGCCCTTGTTAAGAGAGCGACTTCAACCTTCTCCTTGCATTTTGCCGAATCTGCAAAGGTGTCTGCTTTAGTAGCCATCTTTAACATCTCTTCTGCATTAATTCATATTTCCGAGTGGCATAGGCTGGAGGCTGGCCTGAATCACCTTTGTTTTATTAAAGGTGCATTTAAGGTCAACTACCACTAACTGCATTGTTAAATATTGATTTAGCCATTTGAATTAATGTAATTTTCAGTCCTTTCCCTTCTTAATGTACATCAGCACCCCTGTGACCCTGTCGGACAGAAGATCAATATGTGGGCACTCAGCTCGTATTGAAGCCGGATTGACTGCTTTCTGTGCTCGCTTGTTTTCCCGTGGAAGCCAAAGTGTTCAGGATAATGGGCCATTTGCTTATCGGCCAACAACATGCAAAACTTCTGAATGCTTTCATCTCTTGCAGAATGTCTCTGACCTACTTAGCGGTCAGTGTTTCTCAGGGTTTTAGAATTATTTTACTCAGGACTCTCCTTTTATTTATTGATTTAATCGTGAGTTTAAATGACTTTTCAAACTGCTGGGGTCAGAACTAGAATCCTGGACTTTCAAATATTCTCCTTCATCGTAGTTAATGACCTCTAGACCATATCATTTGTCTTTCTGCAAAGGGAGGCAAAGTAAAGGAATTTTGTGATTATATTCATTACAAATATCATCGAATCAGGCCAAAGACAGCTTGGGATTCAAATGAAATAGTAGATCTTGGCACAGACCAAATGACGACACTATCCCTAAAGAGGTACACAATGATATTGCCTCCTTTGGAAATTTTTAGCTTGGCTCTCGAACAACTAGACAGTACCAACTGGCTTCACTTATTCTAGTTTAACATAAAACTAGAAGAAAAGCTTTGATATTGAGATCATAATCTGTAGTTGATGTATGTTCTTTTCCTCCCTAGGCTCCATTTAAGTTTAGAGGTTCCAGGGGGCCATGTTTGCCTCCATATATATTCTTTGCCTAAGAATATAGCAAACCTTTGAGGAAACAGAGTCAAGAGTTGGAAAGAGAGAGACCAAACCCTGGTAACATGAAGTGTCTGGATCCAGCCATGCCTGAAGCTAGTGATATCCCTGAAAATTTAGCTTATATAAATCAATTAATTTGCTTAAGATTTTTTTAAACCACAGCCAAGAGTCTCGAATTCCTGGCAAATATCTAAGCTGAGGTGGATATATGAAAAATACTTGAACCTTGATTAGTGTAGTGGCAAGCTTGCTTCTAAGTCATAAGATGGTTTCACAGTAAATTCTTATAGCATTTCTAAGTGTGTTATAAAATAAAAGGCCGGGGATGAGTCTCTAGTAAACATCTATATCCAAGATCTCTCTCTCTCTCTCTTCAGTTTGCATCTAGACAAACAGTTTATCTGCAGTGTAAGCATTGTAGATTGACATTTTATTTTCAAAGCTCTTACATAATGTCACTGCTTTCTAGTGTTTAATAACGTCTTAATGACTGTAGGGTATCTCCTTCATGTAAAAGCCATAGTTAACAAAGTTGGCTTTTTGCCCAAACTTTCACTTCAGAAAAGGCTGTTTTATTCCCAAACTGAAATTGATTCTCCATTAAGAAAGGAAACCACAGAGATTGAAATGATAGACATTTAGAACTATAATTCTAAAGAGTAACCTCAGAGATGGGTGCAGGACTCTCAATTTACAGGTAACACTGAGACTCAGAGGGTTAGGTGATGTGGCCTCAGGTGGAGAGCTCATTCAGCTGTGGAGGTAACACTGGTACCCACTTCTCCAGCCATGCAGTTTTTCCCACTCTGACTTTCATAGTCTAATGGACTTAATAGTCTTCCTTCTCTTACTTGGCAGCATTCTGGGAGGTACTTTCTATTGCAGGGCTGTCTGGGGTCAAATAGTTCTAATGTTTAGATGATATAGGACCGTGGCACTATTTAAAGACAGCCTCAGAAGTAATTTAGTTTATGCCCACACTCTCTAAGTGCAGAGGTGTAGTAGCACTCCAGTCTCAGTGGAGATGAGGGAATGTAATTAGAAAATAGAAGTTTAAACCAGGCAAGAAGAATTAAATTAACTGGAACAAACACAATAAAGAGAATCAAATCTTTTGTCTCAGCACCTGGTTACACAATGAAGCACAGGGATCAATGACAAAGCCCACACAGCTTTTTGGTGGCATCTCTACCTGCTAAAGGTGGCATTGGTAGCAGATGTGATCATCCCATTTTTGGGGGTGGTTTTTATTTTCATCACATAGACCTCCTTGCAAACACTCTGGAGTTATGTGCAATTAAATGAACTCACTCACTGACGTAAAGGAGGTTTGAAATATAAAAAAATATTAGATATTGATGACTTTGACTCTTTTTATGTGTTGGCTGATGTATACACAGAGCAAAAGTCTGTAAGCCCTAAAGCATCAAAATTATAAAACGTCTGGATGTGAAGTTCATAAAGCTGAAACTACTTTTTTCTTAAACAAAGGCAGATGCTTTGTGTAGATGGATATCTCTTTTCTGTGTTCTAGGCATTTACTTTCATTTTTGAAAGGCTTTTAAGTGCTACATGAGGCACCTGGCCCCGGAGTGAAAAGAGATTTAAAACACCTTGGGGAATCTTAATTCCCTCTAAATCACTTTTTCCCCTTCAAAAAAAAAAAAAAAAAGAGTTGGTCTCAAATGAAAGAAATATGGAACCTTACCTACCTTATGAATAATCTCCTCTCTTTTCTCCTCTCCTACTGCCCTAGAGTTCCAGGGCTTGCTGATGGATAGGTGGTGATTAAAAATTCTCATTGTGGCCATGTGCCTTGTGCCCTCTCTTTGTCGTTCTGCAGTCGGATATCAAAGCTGTAGTATCTACGTTCTTTGAAGACTAAGCAGGTTGGACCTGCAATTTAGATGAAAAAACAATTACTCTGTGTTAGCTTGCTTTTGGCAAGAGTGTATTAAGCCTCATCTCACTGATGGGAAATAAAAGCTGCACTTCATCTTCATGAATTTCAAATGAGAGGGAGAGAAAAAGAAGGAAACAGTGACTTTTCTGGCAGGAGCTTTTCTGCATAACCTTTCCCTGATGAGTTGGTTCCTTTCTTGAGAGAATGCCCTTAGCATCGGCTTGGATAATAATGCATTTCTCTCCCATGCACAGATGGTACAAATGATCAAGCGGTTCTACTGGTGGGGAGGTTTTGAAACACAAAAAGCTGAAGTACATGCTGTGGCATTTTTTTTTTTTTTTGAACTTACGAAAGTAAGAGAATTAATGGACACAATGCACTGATACCTTTTGTTGTAAACGTGTTTGGTTACTTGTGAACCAGCTACGTTTTAAGTTAGATTGGGCCTTAAGAAACACCATGTTGTCTTGAAGGGCTCAGCTTAAAACCCCTAGTTCAGAGAGTTTCACTGGATCATCAACTTCTGAGTAATGTGTAGCACATTGCTTGGGTTGTCAGAATGAGCTCTTGGCCTTGGTCATCGAAGGAGAGCCTATGGACCCAAGTGGGCTGCTGCTGAGTGAGGACCAAACCAGCTCTTAGGAGGCCCACGCTTGCCAACAGTATTACTCAGTTAAAAAAACACTAAAGAAACCTCAAAGGCAGTATTGCATGGGAATGAAATCACCTAAGCCTAGCAGACATCATGTGTTCTTAGAAGGCTCCATGCGTAGCTTCATGCTCTGCTGTCACTCTCAAAATTTTTAGTCATTTTTGAACAAAGAGCCTTGCATTTTCACTTTGCACTGGACCCTACATATTTTATAGCTGGTTCTAAGGAGGAGAGAGACTTTATCATGGAGGATGGAGAGTAGAGGGCTGTTTCTGGGTCAATGCTGTGGCTCCCCGCTCTCTGAATTTTCCAGCTGGGGTACAACTTTCCTAGTATAATCAGTGGAGCCAATTACTCCTGAGGGGCAGGCCCAGGGAATGGTCCTCTTCTGGAGAAGTCTCTGAGTGAAAGGTAGCTGGCTTCAGGTGACTTATGTGTCTCTTCGCATATTCACCTCAGCATGTCATATTCTCAAGAGTCAAAACCTGTACTGTATCTGAGGCTAAGACTGCCTGAGTGACTTCAAAATAAGATGTGATTAGTTGACTCATGGCTAATGTGGAGGAAAACAAGAAAGCAAGATCTAGGTTTCAGTTTAGGCTATGAACAGATTTTTATATCTGTATGGTGTTTTATTGTTTAAAATTAAATTGCAGTTTTTCCTTATAGCCTATTGTCAAATTCTAGTCCCTAAGCTGGCTAATGTTGGAGGTTTGGTAAAATTCTACTGGATTTCTCAAATTTAAACCTATCATATAGGTGAAAAAGTGGGTAGGGACTTGATGAGATATACCTTAGGATGTTTTTGAGATCTTAGGATATTTAGAGCCTAGAGTAAAGGCTTTGCAATAAGAGAGAACTGGGTCTGAGTTTTGGCTTTGCCATTAAGCTCTGAAGCTCTTAAGGAGCTGCTTTGCTTGTAGGAAAGTCATTTCGTTGCATTAAGACTCAGTTTCTTCAAAAGTAAAATGGAGATAAGAATGTTACTTTGGGCTTCCCTGGTGGCGCAGTGGTTAAGAATCCGCCTGCCAATGCAGGAAACACGGGTTTGAGCCCTGGTCCGGGAAGATCCCACATGCTGGGGAGCAACTAAGCCCATGTGCCACAACTACTGAGCCTGCGTTCTAGAGTCCACGAACCACAACTACTCAGCCCACGTGCCACAACTACTGAAGTCTGTGCACTTAGAGCCCATGTTCTGCAATAAGAGAAGCCACTGCAATGAGAAGCCTGCGCACCACAACAAAGAGTAGCCCCTACTCGCTGTAACTAGAGAAAGCCCGCGTGCAGCAACGAAGACCCAACGCAGCCAAAAATAAACGAAAAATAATAAATTTATTTAAAAAAAGATATTAAAAAAAAAGAATGTTACCTTGCAGGGATATGTCAGTATTAAGTGAAATATTAAGTGTAAAGTGATGAGAACAGTCCATAATACTTGGAGGTTTTTTTTTTTAAGTAACTCTATACATTTAATTAGAATAACTGGCTATAATTCTCTCTTCCTAATCGTAACCCTTTTATGTGGACTAAACGCACTATTCAAAACCCATATTCAAATGAGATTTCCCTAAATGCATTTAGGAAAGAAACAAAAATAATCAAGAAAATTTGAACCAACTTTACTTAATTATATAGGATGTTTCTTAATAAAATATTTATAATTTTCCTATATAATTTATGTGACTTCCTTCCCAACAGGCTTAGAGTTAGATCTATATAGAGTGAAGATCTAAGCTTTTCTCACTCCGAATCCCTTTAGATTATAATAGCCTCCCAAATGTCCACACAGATAGTGCCAACCCCTAGCACAAATAACAAGAATATGTTGTTATTTTAAAAGGTAATAAGAAACTGTTCAAGTTGATATAGAACCCATGACAACATAATAATATAAAACTAGTTTCTACTTACTAAGCACTTTGTTCACTCTTAAATAGTAAGCCTGTCAGTCATACTCCGCTGCCCTGTGTCTCACTTGGAGAAGGTCCTGCTTCATGGTCAATATCACAGCTGTGAAATTGAAACCTCTAGTTTCCATCCTATGAGTGAGATCCTCTGAGGTGTTTGGTGGGGTTTTATAGTTACATACAGGGTGTTTATAAATTCCTTCTGCTATTTTAAAGTTTGATAACCTGTCCATCATAGAAGCAGACTATAAACATCTCACGCAAACAGTACCCAATTCAAATATCTAGACTTTAGCACAAGCACCATCTTTAGGGATGCATTGTTCATTTTCATTTTCCAAGTCATTGAAAACATTCTCCATTTGGTGAATGATTTCATGAACTGCCTCTATAAGCACAATCCTAAATTTATCCAAAGTGTGCTGTTTTGATGAGGAGGGAGCTTTATATGTCCTGGAAAAAAATACTCTGAAACGAACGGGCGATAGAAGGTAGCTTTGTAATTCATTCAGGTCTGCTGATACATTTTCTTGAAAAGACATTGTGGATGAACCATTAACCATTTGAAATAAAATCATGCAGGAAGAAGATACAATGAAAAATAATGAAATTGTCATAATTAGGGGAAAATTTCATAACATTGCAAAGTAACACCACATAAACCATGTATATACTTTACAAAAAAGGGTCAATAACTCACTTTCCTGAAAGCAGATATTGAATAAAATGAACATTAATATTAAAAACTTTCCATTATTAAAATTTTAAATTATATATTTTATAAAATTACCTTATGAATGTATCTATATATCCTCATCTCTCTAAACATGTACCTTATGAATATATCTATTTATCCTCATCTCTCAAAACATCTCTCACATTGCTGCATAGATCTACTAAATGTATTTTTCTGCCTTCCAAGGCATATGCATTTTTAAATGATAAATCATTTGAGTCAAGTGATTGGTATGCTGACTATATTAATAGAGGAGAACTTCCATCACTTTTAGAAAATATATCACCTCTTTCATACAGTTTTCCTCTTCCTGGAAATTCCTGATTAAACTAAGAGAAAGGAATCTAAAATAAATGAAATTTTTACAAGAATAGTTGTAATTTTAACATGGTACTCAGTTATAGTGGTATGGGAGAGTCATTAGGATGATACTTTGCTTTCTGTTCCATAGTTCTTTGAAGTTATTTGTTTGTTTTAATGACTTTATGACCTTTGCCAGGAATTTTAGATTAGCTGTAATATAATTTCATCACACCTTTTTGTGGCTTTCGAAAGTGGAGATGTAAGCTCTATTGAGTGACTTGTGTGAGGATGGCCACTGTTGATGAACCTTTGGGAGAAATACGATTTAGAATGAAGAGGTCGGATTCATGGCCATAAAGATCTAGGTTTGGGAACTGCCAACATTCCTTAGCATCATGTAGCTCTGGAGGAAGTGTTTAAAATTCTTTGCTGTAGTTTCTTAATCTGAAAACGTTGTTCAGATTAGAAGCAATGTGCAAAGTACCCAATATACTAGATGGAATAACTCAGTAGTTGGTAGTTGACAATACTAATTACAGACAGGTTTGTGCTGAACTGTCCAGACTTTATGCACACAGTTTGCATAAAGCCAAAGTACCCAAAAGCTTATGAATTGCACTTAACTCCTTTCTACAAAGGGGGTTTTGAAAATTTTCAGAAATATAAGTCCATAACTCATGGTATAAAGTGGTGTTCAACAGTAGTCTGTTGACCTTTCTTTGGTTTTGCTTATAACAGAAAATCATGGATTTTTTCCAGCTTTGGACTATAGCTTGATGCTAAAATTAGTAGTCATCTTTACCAATTGATGTGGATAGCTGTTTTAAAAGAAGACTATTGTCCACTTAATTTCTTATGCTATATATATGTGAAATGAGGTCATCTTTTATTGCTTGAAAGACTTTGTTTAGCTTACATGATTGAACAGGACATGCAACACTGCTGTTCTTAAATGCTATGGTTTCTTTTGTTTTTCTGGCCCTGCCACCCAGCTTGCAGGATGTTGGTTCCCTGACCAGGGATCAAACCCTGGCCTCTGGCAGTGATAGTGCCGCTGAGTCCTAACCACTGGACCACCAAGGAATTCCCTATGGTCTCTTTCTCGTAGAGAATTCACAGAATTTTTTTATACGTAGAAATTAGAATACAGTATGGTATTTTTTTCCTTAAAAACTGTTCAGAGATCTATTTTTATTTTAGATTATCCCAAATTTCTATTTAAGAACTATGAATTGTAATAGAGATCAGACTTTTCTCTATGCATTATTTTGTTGGCTATAATTAAACAAAATGCCTGGAGTTTTCCAGCTGAACATATATGACAATGAATTGGCGATCAAACAATTGTCAAATGAAACAGTACCAATAAGTGACATTTGCATTTGCTCAGAACCTCATATGGTTTTGGCATATACGTACTTTTCTATAAATTTTGAGTATCAAAGAGGCTGAAAATTCTTTTTGTATTGATTTTTCCTGGTTGATTTTGTTTAATAAAACTAATGTGCAGCTGTTGAGAATGAACATGTAAAGGGGCATTAGAAACATGTGTCATCTGTCTAATTTTCAGGACAATAGGCTAATGCCTCTGAAAAGAAAATTGATTCACAATATGACATGGAACACATGCTAGGGTAAATCTTGGAGACTGAATTCATCTTGAGCATGAAATGTTAGAACCTCTGAGCGTATTCACTGGAAATCCAGAAACAGTGTCTGGTCCTGACACGTTCCTTCTTTCAATAAAAACCAGATCTGGGCTGGTGCTAGTGTTAAGCCCCAGGGTAGCTGCAATGAAGCTGACATCAGGTGAAATTCCACTATTTATCATATCAGCTATGTGGGTAGCTTAAATACTCCACCCCCCAACATTTTGACACAATGCAATTATTTTGCTTTTGACAGACGTCATTTGTTTGTTTGAAAAGGTTATTGTTAAAAGTACCATCTTCAGATAAATGTGCTCAGATTTGTATTTGAGATGTATTTCACAGCTACACTTTTATAAATAGGTTGGAAAATAGCTAGACACTGATATATGCTTGACAGCTAGTTTTACTGGTATTCAGAATTTCTGCTAGGATACTTTGACTTGTTCCCTTGAGTCTTCGCAGCTCATGAAAACTCCAAACAGCATTAAAGACAAGAGGAAAAAAAAATCTTTAACACAATATGTTCAAACCTCAGTGGATTATTTTGCTCCAGATTTTCCAAACTAGTTTCAGTTTGGAACAATTTTTTTTCAGTTGTTTGAACAATTATTGCAATTGGTTCAATGTGTTCAGTGAATTATAAAAGACCTGCTCAGTGCTTAATTTAGACAGAAAAATGCTCAGGGTGAAGTGGTAAACCTGTTGGATAAATGTGCATTTCTATGTATCCCTTTTTCCTTTTGGTTAAGAAAATGGATTCTGTAGTCTAACTGCTTCTTGTCTTCCAAATAGGTTCTGCAGGAGATGTTGCACAGTTACTAAACTTCTTTTGTTTCAGTTTCCCTGTCTGTGTAAATATGGACAATAATATGGACGAAAGTTATGAAGATTAAATCAGTTAATGTATTTAAAGAATTTAGAAATGCTTGGTTTATAGGGGATCTCTGGTAAGCATTAGCTTCTAGTACATATGTTTATATGTATATTTATAGAATATGTATGTGTCTATGTACACATTATATGTGCATGTATGTATATATGTATGCATTTGTGAATAAGTAATACATTGTAGAAATAATATTGATAAACCTAAAATATATTCAATATCCCTTTGTATGTCTTATTCCTGTTCCTAATATGAACAGGATATGAAAAGTTGCTGTATTACCAAATATGTTTTGAATATTTTATAAAATATTATCAAAGATAATGAAAAACATAATGAAAATATATAATAATAAAATTTAATGAATATATTTGTAGCCAAATGGTTTAAAAAATTGGATTACCCCCTCTGGCTCATTTTATCCTCAAATATCTTCAAATATGTTGTAAGTGTAGAGAGCATTTAAGTTGCTGGAATGATCCATCCAGAACCTTCCACATGTGTTTATATAATTGATGATGTGTGAACATTCCCAGGTGGCAGTTCCATATGGACATCAGGGAGAGCAAAAGACACAATAAGGGGACATCTTTGTTCCTTCCTTTTATGGGGAAAGTGTTTTTTCTTCCACCTGATGACTTTTGCTTCTTCAGTGTTCCTTGGAGACTTCAATTAATGCTTGTTTTTCACCCTTCCTTCACAGGCCAAGCGGTTTACCACAGTTTCCTTAAGGTTCTCATTTTCCTATTAGTCAGCAGTTGTCTTGATGGTGTGGTTACACAGCCAAGTGGGTGAAGTGCACAAAGAGGGGTACGGGAAAGTCCAGGAGCCCTTTCCTCCCAAAGGTGAAAAATGTTCTGGGCTTCCCCCCAGAACATTATAATTGACTCTTCTTGTTTGATACTGTTGTGTTTCACTCTCCTTTCCTCTGTGAGTGCCCAGCATGGACACTGCTATTCCTGCTTTACCTTTTTCATTAAAAAATCCACATACCTTTTCCTGAATATTGCATTGGGCCTGTTGATGTAATAGTTCTCTTACCTTTAATTTCCATCATTATCTCTGCTTGAATTTGTGTCACACATGCACCTGGGCCAGGGAACATGTGTGAAGGACCGAGACAGTCCCCTCTTACAGGAAGGACTCATATCATCATTTGACAGCTGAGTCTCAAGTGCCTAACAAATGTTATTTCCTGATTTGTCAGTTTATTACTCAACAGTCCTGAGTCTTTTCTCTCTAGGTCCTTTCCTTTGTCACTCTCTAGGACTGCCAAAGCCAGTCAGGACTTTGCAATATGATCTATTTGATACACAACCATCAAATCCCTGATAAATTTATAATTTCTTATTCTTGGGGGTTCCACAGTGAGAACAAGTGTCAATTTTCTTAATGATGTTTAAAAGGATAAGATATGCTAGTAAAATAAAGCTATCATACTAATGATAATAATAACAGCCACCACTGTTGAGGGTCTGCTTTGTGCCAGATACCATTACAAGCGTTTTATGTGTCATGCATCTGTTGAACTAGAAAATAGCACAACAGCCCTGTAAGGTAGGTGTTATTCCTCCCACTTTACCACAGGCAGGCTCAGAGAGGGGAAGATTCTTGCTCAATATTGCATACCACTAAAGAGAGAAGGAAAGTCTTCTGGCAACTAAAGCCTCTTTTCTCCCTGCAGAGAAGCTTAGCTGCTAAGATGCTGCAGTGCGTTTTGAATGGTTGGTATGTTTTGTTCTGGGGAGGAAGTACCTATTGATGAAGGTGCCAAAGGCAGTGCTGACACACTGGGAGATAGGGTGAGACTTTCTGTCACTTAGCTGGCTTGGGTCATCTGTGAGTATGCTGTCCTGGGGAGAGACGTGAGGTGAGCTGCCAGGCAAGGCCAATGGAACTTCTCGCCTTCTCCACAGTCTGCTCCTCAGAGGGCCTGGCTTACTTCTTTTTTTCAACTTGTAAAATATACAAAATAGTTACTTTAACCATTTGTAAGTATATAATTCTATGGCATTACATACATTCACAATGTCGTGTAACCATCTGATACCCCAAACTTGTTCATCATCCTCAATAAAAAATGTGTACGCATTAAAAAATAACTCCCCCTTTCTCCCTCCCTCCAGCCCCTGGTAACTTGTATTTTACTTTCTGACTCTATGAATTTGCCTATTCTAGGTATCTCATATAAGTGGAATCATCTAATATTTGTCCTTCTCTTTCTGGCTCATCTTACTAAGTGTAATGTTTTTGAGGTCCATCCATATTCTAGCATGTATCAAAATTTAATTCTTTTTTATGACTGAATAACATTCTATTATATGTATCTATCACATTTTGTTTATCCATTCATCTGCTGGTGGACCCTGGGCTATTTTTTGAGAGGAGGTCATTGGATGATTTCCTTTTCCCCTGCCTCAGGGAAGCTCATACCACACAAACCACACCAGGGTTTTGTTTCAGAGAATAGATTGTGGTTTCTGGTATCTTAGTCAGTTCAGGATGCTATAGGAAAATGCTATAGACTGGGTGGTATAAACAACAGAAATGTATTTCTCACAGCTCTGGAAACCAGAAGTCTGAGATTAGGGTGTCCACATGGTCTGGTTCTGGGGAGGACCCTCCTCTGCATTGCAGACTGCTTGCTTCTTGTATCCTCGTCTGGTGAAGAGAGGAGAGAGGGAAGCCAACTCTCTTGTGTGTCTCTCTTTTTTTATTTTTTTCATTGGGGTATAGTTGTTTTACAATGTTGTGTTAGTTTCTACTGTACAGAGAGGTGAAGTAGAGTTCCCTGTGCTATACAGCAGGTTCTCATTAGTTATCTATTTTATACATAATACTGTATATGTGTCAATCCCAATCTCCCAATTCATCCCACCACCCTCTTTTCCCTCTTGGTGTCCATACGTTTGTTCTCTACATCTGTATCTCTATTTCTGCCTTGCAAACTGGTTCATCTGTACCATTTTTCTAGATTCCACATATATGCGTTAATATACTATATTTGTTTTTCTCTTTCTGACTTACTTCACTCTGTATGACAGCCTCTAGATCCACCCATGTCTCTACAAATGACCCAATTTCATTCCTTTTTATGGCTGAGTAATATTCCATTGTATATATGTACCACATCCCCTTTATCCATTCATCTGTCAATGGGCATTTAGGTTGCTTCCATGACCTGGCTATTGTAAATAGTGCTGCAGTGAACATTGGGGTGCGTATGTCTTTTTGAATTATGGTTTTCTCTGAGTATATGCCCAGGAGTGGGATTGCTGGATCATATGGTAATTCTATTTTTAGTCTTTTGAGGATCCTCCTACTGTTCTCCATGGTGGCTGTGTCAATTTACATTCCCTCTTGTGTCTCTTCTTATAAGGGCATTAATCCTACTCATGGTGGCTCCACCTTCATGACCTAGTTATGTCCCAAAGACCCACCCCCTAATACCATGACATTGGGGGTTAGGATTCAACATATGGATTTGGGAGGGGGAGGCACAATCATTCAGTCCATAACAATGGGATCCTTTAGGGTGGAGCATATAAAATGGGCAGTTTAAAATCAGTTTCTATCAAGTATTTATTGAGCCCCAAGTAGATATCTGACCGTAAATGTTGTCCATAAGCAGGTAATGAGTACACTGTCTACATTCTGGGGAAATTCACCCAGGCCCACATGCATGCACACACTTACACTCCTTCCCAGCCCCTACACCATCCTCACTGTATACACGTACACTCTTCTACCCCTCCCTGTTCCCTCCCCAAATAGACGAGTAACCATGAAACTATGCATTCAAGTGAGTTGTAGAGAAGACATAAATGGAATTTTTGAGGAGGGCAAGATGTTGTTCTTTTGGGTGTTCAGGCATGCCTCTGAGAATAGATAGAATTGGAACCTGATCATAGAGAATGGCCATGATTTGTGTAGGCATAACAGGGTAAGGGGCAAGGGTACATCAGGACAAAGAAACTACTTGAGCAAAGTCTCAGAGTCCAGAATTGGACATTGAGGGGGTGTGGTGGGATTCCTGGGGGAAAGGTTTCTGTTAGAGAAATGAGGAGGTGTGACAGGAAGGGAGGAACAGATAGTGGAAAGCTTTTAATTGTAGGCTGAGGAGGTTGAACTTTACCCTGCAAGATGTGGTAGCTTTGGAAGAGATAAATGACACAATCAATCTGAAAAATCTGTAAGTCAATAACTTGCATTTATTAAGGGAATGCTATGTGCTAGGGGTGGTATTGGGTCGAGCACTGGGGACAGAAAGATGAAAGTATTACCCAGGATGGAACCTGGCAAACATTAATGTTTGAGAGATAGGAGGAGAAAAGCTGGAAAAGAAAGCAGAAAATAGAGGTTTAAGGAAAGGATGAGTCAAGAGCATGATCTCAAAAGCTAACAGGAGGGAGTTTCCAGGAGAGCTTGGTTATCAGTGTTAAAAGTTGCACTAAGATCCCAAAGAGGAGGGACAGGATCTCTGCTACTGGTTTGGACAAGTGGAAGGATGTGGATGGTTTTGGTAGGCAGAGCCTCAGTGGAGCAGGGGTGAGGGAGTAGAAGTGAGTATGCAATGAGTTGAAGAGTAAAAGGGAGTCGAGGACATAAAGATGCTGAATGAAAACCATGCTTTCCAAATATATGATGGTGAAGGAAAGGAAGTAAGTACAGTGGTAGCTGCAGAGGACAATATGCTTAAGAGAATAGACAGTTATTATGATTGTTGTTATTAGAATAAAGGCATGTTTTCTATTAGTGGGAAAGAACTGGAGGAAAGGGGCAGTTTAATTAAACAGCCAGGAGAAGAATCAGTGGAACAAGTTGTTTTATAACAGATGGTTTAGGGAGATGGATCTGGCAATGGAATGCAGACTGGACTGAAGTTTGGAAGTGACCAGAGGGCAACAGACCGTCTGGGGAGTTGTTGTAGCAGCAGGGAGGATGTCAGGGAACTGTGGCTTGTACAGAAACGGAGTAAAGGGGTAAAGATAGTTATCAATGAGGCCTCAGGAAAAGAAAGAACAGGACGTAGTATTGGATTAAATAGTGAGAGGTAAATAACATCCAAGGTATCCCCAAGTTTGGCTTGGATGATCTGTTGCATTTAACGTACTGGGGCCATTTCTGCTGCACTCCCCAAAGCAGTTCAGGATGAGTGTGACTCTGCTTGTCCAGGGCCTCTGGCAGTGACCCGGAAGAAACACCAGACTTTCAGTTTTTCTTCGAACTGTGTCCTTTTGTATTAGGATCAGTATTATGTGATCTTCCAAAACTAATGGCTTTGATTACTGTGTATGTCCTCTGTCATCTTTCTTCTCATGAATGTGCAGTCACTGAAAATAGGCTGAGTCATTAGGAGAAGAAAGAGACACAACGGCCACATCCACAGGGGCTAAATGACCTGTCAGGATAAGAGCCTTGAGCCACTGCACAAGGTACCTGTTTGCATCATCATTTTGTGGTCAAAGCTGCTTTTTATGGCTCTCTTCCTCTTGCTTCTGCTTCAAGCTTATTTTTGGAGCATTTTAGTGACCTTGAACATGAAATGAAATAGTGATGCCACTTCTCAAGGGAAATGTGTTTAGGATGTGCTGGTTCATGAAAGAGAATCATCAGTCAGAGTTCCCCAAGGGCTTAACCTTCATCTGCTTTTCAAAGAGAAAAGCTGCTTCCTTCCACTCACACACAGAGCTCTGCTCCCTTCCTCTCCCTGTCCTCTTCTGATGCTTTCCCGAATCAGTAGATTTTTAATCTTTGGAGTCTTTTGGTGTGGATGCACCATCTGTAGTTCAATAAAGTGGCAACTTTCTCTTTCTTTTGTTTCATTTTTCTCTCTGTATTTTCCTGCCACCTCACTAATTTCTGTCATTGTATCTCTGTAGTGAAGGGCAAAAGTACTCACACTGTGCACACAAAATGTGAATCCAACTGTTGCTTGTGAATTGGCCGCATGTTTGGAAAATCTTAGTTTCTATAGCAGAATGTGAATATTGGATGTAGTTTGATGTCAGTAGTAATTTTTTTCTTTCTGAACGATTCTTTCTGTAAGTTGGAGAGGGGCTTTAAAGGAAAAGAATCACACAGTTATGTTTTCTGACCACAGACCCATGCAAATCACCTCCCCTCACCTCCCTGTGTCCCTCCCCCGCAATCCATGGTTGCTATGATTGCAATTCTCTTTTTTTTAATATAGAGGTTGCGTTTATTTATTTATTAATTTTTTGGCCGCACCGTGCCAATAAATGAATGAATGATCTGCACGCGGGATCTTAGTTCCCCGAACAGGGATCAAGCCGGTACCCCTGCAGTGGAAGCGCAAAGTTTTAACTGCTGGACCACCAGGGAAGTCCCCATGATTACAATCTTATTTTATGGATGTTTGAAGCTCTTCCTGAATAGTCATTTACGCTATTATGAAAGGAAATGAGAGAAGAATACGTTGGCGTGACCGGATAAGGAGCGTACAGATGGGAAGCTGGCGATGCGGGAGAAGAAGGGAGAAGGAAGCTGAACACCTGGGACCCAGGGCTGGGATAACGACATGGTACCGAGTGGGCTGAGGCAGAGGCCACAGTCAGGGGTGGGCTTGCTTGAGTGCCCAGGAGCTGAGCAGGGTCTAAAAAGACCCGCTTTAGTTGGTGGTCAGTCTTCACATGAGCAGGAACTTTGCGTTACTTGATCCGGCCCATCTCATTTACAGCCCGTCTAGAAGTAATTTAGGGACCTGACATTAGACACCCAATGAAGACGCTTCCCAGCCATGCAACGAGAACAGCTGTTGGACCCCAGGTGAGCCCTGGATCCCTGGTGTGACTGTGGAAAGAAGCATCCATGCCTGTAGGTAGAGGGGGTTGATTATTTGAATCCATGTCTGTGGGGAATGAATACATTGCCATGTTGCAGAATACACATGCACAGTGTGGGATGCTACCAACCACACAACCTACTCCCACAATTCATCCCTTTCATTTGGGGTGAATCTTACCCAGTAAAAGTGGGCTATCTTTTCTGGTAGAATTGCTATTTCTTCCTGTCTGTTTCTACCTTTGCTTAGTCTCCCCTTACTACATATTACACACACACACACACACACACACACACACACACACACACACACACTACCCCTCGATAAATTTTACAGAAAGAGTGGACCACATTCTTGTTTTCTAAAGGAAATAGCCCAAACTACTTATCTCATTTAAAAAACACAATTTTGGTGAATTGACACACGTAAATCTCACTCTTTTAGGTACTTATTTAATTGAATATTTTCTCGCTGTGGAAGCAGTCACATGTGAAAGCCGAAGCACCCCAGGTGAGGGCCCCTTACTGTGTGTTCAGATATGCCACTGCCTACATTAATAATTCTGAGGATATTTGATTTCATGAAATAAATTAGTCTTGCTTCCATATATTAAGACACACAAGATGGTTCATCTTAAAATTGATGTAAAATTGTTCTCTCCTAGTACATCTAATCTTAGTCTCAAATCAATGAGACTTGGATGTTTGGAGAACTACGGTAAGACAATGAAAGCAACTTTTATTGAGAGGATGGAATTCAATAATTTTTGAAAGATTTAAAAGCAGTTTGAAAAATATGTAGTAAGTTTTTCATGTTGACTTTAAGTGAAAGTTGAATTTAGTTTTCTATTATAATTTTTTGAGTTGGGGACATTAGAAAAGAATAAAGTTTTTAGTACAGAGTTGATTCTTCAGAAAATTTCTTTTCCTTTTGAAATTCTAAGAAGCATTTCCAAAGCATTAAGTACTAGCTTCTTTTATTTTTATTTACATCTTTATTGGAGTATAATTGCTATACAATGGTGTGTTAGTTTCTGCTTTATAACAAAGTGAATCAGTTATACATATACATATGTTCCCATATCTCTTCCCTCTTGCGTCTCCCTCCCACCCACCCTCCCTATCCCACCCCTCCAGGCGGTCACAAAGCACCGAGCTGATCTCCCTGTGCTATGTGGCTGCTTCCCACTAGCTATCTACCTTACGTTTGGTAGTGTATATATGTCCATGCCTCTCTCTCGCTTTGTCACAGCTTACCCTTCCCCCTCCCCATATCCTCAAGTCCATTCTCTAGTAGGTCTGTGTCTTTATTCCTGTCTTACCCCAAGGTTCTTCATGAAATTTTTTTTCTTGAATTCCATATATATGTGTTAGCATACAGTATTTGTCTCTCTCTGACTTACTTCACTCTGTATGACAGACTCTAGGTCTATCCACCTCATTACAAATAGCTCAATTTCGTTTCTTTTTATGGCTGAGTAATATTCCATTGTATATATGTGCCACATCTTCTTTATCCATTCATCCGATGATGGACACTTAGGTTGTTTCCATCTCCGGGCTATTGTAAATAGAGCTGCAATGAACATTTTGGTACATGACTCTTTTTGAATTACGGTTTTCTCAGGGTATATGCCCAGTAGTGGGATTGCTGGGTCATATGGTAGTTCTATTTGTAGTTTTTTAAGGAACCTCCATACTGTTCTCCACAGTGGCTGTATCAATTTACATTTCCACCAGCAGTGCAAGAGGGTTCCCTTTTCTCCACACCCTCTCCAGCATTTATTGTTTCTAGATTTTTTGATGATGGCCATTCTGACTGGTGTGAGATGATATCTCATTGTAGGTTTGATTTCCATTTCTCTAATGATTAATGATGTTGAGCATTCTTTCATGTGTTTGTTGGCAGTCTGTATATCTTCTTTGGAGAAATGTCTATTTAGGTCTTCTGCACATTTTTGGATTGGGTTGTTTTTTTTTTGTTATTGAGCTGCATGAACTGCTTATAAATTTTGGAGATTAATCCTTTGTCAGTTGCTTCATTTGCAAATATTTTCTCCCATTCTGAGGGTTGTCTTTTGGTCTTTTTTATGGTTTCCTTTGCTGTGCAAAAGCTTTGAAGTTTCATTAGGTCCCATTTGTTTATTTTTGTTTTTATTTCCATTTCTCTAGGAGGTGGGTCAAAAAGGATCTTGCTGTGATTTATGCCATAGAGTGTTCTGCCTATGTTTTCCTCTAAGAGTTTGATAGTTTCTGGCCTTACGTTTAGGTCTTTAATCCATTTTGAGCTTATTTTTGTGTATGGTGTTAGGGAGTGATCTAATCTCATACTTTTACATGTACCTGTCCAGTTTTCCCAGCGCCACTTGTTGAAGAGGCTGTCCTTTCTCCACTGTACATTCCTGCCTCCTTTATCAAAGATAAGGTGACCATATGTGTGTGGGTTTATCTCTGGGCTTTCTATCCTGTTGCATTGATCTATCTTTCTGTTTTAGTGCCAGTACCATACTGTCTTGATTACTGTAGTTTGTAGTAGTCTGAAGTCAGGGAGCCTGATTCCTCCAGCTCCGTTTTTCGTTCTCAAGATTGCTTTGGCTATTCGGGGTCTTTTGTGTTTCCATACAAATTGTGAAATTTTTTGTTCTAGTTCTGTGAAAAATGCCAGTGGTAGTTTGATAGAGATTGCATTGAATCTGTAAATTGCTTTGGGTAGTAGAGTCATTTTCATAAAGTTGATTCTTCCAATCCAAGAGCATGGTATATCTCTCCATGTATTTGTATCATCTTTAATTTCTTTCATCAGTGTCTTATAATTTTCTGCATACAGGTCTTTTGTCTCCTTTGGTAGGTTTATTCCTAGATATTTTATTCTTTCTGTTGCAATGGTAAATGGGAGTGTTTTCTTGATTTCACTTTCAGATTTTTCATCATTAGTGTATAGGAATGCCAGGGATTTCTGTGCATTAATTTTGTATCCTGCTACTTTACCAAATTCATTGATTAGCTCTAGTAGTTTTGTGGTAGCATCTTTAGGATTCTCTATGTATAGTATCATGTCATCTGCAAACAGTGACAGCTTTACTTCTTCTTTTCCGATTTGGATTCCTTTTATTTACTTTTCTTCTCTGACTGCTGTGGGTAAAACTTCCAAAACTATGTTGAATAAGAGTGGTGAGAGTGGACAACCTTGTCTTGTTCCTGATCTTAGTGGAAATGGTTTCAATTTTTCACCATTGAGGACGATGTTGGCTGTGGGTTTGTCATATATGTCCTTTATTATGTTGAGGAAAGTTCCCTCTCTGCCTACTTTCTGCAGGGTTTTTATCATAAATGGGTGTTGAATTTTGTCGAAAGCTTTCTCTGCATCTATTGAGATGATCATGTTTTTTCTCCTTCAGTTTGTTAATGTGGTGTATCACGTTGATTGATTTGCGTATATTGAAGAATCCTTGCATTCCTGGAATAAACCCCACTTGATCATGGTGTATGATCCGTTTAATGTGCTGTTGGATTCTGTTTGCTAGTATTAGGTTGAGGATTTTTGCATCTATGTTCATCAGTGATATTTGCCTGTAGTTTTCTTTCTTTGTGATATCTTTGTCTGGTTTTGGTATCAGGGTTATGGTGGCCTCGTAGAATGAGTTTGGGAGTGTTCCTCCCTCTGCTATATTTTGGAAGAGTTTGAGAAAGACAGGTGTTAGCTCTTCTCTAAATGTTTGATAGAATTCGCCTGTGAAGCCATCTGGTCCTGGGCTTTTGTTTGTTGGAAGATTTTTAATCACAGTTTCAATTTCAGTGCTTGTGATTGGTCTGTTTATATTTTCTATTTCTTCCTGATTCAGTCTTGGCAGGTTGTGCATTTCTAAGAATTTGTCCATTTCTTCCAGATTGTCCATTTTATTGGCATAGAGCTGCTTGTAGTAATCTCTCATGATCTTTTGTATTTCTGCAGTGTCCGTTGTTACTTCTCCTTTTTCATTTCTAATTCTATTGATTTGAGTCTTCTCCCTGTTTTTCTTCATGAGTTTGGCTAATGGTTTATCAATTTTGTTTATCTTCTCAAAGAACCAGCTTTTAGTTTTATTGATCTTTGCTATCGTTTCCTTCATTTCTTTTTCATTTATTTCTGATCTGATCTTTGTGATTTCTTTCCTTCTGCTAACTTTGGGGTTTTTTTGTTCTTCTTTCTCTAATTGCTTTAGGTGCAAGGTTAGGTGTTTTTTTCGAGATGTTTCCTGTTTCTTAAGGTAGGATTGTATTGCTATAAACTTCCCTCTTAGAACTGCTTCTGCTGCATCCCATAGATTTTGGGTTGTCGTGTCTCCATTATCATTTGCTTCTAGGTATTTTTTCATTTCCTCTTTGATTTCTTCAGTGATCACTTCATTATCAAGTAGTGTATTATTTAGCCTCCATGTGTTTGTATTTTTACAGATCTTTTCCTGTAATTGATATCTAGTCTCATAGCGTTGTGGTCAGAAAAGATACTTGATACAATTTCAATTTTCTTAAATTTACCAAGGCTTGATTTGTGACCCAAGATATGATCTATCCTGGAGAATGTTCCATGAGCAATTGAGACAAATGTGTATTCTGTTGTTTTTGGATGGAATGTAGTATAAATATCAATTAAGTCCATCTTGTTTAATGTATCATTTAAAGCTTGTGTTTCCTTATTTATTTTCATTTTGGATGATCTGTCCATTGGTGAAAGTGGGGTGTTAAAGTCCCCTACTATGAATGTGTTACTGTTGATTTCCCCTTTTATGGCTGCTAGTATTTGCCTTATGTATTGAGGTGCTCCTATGTTGGGTGCGTAAATATTTACAATTGTTATATCTTCTTCTTGGATCAATCCCTTGATCATTATGTAGTGTCCTTCTTTTTCTCTTCTAATAGTCTTTATTTTAAAGTCTATTTTGTCTGATATGAGAATTGCTACTCCAGCTTTCTTTTGGTTTCCATTTGCATGAAATATCTTTTTCCATCCCCTCACTTTCAGTCTATATGTGTCTCTAGGTCTGAAGTGGGTCTCTTGTAGACAGCAAATATATGGGTCTTGCTTTTGTATCCATTCAGCCAATCTGTGTCTTTTGGTGGGAGCATTTATTCTGTTTATATTTAAGGTAATTATCGATATGTATGTTCGTATTCCCATTTTCTTAATTGTTTTGGTTCGTTATTGTAGGTCTTTTCCTTCTCTTGTGTTTTTTGCCTAGAGAAGTTCCTTTAGCAGTTGTTGTAAAGCTGGTTTGGTGGTGCTGAACTCTCAGCTTTTGCTTGTCTGTAAAGGTTTTAATTTCTCCATCAAATCTGAATGAGATCCTTGCTGGGTAGAATAATCTTGGTTGCAGGATTTTCTCCTTCATCACTTTAAATATGTCCTGCCACTCCCTTCTGGCTTGCAGAGTTTCTGCCGAAAGATTAGCAGTTAACCTTATGGGGATTCCCTTGTGTGTTATTTGTTGTTTTTCCCTTGCTGCTTTTAATATGTTTTCTTTGTATTTAATTTTTGACAGTTTGATTAATATGTGTCTTGGCGTATTTTTCCTTGGATTTATCCTGTGTGGGACTCTCTGTGCTTCCTGGACTTGATTAACTATTTCCTTTCCCATATTAGGGAAGTTTTCAACTATAATCTCTTCAAATATATTCTTAGTCCCTTCTTTTTCTCTTCTTCTTCTGGAACCCCTATAATTCGAATGTTGGTGCGTTTGATGTTGTCCCAGAAGTCTCTGAGACTGTCCTCAGTTCTTTTCATTTTTTTTTTCTTTATTCTGCTCTGCAGTAGTTATTTCCACTATTTTATCTTCCAGGTCACTTATCCGTTCTTCTGCCTCAGTTATTCTGCTATTGATCCCATCTAGAGTATTTTTAATTTCATTTATTGTGTTGTTCATCGTTGTTTGTTTCATCTTTAGTTCTTCTAGGTCCTTGTTAAATGTTTCTTGCATTTTGTCTATTCTATTTCCAAGATTTTGGATCATCTTTACTATCATTATTCTGAATTCTTTTTCAAGTAGACTGCCTATTTCCTCTTCATTTGTTAGGTCTGGTGGGTTTTTATTTGCTCCTTCATGTGCGGTGTGTTTTTCTGTCTTCTCATTTTGCTTATCTTACTGTGTTTGGGGTCTCCTTTTTGCAGGCTGCAAGTTCGTAGTTCCCGTTATTTTTGGTGTTTGTCCCCAGTGGCTAAGGTTGGTTCAGTGGGTTGTGTAGGCTTCCTGGTGGAGGGGACTAGTGCCTGTGTTCTGGTGGATGAGGCTGGATCTTGTCTTTCTGGTGGGCAGGTCCACATCTGGCGGTGTGTTTTGGGGTGTCTGTGGACTTATTATGATTTTAGGCAGCCTCTCTGCTAATGGGTGGGGTTGTGTTCCTGTCTTGCTAGTTGTTTGGCATAGAATGTCCAGCACTGTAGCTTGCTGGTCGTTGAGTGAAGCTGGGTGCTGGTGTTGAGATGGAGATCTCTGCGAGATTTTTGCCATTTGATATTATGTGGAGCTGGGAGGTCTCTTGTGCACCAGTGTCCTGAAGTTGGCTCTCCCTCCTCAGAGGCACAGCACTGACTCCTGGCTGCTGCACCAAGAGCCTTTCATCCACACGGCTCAGAATAAAAGGGAGAAAAAGTAGAAAGAAAGAATTAGTAGAAGTAGAAAGAGAGAAAGAAAGAAAGAAAGAAAGGAGGGTGGAAGGAAGGAAGGAGGGAAGGAAGGAAAAAAAGAAAGGAGAAAAAGTAAAATAAAATAAAGTAAGATAAAATATAATAAATTTATTAAAATAAAATAATTATTAAGAGAAAAAAAGAAAAAAGAAAAAAAGAAAAAAACGGAAGTATAGAACCCTAGGACAAATGGTGGAAGCGAAGCTATACAGACAAAATCTCACACAGAAGCATACACACTCACAAAAAGAGGAAAAGGGGGAAAAATCATAAATCTTGCTCTCAAAGTCCACCTCCTTAATTTGGGATGATTCGTTGTCTATTCATGTATTCCACAGATGCAGGGTACATCAAGTTGATTGTGGAGCTTTAATCCCCTGCTTCTGAGGCTGCTGGGAGAGATATCCCTTTCTCTTCTTTGTTCTGACAGTTCCCAGGGGCTCAGCTTTGGATTTGGCCCCGCCTCTGCGTGTAGGTCGCCGTATGGCGTCTGTTCTTCGCTCAGACAGGATGGTGTTAAAGGAGCCGCTGACTCGGGGGCTCTGGCTCACTCAGGCCCGGGAGGAGGGAGGGGCACGGAGTGTGGGGCGGACCTGCGGCGGCAGAGGCCAGCGTGACGGCGTGACGTTGCACAAGTCTGAGGCGCGCCGTGCGTTCTTCTGGAGGAGTTGACCCTGGATGCTGGGGACCTGGCAGTGGCGGGCTGCACAGGCTCCCTGGAAGCGGGGTGTAGACAGTGACCTGTGCTCGCACACAGGGTTCTTGGTGGCGGCAGCAGCAGCCTTAGCGTCTCATGCCCGTCACTGGGGTCCGCGCTTTTAGCCGCGGCTCGCGCCTGTCTCTGGAGCTCCTTTAAGCAGTGCTCTTAATCCCCTCTCCTCGCACACCAGGAAACAAAGAGGTAAGAAGTCTCTTGCCTCTTCGGCAGGTCCAGACTTTTCCCCGGACTCACTCCCGGCCAGCCGTGGCGCACTAACCCCCTGCAGGCTGTATTCACGCCACCAACCCCAGTCCTCTCCCGGCGCTCCGACCGAAGCCCGAGCCTCAACTCCCAGCCCCGCCCCACCCCCGGCGGGTGAGCAGACAAGCCTCTCGGGCTGGTGAGTGCCGGTCGGCACCTATCCTCTGTGCGGGAATCTCTCCGCTTTGCCCCCCGCACCCCCGCTACTGTGCTCTCCTCCGCCACTCGCAGTCTCCGCCCGCGAAGGAGCTTCCTAGTGTGTGGAAACATTTCCTCCTTCACAGCCCCCTCCCACTGGTGCAGGTCCCGTCCCTATTCTTTTGTCTCTGTTTATTCTTTTTTCTTTTGCCCTACCCAGGTACGTGGGGGGTTTCTTGCCTTTTGGGAGGTCTGAGGTCTTCTGCCGGCGTTCAGTAGGTGTTCTGTAGGAGTTGTTCCACGTGTAGATGTATTTCTGGTCTATCTGTGGGGAGGAAGATGATCTCCGCGTCTTACTCTTCTGCCATCTTTCCGGAAGCCTCCAGTATCATCTACTAGTTTCTTTTAGAATAGATTCTTTTCCCAACAGCAAGCTCCAAATGATTCAGCAAAAATTATGTTTACAAGAATGTAATCGTAGGTGGATCTCACCATGAGGAAACCTGAGAAAGTGCCTCCTCCCACTTCTCCCTCTTCCTCCCACTCCCTCTCACGCCCCTCTCCCCCATTTATACATGTATATACATCTCTCTCAAGAATAACTGATAAAAATAGCACAAACTATCCAATGAACACTAGCAAATGTGTTAATTTATTTTCTGTTGCCAGCATGAAGGTAAGGGAGCTGCTATGATCGACAGTTATTGTGTGGTATTGGTAAAATTCATTATCTGTGGGATGTTTCCCATATTTCAGCTAGATTTAGTATGAGTTGATCCTGTATAGGCAGGCATGTGAGGAAAATGTAGCAGCAATTTAGAAAGGGAAACGGCCTGGGTTGATAGCCCAGCTGGAAATAAGGAGGTTCCTGGGTTGAAGATCAGCACAGTTAAAAGGGTTTAGGAGTCAGATCATCAAGGTAATAGCTGGAGGCCTTAATCAGTGGCCTCGATATGTCTTCTGCTGCAGTGATTTAAATGGAAGGGATGGTATAACACTTATAGTCCCTTGAAAAAAGTAGGTTCAAATTCCACAAGTGCACAGAAAGACAATTCAAGACCAAGTGTTTAGGGTAGAAGTGCAGTGAGGTGTTCAGAGGTTTGAGGGGTCAGGGACTGTGCAGAGAGCACAGATAATCATTATGGGAACATTTGCTTCTGCCAGCTGTGGGTCTTGTAGCTCTGGAATATTTCTCTGGGATGCTGAAGTTTTATTGCAGATTTCTAATCAATCAATCTAATCACTCTTAGACTCTTGAAATCTAAGAGTCTTAAAGTGTTAAAGGCGTTGCGTTTGCTAGACAGTTCTAACAGTATGTTGTTAGTCCTACTTATATTACAAATTAAAATTTTTTTTTAACGTATACACACTGCTATGTATAAAACAGATAAACAACAAGGACCTACTATATAGTGCAGGGAACTATATTCAGTCTCTTGTAATAACCTATAATGAAAAAGAATCTGAAAAAGAATATATATATATAAATATATATACATACATATGAAGCCAAATCACTTTGCTGTACACATGAAACTAACACAACATTGTAAATTAACAATACTTCAATAAAAATGGTAAAAAATTATTTTTTTGTAATCTCAAGGTGGCATGGTAGAAAGGAATGAACTTTGGGCTTGGAGTCAGATGATATAATTTCCAAACCTGAACTTGCCACTTCAGACTCTCTGGACTGGGGCAAATCCTCTAGCCTCTGTATACCTTAGTTATTTTATCTGTAAATGGCAATATTGCCATGGCTCCTACCTCGCCCAGGGGAGGTGTCAGAATCAAAAGAGTTGCTGTACCTGTGAGAGTTTTACAGTAGTAACAATAATAAACAAAAGGTGATTTCCCTCTTCCCATTTTCCATCACTATTTTGTTTCTGTCCTTTGTTCCTTGTTTTATTGATTTTGATGACATGTCATTTGATGAAGATGTGTCACTGATCTAAGCCATCTTAATTCCTTTTTGGGTAGTTAACATAATACATTTTAAAATGACCTACTATTATTATCTGCCTCTCAGGAGTACTACAGTGTGTAATTTTAGCTCCTAGAAATATTTGGAAGAAAATATTTCTGTAATTGGTGATTTAATAACATCATTAAGTTTGATTTACATATTAGTCGCTTATATTTTGCCCCTAAACTTTAAAAGTATTTAGAGTCTAATTTATGTACCCTACATATGCTATTATGGGGATAAGAAAAAAATGACATCACTCGTGGTTTGCTCAGGAATGGGGAACACGTACATTTTGCTATTGCTTCCTTCTCTTATATGCTACTGTGGTGGCTGGAGCACTAAGAATTTGATCTGGAGCACGTTAAGGTAAATTATAATTTCAAAGCTCTGGCTGGTACTTTTGCTGATAAGAATGGAAATCCAAGCTAGATGGCTGACTTATTTAGAAAAACATGACAGTGGCATTTTTAGGTTATGAAACTGAGGTCCCCTGACCACCATCACTTTGCCCAGATGCAAGAAGAGGCTTGATAGAAAATGGTGAAACTGCTCTGTCACATTTTAGTGTTCTTCTTTTGGGGTATGTGTCCCCAGCACATGTGGGGATCCTTGGAACTAAGGTACGTGGGGACCCCGGGGAGATGAGAGAAGAGAGATGGGAAAAAGGCCATCAGTGAAGGTAGCAAGGAGGGGCCAGGAACATAGCAAGCGGATGAGATCTCCAGAGCAAAGCAGCCAGGGAGAGATTCCCATGAACGCAGAGAGCCCAATAGACTTTAAGAATGCTAAGATGTTATTTTACGCTGTGTTGTCATTTCCTCCTCATTCCCAAAGCCTTGGGAGGAATCTGTTAAATCCTAGAGCCTTATGTTTGTGGTGATTTAGAGAGTGAAGAATGGGGGAATTGTCCATTATATTTGGAAGGGTGCAGGAGTTCCTATAGTTTAGGGGTCAGGGCTTGGATATTAAATTGGATATTACAGAAAAATGTAAACCCAGAGGAGTGGACTAGGGGACACCCAGATTATACTAGTTTTAGGACAAAAAAATTTTTTTAAATTAATTAATTTATTTTTGGCTGCATTGGGTCTTCGTTGCTGCGCACGGGCTTTCTCTAGTTGTGGCGAGTGGCAACTCTTTGTTGCAGTGCGCAGGCCTCTCACTGCGGTGGCCTCTCTTGTTGTGGAGCACAGGCTCTAGGCACAGGGGCTTCAGTAGTTGTGGCACACGGGCTCAGTAGCTGTGGCTCGTGGGCTCTAGAGCGCAGGCTCAGTAGTTGTGGCTCATGGGCTTTGTAGCTCCATTGCATGTGGGATCTTCCCAGACCAGTGCTCGAAGCCGTGTCCCCTGCATTGGCAGGCGGATTCTTAACCACAGCGCCACCAGGGAAGTCCCAAGACAAAAAATTTTTAAAGAACCGTTGTAGATTTTTATTCCAAAGACTGAATTTGTAACAAAGCTTAGTTCTATTTTAAAGGCACATGTAGAACTATCTGTTTTGTGGGCAGATTCAAATGCAATTACTCCAACCAATTTTCATACTAAAAAATACTGTGAGCCTTTATTGAGCATTTGAAATTAAAGCTGAGAGGACAGCTATCTACTTCTTTCAGAAGATCCTTAGTATTTTATCAACAAAGTTAATTATGTACGTCCTATGCAATCTCTCTATTATATGATGAAGCAGTGTAGTGAGCCATTAAACTCTACCATAGTATGTCTGGGTATCATGGAATATATTAGGTCAAGTCAGATCCTGAAAACCATGACTTTAAGGGGCATTCACATGTGCCAGTGATCTAGAAGAACCGGCTAAGGAGAAGAAGTGGGTTGGTTGGTAGGGTGCTTGGTGACTGCCTGTAACCCAATGGGGGAGATGCCCTCAGACCAACTTGGCTGATTAAAAGCCTGTGAAATATTTAGAAATGGGCACAAAGATTCCTGGGTGATGTAGAAGTTTGACGTTCATAGTAAAGTGAACGGTCCCTGTTCAGTGACATGCAAATAAATTTTGTCAGGTGGTTGACAATGTAATTGATGCCCCCCAAGATGATTTCAAAAATTATATTTCATTGCCCTTGAATATTGACCATTTTTGCATCTGTTAGCAAATTCATTTCAGCATTGCACATGTATGAGTCCTTTGAATAATCATTTGAAATTTTTTTGGTATCTTACTTGTTCTCTCATTAATTAATGAGTTAAATAAAATCTTGACATGTATTCAGTTTGGTTTTCTATGAGAATCATAAATTTACTCTTTAAAAAACCCTTTTGACACAAGTTTCCACAGTGCTGATATGATCACACTGATCCTTCAAATGACTAAATTACTGACCCCTTTATTTTTTTTAGTACCACATTTCTCTGCCTTGTGGGAGACATTGAATGATTTCTACCTCTAACCCTCACTCGTGAATCAGTGCTCATTGACTATATCCTCACTCTCTTGACCTCAGTCAGAAAGGCCAAAGGAATAAAGATTGGTCTCCCACAGTTCCCCTCTGAGAGGTGGCATGCTCAGAAAAAAATGATTAGTGCAACCAAGTGTGGGACTAAACACAGATTTCAACTCCCTTACTCTATTTTAGGAAGTTATTGTATGTGGGCAATGATACAGACTGAGTTATTCAAATTATAAATGAATTAAACTGTAAAGTAGCTATTATGATCATAATTGATATAAATTTCAATCAGTAATAAAATCAAGGGGTTAAAAGAGTAGAGGGTTCAGGAATACAGCATGAAAGTGACACGTTTGTGGAACCATGGAGGTTTACTCTTGGATTCACAAAGAGTTTCTTACCAAGAATATTAAGTCCTTACCTACCTCCAACTGTTTGATTTAATGCTAAGTTATCCAGAGACAGAGGAATTTGGCACATGTAATTTCCTTCCAGAAGGAGGCGAGAGGTCAGCTCTATGTTTGGCGTTGTTCAGGAATGTTAATTTTTTGTTAAGATGAATGGATTCTTGTCTTCGCATGGCTAGGATAATAATACTTCCTGTCTTCCATTTGTGAATTGTAAAGAAATTGATTCATAAAATGCTCCTCAGAAAATGCTGGATTCCCCAGTTCGTATGTTTAACAATTTCACATTAACTGTAAGACTTTTCTAGTATGATCTTTATTAATCCATACCTATTTCCCAGTTTTTTAATTTTCAGCCAGGCCTTCAATTTTTCTCTTTTCAATTAAATTCATCATTAAAATATGTCTATTCTGTGATTTCCATCTCTGATACTGTGTACTCTGGCTTGTTATTTTTATTTATTTATATATATATTTTTAACATCTTTATTGGAGTGTAGTTGCTTTACAATGGTGTGTTAGTTTCTGCTGTATAACAAAGTGAATCAGCTATGCATATACATATATCCCCATATCCCCTCCCTCTTGCATCTCCCTCCCACCCTCCCTATCCCACCCCTCTAGGTGGTCACAAAACACCAAGCTGATCTCCCTGTGCTATGTGTCTGCTTCCCACTAGCTATCTATTTTATATTGGTAGTTTATATATATCCATGCCACTCTCTCACTTCGTCCCAGCTTACCCTTCCCCCTCCCTCAAGTCCATTCTCTACGTCTGTTTCTTTATTCCTGTCCTGGCCTTAGGTTCTTCAGAACCTTTTTTTTTTTTTAGATTCCATATATATGTGTTAGCATATGGTATTTGTTTTTCTCCTTCTGAGTGACTTAACTTCACTCAGTATGACAGACTCTGGATCCATTCACCTCACTACAAATAACTCAGTTTCGTTTCTTTTTATGGCTGAGTAATATTCCATTGTATATATGTGCCACATCTTCTTTATCCATTCATCTGTCGATGGATGCTTAGGTTGCTTCCATGTCCTGGTTATTGTAAATAGAGCTGCAATGAACATTGTGGTACATGACTCTGCTTTGTTTTTTTTTTTACATCTTTATTGGGGTATAATTGTTTTACAATGGTGTGTTAGTTTCTGCTATAACAAAGTGAATCAGTTATACATATACATATGTTCTCATATCTCTTCCCTCTTGCATCTCCCTCCCTATCCCACCCCTCCAGGCGGTCACAAAGCACCGAGCTGATCTCCCTCTGCTATGTGGCTGCTTCCCATTAGCTATCTACCTTACGTTTGGTAGTGTATGTATGTCCATGCCACTCTCTCGCTTTGTCACAGCTTACCCTTCCCCCTCCCCATATCCTCAAGTCCATTCTCTAGTAGGTCTGTGTCTTTATTCCTGTCTTACCCCTAGGTTCTTCATGACATTTTTTTTCTTGAATTCCATATATATGTGTTAGCATACGGTATTTGTCTTTCTCTTTCTGACTTACTTCACTCTGTATGACAGACTCTAGGTCTATCCACCTCATTACAAATAGCTCAATTTTGTTTCTTTTTATGGCTGAGTAAGATTCCATTGTATATATGTGCCACATCTTCTTTATCCATTCATCCGATGATGGACACTTAGGTTGTTTCCATCTCCGGGCTATTGTAAATAGAGCTGCAATGAACATTTTGGTACATGACTCTTTTTGAATTACGGTTTTCTCAGGGTATATGCCCAGTAGTGGGATTGCTGGGTCATATGGTAGTTCTATTTGTAGTTTTTTAAGGAAGCTCCATACTGTTCTCCATAGTGGCTGCATCAATTTACATTCCCACCAACAGTGCAAGAGGGTTCCCTTTTCTCCACACCCTCTCCAGCATTTATTGTTTGCAGATTTTTTGATGATGGCCATTCTGACTGGTATGAGGTGATACCTCATTGTAGGTTTGATTTCCATTTCTCTAATGATTAATGATGTTGAGCATTCTTTCATGTGTTTGTTGGCAGTCTGTATATCTTCTTTGGAGAAATGTCTATTTAGGTCTTCTGCCCGTTTTTGGATTGGGTTGTTTGTTTTTTTGATATGGAGCTGCATGAGCTGCTTATAAATTTTGGAGATTAATCCTTTGTCAGTTGCTTCATTTGCAAATATTTTCTCCCATTCTGAGGGTTGTCTTTTGGTCTTCTTTATGGTTTCCTTTGCTGTGCAAAAGCTTTGAAGTTTCATTAGGTCCCATTTGTTTATTTTTATTTCCATTTCTCTAGGAGGTGGGTCAAAAAGGATCTTTCTGTGATTTATGTCATAGAGTGTTCTGCCTATGTTTTTCTCTAAGAGTTTTATTGTGTCTGGCCTTATATTTAGGTGTTTAATCCATTTTGAGTTTATTTTTGTGTATGGTGGCTTGTTGTTTTTATAACTAACTTTGTTCTTTTTTACCATCAAAACAGTATGTCAAAAACAATGCAAATCCCTGTGAAAAAGTAGAAACTATAGATAACAAAGAATTAATTCTCCCTCATGACCCCATCCCTCAAAAATAAAGACTATTAATGCCTCTGAAATATCATTTCAGTTATTTTTCTATGGATAAATGTGGGTATAGTATATTTTATGCACATACACATACTTAAAAATACATAATCTTGGTGTTTAAAAATCTTTTTTTCACCAAAAGTAATGAAATGAAATCCTCCCATGTTCATAATACATGTTCTGAACCTATGTTCTGAACCGTGGGCTCTTGAGTTGGACTGTTCAAATCTTGGTTGTGTGACCTTGAGAAGTTACTTAACCTTACTGAGTCTTAATTATTTCATCCATAAAATGAATTTAATATTAACTACCTACATTATAGGTATGTTGTGATAATTAAATAAAATAATACAAGTAAAGTATCCAACACATAAAAGCATTACACATGTGTTAACAATTATAATTTCTCTGACATTAAATATGACTATTTTAAACTCAACCTGTAGTCTTAAAAATTGAACTGAGGTTGAGGTAATGGGGACAGGGGAGAGATTTATTGTTTTTCTTTCATTGCCTTTAGAGATAATCAGTGTATTTGATAATCTGATGTTATAACAAAAAAATTGTGAGGAGTTTTTCTGATACTGTTCTCCCTTAGTGAGCTCTGATCCATTTATCTGCAGGGTTAAGAGCTGCACTCTCTGAGTGATTGTTTATAGCTGAAGGTGAACTACAATGTTCATTATTGAATCAGACTCAACTCTAGCATTCTGGAGACAACTGAACTTTTGTGGTTGGCAGCTGTGGAAATTTAATTTTGGTAGAATGGGGCCAATAATAACTAACAAAAGAACTATATGCTTGAGTTCATCTTGACAACTAAGCTCTTACTGGGTTTCTGGACATGCAAAAGTCATGGCAAATTACATCACACCTAATTCAAAGCAATATTTATTGCAAACTGGTCATACAATTGATTCTAAATCCCATGCCATTTTTTCTCTCTTTCAGCAAGGAGATGTTTAAGAATGGCAGGTAGCACATTTCTGGAATTTGATAATTTTTGGAAGTAAAGCCAGTCCAGTACTTTGATTATGATGCCAGAGTGACTAAATAGCCCTTTTAAAATAAAGTTTATTTTGTGATAATACTTGGTTTTCTCATTAAGCCTACATTTATGATAATTTTACAGTGATTTGAAAGTTGGAATTCGTTAAGGTACAAGAAATTTTATTTTCTATTGTAACTGAATCTGCCAGCTCAGTGTTTTGATTAAAGACAGGTAACTGCTCTTTTAAATATACAATTTTTGACCATGCCTGCTTACACCCCCACCTCTTTTGAAAGTAAAGATACTACTAATTTAAAAAAACGTTATTTTAAAATGGTGAAATTATCCTGAACAGTATAAAACATAAGCGTTGGAAGAAAAATACAAATCGGAAAGACAAAGCTCAGGGCTACATGACTGCTGGAGTTCATATATCTGGGCAATGGTAGACCCCACCTTGGATCCCAGGGCTGCTAATGTCCGGGTTCCTGCATTTTCTAAGGCATCACATAGCTTCTCCTATAAATGTCCTATGAAATGAAAATAGAGTCATAAAATTTTATATGCATATGGCAGGGAAAACTTACTGTTCTTTTAGGCCTGTTCAAAATGAAGATGCTTGCTGTAATCAACATTAAGTCAACATACTTTTCTTACATGTTTTACAAATTAAGAATGAACTCTGAGGATAGTTCAGGTGGGTTGTACCTCTTAAGGGTTCTAGTAGGCTTGAACTAACACTTTATTTTATTTTTATTTTATTTTTTTGCGGTACGCAGGCCTCTCACTGTTGTGGCCTCTCCCGTTGCGGAGCACAGGCTCCGGACGCGCAGGCTCAGCGGCTATGGTTCACGGGCCCAGCCGCTCCGCGGCAATGTGGGATCTTCCCGGACCGGGGCACGAACCCGTGTCCGCTGCATCAGCAGGCAGACTCCCAACCACTGCGCCACCAGGGAAGCCCTGCAGTACAATTTTGCTTGCCCAGAGAGCATGTTTTCCCCTGAAATTTGTTCTTGGATATTGCATTAATTTTACCAAAAACTACATGTGAATGGCACTGTAGTGTCAGAGTAGTCATATTCAAACTTGGCCTTTTATAAGTTCACATCAGCAAACATGTTACCTGATTTATTTGAGACTCAGTGTCCTCAGTGGTATAAATGGGGTATATGAGGATCAATGTATATCCAGCACACATGGGGGATAGAGAAAATCTCAATGCGTGCTCACTGTCCTTCCTTCCTTCTTGTCTATAAGCAAAATAAATGGAAGAGTAGAACCTGTGATGGGTTGAATTCTGTCTCCAGAAAAAAGATGTGTTGAAGTCTTAACCCCTGGTACTTCAGAATATGACCGTATTTGTTAGTAGGGTTGTTGCAGGTATAATTAGTTACGATGAGGTCATACTGGAGTAGCATGGACCCTTAATCCAACGTGGCTGGTGTCCTTATAAGAAGAGGGAAATGTGGGCACAGGGACGCGTGGGCACAGGGACGTGTAGGAAGGACAGAGGCAGAGATTGGAGTTAAACTGCTGTAGACAGGGAGTGCCCGAGGCAACAGCAGAAGCTGGCAGAGACAAGGGTCATCCCCTAGAGGCTTAGAAGGAAGCAGGGCCCTTCTGACACCTTAATTTCAGACTTCTGGCCTCCAGATCTGTGAGAGACGTATTTTTGTTGTTTTAAGCCTCCCAGTTTGTGGTACTTTGTCATGGCAGCCCTAGGAAACTCATGCAGGTCCAGTCCAGTGGACCCACCTCTTCTGTCTTGTCCTTTGTCATCATGCACTTGGGGAATCTGGGGCTGTGTACACAGCTTGAAATGGGTGTGAGCCATAACCATAGCTTATACTGAAAATCTTAAAATTTTGGGTCATGAATCTAAATATTTGAAACTCTTATGGGTGCTATTGATACCTTCCAAAGGAAAGGAAGTGCACACACAGACATACAGCATTTTTAATAGAATTTTATGGCATTTACAGTCTAGGGGGTTTATGATACAAGGTTAAGAATTCCTGCTCTAGAGTTTTACTCTCAGAGTGCTACTTGTGAAAGCAAAGAATAAACATAGCTAAACAGACGTTGAGTGAGTGATTTAATCAAATTCACATTCAGCAAAATAAAGGTTTTTAGAAGTTGGTAGTCGGAGAGGTCACCTTGGGACTTTTATATATGAAAACAGTTTTGACCATTACCTATTTATATATTTGCCTCATAGATTGTGGGAAGTGAGTAGGAACTAATTATAATTACAGCCAGGATTTATTATGCTCTGGGTACTGTGGTAGGTACTTTAAGTTCATCATCTCTAAGTGTAGGCCTACCTTGGGGGTGGCCTAGCAGGTGGGTCATTTAGCCCTGTTCTCCCTCTCATTCATAGGACCTCAAATTCAGACTTTTGATGTTACCTCCAAATTAGTTTATACTTACAGGCACAGTGACTAAGAGAATCTAAGAATGTACTCATCATGCAATTTTAAATGTTTGGCCCATTAATAGGCCATACTGCCTGGAGTGCAGTTTGAAGGGATTTTTTAAAAATGCATCCTAAAATTTTCATACGAATAGCACCATTATATAAATGTATTATGCATGTATGTATATATCCAAATATATACCTATGACAATATATACAAATACTTCATCATTTTTGAAATCTCTTTTTCATGTTTTCCTCTTTTTAGTGTACTTAGAACCTCAGAAACTAGCAGTGGTCTGGGCCTTTCTTGACCTTAGAGAGGCTCTCCAAACCACAGGTCTTTAAGGTGTCCATCTCCATTGACAAAGGAGGGGGGATTTCTCACCAGGTCAGCTCAGAGTCTGCTTCAGTGGGCCTGGATGGGGCCTGGGCAGACTGATATTTATAGCTTCTCAGGTGATCATGATGTATGTGGAAGTTTGAGAACCACTGGCTCAAGGAGAACAAAGAGAAGGCTTGAGGGCTCCACAGGGAAGGGTTTTTGATGTCCCGCATTGTGTAACCTCAGAGTCATTGCCTCTGAGAGAGGCTGATGCACACAGTGGTGTCTTCCCTACAAAGGCTTCACATCTGGAGAATATCAGAGAAGAGAAAGTCAGTTGGCTTCAACGAGCACCTAAAGTACTTGACTGGTTTTGCAAGGCAGAGAGCTAGTGATGTTCAGGTGACCAATTCTAAAATGGAAAATAGAATGTAGTTCCCAATTCTGCATCTCCTGCCTGAGCAAATTACTACGTGGCTCATGCTCATTTAGCAGTGAAAAGGGACTGTTCTTTCATTTTTCTAAGAGAAAGAAATGTATATCAAATGATCAAAAGAACCGGAGGCACTAGATTAGACAACACCTGAATTAAAGCAACAACAGTGTCCCTCACAATAGGGTAACTGAAACTAGAAAGGGAACGGAAGGTCCATGTTCAGGCAACCCAGGTCATCTCAGCAAGGCAGGTAACATGAGATTCTGGGCTCCAGGCCATTGTCATTTTTCCAATATAGTTGCCCTTCAACAGTAACTGTGGCATCTTGATTGTTCTGGAGATCAAGCAGACTCAGGAAAATGCTTAGAGCAATGTCCCTGTCCCTAATTTTAAGGCAACCGTCAGTATCACAAGAAAGTTGGGCACAACAAAAGCTAATGTTTATTCAGTCTGACAGCTTCAAGTACACAAGAAATAGTCTAATAGTCAGAAATTAAAATTTTCTTTCCTTTAAAATAAGTTTTAAGGAATGTTCTAGGTCTGTTGGTTTATGTTAGGCATACTCAACCTTTTCTATGACTTCACAGAGCAGTCCCATAATAAAGAGCGAGTTTTTTGGCAGACATTTGCCAAACTTGGGAACTGTACTAATTTGCTAACTGTGAACTGGTCTTTGTTCTTCTTTCTAGAGATAACCCCCTTGCTTTCAACCTCTACTCTTGCATCGTTATTCAACTCTTTGCTCTTTGCTTTCCTATTGAGACGCCTTACTAAAAGTTCTGATGTATGTGAGTTTAAAAAAATTACTTACATAATGATAAGGATAATCTTTCCTTTGAAATACTTTTCCATTTTCTACCCCAGAGAAGGTCTTCTAGCTGTAATTTTAGTCTTTGTTTTACATTTATCTATTTCCCTTTTCACACTTTCCATCTTTATTTAAAGAGTACTGGTCCCATTTTTTCCTTTTAACACAGATAACATTAAAAAAATACATGTTCACTGTAGAAAGATTAAATTTATAGAAAATTTATGTAAGCTAAAAGAAGGAGGATAAAATGTACAACTTATATCACCTGGTGAGTGCTATTACATTTTTGGTATATTATCTTACAGAATATTAATAAATAAGTGTATATACCACATATAAAATGCAAAATGGATTATACTAAACTCTTCTACCCGTTTTCATATAACTTTTTATGTTAAGAAATACACCTTCAGTATCAGCTTTAATGCCTGAAGCACATTTCAGTGTATGGATAGGCTGTGATTTATTCAATCAGTCCCTTACTTTTGGATATCTAGTTTGTTTCCAGATGTTTTTTAAACAATGCTGAAACATCCTTACAGCTAACTTTTGCCATAAAGCAATCTCAGTTTTTGGATCCTTCATAAACTTCTACCACTTTTATAGTATCATTCATTTTAAATTTGTTGATGTTTTCAAGTGGTTTGTAAATTTTGAGATTCAACTTATATTTTTTCTATATGCAAGTGTTTTAGCTTTCCTTGCAAAGAGAACACTCAAGGCATACTTCCTCTTGATTAAACCCTGTGGGCTTGCTCCTGGGTATCCTGGACCTGAGTAGTAATGCTTTATATATAAGATATTCGAACACATGTGTTCTTTATTGCTTGCACTTACCCGTTCTAACTAATCACCCTCAGTGATGGTGTGGGAGGTTTTAGCACAACTCACAACACCTGTTTGTGCTGCAGGTAGAGGAAAATGAGAGAGAAGGAGGGGCTGGTCAGTAGTGGGCTCCCCTGCTTCCAGCTTGAGAGACCCTAGCCCCTCATGGGTAGTAGCTCTTCAGTAACAGATAGTCAGGGCTCCTGTGACTCTCTCCAAGTGTCTGCCCCTTTCTGTTGTGATAAAGAAGCTTCTCTTATGAGAGCACGGGGCTTTGGCTGACACTTTATTAATTAGGAAAGATGTTCTTTGTTTTTTTTTTTTTTTAATTTAGTGCACGTATATTCAATGTATACAATACCAAGCCTTCAAAACTTTAAATCCTCCTAGCCTGTGTCGGGGGGGAAATCTTCCTTCTACCGTCTTAGGCTCTGTGTCTGAGCCTGAGAATTAAACTCACAGAAGACAGACTAACAGGAAAAATCATATACAAATACAAGAGTCCTAAGAAGTATGAAGACCTGAAGAAGCAGGTAGGATCAAGAACTTTTATATTTGTTTTCTGAAGCAACGAATTGATAAATTTGTGGAAAAATGACAAGACAAAATGATGGGGCAGTAAACTGTGGGATAGTGACTTGGAAATACATGGGGGAAACCAAGGGAAGATAAGCGTTATTTTAGTAGGTTGTTTGGATGGAACCATTTTGGTATCGACTCTCAGTTTCAGATTAGAAGAATGTTCTCCTCCTTCTGGTACAGAGAGGGCACCTTTCTCCCTGGAAATTTACTGACATGCTTTTAAGGAAAACGGGGGAGGTTGGAGAGCCCTTCCTGCACCTGCTGTTTTTTAAGTGCCTTCAGCTCAAAATAATCAGTAGACCAAAATGGCACATTTTGGAGTTGCATGTTCTGAACTTGCCTTGCCTTCAAAAACATCGTATGCTCTTAGAAGCCACTGAAAAAATACCCTAAAAATTCAATTTATGCTAATTGTCAATTTAACTTTTTCCAAAATAATTTGTTTACAATTTAGAGCCCTAATAAAAAAACTTAAAACTAATCCCTTAGAGAATCCTTTTGCTAGGGAAAACATGGTCCTTTTAGTGTGATTTCCTATATAATCTGAGATTTCAAGGCAGTGTGCTTAAATTTTTTGAGTGGGTAACCCAAACTGTTTTTTTTTTTTTTTTTTTTATGGTGCGCGGGCCTCTCACTGCTGTGGCCTCTCCCGCTGCGGAGCACAGGCTCCGGATGCGCAGGCTCAGCGGCCATGACTTACGGGCCCAGCCGCTCCGCGGCATGTGGGATCTTCCCGGACCGGGGCACGAACCTGTGTCCCCTGCATCGGCAGGTGGACTCTCAACCACTGCGCCACCAGGGAAGCCCACAAACTGTTTTTTAATTTTTAATTTAATTTAATTTAATTTTGGTTGTGTTGGGTCTTCCTTGCTGCACGCGGGCTTTCTCTAGTTACGGCGAGCGGGGGCTACTCTTCGTTGTGGTGCGTGGCCTTCTCACTGTGGCAGCTTCTCCTGTTGCAGAGCACGGGCTCTAGAGCGCAGGCTCAGTAGTTGTGGCCCACGGGCTTAGTTGCTCTGTGGCATGTGGGATCTTCCCGGACCAGGGATCGAACCCGTGTTTCCTGCATTGGCAGGCGGATTCTTAACCACTGCACCACCAGGGAAGCCCCGACATACTTATTCTTAAAGACCTTAAGGTTTAGGGGAAGGTTATTGCTGGAGCACAAATAATTACGATACCAAGCAAATACAAAGGCTTAGGAGAGGTCAGAGAGTGAAAGATTCCATTCATTTAGGAAATCAGAAAAACTTGCCTGGAGGAGGCATTTATAATGCACTCGGAAACAAAAACAAAACTTTACTAGGCTGGAGTGAATTGGGAGAATGTAGGTGTGGGCTTATGTGTGACCAAAGGCACAGAGGTAGGGGACTACCAGGTGTGTTTAGGAATCACTCAGTTTTTCCAGAGGGCAATGGCATGATGACCTTGAGGGTAAAGCTGAGGCTTTTGAATTTGGTTTTTGAGGCAATGGGAAGGAGGAATGATGTGGTTGGGCTATGTCTGAAGAAGACAATGGTGCCTACAATGGACTAGAGTGAGGAGGCAAGTCACAGTGGTCGAAGAGTTAAGTTTCTTTTTTTTTTAATTGTTAAAAATTTTTGGCTGCGTTGGGTCTTTGTTGCTGTGCATGGGCTTTCTCTAGTGGTGGCGAGCAGGGGCTACTCTTTGTTGCGGTGCATGGGCTTCTCATTGCGGTGGCTTCTCTTGTGGAGCACAGGCTCTAGGTGCGCTGGCTTCAGTAGTTGTGGCTCGCGGGCTCTAGAGCACAGGCTCAGTAGTTGTGGCACACGGCTTAGTTGCTCCGCGGCATGTGGGATCTTCCTGGACCAGGGCTCGAACCCGTGTCCCCTGCATTGGCAGGCAGATTCTTAACCAGTGAGACACCAGGGAAGCCACAGGAATTAGTCTTAAGGAGAACCTGAACGCAAACTTTGGCAGTAGAACTCATCCCTGGAGAGAACCTATGGTATTGATTAAATGGTTATGTAGGAGTGACAGCTATCAAATGTGGGGACAGGAGAATGACAGTATCATTAACAGAGATAGAGAGGTCAGAAGGAAAGGCTGGAATGGGAAGAAAGGCGATCATCTTGAAGAAAGGCAAAAAAGGGAGATGGGAGGGAGAGGGAGAGAGAGAGCAAGAGTTGAGAAAGTGAGAGTTGGAAGAAAACAAGGGAAGGTGGGCAGGTCATCAACATCCATTGAAGGGAAGATGAAGGGGATGAAGCTTGAAGTGGCCCCTGAATTTGTCCATTAGGAGAAGGTTATTGGCAAACCTTGGGAGATTTGTTCCAGTAGAGCTGTAGGTGTAGAAGGAGAACGAAAGGAGTTGAGAAAAGAATGGGTAGAGACAGTAGGGAATAGCTCTTTAAAGAAGTGTGCTTGATAATGTGTTTGTGTTTTAATAAAGTTTTACTGATAAAGGATAAAAAGAGTGAAGAAAATTGAGGAGAGAGCAGGCCTCATTTATTCATTCAGTAATCTTTTCTCAGCCCACTGTGTGCTCTGCATGGCACCAGGCAATGGGATAAAATAATCAGCAAAACAGACATAGTCTCTGCCTCATGAAGCCTGGAATAGGGAAGAGAGGTTATTTATCAAATAATCCCAGATATTTAAATACAAACTCTGGACAAGTGCTATGAAGAAGTACACGAGGCTATGAGAGACTGTGAGAGAGAACTCATCTAGTCTGGGTTGTGGTGCCAAAGGCATTGGTGAAGAAATGAGCTGACAGCTGAAAAGAAAATAAGTGGGGCTGTGGAGAGAAGGCTGGAGGGAACAGCAGAACAGTGTGACGAGCCCTGAATGGGGGCGTGGCAGGAAGTGGGGGCGTGGCTGGACACGCAGCGCCTATTGCAGGAGCCAAAAATAGTAGAGATTGGAGGGGAGGCTTTCCTTTTTTGTGTCCTAGGGTAGATTAAAAAGGCAGATTGTGGATGTGAATGGCAGGGAGCAGCCAGCACATGCAGAAGGAAAATTGAAGATTTCAGGAATTGTCTTGCTTTATGCCAGGTTAATAATATAAACCAGTGATTATTAACTCTAAAGGCTGTTTTCTTTTACTGAAGAGTTTGAAGTATATGTTTCCTGGGGACTAATACTGAAAACTGCAGTTTTCAGTAGGTGTGCCTTGTTTTAGGGAGCAAATGTACTTCTGGAGAATTGTGGCTAATTCACATTTTTGTAAATTGACTAATTTTAAACACAGCAGGGAGTATGCTTTTTAAAGGAAACCTATGGTGCATCCTTTCATAAAGTACAGAATCTTTTTGGAAAACAAATGTGTTTTGTAAATCTCTCCTTTAGTGGATGGGGTGAGGGCACAGGTATGCTGAGAAACACGTATGTTCATATATACTTAGGATTTGACAATAAGCGAATAAGGTCTTTTGAAAACAAGAGCAGCATTTCTTCAAGTTCTTTGGTCTGTATATATTTTAGTAGGAAGGTCCACCCTCTCTGTCATTGTTCTTATTTCTTGAAAGCTTGTTGATATAAACAATGTCTGGTTTCATTAAAAAAATTTTTATTGATGTATAGTTGAATTACAGTGTTGTGCTAATTACTGCTGTATAGCAAAGTGACTCAGTTTTATATATATATATATATATATATATATATACACATTCTTTTTCTGGTTTCATTTTAATTGGACATCACAACTTCTTGAGAATTCTAGGGAGGTATTTTCAGAAGAATGGCACAGGTGTCTGTATTTTTTAAGATAAGCACTTTTCTTTTTTCATTTTCTTCCTGAGTCATTGCTCAGAAAAAAAAAATGATCTCCTTGATTACTTATTCTCAGGGAGTTGATGTAATGGTGCTACCACAGTTCGGTTCTGATGTTGTGGGATTGTGTTGTTGAGGATTCCAGGGTGACATTTTGTAGACGTTACCCTGGAGATTGATTGTGCTGTTTTCTTCTTCTTTTAGTGTAGGTTTCTAGGTCTACTTGATCTGGAATTTATTTAAAGAAGAGGAACTTTTTCCAATTGCTTATCTTCCTCTGAGAATCAGAGATTTCTAGGATCTTATGTCTAGTCTAGGGTTTGGTATGATAGATATTTATGTCTGATGCAGAATAAAACACAAAATATACTTAACCTTTATTCAGCCTGCATTATAAATGTATAATACATGCTTTCAGCCACAGTGAGTTATATTAATAGCCTGTTATTGTAAAAATGTCGAGTATTTTCTGTCTCTTGGAATGATTATTTATCTGCTAAAAGTATAGGGTTTATTTTAACACTCTTGACAAGAAGAAGTACCTTCTAGTGAACTGTTACTTTTCAAGCAGTTTTTTTTTTGATATCTGTCAAAAAAAATAGCTATAGAGATGACACAGGAAAAATGTCTAAATAGTACATATGATCTAGAATTGCCCCTCTCCCCATTTGGTTCTAGAGAGAATATATAGACTATATTTACTTTATTTATAATTGCACTAATACATTGATTTCACTGTCTGTAAGCAGGTTTGCCCTTGAAAGAGAACAAATGAAATGTTCTATATACATGTATGGAAAGAAAAATACCCCCTTAATTTCCTCTCCATCCATGTCCATCTTAGAATACATTCTTCCTGGGAACAATATAGTAAAACACTAGATTAGAGATTCTGAGACATCTTAATTGATTCTTGACCTGGGCATGAATGCTGTGAAGAATTAATGTGAGAAGTTGCATTTATATTTGAGTTTATCATGCTGCAAACTTCTGTGAGCCTCTGCTCATCATCCAGTGTTCTAGATATAAGTAAGTATTCAGAATAATCTTTGATTTTTTTCTTATATATAGTTGAACATTGTAGTTATTTATTTTTAATATTAAAAAAATCACACCATTTATTCTTACCATTAGGAAGCCAGGATTTGGATTACTGCATCTCTCTGAGTCTGCTTTCTAATTTAGGCCAATTCCTTCACAATCTTTCCTGTTTATTGTTGCCAGATTCCTGTTTCTAAACAACAATTTTTGATTCTTTTCTGGAGAACTCACACTTGGTGTCCATTGCCTATGACTGTAGAGTATTCATTTCAGTCCAGCTTTCATAGTTCCTGTGACCTCATTTTGTTTTGATATTCCAAATGATCTCCATTTATTCAAGAAAGAATCCCCTTGATCAGTTTGGAAGTCTTGCTGATACGCTGGTGTCCTTCTGCCCATATACCCTTCATGCATTTCTAAGTTCTTATCTTTGCTCATTCTGTGCTTTTACTTTTCCCATAATGCTGGATGGCTCCTGTGTCCATCCACCTTCTCCTCCCAGTGAACACATGCCTTCCTCTGAGTGTGCGTGAGTGACTCTCCCCATGATGAAATCAGGGTGTTGGTTTCTCAGCTATCTTATCTCAAATGTTGTTGGATTGTATCAGAGTGTATTTATATCTAAAAACCAGGGCAATTATCTTTAAATCCAAATAGGATTTGGATTTAAACATGAATGAAAGGGAAACCAAGGAGAGGAGCCTAAGTAAAACTGAAGAAAGACAAGTGGGAGTTTTTTGAGATGGTTGCTCTGGGAAGAGGGGGATGGAAGCCAGGTATACACTTCTTCCCAATCGTCAGGGCTGATCAAGGTCTGTGGTTCCTTGTGACAAAGCGTTCCCAGGGAAAGCTCACCTGAGGGTGGCAACAGAGAGGTGTAAGACATCTGTGAGTATTTTTTTTTTAAACATCTTTATTGGAGTATAATTGCTTTACAGTGGTGTGTTAGTTTCTACTTTATAACAAAGTGAATCAGCTATACATATACATATATCCTAGTATCTCTTCCCTCTTGCATCTGTGAGTATTTATATTGGTCTTTAGTCATTCACCTTCCCATAGTACCTCCCTCCTCCCAACATCAGGGGCCCAGTCCTACCTGCTGAAATGTACAGATGTATTTAGAACTGCTGGCTGGATTATGTAAAAAGGGAAGTAGAGGGAGGTGGTGTGTTGAGGGGTTATTGCATCTAAGCTTTGATTCCAGCTTTTTCCATCCAGGAGCTTCATCCAACAAGATATCCAGAAGCAGATAGTTTTCCATCTACCAACTCACACTATCTAAACTCACAAGAGACTGATGTATAAATCACAATGTCAGCTTGTTCATTGACAGTGATGGATTTTCCTTTCTCGGGACCAGAATGCATCTATTACTAGGTCCTCCAGAAACCAGGAAATCTGAAGGAGGGACTAGGGTTGCCTTGTGAGCATGCTATCAGAACAAAGAGCAGTAGGCCATTTGAGGAGTACTTCCCTGTGTCCAGAGAAAAGTCTGTGAACTCTACCTACCCCACAAAAGAAATTAATAATGTTAATGTGAAGAGATGAATTGAAACATGTGCCTGCTCCTCCACAAGAATCAGAGAAAAGCAATTTGGCTTGTAGAATGCTGGATGATAAAACTTAGGGAAGGGGTCAAGGGGAGGTCATAATAAAGCCGTAAAGTATTACTTTGCAAAGAATGCAGTACAACTTATGTTATAGGAGTAATAGGAATTTCCAATGGAAACAGGTGGGCTTATGTTTTTAAAAGAATTTTTTTGTGGTGTTGAAATGTTTTTGATTTTAGATCTTCTGGGAGAAGCAGCTGCAGCTTCTCCCCTCAGGGGAGACTGAGTTAGATATTCCCTACTATCTGTAGAGTTTAGCTACCTCAACAAGGCAGCAAAAGTCACTGACATTGAAAGGCTGAAGTGGCAGAATTGCAAGACAGAAGAAGGCAGAGAAGGACACTGACCCAGAGAGCAGTTGTGGATCCTGAGAGAAGGAGTGGAGTGAACACTCCTGGTGATAGCATTGGGAGGGGGCGGGTGAAAAGTTGTGGGATGTAAAGAAGTAAGAGGAGGGGTAGTGAATGAGGATGGCACAAGTGCCTTTGAATGATTCAGAGAGCATCTGTGTTGGATGGAAAAGCTGAGCCCCGGAGGTCTGCCCTGGTTGGTATTCAGAGGGGAGAGTTGCTGACAAAGGCAAATGCCCCATTTCCCCTACAACCCTAGCCATCCCCCAGGGAACTTTGTATGACTTTGGAATAGTCACTGAAAGTCTTTCCTTTAAGAACCCTTTAAGCTTTCGTTCAGGTCTGGACTGTGTTTGCTGTAGGGAAAATTTGGTAAGACTGTAACTAAACAGATAGAAGATCTTTCTCAGATGGAAGCTCCTATTCAAACTGGCTTAAATAAAGAGGTAATGTATTGATTTATATAATAAAAATATCCATTGGCATCAAGTGAGACTTGAGGAAGGGCAGGTCTGTCACCAGGATCCAGGATCCTGCCCTCTTTTGGCTCTTCTTCCCCCTATGTTGTCTGAACAAGTGGCTCCTCAGGGGTCCAAGTTCACATTCACCCTATTTCAAATTCAGTGGAGAAAAATGTACTACTTCCTGTTAGGCACACAGCAGATTCTGGGGTTCTGTCTATGGGATCATGCCTGGTCACTGTGCTTACCCCTAAATAATTACGCAGGTGATTAGGCTTTTGGATTGGACTTGCTTCACTGGTAACAAGTGGGCTGAGTATGGGGAAGGATGGCTTCCCAAGGGCCGATCAGAATGAGGAGTGGATGCAGGGCAAGAGGAAACGTCAGTACTCACTACACTCCTCTCTAGAGACATGGGTGGTTAGCAGCCTCGCTCTCAGTGTGGATTACCTGGCACAAGACTCTTGTAGCTGTGGATTAGACAGAACTGGAGAGTCAGTAAAGTCTACTTCCCCAACTTCTTCCTCCCCACAAGATTTCTGGGGACAAATCCTGTGGGGCAGGAAAAAAGTCTACTACAAAGGTTACATAATGACCTTAGTTATTAGTTGAGCAACTACTTTGTGCCAGGTACTATATTAGCATTTTATATTATCTAACTTAATTCTTCAAATAACATTTGTGTTTTAGGGACTGTTATAGTACTCATTTTAGAGATAAGAAAAGTGAAGATAAAAGAGGCTAAAATGATCTATGATAATATAGCTGGTAAATGGCTTTATTTTTTTAGAGTGCAATATAAATGTATTTATTTACTTGTGTACTATCTGTGTCCTTCACTAGATGTAAGATCCATGAAAGCAAGGACGTTGTCTATCTTCTTCACCACTGAGTTCCCAGTGCCCAGAACAGTGCCCAGAAAATAATAGGTGCTTAATAAACACTTCTTAAATACTTGGAAAAATAATGACTTCTATGATATCCGAAAGCCTTATCAGAAAATAAGTGAAAACCAAATACTTAGTCATTTGTAGCTTTTATTGCCCATTTCACCAGTTTCAAAACATTCTTGAACTTTACATTTTCTTTGACACTTACCCCAACTCTACCCAGTGCCCTGCAGTGCAGGCTGTCTGCTCAAGCCAAGCAAACTTGCACACTTGTTATTGGACATGTACATATGTGTCTCTGCCTGTCTGTGACTCAACTGGAAACTTCTGCCCACTGCTTTTATCCTTAATGATCTGACTATACCCTGATAAAAAAGTGCTCATTGATAAATCTCTTAATATTGAAATAAGATCCTATTCCTTTAAAAACATCCTTGAGACTGTCAAAGCTGGGCCATCGTTTGAAAAGCTCAGATAAGTTTTTTCTGTGTTGGTAACAGCAAAACTTTGAAGTATTCTTAACCAGTCTTTGTAGAGTTTTGATGGGGCAGATAACTGCGTTCAGATATTTAAGGAGCTGAAATGAAGGCGACGGAATAGGTATTTGTGTGATTCCGAAGTGCAGAACTGAAAACTATTGGGAAGCAATATGCAAAACAACTTTCAAATAATTAGAACTTTGTAAATGGAACAGTCTATGAGTATACTGAATTCATCATCACTGGAGGCATTTGAGCATGATACAGAGAGGATTCAGTCATCCGTTGAAGGACTGAACTTATGATCACATACTCATAATCTGTGGGTTTATAGTTCCTCACTATGACTGACCATTCCTGGATTGTGGAGACTTTGGAAAGGGTTGAAAAGTGCTATAGTATGCATAAATGTGATATTTATTTTATGTAATATTAAAGTTGAGAAGCTATTGTTAAGAGTAAGTATGGGCATGAGAGAGCATATAAAAGCCAGAGTGAGAAAGGGAGCATGGGAGAGGGAGTGGAGAGAGGGAGGGAGAGAGAGGTGCAGTCTGTATGTAAGAAACAGAAGAACACACACTTCAGCATTCAGCTTTTGGTCCTTATTTACAAAGGATGTATTTTTTTTGTATCCACTTTGGCACCATTATCGCGGCTGTTGTGGGAAGATACTATTTTCCCTAAATATGGGAAGTAAAGCCTAATTTCTAGGGTTTTTCTTTTGCAATCAGTAACACCTGGGAGAGTGACATGATTTGTGACAGGAGCAGTATGGAGCCCATGTCAGCCATGTAGGCCAGATTCTAGCTTGTGTTGTATCTTGTATACTCAGCTCCAGAGCACTTTGTAATCATTACCTGATCTTCATGGCATCCCTGACAGGTAAACAGTGCCATTCCCAATTTGAAGATGAAACAATGGAAGTGATTTAAGGCCCTAGGAATGAGTTTCAGGGCTACCAACAAAAGCTTAACTGCTTTGGCTGTCAGTTTTATGCTTAAGTTCCGTGATTAACACTCTTCAACCGGTGATTCTTGAACTGGCATTGGTCCACAGATGTGCTTTCTGCCAGCCTGGGCGGGTCTGACATTGCACTGGAACTATTGATACCATCCTGGCAGCTGGAGAACTCCCCAACATCTTTGAAGTTCACAAGGATTGCCATCTCTTGCTTTGTTCAAATGTCAGTTGCTCGTTAAGAATGTTTAATCCTGTGGTTTCTGGTCCCTGATTCTTTTCCTTAGAATTCTTCTCTAAGCCTGAGTATGTTTGTGGGTGTATGTGTGCTTGTGTGTGTGTGTGTGTGTGTGTGTATACATGCTTGTATATGTGTATGTATGTGTGTCTGCATATGTACCTGTATATATATATATGTCTGTATGTGTGTTTGACTATGCATGTGTGTATATGTGTGTACGTCGTATGTGCCTGTATGTGTGTGTGTATTATACTATCCTTGCTTTACCTCTACTTCTGCTTCATTGCTTTACTATTTGCAAAGACAGACTGAACTTTTTTCATTATATCATTCTGCTAGCAACCTTCTGAATACTAATAAGAGAAAATTATTTTTTCCTGGGAAAAATATTGCTGTGTATCCTGACATTTTTGGCAAGTCGTTTTCTACTCATAATGGGAAGTTTTGATAAAGTGAATTATCTTTTGTGCAGGGTTGTTTTCCTTTGTATTTCTCTGTGCCTACCATTCTCAGTTTTCTATTAAATTATTATTTTCTCTGTATTACTTTACAAGTTGTAATTGCTTTGTTATCAGAAAGTGAGAGGTAGGTTCATTTTATCCTTTTATCACCTAGTGTCTTGGTGAATGAATTGTAGCACTCCTCATTACCATAGCTTTGTTCTGCTCAGTTTTTAATGATAATTGCCCTTGTCATTTCTTGTACTATAAGCTATAGAAATCTTCTAGTTAAAGAAGAGACAGATTAACAAGTCAGAATATATTTTTGAAATGAATTGATAAGGAAATTTTGTGTTTCATTTAAAAGCATTAATTAAATGACAAGGAGCTCATGAAGCGAAATAAACAAAAGATGGACAAATTACACTCTCAGAGAAAGTCCGGGAAGGAGACACATGGCATGTGGTTAATTGAGGCAGAACACTATCTTTGTGGATCTGGCTCTTCATGCTACCACCCCCCAATTTATAATCCTTTCAAATTTTCTTTCAACTTTATTTTCTGCTTGGGTGCTCCCTAGATGTCTCTCCTTTAAATGCCAGACTTCTTACTGATTTTTTACTTTTTGATGAGAAAACATATATTTGTATATTTACATTCAGAGTTGTTACTCTGAGCCTTAACAGGGGCTGAACTTGTGCAAGCCAAAAGGTCCACCCTTCCCTCTTCTTTCAAATAGGGGTATTGCCTGCCAAACCAATCATCAGATCAGGTGAAATCTACAGGAGTACTTGGTGAAGTGTGAAACAGTTATGTAGCTGTGTGGTGGAGTTGCTCTGTAGAATGGATAAAGAGATCAAGGAGCAGCAGAGCAAGGATTTTCTTGCTCAGGATTATCATAGGGTGAATTTCAAACAAAACCGTGTACTTTGGAAGCAGAGTCCTACTTTATTCCTCTTTGATTTAAATCTTCTGTCTACCCAAGCTTTGCCACTCTTGCCAGATTCTGAGCTAATCCAATTCCAAGACCTTATTTTAGAGAAGAGGTAGGGACCCTCATCCTAGGTTCCTTTTGCCGTTTTGACCAAGGTCAGAACAATGTATACCTGCCAAGTTCAACCAAAATAAAGTAGTTAAAAAAATTATTTTCCAAAAAGCCAAGAGAAAGCATCCTAGCATTTACAAGAGCATACAGCTGAGTACATTTGTAATTTTTTGATCCGTACTTTACTCTGTCTAGTTGCAGATGAGATTTGGCATTCCTGCTTCTAGCCTGAAGTAGATCTGTATTTTAACTACTTCCATATTCTAAATCCTATCCAAGGTGCCTTGCCAGGACCAGTGTAGGTTGTTTTTTCACAATGGAAGGTCTTGATAAAGTGAATTCTCTTTTGTACATTTGTTTTCTTTGTATTTCTCTGTGCCCACCACTCTCTCAGTTTTGTATTGTTATTTTCTGTGTATTACTTTACAATTTGCAATTGCTTTGTTTGTAATTGCTTTCTACAAGAAATTGCTTCCTTGTTTTCTCCCAAGGTGTGGGTAAATAGATCTACTTATGGGTCAGAAAGATATTTTCATGTTGGTTTGTAAGGATTCTTCTGAACGTTAGTTGGTCCTCCTTACCTGTAAAGAACTCTTGCATTCAAAACTGCATTTATACTGTTCTGAGTGTTAGTGCTATTATGGTGAATGACATTCACTCTTCCGTCTCTAACTCATAGCATGGAGCCTAATGCATATTAGGGTCTCAGTAAATATTTGTTGGATAAATTAATTGAAAACATACTTTCTATTTTCTAGGTATTTGGAGTCAGATGGAAGAGCTTACAGTTCAGAGCTGTGGGCCCCTGGAATTCCTGTCCTCACACTTGACCTTTTCCCTTAAACTTGCCTCAAGCTTACTCACTAGATGGTTCAGGCTTGTTTAACTTTTTGATGGCACTCAGCAGTTCTAGCTAACATCTGGAGGTAGTTCATGGTAGGGGATGTGTGGGCCAAGATGATGCCAACTTTCCCTGTAGTCCGACTGTAATAAATTACTTCCTTGCAGTAACCAGAGGCAGACTCACACTTCAGTCTGTGCCTCGTTTGTTACATGTTTGTTTCTGGTTTGAGGGATCCCTCCAACTCTCTGCCCTTTTACTAAGCAGAGATGGTTGTTTCGTCCCAAGCCCACTGGTTGGATAAGATGTGCATTTTACTCTCCTAGGTCCCAGATCCTCTCTACTTTTTAGGTACCTTGGGAAAAGGATGATCCAAAATCACATTCTTACAGTTTTAAATTTTCAAAACTACCTTTTTCCCCCACCAATGAATATGGTGTCACAGTTAATGTTTGACATTTGAATTTAGATATTCGGATCCAAAACTAGTGCCTTTTCCATGGTATAATACTTTTGAAGATTTAGTGACTTTCAGAAATATGTGATTGACTTAGTGATACTTACTATGGTACTTGATTATTTATCATTGTGTTAGTTAATTGTATTCTAAATCAAATTTCTCTCTTTCCTTTGGTGGCCTAAAAACCTTGTAAGCATTGTCTATACATATTTTTGCCATTTCATTCTTCACCACTTCTTCCAGACTATTGCAGTCTGCCTTTTATGTCTATCACCTTTACTCAGGTTGTAATTGTCCTAGAAATTAACAAGCCCCATGGTTTTGAGTGCTGTCTTCCTGGGACTTTCTGTAGTACTGGGGGCTGATGCTCTATTTTCCCTTCTCGTGGCATCAAATACATGGCACTATTCAGATGATACTGTTATATCTTAGGTAATTCCTTCAAACATTTTTTTTTAATTACAAAAAAATTTCAAACATAAAGAAGTGGAAAAAATCGTATAATAAATCCCTGTTTACCTATCAGCCAGTTTCAGTAATGGTTAATACTTTGTTATTCTGAATTTATATACTTCCCCATACTTTATCTTTCACGGGGTTAAAGCAGATCTCAGACTGCATATCATTTGAAATATAAATAATTCAGTATGTATCTCTAAAACATAAAGACTTTAAAAATAACCCTGATGGCATTAGCACACCTAAGCATTAATGATAACTCCTTAGCATCATTCAGGAATCAGTCCGAATTTAATTCCCGTGTTTATGCCACTTATTCTGGAATATGAACCATTTGTCTGTTAGAATTTTCTTTACACTGGATCTGGCTGATTGAAACCTTGAGTGTCTTTAATATGTTCTCTCTCTTCCAATTTTTTTGAAAACTAGTAATTAGATCTAGAGCAGCACTGTCCAATAAGAATATAATGCAAGCCACATATGTAATTTAAAGTATTCTAGATACTGCTAAATTCCCCTCCAAAGGGGTTGAACTATTCTGCCTTCTCTCCAGCAGTGTATGAGAGTGCTCATTTCCTTAGAGCCTTCCTTAGAGCCTTGTACTTTAGGACAGTACTCCTAAACTGTCAAGCATAAGGGTTATTGTCAATCTGATTTGTAAGAAATAGCATCGCAGTGTAGTTTTAACTTACACTTCTCTTATCAAGAGCCAGGTTAAACATCTTTTCATTTAAGGGCTATTTCCATTTCTTCTTTTGTGAACTGTCCATACCTTTTCCCCATTTTCTGTTGAATCGTTGATCCTTTTATTCTCAATCTCTACAAATTCTTTATATATGAGGAGTATTAGATCTTTGAGTTTGATATAAATAAAAATTGCAATATTTTTCCTCAGGTCCTTTCTTAAACCTTTTCATCTGGCTTTCCCTTCTTCTTCATCCCACCTGTAGCTCCACTCTGTGGTTCTGCCATCATACCTCTTATGGTTGCTCTTTCTATCCTTTTCCTGCTGAGCTCATCCATATCAAGAACTCAAAACACATCTATCCAAACTGTAAGCTTTTCAAGGAAGGGACCCACGTTATATCAATTTTTGTATTTCTAGCACCCAAAGTAGTGGCTGGTTCATGTGAGATATTCTTTGTTTTCGAACCTCTCTGTTGTGATACTCAAAATGTACATGTCTAACCTCTACTTGTACTATGCATCTTTGTTCATGTCATTCTTACCACCTGGAATTTCCTTCTTTTTTTGTTTTTCTAGATCTGAACCAATTAAAATTTTATCTACCTTTCTAGGCTCATCTGTGCCACTTCCTCTGTGAAAGCTTTCCTGTTTTCCTCAATGTTATTTCTCCTTTCTTTGAAATCTTTTACAATTTATGTCTTTCTTTTGGTCCTTACCATGTGACCCTTCCCCTTACTTATATTCTTTGGGAAAGAGCCTGCAAAGGCTGCAAAGAAAAGAATAGTTGTTGAATTAAACTGAATATGAATGATGTGTTCTTTATCCATTTTGTGTATTTGTCTTATTTTTCCTATCTAAGTTCCCATTATAAGTTTCCTGAAGGCACATCAGATCAGACTCAAAGACTGGAAATATTTGAAGCATTCAATTAATATCTTATTAAATAAAAATTAACTTGGTTTAAAATAGACTATAATCATTTTAATGTTAGTTTCAGGACTAATGGGCATTATTTTAGAGATGAAAATCCATATGGTATAGCTGGAAGAGGAACAGTTTCTAGCCCAAGCTCAGTCATAATTAGCAGATAAATAACCTAGAGAAGTTAGTCACCTGGGTAAGTTACTTCAATGGTCTGAAGGTATTTCTTTTCTTTTTCTTTACTCCTTTCTTTGGGGAGTGGGTGTGGGAGCAGAATTCATTTGCAAAATACTGAGTTACTTAGACTACTCAATTTATAGAACATTATTTTCATTGGACGGTGCAAGGCTCATTTAATTATTCCTTATCTCAGAACCCCACCCCCATTCCTGCCTATCCTGTCAGCACTTACTTGAATGTGTTTGATAGATATCTTCAGATATGCATCCTTATAAATTATATACAGTTGTTTTGTGTGACTTTGGGTTTGGCCATGTGGCTGTTTTTAACCAATAAAATGGGGGAGGAGTGCCAGTATACTAGATTCAAGTCTAGGATTTAAAGAGGACTTGAACGCTTCCATGTGCTTTCTTGTGCTGTTGCTGTCACCAAGAAGAGTAGCCTGGTAGTTTCAGGAGGAGATGATTACTATTTTCAGATTGTTGATTATAAAACTCTTTTCTTATTTCTGAAGATATTTTGCTTGTTGCCATGATGTTGGACATCAATGAATAAAAAATGACCTGGAAGCAGTGTAACATGGGATTTTGTGGAAATACCATCACGAAAATCATTTAGAGAATCGACTAAAAGTACAGATCCTTTGGCTCATCCAGAGATTCTGAATCAGAAATTCTATGATGAGGTACAAGAATATGTATTTTAAAAGATATAGCTAGTGATTCAGATGTGGGTGCTTCTTGGATCACATTTTGAGAAATGTTCTGTTCTCTTCTGTATGATATAATGTGATAAATATATGCCCATATGATGTTTATCTATCATCTCTCCACTACTAGTCTATTTATTTCACTTATATATCTCAAACATATTAACATATAGCCTCATGGAGATTTAAAAATGAGATTTGAACTGACACTTTATAAGAGATGGCTTGCTTAAAGATGCCAGTTCACCAATGATCTCAACAGTTCTCTCTACATATTGGGTTTATCTGCTTCATAGTTTTCTCTGTCAAGGAGAAGTCTCTTCTCTGACCTTTCATCATGAATTCTTAGCCCATCTGAGTGGGCTGATTCTTGATTAGCCCACTCAAATGGACATTGCTGCTGTACGGGTCAGTAGAATAGAAAGCTGACGAGGTGATGTGACTCCACGGATGCTTAAAGCCCTTTTGACCTGAACTATCTGTCTTCATCTCAGTCAGAGGACCCAGAATTCCCACTAGCTCACAGCATTGAAGGTTCCTGATAAAATGCATTTATTGTTTGGGAAGAAGTAACATACTGTCCTTTTTTTTGGAAGAATATATATCAAATTCTTCACAGCTGTGGGGCAGAATGGAGAGATTATTGGAGAATAGTGGGGAAGGGGTTTTTATACTCTACATACTTCTTTATTATTTTAATATTTTGCTACAGTACTTTTATGGTTTTATATAAAGGCATTTTATTTTTATTTTTTTAAATTTAATTTTTATTTTATATTGGAGTGTAGTTGATTTACAGTATTGTAACACAGTCTCCTTTAGTGGTCATTGTTACTTTTGGTTGTAATAGTTTTGCAGATTTTTAGCCAGTCCCTTAATTAGGACTTAGATAATGGGCAGTTTTGATCACAAAATAGGGGACAAGAAATAGCAGGAATGTGGATCATTTTGTAGGACAGGCCTAGCAGTATGTGTATCTGGACAAACTGGGAAAAGGCAGGATCGATAGGAAAGGGGACAGGATGGTCCTTTAGACAGACTTCTACTTTGCATTTTTTTCCTAGGAAAAGAAGCCTTCATTTATAATGATGCTCTTTCCTATTTCTCGTAATGAATGTTTGTATTCAGCTAAATAGTGCTTATGCAGTTTTTAAATGCGGAAAGCTTTTGGGCTAAAGAATAGTCTTTAGGTGACAAATATTATTTTAATGCTGAAATTAAATAAGGAACCAATAATTTGGCAGGGAAGCGTGCTTCATTTGCATGTTGATTAAAACATATCTGTGAAGATTGAGGCAGGAGTTGAATAAATAAACTTTGTATATGGATCGTATGTATATTTTCTGGTTAGAAGTGGGAAATATTCTTTGCCTAGGAAGGATCTGGAATGACTGGAGGGAGAATGGATCACTTATAAAGATCTCCTTAGCGAATTTCAAGCAGCTTCCTTATCTATGCTGGTCTGCATGCTAGTGTGTACCCAGCTGTGAATTTAGTGGGTAGGTGCATGAGCTTCTTTTTCTCTATAAAGCTGAAAAAGCAAAGCAAAACAAAACACCCTGTCCCCAGAACTGTCTTTTATTGTTGTACAGCATTCATTTTTGTTAGAACTAAATTCTTGGTACACATGCCAGGGGTTATTATTGTCAATCTCCTTCAATCTTGGATATACTGTGGTTTGTAAGGTATGGGTTTTTTTTCCCCTTTGCACTTGGATGTTGGAATTATAATCATGCCATATCCAATAAGAACTACCCGGGTCAATCCTAAGGATTTCTCTGTGTGGTTGGAAGATATCCTTTGTTATTATTCTTTTTTTTGATCATATGTCGAATGCTTTTCCTTGTCACTTGTGATTTTTCATCCTTTTTTGCCGTATCATCAATACTATTTACAGTTTTATTTAGGACCCTATTTTGCTCACAGCCGTCACAAATATGAGTAGGATTTTGATGTGGAAGCTGATATGATTCTTGAATCTTGCTTTTCTGCCAATTCATTAAAAAAAAAATCTTAGAAGAATGTTCAGTTAGGCCCCAGGAGCACCAAGTTGCTTAATAAATATGATTTGATAGTGATTAAGGTGACATTTTCCGGCAAGCCATCAATGTCCTTGCCAAGTGCTAATCTTCATATTTATACGATGTTGCTTATTTGAAGTACTCAAAATGCTTTATGAGCCCTCTCTGAGAGCTTGGTATCAGTGTCAATGGCTGTTGAGAGTTTGTTCCTTGACATTATTTTCAAAATGCAACAAAAGAAAATATAGTTGAGCCACTGGAGATTTCATTTTGATGGAGAAATAAGAGATCAAATATGTTAGCTATCTAAAATGGGCCCTTAGCAGGGACAGCTGACTTTATCATTATTTTCATTTCATTATTGTCTGTAAGATGGACAGGAAAGAGAAATAGAATGGGTATATTTTAGCTCTTATTTGACCAGATCTTAGGCAAAAGGCATTTGAACATCAGGAATTACATATAGCAGCAATTGATAGGATAATATTTGATATTATAGTATTAGCACAAGTGATTAAGTTCTGGAGTATGTGTTCTCTTTTTAATACTTGGAAAATGTCTTAATGTCCTTGATCCTTAGTTCAGGAGTGGGCAAACTACAGCCCATGGGCCAAATACTGCCCACAGCTTGTTTTGTAAATAAGTTTTATTGGAACACAGTCATGTCCATTCATTTGTGTATTTTCATTGTTAGCTTTCTTGCTGCAATGGCAGAGTTGAGTATCATCCACAAAGCCTAAAATATATACTCTCTGGCCCTTTAAGAAAAAGTCTGCCAACTCAAGCTTGGTTGAATCAAGTGTCCTAGTGGTGCATCCTTGTTGGGGATTTGGTTATTTTGATAACTCAATTTGAGAAAGCCAATAAAAAGATGTTTACCATTTGTTCCATATTATGTTTCTTTGAACATACAGTTTATTTCTAGAATGAATCTCTTTTCATCCAAGTATTTGTTATTTGAATCTGTGAAGAAGTAGTCATTACTTTGTGCTGTGAGTCAGTATCTGCAGAGGGGCAGTCATATGTGCAAATTCTGTGGAGTGTATGTATGTGTGCGAGAGAGAAAAGTACAAGATCTTTCTTTTGTTTGATTTCCTGTATGTTTCTTATGTGTTACTTACATTGGCTGTTTTACTCTTCAGTCCATTTCTTGCTAGATTAAAATCTGCTTCCCACACTTGGCTGTAGCCTTGACTTCAGTCAGCATTTGGAAAATGGAGAAGTTGGCATTTGCTTAATACTTACCTTTTGGTGAATTTGTTCTTATTTGTTTGTGTCCAGGTAATACATGCCCAGGGTAAGAAATCTGGAATACAGAGAGCACATGATGAGAAGTGAAACTCTCCTGCCCTACCCCTCACATTCCCAGGCTCATTTCCACCAGCATCTCTTTTCATCATTACAAAAATATTTCTGGTATTTACCTGGATAAAATTTGTCATCCACTATTTCTTGATTTAATGATCTTGGACACTTTCTGCTTACTACTGTGAAAGATGAGGCTTTGGCTCACTCCCCCTGCCTCCTACCTCCTTCTCCTAAACTTTGATAGTTACATCATTATTTTTAGTTTTACTTTTAGTTCTTTTCATAACTTTAGAAAATATATCAATAATTATTTTTCTGGTTCCTTTCCCTTAGTCAATTGACTTGATTTTGATCTAAAATGAAAATATTAGTGCCTTTACCCTTATCCTCTGCCTCTTCTTTATGTTTGTATTTTCCCACCTTCCTTCATTTTAATTTTTGCTTTTCTATTGTCAGGATTGATTTACACTTACATTCTGCTCTGCAATTACAACCATACTTTCTTCATTTTCTGCCTGTGTTTGTTGCCTTTGTGGCTAAAAATAATCAATCTTTTATATTACTATAAGTATGAAGTTATTTTTTACTGCTGAGACATGTCATGTGCTATGATTTCTTTTCTTCTGAATTCTATTACATGCCTCCAGGCCACTCATCAGGGTAAAATGGAATCTTTTCCTTTTCCCTTATACCGCTGTTTTCCTTTTATAGGATTTCTATTAATCAGATGCTGGCCAACCTGGATTGGTTTTATATGCCTCTTATATTTTTGCTCATATTTTCAACTTCTTTCTCCTTTCTACTCTATATTCTGAAAGCTGTCTCAACTTTATTTTCTGTCCATTTTATTGCATTTAAAATTTTTGGCAATCGGTCCTCCTGCTCTTTTTGCTTGCTCTTTCTGGAAAATTCCACGAACTTCCTGCTTCAGCCCTCCCTTCTGATTGTAGTTTGAGTGATGGCTCCCTCTGCTTTCGTGTAAACATAGTACCATCTTATTCCCTACTCTGTCATCCAGAAATCTGCAAAAATATCTGGTCCATTGATGTCCCATATGTTCTCAGCACTTTTATGAATATACTTCCTCATGTCTTTTTTTAACTGCCATTTTAATGAGTTTCAAAGGAGAAGAGGCAAAGACATATGCAGAGTCTACCATCTTGAACTTTTTTACTTTAAAATCATATCTTACTGTGATTTTTCTTTTTTTAAGAAGCCCAGACTCTTTCACAGTTTATAATAAATAACCAACACATTTATCTAGTATATTTAAATTCAAGTCAACAAATTTTCCTCAAATATTTGGTTATAACTCAGGTTCTTATAAATGCAAAAAATGCACATTTTGATTTTTACTTTCTATAATTTCTCTTTCTTCCAGTCAGTTTTATTTTATATTTTTCAAACTCAAAGTTTTAAAGTTTAAGATCCCACTTGACATGATTTTTAACATTGCATTTATATTAAAAGCAGTTTCCCACCATAAATCCATCATAGATTCCACATGCATTCAACTAGTTATATAGTTTCTTATGAACACAATAGGCTCAAGCTCACTTTTTCTTTTCCCTGTTTGCCTCTGTGATTTGCTTTTCTAATGAATTCCCCATCCCGACATGTTTTTATACTTACATATAATTTAAGTACAGTTTGGCTCCTTTCCTCAGAGAATCCTTAAGCACAAAGTTATATACTTTTTTCCTCCCCACTTCTTATCTTTAAGATATTTTGTGTGTGGGTAGAGATTGCCTTCTAGTTTTCCTTATTAGACACCTTCCCAAATTCTTTTTTTGGGACTGAATTGTTTCCTCCCCGAATCCCTATGTTGAGGACCCAGCCCACAGTGTGAATGTATTTGGAGATAGAGCCTTTACAGATGTAATTAAGGTTCATTGAGGTCATAAGGCTTGGATCCCTGATCCAATGGGAATAGTGCCCGTATAAGAAGAGACACCATGTGAGCACACAGCAAGAAGGTAGCCATTTGCAAGTCAGGAAGTCTTCACTAGTAACTGAATTGGCTGGCACATTGATCTTGGACTTCCTAGTCTCCAGAATGGTGAGAAATACATTTCTGTTATTTAAGCCATCCAGTCTATGGTATTTTGTTATGGCAGGCCAAGCTGACCAATACAAATACCTACAAAGGTTTTGAATTGTTTTCAACTTCCTCTGTATAGCATTCTGTTGCACAGATGTTGACTCAACTAGTTTATTGTTGGCCCTCCTTATCTATGGGTCCTGCATCTGGATTCAACCACCTGTGGATGGAAAATATTTGGAAAAAAAGAAACCAGCAAGTTCCAAGAAGCAAAACTTGAATTTGCTATACCCCAGCAACTATATTTATATAGCATTTACAATGTATTAGGTATTAAAAGTAATCCAGAGATGATTTAAAGTATATGGGCAAGAGAAGGAAAAGACCTACGATAACAAACCCAAAACAATTAAGAAAATGGGCATAGGAACATACATATCGATAATTACCTTAAATGTAAATGGACTAAATGCTCCCACCAAAAGACACAGACTGGCTGAATGGATACAAAAACAAGACCCATATATATATGCTGTCTACAAGAGACCCACTTCAGACATAGAGACACATACAGACTGAAAGTGAGGGGATGGAAAAAGATATTTCATGCAAATGAAACCAAAAGAAAGCTGGAGTAGCAATTCTCATATCAGACAAAATAGACTTTAAAATAAAGACTATTAGAAGAGAAAAAGAAGGACACTACATAATGATCAAGGGATTGATCCAAGAAGAAGATATAACAATTGTAAATATTTATGCACCCAACATAGGAGCACCTCACTACATAAGGCAAATACTAACAGCCATAAAAGGGGAAATCGACAGCAACACATTCATAGTAGGGGACTCTAACACCCCACTTTCACCAATGGACAGATCATCCAAAATGAAAATAAATAAGGAAACACACGCTTTAAATGATACATTAAACAAGATGGACTTAATTGATATTTATAGTACATTCCATCCAAAAACAACAGAATACACATTTTTCTCAAGTGCTCATGGAACATTCTCCAGGATGGATCATATCTTGGGTCACAAATCAAGCCTTGGTAAATTTATGAAAATTGAAATTGTATCAAGTATCTTTTCTGACCACAACGCTATGAGACTAGATATCAATTACAGGAAAAGATCTGTAAAAAATACAAACACATGGAGGCTAAACAATACACTACTTAATAACGAAATGATCACTGAAGAAATCAAAGAGGAAATTAAAAAAATACCTAGAAACAAATGACAATGGAGACACGATGACCCAAAATCTATGGGACGCAGCAAAAGCAGTTCTAAGAGGGAAGTTTATAGCAATACAATCCTACCTTAAGAAACAGGAAATATCTCAAATAAACAACCTAAACTTGCACCTAAAGCAATTAGAGAAAGAAGAACCAAAAAACCCCAAAGTTAACAGAAGGAAAGAAATCATAAAAATCAGATCAGAAATAAATGAAAAAGCAATGAAGAAAACGATAGCAAAGGTCAATAAAACGAAAAGCTGGTTTTTGAGAAGATAAACAAAATTGATAAACCATTAGCCAGACTCATGAAGAAAAAATGGGAGAATATTCAAATCAATAGAATTAGAAATGAAAAAGGAGAAGTAACAACGGACACTGCAGAAATACAAAAGATCATGAGAGATTACTACAAGCAGCTCTATGCCAATAAAATGGACAATCTGGAAGAAATAGACAAATTCTTAGAAATGCACAACCTGCCAAGACTGAATCAGGAAGAAATAGAAAATATGAACAGACCAATCACAAGCACTGAAGTTGAAACTGTGATTAAAAATCTTCCAACAAACAAAAGCCCAGGACCAGATGGCTTCACAGGCGAATTCTATCAAACATTTAGAGAAGAGCTAACACCTGTCCTTCTCAAACTCTTCCAAAATATAGCAGAGGGAGGAACACTCCCAAACTCATTCTATGAGGCCACCATCACCCTGATACCAAAACCAGACAAAGATGTCAAAAAAAAAGAAAACTGCAGTCCAATATCACTGGTGAACACAGATGCAAAAATCCTCAACAAAATACTAGCAAACAGAATCCAACAACACATTAAAAGGATCATACACCATGATCAAGTGGGGTTTATCCCAGGAACGCAAGGATTCTTCAATATATGCAAATCAATCAATGTGATACACCATATTAACAAATTGAAGAATAAAAACCATATGGTCATCTCAATAGATGCAGAAAAAGCTTTAGACAAAATTCAACACCGATTTATGATAAAAACCCTCCCGAAAGTAGGCATAGAGGGAACTTACCTCAACATAATAAAGGCCATATATGACAAACCCACAGCCAACATCATTCTCAATGGTGAAAAACTGAAAGCATTTCCACTAAGATCAGGAACAAGACAAGGTTGCCCACTCTCACCACTCTTATTCAACATAGTTTTGGAAGTTTTAGCCACAGCAATCAGAGAAAAAAAGGAAACAAAAGGAATCCAAATCGGAAAAGAAGAAGTAAAGCTGTCACTGTTTTCAGATGACATGATACTATACATAGATAATCCTAAAGATGCTACCAGAAAACTATTAGAGCTAATGAATGAATTTGGTAAAGTAGCAGGATACAAAATTAATGCACAGAAACCTCTGGCATTCTTATACACTAATGATGAATAGTCTGAAAGTGAAATCAAGAAAACACTCCCATTTACCATTGCAACAGAAGGAATAAAATATCTAGGAATAAACCTACCTAAGGAGACAAAACCCATTTGCAGAAAATTATAAGACACTGATGAAAGAAATTAAAGATGATACAAATAGATGGAGAGATATACCATGTTCTTGGACTGGAAGAATCAACATTGTGAAAATGACTCTACTACCCAAAGCAATCTACAGATTCAATGCAATCCCTATCAAACTACCACTGGCATTTTTCACAGAAGTAGGACAAAAAATTTCACAATTTGTATGGAAACACAAAAGACTCCGAATAGCCAAAGCAATCTTGAGAACGAAAAACGGAACTGGAGGAATCAGGCTCCCTGTCTTCAGACTGTACTACAAAGTTACAGTAATCAAGACAGTATGGTACTGGCACAAAAACAGAAAGATAGATCAATGGAACAGGATAGAAAGCCCAGAGATAAACCCATGCACATATGGTCACCTTATCTTTGATAAAGGAGGCAGGAATGCACAGTGGAGAAAGGACAGCCTCTTCAATAAGTGGTGCTGGGAAAACTGGACAGGTACATGTGAAAGTATGAGATTAGATCACTCCCTAACACCGTACACAATAATAAGCTCAAAATGGACTAAAGACCTAAATGTAAGGCCAGAAACTATCAAACTCTTAGAGGAAAACATAGGCAGAACACTCTATGACATAAATCACAGCAAGATCCTTTTTGACCCACCTCCTAGAGAAATGGAAATAAAAACAAAAATAAACAAATGGGACCTAATGAAACTTCAAAGCTTTTGCACAGCAAAGGAAACCATAAAGAAGACCAAAAGACAACCCTCAGAATGGGAGAAAATATTTGCAAATGAAGCAACTGACAAAGGATTAATCTCCAAAATTTATAAGCAGCTCATGCAGCTCAATGACAAAAGAAGCAAACAACCCAATCCAAAAATGGGCAGACGACCTAAATAGACATTTCTCCAAAGAAGATATACAGACTGCCAACAAACACATGAAAGAACTCTCAACATCATTAATCATTAGAGAAATGCAAATCAAAACTACAATGAGATATCATCTCACACCAGTCAGAATGGCCATCATCAAAAAATCTAGAAACAATAAATGCTGGAGAGGGTGTGGAGAAAAGGGAACCCTCTTGCACTGCTTGTGGGAATGTGAATTGGTACAGCCACTATGGAGAACAGTATGGATGTTCCTTAAAAAACTACAAATAGAACTACCATATGACCCAGCAATCCCACTACACTACTGGGCATATACCCTGAGAAAACCATAATTCAAAAAGAGTCATGTACCAAAATGTTCATTGCAGCTCTATTTACAATAGCCCAGAGATGGAAACAACCTAAGTGTCCATCATCAGATGAATGGATAAAGAAGATGTGGCACATATATACAATGGAATCTTACTCAGCCATAAAAAGAAACGAAATTGAGCTATTTGTAATGAGGTGGATAGACCTAGAGTCTGTCATACAGAGTGAAGTAAGTCAGAAAGAGAAAGACAAATACCGTATGCTAACACATATATATGGAATTTAAGAAAAAACAATGTCATGAAGAACCTAGGGGTAAGACAGGAATAAAGACACAGACCTACTAGGGAATGGACTTGAGGATATGGGGAGGGGGAAGGGTAAGCTGTGACAAAGCGAGAGAGTGGCATAGAGATATATACACTACCAAACGTAAAATAGATAGCTAGTGGGAAGCAGCTGCATAGCACAGGGAGATCAGCTCGGTGCTTTGTGTCCACCTAGGGGGTGGGATAGGGAGGGTGGGAGGGAGGGAGATGCAAGAGGGAAGAGGTATGGGAACGTGTATATGTATAACTGATTCACTTTGTTATGAAGCAGAAGCTAACACACCATTGTAAAGCAATTATACTGCAATAAAGATGTAAAAAATAAAATAAAGTATATGGGCAGATGTGTGTAGGTTGCATGTAAATGCTATGCTATTTTATATAAGGGACTTGAGCACTTGTGGATTTTGGTATTTGCGACGGAGGTGGGGGGTTCTGATCCAATCTGCAGTAGACACACAGAGACCAGTGTAATTGGTTTATTGAATGCGCTAAACTGGTTCAATCAGAAATGGCCCTCTTTTAGTCTTATCATACTGGTTTGAAGCTAGCTCTTTTGTTTTACTCTTTCTGGACTCTATCTTGGAAGAGTCTATAGGTTTCTGGCCTTTTTAAGCTGTAAATTAGTCTAATTATAAAGTCGTTTTAAAAAACTAACCTAGTTAAATGTCTAATCTGAAATTTTCATCCAGTTAAAGATTCTGACTACCTTTCCTGCTCGGGCTGTAGCTACCGCTGCAGAACCCAGAAGGGGAAGGGAATTTGGTCTCATTCCTTATATTCCTTGTTCTCCAAGCCTCTCCTATTGGCTCTGCTCCTGGCTCCCCAGGGTGAGTAATGTGGGGAGGGTGGATTTAGAGAAAAGTGGACATAGACTGATATGAGCAGTGCTCCTGCACTCTGGTCATTGATGCCACTGTTATAACAGGGGTTTAAACTATGGCTCCCTCTCCCCTCTCCCTCCCTCTACTCTTCCTTCGAATGGGACAATGCACATTGGGACCCTTCCTCATATATCCCTAACCCCCAGCTGTGTATGCATAGATCCTTCCGGCTGGGAGCATTTTCCTATAGTCAGCTTCCTTAGCTGAGGCCCTTTCAGGCATTTCATGCCTTGCTCCTCTCCAAGGTATGGCTTGGCATAGAAACTTCAAACATTATCACTGAGTTTAAGCAAATGTTGTGCTCCTTTCTTGCCATGTGATTATTGTTCCTGTCATTGTCATTTGCCTTAGATGGCCTGCTATCTTTACGCTTCTACAGGCATGAGGCTGCTCCTAATGTTTGCTTACTGAATCCCCCCCACCCCATCCATTCTAGGAATCTGTGTTAATTTCTACCAAGAATTTTCTTGCACTCCACTTCAGCCCTGGCATAGGGCTGGCCTCTGATATACTCATCAAGGAGCCCTCTGCTAGTGAGAAGCCATTCCCCTTCCTACCAACATCCCTAATTGATTCCTTTTTTTTTTTTTTTGCGGTACGCGGGCCTCTCACTGTTGTGGCCTCTCCCGTTGCGGAGCACAGGTTCCGGACGTGCAGGCTCAGCGGCCATGGCTCACGGGCCCAGCCGCTCTGTGGCATGTGGGATCTTCCCAGACCTGGGCACAAACCCGCATCCCCTGCATCGGCAGGCAGACTCTCAACCACTGCGCCACCAGGGAAGCCCTCTAACTGATTCTTTTGAGAAACTTCCTCTCTTGGCTTGGAGGTGGATCACCTACAGGGGGCAGAGGGGAGCGCTACGCCACACCTTCTCTGCTACTGTAAATTCCCTTTAATGAGCTCCTAGTCTCTAGCCTTCTTTTATGTCATGTGGATGGGAGGTGGGAGATGGTCACTGATAGGCTGGAATTCTAACAAGAACACCCTAATATTTCTCCTTAGAAGGAGGCGTTTCTCATCATCTGTTGTCCTCAGTTTTGATGATTTAGCTGAAATGCCACAGTTGCAGGAAAAGTCCCATTTAACACCTTATTACACTGCTTTGGTAATTAATACTTATTTTCATCAGTCCTAGTCCTTCTTTCCCAGTCAGATGCAAGTATTGAATGGAAGGGGGAAAAGAGAGCTTCCCTTCTACAGAAATTCTAACTCAAAGTGAGTTATTTCATTTGTGTGGAGAGAAAATTAATATTTCGCTAGTGTCTTTGGTGCTCTCATCTGAACAAGGCTGTTGTCCTTGAGCAATCAGTTTCTTTGCGTTTCTTCCCTCCCGGCCAGTGGCCATGCTTGACTAACACCCATGTTCCCAGCGCATAGCAGAGCATATAAATTATAACTGGAACTCGGTAAATGCTGATTGAACAGTTGACTCTGACCTGATTGGTTCTTTGTGAAACGGAGATGGATGATAAAATGGCTATTTGAGGGCTTCCCTGGTGGCGCAGTGGTTGAGGGTCCGCCTGCTGATGCAGGGGATGCGGGTTTGTGCCCAGGTCTGGGAAGATCCCATATGCCGCAGAGGGCGTCCGGAGCCTGTGCTCCACAACGGGAGAGGCCACAACAGTGAGAGGCTCGCATACTGCAAAAAAAAAAAAAAAGCTATTTGAATCAGTTCCTAATGATCTGAATTGAAGATGAAGTTGTGGAGAGAGCAAAGTTGTACTGAATTCAGGTACTGTGAAGAGGAAGGTTATGTTTGTAAGGGCAGAGAGGGACTGAAAATGATAAGCCTTCTCCCCCTGCCCCCAGGTAGCTCCCCTAAATATTCTAATTTTAGAGTAATTCTAAAGGCACTTGAATGATTGTGCTAATCCTGAAAGAAGCAGTTTATAGGCAGTGAGGGTCAGAAAAATATCTTTACTTACCTACTAAGATACTTTGGAGAATCACTTAACATCCTATTAAAGGCACAAATCCATCTGTGTTACATGCTTAAAAGACCTGAAATCATGTTCTTTAGCTGGGAAAACTTTTCCATTTAAGGGCTATGTGCATTCTGCTGATGCAGAAATGGCAAGGTTGGCAGTCTCTTTTGATGAATGTGTAGCAGTATATTGTTTTCTGTAGTAACAGATTTTTTCTGGCCCCAGTATGGGGTTGACTCTGCCATGGGTTCAAGCAGAAGTACATGTTGACTCTCAGGAAATAAACTGCTATCTAAATTCAAATGTTTGGACCAGGTACAAACCCAGCAGAGAAAATTGCCTTCTATATAGGACACTGGTGTATTCACTTTGCTCCAGCTGAAAAAGCCTCGACGTGGAAAAACCAAATTCAAACAGTCTGATGGGAGACAGGATCAGAGAAAGATCAAGTGGCTGAGGGAGGACACTGAGAGGGTCTCTGCCAGCAGGGATTGTGGGGAGGGTGTTGGACAGAAGTGCCTCTGCTTGGGGACTTCCTTGGTGGCACAGTGGTTGAGAATCCACCTGCCAATGCAGGGGACATGGGCTTGAGCCCTGGTCCAGGAAGATTCCACATGCTGCGGAGCAACTAAGGCCGTGCGCCACAACTACTGAGCCTGCGTTCTAGAGCCTGCGAACCACAACTACTGAGCGCATGCGCTACAACTACTGAAGCCCGCACACTTAGAGCCCATGCTTCATAATGAGAGAAGCCACCGCAATGAGAAGCCTGTGCATCGCAATGAAGAGTAGCCCCCACTCGCCGCAACTAGAGAAAGCCCGCGTGCAGCAACGAAAACCCAACACTGCCAAAAATAAATAAATAATAAATTAAATTAAAAAAAAAAAGTGCCTCTGCTTCACAATGTTGAAGGAAACTGACATTATTTGGCGATTCCACCCCTTCCCTCACAGTCTCAAAAGGACAGCAGCATAGAAATCTGCTGTTTATATAAATTAAAAAGTGTCAGTTGAGGAAAGTTGTGTACTCAGCACGCTCTTAAAACATCTGTCCTAGTAAAACTCTCGGAAATAATCATGAACCAACAGGAGAAAAACAGCTGTGTGTGAGTCGATAGGCTCCACCATATGCCCACCTGGAATAGATGGACAATAAAATCTTCAGGAATGGGCCCCTGGGGTGTTTGGATCAGTGGACAGACTATTGATTATGTGTAATTTCACTGTGAGCAGTTGTTATTTAGCTGTGTGGAAGATACTGGGCCTGGAGTCCAAGGGAAGGCTTCTACTCGTGAACCTGTTAGTTAAAGCCTTTTATACCAGCGCTTTCAAAGCTGTATACAAGCAAAAATTACCCTCAAGGGAAGTTTTTGAAGCACTGAGAGATAACATGTCTGCAACTAAGCAGAGTCATGGAGGTGAGGTTGCAACCTAGTCCTTCCTTCCTTCCCTGTGCATGAAATTGTATCCTAAGGTTTGATCCTGTTCTTCATCCCTTGCTGTTAATCAACTCCCTCCAATAGGATTGGACTTTCTTATTTGTAGAGGCAGAGTGGTTACCTGGACTCTAAAGCCCATGTGGATCTTAATGCTACTCTTTTCTCATCCTGTCCTGGGAAGACTGTTGGAATAAAGCATGTACAAATGTTTCTTTCCCCAGGCTGCAGGAAATGTGATATAAGGAAAGAATACACTCTGCCTGTTGTTTCCTCACTGTATCTTTTAAAATTTTGTTTTTGGGAATACTCCCTATTCAAATGAATTTGTTTCTAAATTAGTAACCCATTGTTTACATACATAATTGCAATCAACACTTCAAAAATCATTTGAAGTTAAAATGCATGTGGGTCAGCTCTCACCCTCCAGATGTCGGGGATTCCTGGCATAGTCTGGGAAACACCTTCTATTTTTTCCCTCTTTGTGGCCAGTGGTGGTAAGCACTGATTTCCAGGGTTCTCTTGTAAGGTACGAAGCGCTGCAGTACAGTATTCCATCTCGATGCTATTTTTCTTGTGTTGAAAGAGCATTCCAAAATTTATCAGCCTTTACTGGATCCAATCAGTCAGCCACTCCGCACTGCTCAAGGCAGAGTTGTGCCTTTCACCACTGATGTGTGGAAGAGCAATCAGGCGCTGAATTACATGGCTGGCTTTCTTTGTCTTCATCTGTTTAAAGTACTCACCGAGCCCCAGTGAAATAACAGTGCTGTGTGTAAAAGCCCTTGGAAAACCTCATTCATCATCAAGTTGGTAGGGAAACCTGAGCAAATAGCTGAAGGGCCGACTTCACAAAAGGCAAGAACAGACAGTGTTTTGATGTTTTCAGGGATCATGCTGTGAACATGAGTTTGTCTCCCCCACTCCCATCTTCCTGACTTTAAACATTTGGACCCTTAGACTTCAGTCTAAAGCAGACGGAGAGTGAACTACCCAAAGAAGGTCAGTGTGGCAGCTGTTAAAATCATAGCATTTCCAGACCTGATTATCTAATTTGAGAGCCCCAAATATATCATTAAAAGCAGTTTATGCATCTCTATATATCAAGGATGATGCCACCAGCGCGGCCAGCTAAGATCATCTAGGTCAAGATGGAAGGGACACATGCTGGCTTAGAGCTGACCTCCCCTGCGGGGATTAACTGCTTTGTAGGTTATTGTTAGTGGTTTAAACTTTAAGTTTGGCTTTCTCTGGAGTACAGCATGATTCTAGCTTACACTCAAGAAATGTTAATATTTGCTGAAGCCAAATATAATTAGTGCTGTAGTTTGGTTTCAGAAAGGTAATACATTATAAAACCAAGGATGTGTCATTTTCAGATTATTTATAGTTTGGATAACCCATACAGTGGATCCTCTATAGTACAGATACTTTGTAGTAATTTTAAAGTGAAGTGAGCTGTCACTTCAGCTTTGTTTTGGGAGAGGAGTCATTAAAATTGGATTTCTTAGGGAGATACGGCTAAACACCTTCTACTTAGGGAAAGGATAGAGTTTCTAGAGAGTGAGGATGAAGTATGTGGTAATCCATACGTAGGCTCCCTGTTTTGGCTTTGCAAGCCACTTGATTTGGAGTGTGTGTGTGTGTGTGTGTGTGTGTGTGTGCACACACACACACCCATGCACACTATGGTGGGGAGGGGAGCACTTTCTTTTTTTTAAAATTTTTATTTTTTTTAACATCTTTATTGGAGTATAATTGCTTTACAATAGGGTGTTAGTTTCTGCTTTATAACAAGGTGAATCAGCTATGCATATACATATATCCCCATATCTGAGGGGAGCACTTTCATGAAGTCTACATTTCTGAACGGTGGTGCATTTGATTTCAACTTGGATCTTAACAAGAAATGTAGCTAGTTATCAATGAATGATTAGTATGAAAGACTTTTCTTTTTTTCTTTTTGAAAATTTGTTTAGTCTTTTTTTTTTTTTTTTTTTAATTTTGGCTGCGTTGGGTCTTCGTTGCTGCGTGCGAGCTTTCTCTAGTTGTGGTGAGCCGGGGCTACTCTTCCTTGTGGTGCGCGGGCTTCTCATTGCGGTGGCTTCTCTTGTTGCAGAGCACGAGCTCTAGGCGCGTGGGCTTCAGTAGTTGTGGCACGTGGGCTCAGTAGTTGTGGCTCGCGGGCTCTAGAGTGCAGGCTCAGTAGTTGTGGCACACAGACTTAGTTGCTCTTCAGCTTGTGGGATCTCCCCGGACCAGATATCGAACCTGTGTCCCCTACATTGGCAGGCGGATTCTTAACCACTGAGCCACCAGGGAAGCCCCAACTTTCCATTTTTATATCATCTGGAAAACAAAAAATAAAAAAATGTAGGTTATAGAGTAGTTAGAGTACAGAATGCTCAGGTTAGTGAAGCTATTCTAGTGAAGGCAGGTAGTGTATTAGCGTTAGGAGTTTTTCAGAGTATGTTGGACAGAAGCAAATCTCCTGAGGAATCCTGTTGGAATACCAGCATATTACAAAGAATTTCAGCACTTCGTGGGTTTAGAGAGGGACTGTTTATTTTACCAAAAAATGATGACTCTGATATATGAGGGCAACATGAAGCCAAGATAGCATGGGACAAAAATGCATTCACATGCAGACAAACATCAGCAACACTGAGACAGTTCGAGAAGAAAAGGATTTCAGACTGATCCAAAAGGCAGAGTAACTATATGCTGTTGCAAAGCATGAAAAAAGTCAGAAGTTGACACTGAACATGATGCAGAAAACTTTGCTATGCACTGTTGTGTTTAAGTTAATTGTATATGTAGATAGCTCTCATTCCGTACCATGAGTTCAATTTTTTTCAGCAAACCCTTTTGTTTTCTTCACGCAGTTCAAGGTTGAAGAAATATCCTGTTATAGATCTCTATCTGTGATCTGGGTTCCATTAACATTCTGAGATCCAGAGCAGCAGTACCAGCTAAGTAGCACCTCTCAGAAGGATGCAGCCTTAATTAAGTATATTTTCTCCAAGAAGTGTCATAGCATGAACTCACTCTCCATGTCATCATTCAGGCCTTTGAATGCTTGACCTTTTCCTGAATTCCTCATCGTGGTCTGTTTTCTCAATACTAATAAATTATCACATCACCAAATACAGATAGTTCAAATAACGAAGTAGAGTCCTAGGATGATGTGTCTTAGAACAAAATGACAAAATAAAAACCAAAAGCAATCTGTGACAAAAATAACACCCCAAACAATCAAGGCACTGTCATCATCATGTGACAGAAAAGGCATTGGACTGAAAACTGAAAACCATTCTAGTTCTCGCTCTGCTCTCTTAAATGGTTGCCCCTTGGTGAGTTCCTTCATCCTCCTAAATATTGGTTTCCTCATCCGCAAAATAGTGGGGTTGAGTAAGATTACTGCTCCCTTCTATCTGCTTGTAAGATTACAGGATTTTGACAGAAATCTGGGCCAGTCGAGTAGAGAATTTCAAATGTATATACATTTCATGTATTATTTCATATGTGTCATATGTGGTAATTTGGTTTCTCTAAGGTAATGCATTATAAAACCAAGGATTTGGGTTATTTTTAACCCAAATTTGGGTTAATATTTGTTCTTTTTTAGGTTATTTACAATTTGGATAACCCATTCATACATATATATATATATATATATATATATATATATATATATATATTTATATATATGTGGAACTATATACTTCATCTTTCCGACTGATTTAGGCAGAAAAGGAACTTAATAAAATGAAATACTGGGTAGGTCACAGAATCAATAGGAGGGCTTAAAAACCAGTTTGGGGCTCTGCAGCCAGAACAGAGTGCCTAAGACAGTGTCACAGAACAGCTCTGCTGGGGAAAACTGCCACTGCCACTTCTGAGTTAGGCCTGCAGCTTGTGCCACTGCCACTGTTCCCTCCGCCCCTCCCCCCATGAAGGTCCCCCAGAGCTCCTGCATCTTTGCACACTGCCTTCTGCTTGAAAGACTGGGGCCCAGGACATGTGCCCATACGCTAGCTACTGGGGAAGCCCCAGCGGTGAGTTTCTGGAATTTTTAGCATCTGTTTGGAATTCAGTCCTGTCACCCACTGAGACTTATAATGTGGGGAATTCCCCAAATATAAACATGCCTTCTGAAAAGTGATAAATGTCTGCTAAACCATCTTCATACAGTTTAATAGACAAATAATCTGTTCTGTGATGGAGAATTTCTCTACTGAAGTGTTTGAATTCAGCCTATCCCAGGTGAAAGCTCTCTCAGAGGTATATGTGGCTCTTCCTTATTAATATCGCCTTCCCTCTTCCCAAGTGATTGAAGCCATTTCTCTTTGCTCACCTCCAGTTTCTACCAAGAGTCTCTTTCTCTCTCTTTTTTTCTTCTTTCTCTCCCTCCCTCTTTTCCTCCCTTCCTTCTTTGCTCTTCCTCATTATTCTTTGGAGTAAACAAGATGAGAAAGTTATTTCTCTTTGGCTATTAATTGACTTGTAACATTTAAGCTTAATTCTTAAAATGCTCTTTATACAGTATTTGAATAAGAAGGTACTCAGGCATCTGCAGTGGTTTAGGAAATTTTGTTTGTTTGTTTGTTTTTTCTGGTCGCACCACCCAGCATGCAGGATCTTAGTTACCCGACCTGGAATTGAACCCATGCCCCCTGCATTGGGAGCACAGAGTCTTAACCACTGGACCGCCAGGGAAGTCCCAGTGGTTTAGGAAATTTTTATTGCTTCTTTTCGTAAGAGGACAGCTTGGAGATTTGGAGGTGGAAATGGAATGTGGAGACAAGGAAATATTTGAAAATATCGTCCAGATGTACACTGGGTAAGGTTGGGACATGTGATTGATAAAGGATTGATATAGGGGACTAGGAGGTATGTTTGGGTAACGCCTTGAGAGGAAGCTCTTTGAAAAAGAATGCAGATTCAGTTCTGTTCTCTAAGGCTCTGAGAATGTTGCTGTATTGTCCAGTAATTGGTTGGGAAGACAGTACTCCAGTGTGATGTTGAGTCCTTTAATGCATGGAATCCATGTGAAGTTATTGTTATACTTTGTGTGAACTATTAGAGGGCTTATACAAAAAATGCAGCTTTCTGACTCAAACTGGAAAATGCTATGATGATGTGGTAAACAAAACATAAGTCACCCCACTGTAAGCCTGAAGAACAGTAATAAGTGAAAATGACTGCTAATAGCATATTGTCAGTGATATAATGTTGCTGCCCTTTAGATGTCAGAACTGGACCTTTTCTGAATTTATTATCATGTTCACGGGGGAAATGCGTGTTCATTACTAGTGCTTAGAGCGAATGGTAAGGTAACCTCTAATTCTGCTTAAATGCAAATCGACAAAGCAGATACATGTTATCCTGGTTCTTGAGAATTAGTCCCCTGGGATGGCTCTTCTGATTCAGCATTCCTGAATTATGTGCCATCCTCAGAACAAGGCTTGAACATCAAATGACACTCAATGGCTCAATCTGTGTAAATAAATCTAAGCCATACGACTCTTACACAAATTGCTTCCTTCAATGAAATGAGTGTTTGCAAGGGACTGCCATGGTGTGAACACTGCTTTTCATATTGACTTCATAGATCTAAGTCCCCTGCCTGTATATTCAGAGGTAAAAGTTAGTAAAAGTTAATGGTTATCAGAGGTCCAGATTACATTTTGAATAGGTAATATTATCTGATTGGATTACAAACCTTGAGAGAATACAAAGGCTTAAGCAGGAATGAGTTCCTTTCTTTAAATCAATAGTTACTGTACGGGTGCACAGTCCTGTGCTGTAGCGTCTTGGGGAAGAGGGGTTATTTGTAAGAGGTATTTCACATGTACAACAGCTAGACTCTGTTATGAAAATTGTTTTCTTTTCCGTCAGTCAGGATATCAGGGAAACTTCATTAAAATAAACTAAATTATTTTACTTCTTTGTATCATATTTCCTTCATCTATAGTAATTTCCATATAATACTGAAGGAATAACCTTGAGGTGGACCCAGTGTTGTTAAAACTTATTCAGATTGCTGATGGCAAGCCGGCTGTGTTCAGGAGCTGAATTTTAAAATAATTTAGCTGGAGGCGAGTCCCAGAACAGTTCTACTTTTGTTGAGCCCCAGGTACTTGTGAAACTCTCGATTTATCATTGTATAAGCTCTGGAGGAATATCTCAGTTACTAATGGCAAAAGTTATCAGGTAGATTGGGAGGAGATGAAGTGGAAAGAAGGAAAGAATGAAAATTGTTTTATGCGAATAACATGATAATGAAGAAAGGGATGAATGAAGAAGAGGCAAGTAGCAGTGGCTAAGTGGAATTACTGAGGGTTCAAATGCAGTGTCACGAGCAATCCCACATATAATAAGCACAGAGAAGTTATGACCTTTAGCACCTGTGTGGAAAAGGAAGTATAGGTATGAGGTGGAGAGGTTCATCCATTCTTCCTGGTGGGGGCTTTTAGGCCATGGGGGGGTTCAGATGATGGCTTGATATACTTCTGCTTCTGCTATTACTGTTGCCACTATCACCAGCTTTTATTTGTGGAGCATTTAGTCTTGTCAGATATCATGCTAAAGCACTGGTATATATTAGCTCATTTACCAGTTCCAAAGATTTCTTCAAAATATAGTGGGATGGTAAAAGTCGCACGGCGTAAGGACCAGGAGACCTTTCTTCTACTTTAATACTGTGATCCAGGGGGAACTCATATAACTTTCTAACTGTATGATGAAAATAACAAAACTTAGTTCATGGATTTGCTGTTAAGAAAAAATGAAATAACTCCAATACAGTGATTACCCTCATGTCTAGCACACTGTCATGTCAAGTGTCTTTTTTTCCCTTTCTAGTTAAACTAATTTCTTTACCTATGATAATTAAATTTTAAAAGTTTCTTTCAGCTAGAATAATATAAATTTTGTACTTATCTTGAATTATATAATTTTGGAATTCTTCAACTGAAGTTGTGTTTGACTTATTGCTATATTGTTATTATTTATAGTGTCTAATGTAATACCTTGCACATAGTGAGTTCTCAGAACTTTTATTGGAGTAATGGTGGAATTATTATTTTTTTGGCTGTGTTGGGTCTTCGTTGCTGTGCACGGTTTTTTTTTTTTTTTCTCTAGTTGCGGAGAGCGGGAGCTACTCTTCGTTGTGGTGCACGGGCTTCTCATTGCCATGGCTTCTCTTTTTGCGGAGCACGGGCTCTAGGCGCGCGGGCTTCAGTAGTTGTGGCTCGTGGGCTCTAGAGCGTAGGCTCAGTAGTTGTGGCGCATGGGCTTAGTTGCTCCGCGGCATGTGGGATCTTCCTGGGTCAGGGCTCGAACCCGTGTCCCCTGCATTGGCAGGCGTATTCTTAACCACTGCGCCACCAGGGAAGCCCTGGTAGAATTTATTTATTTAATTTACTTAAATTTAATTCCTCTTTGGAAATAAACCTTTCATATTGGAAAACCTTCAGTGAAACAAAATTCTTATAGACAACAAAAACATTACAAATGGAATACTTCAAAGCCATAGCTTCTCTGGGGAACAAATTGGCCCGGGAAATATATAGCTAAAGGCAGCATTACCAGGCATGTTCTCAAGTCTTATAAAAAGTTTCTTTTTTGGAGCAGAGAGGATCAATTTGGTTTTTGCTCAGAACATCAGAAAGATCTCAGTGACAGTCTGTGGGCAATACTTACTCTGAAAGAATTCAACTTATCTATTTATCCAGAGCAAATACATGCTCAACCTGTGCATTACCTTTTTAAGTTGGACAGAAACACACATGGACTGAAATGAACAAGCTCTTTTTTTTCCCCTAAAGTAATACTTTCTTAGAAATAATGTTTTCAAATAATTCACAGCACAGTTTTTCTGTTTCACCTTTTATATTTGGGTTCAGTAGGCCTGTAAGATTTCCAAAGAATAAGATGAAATCTGAGTGGCCCAAGATATAAAGGAGATAGATTTTGTATCTTTTTGTCTTTAATATCTTTCACACTTTTGAGAGGAAGTCTGAAATCGATATTCCATTCTAGTGGATAACTGCTGGTAATTGAAAGCTAAGCTAGAGGTGGATAATTTGGAATACCACAGACCACGTCATCAAAGTTGTTCGTTATTGTAAAAATGGGCTGCCATCACTAGTTCTAGATTATATTTGTACTAGTAGGTGAGAAAGGAAGAAAATTAAAGAAACAACAAGAACACCTAGTACTCTGGAGCTAGACGCATTAAGTTTGGATATGGTTTCTGTATTTACTACATATGGTCTTGTGTGAATTATTTCATCTCTGTTTTCTTGTCAATAAAATAGGGAAGATAATAGGAACTATCTTATTGGATTTTGTGAAGATTAAATGAATTAATATATATAAAGCACCTGGAAGAGTGTCAGGACGATAGTTGACATAGTATTAGTGGTATTATTCCTGCATGCTAATGTTAAGTTTTGCTTTTAAATTTCTAATCCTGTAATTTTCTTCTCCTTCATAATAATATCAGGACATGGGTCCAGAAATTGGGGAATTTATAAGTGTATGTGCATGCATGTATAATTTTTTTTTAGGAGTGAGCAGGTTGTTTTTTCAAAGTTAAAGTCACTAACCTTGAAACATCCTTCAGTAATACAGTTTGAAGAAAAGTCACAATAAAGAACCATATTCTTCATCGAATGGGAAAAAGTGCAGTGGGTATGTATAAATAAATGAACATATTGTGGAGTAAGGATATAAAATTAAATGTGAATAGGTGGATAAGAAAGTTCAACCAAAAGGATAATGACTTGGAGTTCTAGAATTTTATAGAAGAGATTTTTATGTCATTAACTACAATGTGGTAGCATTTTTCCTGCTGAAGTCTTCTTATATCTACAATATACTTTTGTTCAAAATCTGAACAAAACTATTCCAGGAGTTGTTTTCAGAGCCACAGTGGAATACTGGATAGAATTAAAAAATAAAATCCAGGTCTTCCCTGGTGGCACAGTGGTTGAGAGTCCGCTTGCTGATGCAGGGGACGCGGGTTCGTGTCCTGGTCCGGGCAGGACCCACATGCCGCGGAGCGGATGGGCCCGTGAGCCATGGCCGCTGGGCCTGCGCGTCCGGAGCCTGTGCTCCGTGGCGGGAGGGGCCACATCAGTGAGAGGCCCGTGTACCGCCAAAAATAAATAAATAAAAAGATAAAATCCAATTCTCAATCTTGTTTTCTAGGGACAGAATGGCTCCTCATCAGCAATTTGTCAATGTAGAAAAAGTCCATCACTGAGTAGATTGGTAGAATATAGATGCAGTTGGGGCATAAAACTATTCCTCAAAGAGATACGGTTCTTTAAACTTGGTCTCACTGAGATAAATCGTTTCTTTTCTTAAAAAAACTTTTTTTTATTGGAATATAGTTGATTTACAATGTTGTGTTAGTTTATGCTGCACGGCAAAGTGAATCAGTTATACATATACCTATATCCACTCTTTTTTAGATTCTTTTCCCACATAGGTCATTACAGAGTATTGAGTAGGGTTCCCTGTGCTATACAGTAGGTTCTTATTAGTTATCTATTGTGTATATAATAATGTGTGTATGTTAATCCCAATCTCCCAATTTATTCCTCCCCCCCTTTCCCCATTGGTAACCATAAGTTTGTTTTCTACATCTGTGAGTCTATTTCTGTTTTGTAAATAAGTTCATTTGTACCATTTTTTAGATTCCACATATAAGCGATATCATATGATATTTGTCTTTCTCTGTCTGACTTCACTCAGTATGACAATCTCTAGGTCCAATTCAAGTTTATTTTCTATATAAATTGATAATGTGGTACAATGCTTCAATGCAATATTTGATCATTTATTTATTTTTCTCACTTACAAAATAACACGTGTTGCTTTCATGAAGACCTGGCTTTGGTTCATGACTCTGTCCCTTACTAATAGTAGGGCTGTGGACAAGCAGCTTGATCTTGCTGAACCCCAATTTTGTTATCCGTTAAATGGTGAGAATGCAAAAGCAAACTGCATGGAGGAGTGCAATATTAAAAGGTATCAATGCCTGGGGAGTAGGAGGCATTCAACAAATGTTAGCCACTGTTATTGCAGGTCTGGCCACTCCCCAACAGACCTTCAGTCCTTCTCTCATTTCTACCTATTTTACATTTCAAAGCCTACAAAAATAAATTAAGCTCGTCAAAAAATAGGAAGTTAATATCAATGAATAACCTTTAAAAAATTTTAGCTGATTTACAATGTTGTGTTAGTTTCTGGTGTACAGCAAAGTGATTCAGATATACATATACACACACACACACACACACACATACACACACTTTTTCATTTTCTCTTCCATTATGGTTTATTACAGTATATTGAATATAGTTCCCTGTGCTATATATTAGGACCTTGTTGTTTATTTTATTTATAGTAGTTTGTATCTGCTAATCCCAAACTCCTAATTTATCCCTCCCTCACCTTCTTTCCCCTTTGGTAACCATAAGTTTGTTTTCTATGTCTGTGAGTCTGTTTCTGTTTCATAGACAAATTCACTTGTGTGATATTTTGGATTCCACATATAAGTGATATTATATGGGATTTGTCTTTCTCTTTCTGACTTACTTCACTTAGTATGATAATCTCTAGGTCCATCCACTTGCTGCAAATGGCATTATTTCATACTTTTTTATGGCTGAGTAGTATTCCATTGTGTATATATATCACATCTTCTTTATCCATTCATCTGTTGATGGACATTTTTTTTTTTTTTTTTTTTTTTTTTTTTGCGGTACATGGGCCTCTCACTGTTGTGGCCTCTCCCCTTGCGGAGCACAGGCTCCGGACGCGCAGGCTCAGCGGCCATGGCTCACGGGCCCAGCCGCTCCGCGGCATGTGGGATCCTCCCGGACCGGGGCACGAACCCGTGTCCCCTGCATCGGCAGGCAGACTCTCAACCACTGCGCCACCAGGGAAGCCCTGTTGATGGACATTTAAGTTGCTTCCATGTCCTGGTTATTGTAAATTGTTATCAGCAAATAATATTAATTTCTGATGATCTGTATCACTGTAAGGAACTGTGAGAGTGTGAAAAAGAGAAAGAATAAACATTTTTGAGATTTCCATACTCCCATACCTCTATATATTCTTGAATGTTTTTGACTATGGTATTCACCTGAAAGGTAAACAAACAGTAAAGAGGGGTACGCACTCCTTGATACTTAGAAGATGGACACTTAGCAGCAGGTATTTATTTATCCTCACTTATATTCATATATTCATCAGTTTCTTGATAACTCTATGCATTTTTTTAAAAAGGAACGTTTTAATTTGCTACAGATGTTTCTTGAAAACCATTATTAGAGTAAAGAGAAAATGCATTTGGAAGCAGTTGTACAAAGGTTTAATTTTTATTTCTAAGGGAAAATGTGTGCGGGCAGTAAAAGTAATAAAGGAAAGCTGAATTTCCCTTGAGGTATCTGAGGCTGAATAAAATCTGCTACATTATCCCTCAATCAGCCACTTAAAAATTTTAATTGTGTAGACTCTTAATCACAAGGAAAGTAACCTTTTCATGAGCTTTCCTTTGAAAAAGGGAGTGGGGGGGAGGGCTACCATCCTTTTTCAGCTCCTTCTGAAGAATCCTAATTTCAACATTTCTGTACAGCTCCCGTGCTCCTCCAGGTTCCAGCACTGACTTTCAGGCTCATTATGCTGTATAGCATAGGAAAAAAGCACAGTAATGAACAGGCTTTAAAGAAGCAGGTACTTGGTTACTGTAAAATGCCTCCAAGCTAACCCCAAATCCCTGTGGTGTGTACAGACAGGACCCAGGACTTGCTGTTCAACGGCCCCTGACTCAGCAAACCTAACTCTGTGCAGGTCCTTCTCTGTGGCACATTCCTCCCACTCCTTCTTTTAGGTGTCGGAGTGACACAGCATATGTCATTTTGGAAATGCACTGCAAATTGGTATGAGATGTAGATCTCCTGATTTTCTTTTAACACATTAGGTGGCAATCAAGGGAGCTATATAGTGTGATAACGTTAGACAGTCCTGATTTTATGACTCTTAAATTTTGACTTTCCTCATATCTCATGAAGGAACTTATACTTAGTTGAGATTCATATGTTTTTCTGAGTTTGGAGTAAATTAGGAACCGAGAAGATGATGAGAAACAATGACGTCAAGCAGGGGACAAAGCAAAGTACCCAGACAGAGCATCTCTTGGAACAATTTCATTTAGCATCGGTACTATTGCTCTATGCCATTAGGCTCTTCTTATAGCTCTGTGGGGTAAAGTTCGATACTGAGGTGCCGTGCCTTTAGTGTTTCTACCAATATTTCTTGGAGAGTCTCCAGGCACCAGCCACATCAGAACAGGGTCATGTCTTTTGTCTGATGTCCTCCAAAGCCAAAGGGAAATAGAAAGAGCACAGTGTAGGAAACATTTCTTGGCAATTTCTTCTTATTTTTAAGAAACAGCTTTTTGAGGTAGAATAGGCATATAATAAACCATTTGCATTCTACTACACAGTTTGATGATTTGATATATCAACCTACCTGTGAAACTCCCACCATAATCAAGATAATGAACACACTGATCCTCTTCAAAAATTTGTTTTGTGTTCTTTGCAATCCTGCTTTCATTCGCAAGCAACACCTGATCTGCTTTTGGTCAGTATACATGAGTCGGCATTTCCTAGAATTTTATATAAGTGGAATCACCCACTATGTACTCTTTTTTTGTTTGGCTTCTTCTGTGCACCATATTTAGTTTGAGATCGATCCATGTTGTTTGTAACTTTTTATTGCTGAGCAGCATTCCACAATATGCATATACCACAGTATGATGAGCATTCTCCTGTCGATAGACATGTGGATTGTTTCCAGCTTTTCACAACTGGAAATAAAGCTGCTTTGTATATTTGTCTACATGTGTTTGTGTGGACATATGTTTCATTTCTTTTGAGTAAATACTTAGGAGCGGAATGCTGGACCATAAGGTAAGGGATATGAGTAATTTTTAGTTGAGATTTGTTTCATATACCATAAAATACATCTTTAAAAAGTATATAATTCACTCATTTTTAGCATATTCACAAGGTTGTGCAACCATCACCACTATCTAATTCTATAATGTTTTAATCAATTCCCCTCAAAAAACCCTTGTACCCATTAATAGTCACTTTCCATTCCCCCCACCCCCTGCCTCTAGCCCCTGGAAGCTACTAGTCTACTTTCTGTCTCTGTGGTTTTGCCTATTCTGTGCAGTTTATGTAAGTATAATTGTAAAAATACATGGTCTTCTGTTTCTGGGTTCTTTCACTTAGCATAATTTTTTAAAGGTTCATCCATATTGTAGCATGTACCAGATCTCATTCCTTTTATGGCTGACTTATATTTCAGTGTGAGGATACACCATATTTTGTTTATCTGTTCATTGCTTGATGGGCCTTGGGGTTATTTCCACTTCTTAGCTATTATGAATAATGCTGCTCTGAGCATTGTTATATGAGTCTTCGTGCGAATATATATATTTTAATTGTCAGGAGACTATAACCAGCAGTAGAATTACTGAGCCATATGATAACTCTATGTTTAACTTTTTGAGGAACTGCCAAACTCTTTTTTATAGTAGCTACACCATTTTACATCCTGACCAGCAATGTATGGGGGGGGGATGTTCCAGTTTCTCTGTATCCTTACCAAGACGTGTTATATCTGTCTCTGATTATAGTCATCCTAGTGAGTGTGAAATGGTATCTCATTATGGTTTTGATTTGTATTTCCCTAATAAGTAATGATGTTGAGCACATTTTCAGGTGGCCATTTGTGTATTTTCTTTGGAGAAATATCCATTCATATTCATTACTCATCTTAAAATTGGTTTATTTCTCTTTTCATTTTTGAATTGGAAGGGTTCTTTATATACTCTAGAAACTAGACCCTTATCAGGTATATGATTTTTAAACATTTTCTCCAAACCCGGGGTTGTCTTTTTACTTTCCTGATAGTATCCTTTTGAAGAAGAAAAGTTTTTTTTATTTTGATGGAGTCCCATTTATCTATTTTTTCCCTTTGTTTGCTTGTGCTTTAGGTGTCAAATATAATGTTTAACATTTTAAGAAAATTGGCAAACTGTTTTCAAAAGTGGTTCTACCATTTTACATTCAGTGTATGAGGTTTCAGTTTCTCCATATTCTCCACAACACTTGGTATGGTCAATCTTTAAATCTTAGATATTCTAAGAGGTATATTGTGGTATCATATTGTGATTTTAATTTGCTTTTCCTAATAATTAATGATGTTGAGCATCTTTTCCTGTACTTCTTTTTTTTGCGGTATGCAGGCCTCTCACCGCTGCGGCCTCTCCCGTTGCGGAGCACAGGCTCCGGACGCGCAAGCTCAGCGGCCATGGCTCACGGGCCCAGCCGCTCCACGACATGTGGGATCTTCCCGGATCGGGGCACGAACCCATGTTCCCTGCATCGGCAGGCGGAGTCTTAACCGCTGCGCCACCAGGGAAGCCCTTCCTGTACTTTTTTTGCTAACTATTTGTTATCTTTAGTGAACTGTCTGTTGAAGTATTTTGCCCATTTAAGAAATGAATTGTTTTACCCAAACTTATCGGATTCAGCAAAAGCAGTTCTTAGAGGAAATTTTAGAGTGATGAACATCTACATTAAGAAAAAAAAGTTATCAGATATGATCTAACTTTATATCTCAAGGAACTATAAAAGTAACAGACTAAGCCTAAAGTTAATAAAATGAAGGAAATAACAAAAATCGAGTGGAAATAAATGAAATAGAGACAAGAAAGACAATAGAAAATATCAACAAAACTAAGAGCTGGTTTTTTGAAAAGTAAACAAAATTGACAAATCTTTAGCTAGACTAAGTAATAAAAAAAGAGAGGATACAAATAAATAAAAGTAGAAATGAAAAAGGAGAGGAAGTTGATCAAGGTGGTGGAGTAAGAGGACATGGAGCTCACCTCCCCCCATGCACACATCAAAAATACATCTACGTGTGGAAAATTCTCACTGAAAACTAACTGGAAACTAGCAGAAAGACTCCTGTATAACCAAGGCTGTAAGAAAGATCCATACATAATTGGGTATGAAGGGAAGAAAAGCAGTTGAGTCAGGACCTGTGCCCCTGGGAGGGGACTAAGAGATAAAAGGAGAATACATGGGTAGAGACCCACCCTGGAAGGTGAGTGGTGAGAGCCACAGACTGGGCACCCCAGTCTTGGGCTCCCACACAGGGGAAGCAAGCCCCTTTGGCTGGTCAGAGGGCCTCTGGGACTAACAGGAGGACTGTGGGAACCCTAGAGTCTGCTTGTGAGGAGCTTTCACCCACTGGCTTGCCCCTGAGGCAGCACGGAGAGGGTGGAGAGAGGTTTTCTCTAGCAGCTACTGAGTTTCCCACAACTGCTTTGGCATGCACCCCAGCCTGAACTAAGTCAATACTACAACCCCTTTCACTCTGTGTCACAGTGTGGCACTGGATCTGGGGCAGCAACAACTGGGGAGAAAACTCAGCTGAGGGATGCAGGGGTGATTTAGTCTTGGTATGAAGCCTGAGGCATAACACTTCTTGATTTCAAACTATATTACAATGGTATAGTCATGAAAACAGTATGGTACTGTCATAGACACAGGTCAGTGGAACAGAATAGAGAGTACAGAAATAAACTCATGCATATATGGTCGATTAATTTTTGCCAAAGGATTCAAGAATATACAGTGAGGAAAAGGATAGTCTCTTCAATAAATGGTGCTGGGAAAACTGGACCCCTATCTTATCATATATACAAACATCAACTCAAAATGTATTAAAGACTTGAATTTAAGACTGGAAACTGTAAAAGTCCTAGGAAAAAACATAGCAGGTAAGTTCATTGACATTGTTCTTGACAGTAATTTTGAGGATTTGGTCAGAAGCAAAGGCAACAAAACCAAAAGTAAATGGAACTGCATCAAACTAAAAAGATTCTGCACAGCAAAGGAACCCAAAATGAAAAGGCAGTCTATAGAGTGGGAGAAAATATTTGAAAACTATATATATAATAAGGGGTTAATATCCAAAATATGTAATAAACTCAGATACCTCAGCAAAAACAAACAAAAATCCAAACCAAAACAAATAACCCAATTAAAAATTGGGAAAATGATCTGGAAAGACATCTTTCTAAAGAAGACATACAGATGACCAACAGGTGCATGAAAAGGTGCTCAACACTACTTAATATCAGGGTAATGCAAATCAAAACCACAATGAGATATCACCTTACATCTGTTAGGATGGCTATTATAAAAAAGACAAGAGATGACAAATGCTAGCGAGGATGTGGAGAAAAGGACAGTATTCTACACTGTTCTTGGGAATGTCAACTGGTACAGCCACTATGGAAAACAGTATGGAGGTTTCTCAAGAAATTAAAAATGAGAAGCCATATGATCCAGCAATCCCACTTCTGGGTATATATCCAAAGCAAACAAAACCATTAACTCAAAGAGATATCAGTACTCCCATGTTCCTTGCAACATTATTCACAACGGTCAAGGTATGGAAACAATTTAAATATCTAATGATAGATGAGCAGATAAAGAAAATGTTATCATATATATGATATATACATGATGGAATATTATTCAGCCTTTAAGAATAAGGAAATCCTGATATTTGCAACACATGGATAAACCTGGAGTTCATTATGCTAAGTGAAATAAGCTAAACAGAGAAAGACAAATCCTGTACGGTATCACTTTCATGTGGAACATTAAAAAAAAATTCAAACTCACAGAAACAGAGTAAAAATGTGGTATCCAGGGGTTGGGTGCCAGTGGCTGGGGGAAATAGGAAGAGGCTGGTAAAAAGGTACAAACTTTCAGTTATAAGATAAATAGAGTCAGAATATAATAACATGGTAATAATAATATATAACATGGTAACTATAGTTTATGACACTGGATTGTATAACTGAAATTTGTAAAGGGAGTAGAAAAATATTTCTCACCAAACAAAAAAAAAGTGTGAGTTTGATGGATGTGTTAATTAACTTGATGGGGGAAATCCTTTCACAATATATATGTATATCAAATCACCACAGTGTATGCTTTAAAATTGTAAAATATTACAATTTTATTTGTCAATTATACTTCAGTAAAGCTAAAAAATTAAGTTAATTAAGAATAAGAAAAAAGAACTTGTCAAAGGATCCTTTCTATACTAAAGCCTTATGCAGTCAGAATCCTACTCAACACAGCAGGATAGGCAGCTACTACCTTTCTCTTGGTGGTGGCTTCTGAGTTGAAATCTATTTGCCATGCTGCCCCAACTGTAGGGTCTATAGTCTTATTAAATATGCAGCCTTTTTTATTTGTGGGAGCTAATGGAATTGTGAACTTGTTCTCTCAATAATCATTTAGTAGTTACTTGCTATGTGTCAGGCTCATGTAAACTGTTGGGGATCGAGAAATGGATAGGATGCATTCCCAGCCTCTAAGAGCCCCATAGGTCCCAGGGGGATATGTACAACTTCTCTGGGGATTGGCTTGTATTCATGGGGGTTCAATGTATTCATGGTTAGGTTAAGAGAAACATTGCAGTGATGATGAAATATTCTACTCTTGTAAATGTTGATTGAGACGGACTAACAAGAAGTGTGGTTACTAGGCACAGCAAACCACTTTCTGTGGTATCTTAAAGAAACTGACTGCTTTTCTCTTTATGATCAATTTGAACTCTATACTGGTCCAGTGAATTGAGTAAAACCAAAGGCCGTCAATCCACTGCTATCCTGCTCCTTTTCCTTTTTTTCCTCCCATTTTGTCTTCTTGTCTTCTCCAAAACAACAATAGGTACACACTTCTGATGTCTGTCTCCTCCTTACCTGTTTCCTGTTTTTGTAAAATAGGGAAAATAATTGTACTTATTTCACAAGACTGCTGTGAGGACTCACTGGGATAATGCATAATGAAGTGCTTAGTAAAGTGCCTGGCTTAATAAATGTTAGTTTTTAAAACATTACTATCCTTATTGTTGCTGTTTACTTGTAACATTTGCTTAGATTTTCCTCCATTTGCATTTGGCTTCTACTCACTCAGAAGCAAGTTGAACCTCTCAGAGCATGTTAACTCTCTGCAGCTGAAATGTGTGACTCACAGGCGTCATTAAAACTTGTGAACAGACACATTGGAAATGATATTATCTTGAATCTGGGCAAGAATTATTGGCAAAATAATCTCCAAAGTCTGAATTTAGCAATTGATTTCATCAACTATGAGAAATGTTAGAATTATTTGGTCCTTGATATCAACAAAAAACGAAGCAATTGTTAATAAATTGAGAGAGCACATCAACCTCTTTGCCAAGAGATGCCCAGCTGTGTGTTAACAGGAGCCTTGGCAAGAGGAAGACTGATGGTTTGGGATGGCATACCATTCCTTGATAGTGTTCCCACAGCTGGCAGTCAGGCCTATCATGAGCTTTGCTGAGCTTTACAAGGAGTAATATAATCTGGTATCCCATTTATTCTTTTTTTCTCTTCTCAACACAACTTCAGCTTCCCTTTGATTCAGCATTTTGACATTTGTAATCAGTACATCACATTCCATCTTGTTGACCTTTTTGGCCTTGGAATAATTAAGATTGTGAATCTTCCCAATGAGTTTGACTATGGCATATTTGTCTATCTGATCATTATCTCAGTCAACAATTATTTGGTATCCTCCTACACCCACCTCCCAGGGGTCCCTTGAAGGTATTAACCTCTTGTATATATGTCAGAGTAACTGATACTTTGGTTGATTTCCCAGTATTTATGACAGCATTCACAAATTCTAAGGCCTTATTGGGAAGGAATAGAATGTGCCAAACTTCCCAGTATTTTCTTGGCATCTAGTCTTTGTTTAAGTCCTGAGAAAGAGAAAAGATTCTGAACAAATAACCAGTGGACACTTCATAAAAAAATTCTCCTTCTGACACATTTGTTTAGTCTCTGTCTTTTCCCCCTAGAGGGTAAACTCCATGAAGGCAATTACTCTGGCCCTTTCACTTACTATTGCAGCCCCAGTGCCTGGAACACTTTCTTCTAAGACCTCAACAAATATTTGTTGAATGAATAAATGAAATCACTCAGTAAATTCTTTGGCTAAGAAATAGCATTGTGCTTAGACTTAGAAATATTAACTACAGAGACTAGTTTGTTGTCTTGATGGAGCATATGTACTATTTAGGGGATAAGACACAGTAAAAGAAAAATAATTACAGATTGGGATTATAGATGATTAGCTGTTATGAAGGGCTATTTGATTAAATGATGAAAGACTGCCTGGAGAGAATGGGAAAAACCAATCGGAGGAGATTTAAATGATGAGAATAAACTAGCCACATGAAAAGCTGGAGGTAGATCATTCCACATAGAGCAAAACTGGTATATCTGAAAAGCAGAAAAGAGGACAACGTGGCTGAAAGGGAGCAAGGAGGGAGTGTGACGAAGTTGGAGAGATAGAGGTGAACCACTTCATGAGACCCTGTTGACCATGGTAAGATGAAGTTTAATGGTAAGCCATTGGAGGGTTTTGAACAGGAGAGTGATATCTGATTTCTGGTTTCAAAATATCATTCAAAGCTACCTGCAAATTGTATCAGAAAGGACTAAATGAAAGCAGGGCAACCAGTTAGAATTTTGGGAGTCCAGTGACTTGACTAAAATGGTGGCATTAGAGATGGAGAGAAGTTGACTGATTTGAAATACACTGGAAGGAAGTACTGAATCAATGTGGTGATGAATTCAATACATGGGAAAGGGTGAGTAACAGTTGAATGAAAAATCATGTTGAAGGTTGTACAGGTATGTAGGTACACTTTTGTAATTGGTAGGGTCATTCAGTGACTAAGTTATGGTACCATTCACTGAGATGGGGATGACTTGAGGTGAGTTCTTCAGAGAAGCAGAGAGCTATGTATCTATGTCTTTCTATATAAATCTATCTATTTATCTATATCTATCTATTTATCTACTTATCTATCTATCTAGACAGAGAGACTGAGACAGACAGATATTTTGTAAGACTCTTTCAACTGTGGAGGCTGGGAAGTGCCAAGTTCTCCAGTCAGAAAGCTGGAGACCCAGGAGAGCCATGAGTGGTGTAAGTTCTACCCAAGTCTGAGGCCTGAGGACCAGGAGAGCTGATAGTGTAAGTTCCAGTCTGAGGGCAGGAGAAGACAGATGTCCCAGCTCAAGCATCAGTCAGGAGGAGTTCCTTCTTACTCAGACTTTTTGTTCTATTCAGATCTTCAATTGATTGGACAAGGCCTACTCACACTAGGGAGGGCAATCTGCTTTATTCAGTCTACCAATTCAAATGTTAATCTCATCCAAAAATACTCTCACAGACACACCCAGAATAATGTTTGACCAAATATCTGGGTACCCTATTGCCCAGTCTAGTTGACACACAAAGTTAACCATCATGGAGGTACAGATTGCATGTAAGATCATAGCTTTGTTTTATACATATTTAGTTTGAGGTGTCTATAATCTACAAGTGTGGAGAGTTTAAAAAACATATTTGATATGTGAGTCAAGAGATGAGAGAGGGGCTTCCCTGGTGGCGCAGTGGTTGAGAATCTGCCTGCTAATGCAGGGGACACGGGTTCGAGCCCTGGTCTGGGAGGATCCCGCATGCCGTGGAGCAACTAGGACCGTGAGCCACAACTACTGAGCCTGCGCGTCTGGAGTCTGTGCTCTGCAACAAGAGAGGCCCGCACACTGCGATGAAGAGTGGCCCCCGCTTGTCACAACTAGAGAAAGCCCTTGCACAGAAACGAAGACCCAACACAGCAAAAATAAATAAATAAAAAAAATAAAACCCACAACCTTCAAATAACTCTAATTAAAAAAAAAAAGAGATCAGAGAGGAGGTATGAGCTAGAGACATAAATTTGAGAACGTAACAGAGGTGGCTAGTTTGCCTACCTAATGCCAATCTTCCCTTCAGCTTTACGAATATGATTATCATTTGTTTTGGTAGTGGAAGTAGGTCCAGGTATAGAAATGCTATTCCTCAGCTTCCCTTGTACATAGGATGGTCACATGACACAGTTATGGCCAATAAAATGTATGTAGCAATTTTGAAATACTTTGGGAAAAACTATTTAAAAGGGTAGCATTGATCTTTTGTTGCTTGCCTTTTCTTTTCGTCCTTCCTGATTGAAATACTGATGCAGCTAATTTCTGAAAATAAGGTGACAAGTACATGTTAAAGAAGGCTGAACAAAATGATAGAAGAAGCCTGGAATATAGTCATCCTGTATCAACCAGGACTGTCCATCTCCAGATGTCATATTTCATGAGAAAAGCCAATCCTCTATTGTGTTTAAGCCACTGTCATTCAGGCTTCTGTTCCTTGCAGCTGACTGCAATTCCTAACTGATACAGGTTGTCATTAGTATAGAGATAGCATATTAGCCAGGGTGTTTTGACTGCAAGTAAGAGAAAAATCTGACTTAAAAAATGATGTTTTAAGTCTCGTATAACTGGAAACCCAGAGGAAGCACAAACTCCAGGATTAGTTACTCTGGGGCTCAACAAAGATATCAGTACTGATGTGCTTTCCCTATTTCTACTTTATCATCTGTGTTAGTTTCATCTCATTGACTTCCTATTCAAGTTTCCACCAAAAATTTAACATAAATCCTTCTTCACTTTGATGGAAACAATTTAACAAATCCTTATGTTCATTTTGATGGAGACAGTTTAGGTTGCATCCTTATCCCTGTATGAATCATTAATGTAAGAGGAATTTACTGATTGGCTTGACCCTGGGTTTTGAACTAATCACCAGCAAGGGAGAAGAGATTATCCTCATTGGTTCAGCAATTCAGGAACTATTCGTGAAACAGCAGTCAGTATTCAAACTCTATTGCTATTATACGGAAAGTTTGGAATGGATGTTTAGGACTTAACCAACTGTTGAATATAGTCTTCCCCTTTAACCACTCAATATCCAAACTTAGCTCCTTCTGAAATAAATACGCACCCTTAAAATGCTCACATCAGCATGAAATACATTTATTCTTCCCTCAAATTGGACAGCTCAGGATCTTCACTGTTTTGATTCCAAGTCTCTGGTTGAGTTGCTTTTCCTCCCATCACACCTAGATGTAGCTTTTCATTGTATTAAGTCTAATACACTGTTATTATTTGCTTTCAACATATTTAAAGTCATGGAGAAAGAACAGGATAAGCACAATGAAAATTCTATTTGGAAAAGGGCAGTGTATAGTTGCTCACTGGAACATAGTGTAAACCATAATCTGGTGGCTGGAAATAGTGAGGGTTTTCTGACCTGGTGGTGTAGTGACTTTTTGTGTTACATATGGCCGCATCTAATTCTGCTTTCCAGAATAAACTCACTTGTCAGTCCTGCTCTATCACCCCATGTCCTGCCACCTAGGATCACTCTTCTCCATTGTCTTTCAAATGAGACAGACATTGGATATCATGATGCCCTTTCTGGAGTTACACAGCTTTAGTAGCTCACTCCCTGTAGGTGTGTGTCAAAGGGATTTAAGATTTAAGTCATACGTGGATGGATCTAGAGACTGTCATACAAGTGAAGTAAGTCAGAAAGAGAAAAACAAATATCGTATATTAACGCATATATGTGGAACCTAGAAAAATGGTACAGATGAACTGATTTGCAGGGCAGAAATAGAGACACAGATGTAGAGAACAAACATATGGACACCAAGGGGGGAAAGTGGCGGGGGTTGGTGGTGGTGGTGTGATGAATTGGGAGATTGGGATTGACATATATACACTAATATGTGTAAAATGGATAACTAATAAGAACCTACTGTATAAAAAAACAAATAAAATAAAATTCAAAACTTCAAAAAAAAATATTTAAGTCATAGTTCTTTATGGTCAAGCTCAGTCCATATGTATTTGTAATTTTCACTGTGCATTACCATACCAGGAGATTTTAATGTAGTCATGTCTTTTGAGTTTGGAACTTTGGTCTCCTAGGAATAAGTCTCTTTCCTAGAATCTTAGTTTAATGGCCTCGATCTATTTTGGCCTGTCCCTGGAAGAGATTTCAAGCAATAGCCGTGGGTTGGTGGACATCAATATATTCTATCCTTTTTCAGGAAGAGAATACTTAATAGGACTTGACTGAATCTCATGTTTTTCTGGTACCTCAAACTTATATTTTTCCAAATCGTCTACCTTCCAATCCGTACCAGCATTAATATTTGCTAAGGTAGACAATTCAACTTTTCTAACGTACAAAAGTCCATCATTTTGGATTATAGAAATGGCCCTTCTTAATGAAGCTATGTTTTCCCCTCTAAGTTTACAGCGGGCCACATTCAGCCTGTTTGTCTCTTTTTTGTAAGACTTCATTAATGGCTTCAAGAAGGTCACTAGAAACACTGTAAGCGAAGAATCTGTGAAAGGAGGAAACAAGATGGCAGAGTAGAAGGATGTGCTCTCACTCCCTCTTGCAAGAACACCAGAATCACAACTAGCTGCTGGACAAGCATCGACAGGAAGACACTGGAACTCACCAAAGAAGATACTCCACATCCAAAGACAAAGGAGAAGCCACAATGAGATGGTAGGAGCGGTGCAATCACAATAAAATCAAATCCCATAACTGCTGGGTGGGTGACTCACAGACTGGAGAACACTTATACCACAGAAGCCCACCCACTGGAGTGAAGGTTCTGAGCCCCACATCAGGCTTCCCAACCTGGGGGTCTGGCAACAGGAGGAGGAATTCCTAGAGAATCATATTTTGAAGGCTAGTGGGATTTGATTGCAAGACTTTGATGGGATTGGGGGAAACAGAGACTCCACTCTTGGAGGGCACACACAAAGTAGTGTGCACATCGGGACCCAGGGGAAGGAGTAGTGACCCCAGGGGAGACTGAACCAGACCTACCTGCTAGTGTTGGAGGGTCTCCTGCAGAGGCAGGGGGTGGCTTTGGCTCACCGTGGGGACAAGGACACTGGCAGCAGAAGTTTTGGGAAGTACTCCTTGGCGTGAGCCCTCCCAGAGTCTGTCATTAGCCCCACCAAAGAGCCCAGGTAGGCTCCAGTGTTGGGTTGCCTCAGGCCAAACAACCACCAGGGAGGAAACCCAGCCCCACCCATCTACAGTCAAGCAGATTAAAGTTTTACTGAGCTGTGCCCACCAGAGCAACAGTCAGCTCTACCCACCACCAGTCCCTCCCATCAGGAAACTTACACAAGCCTCTTAGATAGCCTCATCCACCAGAAGGCAGAGAGTAGAAGCAAGAAGAACTACAATCCTGCAGCCTGTGGAACAAACACCACATTCACAGAAAGATAGACAAGATGAAAAGACAGAGGGCTATGTACCAGAAGAAGGAACAAGATAAAACCCCAGAAAAACAACTAAATGAAGTGGAGATAGGCAACTGTCCAGAAAAAGAATTCAGAATAATGATAGTGAACATGTTCCAGGACCTTGGAAAAAGAATGGAGGCAAAGATTGAGAAGATGCAAGAAATGTTTAACAAAGACCTAGAAGAATTAAAGAACTAACACCTAGAAGAATTAAAAAACAAACAAACAGATGAACAATACAAAAACTGAAATGAAAACTACACTAGAAGGAATCAATAGCAGAATAACTGAGGCAGAAGAACGGATAAGTGAGATGGAAGACAGAATGGTGGAATTCACTGCTGCGGAACAGAATAAAGAAAAAAGAATGAAAAGAAATGAAGACAGCCTAACAGACCTCTGGGACAACATTAAATGCAACAACATTCCCATTATAGAGGTCCCAGAAGGAGAAGAGAGAGAGAAAGGACAAGAGAAAATATTTGTCGAGATTATAGTTGAAAACTTCCCTAACATGGGAAAGGAAATAGCCACCGAAGTCCAGGAAGCGCAGCGAGTCACATATAGGATAAACCAAAGGAGAAACACACCGAGACACATAGTAATCAAATTGGCAAAAATTAAAGAAAAAGAAAAATTATTGAAAGCAGCAAGGGAAAAATGACAACATACAAGGGAACTCCGATAAGGTTAACAGCTGATTTCTCAGCAGAAACTCTACAAGCCAGAAGGGAGTGGCATGATATACTTAAAGTGATGAAAGGGAAGAACCTACAACCAAGATTACTCTACCTGGTAAGGATCTCATTCAGATTCGATGGAGAAATCAAAAGCTTTACAGACAATCAAAAGCTTTACAGACAACCAAAAGCTAATAGAATTCAGCACCACCAAACCAGCTCTACAACAAATGCTAAAGGAACTTCTCTAAGTGGGAAACACAAGAGAAGAAAAGAACCTACAAAAACAAACACAAAACAATTAAGAAAATGGTCATAGGAACATACATGTCAATAATTACCTTAAATGTGAATGGATTAAATGCTCCAAGCAAGAGACACAGGCTTGCTGAATGGATACAAAAACAAGACCCATATATATGCTGTCTACAAGAGACCCACTTCAGACCTAGGGACACATACAGACTGAAAGTGAGGAGATGGAAAAAGATATTCCATGCAAATGGAAATCAAAAGAAAGTTGACATAGCAATACTCATATCAGATAAAATAGACTTTAAAATAGAGAATGTTACAAGGGACAAGGAAAGACACTACATAATGATCAAGGGATCAATCCAAGAAGAAGATATAACAATTATAAATATATATGCACCCAAAATAGGAGCACCTCAATACGTAAGGCAACTGCTAACAGCTATAAAAGAGGAAATTGACAGGACCACAATAATAGTGGGGGACTTTAACACCTCACAACAATGGACAGATCATCCAAAATGAAAATAAATAAGGAAACAGAAGCTTTAAATGACACAACAGATCAGATTTAATTGATATTTATAGGACATGCCATCCAAAATCAGCAGATTACACTTTCTTCTCAAGTGCGCACGGAACATTCCCCAGGATAGATCACATCTTGGGTCACAAATCAAGCCTCAGTAAATTTAAGAAAATTGAAATCATATCAAGCATCTTTTCTGACCACACCGCTATGAGATTAGAAATGAATTACAGGGAAAAAAACATAAAAAACACAAACACATGGGAGCCAAACAATATGTTACTAAATAACCAAGAGATCACTGAAGAAATCAAAGAGGAAATCAAAAAATACCTAGAGACAAATGACAATGAAAACCACAAGGATCCAAAATCTATGGGATGCAGCAAAAGCAGTTCTAAGAGGGAAGTTTATAGCTATACGAGCTTACGTCAAGAAACAAGAAAAATCTTAAGTAAACAATCAAACCTTACACCTAAAGGAACTAGAGAAAGAAGAACAAACAAAACCCAAAGTTAGCAGAAGGAAAGAACTCAGAAAGATCAGAGCAGAAATAAATGAAATAGAAACAAAGAAACAATAACAAAGGCCAATAAAACTAAAAGCTGGTTCTTTGAGAAGATAAACAAAATTGATAAACCATTAGCCAGACTCATCAAGAAAAAGAGGGAGAGGACTCAAATCAATAAACATAGAAATGAAAAGGGAGAAGTTACAACAGACACCACAGAAATGCAAAGCATCCTAAGAGACTACTACAAACAACTCTATGCCAATAAAATGGAAAATCTGGAAGAAATGGACAAATTCTTAGAAAGGTATAACCTTCCAAGACTGAACCAGGAAGAAATAGAAAATATGAACAGACCAATCACAAGTAATGAAATTGAAACTGTGATTAAAACTCTTCCAGCAAACAAAAGTCCAGGACCAGATGGCTTCACAGGTGAATTCTATCAAACATTTAGAGAAGAGCTAACACCCATCCTTCTCAAACTTTTCCAAAAACTTGCAGAGGAAGGAACACTCCCAAACTCATTCTGTGAGGCCACCATCACCCTGATACCAAAACCAGACAAGGATACTACAAAAAAAGAAAATTACAGACCAATATCACTGATGAATATAGATACAAAAATCCTCAACAAAATACTAGCAAACAGAATCCAACAACACACTAAAAGGATCATACACCATGATCAAGTGGGATTTATCCCAGAAAAGCAAAGATTCTTCAATATGTGCAAATCTATTAATGTGATACACCGTAATAACAAATTGAAAAATAAGAACCACATGATCATCTCAATAGATGCAGAAAAAGCTTTTGACAAAATTCAACACCATTTATGGTAAAAACTCTCCAGAAAGTGAGCATAGTGGGAACCTACCTCAACATAGTAAAGGTCATATACGAGAAACCAACAGCAAACATCATTCTCAATGGTGAAAAACTGATAGCATTTCCTCTAAGATCAGGAACTAGACAAGGATGTCCACTGTCACCACTATTATTCAACATAGTTTTGGAAGTCCTAGCCATGTCAATCGGAGAAGAAAAAGAAATAAAAGGAATACAAATCAGAAAAGAAGTAAAACTGTCACTGTTTGCAGATGACATGATACTACACATAGAGAATCCTAAAAGTGCCACCAGAAAACTACTAGAGCTAATCAATGAATTTGGTATGGTAAAGTAGCAGGATACAAGATTAATGCACAGAAATCTCTTGCATTCCTATACACTAACGATGAAAAATCTGAAAGAGAAATTAAGGAAACACTCCCATTTACCATTGCAACAAAAAGAAAAAAATACCTAGGAATAAACCTACCTAAGGAGACAAAAGACCTGTATGCAGAAAACTATAAGATACTGATGAAAGAAATTAAAGATGATACCAACAGATGGAGAGATATACCATGTTCTTGGATTGAAAGAATCAATATTGTGAAAATGATTATACTACCCAAAGCAATCTACAGGTTAAATGCAGTCCCTATCAAATCACCAATGGCATTTTTTACAGAACTAGAACAAATAATCTTAAAATTTGTATGGAGACACAAAAGACCCCGAATAGCCAAAGCAGTCTTGAGGGAAAAAAACAGAGCTGGAGGAATCAGACTCCCTGACTTCAGACTATACTACAAAGCTACAGTAATCAAGACAATATGGTACTGGCACAAAAACAGAAACAGAGGTCGATGGAACAAGATAGAAAGACCAGAGATAAACCCACACACCTGTGGTCAAATAATCTATGACAAAGGAGGCAAAGATATACAATGGGGAAAATACAGTCTCTTTAGTAAGTGGTGCTGGGAAAACTGGACAGCTATATGTAAAAGAATGAAATTAGAACACTCCCTAACATCATACACAAAAATAAACTCAGAATGGATTAGAGACCTGAATGTAAGACTGGACACTATCAAACTCTTAGAGGAAAACATAAGAAGAACACTCTTTGACATAAATCACAGCAAGATCTTTTTTGATCCATCTCCTAGAGTAGTGGAAATAAAAACAAAAATAAACAAATGGGACCTAATGAAACTTCAGAGCTTTTGCACAGCAAAAGAAACCATAAACAAGACGATAAGACAACCCTCAGAATGGGAGAAAATATTTGCAAATGAAGCAACTGACAGAAGATTAATCTCCAAAATTTACAAGCAGCTCATGCAGCTCAATATTAAAGAAACAAACAACCCAATCCAAAAATGGGCAGAAGACCTAAATAGATCTTTCTCCAAAGAAGATATACAGATGGCCAAGAAGCACATGAAAAGCTGCTCAACATCACTAATTATTAGAGAAATGCAAATCAAAACTACAATGAGGTGTCACCTCACACCAGTTAGAATGGGCATCATCAGAAAATCTACAAACAACAAATGCTGGAGAGGGTGTGGAGAAAAGGGAACCCTCTTGCACTGTTGGTGGGAATGTAAATTGATACAGCCACTATAGAGAACAGTATGGAGGTTCCTTAAAAAAGTAAAAATAGAATTACCGTATGATCCAGCAATCCCACTCCTGGGCATATACCCAGAGAAAACCATAATTCAAAGAGACACATGCACCCCAATGTTCATTGCAACACTATTTACAATAGCCAGGTCATGGAAGCAACCTACGTGCCTGCTTACAGACGAATGGATAAAGAAGTCGTGGTACATATATACAATGGAATATTACTCAGCCATAAAAGGAACAAAATTGAGTCATTTGTTGAGACGTGGATGGATGTAGAGACTGTCATACAGAGTGAAGTAAGTCAGAGAGGGAAAAACAAACATTATATATTAATGCATGTATGTGGAACCTAGAAAAATTGTACGGATGAGCCTGTTTGCAGGGCAGAAGTTGAGACACAGATGTAGAGAACAAATGTATTGACTCCAAGGGGGGAAAGTGGTGGGTGGTGGTGGTGGTGTGCTGAATTGCGCGATTGGGATTGACATATATACACTGATGTGTATAAAATTGATGACTAATAAGAACCTGCTGTATAAATAAAACAAAACAAAAGCTAATGCTAAACTTTCTTTGGGTTTTTTGTATGAAAATATGTTAATGTAAATGCTTCAGACATTACATGAAATTCATAAATATCTTATATGTTCTGGTGTAATGTTAGAAGTCATAATTCTAGTTATTACTTTAAAATGTGTATCTCAGAAATAACTTAATTTCCTTGTCAATTGCATTATTGTGAACTTTCATCAAATCTTTAACCATGGTCATTTTTTTTTAAACATCTTTATTGGAGTATAATTGCTTTACAATGGTATCTTAGTTTCTGCTTTATAACAAAGTGAATCAGTTATACATACACATATGTTCCCATATCTCCTCCCTCTTGCATCTCCCTCCCTCCCACCATCCCTATCCCACCCATCCAGGTGGTCACAAAGCACCAAGCTGATCTCCCTGTTCTATGCAGCTTCTTCCCACTAGCTATCTGTTTTACGTTTGGTAGTGTATATATGTCCATGCCACTCTCTCACTTTGTCACAGCTTAACCTTCCTCCTCCCCATATCCTCAAGTCCATTCTCTAGTACGTCTGTGTCTTTATTCCCATCTTACCCCTAGGTTCTTCATGACATTTTTTTTTCTTAGATTCCATATATATGTGTTAGCATACAGTATTTGTCTTTCTCTTTCTGACTTACCATGGTCATTTTAAAGTCTTCTGTCTTTTACAGACAGTTCTGGGTGTACTCTGATGCTTTTGCAAATATGTTCCTATAAAAGGGTTTTATCTTCAAGGAATTCATGGAAAACATTCTGACAAGTACAGATTTCTGGTAACTGAGTATACTGCTGAACTGAATGAGCAAGCATTTTCAGAACTCTAATGGAAAACTGATGAATTCATAAAAGTGCTAACAAAAGATCAAGATAAAAATAATTAATTACATAGGACTGAGTGAACTAATGAGGATGATTATAATTTTTGTGACTTTCTGTTTGAATAAAAAAAATGTTAAAAAAAAACACTCTAAGCACATTCTTATCAAGTCCCCAATTGCTATAGCCTTAGTAGGCACATTGAGTTTTAGCATAAAAGAAATGAATATTAAAAATCAAGTTTAAGATTTCCAGAAAGAAATAATAGAGGAAATACTAGGGTCTTCTCTGTTCTGTATCCTTCATCTTCTGTTAAACCTGTATGTTTTCTGCAGTGCCTCATTTCCTGGTATCAAAATCTGTATTAGTTAAAATGTACTCATATGAAAATAACAGAAAATTTGCGGTGGGGGAGAAATTCACAATTCAGTCAGGGTTAAGTATGAGCCTTAGTCCTCAGTGATTCAGGGTTGTATGTGTCAGCAAAAATAATCCAGTAGATCATCCTAGGAGATTATGATCCTGGAGCTATCAGGGGCCATACTGTGAAGCCAGAGAAAGAAGCCAGCTCTGTGCAAAAGAGCCAAGAGCTGGAAAGAAACCAAGTTCTGATGACATCATTGGATCTCTGAATCCAATCATGTATGGAGCCAGGATTATTTCTAGCCTTCTCAATTAAGTGAATCAATATTTTTTTTTTTCTTCTTAAGCTTGTTTGAACTGGAGTTTCTGTCCAATTCAACAGTTTAGGCTTCTGGGTTCATCTTAATAATTGGACTATGAGAAGTCACTCAAAGTCATCTAATTAAATAATTTTAGAAATGAAGGGAATTTTAAGATTATTTAATCTAGTTGCTTCATTTTTATGATGTGAACTCACATGTTTTGGCCATATCTAGCTACAAAGGGAATCTAATCCACCTTTCAGTCTGGCCATATTTTGGGGGCCCCCAACCTGATGGTTGCCAAACTGAGTTCTCAGGACACAAAATGAGACTAACAAGAAGCCAATAGGTGTCCCTGGGATAGAAAGGATCAATAACTAATGGGTCTGGGATTGGAAAAAAGGGACAGTGTGAAATTTTACCTTTCTCTCTCTCTTAGTGATCCAGGAGGGCTGACTCTGGTAAGAATCCTTACTCTTCACCGGCTTCTGCCAGTTTCTCTAGGATCTCATTGGTAGAGTCCTGAGCAAGTGGGGTTTAGAGTAGAGAGTGTAGTTCTAGTATCTACCAGAATTTGCCTTTTTATTAATTTTAATTTTAGTTTCCCCTTGGCTGTTTATGAGAGTAACTGCTAACAGTTTACTGGGGAATCCTCCAGAGTTCCATCAACCCTGGGAGGGGACCTTATGAGGGTCCCCCTTTTTTGGTAGATATGGGGGTGTCTGTAAGGCCACCAACTCAGGAGACTTTTGTTTATGGTCTTGTAGTCTCTTCAGAGGGGAAAGGCATTTTAGGTAGAGGATTGGTAGACTGTGAGTACACAGGCAAAAGGGTAGAGGGGACAGTAGGAGTCACATCAGTCTTATAGTCTTTGGCTTTAGGTGCAATACCTCTTGTGTCATTAATTTTTTATTAACCTTTTGCAATGAATCTTTCAATGAAGCTGTTTTGGAATCTTGAAGTCTTTTGGAGCCCTCTGCACACCAATTAAAATAGGTATGCCATTCTGTTTGTTTGATTTAGGAACCCTTAGTTTCAAGTGAACTTCTTAAATAAATGATCTTGCCTAATTGGAACATTTCCCATAATGGCTGCTGTAATTCTAGGTTGTCTTACTAAGATTTTGCAATTTTTGTAGCTATCTATAGCTTCTGGAACCACAGTTCTCAGACATAAAATAAGATGTGCTGGGAGGTGGCATTCTCAAACTTGAAGATCTCATTTCTTTAGCTAAGCCTTGGGTCTCTTGGAGGGAAGAGCGAAGTGCTGCTGAGTTCAGGATTTTGTGGTGTTTTATGGTGTACCTTGTTGCACAGAAATTTTCTTAAGGTTAACTGGTGACATGGTGTCACTCTAACCTGTTCTGTGACCAGCTTATCCTAGCACAGGAGTCTTAGAGTTAGGTGGTGAGCACTCTAACGGCTCTGAAGTGCTCAATTCACGCCTACCAATTTTGAAGCTTTGGCTTCTAAGATTTTCATAAGCAATAAAGCTGTTATTCCATTCATGAGAAGAGCTCTTCATAGTGGATGATGCCCTAATGGCTTTTAATAGTTCCACTTAGATTTTAATGTGCTGTTGGTCAAAAAAGTCCAAATTTCTTGTCTTAACACGTTTCCCTAAGTCCCCCAGCAGTTTGTTCTGTGGACTCAGCTCAAGGCTTTGTGAGTCTTCTAATGGCTGCCATCCATCTTGCTTTCTAAGACTGAAGGGTACCCATTATTTTTCCTTGTTGAAATAGTCCTCCCTAACTCAATCAGACTTATTGTTTCTGGCTGCCAATGCACAGTTCCTGAGACCTGTCAGGACCCCCTGAAGGTGCTTACCTTGTAGATGAGGTGCCACAGCCCAAATGCTGTGACCCAGTAAGTCTCACCCAGAAAAATCTGGAGTCTCTCAGACCTCAATTTTCCACCTAGAAGGATTAGCTCAGACAAACTTGAAGAACTCAGAATGCAAAATAAGTAGAGCTTGATCTGAAAGAAGCTTACTGGAGATCCCAGAGAGCAGCTGAAGAGGCAGCCAAACAAAAAGTCTCTGTGGGTGCCCTCACCTGTGTCTCAGAGCCGTCCCAGGAATCTTCAGCAGTTGTCTTCAGGTCCTATCTGGCCTGCCAAAACTGTCAAATGACAAAATTAAAGCAATTTAGTAACTAGTGTGATCTCCTTTATTCAAGGGAAAACAATCCACGGATGGGGGGAGTACAGTGCCTCACAAGCAGTGGTACACTCTTCCCGAGGGATTTTGGGCAAGAGTGAGTTTTATGGAATGTTAGGAGAGACATCTGGAAACAGGGCATGATTGGCCAGGAGGTTGGGGTTTTCCTGACAGGGCTAGTGGGGTTCTATTTTCTAGGGTAAGGTAAGATGGCTAAAGCTGAGTTGGAGGCCTGTGATTGGTGTATGTTAGGCATCCTTGTCAGGTGTTTCTCATAAGTGGAGGCTGATTTAGGTTTGATTTGTGACATGGGCTGGGCCACTGGGGCAGCCTTCATTTTGTGGGTCTGGATATATGAATTAACTTTATCACTCCTTACTTGGTCTGTTTTCCTCTTAGTTCTTTTAGTTTGTTGTTTTGCTTACTTTCATGAAGGAGGTTTCTTCATATGTGTGTCACCTTTTGTTTTCCATGAATTCGTAATCTTGAGAGACTAAAAGTCCTATAGGTGTGGTTGGGTGTGTAGGGTGATGGGATGGCCAGCTGAGGACATTCGAATGTATTTTTCGTAGTTCTTTCTCCAAGAAGATAAAATTTCTCCAGATAAGAATCCTTTAATGTCCAATCTTCTTATTAGGTTCTTTATTTTCTTCTATAGAACAACATTTTAAAAAAAGACATAATAAATTTTTGGCCAGGTGTTATGCAAATCTCAGAGTCAGAGAGGCCCCAGATGACTGAAGGGCTTTATAAAAATTATTTTTAATGTAAAATTCTTTTGAATATTTCTTTAAAAATGAAAAATCCTTCAATAAAGATTCAGAATTAGAGCCTTTAGAGATTTGAAAAGCCAAATACCCCTTCCAAAAGGGTAAAACTCCCACACAGTAAGGATACTAAGTTCATCAATAAGCAAGAGTAAAGTTGGGAAAATATTCTCATGTCATAAATTAATAACAAACTTGAAAAAATCTTACTATTTTTACCTAGCTTATATCTAAATATAAGGGAAGAAAAATAGTGTGAAACCAAAGTAAAAATGTTAACTAAACCTTAAAAGGGGTTATGTTAGTCTGTCTGTAATTGTTTTTGAATGATTCCTGTAAGGTAGGAAGTTAGTAATTCCTGGTAGGGACTTGTTTATTTTGCACTACCCAGCAAAGCCCTAAATTGATTTATTGTGTTAGATCAGTTGATTGTTTGTCTGTTTTCTGTATAGTTGCCTGGGTCTGGCTCAGTACAGCATTAAACAATACTACAACTGTTTTCTACTACATCCTCTCTTTCTTTTTGTGTACTCTCTTATTGGATGGAAAATCAAGATACTGTAGCCATCACCTGTGTTATTCAAGTAAGTAAGGTCTAGACCAGTAAATAGAGAATTATACCTATTGCATATTTTTATTGATGTTTTAATGCCCCTTTAGTACTGAAATCAGCTATTATTTCCTTGGTGTATCACATAAGGTAAAGAGGCAGTAAATGCACCATCTGTTTCTTCATTAGGCTAGCTGTTTGTTTCTCTGTGAACTGCTGTGTTAAATTGGGAAAAATAAGAGCTTGTGCAAGACGGTTGTCTTTGCCTAGCATAAAATGTTTATGGTACTTTGGATTAGTTGTAGATTTCTTTGAATTTCAGTGACTTGAAAGAGCTTGGAATTCTAATCCAATTGCTTTCAGATTCAATGGAACTGTAAATAAACAATTTAGAGATATGTAAAAATACTTTCCTAATTAATTGATACATTTCATGATTACATGTATTATCCAGAATTCCAAATTGATTATACATGTTCCAGAATTTAAAGTTTGAGTATTTGGGTTGACAACTTTATGTAAAAGTTGGGGACTGAATTATGTAAATGAACAAAATCAATTGTTACATGGTAATAAGTTGGAAAACACCGTGCAAAGTTTTCATAAAGTAAAGCAGAAATCAAGAAAATCCAATTGACTACTTATTTCAACTACTATGAGCCCACAGATAAAGTAATTGCTCAACTTGGAAAGTGTTTCTGCTTTTTTAAACCTCCAGCTTAAAAATCCCTGATAATCTTTATGTGCTTCCTCAATCTGAAATTGTTTAAAAGTAATATATAATTAAAAAAAAATCTAAATATTAATTTAAAATTTTACATTGGGCTTTTAAGTTCAACTCTAGGCAAGCAATAAGTGCAGTTGCAATAATGAGTATTATGAAATCAATCAAACAAGAAGCGGGGCCATTCAACTCTTGAGGCAGTTGCAGCAGGAACTAAGCTATGGTTCTTGCTTCTTGCCCATATTCTGGCCATGAACAATGATAACAAAGAAGCAGCTGGTTGTGCAGAAGATAGTGACTCTGCAAGCTGGTAAAACTAGTATCTCACACAGATAGTAATAAATTCTCCCCCAGCTCCCCAAATCATACCACCTAAGGTGAAGGAGCTAGGCCCATCTTTCCCCCAGTGTCCTTCAGAGTGTCTGCTCTGAAGTCCATTTTAATCTATTTGATAATGTATCATTATTAAGAGTGGAGAGAGAGATTACCATTTACCCTAGACTTTCCACATTTCCTATTTCAATAGTTTTCAATATGTTGTTGATGGAGCTCCTACATCAAAAGCAGTGGGAGTTTTGGTAAAAATACATATTCTTCAATATTGTGAAAATGACTATACTACCCAGAGCAATCTACAGATTCAATGCAATCACTATCAAATTACCAATGGCATTTTTTTACAGAACTAGAACAAAAAATCTTAAAATTTGTATGGAAACACAAAAGACCCCCAATAGCCAAAACAATCTTGAGGGAAAAAAATGGAGCTGGAGGAAACAGACTCCCTGACTTCAGACTATAGTACAAAGCTACAGTAATCAAGACAATATGGTACTGGCATAAAAACAGAAATATAGATCAATGAAACAGGATAGAAAGCCCAGAGGTAAACCCATGCACCTATGGTCAACTAATCTATGACAAAAGAGGCAAGGATATACAATGGAGAAAAGACAGTCTCTTTAATAAGTGGTGCTGGGAAAACTGGGCAGCTACATGTAAATAATGAAATTAGAACACTCCCTAACACCATACACAAAAATAAACTCAAAATGGATTAAAGACCTAAATGTAAGAACCAGACACTATAAAACTCTTAGAGGAAACCATAGGAAGAACACTGTTTGACATAAATCACAGCAAGATCTTTTTTGACCCACCTGCTAGAATAATGGAAATAAAACTAAAAATAAACAAATGGAACCTAATGAAATTTAAAAGCCTTTGCACAGCAAAGGAAACTATAAACAAGACAAAAAGACAACCCTCAGAATGGGAGAAAATATTTGCAAATGAATCAACGGGCAAAGGATTAATCTCCAATATATATAAACAGCTCATGCAGCTCAATATTAAAAAAAAACAAACAACCAATCAAAAAAAGGTACAGAAGACCTAAATAGATCTTTCTCCAAAGAAGACATACAGATGGCCAAGAGGCACATGAAAAGATGCTCAACATCACTAATTATTAGAGAAATGCAAATCAAAACTACAATAAGGTATCACCTCACAGTGTTTAGAAGATCATCAGAAAATCTACAAACAATAAATGCTGGAAAGGGTGTGGAGAAAAGGGAACCCTCTTGCCCTGTTGGTGGGAATATAAACTGATATAGCCACTATGGAGAACAGTATGAGGTTCCTTAAAAATCTAAACATAGAATTACCATATGATCCAGCAATCCCACTACTGGGCATACTATAATTCAAAAAGACACATGCACCCTGATGTTCATTGCAGCACTGTTTACAATAGCCAGGTCATGGAAGCAACCTAAATGCCCATTGACAGATGAATGGATAAAGAAGATGTGGCACATATATACAATGCAGTATTACTCAGCCATAAAAAGGAATGAAATTGGGTCATCTGTAGAGATGTGAATGGACCTAGAGACTGTCATACAGAGTGAAGTAAGTCAGAAAGAGAAAAACAAATATCGTATATCAATGCATATATGTGGAATCTAGGAAAACGGTAGAGATGAACCAGTTTGCAAGGCAGAAATAGAGACACAGATGTAGAGAACAAACTTATAGACACCAAGGGGGGAGAGTGGGGTGGTGGTGGTGGTGGTGGGATGAATTGGGAGATTAGGATTGACATATATACACTAATATGTATAAAATAGATAACCAATAAAAACCTGCTGTATAAAAAAATAAATAAAATTCAAAAAAAATGCAGATTCTTACATCACATCTCTAAATTACTGAATCAAAACTTCTGAGGGTGGCTTCTAGATATCTGCATTTTAAACAAGCTTACCAGATGATTGTGATGTACCCTTGAGTCTCAAAATCACTGTTCTACGTGTGATACTGCTTTCAGGTACTTATTAACTTACGTCATGTATACAACATAATTTATGGCCCTTGTCTACAATAAATTTATGATCTAGTGGAGACAATAATGAATATGGAGAGAAGTAATTTGGTTGAGGTAAGAGGAAGGAGCATAAGGTACTGGAGAAGCAGAGCCTTGCATTCATTCATTTATTCATTCACTCCTTCATTCATTCTGCAAGTTATGTCACAGAAGCTGTTGGGTGCTTCATGAATATCTGGCGGCTACTTGGTTCTTCTACTGCTTCATATATAGATTCTAACTACTTTCTTTGTGTCTAATATGTTTCAAAAGGTACTTGCTTTTACACTTAGTTTCATTTAATCTTCCTTATTTGTTTGTCTTATTCTCCATAGCAGAACTGAATATTCCTAAGTAATATAGCAAACACGTACGGCAATATAGGAGGCATTCCTAAATAAAGTTAACATAGAAAAAGGATGAGTAATCAATAATCTCATTGTGTATGGGATTAGACTAGTACACTAGATGGTCAAATCAGGGTTTCTTAAAGTGGAGTCTGCAGAATCTTAGGAACATTTGAGTCTATGACCTTTGAAACTAAATACAAAATTGTTTGAATGGGTGCCTTTTTGGGATTCTATGGCTTTTATTAGAGTCTCTGGAAAACTTTAGAACTAATAGTCTAGATGTCATAAACCCAGTACCTACAACAGCCAGGCAAGTAGAATAAGTGTTTGAAACAGTACTCAGGATAAGAAGCTATCTGGTGAGTAGACGGTACACTCCTCATGTAAAGGGAGCAGCTCCCTCTGCCTCAGGTCTATTGTTGCTCTGTAAAAAATCAGGCCTGATGGCCAGGTATTCTGATTTTTTGCGTGAAGCCAAATATATGATTTTTATTTTGGTAAAACGCCCAGCATACTTTTCACTGAATGTAGGATTCTGGGTTAGTAGATCTTTTGATTTCAGCACTTGAAAAATGTTGGCCACTTATTTCTAGCTTCTATTGTTTCTGCTTAGAAACACTTCAAGATTCAAAATGTCCCTCCTTTACAGGTAATGTATTGTTGCTCTTTGGCTGCTTTCGAACTTTTTAATCTATATTTTTAGTTCTTAGAACTCTGATTATGATATATCAGGGCATGCATTTCTTTGGGTTTATCCTTTTTATGATTGTTCCTCTTTTATTCTGTAGATTTATGTCCTTTGTCAAATCTGGGAATATTTCAGCCACTGTTTCTTCAAGTATTGTTTTAGCCCCGATCTCTTTCTTGTTCTCTTCTGGGACTTCAGTGACACAAATGATAGATCTTTTGTCATTGCCCCACATATTGCTGAAGATCCTTGGCTATTTTTAATCTATTTTCTATTTGTTGTTCAGATTGGGTAATTACTATTGATCTATCTTTGTTTACTGGTTTTTTTGTCCTCTGTTATCTCCATTCTGCTACTGAGCCAATCCAGGGAGTTTTAAAATTTCATTTACTTCATTTTTAATTTTAAAATTTTTATTTAATTTTTTAATATCTTCTGTTTCTTAGCTTGGACTTTCTATATTTCCATTTATTTCAAGAGTGTTTGTAATTTCTTGTTGGAGCATTTTTATGACAACTGCTTTAAAATTCTAGTCAGGTAATTCTAACATTTGGATAAACTCAGTGTTGGCACTGTTGCTTATCTTTCCTCATTTGAATTGAGAGTTTACTGGTTCTTGGTACGACATATTTTAGATTGGGTTCTGGATTTTTTAGTATTAGGTTGTGAGACTCTGGTTCCTATATAAATCTTCTGTTTCACTGGGCAATAGACCTGTTTAGGTTCAGAAAGCATGACCTAGTCCACTTTTGTATTTTGTAGGCTATAGTTCCAATGTCAATTTAGTTTTCAAACTTTTGCAGTGTTATTCTGGTCTACTCTGCTTATTAATACTGAGGTCAGTTTGAAACCTCAGTGACATTCTGTGCCATACTTCAGTTTTCAACGTTTTTGCTATATTGATTCTAGTCAATTTCATACATGGGCTGTTGGGGTGTGCTTGTGGTTTTATGCCCAGCTTTAAAGAATCTCTGGGCTTCCCTGGTGGCACAGTGGTTGAGAGCCGATGCAGGGGACACGGGTTCGTGCCCTGGTCCGGGAAGATCCCGCATGCCACAGAGTGGCTGGGCCCGTGAGCCATGGCCGCTGAGCCTGCGCGTCCGGAGCCTGTTCTCTGCAACGGGAGAGGCCACAGCAGTGAGAGGCCCGCGTACCGCAAAAAAAAAAAAAAAAAAAAAAAAAAAAAAAAAAAAAATCTCTTTTTCCAGGTTCCTACTCTCCTTAATCTAATCTCTTAATTTCCACAATTTAGTTGGGAGGGGGTGGAGTGCCTCCTCTTTGCTGATGTTCCCTTAGTGCAGGGCAGGGTTTGTAGATAGGGATCCTTCTACAGTCTTCATAGTGCCTGATGGGTAAGAAGGAGGGATGCTGCCTCTGTTTACATTCGTGTAGTGCATGATGGGCTTTTGGATGGGTTGGGGAAAGCGCTCTGCCTCTGTAGCTATTGTAGAGTGAAGCTGGTGGACAGGATACTACCAATAGTATCTACAGCACCCAGGGAGGAGGGAAGGTGGAAGACACTGGAGCCTCTGCTCGGTTGGTGCAATGTGGGGATGTTTGACTTGGCTCGTGTTCCATGGTTGCTGCAGTGCCTGGTGCAAAGGGGAAGGGTTTTTTTGTGGTGTTTGCTTGGAGTAGGAGAGATATTGTCAAAGGGTTCCATCCTGCACGGCTGCCTTCTTCCCTGTGCTTTGGCTAGCAAGAGCAGTCTTTTGTTGTCGTTGTTTACTTCTCTTTATCTCTTTGTGTTTCAGGGTTATAGGCTGCTGTAGTGTAAAGGCCAAGACAGAGAGGGATAAAATCAAACCAAACCAAAGAACTCATCACCACATTGTTCCTTGAGTCCACGGGTCCTTAGCCAGTCTGTCTTTTTCTCTACCTGTCACAATCTTCTGATATATACTTGTTCTATATATTTCATTTAGAGTGTTTAGTTGTAATTAGTTAGATGAGTACTGTAGAATGTGTTTACTCCATCTTTCCTAGAAGCTTTGGTTCCTTTCTGGTGGCAGTGTAATATCAAACTTTTTAAAGAATGAGTAGGACGTGAGGTTCTAATCTAACCATCTTCAGATGTTTGATGAATTTTAAATTAATCACAATAAGTGGAAGTGGCCTATATTCTCAAACACTTTGTGAAATAAATTCATTGTAAATATAATGTTATATGTGCTGTTAATTTAGGGATATAATTTAAATAATCACACTCTACAGCTCACTGGCCCAGCCTCTCCGCGGCATGTGGGATCTCCGCGGACCGGGGCACGAACCCGTGTCCCCTGCATCGGCAGGCGGACTCTCAACCACTGCACCACCAGGGAAGCCCTCCTCTTAGGTTTTTAATGCAATACTTTGGGCACACAGTAATATAAAGAAAGAGCAACTTTTCTCCTTTCCCTTCCCTTCTCTCCCCTCCTCTCCCCTCCCCTCCCCTTCCCTCCCCTCTCTTCTCTTCTTTCCTTTCGAGGAATTATGTCTTCTCCCTCTGAGGGACTACCTAGCATGTCTTATCCTTCATATGCAAGAAGTGGGCATGGAATTCAAGCTTGGCCAATTGTGTGCTGTCCCAGGATTCAATTCATGATCAACGGAACAAAAATGACTGAATAGATTTGAAATGCATTTACTCTGGCAGCCATAGAGCCCTGTAGATAACTTTTATTTTAGCTTACATTTCCTTAAAATAGTAGACCTAGTATAGGGCTTGTGGGCAGGTAATGTATCTTGGGAAGTAGTTCCAAACAGTTGTAGAGGACAGGGAGGGTAAAACAGGAAAGGAAGGAGAGCCCAGTCTGAGCTGCACTGTTCAAGGCAAGCTGATCACTGTTGTAGGCAACTGAGGCTTAATCATGCTGGGAACTATATGCAGAATCACATAGAAGGCAGCGCAGAATTATCCAGTTGGGGGATAAAAGAGGGTAACATTTTTCCAGCAGCTCATGTCCCATTGGTTGCCACATGAATTGCTACCTCCTTCACATCTCCATATTTCTGTTTATGTGCCAGAATGGCTAGTGGGCTGTCACAAGCATCTTATGTGGCAGAGAAATCCCCATACAGAAGGGGCTGTCAAATTATACCTGTGTAGCTGCTTTCTGTAGCAACGATTGGAATAAAAAGTTGGCCCCAGAGGATATGAGGTGGGGCTGAGCAGAATCCAATATGTATTTCCTTCAGTTCCCCTTTTCAAAGTTCCACAGATGCCTTGTTGTCCTTCCTCACCTTAATCCAGTGAGTAATTCCCAAATCAGTTTATAACAAATTCTCTCTTTTTTTGCATATGTTAGCCAGAAAGAGTATCCATAGACTGCACCCAAAGAACCCTAACTGACACGTCCATTAATCTGTTTTCTTTCACTGGGAGACACTTTCATCTGTGGTAAAAATCTATCTCCTTAGTTGAATCTTGGCATGTCTATCAAAATGCTTAAGCTGTGCTTCAAGGACCATATGGGTGTTGTTAAAATAGAATCTTCTGGCCCCAGATGCTGAAGTGTCCCAGTTAGCTTCTGATCCTTCACAGACAGGCCTAACTTATTTACATAGTATTTAATAACATGAGATGCTTCAGTTTTGAATAGATCTAAAGAAGCAGCAAATTGAAAATGCAACTTAAAGAGATACAGGTGGATGTTATCACATAAATAGTATTTGGTTTTCTGAAATTACAATGATGACACTCCTGAATGATCTCTGATCCCACTGTATTATAATGTGACAGATGTATATTGCTGTGATTTCTCTAGTGATGCTTGCTGCTGCTTCCTTGTCATCTTTAATAACAAAGCAACTGGACAGATTAAATTGAAATGATTTATTCTCTGTGAATGCCATAGTCAAAGCACGCTGTCATAGTAACAGGTTAAAGCTTTTCCACTCGGAGGTTATTACGCACAATGTGGTAGTACAGCTAGCAACCTCATTATGTTCCGTTGTGTCAGTGACACAGTATATGCATTTCTAGCTAGGAATTGATGGAGAGGCCTTTTGTGATTATTAGCAACAAAATTTTTAAATGCAAATTATATTGAAGTACAGCATATTAAAAAAATGTCCATATCATCAGTATACCTGAAATTTCACAAAGTAAACATAGCAGCTCAACCGGGACCCAGATCAAGATGCAGAACATTATCAGTACTGCAGAAGCTGCCTTACATCTCTGTCAAATTACAGTTCCATGCTTTGGGTAACCACTGTCTTGGGTTTTACGACTACAGATTAATTTTGCGTGATTTATTAATTTTTTGTGTATTCTCTTTAAAATTTTATTGAGGTATATGTACATTTAGTGAAATAAGTCTTAAATGGTACAGTTCAGTGAATGTTGAGAAATGTACACAGTCACATAACTAGTAATTCTATCAAAATATAGAACATTCCCATCACCCCAGATTTCCTTGTGCCCTTCCTCAGCTAATTCTCCTTCTCTGGAAAGCAACCACTTTCTTGAAATCTTTTGCCATAGATTAGTTTTGCTTCTTGAAATTCACATAAATAGAACTGTATAGTACATACTTTATCAGGCTTTGCTTTGCTCGTCTAAAGTTTTTTATATTTTTTAAATGTATGTATAATTAATTTGGTTTTTCTATTTATGAGTAGCATTCCACAATGTAGACTACAATTTGTTTATCCAGTCTTTTGTTGTGGAACATTGGACTAGTTTCTAGTTTCTGCCTATAGTGAACATGCTTCTACAAACATTCTTGGACAAGTCTTTTTGTAGAAATAGGATTTTACTTCTCTTTGATGGAATTTTTGGATCATAGGTAGGTATGTGTTTAACTATATAAGAAATTTCCAAACCATTTTCTAAAGGGGTGTGTAATTTTGCATTCTCACTTAAAATGTATGAAAGTTTTCATTACTTGAAATTCTTGTCAGTATTTAGTGTTGTCGGTCTTTAAAATTTTTGCCATTCCTGTCAGTGTGTTGTGCTATCTCACTGTGGTTTTGATTTGTAATTCCCTAATGATTTCTCATTGTCGATGAACTTCAATTTATCAATATTTTCTTTGAAGGTAGTGCTTTCTGTGTTCTGTCTAAGAAATCTTTGCCTATCCCAGGGTCATAAAGATATTCTTTTATGTTTTGTTTTAGAAGATTTGGCTTTGATAGTTGGCCTTTAATCCACATTACGTTAACTTTTGTGTATGATTTAAGGCGTGGTATGTAAGAATTTCCAGTTGTTTCAGCTCCTTATGTTGAAAAGGAGCTTTTCATTTGTTGATATAATTGTCCATTTGTTGATTTATTTGTCCATTGTTAAGTCAATACCACTATTTCTTGATTAGTGTAGCTTTAGAATAAATCTTTTTTTAATTAATTTCTTTTTTAAATTAATTAATTAATTTTTGGCTGTGTTGGGTCTTCATTGCTGTGCGCGGGCTTTCTCTAGTTGCCGCCAGCGGGGGGCTACTCTTCGTTGAGGTGCGTGGGCTTCTCATTGTGGTGGCTTCTCTTGTTGTGGAGCACGGGCTCTAGGGCGCGTGGGCTCAGTAGTCGTGGCTCGCGGGCTCTAGAGTGCAGGCTCAGTAGTTGTGGTGCACGGGCTTAGTTGCTCCATGGCATGTGGGATCTTCCCAGACCAGGGCTCAAACCCGTGTCCCCTGCATTTGCAGGTGGATTCTTAACCACTGTGCCACCAGGGAATTCCCTAGAATAAATCTTGAAATAAGAAAGAGTGAGTTGTCCAAATTTTTCCTTCTTTTGCAGGACTATTTTGGCTACTCTAGATCTTTTTTATTTCAATAGATATTTTTAGAATCAGTGTGTCAACTTTTATAAAAAGTCTGCTGAGATTGTGGCTGAGATTACATGGGAGAAAATGGACAACTTAATAACCTTAAGTCTTTAGTTGAATGAACATGGTATATCTTTAGGTATATATTTAGGCATTTTTTAATATCTCTCAGTAATATTTTATAGTCTGTAATTGAGAAGTCTCATACATCTTTTGTTAAATTTACCTCTAAGTATTTAATGTTTATTGAGGCTGTTGCAAATGATAATTTTTAGAAATTTTATTTTCAAATTTTTTCACTGGTAGTATATAGATATACGATAAGTATATATTGACCTTGAATCTCATGACCTCGATATATACAATATATGCTCTACCAGATTTTCATAGGTTCATAGGATTTTTCTGCATCCTCAGTTGTGTTGCATGTGAATAAAGTATAGTTTTATTTCTTCTTTTTTAATCTTTATAATCTTTTATTTAAGTTTCTTTCTTTAATAGTTGGTTAGGACCTCCAGTGCAATGCTACATAGACTTGTTAAAAGTCAACATCCTGGCCTTATTCATAATATTAAGGAGGAAAGAATTTACTATTTCACCATGAAGTATGATGATAGCTGTATATGTTTTTAAAAACTAAGTGCCCTTTATCAGATTATGGCAGTTCCCTTCTATTCCTAGATTGATAAAAGGCTTTCGTTTTATCATGAATGGATGCTGCATTTTGCCAAAAGCTTTCCTGCTTATATTGATGTGCACATGTCATTTCCCTTTATAGTTAATATGGTGAATGACATTGATTTATACAAGTGGTAAATTAATTTTGCCTCCCTGGGATAAATCCCACTTGGTCATGTTATATTATCTTTTAATATATTTCCAGGTATGATTTGCTAATACTTCGTTGAGAGCTTTTGCATTTGTGTTCATGAGAGATAGTGGTCTGTAGTTATTTTTTTAATATATTTGTCAGGTTTGCTGTCAGAGTTATGTTAACCTCAGAAAAAAGTTAGGAAGTGTTATATCCTCCTATATTTTTTAAAAGTGTGCATAAGAATGAATTATTTTTTCTCAAATGTTTGACAGAATTCACTAGAGAAACCATCTGAGTTATTTCTTTCTCCTTTAATATTTGACAGAATTCACAAATAAAACAGTCTGGACCTGGGAAAGTTTTAAGTTAAGACTCAATTTTTAACAGATATATGGCTATTTAAAATTTCTTTTTCTACTTGCATCAGTTTGGTAATTTGTTTATTTTGAAGATTCATCCATTTTATCTTAGTTATCAGTTTTATTGATATAGAGGTACTTTTTAATATTTATAGAATATATAGTGATGTCCCCTTCTTTATTCCTGATACTGGCAATTTGAGTTTTTATCTTTTTTCTTGGTCAGTCTTGCTTGGTATTGTTTTATTAAAAGAACCAATATTTGGCTTTATTAAGTTTTTCTATATTGTCTTTTCTGGTCATTGATTTCCATTTGTTATCTTTGTTATTTACTTCCTTCTACTCATTTCAAATTTAATTTACTCTTGTTTTTCTAACAAAATCAAAAGTTGGTTTTTAAAAAATGATTAATAAAAGTTTAAAGCAAGACTAATCAAGGAAAAAATTTTTTAAAAGGAGACCACACAAATTACCAACATCAGGAACCACAAAGGGGACATCAACACATATACATACTATAGAATTTAAAATGAAAACAATAGGAATTTATGAACAACTATATGCCAATAAATTCTACAATTTGGATGAATGGGCAAATTCCTTGAAATACATATTAACCAAAATTAACATAAAAATAAATAGAAAGTGTGAATAATGCCGTATTTACTGAAGAAGTTGAATTCTTGATGACTGATTCTGCCCTCTCTCCTAACAAACCTCTGTTTTTAATGTTTTTACCCAAGGGTTCTATTAACTATTTTAAAAAGGTAAAATTTCCATTCTGTATAAACTCTTTCAGAAAAGCATAATAGAGGGAAAGCTTCATAACTCTTTTTATTATTTTGTTTTTTTGAAACAATAAAATATAACTTTCAAAGATAAAATAATATACACAGATATTACCTGAACAGACACACGTTTCATTTCTATTACCAGTCCTGTCTCTGAAAGTAAGATAAAACATTCAGGCCAATAATTGGAGCCCATTTAGCTGGTGAGAAATAGAGCATTTAAAATCATACGATTTATAATATACTGTATATTTTAGAATATTTAACATATTAAATATTTTTAAAATGTCTGACGGGATACAAGTGCCTCCCTGCACATTATGCATATTCAGAGAAAATGAGATGAAACTCCATCTTTAAAGACTTTCCATGCTTAAAGGATAACTGGAAATCTTGGAGATTATGCAGTCATTGTAACAGACATTCAAAAAGACTTGCTTTTTTATTACAGGGCTTTTTTGTTGTATAAAATAGGGCATAGAGCCTTAGACTAGAGCTCTGATATCTGCTAATTAACCAAGGTACCCAAACAAGAGGCTTTCCTTCCTTGATCAGTGTTTCCTGGGTCCCTGCTCTGTGCCTGGTCCTGTGCTGGAAGTCGGGAGTATCACTGTAGGCAAAATAGTCTAGTGGGGATTATAATCAAACAATCATATAAGCAGGTAATTTCAAACTATAAGAAGTACTATGAAGGATAGTTAAAGGAGCTCACCAGTGAAATAAGAAAGCACTGCACTGAACAATTTTATTTATTTATTTATTTATTTATTTATTTTAACATCTTTATTGGAGTATAATTGCTTTACAATGGTATGTTAGTTTCAGCTTCACAACAAAATGAATCAGTTATATATATACATATATTCCCATATCTCTTCCCGCTTGCGTCTCCCTCCCTCCCACCCTCCCTATCCCACCCCTCCAGGCGGTCACAAAGCACCGAGCTGATCTCCCTGTGCTATGCGGCTGCTTCCCACTAGCTGTCTACCTTACGTTTGGTAGTGTATATATGTCCATGCCTCTTTATCGCTTTGTCACCGTTTACCCTTCCCCCTCCCCATAGCCTCAAGTCCATTCTCTAGTAAGTCTGTGTCTTTATTCCTGTTTCACCCCTAGGTTTTTCATGACATTTTTTTTTCTTAAATTCCATATATATGTGTTAGCATACGGTATTTGTCTCTCTCTTTCTGACTTACTTCACTCTGTATGACAGACTCTAGGTCTATCCACCTCATTACAAATAGCTCAATTTCGTCTCTTTTTATGGTTGAGTAATATTCCATTGTATATATGTGCCACATCTTCTTTATCCATTCATCCGATGATGGACACTTAGGTTGTTTCCATCTCTGGGCTATTGTAAATAGAGCTGCAATGAACATTTTGGTACATGACTCTTTTTGAATTTTGGTCTTCTCAGGGTATATGCCCAGTAGTGGGATTGCTGGGTCATATGGTAGTTCTATTTGTAGCTTTTTAAGGAACCTCCATACTGTTCTCCACAGTGGCTGTATCAATTTACATTCCCACCAACAGTGTAAGAGGGTTCCCTTTTCTCCACACCCTCTCCAGCATTTATTGTTTGTAGATTTTTTGATGATGGCCATTCTGACTGGTGTGAGATGATATCTCATTGTAGTTTTGATTTGCATTTCTCTAATGATTAGTGATGTTGAGCATTCTTTCATGTGTTTGTTGGCACTCTGTATATCTTCTTTGGAGAAATGTCTATTTAGGTCTTCTGCCCATTTTTGGATTGGGTTGTTTGTTTTTTTGTTATTAAGCTGCATGAGCTGCTTATAAATTTTGGAGATTAATCCTTTATCAGTTGCTTCATTTGCAAATATTTTCTCCCATTCTGAGGGTTGTCTTTTGGTCTTCTTTATGGTTTCCTTTGCTGCGCAAAAGCTTTTAAGTTTCATTAGGTCCCATTTGTTTACTTTTGTTTTTATTTCCATTTCCCTAGGAGGTGGGTCAAAAAGGACCTTGCTGTGATTTATGTCATAGAGTGTTCTGCCTATGTTTTCCTCTAAGAGTTGGATAGTTTCTGGCCTTACATTTAGGTCTTTAATCCATTTTGAGCTTATTTTTGTGTATGGTGTTAGGGAGTGATCTAATCTCATACTTTTACATGTAGCTGTCCAGTTTTCCCAGCACCACTTATTGAAGAGGCTGTCCTTTCTCCACTGTACATTTCTGCCTCCTTTGTCAAAGATAAGGTGACCATATGTGCGTGGGTTTATCTCTGGGCTTAATTTTAGTTATTTTTAAAGATAATTTGGTGCTAATTGTCAGTGTATGGGAGGAGAAAAAGGAGACTCCATTGACATTATTAAATAATGACCTTGATTATTGAAAAAGGAGAAGATACAGAGAAGAACATCAACAGAATCTCCTGACTGCATTACAGTTTTCTAGCAGATGGGAGAATGACTCTGACTTATCAGACTTATCCTTTGTCATCCATTTCTAAAATTAATTCTATTTGTTTAAGTATTCACAAAACATTTAATTTCTTACTTTCTCTATAGTAAATAGAAATTATTGATAGATTTTAAAATAAGAGATCTCAAATTTAGTAATATATTTTTATAAGTGATTATTTACAATTCCATTTACTAATGTCTAATTACTGTCTCTTCTATATAATGAGTACATTGCATACCTTGTAAATGCTTCCAATAATCACATGAAATTTTTAATGAATACACAATAATGATCTTATTAATTTTAAATTAAATGTACTTGTTCACTTTTGAAAATAAATTGAAAGTGCCACTATAAATAACTCAAGAAAGTGAATTCATTTTTACATGAGAGAAACCGTTACTTTGGATATTTATAACTGTAAATACTCATGTTCTTCTCAAAGAGTAAAACTAGAAATGAAGTTTTTCTGTGTGCCATACACATATAGTGATTATTGGATGTACTTTACATGGATTATTTAACTTAATTTTTATGCAAGAGTAAGGCAGGCCTGGTATTATGTTAAGTTTAGAGATGTGGAAAAAAGGTTTAGAGATTTTACGTGTCAAGCTCAAAATCATGTCTTCTAATAGTTGATAACAGGACTTAAATCTGAGCATCTAAAATCCCAGGGACTTAACCACTGTTTTAGTGGATTAACATCACCAACTTCATTTCTGATTTCTAATTAGATTACAGTTAATTAGGTGGTTCATTGAAGCTGGCAGTTTTCTTGGTGAATATGTTGTTGAAAAAACTTTGGCTTTGTTGGTAACAATAGTCAAATTGATAGCAATGAATGCTGAATACTTTAGTCTGAAAAGGAAGAACATGTAGTGTGCGAGAGTGGCTCATGTTGGCCCATAGGGCCGGTTGTTAAACATTAACCAGCACAGACCAGAGGACAGACAGCAAAAGCAAGAAGAACTACTATCCTGCAGCCTGTGGAAAGAAAACCACATTCACAGAAAGAGAGACAAAATGAAAAGGCAGAGGACTATGTACCAGATAAAGGAACAAGATAAAACCCCACAAAAACAATTAAACGAAGTGGAGACAGGCAACCTTCCAGAAAAAGATTTCAGAATAATGTTAGTGAAGATGATCTGGACCTCGGAAAAAGAATGGAGGCAAAGATTGAGAAGATACAAGAAATGTTTAACAAAGACCTAGAAGAATTAAAGAACTAACACCTAGAAGAATTAAAGAACAAACAAGCAAAGATGAACAATACAATAACTGAAATGAAAAATACACTAGAAGGAATCAATAGCAGAATAACTGAGGCAGGAGAACTGATAAGTGACCTGGAAGACAGAATGGTGGAATTCACTGCTGCGGAACAGAATAAAGAAAAAAGAATGAAAAGAAATGAAGACAGCCTAACAGACCTCTGGGACAACATTAAATGCAACAACATTCCCATTATAGGGGTCCCAGAAGGAGGAGAGAGAGAGAGAAAGACCCGAGAAAATATTTGACGAGATTATAGTCGAAAACTTCCCTAACATGGGAAAGGAAATAGCCACCGAAGTCCAGGAAGCGCAGCGAGTCACATATAGGATAAACCTAAGGAGAAACGTGCCGAGACACATAGTAATCAAATAGACAAAAATTAAAGAAAAAGAAAAATTATTAAAAGCAACAAGGGAAAAATGACAAATAACATACAGGGAAACTCCCATAAGGTTAACAGCTGATTTCTCAGCAGAAACTCTACAAGCCAGAAGGGAGTGGCACAATATATTTAAAGTGATGAAAAGGAAGAAACTACAACCAAGATTACTCTACCCAGCAAGGATCTCATTCAGATTCTATGGAGAAATCAAAAGCTTTACAGACAACCAAAAACTAAGAGAATTCAGCACCACCAAACCAGCTCTACAGCAAATGCTAATGGAACTTCTCTAAGTGGGAAACACAAGAGAAGAAAAGGCCTCCAAAAACAAACCCAAAACAATTAAGAAAATGGTCATAGGAACATACATATCGATAATTACCTTAAATGTGAATGGTTTAAATGCTCCAAGCAAGAGACACAGGCTTGCTGAATGGATACAAAAACAAGACCCATATATATGCTGTCTACAAGAGACCCACTTCAGACCTAGGGACACATACAGACTGAAAGTGAGGGGATAGAAAAAGGTATTCCATGCAAATGGAAATCAAAAGAAAGCTGGAGTAGCAATACCCATAGCAGATAAAATACACTTTAAAATAAAGAATGTTGCAAGAGACAAGGAAGGACACTACATAATGATCAAGGGATCAATCCAAGAAGAAGATATAACAATTATAAATATACATTCACCCAACATAGGAGCACCTCAATACATAAGGAAAATGTTAACAGCTATAAAAGAGGAAATCGACAGTAATGCAATAATAGTGGAGGACTTTAACACCTCACTTACACCAAAGGACAGATCAGCCAGACAGAAAATTAATAAGGAAACACAAGTTTTAAATGACACAATAGACCAGATAGATTTAATTGATAATTATAGGACATTCCATCTGAAAACAGCAGATTACACTTTCTTCTCAAGTGTTTATGGAACATTCTCCAGGATAGATCACGTCTTGGGTCACAAATCAAGCCTCAGTAGATTTAAGAAAATTGAAGTCATATCAAGCATCTTTTCTGACCACATCTCTATGAGATTAGAAATCAATTACAGGGAAAAAAATGTAAACAACACAAACACATGGAGGCTAAAAAATACATTACTAAATAACAAAGAGATCACTGAAGAAATCAAAGAAGAAATCAAAAAATACTTAGAATCAAAAGACAATGAAAACACAATGATCCAAAGCCTATGGGATGCAGCAAAAGCAGTTCTAAGAGGGAAGTTTATAGCAATACAATCCTACCTCAAGAAACAAGAAAAATCTCAAATAAACAATCTAACCTTGCACCTAAAAGAACTAGAGAAAGAAGAACAAACAAAGCCCAAAGTTAGAAGAAGGAAAGAAATCATAAAGATCAGAGCAGAAATAAATGAAATAGAAACAAAGAAACAATAGCAAAGATCAATAAAACTAAAAGCTGGTTCTTTGAGAAGAACAAAATTGATAAACCTATAGCCAGACTCATCAAGAAAAAGAGAGAGAGGACTCAAATCAATAAAATTAGAAATGAAAAAGGAGGAGTTACAACAGACACTGCAGAAATACAAACCATCATAAGAGACTACTACAAGCAATTCTATGCCAAGAAAATGGACAACCTGGAAGAAATGGACAAATTCTTAGAAAGATATAACCTTCCAAGACTGAACCAGGAAGAAATAGAAAATATGAACAGCCCAACCACAAGTAATGAAATTGAAACTGTGATGAAAAATCTTACAACACACAGAAGCCCAGGACCAGATGGCTTCACAGGTGAATTCTATCAAACATTTAGAGAAGAGCTAACACCCATCCTTCTCAAACTCTTCCAAAAACTTGCAGAGGAAGGAACACCCCCAAACTCATTCTACAAGGCTAACATCGCCCTCATACCAAAACCAGGCAAGGATACCACAAAAAAAGAAAACTACAGACCAATATCACTGATGAATATAGATACAAAAATCCTCAACAAAATACTAGCAAACAGAATCCAACAGCACATTAAAAGGATCGTACACCATGATCAAGTTGGATTTATCCCAGGGATGCAAGGGTTCTTCAATATACGCAAACCAATCAATGTGATACACCATATTAACAAATTGAAGAATAAGAACCATATGATCATCTCAATAGATGCAGAAAAACCTTTTGACAAAATTCAACACCAATTTATGATAAAAACTCTCCAGAAAGTGAGCATAGAGGGAACGTACCTCAACATAATAAAGATCATATACAACAAACCCACAGCAAACATCATTCTCAATGGTGAAAAACTGAAACCATTTCCTCTAATATCAGGAAGAAGGCAAGAATGTCCATTCTTGCCACTGTTATTCAACATAGTTTTGGAAGTCCTAGCCATGTGAATCAGAGAAGAAAAAGAAATGAAAGGAATACAAATTGGAAAAGAAGAAGTAAAACTGTCACTGCAGATGACATGATGCTATACATACAAAATCCTAAAGTTGCCACCAGAAAACTACTAGAGCTAATCAATGAATTTGGTAAAGTTGCAGGATACAAAATTAATGCACAGAAATCTCTTGCATTCCTATACACTAACAATGAAAGATCAGGAAGAGAAATTAAGGAAAGAATCCCATTCACCATGGCAACAAAAAGAATAAAATACCTAGGAATAAACCTAACTAAGGAGGTAAAATACCTGTACTCAGAAAATTATAAGACACTGATGAAAAAATCAAAGATGACACAAACAGATGGAAAGTTATACCATGTTTTTGGATTGGGAGAATCAAAATGACTATACTACCTAAAGCAAATACAGATTCAGTGCAATCCCTATCAAATTACCAATGGCATTTTTTACAGAACTAGAACAAAAAATCTTAAAATTTGTATGGTGACAAAAAAGACCCCAAATAGCCAAAACAGTCTTGAGGGAAAAAAAATGAAGCTGGAGGAATCAGACTCCCTGACTTCAGACTATAAAACAAAGCTACAGTAATCAAGACAACATGGTACTGGCACAAAAACAGAAATATAGATCAATGGAACAGGATAGAAAGCCCAGAGATAAACCCATGCACCTATGGTCAACTAATCTATGACAAAGGAGGCAAAGATATACAATGGAGAAAAGACCGTCTCTTCAATAAGTGGTGCTGGGAAAACTGGACAGCTACATGTAAAAGAATGAAATGCGAACACTCCCTAACACCATACACAAAAATAAACTCAAAATGGATTAAAGACCTAAATGTAAGACCAGACACTATAAAACTCTTAGAAGAAACCATAGGAAGAACACTCTTTGATATAAATCACAGCAAGATCTTTTTTGACCCACCTCCTAGAGTAACGGAAATAAAAACAAAAATAAACAAATGGACCTAACAACAACAACAACAAAACATTAACCAGCACACCAGTATAACTGTAAGCAAAAAGTCAAAAATCCAAGACGTATGTTAAGGAAGGTTTCTGATGTCCTGTTCTATCTGCTGCATGTAATCATAATAGTTTTTGATTATTCACATATTAATGGAAATTTAACGCTTGAGAGAAATTTAAAAGCTCTTTCCACTTTTATATTCAGCATAATGGAAATCCATAAGCAAATGCCCTATCAAACCCCCCCTGTATTTCTACAATTATTTCATGTTTATATATGGATATATTTTCATTTTCTTTTATTCTTTATGCCATATGTCTAGCAGAGCATCATCTAAGATTGTTAATGCTGGTAAAAACCAACATAATTCATGTTTTACTTTACCTTCACTTATTCCTTCTTCAGTATTCTTCCTCACATTATGTAGATCTGAGTTTCTGACCTATATTATTTTCCTTCTCTCTTAAGAACTTTTTTTTTTTTTTAACATTTCTTGAAAGACAGCTCTACTGGCAACAAATTCCCTCAGTTTCTGTTTGTCTCATAAAGTCTTTATTTCTCCTTCATTTTTGAAGGGTCATTTTGCAGGGTACAGAATTCTAGGTTGGTGGTTTCTTTCTCTCAACACTTTAAATGTTTCACTTCACTCTCTGGGCTTGCATGGTTTCTGAGGAGGAGTTGAATGTAATTCTTTGTTACCTTTGTTCCTCTGTAGGTAAGGTGGTTTTTCCCCTCTGCCTTCTGTCAATATTTTTTCTTTATCTTTATTTTCTTTATTTTTGCATAAGTTTTAACAAAGTTGTCAGAAAAGATATATAAATATATATACATGTATATATAACTTAAATCAATTCTAAAATTCTCATATCCGATGTTTAGCAGTGAGACAGATAACTTTGAGATATTATTATTTCTGCTTCTTATCCTTCTTCATTCTTCTTTTCCTCCTCCTACTTTTTCCTGTCTTCTGCCTCCTTTTTGTTTTTTCATGTAACAATCTAACATGGTCAGTTCTTTAAGTGAGGCCAGATCAAAAGTTCACTGTTCTGTGTGGTGGACTCCCTTTTGTTTTACAGAATTGCCATGCCTGTAAGTACAATACAACAACAAAAACAAAAATCACTTGTCTTTCCTTAAATAATATCCTGTTATTTCCTTTTTTTTTTTTTTTTTTCTATGAAGATGGGAAACTGGCTACTGACTTACACATCATGGGAACTTCCATAATTACAGACAGGTTGCATATTAACTACTCTCTTAGACTTATTTAACTTTATAAGACTAATTGTCTTAGTTGGTTTACAGATTGGCATGTTTTCCTTCTCTGTGTTGTTGATTTTAGTCCACAGTGAGACTGAATTTTCAAAATTCTTTGATATATTCCGCTATGTTTCATCTTAAAGAAGATTTGAAAGTCAGTGGAGAAGTTCCTTCAAGTTCTCTGTTTTATGTACATGGAAATGAGATCTTCATCCTCAAAGTGACATAGGTGGTAGAACTCAAACTAGAACAGAAGTCTGTTCTGTCTACTTGAGTGTTATTTTCATCATTCCCTCAGATTTCCTTTTATTGTATGTTTTGAGACATAAAGTGTTCTTTTATGTCCAATATGTAGAGTCCAAAAATTCAGCCAATTTCAACATACATTTGTTTGGTACTGAGTAAGCAGAAGGTATTGACCAGGTCCTGAGTTCCAAGTATAAATAAACGCTTGAGATTCTTATGGTAAATAAGAGAGTAGACCCAGAACTACAACAAATATAAGGCTGACTAATGGGTGCCTTAGGGGAGGTATTGATCGTGAGAGTGTTTTGGCTCTGACATTGACCGCCTTATTGATTAGTAACGTTGGTTCAGTTGACTTAGCAAGCTAGGTATGTATCCCTTTTCCTCTTCACCTCTCTGCTAGTGTATCTTTTTTTAAGATTTTTTGATGTGGACCATTTTTAAAGTCTTTATTGAATTTGTTATAATATTGCTTCTGTTTTATGTTTTGGTTTTTTGGCCACGAGGCATGTGGGATCTTAGCTCCCTGACCAGGGATCGAACCCATGTCCCTGGCATTGGAAGGAGAAGTCTTAACACAGGACCACCAGGGAAGTCCCATCTGCTTGTGTATCTTTAGAATTTTATCACAGAGGACAAATTTTCCAGGTGGGAAAGGGCTGTTTATTAGCCAAAATATAATGTAATTATAAATAAACTATTGTGGGGGAAAGCCACAGGAAGGAGGTGTTATTTGAACAAGTCCTTGAAGGATGAGCACTGTTTCAGCAGTGAAGGATGAAGGAGGTGTAAGATATGCTGTGAACAAGGAACAGCATTGGATTGATGGTAACATACGAAGTGTGTTGGAGAAGGTAAAATGATTAAAGATGACAGGAGATAACAATGGCAGTGAGGGTCAAAAGGTAGGAACATCCTTCCCTTAAAAAGTGAGCTTAGAATGTGTCAATTTAAAATCAATTTCAGAATAATTTGTCGGGAAGAATTCAACTTGAGAGATTTTCAATTAATCACAAAGCTTGTGAGAAGCTTGAGGAAGTGTGGAAATTTTAAGAAAAAAACCCAAAAAACCCAGAAAAAAAGCCTTGGAAGAATAAGAGATGAGAATAAGAATGTGCTCAGAAAAATAAGTAGGAAACATCTTCTAGATAGTTGACCTTTACACAATTGCCTGTGTGTCTGCCACTTGGAAAACTGAGTAAATCCTGTGACATAGCATTAGTTTATTCACTCCCTCAAGAACTGAGACTGTGCTACAAATCTTAAGATGTTCCCTAATAAGTAGTGAATTTTAGGGCCGAAACAGCACTTTTATTTGTCAGAGAGTAGAGAATCTCAGTTCCACAGTAGAATGAGACCATTCCTCCTTTTTTAAAAATCTTCAACTGAGAGTCCCAGGGAAAAGCACTTTCATTCCTGATAGCAGTACATCACAGTTTGGTTGATGTTTAGGGGATGATATATTAAAATTAACCCAGAAAACTGTCCCCGTTTTAGAGTAATACTTGTGAAAATGAGTGGGCATTAGGCTTTATTTGGTACTGAACAGCACATGCTCTTAAAACAGCATTCTTCAAGAAACCATTTCAATTAGGAAGAAAATAAATCTGTTTAAATCTGGATCTACTAATAATCGCTGTATTAAAAACACTGCCATGCAATCTTGCATTTTATTTCTCTGGGGCTCAGGCTTTACTTGTGGTTAGTCATGTGCAAAACAGAATGAAAACTTCCACTGTCAATTTACGTTGATTCCCATCTGCTATGAATGGTAACCCATGATCTCTTCTCCATCAGGTATTTTTGTTGTGCTCTTGTTGCTATTTTACAAAGAATTTGCAATCACTATTCTGTGCACCTTGCTCAGTTCTTGAAGAGAGACAACACTTGAAAACATAATGGCCAGATGATCTCAGGATGCAAGAATCCTTCAGATGTTTGCTGAGAACTATTGAGAGATGCTTCAGTTTGACAAAGGCAGGAAATGTTAATTTTCAGCTCTTTTATAAACAGAGGGATGATCTGTAAAGGGAAAACTGTTGTCACAGCAAATGTACACTTGAGTGATTCAAACCTAATTAGTGGTTATATCATTCACTTTGAATATATTTACTGTAACAACTGGTAAACTGCTTTTCAAATTCAGCTGTTGAATAGATTCTTTTTTTTTTTTAAAAACAGCTCTGAAAATTTATTTTCCTTTTTTCTTACCAAATTTATGCCTTCGTCCTTCATATACGTGCTATATATAACCAATGATTAGCTACCTCCATCTTTTCTGTTCCCATTTTACCCCCTCTGCAAAATTCCCAAAATATTTACTTGAGGAAAACATATTCACATTATACACTTGTTTTTAGCAGCAGAAGAATATGAATATTATCTGTTAAAAGTGTATAGAAATAGAGCGTTATTTAATTATGAAAAATTAAGTCGTATTCCTCAAAAGACCCTATTGAACAAGATGTTCAAAGCAATTGATGTATGGTACTTCTTTGCTATGCCTTTGCATTTTGATAAATACTTGACTAGGTACGACCAAGAAAAGAGAAATTCAAGCAGAGTGATGATTTAGTGACTCTAACTGCAAGCGATTTGCAATATGGTTAATTAAAAGAAATCTTTATATAAAGCAGACATAATTTATATTTTGGATATACCACAAATTTATTTTGGAGGAATCATTCTGAAAACCAGATCCTCTATAATTGAGATAATGTATGCTTTAAAACATAATAGGAAAAAAAATCTTTCCACTCTACTTCATATGCTTTCAAAAAATCTGATTAAAAAACTAGCAAGTTTGTGGTAGATATTTTGGAAAATGTAGAAGCATATAAGGAAAAAGAAAAAAAGAAATGTAATTCCACTACTCACAATGTTTAGAAGTATTTTGTTTCCCAAATGTTTCCCAGCCTCTGCATGTGGAATTAAAAAGAAATATGGAGTCATATTACCTACGCACTTTTGTAACTTCTTTGAGAAAAGTTCTTTTCCAAATGCCTGCTTGGATTTCCACATGCCTCACTGGGCTCTTTGAAAACCTGATTCCTCTTTCCAGAGATAGACATGGATCCACAAAGAATGCAGCTGTATCATATATATGCCAACATGCATTTTCTTAGAAATGCGAGGCGCCTCTTGAAAATAGTAGCTTTTCCCAGCTGATTTATGAAGGTTTAGATATTAGAAATGAATAGTATTAAAAGTGAACACAAACTTTAATGCATATTTTAGGAGGGGTAGTTGAGGGAAGGAGAGTTTCTAGAATGTCCATTAGATAGTAAGGGCAGAGTCCTTGAGAGATGGCTTAAAGCCACAGTCATCAAGTGAGGAGGACAAAATTAAGCTGACGGGAAGGATTTCACCTCTCCTTCTGTGTGGAGAAGAATAGAATTGTTACTTTAGCAGGTGATCATGCTTAGGAACCACCAGAGTTAGTAGGCTCTATCAGTTGGGTTTAAGTACAGTGTGAATAAGGGTAAGCTCTTGATTTTGGCATCCATTTGGGCCAGTTAGATTTATACAAATAAATGAAACAAAACACGCCCCCCCTCACCCCACCTCCCACCACCACCCATGCTTTGGCTGCAGATAATTCTGACCTGATGAGGTCAGTCACATCACTTCATTTTCCTTTTGAAATGTAGCTAAAGAAATGGAAAAAGGGTCACACTGACAGCAAAGAGAAAATTACTTTACATAGTGGGTGGATAATGGGCTGTGAGGTCAGATTCTTAAATACTGTGGTTGGAATCCTTTTTTAAAAAAATTTTTTTATAAGGCTGAATGATTTTATTACCACTAATAACCCTTGTGGCTCTGAAAGCTGAAATAATCTGGGTAATCAAAATTTATGCTTTAGGATGAAAGGTGATTATCTGCAGACGAGAGAAAGGAAATTCCTCTTTCCCCAATCCTCTCTGCCAACTACACTGTGGGTGAGTAGCTGCCTGGAGCTTTTGGCTCACGTTCTCTGGTGGAGGTGGGAAGTCCTTTCTTTCAAAGATCACATTTTGGTGGCTGGAGGCCGTGAATGTGGCGAGTGAGTGAATCATCTGAGAATCTTTACTCAGAGAAAAAGGACCACTTGGAGATATTGCAAAGGAGGTGAAGGTTGAGCTCAAGATGTTTGGCCTCCTCATAAGGAGTACATTCTTAAAGCTGTTGAATTTTATTTTATAATAAGCTTATTTTAAGCTAAAAGAGCTCTTTATGATGGACGTTGTATTTGTTCCACTGTACAAGGGTCCTACCATTTTTGAGAATCTCCTTCCCCATGTTCATCAATATGGCCGGTTTAGGATGTTTTAAATGAGGAGTTGGGAAGAATAGGATTAAAAATTTGCTGGTTTAATCTAGATTTATGGAAGACAGAACTTTTCATTATCATGTAGATATGAATGGATGCTATTTGTGGATTTCTGCCAAATAGTTAAAGGAAAATTATTCAGAGCAGAGGTAACTGATTATGTGACTTTCCTCCATAATTTTGGTGGAAGAAACACAGGTTACTTATTTTTTCCTAAATCTGATTAAATCATGTATAGAGCCCCTACACATTGAAGGTGGCAAGAAACCTAAACTCATTCAATTACTACCCATCCTTTCAAAAATGGACTTGTGTCTCAATGGTCTTACACAGTTTAGAATAGTAATCTCAAAAAAAAAGTCTGTGCATATAGTATTCTATTAATATATTTATTATAAAACGTACAAAAATAGAAATACAAAGAGACAATAAACTATTCGAAAAGTATTTTAATTTTAACATTAATGGAATAGACCTTTGTCATTATTAATATTTATAATTATTAGTGAACAAAACTTGATTGAGTGTGCTTTATAGTTTAGAAAATCTTGGTTGTATCAGTGATTCAAATGTTGGATCATAAGTTCAGTATATTTTCACACTTGGTTTTAATGAAAACTAAGCTGAAAAGGATACCTAATAAAGATAAGTAGATTCAGATGGATGAAGTGCAAACTTGACCCCACTGGTAAAATTATAACTTTTTTTCATATTCAGTAATAGAAAGGGTTTGTTGAAATTCATCTGGTACATTTCCATTTTCTGTGATGTCAGTGAGTTAGTGGTCTTACAGTTAACACACAAAGGTGTCCTTTGTTACATTTTTACTAACGGGTTCGAATCCTGTGAAACTCTTCATGTAGATGATTTTAAAATAGCCTAGAAAATTATGTTTCTAAGTTTTTAAAGTGTAAGGTATGCAGTTTGTTTTTAATATGCTTATTTAATAGATAATATGCTTACTTAATAGATAATATGCTTATTTAATTTTGGCAGCAGAGTTGCATGTTTCCATTTCCAAACATCTGTTTTCAGAATGCTCTCTCTACAGCTCAAAATTCTTTCAGAATGTAGTCATTTTTCCCCCATTTTTAAAATGCCACCTTTACCTTGAGGGAGCAAATAAGAATGTTTATTTTGTTTTTAAATATCTTCTAGCTTAGTACCGATATTCACTTACACAGGGAAGGTAAACAAATCTGAAATGCATGTCTTTTTGTAGAAGAAAAAGGTAAGATGTTTAAATTTGACAGTCCTATTAAATACTTTGCCATTAGATAACATTAAATGAAAGATGGTCACATCCCATCTCATTCCACTACACTGGAAGATTCTTTACTGGAGATCATATAATCCCATAAACTTATGTATGGAAGCTACAGTATATAGCAATACATGGGAAGCTGGTGAAAGCTTATGCAAGCATCGTTTGCCTTCTGCATGGTAGACCTACAGCTTTGCCCTCAGGTCAGCTAATACTCTTCCCCGTGGAGCAGGGTCTGACAGATGGACTGTGTTTAAGTTCTTACTTTCGTTTTTCGTTTTTTTTAAGTAAAATTGCACCTAAATACAAATTCAACCCTTAGATGTAACTATAAATTTATACCTCGGAAATGATGGGTGTACACTCTTTGGGGCATGCCCTCTGATCTCTGACCCACACTGACACCAGGAAGAAATGTTAAGCCCTTGAGGTTCTCCTGCTTCTGTGCCTGTCTAGAACCTGGGAATATTTTGTGAGGCTGGGGCTTGGTCACCCAGCGTCCTGCCTCCATGCAGACAGCTACTAATGTTTGAGGTCCAGCTATGTCAGTGCTGTTCTACAAGGAAAGAGGATAACTGTTCTCTGGACCCATGAAAAGTTCCACTAGGGAGCTGTCTGTGTTTGCCACCCACTTGAAGTACTTGACGCAATTTCAGGCGATTCACCATGAGGTTTCAAACCCCCGACTTCCTACCGACCAGGACTTTTTGATGTCTTGAGGATGTTCATTAAGTGTAGGTTCAGTGTTGGGCTGGTGGTGAGGAGGGGACAAGCCTGTGTAGTAGATTTAAAGATCCAAGGAAGGCTCACCTGTCTCACAGTCATCTCCACCAGAAAGCCTGCTGTTTAAAGTCGGTCAGATTTGCATTTGAATACTAGATCCAGTGCTTGATAGATGAGTGACCTTAACAGAAGGATTAATCTGCTTGAAACTCAGTTTCCTCTTCCATAAAATAGGCATGAAAGTCTTATCTTTCAGAGCTGGTATGTGGATTAAAGGTAATTTATGTAAAGTGCTTAGCACACTACCTGGGTATTCAATAAAGTGTAGCTTTTGACTAATTTTCTCCTACTCCTCTTCCTTTTCTGTGTGGATTGGATCCGCTTCTAGGTGTTTAAAAGGACGAGGAGAGTATTATAGACTAAATGTTTGTGTCCTTGAAATTCATATGCTGAAGGCTCAGTCCCCAGTGTGATGGTATTTAGAGATGGGTCCTTTAGGAGGTGATCAGGGTTAGATTAGGTCATGAGGATGGGGCCCTCATGATGGAATTAATGCCTTTCTGAAAAGAGGAAGAGACACAAGATCTCTCTCTCCCCTCCCCAGCCTCTCTTCCTCTTCCTCTCTGTCTGTCTCTCTCTCTCAATCTCTCTCTCTTTTCCCCCTTCTCCTGCCATGTGAGGATACAGCAAGAAGGTGGCAAAGAGTCTGCAACACAGGAAGAGGGCTCTCATATTTGATAAGCAAAATACAATTATTTCAAATAAGTAGGGCTTGGGACTCAGAATGTCTGGATTTGGATCCCAGCTCTGATACTTACTGACTGTGTATTATCTTGGAGAAATCATTTAACCTCTTGGGGTGTATTTCCTCATAGACAAAGTGGGTTTAAGTAGTATCTTATAGAGTTACTGTGAAAATTGAGTAATTCACGTAAAGTAAATTATTAACCATAATAATATCAGAGGTTGGTGTTATTACTCAAGGGATTTTACATGATGTGGAAAAGATACTGTTCCTGCTCTTGAGGATTTTATGACCAGAAAGAGCTACCTCTTAGCTTAAGGAATGTTGTGAAAAGCAATGAGTGTCATCCTGGGGCTGCAGGGTCTGTACTTAATGGCAAAATACGTGTGTGTTTCTAAGCTTTTTATCACTGCCTCCTGTGTCAATGTCCTTCTATAGGTTATTTGCATTCAGCATACTTTTTCCAATATAAAATCTTTCTTATATATTGCTTAAAAAAATTTTTTTTCATTGGAGTATAGTTGATTTACAATGTTGTGTTAGTTTTATTGCTTTTTTTTTCATTTGACAATCTTAAGTTTGCTATGTAGCAGCAGCAGCATGTCAAATAATTTAGAAATGGAATTTATTCTTGGGATTATCATACCCTACTTATTTCATTAAATAAAAATGAGAAATTCAAATACCAAGATAAACAGTGATTTTAGGGTTTGTACCCCATAAAGTTCTTTTCAATCCATATTATATTCAAAGATAATGAATAGAAAAATAGAAAGAGGAAAATACACTGGATTTTTTTTACTTAAAATTCTAGATCTTGGTTACAAAATATATTAACTAGTTATATTATTGACATGATGGTGTAATATTTTCTGCTAATGATCTCAAAATAAATCACAGTGCTGAATTTATAGTTCAAACATTTTAATATAGCTCTTTTATGTATACATTTTCTTAAAGTGGGAAGGTTTATTCAACTTGTTCTATCTGAGTGTATTTAATCCCTTATAAATATATACAGACTCCCTAGGAACTGACTCTGAACCCAGCAGCGTCAACTCAAATTTTAGATCATGAAAGAGTTATGTTAGCAATTACGAGATGTATTCCTTGTGGGTGGTGCACAAACACAAACACAAAATGCATAATTTGAAAAGACCTCCTCCTTTTTTCTCTTTTTTTTTTTTTTGTGTGGGGGCAAGGAGGAATAAAAAGTCTAGGATTCTGTTGAGAATGGCAAAGAGACTGGATTATTTTACATAGTATTAGACCTATTGTTTCTGCATAGGTTATCATATTTTCTCCTAAAAAATCCATGTAAAAGAAGCTTTAAAATTACATTTGTCTGTTAACATTAAAGAGAAGAAATGGTTATAGTTATAGTAAAAGAAAATGTCTTTAAGATTCTAAGAAGTTCCTAAACTGAAAGAAATGTATCCATTGAGAGGCAGACATTATGCTATTACTCAAGGGATTTTACAGGAATGGAAAAGACATTGTTCTTTTTCTTAAGGAGTTTATAACCTAAAGAGAAATTAAGAAAAGGTGTGACTGTCACTGAAACCCTAAACTTTATTTTCCTATAGTGTTTTCCCCTTTATACTTTTCTGGACAGAGGAGCACTACATGAGTGTAAGAATTATTTTGAAAGTTCCTCTTTGAGGGAGAATTAGCATTAAGGAAAATATCAAAATATCGCTTCGGAGATGAGCAGTGAAGAACAGGACAAGGAAGAGTTCATGCCTAATTTTTAGCAATGGGGAAAGAGTAGGTTACTGAAAATATACAGGAAGGCAGGTTCACTCTATGAATCATAGAGGGTTAATATTTGTTTCAGTATCAAGTCTCTTTGTACACTTTCCCTGAGTAAGAAACATTATCTTCACCCCAGGAGTGAGTCTTGATTATCCAGTGTCAATATTCCTCCCGAAGTGACCATTTCCTCCATCTCCAGGGTGTTATTTAATTGTTCATTAGCTCCTTTAAGGGAGAGCAAACTGTAGACATTTAAGGGCTAATAAATTTTATGTGTGTCTATTAGTAAGTTTGTCTAGATATTGCCTTTTTCATAGATAAACTAAAATTGCAACAAAGAACTGAGGAGTAAAATATAATCTGTCATATTAATCTTTTTCTTATCTTATTTTGAAATGATCCATGGATTAATTTTAAAAAATTGAATTGGCTGGATGAAAGTAAAAGTTTTAAAAGCATATTTAGAAGTTAAAAAGTTGTATGACATAATAGAAGAAAAGAGTGGAAAATAGAAGAAAAGAGTATAAAACTCCTTGGGAAATATTTTAGAATCTTTTTTACCCTTTGTGACCATATTTTAGTATCAGTGTAAATACAAATAAGATCCTTTAAATTCTTTCTTCACCAATATGTATAACTTCATATTTTAACTTAACGCTCTATAATACTGATGTGGAAATGAATTTCAGTAAGGCTGGAATGGTATAAATAGGGAGTGTTTTGGAAATCCTAGAATCATTGAATGCTAGGATTACTGTTTTTCTACCTTCTATTTAATGTTGGATTCAGAAAAGAAAGTGGCACAGGGGTGTTCTTTTTTTCCTCTTCCATCTTTATTGAGATATAATTGACATATAACATTGTGTAAATTTAAGGTGTACATACACTTATATATATTACAGTATGATTACCACTAACATTAGCTAACACCTCCATCACATCACATATCACCATTTCTGTTTTATAGTGAGAACACTTAATATTTGTTCTTTTCACAATTTTCAAGTATACAGTAAATACTGTTAATTATAATCACAGTACTGTGCATTAAGCCCTCAGAACTTATTCATCTTCTAACTGCATGTTTGTATCCTTTGATCAGCATCTACCTTACCCCTCTCGCTTTCCCCTGCCCCACCCCGCCCTGGTAACCACCATTCTTCTCTTTATTCCTATGAGTTCACCATTTTTAGACTGCATATATAAGTGATATCACATAGTATCTGTCTTTCTCTGACTTGTTTCACTTAGCATCATGTCCTCAGGGTCCATCCATGTCACAAATGTCAGGATTCCCTTCTTTTTCATGGTTGTAATATTCCACTATATATGTAGATATCTCATATCTTCTTTATCCATTTTTCCATTGGGGGACACTTAGGTTTTTTCTCTATCTTGGCTATTGTAAATAATGCTACGATGGACATGGGAGTGCATCTGTTTTGATTTTATTTCCTTTGGATATATACTCAGAAGTGGGATTGTTGGTTGTTCTATTTTTAATTTTTTGAGGAATCTCCATACTGTTTTCCATAGTGGCTGTACTAATTTACATTTCTACCAACAGTGCACAAAGTTTGGCAAAGGGGTATTCTTGTCGGATGAACTCTTCTCCAATCTTGGATAAACTGTCTTCCAGGAATTTGTCTCATTTCCTGCCCTTGGCAGGACAATTGTAATGAAAATCTTAGGTCTCCTTTGCCTCTACCTTATGGGAATCTGAAACCTAGAACATCTCCTAAGTGGCCAGTTTTCTCCTTCTGCTCCTTCTAGACTGATCCCTCTAACTCTTCACTGTCAAAGGTAGCATCTAAGCATTTGTGTGGCTGTGAAGCAGTGGTATTGGGAAGGGAGTCATTGACATGCCAGTGAGGAGACTGTAAGAGTGTCAATAAGAGACTGTAAAACAAGAAATATAGTTTTTCAGAGTCCAAAGTCTAACTGCACTGTGCTCCAACCATAGCTCCATTGTGTTTCATCATGAAGTTTTTTCATGGTCTGAGAAACTGTTCAAGTGTTTAGTGGAATGTCCCTATATAATGTGAATGTGAGGCATGGAATAATTATGTACATCTGGACTGATTACTGTTACTGGGCTTTTGTAGTTTTGATGTTACAACACGAAGCATTATCATCTTCTATTTACCCATATTTTTATTTCCATTCTATAGAATGATGCCAGGATAATAGCAATTACAATGAAACTCACAAGGGATATTTTAATAATTAAAGTGAAAACATCCAAAGAAGTAATATAGATACAAAGCAAAGTGAGTAAATTAAGATGTATTTAATGAATAATTTAATACAGCAGATTCCATTGTCCTTGCAAAACAAAATTAATAAGATGCAATGAACTTCAATTTATTACTTTTAAGTGTTTTGTCTTGAAAATCACCAGAGTATTATCTTCAACAAAATATATAAAAATTAGGTAGCATTCTTTGTCCCTAGAGCTATGATTCTCCATTTTGCTTTAGAAATCACAGAATTATATTTCACTATAGAATTCAAATCATAGCCTAATTTTTAAAAGTAATGGTATTGAATAGGGAAGTTGTAATGCTATTTTGTGGGCAGAATTTTTTTTCCTGAGGCTATTCCCTATTGAAAAAAAGCTCCATTTGTGAAGTAGGTATTTTTTTTTCTGTTATGAATAGATGTCATTTCATGTGTACACAAGCACACTGTGTGCATGCATGTGTGTGTATGTGTATGTATGTAGCATATAGGTGTGTTCTGCTCACATATTCTCCACAACTTCAGTGTGCTGAATCACTTTGTCCTTGGAACCTAAATAATTTTTTTTTTTTTTTTTTGTGGTATGCGGGCCTCCCACTGCTGTGGCCTCTCCCGTTGTGGAGCACAGGCTCCGGACACGCAGGCTCAGTGGCCATGGCTCATGGCCCCAGCCGCTCCGTGGCATGTGGGATCTTCCCGGACCAGGGCACAAACCCACGTCCCCTGTATCGGCAGGCAGACTCTCAACCACTGCGCCACCAGGGAAGCCCCTAAATAATTTTTATTCAAACTCTTGTCTAAAAGGTGGAAGACCCAGCATCTGTAGGCATTTGGAGTGGAGACTCTCATCTTTGGCTGTGAGTGTTGCTTTTTCTGATGCAAGAGCTACGCCACCTGACTTGCCTCTGTGCAGAGCCTGCTGGGCATCTCTTCAATCCTTTCCTTCTGTAATATGTCCCCAACTCAAGCCTATAGGGTAGCCAGACTTTATTGAAGATTTTCAGGATATATTAGTTAGGATATAGATTCGGATATGTATAAGAGACACCCACATTAACAGTGTCCTAAATATCCTGAAAGTTCATTTCTCTTGCTCTGTAAAAATCTGGAGGCTGATGGCCTGAGTCTGGCATGTTGGCTCCACTTCAAAAGGTCATCCAGGGACCCAACTTCCTTCTGTCTCATGACTCCACCATCTATAACGTGTTAGCCTTGTTGTTGTAGTCCAGTATAACTTACTATTACATCCACACCCTGGGCATCAGGATAGAGGGAAAGTAGGAGGATAAAATACCTTCCTTCCCTTTCGAGTTATATCCCCAAAGTTAAGCATTTTACTTTCCCTCAAATTCTACTGGCTCGAACCTAGGCCCATGGCCATACCTAGCTGCAAGTAAAACTGGGAAATATTTCTTCTGGGTGACCATGTACTAAGTTTAAAACTATGAGTTCCATTTCATCCAGCAACAGCAGAATAGACATTTATCTCAAGCACATGCAGAACATTCGCCAGAATAGACTATATGTTAGGTCACAAGACAAGGCTTAACAAATTTAAGAAGGTTGAAATCACACCAATTTTCCAATCACAGTGGTATGAATCTAGAGCTTAACAACAGGAGAAAAACTGAAAAATTCACAAATGTGTAGAAATTATACTACATACTCCTGAAGAACAAATGGGTCAAAGAAGAAATCAAAAGGAAAATTAAAACTACCTTTAAACAAAAGAAAATGGAAACACAGCATACCAAAAATTATGGGATACAGCAAAAGCTTTTCAAACAGGGAAGCTTGTAGGGATAAATTTCTACATTAAAAAAAAGATCTCGGACTTCCCTGGTGGCTCAGTGATTAAGAATCCGCCTGCTGGAGGAGCTTCAAGATGGCAGAAGAGTTAGACGTGGAGATCACCTTTCTCCCCACAAATACATCAGAAATACATCTACATGTGGAACAACTCCTACAGAACACCTACTGAATGCTGGCAGAAGACCTCAGACCTCCCAAAAGGCAAGAAACTTCCCACGTACCTGGGTAGGGCAAAAGAAAAAAGAATAAACAGAGACAAAAGAATAGGGACGGGACCTGCACCAGTGGGAGGGAGCTGTGAAGGAGGAAATGTTTCCACACACTAGGAAGCCCCTTCACAGATGGAGACTGCGGTGGCAGAGGGGGGAAGCTTCAGAGACATGGAGGAGAGCGCAGCAACAGGGGTGCGGAGGGCAAAGGGGAGAGATTCCCACACAGAGGATCGGTGCCGACCAGCACTCACCAGCCAGAGGGCTTGTCTCCTCACCCGCCTATATGGGTGGGGGCTAGGAGCTGAAGCTCAGGCTTCGGAGGTTGGATCCCAGGGAGAGGACTGGGATTGGCTGTGTGAACACAGCCTGAAGGGGGCTAGTGCTCCACAGCTAGCCAGGAGGGAGTCCAGGGAAAAGTCTGGAGCTGCCTAAGAGGCTAGAGACTTCTTCTTTCCTCTTTGTTTCCTGATGCGCGAGGAGAGGGGATTAAGAGCGCTGCTTAAAGGAGCTCCAGAGACGGGTGCGAGCTGCTTCTATCAGTGCAGACCCCAGAGACGAGCATGAGATGCTAAGCCTGCTGCTGCAATCACCAAGAGCCTGCATGCAAGCACAGGTCACTATCCACACCTCCCCTCCTGGGACCCTGTGCAGCCCGCCACTGCCAGGGTCCCATGATCCAGGGACAACTTCCCCGGGAGAACACACGGCGTGCCTCAGGCTAGTGCAACGTATGCCGGCCTCTGCCGCCACAGGCTCGCCCCAAACTCCGTATGCCTCCCTCCCCCTGGCCTGAGTGAGCCAGAGCCCCCGAGTCAGCTGCTCCTTTAACACCGTCCTGTCTGAGTGAAGAACAGATGCCCTCAGGCGACCTACACGCAGAGGTGGGGCAAATCCAAAGCTGAACCCCAGGAGCTGAGTGAACAAAGAAGAGAAAGGGAAATCCCTCCCAGCAGCCTCAGGAGCAGCAGATTAAATCTCCACAATCAACTTGATGTACCCTGCATCTGTGGAATACCTGAATAGACAATGAATCATCCCAAAATTGAGGCGGTGGACTTTGGGAGAGACGATATATATATTTTCCCTTTTTCTCTTTTTGTGAGTGTGTATATGTGTACTTCTGTGTGTGATTTTGTCTGTGTAGCTTTGCTTTTACCATTTGTCCTAGAGTTCTGTCTGTCTGTTATTTTTTGTTTGTTTTGGTTTTTTTAGTATAGTTTTCAGCACTTGTTATCATTGGTGAATTTGTTTTTTGTTTTGTTGTTCTCTTCTCTCTTTCTTTTTTATTACTTAGAATTTATTTTTTAATAATTATTTTTCTGCTTTTTATTTTAATAACTTTTTAAAATCTCTCTCTTTCTTTCTTTCTTCCCTCCCTCCCTCCCTCCCTCCTTCCTTCCTTCCTTCCTTTCTTTCTTTCTTTCTTTCTTTCTTTCTTTTCTTTTCTTTTCTTTTCTTTCTTTTTCTTCCTTTTATTCTGACCTGTGTGGATGACAGGGTCTTGGTGCTACAGCCAGGGGTCAGGGCTGTGCCTCTGAGGTGGAATAGCCAAGTTCAGGACTTTGGTCCACAAGAGGCATCCCAGCTCCACATACTATCAAACAGTGAAAATCTCCCAGATATCTCCATCTCAACGCCAAGATCCAATTCCACTCAACGACCAGCAAGCTCTAGTGCTGGACATCCTATGCCAAACAACTAGCAAAACAGGAACACAACCCCACCCATTAGCAGAGAGGCTGCCTAAAATCATAATAACTCCACAGACACCCCAAAACACACCACCAGACATGGACTTGCCCACCAGAAAGACAAGATATAGCCTCATCCACCAGCACACAGGCACTAGTCTCCTCCACCAGGAAGCCTACACAACCCACTGAACCAACCGTAGCCACTGGGAGCAGACACCAAAAACAATGGCAACTACGAACCTGCAGTCTGTGAAAAGGAGACCCCAAACACGGTAAGTTAAGCAAAATGAGAAGACAGAGAAACACACACCAGATGAAGTAGCAAGGTAAAAACCCACCAGACCTAACAAATGAAGAGGAAATAGCCAGTCTACCTGAAAAAGAACTCAGAATAATGATAGTAAAGATGATCCAAAATCTTGGAAATAGAATGGAGAAAATACAAGAAACATTTTACAAGGACCTAGAAGAACTAAAGAGCAAACAAACAGTGATGAACAACACAATAAATGAAATTAAAAATTCTCTAGAAGGGATCAATAGCAGAATAACTGAGGCAGAAGAATGGATAAGTGACCTGGAAGATAAAATAGTGGAAATAACTACTGCAGAGCAGAATAAAGAAAAAAAATGAAAAGAATTGAGGACAGTCTCAGAGACCTCTGGGACAACATTAAACGCACCAACATTCAAATTATGGGGGTACCAGAAGAAGAAGAGAAAAAGAAAGGGACTGAGAAAATATTTGAAGAGATTATAGTTGAAAACTTCCCTAATATGGGAAAGGAAATAGTTAATCAAGTCCAGGAAGCACAGAGAGTCTCATACAGGATAAATCCAAGGAGAAAGACACCAAGACACATATGCATCAAACTATCCAAAATTAAATACAAAGAAAAAATATTAAAAGCTGAAAGGAAAAAACAACAAATAACATACAAGGGAATCCCCATAAGGTTAACAGCTGACCTTTCAGCAGAAACTCTCCAAACCAGAAGGGAGTGGCCGGACATATTTAAAGTGATGAAGGGGAAAAACCTACAACCAAGGTTACTCTACCCAGCAAGTATCTCATTCAGATTTGATGGATAAATTAAAATCTTTACAGACAAGCAAAGGCTAAGAGAATTCAGCACCACCAAACCAGCTTTACAACAAATGCTAAAGGATCTTCTCTAGGCAGGAAACACAAGAGAAGGAAAAGACCTACAAAAACAAACCCAAAACAATTAAGATGTTAAAAGGAACATACATATTGATAATTACCTTAAATGTAAATGGATTCAGTGCTTCAACCAAAAGACGTAGACTGGCTGAATGGATACAAAAATAAGACCCATATATATGCTGTCTACAAGAGACCCACTTCAGACCTAGGGACACGTACAAAGTGAGGAGTTGGAAAAGATCTCCCATGCAAATGGAAATCAAAAGAAAGCTGGAGTAGCAATTCTTGTACGAGACAAAATAGACTTTAAAAGAAAGACTATTACAAGAGACAAAGAAGGACACAACATAATGATCAAGGGATCGATCCAAAAAGAAGATATAACACTTGAAAATATTTATGCACCCAACGTAGGAGCACATCAATACATAAGGCCAATAGTAACAGCCATAAAAGGGGAAATCAACAGTAATACAATCATAGTAGGGGACTTTAACATCCTACTTTCACAAAAGGACAGATCATCCAAAATGAAAATAAATAAGGACACATAAGCTTTAAATGATACATTAAACAAGATGACTTAATTCATATTTATAGGACATTCCATCCGAAAACAACAGAATACACCTTCTTCACAAGTGCTCATAGAATATTCTCCAGGATAGATCGTATCTTGGGACACAAATCAAGCCTTGGTAAATTTAAGAAAATTAAAATCATATCAAGTATCTTTTCTGACCACAGTGCTATGAGACTAGATATCAATTACAGGAAAAAAAGCTGTAAAAAATACAAACATATAGAGCCGAAACAATACACTACTTAAGAACCAAGAGATCACTGAAGAAATCAAAGATTAATTTAAAAAATAACTAGAAACAAATGACAATGAAAACACGACGATGCAAAACCTATGGGTGGCAGCAAAAGCAGATCTAAGAGGGAAGTTTATAGCAATACAATCCTACATTAAGAAACAAGAAATATCTCAAATGAACAACCTAACATTACACCTAAAGCATTTAGAGAAAGAAGAACAAAAAACCCCCAGAGTTATTAGCAGAAGGAAAGAAATCATAAAGATCAGATCAGAAATAAAAAGAAAGGAAGGAAACTATAGCAAAGATCAATAAAACTAAAAGCTGGTTCTTTGAGAAGATAAATAAAATTGATAAACCATTAGCCAGACTCATCAAGAAAAAAAGGGAGTAGATGCAAACCAATAGAATTAGAAATGAAAAAGGAGGAGTAAGAACTGACACTACAGAAATACAAAAGATCATGAGAGATTACTACAAGCAACTATATGCCAATAAAATGCACAACCTCGAAGATATGGACAAATTCTTAGAAAAGCACAACCTGCCAAGACTGAACCAGGAAGAAATAGAAAAATATAAACAGACCAATCACAAGCACTGAAATTGAGACTGTGATTAAGAATCTTCCAGCAAACAAAAGCCCAGGACCAGATGGCTTCACAGGCAAATTCTATCAAACATTTAGAGAAGAGCTAACTCCTATCCTTCTCAAACTGTTCCAAAATGTAGCAGAGGGAGGAACACTCCCAAATTCATTCTACGAGGCCACCAACACCCTGATACCAAAACCAGACAAAGATGTCACAAAGCAAGAAAACTGCAGGCCAATATCACTGATGAACATAGATGCAAAAATCCTCAACAAAATACTAGCAAACAGAATCCAACAGCACATTAAAAAGATCATACACCATGATCAAGTGGGGTTTATCCCAGGAATGCAAGGAATCTTCAATATATGCAAATCAATCAATGTGATGCACCATATTAACAAATTGAAGGGGAAAAACCATATGATTATCTCAATAGATGCAGAGAAAGCTTTTGACAAAATTCAATACCCATTTATCATAAAAACCCTGCAGAAAGTAGGAATAGAGGGAACTTACCTCAACATAATAAAGGCCATATATGACAAGCCCACAGCCAACATCGTTCTCAATGGTGAAAAACTGAAACCATTCCACTAAGGTCAGGAACAAGACAAGGTTGCCCACTCTCACCACTCTTATTCAACATAGTTTTGGAAGTTTTAGCCACAGCAATCAGAGAGGAAATAGAAATAAAAGTAATCCGAATCGGAAAAGAAGAAGTAAAGCGGTCACTGTTTGCAGGTGACATGATACTATACATAAAGAATCCTAAAGATGCTACCAGAAAACTACTAGAGCTAATCAATGAATTTGGTAAAGGAGCAGGATACAAAATTAATGCACAGAAATCCCTGGCATTCCTATACACTAATGATGAAAAATCTGAAAGTGAAATTAAGAAAACACTTCCATTTACCATTGCAACAAAAAGAAAATACATAGGAATAAACCTACCTAAGGAGACAAAAGACGTGTATGCAGAAAATTATAAGACACTGATGAAAGAAATTAAAGATGATACAAATAGATGGAGAGATATACCATGTTCTTGGATTGGAAGAATCCACATGTGAAAATGACTCTACTACCCAAAGCAATTTACAGATTCAATGCAATCTCTATCAAACTACCATTGGCATTTTTCACAGAACTAGAACAAAAAAATTTCACAATATATATGGAAACACAAAGACCCCGAATAGCTAAAGCAATCTTGAGAAAGAACAATGGAGCTAGAGGAATCAGACTCCCTGACTTCAGACTATACTACAAAGCTACAGTAATCAAGACAGTATGGAAGTGGCACAAAAACAGAAATATAGATCAATAGAACAGGATAGAAAGCCCAGAGATAAACCCACGCACATATGGTCACCTTATCTTTGATAAAGGAGACAGGAATACACAGTGAAGAAAAGGCAGCCTCTTCAATAAATGGTGCTGGGAAAACTGGACGGCTACATGTAAAAGAATGAAATTAGAACACCTAACACCATACACAAAAATAAACTCAATCGGATTAAAGACCTAAATGTAAGACCAGGTACCTTAAACTCTTAGAGGACAACACAGGAAGAACACTCCATGACATAAATCACAGCAAGATCCTTTTTGACCCACCTCCTAGAGAAATGGAAATAAAAACAAAAATAAACAAATGGGACCTCATGAAACTTCAAAGCTTTTACGCAGCAAAGGAAACCATAAAGAAGATGGAAAGCCAACCCTCAGAATGGGAGAGAAGATTTGCAAATGAAGCAACTGACAAAGGATTAATCTCCAAAATTTACAAGCAGCTCATGCAGCTCCATATCAAAAAAACAACCCAATCCAAAAATGGGCAGAAGACCTAAATAGACATTTCCCCAAAAAAGATATACAGATTGCAAGCAAACACATGAAAGAATGCTCAACATCATTAATCATTAGAGAAATGCAAATCAGAACTACAATGAGATATCATTTCACAGTGGTCAGAATGGCCATCATCAAAAAAATCTACAAACAATGCTGGAGAGGGTGTGGAGAAAATGGAATCCTCCTGCACTGTTGGTGGGAATGTAAATTGATAAAGCCACTTTGGAGAACAATATGGAGGTTCCTTAAAAAATTTAAAAAAGAATTACCATACGACCCAGCAATCCCACTACTGGGCATATACCCTGGGAAAAAGCATAATTCAAAATGTGTCATGTACCACAATGTTCATTGCAGCTGTATTTGCCATAGCCAGGACATGAAAGCAACCTATGTGTCCATCAACACATGAATGGTTAAAGAAGACGTGGCACATATACATACAATGGAATATTACTCAGGCAGAAAAAGAAACGAAATTGAGTTATTTGTAGTGAGGTGGATAGACCTAAAGTCTGTCATACAGAGTGAAGTAAGTCAGAAAGAGAAAAACAAATACCGTATGCCAACACATATATATGGAATCTAAGAAAAAAATATGGTCATGAAAAACCTAGGGGCAAGATGGGAATAAAGATGCAGACCCACTAGAGAATGGACTTGAGGATATGGGGAGGGGGAAGGGTAAGCTGGGACAAAGTGAGAGAGTGGCATGGACATATATACACTACCAAATGTAAAATAGATAGATAGTGGGAAGCAGCTGCATAGCACAGGGAGATGAGCTCGGTGCTTTGTGACCACCTAGAGGGGTGGGATAGGGAGGGTTGGAGAGAGGGAGACACAAGAGGAAAGAGATATGGTGATATATGTATATGTATAACTGATTCACTTTGTTATAAAGCAGAAACTAACACACCATTGTCAAGCAATTGTACTCCAATAAAGACGCTAGAAAAAAAATGAATGAAAGTAATTTGCATCTCCTGAAAAAAAAAAATCCACCTGCCAACGCAGGGGACACAGGTTCAAGCCCTGGTCCAGGAAGATCCCACATGCCACGGAGCAACTAAGCCCTTGCACCACAACTACTGAAGCCTGCGTGCCTAGATCCTGTGCTCCGCAACAAGAGAAGCCACTGCAGTGAGAAGCCTGTGCTCCGCAACGAAGAGTAGCCCCTGCTTGCCACAACTAGAGAAAGCCTGTGCACAGCAACGAAGACCCAATGCATGCCAAATAAATAAATTAATTAATTTAAGAGGAAACCTTTAAAAAAAATTCTCAAATAGACAACCGAAGTTTACAAGGAATTAGAAACAGAAGAAAAAATGAAGACCAAAGTTATCAGAAAGAAGGTGATAACAAAGATCAGAGTGGAAATAAATGAAATAGAGAATAAAAATAATAGAAAAGATCAATAAAACTAAAAGTTGGTTTTTTGAACAGATAAATAAAATTGACAAATATTTAGTTAGACTTACTGAGAAAAAAGGAAAGAGGACTTGAATAAATAAAATTATAAATAAAAGAGGAGATGCCACAACTGATACCACAGAAATACAAAGGATTATGAGACTACTATGAACAATTATACACCAACAAATTGGACAACCTAGAAAAGATGGATAAATTCCTAGAAACCCACAACTGGCCATGATGGAATCATGAAGAAATAGAAAATCTGAACAGACCAATAATGCGTTAAGTATTGAATCAATAATCAAATCCCTCCCAAATAAGAAAATCCCAGGAGCAGATGGCTTCCCAAATAAATTCTATTAAACATTTAAAGGAGAATTAACAGTAATCCTTCTGAGACTGTTGTGTACTGTTAGTGGGGCTATAAGTTGGTGCAGCCACTATGGAAAACATTGTGGAGGTTCCTCAAAAAATTTAAAAAAGAACTACCATATGATCCAGCAATTCCACTTCTGGGTGTATGTCCAAAGAAAATGAAATAAGGATCATGAAGAGATCTCTCTTCCCTTGCCTCCCCAGTTTATTGTAGCGTTATTCACAATAGCCAAGATATGAAAACAACCTACGTATTTATGTATGGATAAATGGATAAAGCAGTGGTATATATACAATGGAATATTATTACATCATGGAAAAAAGGGAATCCTGTTTGTGACAACAGAGATGGACCTTGAGGGCATTATGCTAAGTGAAGTGAGTCAGACAGAAAATGACAAATTATGATCTCCCTTATATGTGGAGTCTGAAGATTCCAAAGTCATAGCAGCAATTATAGTAGTTGCCAGGGACTAGGGGATGGTAGAAATGGGGAAATGTTGGTCAAAGGGTAAAACCTTCCAGTTATAAGAGGAATGAGTTCGGGGGATATAGTATACAACTTGGTGACTATCGTTAACAGTACTGTTCTGTATACTTAAAAGTTGCTAAGAGGGCTTCCCTGGTGGCGCAGTGGTTGAGAGTCCGCCTGCCGATGCAGGGGACACGGGTTCGTGCCCCGGTCCGGGAAGATCCCACATGCCGCGGAGCAGCTGGGCCCGTGAGCCATGGCCACTGAGCCTGTGCGTCCGGAGCCTGTGCTCCGCAACAGGAGAGGCCACAACAGTGAGAGGCCTGCGTACCACAAAAAAAAAGAAAAAAAAAAGTTGCTAAGAGAGTAGATCTTAAATGCTCTTACCATAACACCAACAATAGCAAAATAGTAATTATGTGAGACGAAGGATGTGTTAATTGACCTTCTTGTGGTAAAGTGTTCACAGTATATGTGTATATAAAATCATCACACTGTACACCTTAAGCTTACATAAGGTTACGTGTCAATTATGTCTTAATAAAGCTGGAAAGGAATTCCCCACTCCCACCCCCCAAAAAGACCCCTAAGAGTTCTTTTTAATGTTGGGGTAAACAATTTGGGTAACAACTAGCAGTGCCCTTTATAGGTGCCGTATTTGGCACAAGCTTATATCACATCACAGAATAGCACACCAGATAAAGCAATGGGAAAATTAACATTAGTAATGCCTGGTATTGAAAATCGTTATGGTATGCCATCCAGCAGGGAATTTTCTCTGGTCTTCTATTCCAGCTTTACTGTCTGACTATATTTCAAGAACCTCTAACATCCCCCTTCTCTCCTCCTTAGGTCTAAGTCCTTATCTTCCAAGCTGCAAAGTTTTCTTTTTCAATATAATTGGGAGAACATTTATCTATCTTTTCACCCAATGCTAGAACATCAGCTTCAAACTCAACTGCTACAGAGACAAAATCAATAATCTAAATAAGTGAAGTGGGCCAGGTGTGAGGTAGAAGGAAGAAGGGACTGTGGCAGGTTAGAGGGTTTGTACCTCATCCAAGGGGAAAAGAGCTTACTCACCTCTGGGAATAGTGACATTTCAGAACACAGGCCAGGTGGCCACATTTCCTAGCTTTTACAGGGGAGCCGAAAGTTTAGATTCTTAAGTTAACTTTCATTAAGTGTTAGAAAGCAATTCACATTTTTTCAAAACAATATGATAGCAAACAAGGTACCTTTGTTGGCTGCCCCTGGGGCAGCTCTTTTGCTTGTCTAAAGTTGGCTTTAGAACACCCAGGAATTGCCCATGGGGACTCAGCTTCAAAACTTTTCAGTTTGGACATTCTGTTAATGGAGGCTTTTTTCTCTCTCACTGATTGTTGCCATCCACTTCCCAGAGATATGGTAACGCCCTGATTCTGCAGTGTACTTGATAGTTTCCTAAGAGCTTTTGTACATATTTGCGTATTAACCTGTAATAATAACTCCAGATATTTGGCAGAGCTAACATTATCTTTACTTTAAAGATGAGGAAACTGAGGTTCAGAAGGTTTAAATTCTTCTCCTCAATATTATAATAAAAATGGGGTGGAGATGAATTAAGGATTCCTATCTTCTGATACTTTGCTCAGGGCACTTCCTATTCACTTCAGTCTTTTGAGAACTGTTTAAATATATAATGGTGAAATCTCAGCGCTTAAGCCCTCAAGAAGTAGTTGAAAATCATTAAAAACTAATTTCAGTTTCTTGAGAAGTAAACGTTATTGTGCTGTTTTACAAAAAGAAGAAAGAGATTCAGGCTCAATCACCGTGGGAATGTTGTCAGTTCTAAATTGTATTTCTTGTCTTTGTATTTCCCAGTTTGATACTCCACTGACTAGAATTTCATGTTCATTGTTATTCTCTGCTGTGATTCTAGATGTAGCATCTTTCTTGACATGAGAAATCATTTTAAGCACATAGTGAGTGACTAGTGCATAGTAGCAATTGTCAATGAACCAGAGAAGAAAAATTAGAAATCTTCACATGTGATAATTATGAGAGGAATGCATGATCTACAACAAGTAATGTGAATATTCATAAGAATTTTAAAATAAAATGAATGACTGCATATGGTAAAAAGCAAACAAACAAAAACCAAGGGATGTGGAAGAGATGTCTTAGTCTGTGTTTACCTTGTCGGTTGGTTCTGAGATAAGGGCCTCTGGGAAGGTAGTTTATTTGGGAGGTGATTGTGCAGAGAAGAGAGAGAGTGGGAAAAATTAAAAAGGAAAGAAGAAAAGTTATTGCTAAGGTGTGTTACTGAGTTTGTCCCAACCATGGGCAACTGCAGCTCGATCACACAAAGATCTTAGGAGTGTGTAGAATGCTTCTCAGGATGATCTGCCCAAGGATGGACTGGAGAAGCATTTGACCATTGAATTCCAAACTCTGCAGGGTGCACATTGATGCATGGGAGGGCTTTCCAGTGGTATGGCATTCTGCAGCAGCATCATAAGATGCCCTGGAGTATAGAGAGAAAGCCATTGGAGGTGGTGTGCACTTGGTTAAGGAACCATCAGTGTGAAATGAGTTGAGGTCTGTACAAAATGATCACTATGGCCATGGCTGGAAACAAAGGTAAGGCCAAGAATGTGTTAGGCTATGCAGAAGAGGGGTCTGATGCAGTAGCTTAAAAATAAGAGCAACAGTGTCCCATTTGTCTATTTTGGTCTTCAAAACTCTTTCTTAGTTTGGCACCTTTATGCACTATTTCCACTCCTTACTCTAAGTTGTTATTATTTTCAGTTATTTTATTGATTATGCTGTAATTTTAAATAATATACTCAAAAGCATGGTTTCTTATTTTATTACATTTCAACAGTTTATTTTGACTTCTTAGTAAGTTGAGATTTTTTTTTCTCTACTATTGCCTTCATCTATCTCATCCAATTTGCCTCTAGCAGTTGACAGCTATACCTTTTATTTTTTATAGTATCAAGGATGATGGCCTTTAAATTCTGTGTCTTAAGTTGTCTATGCTTTCTCTATAGTTTGATTCTGAAAGTTGATAATAAATGGCATTTAACTATTTTCTATATAAATGTTATTCTACGAAATACTGAATGATATGCTAGGATTATATTTTTCTCAATTGATCCAAAATCATGACCCTTGTACAACTTGAAAAATATTGTTTCTAGCCTTACGGTGCAAATGAGTTACCTTTCTTACACACCATGAGAACCTGAAAATCATGCCATGTATTCTTCACTATATGTGTGTGTGTTTGCACATGCTCCCAGGTGGATTTCCCTGAAGTTTCTAATTGCCTTTCATTTCTTCTTGTTGAACGAAAAATAATACCTATTCACCATATCACTTCTAGTCTCTTACTCATTCTATCTACAGAATAGTGTTTATCCCAAGAGTTTTCTTTTTTTTTTTTTTGCGGTATGTGGGCCTCTCACTGTTGTGGCCTCTTCCGTTGCGGAGCACAGGCTCCGGATGTGCAGGCTCAGCGGCCATGGCTCACGGGCCCAGCCACTCCGCGGCATGTGGGATTTTCCCGGACCGGGGCACGAACCTGTGTCCCCTGCATCGGCAGGTGGACTCTCAACCACTGTGCCACCAGAGAAGCCCCAAGAATTTTCTTTTTGAAGATTTTTTTTGGTGCTATTTTCTTGATATAATTTTGACCAGTTGTGTTTTGTACTTTTATTCCACTTTGAAGATTGTGAGATTATATTCACTGCACTTCTACATAAGTTCTAGCATTTCTTGGATCTCACATTTTCTCTTTCTTGATTTTGACCAAGTTTGCTTGTTTCAATATGTTTTCAGGTAACTCAGAAACAGTCTCGGCAAGAATACTTTCGAGTCTAAAAATCCAAAAATCTAAAAATACCTTTGCAATCATAATTGATTGATAGTATAACTGGTCTGGAAATCTAGTTCAAAATAATTTTCCTCGGTTCTTTGAAAGTACTGACCCATTTCTTTACCCTTGAATTTCTGGGTAATTCATGGCCTAAGAGCCACTTTTCATAATAAGGTAATTGTTCATGAAACTATTTTTTGATTTTTGCTTGAAAACTTACTTTTATATGAGCTAGAATCCATCATGGCCTGCATCCTATGTTCTCCTGATTTAAATCCTATCTTACAAATGACACAGAGCCAAGGGAATTTCTGGACTTGGTTGGTGCTGTGAAGCTGTCGTAGTCCTTATGTCAGGATATTTGATGCTTACTGTTGGAATGGCTTTGTCAGTTGAAGACTGGTTAACTTTTACCATTGAATTAGTTTTTTTTGGGGGGCGGGATACTTTCACTCAACATATGAATACTTTCACTCAACAGTGCTACATTGGAGAAGGCAAGCACGGCATTATGCTGTGAATGTGCAGAATGAACCTCCAACATAGCCCAGGCTGCAGGAGCCAGAACCAGTGGCTATCCATTATTATGTGGCTAGCCAGGCCTCAAATGTATCATAATTTTATTTATTCTTCTCAAACCTGGAACAAATTTTCGTTTTTAATCTAAAAGCAAAAGGTGTGTGTCTGTCTTCATTGAAACTGCTTGGTACTCAGAAGGCCCCTTTCGTCTAACATTTATGACTTCCAAGGGTTCTGGGACATTTTCTTTCTTTTTTTTCATAAAAATAAGAGCCAACACTCACACGGAAAGTCTTCGCTTTCTCTAGTTGATTTAGTCCACCTGTTCAGAGAGGATTTCTCTGATATATTTGCTTAGACTGACAATTACCACCATGGTTGCTGTTGCCCTGTATATGGGGAGGAAAGGAAAATGGTGTAGGCTCTTCCTTTTTAGCCTACCTCTCCTAATACCTGCGTCTGAGCTTGGGGACCCTAGGGAAAAGCAAGGGGACTACATGCTACTCTTATTGCAGCCTCCAACCTAGCCACGTTCCTAACTCCCTTCGCTCTCTTCTCAGCAGTTAACATGCTTTTTCTCAATTTCTATCTTCCAGAAATTTTTTGAACCCTCTAGAATGTTATGGTCTACTTCCCCAAGCTAATCTACACTTGCTTGGTTTACTTCCCTCTTATATTCCTTTGAGGTTATTTTTATGGCCTCTCCTGAGGAAGCTTCAGTGATGTCTATTTTTATTTCTGTCTAAACTTTTTAATACAAAGCTAATCCCTTTTTTCCCTGTACTTAACTTTATCCTGGAAAACACTGATTTCACAGGAGTTTTCACCATAGTCTTGATAATAGATATATTGGTATTCATTCCTGAGATGTGATGCTTATGAAAATAACCAGTACCTAATTGTTCCTTTTTTTTCATGCAAATAGTAGCAAAATACTTTTCATACCTCCTTCAAAAGATTTGATATCCTTTTAGTGCATGGGAAAATTTTTGATTTATGAGCTCAGTGTACAAGGAGAGAAAAATGTAAAATTAAATGGTAATGTTTTACAAAAGTTATTGTTATGTGCTAAGCCTGTTTTTCTGTCAGCTGGGAGTCTTGTGTAGATAATAAATCCCCATCAGTGATTTAGCATGTATAAAACACATCAGTCCTTTTTATTATATGTTTTGAGTCTTGACATTTATGATAATTTCCCACATCTACTTAAAACTCTTTCTCTTATGATTGCATTATTAAAGTGGATAATATTTTAATATTCTTTTTAAAATAATAAAAAATATTATTATTTTTTATTATTAGTGGATATTTTTTGCCCTTGTTGGCTTATCTCATTAGCATGCTTTTGTCATATATCTTCACGGTAATCACCATTTAGGAGTATGCAGGCAACATTAAATGGATTTCCTAGTTTTAAAAGGTGTGACGATAAAGGCAGTAGCTTTCACCCCTCCCATCTCTAATCCTTATCCCCTTGAAAGACTACAAAAGACATTTTGATTTCTTGTCCCTTGGGTCAACTGAATAATGGCAAGGATAATATGCCTCCCTACCGTGTGTCCATAGTTGGTCCTAGAAGGAAGAAGAAATGATGGGAACACATTTTTACAGGATCCTCACTTTCAGTGCCTCTGTTTGTTGTCCATCAAACTGTGTCCTGATTTCTGGACTTAAGAAAGCACAGTATCCTAAGTGATATTTGTACTTAAGAGGAAAATCTCATGTTTTACCATCCTCTCTTAGGATGACAGTTTAATGTGAAAGAATAATTTAAGAAGGAATCATTTTTGAGTTTCTAATTATTAAGTAAAATGATAAGGTAGACTCCTATTTGGTTAGTGTCCAAGTAATTAAAATGGCTCCCTCCTTCTCTATTCGTAAACTCATATGAAGCAGCAGCAAATGCTCTTGCTATCATTAAAGGTGAACACGAATCACCGGAAGATGTTGACGTGCCTTCTGAATTGTCAAAAAAACCTGCTAATGAATACCTATGTGATTTTACCATTGTATTTGTACTGTGCAGCACTACATTAGTTGCTGTCCATTATCAATTTTCAGTATGCTCGGCATTTATCAGTTCACCCAAATGTTATGAATCAGAACGAAATTTTAATGCATCTTCTTTGTTTCCTCTGTACAGTGTTTTTGTTGTTAGTGGTTTCTGTTGTTGTTCCATTGGAAATCTTGGATTAGTTTTAAGTAACACAAATTATAGGGAATAATTTCATCATGTTACATAGATTTGAACTATAATTCTATTAGAGTATTTGAAGAATTAGATTTAAAAATAATGATCTGTATGTTACATAAGGATGAGAATAACTCCAATTTAAGATATTAGCCTTGTTGGTTTGATAATATTTAATAATTATGTTCATCATGATATTTCTCATTCTTGCAAAAGTCCACAGCATATGTAAAACTTTCTAATTTACTAGTCTTAAAAGCAAGCTGGGAAAAGTGAAAGAGGCAGACTAAGTAGTCATTGAAAACATTTCTCTTGAAGGCCTATTCTGTTCTAGGCACTCTGTTAGGTACAGGAAATATAATGGCAAAAACCGTATCTTGCTTCCAAAAACTTACAGTTCAGTGGAGCAGACAAATGAAATAAAAGTAGGAAAATAAATAAGAATAATCACAAAATTGTAAATGAAATAAAGAAAACAAACAAGGGTTAATAGTTACTAAAGTAGTGATGGTGCAAACTGATTTAAATAGAGTGGTCTGGGAAAAGCTGTCTAAAGAAATGAGATTTAAGCTGAGAAATGAAGACTGAGAAGGAGTTAGCCATGCCAGAGGCATACGCAAAGGCTGGGAGGCAGGGCTGAGTTTGAAATTTTAGTGGACTTATCAGAAGATGTTTTGGCCAGTACCCATGAGCAAATGAGAGGGGGGCATAACACCATAACAGAGGGCAGGGAATTCATGAAGAAGCTGAATACACAATGGCCAGATCATAGTTAAAAATAAAACTTTGACCTCACAACCTGCAGCAATCTGCCCAGAAAACCAAACCCTTATCTATAATAAACAATCCAGGAAGCCAGCCTGGTATAAATCAGACTTGCAGGAAGCCAGATTGCTATCTCTAGTGACAGTCCAGAAGCTAAATGATAACTCCTGAAATAATCAGCCCCAAATGGCCAGGACTTGATTAATAACTGACAGCTTTTTTTTTTTTAAATTCCCTGTTCCAATCAAGCGCCAACCAGAGAAAGCCAAATATGCACCCCTAACCAATTGCATAGGATGCTTCTCTTTTAGTAAGACTGCCTGTAGCTTTCCCATGCTCACAGCCTTCAACAAGATGTCGAAGCCTTCCCTTGTTCTGCTATGAAACTTTCCCACTCCTCTGCCCGTTTGAGTCTCTGCCAAAATGCAAGTGACGGTGCCTGACTCCCTTGCTAGAGCGGGCTCGGAATAAATCGCCTTATTTGTCTCATTTGGCTGGTCTTTGTTTATTTCCACACTTAGAGGTGAGAGTAAGGAGTGGAAAGTTTGTTCTAAGTGCAGTGGGAAGCCCTGGAAAGACTGTAAGCAGGAGAGTGACATGATCTGAATGACATCTTGATAGCATTTGTGCAGATATGTTCAGAACAGATTGTATTGGGGCAGGAGAAGGAATGGAGGTGATTGTACCGGTTTGGGTAAGAGGGGATGTGGTGAAGACTGATGGTAGCAGTAGAAATGGAGAAAATTGCATGGGTATGAAATAGGTATATTTGAGGGAAAATCATCTTTTTATGGGAATAGAAGGTAAACCTTCTCTAGAGGTCTAACTGTGTTCAAGACTATCTACTTAAGCTAGTTACAGTTAGAAAGTACAGGGGAGTTAGCATGCATGAATCATGTGGCATCTAAAATAATCCTGTATCAACTCATGAGTGGAATTTTAGGAAGCTCAGATTTCCAGGTTTAATCAGATTTTTACTCTCCATCCGTGTTCCTTGTTGTGGTTCCAGGCTTGACTCCACTTCTATTTCTGACCTTGTCTCTAGTCCTGTTGTGCTTCTAAACCCTGGTTAGTCCATGTAATCTAGAGCTCTCCATGGAAGGCGTCTTAATTTAGTACTTGAACACAGAAACCTGTCCACTAGACCCTCTTCTGTGGAGCCGTTAATACAGGCCTCTGTTTGAAAGTGGTCTTGATAAATAAGGAAGCACTAATGAAGAGCTAAACTCTCAAGCCTGCAGGGAGTTAAAAGAAAAAAATCTGCCTTGAAACCTGAAAGCCAGAAATGTTTATTTGCCCAATTGATGCGGGAAGGAAGATTCAGAATGGGAATGAGAGTGTAAAGAAGCAACAGGAAATGGCCAGGGAAATATCAGATAATATTTTATAGGTTAAAGAATTCATTCAACAAGTATTGTGTTAATCCTGTGTCAAGCACTGATCTTGGCATCATGGTGGTAAATAAGATAGGCTAAATTCCTAATCTTATGGCATGTACATACTAATAAATATATAAGCAACAAAAACAAGTTAGATATGAGATAATTTAAGATGACGCAGAGTAACTGTTCTGGAGTAAGATACTGGGGAGAAATTAAGTAGGGTGGGCAGGAAAGACCTAGCTGAGAAGGAACTAGCTAATAAGGTGAATATAGTTTATCCATGACATAGAATAAACTCAGTTACTGAAAAGACATTTATAGAACACTAAAAGCGGTTTAACATCATTATTCTTCAGTGAAATGCAAATCAAAACTATAATGAGATACCATTTCACATGCAAAAGAATGGATAAAACAAAAAATACTGAAAATACCTAATGTTGGTGAGGACCTGAGAATAAGTGGAACTATCACACTCTGTTGGTGGGGATGTAAAATGATATAACCACTTTGAAAAACTGGCAGATTCCTATAAAGGTAAATATATTTCTACTCAGTGACCCAGAAATGAAAACATATGTCCACAATATGCCTTGTGCAAGAATGTTCATATAGCAACCTTAAAAACTGGTAACTGTCACATGTTCATCAACAGAAGAAAGTATAAATTAACTGTAGTATATCCATACAATGGAATACTACTCATTAATGAAAAGGAACAAACTACCATATCCAACACCATGGATGACTCTAAAAAACATTAGGTTGAACTAAAGAAGGCAGACGCAAAAGAATACATGCTGTATGATTCCGTTTATACGAAATCCAAGTCCAGGCAGGAGCATTCTACGGTAATAAAAATCAGCAAGTCGATACCTCTGAGGTGGTTCTGGTGATAATTGATTAGAAAGAGGGATGAGGGAAATTTCTGGGAGCAATGATGGTTATGTTTTGTATTTTGATTTCAGCTTTTGGTATATTGGTGTATAAAAATGGCAAAAGTCATTGAGCTGTGCAGTTTTATTGTATATGAAAGTCTATTATAATAATAGGACATTATATAATAATAGGACATTATAAACTGAAAGTAGATTTGGAAAAGAAAAGATGATTTTTATATGGGAAAATGCTTGCTATATACTGTCAGATAAGAGAGCTACAAATTTGAATATACAGTATGACCTATCCTAGTCCATGTAAAATGGATGGAAAGGACAGGACTAGAGGAAATGTGCTGTGATGTTAATTGTGGTTAACATTGTTGCTGGTAGGATTATGGATGATTTTTAGTAAACATGATTATTTTAGGTAGCTGATCAGTTAATTTAAAGCAGAGAATCAAAAGAAAAATACATACCCTAAATATTATATGTTATTTAAACTTTCAACCAGTAAATGTTTATTTATTTATTTCCTGGATTTTTCTTGAAAGGTACAGACTTTTTTTTTTTAAGTTCTGCTAATTGGAGTTCCTTTTTTTTTTTTCCTTATAAAATCTATTTTGTTTTGACTTCTTTAATAAGGATTTAAGAGGTTTGGAAACAATCTGAATGCAGATTATTATGATTAAAATGTTATTATATCCACACCTAATTCAACAGCAAATTTTAATTACTTATCTTTATCAAATCTTTCCAAAGAATTCAAATTATTTTTACAGACTCAGTACCTCTCCTTTCATACTCATATTTTCTTGGTTTTTGTGACGTTTAATTACACTCCATAAACACATTAATAGGTACAACTCTCATAAACAAGTTTGTGAATAAATAACCTTATTCTGGTGAGCATACAATCAACCAGTGAGAGGAGACATTGCAAATATGTCAGAGAAAGACTCGCCAGCCACAGGCAAACTCAGTGTCCCCTGGGCTTCCATCAGAATACTTTACAGAGAAAATGGAGAGTGTTGATTAATCTAGCAAGTCTGTTAAGGGGATATCAGTTAAGAAAACTTATTCTATTCCAATTTCCTGCAATGATCATATAATTTTCTAATCAGGAAAAGCAGGCATTTACCTTATTTAAAGCTAATATTATTAGCAACGAAGTTAATAATACAAGTAAAAACCATTAAAAAATGATTATTTGAATGAAGTTTGTAAATTTTGAAACTTTGTGAGATCACTGCATGTTCTTAGGACTCACTTGACATATGTTTGCCTCTGAATTTTGGGAAAGAGAGACACATAAAGAAGAATGTTTGTAAATTCTTTAGAACCTGAGTTGAGATTCTTAAGGGACAGGATGTTGGGGACCTACAGTAAAGACAGCTTTGAGATGATGCCTTTTAGGAAATATGAAAACATATCCTTAGCCCAGGGATAGTGTGTGAACATATACCTGGCTTGGACCACAGCAGAAGGACGTGCTAGGAAATGAGTAATAATCCATGGTAGAAAGTGGATGGGCTTTGGGACCCGCCAGCTGGGGCTCGGCCTCCAGCTCTTCTACTTTGCTTTGTCATGGACTTTGAGAACTTCACTTTATGAGCCTAAATCCTGACCTGTAAATTTCAAGTATAATTATCCAACTTAGAGTTGCTGTTGTAAGGCTAAAATGAGATAATTTATCTAAAGGTTTAGAAAAGTGTTCAATGCGCTGGAAGTGTTTAAAAAAGAAAACATTCTCATCCCCAAATCCTACTCCATCCTAAATGTCCCTCAAAAGTGTTGAAGCAAATGGGTGGCCTTAAGTATTTTATTTGCATCTCTTACGTGAGGCTATCCTCCATGTATCCCTGAGATAATACAGGTGAATTTTCTCATTGCTTTAACTTCTGAAAACAGGAATTTTTGAGGCGGTGAGAGAAACCAGACAGCGTGCACATCTGTTTCCTTTCTCTCCTCTTGTTTACTGATCAGCTCAGTGTGCTACTGAGGTTTCTGCCTCCCCCAAGCCCTAAAACTCTCCATCGCCCAAGTAGCGTTTAATGGCTTCCTATTACTAGCTCCTGTGGACACTTTTAGTGCTTATCTTATTTTCCTCTAAGGACATTTGAGACTTTTGATTACCCTTATCTTCTTGACACTTTCTGTTCTTTGGCTTCCATAACAACTCTTCTGCTTTACTTCCTGCTCTCTCAGTGGCTAAATTTTAACCTCCATTTATTGACAGTGCTTTCTTGACCCATTTCATTAATACTGTTATTTGCCAAGCTTGTTTTCTAACTCTGACATGTTCTTTTCCTGAATGAGCTTACCTGTTCCCATGGCTTTAGCAACCACATGATTTCTGATAGCACCCAAAGCTTGGTGTGAACTAGAGATTAACTTTAGGATTTAAGATCCTTATCTCTTCCTGCCTACTGAAATTCATAACATAGATGTTTCATTAAATAAATTAAAACTCATTTCTCAGCTCCATCTCTATCGACCCACTTTATGAAAATAGTACTTCTTCTTGTATTATTTTGTGGAATGACAAATCAACAAATGACTATCCAAGACAAAAATCACAGAGTCCTTAACAAATGATCAAAAGATGAAACTGATTTACTTCTTTTTTATCTACCTTCGTTCACTCTTTCAGGTGTCACCTCAATATAACTCAGGAGTATATTCTGATTAGCATAAACCAATCACTTCCTCATCCCCAAATCTACACCTCTTCATTTTTATTTATTTATTTATTTTATTTTTTATTTTTTTGCGGTACGCGGGCCTCTCACTGTTGTGGCCTCTCCCGTTGCGGAGCACAGGCCTCGGACGCGCAGGCTCAGCGGCCATGGCTCACAGGCCCAGCCGCTCCGCGGCATGTGGGATCTTCCCGGACCGGGGCACGAACCCGTGTCCCCTGCATCGGCAGGCGGACTCTCAACCACTGTGCCACCAGGGAAGCCGCTACACCTCTTCATTTTAATTTCCTATTTGAGTAAGAGCATTCTAGGACTCTAAGCCTTCCTGTTAAACACACTGGTATTTTTTTTCTATAGTAGAATTAACAGGATTCGTTTTTCAAGGAACTTAGTACTGTTATTTGTGTTTACCCTGTGATTTTCTCTATGAGAGTTTACTATAAATTTTAATGCTATAGTTGGTCTCTAAATGCTATCCTGTCTACATTTCAAGTTGATAGTTGTTTGTTGTATAGATAAGTCTTATAATTGTGTAGCTAAACCCAGCAATGTTCTTAAAGGTCCTCTATTGATAAAAATAATTTCTAAAATAATAATAATAATAATTTCTAATTGTGATGGAACGCTTGTGAATTCTGGTAGAGTTACAGTATGATGAGTTTGTCTGCAGAGTATGAATTCATATACATACATGAGTTCATATACATGTTACTTTGGTAGTTTAGAGCCTACTTGGCCAAATCATACTTTATTTGGTTAGAACAAGAACTAGTTTGCAAAACAAACACGGCTATGTCAAAGACTATGAATATACGTGAGGGGTTCTTCTTTAGAATAAAGAGCTTGGCAACTAGCTCTGTGTTATCCAAATACAATTCAAGCTAACTAAAAGTTCTCTAGGCTTGAATGGTGTGACCAAAGGCTGAATCAGAGACAGGAAAGTATTTAAATTGTTGAAATGAAGGCTCATATTACAGACAAAAGATGAAAATATGAAAATAATCTTTGTCTTCCATTTTAATTGTTTTTGACATGGGAAGCAAAGTCTGTCTGTATCTCGTTGTTAACCATTCAGGATTTAAAGAGAGCCTTAGAAAAATAAGAGAAAAATTAAGCATTTATTTCTGGAAAAATTAAAATATAACTTCTTTCTCAGGTTACTCACTTGCTTTTCATATGACAAAAATGGTATTGTTTTGAAGATTATTTTTAACCAATATTAAAAATATCTCAACAAAGAATGCTACATCTGATTTTCCATTTTAAAGAGGATGTCAGTGTTAGCTGTTTAGAAAAAAAGGTGTAATTATCTTCAAGCATCAGGGTGGCGCTTCAATGTTTTTGCTTTGTTCATCGTCAGATAACCTGTCCTGAGTCCACACATAGGTTAATTATGTGGCACATTTCACCCATGTTATATGCACAGTTATTTAAAGGGGATGATATTCATCATTACAATGCATTTCTCTGTTGACTTTGTTATTGAAACTAGACTTGGGCCAGTTCAGTTAAAGTCCAGTGCCTGAGATCACCAAAGGGATAACAATGGTTGACTTAAACATGAAAAATATTTTACCTATGGAATAACAAAAATAATACAAATTGAAATAATATAGCCTTCCTCCCATCAAATTATTAAGATGCAAAATTCAACATTTGGTAGGATTTAAATAAATGGACATATTCCATGTTCCAGGTGGAAGCACACATTAGTACAATATTTTTGAAGAAATGTCATAAATACCAAAAGCCTTAAAATTATTCTAGTCTTTTAACCCAGAAACCCCACTTCTAGAATTTAGCCTAAGGTAATAACCAGAAATATGAAAAAAATCATGCATTAGAACATAAGGTAATATTATTTATAATTAAAAAAATTTGGAAATGATCTAAAGTTTGAATAATAGAGCTGATCAAGTTATGAAACATCTATAAAAGCAAATAATATTATGTATTATATAATAAGGTATAGTAAATAAAACTGTGAGTGTTTTTGATTACTTTCTAATTTTTTCTAGGGCTCTGATTGGTTTTTAAGGTTGAATAAATGGTCATCAGACATATTATGCATTCTTATATTTGATCATTGATTAGTTTTGGGTTAAAAAATGTATGCATTTTTGCCGATGTTCATCTACTTGCCCTGTCAACAATGTTCTCTCAGTCAAAATATAAGTCAGCATTTCCTAAATGTGCTCCTATGAATACTGTGAGGGAAGAAGAGATCTTCCTCTACCCTTCTAAGTTCTTCTGGCTGACCTGAGAATTAAACTGACGGAAGATGGATTAACAGGCGACAATCAAACCAAAGTTTAATAACATGTGTACATGGGAGAGACCCAGGAATACTGAGTAAATCCTCAAAATGGCTGCAGCCCTCACCTTAAATATCATCTTCAGCTAAAGACAAAAGAGAATATCGGTGGGAGTGGTTTAGGACTGCAAAGGGGAGGATGGCAATTCACAAGGACACTGTAAAGCAAATGCTTGGTAAATGAATGTTTGCTGGGCCATGCAGAGACAGTGGGTCACAGAGTAGACTGTGATCTCTCCCCCATCACACCCATATTCTTTGCAGATATATCTGGTGATAGTGCTATTCTAGGAACAGGCCCTTTATTTAAATTCTTTTAGGCAGTCAGGAGGAAGGTTTTTTTGTGAGTCTTTTGGGCTTTGACTATTTTCATCTTGAAATTATCCACATGCCAAAGAGACACATTTTGGGGTGGCAAATTTTGCTCCCCACAATATACTGTAGTAAGTGTTGCAAAAGGTGACTCCGACAACAAGTTATATATGCAGAGATAATATAAGTTTCTATTTTATGTATTGGTTGTCAGTTTTCCCCATCAGTCTCCTCCTGCTGATGAGCAGGAAAATAAATATAACAATGTTGTATCTGTTATTAACCTTAAATGTAACTATTTAACCAGTCCCTTTGGTCATTTTCGTCTCTTTAAAAAATGCTCAGTGTCTCAGACTTCTCTGACTTTTGTTCTCCCCAAACTGTTCTGCCAGATGACCCCATGGGGGACGGAGAATTCAAGCCATATTATGGAAGGACAGCAGCCTGAGATTGCCGGACTCCTGATTCCTCAGCACCCTTTGCGTACTGAGGCTCATTAACCAGTGTTGGAGAGGAAAATTTATTTCTCCTTCCCTTCTAGGTTCTTTGGCTGGTGTAATAATTAAATTGATATAAGACAGATTAAGAAGAGAAAAAAACCAAGAGTTTAATAACATATATACCTCCTGTATACATGGAAGATACACAGGAAAACTGAATACTCTTTGAAATGGTAGAAGCAATCACTTTAAGTACTATCTTCAGCTAAAGACAAATGAAGTTGTAGGAGGTGGGGAGTCATTTATGGGCTGTTACCAGGAAAAGCACAGTAAATAAGGGTAAAGTTGTCATACAGATTCAAGTCCTAGCCTCATCCATTGACGAGAGTTTCTAGAGATTTAGATACCCTCCTCTTTCTGCTACTGTGAGGGAGACACCCTTGCCTTACTAATGGAGATTTCTCTTATACGTGTAAGTGTCTCTTACAAAAAGTTATCTTGTACTCAGTTTTCAGAGCTCCTCCTGTATCTGCAGTTTCTTAAAACTAATCAGCCTAAAATGATCCTTTGCCAAAGAGACATATCTTTGGCTGGCAGATTCTGTTCCCCTACCCCAGCAAAGCCAAGATTCATGGAGACTGAAACTAAATTTTTGTGAGTCATTGAATGCAATAGAGAGATGTGACTTGTATCATCTACCACAGCAAAGTACCACAGACTGGGTGACTTAAAATTTATTTTTCTCATGCTAGAGCTCCAATATCAAGGTGTCAGCAGGGTTGGTTTCTTCTGAGGTCTCTCTCCTTGGCTTGCAGATGGCTGTCTTCATTCAGTGTGTTCATATGGTCTTCCCTCTGTGTGTATCTGTGTCCTAATCTCCTCTTCTGATAAGGAAAACAGTCACTTGGATTAGGGCCCACCCATATGACCTCATTTTACTTTAATTACTTCTTTATAGACTCTATCTCCAAATATAATTATATTCTGAGGTACTGGGTGTTAGAACTTCAATATATGAATTTGTGGGGGGGACAAAATTCAGCCCATAGCAGTCATGGTTCTGTGTATTCTGGAAATGGGATGCAGAGTACACATTTATCAATGGTTCAGAGCATGTTTAGCATCAGGTAAGAGTACATCCTAAATTTACAAGGTACTGTCTTCTAGCCTCTGAGTAATGTTGTATACGGAAGGATCAGTAAATCTCATGAGAATCTGCTGATTATTTTTTCCAATATAAAATGGGTACATGGCTCCTTATTCAAAAGAAAATGGCTTCTGAAATACCATTTAGTAAGTTCATGAATGCTGCCGTTATTCACAGTACAGAACAAGCAACACTCCCAACAGGGAAAATTGCTCCCTCTCCACAATGGAAAGGGTCCAATATAATCAAATGGCTCTCTGGGTCCCCTGATAGCATAGCCTCCTGTGGCTCAGCATTGTTCTCTGTTAGTGGAATATGAGACAAAACTTAGCCAGGTCAAGATTTGTGAGTGAAAGTCCAAATGCTAAACCTAGGAGTGATCTCTGACTTAGCATCTTGGCTACTTTGTTTTGAACACATCTGTATAGCTGTATAGAGGCCAACTTATATCTGCCTGTTTATCAGGAGCATCTTCTTTAGTGAGGGTTTTGTGATGAGTGATCAACACATGAGAATCAATATTCTCACACTCCAGGCCCTTTCACATACTTCTCCAAATATCCTTTAATCCATTTTCTATCTTTTTTTTTTAACAAGTCTCTGGCTATTTATATGCAAACTATTAGCCACTATATATTAACCAATATATATATCCATGCATTGCTACAGATCTCTGCCTCAGACTACATCTCCTTTCAGGCAAAGTAGACCAGAGATTCTACTGTTCAAAGATCAGTCCACTCATTTCTCACTAGGTTAAACATACACTTACAATACAGCCCAACAATTCCACTCCTAAATATTTACCCAAATATATGGAAGCGCATGCCACTAAAATGATTTGTACATGAGTATTCTGAGTAATTTTATTCATAGCAGCCCCAAATTGGGAATACCCCAATGTCCATTAATAGACCAAGGACGATATATACATACCTTGAAATACTGCTGAGTAATACAAATGAACTGCTGATTCATGCACCAACATGGATGAACCAAACAGACACTATGCTGAGCAAAATACACTAGACAGAAAAGAGTATATTTGATGGTTTCCTTTATATGAATTACCAGAACAGACAAAAACTAAAGTAATAGGAGTCACATTGTTGATTCTCTGTGGTGGGGAGTGGATATGGGGAGCTAGACTGCAAAGAAGTACAAAGAACTTTTTTTGGGGGGTAGACATCTTAAGTATCTTGATTGGGATATTGGTTACATAGACATATACATTTGTCAAAACTCATCAAGCTGTACACTTAAAATCTGTGGAATTTATTGTATGTGAAATTTAACAAGGTTGATTAAAAATGAATTCTGCCCACTGAGCTGTCTCCCTTTTTCATTATCATTCAAGGCCAACAATGAGTGGGGTACATTTCCAGTTGATGCCATCATTTAATAAAGCCTTATCTGCAAATAAGGCTTGAATGATTTTCTTCCCAGTCATAGAGTTTCCTCCAGGGCCCTATGTATGGATTCAGGGAAAGATAGCTGTGTGTCATGCACAATGGGAAATGGGTCCATCTGCTCATGCAAAATATTTGTGCCTTCATGACCTTCTCAAGCCCTGTCTTGCACATAATACTTCTACTTGGTAATAAGAAATTGTCAGACATTTAAAGTTTAGTGGGTTGATGAATCAGATAATACCAAGTTTATGATGAATAGAACAGATCATAAGCTGCCCCTTGCTCATGTCCTGTGCACACGGTTCAGCCTCTAATAGGACTCTTAGCAGCCAGGCATATTTTTAAAAAGGTTTGCTGAAAAGAGCCTAGCTGTTTCAAAACCCGGGTGTCACTGCTGTGATTCCTCTATCCAGTTTCGCAACAGGCTCCGTCCAGTATCCCATTTTTCCTCAGAGACTTTCAGCATGATTAGAGCTTCAGGGTCATGAGGAGCAATTAGGAAAGCTATTTGTACTAGAAAACTTTCTCTTGCTCTAGGATACTCGCCATGTTAACAGCCCTTTAGGTTACTCAGAAAATAGTCTCAAAGACCACAGCTGTTTCTAAAACCCAAATAGGCCCTTACATTTCTGTGCCACTTAGAAGCAGACAGTAAAATGTATCCCTTCTGGATACAAAGGAACTTCAATATGATGGCAGGTCTTGAATTTTCTTCGTAATTATTTTCTGAATCTGGAGCACAAATGTCAACACAAGATATCTAGAGTACTTGCTGCCTTCTGCTCCCCAAGCCCTAGCAATGGGATGCCATTAAGACAGTGGAGCAATATAATATCCTACGAGAAATGAGATGATTGAAGTTTTTGAAAACTGAATTATGACACAGAGCCAGAGAACTGATTGATCTTGACACCAGATCATAAGCATGTTCTGTTGTCCCTCTATATATTTTCTCCTCTAGAGCCATAGCTGTATACCATGTTCCAGGGTATGTGCTCATTTGTCCCAGTAAAGAGACCTCATCTTGATTTTTAGCCGAGAAAGTTTATATGATGATCCCCTGTAATTTTCCACACTTTGTTTTGTTCACAGTGGCCATGTGTGGGCTTAACACTTGGGCTTTCCTGCGTATGTGCCCCTAGGCCGACAGCAGAGGCTAACTAACCCTGAGACTCAGGAGGCCGGCAGGTGACTAGAGTGGCCATTCACCAACATTGTACCAATGTCTAGTGTATGTTCTGTATCTCCATATCCAGAACACATAGAAACACAATCCAAGTGGTATTAGTGTAAGCAGTAGCCTTCATGGACAAGTGAAACTGGAACTTTGATGAGTGAATGGAGTCAGGTTTGAAGCAGGTGAACAGGACGAAAATGAGCAAGGAGTTTGGGGAGATGCTGACAAGTTTATATAATGTGCTGGGACCAGTGTATCTTTAGAAATATTGGAGCAGAGGATTGAAAAATAAAAATGGAAAAGCAAATTGGGTTTGTATTACAGAGGGCTCTGAAAGCAGATTAAAGAGTACATACATATTTTCTAATTCTTGGCAACACTGTAGTGTTCTGAACAGAGCAAGGGTAGGATGGAAAGTTACTTCAGAAAGATTCATTGACTCCAATGTGTTGTTTGGCTGCGTGAAGATGGGGTGGGGTGTTCTCTCTTATAAGAGTGCCCCAGTAGATGAGGCATGGATGGAGAAGGCTATGAGTTTCAGAAATAGGCTGGAAATGAAAAGAGATGTTTTCCAAATAAAGAACTGGCAGGCCTTGCTCACTGCCCCTTATTTGGGGGGAAAAGTAGGTACTGGAGTCATTGATACCTCTAGGATTTTGAGCCTCCTTGGCTGTGGGAGAGAGAAGACTGGAGGGAAGCCAATTTTAAGGAGAATATTAGCTCAGCTTTAGTTTGAAGTGGGCATACATTATCTGAGAAGAAACATCAAGAAATAAATTAAGGATGTAGCGCTGGAGACGTGTAGGATGTGTGAAAACAATAACTCCATCATTAGGTGAAATGGGAATAGTTATTCTGAACAAAAGGCTGGCCTAGGAGTGTAGGCAACTCTCAAACACTCTTCATAAGCTCCTGCGCCCAGGGACAGGAACTTAAAAGATGATGATGTCTGTGCACAGCAGGGAAGAAGAAAATTACATTTAGAGGTAAAAGAGGCAGGATGCTGAAGGCAATTAGCGTCGAGAAAGAAGATAGCAAGCTGGTGCTGTCCATCATTCCTTTTCTAGTCTCCTCACTCGACCGCACTTGAATGATGGTGGTATCTTAACTGAGGAGCAATGCTGCTCTGCCTGAGATACTGATCAGAGAAGAGCCGTAGAAGAAAAGCCGTCTTCCCAGCCTCACTCACTCTGGCTTTGGCGAGTGCTTTGCTAAGAGACTTTGAATAAAGCATGAACATCATCCACTCACGCCACCTCCTCCCCTGATGGGTACTTTTCAACACATATATCACAAACTAGGGACTGCTTGTGCTGCAGAAAAATGCTGCAGAAACAATTCTTGATCATCCCAGTCCAAACTGATGAGAGAAACATTTATGGTAAAATCTACAATCACTTAATCCTTTATTCTTAAACCAAAAAGAACCTAAAAACCAAACTTCAGGGTAGAAATTACACTGTTTGATAATGAATAGCCACCCTAGTCCCCACCAGTGGTGTTATACGTATCTGATAGTTGTACTATGTTATGTTTTGAAAATCCCCCTGAAACACTTCTATCTTTTGAGGATTTGGGAGGAGGAATTGTGGTCTTATATGTTGTAGGTTTCGCTGTATCATCACAGTTCATTAGTGTTTTAAGGGGGAAATAGACATATAATCTGTCATTTTCAAAAGGCCAATATAATTATTTATTTTCCTTCCTCCTGTTGAGCTCTCCCTTTGGTTTGGCCTCACTGAGAGGGGGGAGTTCGGCAAACCCGTTCCGGAATTCCATTCTTTTAGCTCCTTGTGAAGCCTGTTAGAAGCTTCAGAGATGCTCATTATGCATAGCATTCAACCAGAGAACAAGCTACTGGGTTTGCAAAAGGGAATTTGGGATCATAGAGGCTCCATGAGATGCACATTTCTCTACCTTTACTTCTTCTGTCTTTATAAGTACTTTCTACTTAGGTGTTTCCTTTCCTCCCCAAAGCTGGCGTCCTCTGTGCAGTGTGTTATATATAGCCTTTGTGCACCCTCCTTCTCACCTGCTCTCAAGGATAGAATTTTATCAACCTGTATATATGGTTGAAAATGACTGCTAAGGCATAACTGATATTTATTTTGAAATTTACATACCATCAGGAAATAAACATTAGACAAAGCAGTTAATTACTAATTGTGGCATTTCAGGAGTCAGTCAGCTCCCTGGAGGAATTTTGGAAGGGGCGTGGTGAGCACTTGCTCTATGTCCCTGAAATCACAACATTATTAGGACCCTTCTGTTCATAAGATCAGATCAGAGGAAAATGAATACTGCTATGAATAACAATTTAAAAAATGGATGGAAACTTTGTGGGTTAAGAAGTAAGTTACGCATAGTTCAGGGTTCTGATTATAAAGCAATAGCAAGAGTAATTTTAATGTTTCTCTTTCGCTCTCTCCATATATTTATTTAGTCTTTTTTGTGTTCTATTTTCTCTCAAAAGCATCTCTAGAGAGCATGTGTGATGTCTGGGTACTTGCCAAAACCAGAAGCAGCAAGTGACTATAAAGCAGAACTTATCTTTCAAGTTCTCATTTTCCATAACTCTCTATGGGACTGAAAGTGCACACACGCTAGTCTGTCAGATGTGAGCAATCCACACCTCTCTCCTTTCAGCAGCACTGCAAGACAACCCTGCAAATCCTGCCATTACACCAGAATAACCAAAATGTGGTCGCTCCAGCTTTCTGCACCTGGGGCAGTTTGGAGTAATGAGTTGAAATATCTGAGAAAAATATGCCCGGAATTGAACAAAGGTTTGGTCTTCACAGAAGACCAAGCGAACATTCGCCCGAGATCACCGACCGTTCCACAAACATGTGAGCAGCACAACACCCTGCTTCCTAGACCACTCCCACCAGGAACTGTAGACCACACGTTATGAAATTAATTTAGCGGATGTGTTAGGAGCATGCTGTCCACCCGTCGTCGGTAGTAAGGAGTGTGGCATGCTGGGTGTCCTGGGGCTCCATGCAGGCACTGTGCATCGCATCACCTGCCACTATTCTGCTGGATATTACAGCACATTTCATAAGCACTATAACACTTACATAGCAGACCTGCATGATGACTTTTTATTGTCCCTTTTACCTGAAGTCTAAATTTACGCCTTTGCAGCTTTATGAAATACATTGTTGGCTTCATCTCTGGCATGTGCCTTCCTTAACATTCAAGGCGATGTATTATCACCAGTTACTGTGAGTCATAAGTTATCTGACATCCTGATAGAAAAGGCTTTCTTATCCACTTGTTTACTTGAGCCAGCAGAGTCTAGAGAAGGGTTTGGGTCCAGGGTGAGGGGAAGAGAAGGATTCTGTCAAGGATTTGATTAAACAGTGCCTTAGTATAATGGTTTCTGTTGGTCAAAAAAGTGTTCCTTTTTATTCTCTAGTTTCATAATTAGTTACATTGTGCACTGACGAGGAAATGAAATTCTTATGGTTATTTGATTTGACCATGAAATGAAAAAATGCAAAAAAAAGTGTTAGACTTAAAATGATGTTGTGGTTGAGATATCAAAATGGATCTTGTTCAGAGAAACTTCCTATTGTTTTTTACCTTCTCTCTCCCTTTTTATGGTCTAAATGGACTAATTATTTGAAATAGAAACACATTTTAAATGAAAGAAAATCATTAATGTTTAATTTAGTTTCAGGTATACAACTAGCCTATAAAGTTTTGGGGGCCATACCATTAAAATCTAATGCAAAGAGAATTCTAAAGTATTTTTCCTAAGAAATGTTAGGGCCTTCTGAGTCTGAGCACTGCTGCTTCTATAAATCCTTAAAAATGTTGATGAATGAGTGTGGCTTTGTGATTGATAAGGTTCTTAGTTCACTTTACAGGCAGTTTAATTGTTTAGCATTTTTATGTGGAAAACATATTAAAAGGGAATATGCCACTCTGATTTAATAGTTTCTTGAGGAACTGCTGTTTATATCTCTTATAATTGCTGTTATAAGTATTTCATATAATCCAAATAGTTAGGGCAGTGTGAGGCACCAGAAATTGAGGAAAAAGCATCAAGTGCCTGTGAATTGGTCCTTCTTCATAGCATCTTATTGTGTTGTAAGAAGATACATTCTAATGATTGATTTGTTCAGCTATTTCTTACTTATGGGCATAAGAGTTTAGATTTGTTCTATCCTGGTCTTACATGATATCAAACAACCAATTTAATTAATTTAACAAAACTGACAGACTGATCTAATTTAATTGTTCTACAAATTAACCGATTTAACTGGCAAACCGGGGATCTTTTAGGAGGGAAGGGTAAATGGACAGTGCAGCAAGGGGTGGGCATTTTTCCAGGACTTGAAGAATCGTAAACTTTATAAGGTATTCAAAAGAAGATAAACATCAAAACATGAAAGGACACACTAGAGACTTTTTATTTGGCAAACAGTGTGACTGAGTTGAATGTGGGCCAACTAAGTGTCCCTAAAGATCCCTGAGAGAAATGTATCTATAAATCAAAGTGAGGAAGTCAGGGCTTAGTAAAGGATGAGGCTGAATGGAAGTTGCTGTGGAATTTGTACTTTCTTAAATTTATATTGGGCCTTGTTTTGAAAGAAGGGGATGACATTATTCTTTTTCCTTTTTTTTTAAAGTTTGTATGGTTCTGATAGGGGAGTCTGAACAGAATTTAATGAGTTTTATCCAGAAGAATAGAGTACAGAGTCAGATCTTTGGAGAAAGCACTGAATTTTCAGACCAACAGAATGACTATTTACTAAGAAATGCTCCTTTCCTTCTGACAGGATCATGTCTTATAATTACAGCGTTAAGAATGAAGATAAAACACTGAATCACAATATTTCTATCACAAGTTCTATAGCTCCTACAACCTAGAGTAGATATTCTTTGCCTCTTCCCCTCTTAACCATTGTCTTTTGTTTTATTCCACTGGGTTATTTATTGTGAGTAATTTAATTTTTCTTTTACACCATGAAGTCTGAATTCTCTCTCTTTTTTTAAAAAATATATTTATTTATTTGTTTTTATTTTTGGCTATGTTGGGTCTTCGGTGCTGCGCCCAGGCTTTCTCTAGTTGCGGCGAGGGGGGGGGGGCCTACTCTTCGTTGCGGTGCGCGGCCTCTCATTGTCGTGACTTCTCTTGTTGCAGAGCACGGGCTCTAGGCACGCAGGCTTCAGTAGTTGTGGCACGTGGGCTCAATAGTTGTGGTTCACGGGCTCTAGAGCACAGGCTCAGTAGTTGTGGTGCACGGGCTTAGTTGCTCCGTGACATGTGGGATCTTCCCGGGCCAGAGATCGAACCCGTGTCCCCTGCATTGGCAGGCGGATTCTTAACCACTGCGCCACCAGGGAAGCCCTGAACTCTCTTTACCATCACTTAAAATCAGTCTTTCCCCTAACTTCTAATCATATTTCTCTGTGCTAAATCTTCCTAGGTGGTTATTTCCATTAGCATATTTAATTGCATACTTCTCTTAAACATACTGTCTTGCTTTGATGTTGAAGACACCAGCTCTAGGAAACTTAGATTCTAGAGGTGCCTCTGCAACTTACTGTCTTTGTAACTTCTAGCACATTGCCTAACCTTTAGAGGTTGTTCTGCTATCAGAAAAATGGGTATAAAAAACCCAATTATCCATTACTCAGAGAAGTTGTGGGACTGGAAAATGAGTATATATATGTAAAAATGACTTATGGATAAGGATAAGTTGGTTGGGTTTTTAGTTTCGTATAGTTGAGGAACTGTGGGCTTGGGGGAATTTAAGAGACTTGTGCAAAGTCCCAGAGTAGTCAGTAAATGAGATAGTGACTAACCCCATATCTTTATCTCCAATCCAGTATTTTTATTTAATTTGAAAAATTAATTGACTCATTCATCTATTTTAAAGTTAAAAGTTTTAGGTGAACATTTTATCAAAGCATAACATACGTATAAAATATTTATACTTTTAATGTATTTGTACATTTTATCTTTTATACATATATTTATTTTTACCTTAAGCAAAGTATAATGTACATATAGAAAAATGCACAAATTATAACTGTACAGCTTGATGAAATTTCAAAGTGATACAGATCTCAGAAACAGAATGTTACCAGCACCGCAGAAGCCCACCTCCTGCCTCCCTCCAGACATAATCCCCTCCATCCCCAACCCAAGGATAACCACTATCCTGACTTCTAATACCATAGATTAGTTTTACCTGTTCTGACATCATAGGCTGCAGAGGGAGAAGTAGAGCTGGGGTGTAGATTTGCCAACCTCAGCCTCCTCCTCCATGAGCTCTGAAACTAACATGGCTGGTCAGTTATCCCACATTGGGCCCAAATTGCCAGGCCTTTATATTCTCACCTCCATCAATTATTGAATGTGGGTGAGGCAGTTCTCTGCAGCTGAGGTGCTTGCTGAAGGGTTTGACAGCTATCTTCCACTACATTCCCAGAAAATTCCATTAGGGGCATCTGGGTGGTGCATCTCTGTGTCTACCCTGTTATAAAAAAGGAACTATACAGTATTTACTCTGTTGTTTGATCTCTTTTGCTCAACCTTATGTTCGTGAGATTTATCTGTCTGTAGCTGTGTGTAGCTGTAGTTTGATCATTCTCTGTGTGTAGCTGTAGTTTGATCATTTGATCATCTGTGTGTAGCTGTAGTTTGATCATTCTTATCATTGTATAGTATATCATAATGTGAATATACTACCAATTATGTTTCTATTATATTGCTGATGAATATTATGGAATTTTCTCAGTTTGCGGCTATTAAAAGTAGTGTTTTTATCAAAGTTATACATGTCTTTGGTGGTGAGTATTTGCATGCATTTCTTTTGGTAACTGAATATTGGGACTTGGGGTGAGGCATATGTACCCAAGAAGAAGAATTAATACTGAACTCACAGTTCAACAAGTTAAGGATAGTTGCCCTCCTTACTGTGTGACTCAGGGCTCCATGAGACTACAAAAGAGGCTGCCAGTCCTCTTAAAGCCTGGCCTCAGAACCAGTATGGTATCACTTTCATCATATTTTGTTGGTCAAAATAGCTATAGGCTAGCCCCAGTTCAGCAAGAGGGGTAATATACTCTCCCTCTCATTGGGAAGAGTGTCAATTTGCAACCCTTAATCCTTCTCTGCCATATGCCTTCAGAGAATCATTTAGAGTATCTTGGCAAAATAGTGTAATAACAGCTAACTTTCACTGGCATTCCCTACATCGTATATTCAATATTACTTTATTTATTCATTATCATAATCCTGAGATAGGACCTATGTATATATCAAATATTTTTCTTTAAAATTTAATACATCTATTTAATTATAGAAGTAAACATGAACACATGTTTATTAGAGAAAAAGCTGCAAAGATACAGGAACATATGGAGTAAAAATGAAATTTCTTCTAAGATCCCTCCTTCAATTTCTCTATTTTCTGAGATAACTATGGTTAGCAATATAGTGTGTATCCTCCTAGGACTTTCATATGAATTTTTATGCCTGTATATTTGCTACCATATCATACTTGACCCTGATAATATTTGGTGCATGTATGATGCACTCATGCAGAAAATATGGTTCAAAGCTATGGTCCAAACAAATGAAAATAAGAAAGCTTCCTCTCCCCTAATTATTCAGGTTTATTTTCTTTCCTCTTGTCAGTATAATATTGGTAGCTATTTTCCAGTACTTTGATGACTTTCGAATGTTTCAAGTAAAAGCTTCTGTTCCCTGGAGACTATTTTGTTTCATCACCAGTCATTGGTCTATAATGCACGTCAGAAATGTAGGTGACCAATGTATTTCAAATAAGGCTAATGTCAACAAGCTTGGTTTCACATGTAAGTGCAATTTATCATCACTTAATTATTGAGCAAGTCTTAGTGTTAAATATCTCTTTTAGAAAAGACTGATTCTTAGCTTTATAAGACTTTAGTACATAACCTATATATTTTTAGTGTGACATATAAAATGAGTTTTACTTTAAAATTCTTATGTACATAAGTATTTAAAAATTTCAGACTACCAAAGCATCTAGAGGAAAGCAAAATTATTCATAGCATTTAGTTTTAGGCTTATAAGTCAGTACAGGTTCAGCAAGCCTGTGTCATTATGTGCTATGGGGAATTACCTTCACCAGACTCATAAATGAGAATTATATGCCTTCAAGTGAAGCATCATTATAATGGTCAGTTTCAGTTTTGATTCATTAAATCTAAGCTTGTATTATTTTGTAAAATATGTTATAAATCATAAAGCCCAATAGCAATCATTCATATTCTGATGCTTTTCAAATTTAAAATATTTGTCTCTCTTATTTGGTCACATTTAGTCATATGTTCATACGTTCAAAGTATAGAAGTAGACTTGCTTTCTAGGAGACTGAAGTTTTTATCTGAGCAGTTGATCCTATCTCCTCTGCCCTTTTTTTGGCATGTCCTCTACCATATATTTTCTCCTTTTCTTGAATATGCAAACACTTGCCCTCCCGACAGGACTCCTTATTTTTAAGTATTCAGTATTTCTGTCTCCTAAAACAAGTTGAATCTCTTCCCTTCATCTCTACTTAGTTTGTTGTATGGCTTTTTCTTTCTCCTGTCTGTTAAATTTCTTGGAAGAGTTCACTTGCTGCTTCCATTTCTTCTTGTCCTTCTATTTCTAGTTCAGTGTTCATTTTCAACACCAGACTACCTGTTCCTCCCCCTTTAACGGTTGCTGCTGTTGATCACCACGTGTGTGTATGTGTTTGTGTGTGTGTGTGTGTATGTCTGTGTGAAAATCTATTCCTTTGGCTTTCATACTCACTCTCTCCTCTGAGGTTCCTCTGTGACATTTTTGCTGGCCGTGTGTATTGACTTCCTAGGAGTTTATTCTCAGAACTCTTCGTATTATAAATGCTTCTCTCCTGGGCTAGACTCATCTACTCTTAGTGTTCCCACTTCTACCTAACACAGTTTTAAAAAGGTCTTATTTTGAAATAATTATAGACTCACAAGAAGTTGCAAAAATAGAGAGTGCCCATGTACCCACCAGCCAGCTTTCCCAATGTGTCATATTACATGCAATTAGGGAAGAGTGTCTCAATCTTGCACTATTGGCATTTTGGGCTGAATAGTTCTTTGTTGTGGAGGCTGTCCGGGGATTGTAGGATGTTTAGCAAAATTCCTAGACTCTACACATTAGATGCTAGTAGAAACCTACCACCCTCAGTTGTGGAAACCGGTAAGAGTCCTCTCCTCAAGCTGTGACACCCAAAGTTTCACCAGACGTTGGCAACTATCCCTGGGGAGCAAAATTTTTGCCCCACATCTCTCCTTCTCCCCACATTTGAGAACTACTGAATTAGAGAGTCGGTAAGCATTTATCAAGTTCCTATGAATGTGAGGCTCTAAGCTAGTGCATGTGAAGTCTTGCTTTTTTATGTTTTTCTGCACCTAGTCCAAGGTAAAGTGGCTTTTCTGTGAGAGTTTCTTATCCATGAGATAAAAAAAGAGTTTTATCCTTTGATAGAAATGGCCACTCTCCTAGATATTTGGTTCTCAATTAAATAGCTATTTGATCTTTTAAATGCAAAATAATAAAATTTTCTAAGGAAAAACTCACCACCATATTGTTGAAAATAATTATTTTACTTGACAATATATATCAAATTTATGTGCCCAGCTTTGAGAAGAATAAATCCAGTTGTCATCTCTTTGGAGATCTCAAAATATGACCCTTGTAATGTGAAGCTTAAAACACTTCTCTGAACATTATGAAAATTGTTTCCATATCTTCATGCAAGTATGGAACATGCATTCTTGTTTTGCTTTGGAAACATACATTCCAAGACTCTGATAGAGTTGTACCTTTGATTCTAAATTATGTCTTAGAATCTCCAAGTTAAGTTAACTTGCAGATCTCCAAGTTAAGTTACTAATTTGGAAAAGTACATTTCTTTGTTGAATTTGGAAGAAATGTAATTGTTACTTCCTTATTTATGATTTACTGCTATACATAGTATCTTACATTTCTAAAGCAATATGTAGTTTTCTAAATTGCTTCATATATATCATTTGAGATGATTTTAGGAAGTGTATGGAACATGGGAGTTGCTTAGTAAGTATTAATTACCCAGGCTACCTTATTTAAATCATCAAGGAAAACAACCTAAATTTTTCTATTTTAAGGGAAATAAACTCTCAATTACAATCTTATTTATCTTTATTTTCCTGTCACTAGTTGTTATTTTCAACTCATTACATGTTCGTCACAAATTTTACCACATATTTTGCCAATTCTCTTTTCATTTTATTGAAAACGCTAATGGTCAACTGTCAATTCCCCCTCGCACAAAAAAACCTGAAGAGAGAAGGCATTATCCTACATAATGAGTTTAATTGACTAATGGCAAGAGGAAACAGAGGAAACAGAAAAACATTCAGTCATCTGCAGCATAGGATTTGTATCCTTCAAAATAACTTAATTCTGATTTCATTTGATTTGATATAGGTCCAAGAATACAGGATCATACCATCTGCCTTAGTTTTGATAGTCTTTGTTGTGTTTGCCTTTTAGCCTCTTAAAAAAAACACAACTGAAATGATAGTTTATAAACAATATGAAATAGATCCAACCCTGATTTTTCAGGAAGGCATATTGTCACCAATTTTTATGAGCCAAATGAAATAGGAGTGTCTTATTTCCCTTTGGTTCAAACAGAATAGAACTTGCGTAGCCTGAATTCTGTACTTTACCTGCACAGCCATAATTCCAGGCAATCAAATGAAGACCCTCAAATGTATGTAAGTGCAGTAACAGCACAAAACAGCAGTAAACAGAGAGGGTGCTAGACGGTCTTGGCTTTAGGATGTTGGGTATACTAGGGACATTACTTTCCACTGGCTACTTTTATTTTTATTAGAAGACTTCTTGAACGATGCTATTTTTGTTGTAAATGACGAATTAATTAGAAATAATTTTAGATAGGTTAGAATGATTAATCTGAGATACTGATAAAAATTAGGTATTAGTTCAAATTCAGACTTCAGAATCTTTTTTTCCTATTTAATAAACAAACAACAAAATCCAACCTTGTACATAAGCCATTCATTATGACATCTATAATGAATATGAGTTCATAGTAATCTAGAGGAACTATTTTATCCCCAAAGAAGACTTGTCCCACCCCAAGCTATACTATACATGCTTTTCAAAATAAATGCCAACCAGTTCCAGTCTTGAGAGATACATTTCATGTGAAAATAACTAGAACACTGGTTTTACATTTCAAATTAATAATAAAATACACCCCCAAAGGTACTGATTTGTTTCATCTATTGTAAACCAGAAGTCTTATTAAAAACGGAGACTTCTTTGATAACATGCTCCATTAAACTGCATTTTCAAATGTGTGGTTAATTCTCGTGAGTGTTAGATAAATGGTATCATGTTTTTTTTTCTTTTTTTTAAAAAAATACTTGAGCCATTCCAAAATGCCTTCTGAAGTAACTGGCAGTGCAGCATCTGTGAAAGCAAATAGACCTGCCTGTATGTTCTTAGCAATACCCAGAGGCAGCCTCATCCATTAGAGCTAGTTTTATTGAAGGGAGATGTACTGGCTAAGGCATCAGCTTGTTTCTAACTCTTTCGAAAAGGCATTACAGAATCTTTATCATCCACCTTGACCATCTCTAGAGAGCAGACCCTTGGTTTTCCTAATACCATCTGAAAAAACTGGACTTGTTAAATTTCCATGAGATTAAATATCCTTTTTCATCAGAGTTACCAGCCTTTTTTTTCAGCTTTGTTAATGAAGGAAAGTCTCCATGCTTTGAATACGTTCATTACATACAAATTATAGTTAAAACAGTGGCTTCCCAACCCCAAGAATGTAAGTGCTAATGAACAGAAAAAAGGTCGCCAATGAAAAATAGCTCAGGCAAGCTACATCACCGCACCACTGTTTGCAGCACTTGGGAAAAGGTTCTAATATTAATGCTTCTTGTCAGAGAACCCTTACAACCTCTATTAAATTATCTTCTCTACGGAAGGTGCTGTAGTTATAAATAGGCTCACAATGAATTCTGAATTCTCTACATGTAAATCATGCCACATACCATTATCTGATATCCTTGAATTAGGTATGTGTGGCCTTGGGGGCAGTAAAGGATAGGTCCACGCAGCCAGCTGTCTCTTTTCGTAATAACGGCTGCACGTTAAAGACTAACCGCCAGACAATAAATAACATTTTCAAATCTGCATCTAGACTTTGAGTGGGAGAGAAATGAATAGTGATTTCCTTGTGTTAGATTGGCCGTAAGCAAAAGGTCAAACCTTTCAGCAAAAGGAACAACAGCCTTACAATCCAGTTAATCATAGACAAAAGTCTGTGTGTGTAAACCTGTAAGCAGGATAATTAACGGGTCTCCTTGCTTTTATTGTATACCATTGTGCCATTTTATTCTTGAAAACCCCATTTTCTCTCATGTCTATTGCTCATTCTGACTCTCTTTAAAGGAAGGTGAGAGGTTAACAGATTAAATTCAGTTAAGAACAAGAAGCTGGGAGTAATTGATGTTATATTTGAGCATTGTATTTAAATAAGTCAGGTGCATCTTTTCAATACCAGTAAGGTCTATCTGTATGGATTATACTGCGTTAGAATTCTGTATTTTTGAAGTATGGTAAAATATCAGAGCGCATTTGCATATCTTCTGTGAGAACATACATAGTTCTGTTATTGACTGAGTTTAGTAGGTAAGCAATATGCAAGAAGCAGCAACGATCTTATATTTAAACAACAACAACAACAACAAAAAAACGGGGATAAATTAGTTCTATGAAAAACCTGCTTGAGATTTTAATTTTCTTCCTCCATACAGCTCTGGAAAGATCACCTGCATCAAAAGACTGAAGTCATGTTAATGTTTCTTTTATGAGAAGAAAGATCTGATGGGCTGGTTTATTTGGAAATAATTTTTATTTTATTATTTTGTTTGTGTGATTGTGTGTGTGTGTCCAAATTGTGCTTTAACTAGCTACGGTACGGGAGCTCAGCTACTAAAATGTATTCTGTTTAACTGCAAATAATAAACTTCAGACTCTTAACTGCTTACTTCCTTAACCTCCTCTATCCCTGTGTTTCTGCATGAACAACACAAGAAAACCCCTGCTTACACCCCGCCTTTCAGGAGGCAGTTTTTCAGGAGTGATACAAATATTGTTGTTTTTGCTGGCAAGTAATTCACCAGTGGCTCATTTCCATCAGCTTTTATTTCACAGCAATTGTAAAATAAACCACTCGTAGCACATGCTGTTAATATCTGGTCCCTGGGGTGTAACTGATGTTCGTGGTATGGGTCATGTGCTAGCTAAAGTGTGCACTAAAAAGGGAGGAATTAATAGTACTACCACTATTCAGGCTAAATGGTATTCAATGGACAATGTCGTCCCTTTTATAGTGTCATAGTATATCATTTTGTTGGTTTCTTTTAGAGTCTGATTTTAATGCAAAAATAAGCAAGAAAAGAGTCAGACATACTAATGTAATGAATTCTTCAGAGGCACAACTAATCATATGCTGAAGTTTCATTTATACATTATATTCTTTTCATTTTGCTTTTGACCTTCATTTTATATTTGATGAGACAGTGAAACTAGTGGTGCAATCACTAGATTCTGTGTTTCTGCATAACTTGATATAAATAATGCTACTCTTGTGTGCTTGACTATTTGTATATTCCAGTTACGTATTCTAAAAGTAAAAAAAGTAAGCCTTTTTTCCTTTAACTATATGTTCCTCTTAGGGATGTAAGTTACGTAATTGATTTTGAAGATGGAATTTATATAACGTGTTATGTACTAATTTTCATTGAACATTATTTTACTGTATTTTACTTGGCAATACTTAACAAGTTCATCATAATACAATTCTTTTAAAAACATTCTTAACACTTTCTAGATATTGTCACTTTCATGTTGACAACATTCCCTCAAGATTGATAGATGGCATGCTGTTCATTCTCCAGATAGAGACGTTGTCATACTGAAGAGGTTATTTGAGCGTACAAAAGCATGTTTTAACGGCTTGTCAGTATCCAGTTCTGGCCTAGTTGCTTTCCTGTTCATACAGAACTGATGTTATTCAAGCATCACACCACCACGAGGTATAGTCCCTGCATATACAGCACCAGCATAATTTAAACTGCAACTCCCTCTCTTTTCCAAATTTGTACCCTTGCCTCTATTCAAACGTGGATAAAGTTCCTCTCAAAAAACCCCTGTATGCAGCATACTATTAAATACAGTCTGTTCTTATTTGCAGTCGTTATGTTGTAGACAGTCACTGTGAGCACTGAATTAGCAAATACTGAATTATTGCTTCTAGTGGAAATATAGGGTGAGGTTCCAGCAAGCCTGTAGTCACATTTTCACCAACTCATCAGTACATAACTCGATGTGCATTTCTGTTTAAGGGCACGTTATTTCATATACATTTTGATTCATTAATATTGAACTCATGGCCAACAGCCACGCCTGAAGAAAGTTCATCTACCACGTGTGTCTTCTCTGTAAGACACATCACAGCCTTCCTGTGCTCAGGAACACGAGACAGTGCTTCAGACGATGCTTGGGGGCCAAGTTTATTTATTTATTTATTTTTAAGATTTCACCACACTCACAGGTAGAAGCACCTTGAAATGCCAACCTTTTGAAAAGGAGAGATTCAGGAACAGTGAGCTCCTACATGGAGATGAAACTGCAGGTTTTTTCTTTCCTGCCTGCACATGCTTTCCCGTCACTCAGGTGTCCCACAGTTCTGCTCCAGCATGGAGTAAGTGTGCTGCACTGTCCTTCCCCGTCCATACCCATGTAGAGCAGACACCATTGCTTCCCCAAAGGCAAAAGGACCTTGAGGGCCATTTTAAACAGTGGATTCACAAGCGAAAAAGCACAAAAATGAGAAAACAGGGCACTAAATAGATGACCAAAAGGACACTTGTTTACCACATGAGAGCTGAAACAAGAAGGCAGAGCATTGTCTTATTCAACCTGAGCTGGGAATGTGTACTTTGTTCAACTCAAATTTCTCCCTGCTCTTCACATGTCTGCAGATGACTGTGAAAATGACTCTATGACTGATTTTGAGGTTACAAAGATATGTTAGCAAGTAAGTTATTGACAAATACAGAATCTGCAAGATCAGCTGTATTCAGTGATATGGAAAATAAAATAGAGCAATGAAAACCACTTAAATTAGATTTATCCATTCCTATTTTTTCTTATATATTACACTGTATTAGTTTTAGGTGATGATGATTTGATATACGTGTATATTATAAAACGATCACTATGATAAATTTAGTTAGCCTCTATCACCACATAACATTATAGAAATTTTTTTCTTGTGATGAGAATTTTTAGGATCTACTCTCTTAGTAACATTCAAATATACAGTACTGTATTGTTAACTATAGTCAACATGCTGTACCTTACATCCCCAGGACTTATAACTGGAAGTTCATATCTTTTGACCCCCTTCACCTATAGCTATTCCTATTTTAAAATATTGTATTAGCTATTTCATCACTTGTCAAATCATCGCTCTTCCCTTTTCCAAATTTCCTGCTCCAACATTCCTTCCTAGACTTCGCCCGTTTCTCCTGCATCAGTTCCATTTTCTCTTTCTCCACCTTTTATTGGACAAATTGAAATTCTTCAACAATTCCTCTGGCTGTAACCTGTCTTGGATTCCTGGCCTCTATTTGGTATCCTGATATACAGAGTAGTAGTTACTATTTCTATTCTTTACTGCAAAAGCATTGTTGTAGAATGCTATGGGAGTTTGTGCCAGTATCTTCCAGTGCCTTTCAATCATCTACACTTGCACTTCCTTGAAACATGAGGCTCTAGCTCTCAGTCCAGGCAGCTAGAACATTCTACCCACACTGTCTTTGGTATTTCAGAAATGCTGAAAAAAATAAATCAATCAAGCTTCAACTTTGAGTTTCAAAACAGACTTTCGGTGCCATTGTTGTAAACAAGAGCTTTGTGAGAGAAGGTAATTCATTTGTTTTTTGATTCATAGGAGACTAGTTTTGGGTAGCTTCCGTATTTTGAGGTCCATAGCAGCATTATTAGGGTTCCCAAACTGGACACAACCCAAACTGTATTATGTTTGTTCACTAGACTCCTATCCAGCCTGGAAAATGATCAAATTACATGTAAAAATATGTAAAAATACCCCACAACTCATAATCATACTATAGAATGGAAGAAGCCAGACACAATAGCATACATACTGATGGTTTCCTTTATATAATTGTTTTAAAAAGCAAAACCACGACATTAGAAGTCAGATAGTAAACATTGGGCGGGGGAGACTAGTGACTGTGAGGGGCAAGGAGCTTCTAGGGTGCTGCTTTTATTTATTTTTGTTTGGGTGGAGGTTATTAAACAAGTGTGTTCACTGTGAGAAAATGCATTAAGCTACATACATTTATAATTGGACTCTTTTCTGAATGTATATTCAATAAACTAGTTCTAAATTCACCATGAGTGGTATGAGCCTATTTATATATAAAATGTATGATGTGGTGCATGAATAGATAAAAAATGGTTTTAGATCTACATCTGCTGATTTGTAAGGATATCCAAATTACGTTGTTAAGTGAAGGAAGAAAGTTGCAAGATATGTATATACTTATTCTTCTATTCTGGTAAAACAAACAAATGAATAAATTACATACATATGTGTATATGTTTATATGTGTATGAGCCAGGGGAAGGGGTGAATAATGCCCACCAGATGTTAATGTTGGTTACCCCAGTGGGAGTGGGATTAGAGGTTTGGAGCGTGTGCAGGGGGTGATGTGCCTTGCCTTTTTACATCTTTCATTGTATTATTTGACTTGTTACAATAAGCATGTATTAATCGTATAATTTCAAAAACATCAAGAAATGGAAATATTTTATAAAGAAAAAAAATAGATCCACCAGAGGGAAATATTCCCACCTAGCAAAAATAAACGAAAATCTCAAGAGCTGTGAAGAAGAAATAGAAGTCAAAGAGGAAGCAAGAAAGTTGAGTCTAGGGTATGAAGAAGTTGACAGATTACATGTAGTTCAACATCATCGGTCATGTCACAGTGTACCCCAGTGTCATCAGTCTCACCAGCATAAAACCAAAAGCCACATTGACATACATATCTCTTGTTCTTATCACTTATCGTTAATGCAACTTTTATGTCCCTTGCAAATACACTCAACTATTTCTGGGGACCCCACTGTTGGGTCATAGGAGGTCACGAACCCGTTGGCACTCAGTCCCCACAAAACACTCTCATAGGAAAAACTCCTTCAGCCCTGCCCCTGCCTTTTCTCTCCACCAAATACAACACAAATGAAGGCCCACAATGCCCTCCCTCTCTGTGTGTCCTCTCCATGGTCCTCATGTCAGGTCTCATGCTTCAGGAATAGGAAAAAGTAAACATAAAATAATTTTTTAAGAAAGTCCCCATATAGGGCGACACATGTAAATAAATGCCCCTAAGCGATCACCAATCACACCTTATGTATCAGCTAAGCTCTGCATGCAGGCCTGGGCTGGGGCAGGTTGCACCTCTGCAGAGATGTGAACAGGTGCTGCCGGTGGGAATCCCAAAGCCACTGGATGAAGTTGCTAATCTTCATCCTTACAGTTTAGCCTGTGCCTGATTAAAGCTATTTGTAGATTCTTTTCACCTTTATATTTTTCTAGTAATCATGCTTGCAGGCCACAGTGGCAGGCTAATTTAGAGTTTCCCTACCTACCTTACCACTACATCATGAAGTCTGTGCATCTTCCTGGCCTTCTTTTATAAGTCCTTTAGAAACTGTGTCCTCAGCCTAATCTCTAGGCAATGCTGCTTCTTAATTTTTCTTATTCCCAGGATGTCACATTTTAATTTTTTTGTTTATTAATTTATTTGTGTATGAGGTAAAGCTGTTCAAATGTTCCATTAGTTCTTATATTTCTGCTTTCCCCGTTTGGGCTAGTATCGTCATAACACAGAGCCAACCCACCTCAGTCATTGCATCCACTTACAATTAGCCCAGGAGAGGTAAGGAAGAAAGGACAACATGGGCGCCCCTGTGGCCTGTACACCGCTTACGCTGTGTGAGAACATTAGAAGTCAAGTTCCACAGTGATTTTGCAATTGCCCATCAGCTCAGATATGCCCTCTCTGGATTGTGAGCTCTCTGAAGGCAGGGTTTGTGTGGGTCTCAGCAATTCTGAACCTACAGTACCAGAGCAATGTGTGAAACAGTGGGCACACTAGATATAGGATTAACTCATTAAGTACCACTATGTCTTAAACATTGTGCAGCATTTTGAGGAAAGATGAATAAAACAGTAAGTAATCATAAGATGCTCACAGTCTAGTAAGGAAAAAAGACAAACAGTTATAACTGAATGAGAAAAATGCTATAATACAGACAGATATAATTGCTAGGGGAGCAAATAAGAGGGAATGATTAGCCAGAGACACTTTTAAATGCTTATAATACCGAACATTCACTACGTAACACAGAATCTTGGCCTCTTGTCTCTAGGTTAACACTCCTGCAAAGCTCTCAGTCCCTCTTTGAAAGAGGGCTGTATTTTGTCACAAATCTGTAGAACTGATTGCTGCCACAAACCTTACTGTTAAAAAAACCTGTGTCTGTATGTGCCTCTCTTCAGTCTCTAGTTTGGCATATAGGCTTTGAATTATTCACTTGGTTCATGCTACAACTTGATTCATTTCATTCTGCATATGCTTTGCAGAGGAAGACAAATGACATGGGGATCAGTGTGCACTTAAGAGCGGTCCCATTTTCACCTCTGATCTCATTCAAGCTCATTCTTTCTGCCCTTTGTTTCTACTAAAATTATCTGGAAGAACAGCTCTTTAAAATCTTGCCATCCCAACTACTGAGGTAAAAAAGAAGGGTAGAAACCAGAGCTTGAGCTTCACAGAATGGTCTATTAATGGTTTACAAAGCTTTGTTACCTCTTAGAAGAATTTAGCTACCCTATAACATGTGAAAAGAGTAACCACTAAGCATACATCTATTAGAAAGTGATATTGCTTGAAAGGAGGGTGAATGTTCATAATCCTTTTACTCTCTAAGTAGGAAGAGACATCTTTTCCATTCCTGACTATGCCAGTTCCTAAAGTGTAAGGGAAAAAAAAAAACCCACAATAAATTGCCAACTTAATCAATTATTAAGGCAGATTAACCCTGCATCACACAATGTTGTCAAAAAACCCAGATGTGTCATATTTGAGTTGCATTTTCATTGTGTGTACATACTTGGCTTTGAGCAGAACTGCATGAGTTGGATTAATTTTTTACATGGCCCTCCAGCTGCTTTAAACAGAACTTTCATTCTCTTTAACTATCTTCATGTTTTATTCTGTTCAGAGAGAAGAGCCATAAAATATTATGACCTCTAAGTGCTGGGCTGTGAGACAGGGTCTGTCTCCAAAGCCAGCCCAAGGCTGTGCATTGATCGCACATGTCCGTGGCCTGGTGTAGGCTGTGTGCAGGGCTGGTCACTCTCTGTTCTCTTTCATCTCACTGGGAGGATACTTACGCGTGGTTTGCTTTTCTCTTGTGGTCTATAAGGAAGTGGACGCATTCAGTTTTCAGCCCTGTTGTTGTGGTGACTTTTGCTAAGCTTGAAATTCACTTTTCAAAGAGGGTGGATTTTTATACTGGAAATGGTTCTTAGGAGATTTTCTGAGATTTAACTTCAACGATAACCCTTTATAGTAATATCAAGGCTTCCCTGTAAAGATCTCAGACACATCGGTGTGATTATTTGCTAACCACTCTTCAGGGGAGGGAAGTGGCAAATATCAATGACTTTCTATTTATAATGAAGGAGTTCAAGACTGGCAAGGTGGTAGAGTGCCAGCCAGCATTTGAACTTACGTGTTCTTCCTACTCAGAATCTTTCTCCCTTCATTGTCTGGCCCATCTGGTTTCCTTCATTTCTCTGGGCAGAGAAAACACTGAAAGAAACAATACAAAAGTTATCCCTCTGTGTGCGTCGTAAGTACGTGCACTGTGACGGAAACCTGCATTCAGAGCATCACTGAGGTCAATTATCAGTTAACACAAGACTTTGAAATAACCTGGCACTAGTGGCATTTTATACTAGAGAGAAGCAGAATCTGTGTCAAGTGAATGGAATTTTAATTCCAATCAACATTCAGTTGTTTGAAAAATGGTATTATGAGTAAACGCGTCCTTAAAATATAGTTGCCACTTAAAGTGCTTTATGGAAGGTAGGTGAATTCCATCAAAAGACACCTTCCCTCATAATGAAGTAAAAGTACTGTATGACTTAGTATTTCTATTTCACATCCCTGTTCAGCATATTAAGTGGCAGATATTTCATAAAATACATTTAATCCCTTGATGGAATTTGAGGACAGGCTAGAAAGTTCTTTTCAGTTTTTTTTGATAAGCCCGTATCTTGCTCAGGTTTAACATTTACTCATCCCTGAGATGATGGTACCTCATCCCTTGCCTTCCTATTTAAATGCCAGAGGTTAACATTTCTTATGGAAATTCTACTTAACAGAAAGCTTTATTTGCATAATTACAATCTGCCTCAACCTCAATTCATCTAACATCTATTATAACATTTAAAGATCTCAGAAATACCTCTGAGATGTTTTTTCCTCTTTTTTAACAAATGGAACGATTTTCATAAGTAGTGTGGCCACGTTCGTTTTCTCTCTCTCTCTTTCCCTCTCTCATTTTCTTGCTCTCTCTCTTTCTGTCTCTGTTCATAATGGCGGTGGGCAACGCTCCTCTGATTAGCTAGGTTCTCACCTATGATTTCCCTTCAGCCCTGACATGACCTAAGCCTCTTTCAAACTTACTGCCACAGTCCAGCACTTTGCTCAGAGCCCTTGGGCTGAAACCTGCATGTATTTCACGATCTACAATGTAGTAATTTATTAGTAGTAATTCTACTTCTTGTCCCTATCCATTAAACAGCATGATGTCTAGTCACACAAATCAGTTAAATGAAAATTTCAACATTTATATAGTTACAGTTTATAGCAAAGATAATGTAACTGACATGTTTTAAATTATGGTTCTGGATGATTATGTATTTTTTGTAATGTAGTTGCTCACTACCAGAGTAATCTTAGAAACTGGAAATATGAGAATGTCAATTAAAATGGAAAATAATAAAGAGTCAAGCAATTCTTTTTTCTCACATCTAGGTATTCAGGATAAATAATTTGATTAAACATAAATAATGTTAAGTTGTCTGAACTTAAGAATTATCTTGAAAGTTGCCACATCACTGAGATATGTTTGACACAAATAATTAAGTTGTTAGGGATTGTGACTTCTTTTATTAAAACATTTTATTTCCATTCCAACTTCTCTAAGGAAAAAATACTGCTCTCAGGAATTAAAAAAAAATCATGGCTACCCCATCAGTAACACAATTGGTGCCTAAGAACATCAAATGGTAAATCCAGGCATATTAATTACATCATTAAAGTAGCATTTGGTGCACTGCTGAGATACATTACAATAACAATAACCTTTCTGTTAATAGGATTCACTACCAGCATGTAATGCAGAAGTTGCATACAATGAAGATATCATTCCACCACCTCATGGCATAAATCAATATAGTCAGAGCGACATAGAGTATTTCCATAAAAATGACATTAAACTATTTGTGTGTGTGTGCATGCAAATGTGCGCGTGTGTCTGTGTGGAATGGCACAATTTGAAGCCAGATAAACGCTCGAGAGAAAGAAAGCAGAGTTGCTTGGTTACATCTGCTGAAAACGATCTGTGCTGTGCGTGAGAGCTCATGTCAGCCCTGTAATTACCACAACTGAGATAAAGCCTTGGCTAAATGTCACCTGCTGCTGACACGCACAGGAAGCCAAGCACCACTAAATGAGTCAGTTACTCTGAGAGTGCTTTGCTCTGCTTGTGGGCTAAATGCATTTGTTGTGCATATAAAAGGAAATATAGATATGTTAAAGGAAAAAAGTTGGAGACACAGATAATGAAAACCTCACCCCAAATCCTCACTGCCCACTCAGAAGTACATTAAGTAAGAAGGTTAAGAGATGCAATCAGGTTGAAGGAGAAAGATTAAAGCATTAATGAGCATTTCTGTGAGATGGGCAGAGCCTTCCACCTTCTACCACAAATTGGTCATTAGTCAGTGCAATGCAATTTCCCACAGTCTACAATGAGTCCCCAGAGACAGCTGAAGTTCATAATGACAACAGCCAGCCAATAACACACTGGGACAGTTTGCCTGTGTCTGTGTATAAAGCCCATGGACAGAATGTGTATTTTAAAAAAACCTTAAGTAGCAGGGGGTTTACTGGTGTTTTAATAAATATTTCTGACAAAAGCAGAATTAATAATGTTGGTACGAAGAAAATGCCCTCTGTTTCCTCTGTTTACTTTCTTTTGTCACTTCTTTAAAATATCATCCTTTCCAGTTATAGTATTAATTTAGCTCCTTCGTAATGTGATGCGATCACTAAAAGACTGTCCTTCCTGATCACCTAACACTTAAATGGAAACCTCAGTACCCAGGCAGAGGAACAGGAATGTGGTAAGCACCAACACCCGGAGGGAAGAGTATAGCTAGAACAGCCATTCAGCACCCACATGGATCTGATGATATCAGGACGATGGTATGAACTTTGGAGGGGACCTTCATGACTGTCTCTCATTACCCTGGTGAATTTACCAACTTTCAGGGTCTGACCCTTGGTTTTTAGCCTCAGAAATGTTATTTTTAGAATACCACAAGTGGATTTAACTTTTGGGATACACTCTCATGAACTCAGCTTACAATCAACTGCAAAAGTGAATAATACATTAGTACTATGGAGCCTGAGATGATCTGAAAATAGATTACATGAGCAGCCTAATTGTTGTTGAAAGTTGTTTCCTGATGAGTATAGAACCAGAATCAGGGGAGTTAGATGAATTGAACGTTTAATTGCATCCTTCTCACCATTGGGGTGGTCTTGCCAACAGGATGGAAATATTAGAGATCTGCTTACTGTAGCTACCAGCGTCTATTTTCACTTTAAGGATGAGCTTGCCCATGGAACCAGAGACTTCGAGCCTATTATTAATTTGTCATTTATTGAACTCTTATTCTGTACCAGGCACCTGTCCTAAATGATTTCGATGCTCTGTCTTGTTTATTCATCAAAGAGTTCTGTGGGGGGAAATACTGTAATTATCCTAATTTTATAAATAAACTTACCCAAGGTCACAGTTAAAGCAGCATTTATTTTCATGTTTTACTAACCACTTGTTAATTGGCCCACCAATAACCACTAATTTTAGACAAGTTGAAAAATTATTATCATAATGTAATAAATGGAATTAAATCATAGTTTAAATATTAGTAACCATTTTCTATAATTCAGAATAAGAGTGAGCAAACTGTGGCCCAAGGCCAAATACAACCTGTAGCCTGCTTTTGTAAGACCTGTGAGCAAAGAATGGCTTTTACATTTTTAAATAGTTGCAAATAAAATAAAAAGCATACGACTTCATGATACATGAAATGTATTGGAAATTCAAATTCCAGTGTCTATAAATAATGTTTTATTGAAACACAGCCACATACATTAATTTAGTTGTTGTACATCTGCTTTTGTGCTACTATGACAGAATTGGGTAGGTGCAATAGAAACCACAAAAGCTCAGTCAGAAAATACTTTTTGACCCACAATTTAGAGGGACAAAATATTCTAAAACTTTGATCAGAGTTTGTCTATTGGGCCTGATGACAGTGAGCTTAAACTCTAGGTCACATTCCATATTTAGGATAATTTGTTTATTTTTTATTTCTACTAAATCAAGAAAGCCTAATTTGTAGGAGGTTGTTGAGCTGGTAGCAAGTGCTTGAAAGTTAGAACAGATGGTTATGGATATTTGCATCAGATATGGACCCAGGAATGGTAGAGTGAGTTCTTCCTGAAAAGTACCTCCTGAACGTTTTCAGATGCTCCCAGAAGGAGCATGGACAAGAGTTGGAAGGTTGACTATTTCTCTCTGGGCATCCAGTGGGTGGACACCTACTCCCAGGTTTGGTTGTATTCAGTTCTGAAATGTATTTCATTACAATCTGTGTTATTATTTGGTTCTGGTTTTAAAACTGGCCCAAAATTCATCATAATTTTGTTTCTCCAATGAATGAAAAAATAATCAAATGGGAAAAGTCAGGATCTTGGGAATGAAGCCATTTGCAGCCCTGTTTGGTCTTGATAAAAAAAAAAAAAATCCTGACATCTTATCAAAATTCAAAATTATGCATTTTTTTAGTCCTGAAATGTAGGTTCAGCCCCTGCAAGATACTTAACAGATTGCTGAGATCTGCTTCTTGAGTAAGCTGCTTAACATAATGGAAATGGTCTTTATTGACTTTATCAGTTACATGAAGAAATGTTATCACGTCCATTATTTCAAAAATTCATGTGAGAATCTTTCCCTTACCTTTCAGGGAAAGTTTGCTCAATTTCATTGGGAAAAACAGTCTCGTATACATGACTCATTTCTTTACACATCTAAAAGCGTATGTACTTGACGACTGTACTGTCATTGTATTAATAAATTTTGCTGTTTTCTTTAACAATTAACAGGCAGATTGTTTCAAAATTTAATATAATTTTTACTTATATAGATAATAGATGACTATATTATCATTTCAGAAATATCAAAACACAATAAATAAATTTAATGTACCCCTTAACTATTGTATACAGTTCCATTCTCCTCTCTAGAAACAATCATTTTATCAATTCAACATATAGTTTTCTCAACTTCTTATATGAATTAACATACAGAATTTTTGTGTGTGTTAGGTATGATTTTAGCACAAGTATTGTAATCTATGTATTCCTTTGTAGCTTGCCTTTTTCACTCAATAGCTTATCTCTTACTGTTCAATGCTGTCAAACAAGTCCTGTAATACAGTATTTAGTCATTCTCCTATTGGAAAAACATTGAGATTGCTTTCTGTTTTTGCTATTACAAACATTGCTGTAATAAATATCCTTGTTTATATCCCTCTTGCATATGACGCAGTGTTTAACTAGAGCTAATACCAAAAAGCAGATTTTCTGGAGGTTTGCACATTTTAAATTTTAATAAATACTATCAAATTGGCCTTCAAAATCTTGTACACATTTACAGTATTGTAAGAATAATGGGAGAGTCCCCATTCCCCAAAATCTTTTTTTTTCCCCAAAATCTTTGACAACATTTTAATTTTTGCAAAGTAGTAGGTGAAAAATTGTATCCTGTTTCTGTCTTATTTTGTTTTTAAGGATATTAAGCATAAAATGCTTTAGTAATATTTGAATTTTTTCTCTTCTCTGAATTGCCTGCTCCTTTATCTTTCCCACTGTCTGTTGGGCTCATTGTTCTTTACTTATGCACTTTATATATTTTCAATATTTTAAATTGAAAATATTGGTTTTCCAGGCAGCACTTCCCTTAACATGAGTAGTGTGTCTCATGTCAAACAGCAGTTTCAATTTTGTTATCAAATGTATCATTCTTTTCACATTTGTTTTTGCTCCACTTCTTGTTTAAGAACTTCCTTCAACATCTAAAAATATGTTTTATTTTCCTGTATGATTTTTACATATTAATCTCACTCGATTTTACCTTTGTAAATGATAGAGATCTAACAATTTTTTTCCAAATTGTTAGGAGATTGCTCCAGTAAAACTTATTTAGTATTTATACCTTCCCACTGATTTGAAGCAATACTCTTATTAGACCTTAAATTTCCATATACACATAAGAATTTCAAAACCTGTACTCTCTGGGGCTTCCCTGGTGGTGCAGTGGTTGGGAGTCCGCCTGCCGATGCAGGGGACGCGGGTTCGTGCCCTGGTCCAGGAAGATCCCACATGTCGCGGAGCGGCTGGGCCCGTGAGCCATGGCCGCTGAGCCTGCACATCCGGAGCCTGTGCTCCACAACGGGAGAGGCCACAACAGTGAGAGGCCCGCGTACCGCAAAAAAAAAACAACCTGTACTCTGTTCCATTCATTTTCTTGCTATTAACTTGATGTTTTTGGTTAATACAACACTATTTTTTTTAACACTATTTTTTATTTCTATACCTTTATAGTTATCTTTAGAATTTGATAGTGTGAGTCCCTTGCCATTATTTTATTTTTCAAAATAGCCTAGACCAGCTGTTCTTGCACACTCCCTCGATATAATTATAAAATCAGCTAACTAAAGTCAATGGAAAGAGCTGAAAGTTTTATTGTGATTTACTTGGATTTAATCATAAAATTTAATAAGAGTTTAAGTATTTTTATACCAGTGATTTTCCCTTCTAAGAACATGGTATATCTCTGAACATTTATTCAGATCTTATTTTGTGTCATTCACAAAATGACACAAATGTGTAAATGTGTAAAATTTTGTAGTTTTCCTCATACAAAGTCTGTCATTTTATATTTACTCAAACATATTTTAGTTTTTAGCGTATACAGAATAAGATATTTTCTACTATATTTTCTTTCTGCTTATTGCTCGTGTAAGTACAAATTTGGCTTTGCATGTTAAGACAATGTCCATATACCTTTGTATCTAAGGGGTGATCAGTTTCAGCCTTAGCAGGAGACATGGGCATAGGCTTGTCTAATTGCTTGTTTTTATCCAGAACTTTGATTCTTAAGGCAATGATCCAGTCATTTAAGGAAAGTCCAGGGGTTTGTAAAGCACCAGGTTCAAGCAGCTATGGTGCTGTGTGTCAAGTGGGGTTCTGCTGAAACCCTTGGTGTGATTACTCTGTATGTTATCTTGGCTGTGTTCCCCCATCTAGCCGTCCTTAGACACTACACTGCCTGCCATTTAAGCCTGTAATTCTCAGGCATCTCACTGATCCCATGAGCCACCTGTTATCCTTAAAACAAATTCCTTTCCTATTCAAATTTACCATAGTTTATTCTCTTTCTTGCAGTCAAGAACACTGGATAGGTAGATTTTGGCACAAAGGAATGGGTTTTAGGTGAAAGTCCCTCAGGAAAATGAGGCTATAGAGGATCTGGGATTGGTCTTCTGTTCTGGGTTGGGTCAGGGTCATGAAAACCCCATTAACATCCTGTGATGATACTGTGGAAGCCCTTCTTAGTAGTGGCCAGGAAGTTAATTAAATTATCTAAAAGCAGCCACCTTGAGTGAAGTGCTTATTGAGGTTAAGGTTTGGAGTGACCATGTTTCTGTTGCTATATAACACTATAAAAAGTACTAGCTCCTTCTAATAATGCTGCACAGCTTAAAGGAGAATAACCAAACTCAAATCCATAAATTCTTGTCACAGGGATGCACTGAAAACAAGAGACTTCCCATGACTCTGTCAACAGGAACTTCCTATCTTTTAGCTACAGGATTAAGGTGACTAAACTAAATCAGACTAAAAATATGATGCAGCATATTGCTGAAACACATTGTTATTTGAATTACAGCCTTGCCAGGTCATTTTTTGCAAATGTTAAGGTATTGATTAGGTAAGAATAGTCTTCCACAGTTTAGATGGGGATCAATTAGAATAATTGAAGGACTCTCATCCCCCACTGGGCCTTTATTGATCATTTAAGCGTATTTTCCCTTATTTGATGAGGATATCCTCCCTTGCCTGAAGATATTATATCTCCCTCATCTATGAGAGTTACATTACAAAATGAGTACAATTCCCCAGATGCCTATTTCCCTCCAAACAACCAATCATATAGATGGAGTCAGATCCCAACAGGACCCAGGGGCCCAGCTGTAAAATCAAATCTGGGAAGAAGTGAGAAACTAACAAAAGAAAAGAATTGCACGACTTTGGTAATTTATAGGAAAAACATCTAAGGACTATAATGTGGGAACGATTTTTAAAGTTTCACATCCAAGAAGAGAGAAACATTTTCCATCAGGCTGAATTTAACTACGTACATACACATACTAGAGTACTGATTCACGGAGCCCTCTGCTCTGCTGGCTGATAGAACACTGGACGCAGTGGTGCCCCACACTAAAGGGAATTATCAGAAATTAGTTTTTGTAAAAAAAAATGAAAAACTATGGATCATTTTATTTAGGCATGGTGAAAACTCTAATTGAAGTCTTTGACTATACACTTCAAGGATACTGAATGAAAAACATTTCGTGAAGTTATTGGCATGAGTGCTTTTGAGAAAGGAAAAGCTATTAGTTTTAGAGAAATTTAGAGATTATTTACCAAACATTCATTAACAATTTAAATTAAATCCACTCATTATTTTTCTAGTCATCATGAAGATGAATTTCTATACTTGTTTACTAAAAGGAGCAAAATAATTTTTCTATAATATTTGGAAGTTGGTTTAATGGTTACTTTCCAAGGACTGCTAACTTACTAATTTATAAATAACATATTTCTTATAAAAACTACATATCTTAAAATTTATGTCATAAAGAATTATGTGTTTTCACTCCTCTATCAGAATAGGTTAAATTTGCTCATTATCTTTGTAAAAATTAACCCACTAAATATGATCTCCCTGACCTGTGGTAATTAATTGAACTAGTATATACTAATAATGCATTCTTTATTCTTGAAAATAAAGTTGATACAAGACTAATAGTTTATAACACCACACAGAATTTTGTTCTTCTATTTTGATGTATTACAGAAGAGAGAATTACTGGTGTGGGTTTACCATGTACCACCTGCTCACCGCTGAGTAGATCTTGCAGCATTTCCTCCACCCAAGCCTATCTTGATAAGTACAGAGATGGTGACAGCAAAGAGCTATGTTGGCTCCTCTCTCTACTGTATTAATGCTGATGGGAACACTGCAATTTAAACGGGCTCCATGACTTTCACGGAAAGGGAATACCCAGAGGATGGCAAAGGCTGAGAAGCAGTTTAGTTAATAGCTAAGTTAATTAAAAGCAAAGAGGACCAGTTACAATAATAGACAGCAAAACCAGTCTGGTAAACTGAATAATCTAAACTACATGAATCTTTAGTAGTACTTAATTGTTTATGGGAAACCTAGATGAAAACAAGCAAGCAATAAAATAGCCACCATGGCCTAAAATCAGACTTTCAGATATTCTGAGGCGGATTTTTGGCCTGAGACTACCACTAGTAGATCCAGCTGGACCCCAAACCCATCTTGTGGGTATTTCTCTAGTTTCTGAATTCGGAGCTGGAATCATTTCTGATGCTTTTGGTGCCTTATGTTACTTTCTCTTGGTCCATCTTCTATTTCTTAAAATGCTATATTTTTTTCTTCTTTCTGTCTTTTCTCTTCCTAGGAGAATGGGTGAAATCTATTGTGCCTGGTCAGTGGATGAGATATAGTGGTAATTGAAGGAGCTGGCCTTTTCTACAGCTTGTACAGTTAAAAAGAGAGATAGGAGAGTATTTGGACGCAAATGCAGGGGGCAGAATAATGGGATGGAGGTGTCTTGTGGAAATTTACTTCTCATTGCTTCTCTTCTTTCATTGAAACAGGAAATAAGTTGATGAGCTGAGAGGGAGGATGAGGGAGGAGAATTTAAAAATTTGAGTATAGGGGAGACTGCATGGAATTATCTAGGTGAGTGGGGGAGTGAATTATCTGGGGAAATAGAGTAAAACTGCCAGGCAGCATTATGAGCCCATTTAAAGTGATCAGAAATTAAAGTAAGTGAAGTCAGCATGGTTACAATAGTGATGTGTGAGTGTGTGTGCATACTCTGCATGTACGTGTGTATCTGTTTGTTTTCAATCTCATTCAACTACCTGGGTGCAAGTGTGAAGTAGGCAGAAAATTTAAACTTTCCTAAGGTTTTGGTTTAGCCAAGGGAATAAGATGAGAGAAACTAAAGAATTGAAGGTTTATGCAATGGAAGGATTTTAGTGACTGGTTAGGGTAATCTGCTTGTGTTGAGAAATGAGGACATGCAGGAGTGAGGGAAAAGGAAAAGGTCACAGAAGCAATGAATGGTAAGTAAGGATGGGGAGAAAGAATTGTTGAGGTTAGGGTAATAATGTGTGTGACTTGAAAAGATAGGAAAGTTCAGAGAGTGGGAAGACTGAAATTAAGGTTTTGGAAGAGGGGATTTCATGTTTGATTTAGGGTAGGGTCATGGGAATGAATAATCAGGGTGGGCTGTAGGGCAATATCTTTAGATGAGAGGAGATAAGGCATTAGGAGGTCAGAGATCTAAAGGATCATTTGTTTGCCTGATGCAGACACCAGTAATTATGACCAAGGTGACTATACAATTTATTGACCAAATGGGAAGGAACACTTTTGAGAGTAAAATGTGGATCTATTCAGAACTACTGCAGGACAAAAAGTGACATAGAAACCACAGTTATATATGAAGTAGTGCCCGTGAGCCATAGATAAAATCTTCATGTGATAAGACAAGTGACCTTGGGATTATCAGAAGAATGAAGGACAGTGGATAGTCTGATGGATGGGTTTTAAACTGGTGGGTTTTAGTTACTGACATGAACAGTGATAAAGTGTTTGATGAGTATAATGGTGAAAAAGATTTGGTATGAGGTATGGAAGGAGTTTGGTCGGAACCTGGTGAACTGTGAGGCTCCTACTTGACTTTTGATCATGAAAGTGTGGAATTTGAGAAGATGTGGGGCACAATCTCTACCCTCTTGCCCTGTTGAGGGTATCTCTGTCCACTATCCATTATCATCTTTTCCTAGACTAGATGCTTCAAAGACTCACTGGAAACATATGTCCAAACATAAGGAGAAAGAGACAGGAAGAGGAGTTATCTACATAGAGACCTCACAGAAAGGAAATGAGAGTAATCTTTCTTGGGTCACGGACCTGTCCTGAGGTTCTAACCTGTTATGGCTTAAGGGTTTTTAAAAATTTCTTCATAGTTCAGAGGTATTTCAAAAAAGATTAAAAGATACTCATTTAACTGCCTGAGTGGGTTTTCAGGCAAGAATTAGAGAAAATATTGGAAATTTTTTTTTTTTTTAATTTTTGGCTGCGTCCGGTCTTAGTTGTGGCATGCAGGCTCTTCGTTGCAGCACGTGGGCTTCTCTCTAGTTGCGGCTTGTGGGCTCCAGAGCGTGTGGGCTCTGTAGTTGCAGCATGCAGCCTATCTAGTTGAGGCACGCAGGCTCAGTAGTTGTGGCATGTGGGCTTAGTTGCCCCACGGCATGTGGGATCTTAGTTCCCTGACCAGGATCGAACCCTCATACCCTGCATTGGAAGGCGGATTCTTAACCACTGGACCACCAGGGAAGTCCCTGGAAAATTCACTGAAAATGTGGTTTGTTAATAGTTCATCTTCAAGACTCAAATGAAGACATGAAAATGGGCAAAAATAATAGACAAAAGACATAGCTCACTAAGTTGGTTTTATTTAACTTGTTATAATAACCAGCTTTCAGGAACACAAAATAACACACAGGGGCTTCCTTTGTCTCCTCCATCATGAACCAAGTACTGGGCCAGGTAAATTTCCAGTTGTACCGTGGGAAGTACCTTTCTGTCTTGAACACCAGCTTGGCTGATGTTACTGTTTGACGCAGAAGGAGACCTCATTTTTGGGGGAGAAAAAAAAAAAAAGAAATTAGTGCTGTTAATGTACCAGAAATCCTGAAGCAAAACTCTTTTCACTATGTAAATAAATGAAAATCATTTGCTCTTTGACACCCTATTTCTCTCTTTCATTTCACGCCATGAGGTTTCAGACATACATTTAGCTACAGAAATAACTTGAGCTACAAATAAGTGTACTTGAAAAAAAATCTACATCTGTGAAAAACAGCTACAAATAGAAGATTAATACATTTATTTAAATTTAAAATCCATTTCAGGTTCTGAAAAGCTTCCAGTTTAGTCACTTTTTGTTCTTTGACAGTGTCTTCATGTTGCAGTCAAATGAAGGAAGTGTTCACTTTGGTCTCTTTGGTTTGAAGAGTAAAGCACGTAAAGAAATGAGGTTTGAGAAATGATGTGTAAGACATTTTTTGGAACATATTTAACTGCTTAGTAAGTGGTGTGATAAATACACATCAAAGGTCATTTTGAAATAGCACTGTCCCCTCTTTGCCTGGATAACTCCTAATTACTCTTCAAATCTCAGGTAGTTGTCATTTCTTCCAGAAGTCCTCTGGAAGTCCCAGGAATAGATGCTTTTCCTGTCACAGCCTTTCTTTTTTTCCTCTCTCACCACACTCATCATCACATTATTTTAAAGTTAAGGTTTTTACTCAATGCCATCAATTATACGTGGCCTATGAGGAATGCTCGATAAATATTGGTTTAATTAAAATGTAGGGAAGGGTCCTTTCACTACTTCTCCTATTGTCTGCACGTAAGTCCTCTTTGTCTTATAGAAACAGGTATATATTGCAATGGCATTTTTGTGTCTGAAAGTCTCAAGGAATCTTCCAGAAGTGTTCTGCTTATAATCAGAAGGCAATTTAAGTGTGAAGAAAACAAAAAGAGTCCACAATATGCTTGTGCTAACATCCAAAGGCAGAGAGTTTTAAAAACCTTTTCTTTCAGCCTCGGAATCCTCTACAACAGTGCTTCCTTCTCCATCCTAAAGAACCATTACGTCCATGTTGCTACCTAGCTTCTTTAGGAAAGTTATACTTCCAGAATGCACTTCTCTTCCTCCTCCAACAAAACTTGTTTCTACTGACAGAACGTTTGGAAAAGATGTAATAGAAAATTCTGTCTAAATTTACTGGGAATTCCCTGGCAGTCCAGTGGTTAGGACTCTGCACTTTCTCATCTGAGGGCACGGGTTCAGTCCCTGCTCGGGGAACAAAGATCCCGCAAGCCGTGCAGCACAGCCAAAAAAAAAAAAAAAAAAAAAAAAATGTCACTCACTGATAACAGGTATGAGATATGGCTCATCTGTCTTTTCATTAAGGATCTTAATAAAACCCTAGCCTTGGATGAACCACACAGTCATCTTTTTCTGTGTCTATACTTGAACAAGAAGGTGCGACTTGGGAATCACCAAAATAAAGCAGGTAGTTTTCTATTCTACGTTCATCACTCCCAGCCTCAAATGGGTCTTCAGATTGCCTGGTGGGTTTATTCAGGTTCTCCACAGCACAGAGCTTGAGGCAAGGATGAGTATGCTGTTCTTGACGAGGACGAAGGTGAAGGTATGGAAAATGGGAAGTGAGGCATGAACAAACGTGACCCACCACCATGTGATGCTGCCTCCCTACTTCCTGTGGGCTGTAAAATGACAAAGCGGGTCACTTAGCAGGCATGTTCTCCCGTCAGGCAGGGAGAATTTGTATAGGTGGTCTTTAAGGATGATGTGTATTTCAGAGTAGCCCATGGAAGGGTGAAAAGAGGGGAGTGTAACATCTACTTGTCTCCCATTTCTCATGTTTTTAGGGTGCATTTTCTTGCCCTTTGGTGGATGTGCAGGAAGCTCTATGGTATAGCATTTTACTCAGGGCCAGAGTGGAAGGGTGGCTTGGTATGGATAGGCTCAGTATGTGGGATGGGGAGCCCTATGGGCGCAGCACTCCAATTCAGAATCCAACAGTGGTGGCTTTGGCATGATACAGGAGGGAGGTTCTAAAAAAAGTAACAATCAAGGGAATTTAAGGAAGGTACGGTGGCATTGTAATGTATTAACTTGGCTAGGTTGACTATGTTTCCCAGATTTCTTCTTCCTGTACATTTCCCTGTAGGTGGGCCACCAAGGACATTTTTACATGAGATATAAAAGACAAAAGTGAAATACCAGCTGTTTGATTTTTGACCTTCAGAAGGTTGAGGCAGGAGCTTTTATAGCTCACATGTATTGGTGCTCATCTACTGGCTTAACTCATTGCATGAAAATGTCCTACTTTCCTTTGGATTTTCCTTCACTTTCATTCCTGGGCTAAGTGTGTGTTTAGTTCCATGATGAAAGGTGCCAGCTTCCTCTCAAGGATACTTACTCCATCAAGGCTGGATTTTAGTTTGTCCTCACGGGTTTTAGTTTCTTATTGCTCTTCTCATTTTGTATCTATCTTCCTTCTCTCCTGCCTGTCCTCAAGTTCCAAAGTCAGACAAGAAGACACCAGTGACTGTTGCACCACTGTCCACAACTACATAAGATCAAATACTACCTAGAAGTTATTTCTTTGTGAAACCCTGACTGATGCAGAGGGGAACAAGGTTTTTGTACACTATGGTCTAGCACTTATACCTTCATGAGCCTCTTATGTCCTCCATTATATCCAGGTCCCTTAAATTTTTTGTGTATGAGACTGGAGATGCCCTTGCTCCTCTCTGAAGAGTCCAATCAGCTACAGAGACCCTTTCAAGGCAGTGTTTAGTCTTTACCTCCTGGAGGACTAAGCAAAGAGTGTTAGTGAAACAAAGCTGTCGTTCTCACAATTGGCAAGAAGGGATGGTGGGTCCATGCTTTGAAAGAACATGCCTCATCATGCAAGGCACCTCCTTCAGGTTAGTTGCTTACTTAGTTTCCGGGAAAGGAGCTGCTCTTTTGAACAAAGATGGTTCAGTATTATTTGGGCTTTCAAGGCTATTGTGTTCACCCACCAAAATATTTCCATCCAGATCTCAGTGTCCCACCTTCTTCCTCACTGCCTTAACTATAACATAAGACATCTGAAAGCTGCACAGTTAGCCTCCACTGAGGTTCTGTCACCCAAATAACTAGATCTTGGGCTTGATTTCCAGTGTAGTCTACTGCAGGTACAGAAGATTAGGGGCTCCTTTAAACCTGTCTCAGGTACTTTGGCTTTTAAAACATGCTCTTTTTTTTTGGTTGGGAGTGATTGTGCTGCACCCGCCGTTTTCTTCTTGCATGGTCTCTAGGGTTGTCTTAAGAAGCCATCCTAATGCACATTTTTATATTAACATATTTTTTTATACTAAGTGCCACAGCCACTGATTTCCCAGTGCCTTGCTTTCTACATATGCTTCATTCCTATTAATCATAGAGGGAAGTTTAAGTAACACCCCAGTTGCCACTAATAGGGTCTCTGCCGGCTTTACACAAATGAGCACTTCAACACCAAGCTCCTATCCAGAGCATCTATTTTCTTGAACCACTTCCTGCACCAATTGTTTCAGTCCAGGTCTTATAAAAAACTGAAGCTAAGTAAAGGTAAAGGTGCAGTTTTTTTACTTTTGTGTGACTCAAGTCAAGGTGGGAATGGTGAGTAAAAAGAAAAGCCAGCAAAGGAAATACACACAGAGCAATGAAATGTGATGTATCATTGCACTGACTACTGGTTCATGGTAAGTTTTGAAGAGACACGTCAGGACAGTTGGCAGGTATGTTTGCCTGACTTGTGCTACATATAAGAACTACACGTTGAGAGGTAGATGAAAGAGGGAAAGAAAGGGGATTCATCTGTCTTGTCCCATCCCATCTCTTGTTTCCCAGTGGTCAAGTTTCACTTCACAGCAGGTACTTATCTGAACTTTTTGGCTTATCCACCTGGCTCCTTGGTGGATGCTTTGGGAAACAGATGCTACCCCTGCTGTACACTATTTCACCCAAATCCAGAGTAGGAGGGGCAGCTGTGTGGATGACAGTGTGTGACGTATACCAGTTATGGAGTTGATCTTGGGTTCCATTGTAGACTACAGCTGGCTTGCACGTCTCAGAAATGGTGACAGTGCCAGTAGAGCAGTGGTCTTGGAGGTGAGTGGTAAGTTCTGAAAGAAGAAAACAGTTGATGTAACCTGAGGAGGTGCCTTTGTGTCTAGTACATTGGTCACACTAATATGCTTCTCTGGCCAACTCAGTCTTCTATCCTCTACAACCATTATTACAAACTTTATCTTGTCAACCTGGCAGCCATTTTATTCCCTCATACCCAACATAAAATGTTGGCTCCTTATTTATAGAGAATATAAGAGTAATGAGAAACATACTTTCTCATGTTGTAAACATCAAAGGTGCAAGCTCACCTCTTGTCTGTATCCTTTCTGTATTTGTTTCCTCTTGTTTACAATAGAAGAGCTATCTTTTTTTTTTTTTTTACTGAAGATCAGTTCTTCAGTTTGTATATTGTGTCCCATCCCCTCTTACCATCTCAGGAGCCTGAAAACACAGGGTGGCTTTTCCTTTTCTTTCTCTTACATTCAGACTTTCCTTCTTAGCTGATTATGTAGTAGGCTTTATCTATAGACTCATGTGTGTGTGGTGTAGTACACATATTATTTGTTGTTTATACACGTCTATGACTTTAATAGAATTTTACTTATTAAAGTGGGACATGTTCCTTGTTACAGGTTAAATATTATATATAGAAATATGCATAATCTTTATCTTCCTACCTCTCTATTATCTCTGCTCAAGAGCAGTTATATTAACAATCCGTTGTGTTCATGCTAAGCTATACATATTGTGGAAGGGATTGTTAGTGCTTACTGAGTATCCCTTGCACTTCCCAGCCCTGCTTCCTTGCTGATAGTTTGGGTTCATGTGGTGAGTGCTGACCAATGACCAACGAAATTTGAGTTGAGGTGAAATGTGTCACTTTGGTACTGAGGCCCTGCTGTGGCAACCTTAGAGGTTCTAAGTTCCAGGTGGCATAACTTCCAGATGGAGGTCGCCTCCGGCTTTGTGTGAGGAAGATATAGTCCTTTATTGTGTTAATATACAAGCAGCTGGTGATATATTTATATTTATATATATTTCATTTAAACAGTGGAAACAAACTAGATGTATTATTCTGCTAATTTTTTTGTTCATTTAGCGATATTACTAGGACTTACCCATCCTTTCTGAAAGGTGAATTGTAGTCTATAGTATGACTATTCTATAACCTATTTCACCATCTTCCTATTGTTGAATTTTCAGATTGCTTATGACTTTTGCTTTGGTACAGTTTGCCTCTACAAGCCATGTTGCCATAAATACCTTTACAACACAGACAGCTTTTGCACACTGACACTTTTATTTTCGTAGTGCAATTTTCCCCAAATGGTATGCGTGGGTCAAAGGAGTTATGTGTGTTTATTTAAGTACAGATTTCCAGACTATTTTATAAAAATATTTTAAGGCTTTCATGTAAACATCAGAAATATATGAGTGCCTGTGTTTCTTTAATCTTAACAACACTGGATATTGCTTTTTACAGCTTTTGTTAATGTAATATGATCTGATCTAATACAATATAATATAGCAACGTATAATAAAACCTATTATATCTTAAATCTGTTACATCTTAACTATTTTAAACTTGAGCATGTTTATATATGTTTATTTGTTTATACATATTTATTGGTGATTTAAATTTCAACTTCTATATTTTCTATCATATTTTATTACTATTTTTGTTTCTGCTTTTCATGTCTTTTTCTTTTTGATACATAGGAGCTCTGTTTATTGTGTACAGAGATTCTGTCTTATATGTTGGTAACATTTTCTCTTAGCTTATCATTTGAAATTTTAAGATTTAAATTTAAAAAAAATTGCTTATATATTCAATGATTCAAGATTTAAAAAGTAAAGACATGCATTCAGTAAGCAATCACGCTCTCATTCCTGTCATTGGCCATTCAAAGTCTCCTACCAAAGGTAGTTCATGTTATTAATTTCTTATGTATATATAAGATTTTGCATAACCATGAAAATATATTGTGTGTATTTCATGAATATACAAGCAATATGTGTATACATGTAAGTGTATATATGTCTATATATATTCTTTACTTTCCCACTATTTTATATACTCTTGTGTTTTTTGCTTGGTGTATTTTGGAGATTATTCTATATCAGCAGATAAAATGCCTTCTCATCCTTTCTTATGACTCTATAGTGTTCCACTCTATGGCTTACTATAACTTACCGTATTTAATTGGTATTCCTTTAGATGGAAAGTTAGGTACTTTCCAATCTTTTGCTTCAATAATTAAGCAACTACAATTAATACCATTATTTATGTCATTTCACACATGTGTGAGAACATCTGTAGAATAAAATTCCTAGAAGTTGACCTTCTGACTTAAAGGGTCTGTGCATTTGTGATTTTCATAGATATTACTAGATTGTCTTCCGCTCCACCATCAAAGTAGGAGAGTACCTGTTTCCTCAGACCCTCTCTCTACAAGGTTTATTGTCAAACTTGCCAATCTTTTCAGAATATGTTATTCAAACTGTATTGATAAAAATGGTAATATGTATCTTTTATTATATCAATAAATGAGACTTAATTTTAAAAAGTCATTTACATTTCCTTTTCTGTTGATTGTGTTCACATTTTTGCTTGCCTTTTGCCTTTCTAAATTGGATTGTTGGTCTTTTTTTCATTGATATTAAGAGATTGAATACACAAAGAGATAATGACCAGACTGTATATTATAGCCAGACTCTCATTCACAACCTGCAGCAACCAGTCCAGGAAGCCAAACAATAACCCCTGTAACAATCAGCCACAAATGGCCAGGACTTGATTAATAACTGACAGCTCCCCTTATCTTTGCCCCTGCTTCCAATATAGGACCAAATGGAGAAAGCCAAAACGTACCCCTAAACAACAACATAGGCTACCCCACATCTAGTTAGCCTGCTTACAGCTTCCCCTTGAAACAGCGTCTAGTCTGGGCATACCAGAGCCTTCCCTTTTTTCCCCCACTCTAATAAAGCTTTCCCACTCCTGCAGGTCTTGAGTCTCTGCCAGAACACAGATGATGGTGGCTGACTCCCTTACTGAAGCAGACTCTGAATAAGCCTTTGCTTGTTCTCATTTGGGTGGTCTTGGTTTGTTAATATAATATTTTGCAGTTCTTCTATATTGGGGACATTAGCCCTTATCTACGATTTGATGTACAAGCGTATTAGAGGTTTTTTTTTTTTTACTTATTTATTTATTTTTTAACATCTTTATTGGAGTATAATTGCTTTACAATGGTGTGTTAGTTTCTGCTTTATAACAAAGTGAATCAGTTATACATATACATATGTTCCCATATCTCTTCCCTTTTGCGTCTCCCTCCCTCCCACCCTCCCTAGCCCACCCCTCTAGGTGTTCACAAACCACCTAGCTGATCTCCCTTAGGGTATTTTTAAACATACATTTTCATCTGATGTATAAACTGCAAACAGAGCAGTGTACAAATCATGATTGTATCCCTCAATGACTTTTCACAAAGTAAGCCCTCACATTTAACATGACCTAGGAATACAATTACCAAAACCCCATGAGTTCCTTTGTGCCCCCTTGCAATTACTAGCCAGCCCCACAAACTTCACCTCTCTCCTCTCAGGTGTAACCACGATCTTAACCTCCAAAACTGTAGCATAATTTGCTGCTCTTGAGCTATAAACAAAATCACACAGTATGTACTCCTTTGTTTCTGGCTTCTTGTATTCAGCTTTCTGTGGATGAGATTTATTCATGTTGTTGTATGTATCTGAAGTTAATTTCTTCCCATTGCCTTAGTATAATATGTGATTATACTGCAATGTATTTACGCAGTTTACTCCTAAACTAGAACTTAAGTTACCAGAGGAGATTGTCTTTTTCCTGTTGACATTTCCCTCTTTCTTTTCTTCTTCAGTTCCACAAAATATTTAACACAGTTTTGAGCAAAGTAGTTGTTTAATAATTGTTGAATGAATTATCTGTATTAGCAGTGCTGAGTGGTCACATGAATGATTAAGAAATTACTCAGTGAATAGCTTTCTCACACTTAAGCACATCCAAAAACATCAGAATGATATTGATCCCGTTATTTTTCATCCTGGGTCTTACTCATTTCGAAACCTATTTGAATAGCAGAGCAAATTCTCCTGAAACTGGAAGGAAATGAGGAGAGGGGTTGATATGGGTTGTTTGCATTTCTGTGGTGAGAGGTTGCTGGAGGGAGTGTTTTCCCAAAGACTGGTTGAGAATCAGCATGTAGCTGTAAACTGATCATGGGGCCGTGAGCTTCTGCACATTATATTTTATGTACAGTGCACCTCAGAGATTGTCGAACTTTGGTGAGATATTTCAGTATTGTGCTATGGGGAACACATAAGTGGGATAACTTCCTATAATACAGACAAAACAGATAGGATGCAGTAATATTTTTTGCCTCTCTTGTTCAACATTTTAAAATAGTATGATTTAATATGTGGCTTAGAGCAGTGGTTTCAAACTAGCATGTTATCCCCAACACTTGGAGGGCTGGTTAAAACACAGATTACTGGGCCCCACAAGAATTTGCATTTCTAATAAGTTGCAATTTCATGTTGATAGCTATTCCCAGAACTTACTTGGAGAACTGGCCTAGACAATAAAACAAATAATATGAGTAAAGCAAAGCTTAATAATGAGATTAGGAAGCTTGTCTCTGAACTTATCCCCCTGTGTGGGGTGTTCATGAGTTCTTTTTTTTTTCCCCTAGGGGCCATTTTCTGGTACATTAGGAAACTCCTGTGCATTATTTGCAGGAAAAAGCTTAAGAGTAATAGGGTTAGAGTTCTATTAAAGAAAATCATGGCTTTAAAGAAGTATCGTAATACATAAAATTGATAAAACATAGTAACAGACTCTTTTAGTAGACATGGAATGCAGAGACATTGGGGGAATTTAGAATGTGCCTCTATTTTATCTCTATGTACCCAATTTAGCACACAAGCATTTTCAATCAACTTTCAATTATATTGTACAGACTGTATCAATATTTTATTAGGTCTACTCTTTGATTCTTTTGCCCTTTAAAATAATTAAAATAATATCATAAGCTTCCTTTTGGGAACTAGTTCTTACCTGTTTCCTTTTTTTTTTTTAAATAAATTTACTTATTTATTTATTTTTGGGTCTTTGTTGCTCCGTGTGGGCTTTCTCTAGTTGCAGCGGGCAGGGGCTACTCTTTGTTGCAGTGTGTGGGCTTCTCATTGTGGTGGCTTGTCTTTGTTGTGGAGCACAGGCTCTAGGTGCGTGGGCTTCAGTAGTTGTGGCACGTGGGCTCAGTAGCTGTGGCTCGCGGGCTCTACAGCACAGGGTGAGTAGTTGTGGCACACGGGCTTGTGGCTCTGGGGCATGTGGGATCTTCCTAGACCAGGGCTTGAACCCGTACCCCCTGCATTGGCAGGCAGATTCTTAACCCACTGCACCACCAGGGAAGTCCCTTACTTGTTTCCTTGCCACAAAACATTTAATATATACATTAACATCAGTGAAGCATTCATGGTTTTCCCAAGATTCTCATGAGAAAGGTTTTGGGAATACAAATTAAATAAAGTAACATTATTATAGGAGTAACTTTGATTATACTCTATTTTTAAAAAGTAAGCCAGTTTCAAGTTCTAAATCTATAATATATAATTATCATTAAACTAATTTATAATAGTTATATAACAATATAGTTTTATTATGATATATAAGACAATGATTAACAATTAATCACAATTATTACTTTGCCAAAAACCTTGTGCCAAGAAACTTGTTATATTCCTCATATATTTATAATACAGCAAATTTTATACCCCAAAGTGAGAATTATTACTTTGGGAGATGTTTTGTGTTTGAACAGTCGATAGCCCAACCTACAGGTATTCCCTGGGTCTGTTATTGATGCTAATTCCATATGCCTCCCTCACAATACACATAGACATAATTTCAAATGTATGGTAGCTTGTTGGCATTCTTTTTCTTATATTGCTTCCTTTCTTTCCTTCATATTAGATTCAAGTTTATTTTTTAACCTATTAATCCACCTGAAATTTAATATGTTTGTTTGATGGAAAAGAAATCAATAGCTTTCCTACTAGGCCTTTATACAGTGATCAGATTGTACTTTATACACTGTACATTTCACCTTTCCTCGTCGTTTTTACAGGCAGATTATTTTTATGGCCTAATGGTTCTTTAATAGGCCATAAATACCTTATACATTTTCAAGCTCCCTGATAACAAAGCAAAAAGTGTCTGTCAGTTCTAAAAGCTTCAAAACCAGACCTTTGGTTAAAGTTTTCAATAAAACAAACCAGTAAGTCATTAAAAAAAGTAGGGTTAAATTTTGTTGCTGTCACATTGAAATGTTATTTTGGGGTAATGTTTAAATGAAGATATAAAGGGTTTCTTTGATAATCACTCTGTGAAAAACAAGACTTACTGGAAATTTTACCCAAATGGACCAGTGGGACTTTGCACACATTTTTAGGACAAAATCTTGCATAGAGTTCTCTTTTCCTTCCTCTGGCTGGCCACTGACTATGTCTTAAGAAACATCATCCTTATGGGACATTTTATCACATGATTGATTTTACCTATAGTTACCAGATCACCTTTTATACTTGCAGGGGACCTCTGATTCCATTTCTTTATTTTAAATAGTAAAACATGAACCAGCTGCAAAGAATGCTGAGGTTGAATTTCTCATAGTCCATTTAGAACCTCAGTTAATTCTGTGTTGTGTATGGCAATATTAACAGTAGGTGCTTTAGAAATAGAATAAGATATGGGAGATACTGCTTACAACATATTATTTGTTAGTGAGTTTGGCATCATTCTATTAGGAATTTGTTGGTTTACAATGTGCGTGTGTGTGTGTGTGTGAAACAAATCTATAAACTTCTTGGATGATGGGGGTAGATGAGAGGTTGGTGGTTTAAATATCTTTGTGAAATAAATGCCGTGTTTTTCTTTCAAGGTGAAAATTGTAGGAATGTGTTGTGTTGACTCGCAGCAGAATTTTTGGATGAACTGGTTCCACATTAATCTTATTTTACTGGAACATGTAAAGCATTTGTAGAGGACTAGTAGCAGCTACACCTGTTCTGAAATCCCACAAACCTGAATTTCTCCTGGAAGAATTAGAGTAGAAGCTTAGCATGCAGGCAGACTCCATGTTGTGACGAGTGCCTTTTTCCTGGGCAGCAAGGAGCCTGCTCCATGGTTGTCTGCTGGGGCTCCAGCCAGCTGGAACACAGAAACATAGATCTGCTTGCTCTTCTGGCCAGTAGACCCAAAGCACCCACTTATCCCTTTTAAAAACATCATCGTATAAAGCAATATAATACTTGCTCAATGCTCTCTGTCTCTCTCTCTCACTCTGTCTCTTCCTGTAAATGGCAAGTATGTTCCAAAATGATGTTGCTTCATTGAATGCTCTGGAAACATACTTTCATGGATTAGAACTAACTCGACATTTTAATTTTGTCCTGTTCTGTTGTTTAGAATTCAGTCAGCTCCAGGGACCTTGCAGAACGCACATATGGAACATTCATATGTGCTGCTTGATTCTGTATGCCACCCTCATATTTTGAGACTTGCCCATACAAGTCAGCTTGAATTTGATAATATCCTGTCAATTAAACTAAACCTTGTTTTCAAAGCGAAATAGCGCAAGTACCCCGGGCACCTGCAAAAAAAGCCAGGCGCACGGGCTCACATGGATAGTTAGGTGTGCAATTACTTGATTTATACACATGTATGTTTCTGAAATTACAGCTGCAGGGTTTTGTGGTCTCTGTGGGGATGTGAACAGTTTTGCTGGCAAGTCTGGTGTGCCTTACTTTGGCAATTTGGCTCCCCACATGAATTCCCCTCCTATCACTTATGGAGAACAAAGTCTATTTGTCACTTTTCCATTTGCCTTGCACAGTGATTCAGAAAGAAAACAGTTTTACTTTGCTGCTCTAATTGGGAATTGCTGATTCATCTCACAAGTGCAATCATCTTTGCTATTCGTTATACAAACATCGGCTTATGGTACTGTGGATGTGGTAGAAGTTGGCATGGGGAGGGCTTTCCAACCCCATGACTGACCCAAATACTTGTAAATTTGCTTGAGGAAACAGTTCTTTACACAAAACTCTACTACGTCAACTTAAGGTTTTGAAACTAAGACATTCATTCAAAAGAAGTTTCTGTTATTCTTTTGGTTTTGCAGCTATTTAAAAACAATGCTTGCCTTGAAGTTCTATGTATAATTTTAACCTTTTGGCTTCGCTGTAGAAAAGCTTATTACTGCAAGCAGATTCAATCACTCATGATAGTACAACACTCTGGAGACCTTATCCTTGCACCGTCTAGTTGAGTAATTAAATGTAGGGTAGATTTACAGTTCAGTGGACTCACTCACGGTAGGATGGCAGCTATGTTCTCTCTTCCTTTTGAATTTTTCAACTTCACTCTACAGCTTTGTATCAGGATGACTGAAATCAAACGTGAAATCAAATATTAAGTAGCAAATATATACTATAAACGGGGTGGCACATTGGGAAAAGAGGGATAAGGAGACTGAAAGATCTTGCCGTCCAAGCAAAGGAAAATTATTCTAACTTGTGTAACTTTGCAGCTTTGTTAATATTAGAAGATGTAGCTATTATTAGAATGCCTGTTTTATTAGGAAATTAAACAAGGTCATTTCAGTAACAGAGAACTCACACTTTCTGCAAAACCCCTATTTCCTCAAGGGGCTAATAGGAACTCAACGTGGATAGAAAAACCACTGATTTCATCTCTTCTCGGCATAGTTACCTAGAATCATAATGGCTGGAGATTGAAAAGCCTTATTCAGCTCTGGGCTCTAGCCTCCAGGAATCTGGGCAGCATTTTTCCTCATATTATAGTACATTTTCCACTGTTTCATATGGTTTTATTTTAATCGCCTCAAAGCCTTCTCCACTTCTATGGAAAACTTGTTCCAGAGGCTAGCCAATCTCATCATGAAAATTAATTTCTTACCAGAAATTAAAAGATATCTCAATTTTAGATGGTAAAAACTTATATTAGGCAAATAATGTACATAGGGATATTTAACGTCTTGACTAATTTAAACATTTTAGAATTAGCGATAACTTCTGTTTTTATTTCAAAGTGATAACAGTAAAGACTTTAAAAGGACTTTTTTATACTATGCAAATTTCAATACTGTATTTGGTGTATGTGGAATTGTGTTTTGAGCCAGTAAAACTGGAAACAAGCATAGGTATATCAAAGAAGAGAGTAAAGGCTCATTTGATGTCTTCACTCTTTTTTTTTTTTTGCGGTACATGGACCTCTCACTGTTGTGGCCTCTCCCGTTGCAGAGCACAGGCTCCAGACGTGCAGGCTCAGCGGCCATGGCTCACGGGCCCAGCCACTCTGCAGCATGTGGGATCTTCCTGGACCGGGGCATGAACCCGTGTCCCCTGCATCGGCAGGCGGACTCTCAACCACTGCACCACCAGGGAAGCCCTGATGTCTTCACCCTTGAAATCAAAAAATCCTCTTGGTTTCTATTAACTAAAATATACCCCAACTTTAGCACTGCCCACTTGTATGTTTTTAAAATATATTAAAAAATCAAACAAATTACTGGTCATTTATTGCTTGAAGAAAGCTTCCATTTTTTGGAAGCTTTACTCATATTTTATGAAAGGAATTAGCATTTTTTTCCTTCATAAGAGACAGACAGAATACTCTGCACTCAGTTTATAAATAGCAGTACTATAAACATGTCAGCTACCTCGTATCACTTTTTGGAAACAGGCAAGTTATAAATACTACAGATGAATAAATATGTGTGTGGAATATTTGTCGTGGCTTGTTAACATGTTTGATTTGTCATTGCTATATAAACAATTATTTTTATCTTCTGAAAAATTTCCTAAATTTAAAAATATTGATTTCACTCATTTATTTATTCATTCATTCAAATAAAACTTGTTGAATACCTCCTAAGTGTCAAACACTGTTGTGAGCACTGGAGATTTAATGATGAATAAAACAAAGTTACGTCCTTGTGGAACTTATGTTCTAATCGTGGGATATGAAATGTAAACAAACAAGTAAATAACATAGTCTGTCAAATGGTGATATATGCTATGGAAAAAAGTCAAGTAGGATAAAGAAGATAGGATCTCGCTTATGAGTCTGTGTATGCACGCATGTGTGGATTCATGTGCCTCTGTGTGCGTGTGTGTGTGTGTGTTTATGTTGGAGGGAGATGGTTGTTTCATGCAGGTGGTCAGAATGACAAGGTGACCATAAGAGAAGAGGACACAAACAAAGACTGAATCCAAACTCCAGGTTGGGGAGATTGCTAAATAGAAAAGTATAAAATGCTGCTGTTATGGTTAAGTAATATGACAGTAGACTATTGGACTCAGCAAAAAAGAGATCACTGGTGAGCTGGATAAGAACATTTTAGCTGAAGTGGTAGGTGCAGAAGTCTAAGGATTCTGAGGAAAATAAGGAAGAGAGAAATTGGAGATATTATATCAAATGCCAGTCCTGAGAGCTTTCTCACAGGAGAAAGAATGAAATAGAACATTAGCTGGAAGGATTATGGGGTTATAGGATTTTCCTTTTTTCTTTTAACAGTGGAAGAAATAATAGGATGTTTGTACATGGTTGGGAAAAATTGATGTGTGTATGTGAGAGAGAGAGAGAGGGAAAGAGAAAAAAGAAAGGAAGGAAGGAAGGAAGGAAAAGAGAAAGAAAGAAAAAGAGAAAGAAAGAAAGGAAACAGGGAAAGAAAGAGAAAGGAAGGAAGGAAGGAAGAGAGGAAAGAAGGAAGAAAGGGAGGGAAGAAGGGAGGGAGAAAATGAATGATGGGGAGAGAGAGGCAAATTCCCAGAACAATGTCCTCATGTAGGGGAGCAGGAAAACAGGATGGAATCTGGAGGATAATGTGCAGTTGAGAGATTTTAGAATGCCTGTATGCTGATAGTAGTGATCTAGTAGAGTGGGGAAAATCATGACAGAGAAGGAGAAAGGACAATGAAGGAGAAACATGCAATGTCTTAGAGTAGCTAGCGGGATTGGGATCCAGTGCATGAACGGAGAGACCAGCTTTAATTTGGACAGAGAGTGTCTATCTGTAGCGACAAGAAGGAAGGTCAAAGGTATGGGTACAGATATGTGTTAATGGGAGGTGGGGTTGCAGAGTCTGTGAAAGTTATCTTCTAATTTTTTCCTTTCCTCAGTGAAATGGGCAGAAGCTGAGGATAAGGATGAAGGAGGAAGAGTTGGAATTTGGAGAATAGAGGCTCCACCAGGAGACAATAGTCTAGAAGAAAGGGAGGGGGAATAGACCAGGGGAAGTGGAATAGGCTGTAGTTAGTAGTCATGATTATAAAATGAGTCCAGTCATTGTGGTTTTGCTGTTCATATATTCAGCTCACGGGTGCAAGAGAAGCGTATGTGGATAGTTCAATTTAATTAGGCTTGGGATTTTTCCAGGGCCATATGATGAAATGGGTGGGGAGGTGGTGCACAGGAATGATTATGTTGATTGACCATGGAATTTAAGCTGGGTTAAAGAGGGATGTGAGGACATGAAGATATTGAGGAAAAGCTAAAAAAATGTTTGGATCCATGTCCCAGTCGGGTAAAAAATTGTAAGAATTAAAGTCATGAGGGAGTGAGGTGGATACGTAGGAGCAGTTGGTCAGAGGTGAGGAACCTTGAAACATCATTCCAGATGAAGGACATTCTTAGAAGAAAAACTTGGTTTGTAAGAACAGATATTAATCGCACAACTTCTTGCCTTGTGATATGACATTTCCACCTTTATGCCTCTCCTCTGGTGAAATAAACATCCTAGGTAGACCTTGAGATTTAGTTTCCCCTTCCATGTCCCCCATATAATTATGACAGAATATTTATATTGGGCTCTAAGGTTAAAAATTTTTTTTGCATACAGTTTTTTATTTAGTTCTCATGAAAATGCTCTACAGCCACATTTTACAGAAAGAGGAAATTAAATCTTAGAGAAGCTTAGAAACTTTGCAAAGCTCAGAGGGTTATTTACTCCAACTCCAAATGCATAGTTGATCCCACAGAAAATTTAGGCACGACACACACACACACATGCGCGCGCACACACACACACACACACACACACACACCCCACATTTTCAGAAAAGAAAATTAGAAAATTTAAGCCTTCCTTTGCAACTGATTTTGGCATTTAATAACATTTCACTTGTCTCTCTGTGTCTACTCATCCCCTTCCCTGATCAATCCATTCTCCTCACTGCAGTCAGAATAATCTTTAGGACAAGCAAAGGTTACCATTTAGCCTGCCCATTCCAAAGCTTTTAATAGCTCCCCTATACTTTTAGGATTAGTAAAATTCCATAATCCGCCCTATCATACTCTGTATGATTTTGTCTTAAACTAACTTTCATTTACCCAATATTTTATCCCTAGCAGCTAGCCCTGGAACCTGGTAGTAACAGCTGACACTTAGCACACAGGCCAGTCTTTGTTCTAGGGACTGTATATCTGTAGGTGCCTTGTAATCTATTGTTCTCTCTCTCTCACTCTATCATCATTTAATCCTCACATCAACCCAGGAAGTAGGTACGGTTATCATCCTTCACAAACCAAGGAACTTAGGTACAGGATAATCAAGCAACTTGCTTAGAGTTTCATACCTCACCTGTGTCAGAGGTAGGAGTGGGACCCACACAGGAAGGCTCCAGTGCCATGCCCTTCACCATTATGTATAGAGTCATTCACATAATACATGGATAAATAAGTTAACAGATGAATGAAAGTATTGTCTTTCTTACGTCCATTCTACATGGATTATGCTGCAATTTCTCTTCTATTTTTCAGTGAGGTATACCTTATCCCTTGCTGCTCAAACTCATATTATTGACGATGTTTACTAAAAGACATCTCCCCTTGTCTTTGCAAACCGGAAACCTCTTCTCCTGACCATTTTCTAATAAGCAGTCAGTGCTGATAATAGAAATAAGAATTCAGTCTTTCACTATTGTGAAAGAAAAACACACAAGTACTTAGCACCCTACTTGTAGTAGAGAGGGGTAAATCAGGGCTAAAAATAAACAAAATTATGGGCAAAGTTACCTTATATTATTAAGGTTGTCAACTAAAAGAAAATTGACCAGAGCATGAAGTGTTAAATTCAGTAGAAATCACCACTTTCCTGCATACACAATCACCAACAGACCATTAAAAGTTTCTTTTTTTTTTTCAAAGCGTCAATATTTTTATTGTAAAAAGAGAACTTGAGACATTTTGAGTCCCCAGGGGCCATAGGTATCCTGTTCTAAAATGACTTATTCTTTGTAGGAGTTCCTCCTTGCATCATGAGAGCTCCTCTGCCTGAACATCCTTTGTCATAAATTCTAACTATTTTGAGCAAAATAAGACTCTAAGATGTTCATAATTTTCCATGTTGAATCAAAGGACTATTGAGAAGTATTTTCTTTTAGACATTAATATTTTAGCTATCTCTGTATCATTGATTTATAATTGTATTGTTTTATAGATAAAGGCTGTACAGTATTGATTCTTAGGAATTTATTGAGACATTGTGGCCTTCTACAAGGTTAATTTCCTCATTTTGCTTGAAGCAAATTCAGAGTCTCTGTTGATATAAAGTTTATTACTTAGAGCTTTTTTGTATTCTATAAGAAATATATTTGCTTTTTTTTTGGTCTGTTTGATTTATTGGCAGTTTTTAGTTAATAATCTCCAATTACAATTGTTGATTTTTCCGTGTTCCCTTGTAGTTCTGTGAGAAGTTATTATGTAGTATTTTCAGCTGTACTGTTGTATGGAGATAGATTCATGATGATTATATATATCCAATATATATAGTATCTCTTTTTTCTCATGGTAATTTTTATTTTAAATTATTTTGTTTGATTCTGGCTTTCTCTTTGTCCCCATATGTGTGCAGTTACTTTTTTCTCTCCCTCAGCTTTCAGACTTCATGTGTTTTCCTGTTTAATATTTCTGACTCTTAAAAAAAACAAATCCATCAGAGAGTCTTTTGATTAGTGGTAACAGACATTTACATTTCTCTTAATTATTATTATACTGGGATTTACTTCTGATAATGTATTCTGTTTTTTCAATTTATTCAGTTTTTTTTTCTATTTTCTTAATATCCAATGAGTATAATGGATTTTCTTCTACTGATTTGAAAAATGGTTATCCTTTACTAAACCTTATGCTCAAGTCTTTTTTAATCAGTTTTTTAAGCTTATAACTATTCATAAATTCGATTTCAGTAGGTTAAACACTAACAAGCCCTCCATATGTACATCACCTAGAATTTTAATTCTTGAGTGTTAGGAATATTTTCTTCCGTTTTAGATTTTTTTCTTATGGTCATTGCTGTTTTAGATAATAAAATATTTCCCTAAGTTATTTACTCACCCTTAGTTCCCATGTATTTGCAGCATCCTCTTGGGGGTAGTTCTTTACTTGCTGGAGAACATGTCAAAGGGGTTTTTGTGTGATAAACTTTTTGAAGCCCTTTGTGCCAATAATATTTTTATTTCGCACTCACATTTAGAGAAAATATTTAACTGGATGTAGAATTTTGGTATAATGTACTTTTCTTTCAACACTTTGAAGTTATAACTTCCTTGTTTTCTTGACTATAATGTTGTCATTGAGAATTTCAATGTCATTCTAACTCATTTATGAGTGATTAGATTTTCCTCTCCAGAACCTAAAGAACCTTTTATTTTTACTTGATGTTCTTAATTTTCACTATAACATGTCTCAGTGCAGGTTTGTTCTAGTTTATCCAGTGTGCCATATATGTTCTTTCAATCAGAGGTCTTACATTTTTCTTAATTCATTAAGTCATTATTTTTTTCTAAAATGTCTTGCACTGTCTTTATTTTTCCTTGTAAATTCATATATTAACTCATGTTGACATTTCTATCTCTATTCTCAATAGTTTTTATAACTTATCTTTCATTCTTCCCATTTCTGTCTCTTCTGGATATTTTGGGGGATCTTTTTACAACCCGATTATGATAGATACTGTTGGTGGCCTACGCAATAGCCATTTCCATTTCTTTCTTGTTCACTTTATTTGTATGACAGTGTACTCAGACCCAGGGAATGCATAATTATTGCTTTAAGGCAATCAAGAAAGTCCAGCTGACAATGAGCATCTAGGAGGGATCTGATGACTCTAGGAATGAGCACCATGCTTAAGGCTTAGGGTGCTCTGTCATTTTCCTGGGACCAAAGAAAGCAAGGGAGAAGGAACCAACCTGACTGATAGTGACTTTTTGCCAACACTGGCAAATGGAGTCTTGGAGTTTAGATGAGATATTTTTAGGAAAATTAAGAAATATAGTATTTTAGTATTGTATTTGTCATTGAGCACTTCATTCTCACTCTTAACATATTTGAGTGCATTATTTTCTTTACCTAATTCTGGCTAATGAGCTATAAGGAAATGTATGTTGGGTACATTGGGAAATTTTATCTTTACTACTACTGCTGATGATAATACTAATAATTGCTACTATTCACTATTAGTATTATTACTGATGACTAGTATTGATATTTTAAAGGAATGCAAAGGAAAAACCCTTGGCCCTAGGGCTCAGCTCTTTCATTGTCTCCTCTCCTATTCTGGTCTCTCATTTACGTTGCTGGAACACTTCATGATTCATCAGCCCTGGCACTAGATGTTACCAGCTGATGTCTAGATTCAATCCAGGAGAACCCCTTAGATCTAAATACTGCCATTAGCCTGATGCAAAGTTTCACCACTGCCCACTGATTACTGTTGAGATAACCCATCCTACTGAACTGGATTACTTGATTAGTCAATATTTTGGGGTATTGGCCCAGCCACTCTCTTGATATTGGCTATTTTTTGTCTTAACATCCCTTCTTTGTCATCCTGTTATTGTCATCCTAGGTGTTCCAAAGTTGAGACTGCATGAACTAGAAATTCACGAACTAGAATATGTGCATGTTATGAACTAGAAATAGTACATGTCCTCAGAATATAATAATCTGGGGTAGAGACAGACAACTAAACAGATAATTACAGTATAATCTCAAATATACTATAGTAATGACATTAAAATACTGTAGAAGTGAGGAGAGTAAGAGATTTCTTTACTTAGAGAAGTTGGGAATTAATTAATAGATATGTTGACATATGAACTGAACCTTGAAAATTCAGCATTTTCATTCCAGAAGAAAAAATGTTATTTACAGATATGGAAATGGGATCATGAAAGAGGATGGTGTAATTGAAGGACTTAGATAGCACTTCATTTGCATGCTTTTTGAGAACTTGTGTTACAGGTATAACAAGGTGAGATATTGAGAATTCAAAAGTGTGGATGTACCAAACAACCCTGTTATTTATTTTCTGCTGCCTATTAAAAAATGGGCTTCATCCTTGGGGGGAGAGGGGACTGGTAGGTGGAGAGTCTGGAGTCTGACTTCATGAATCATTCAGTGCTGCTATATACCATTACACTCAACTGTTAAAGGAAGCAACCAAGAGAGAAATATTGGATCTTTTATCCAGTAGAAAGAGAGAACAGCTTGGGGCAATAACAAAATAATTCTCAACACAGAAGAAAGGAGGGGAACAATCAAATAATGTTGCAGGTTTTTTTGTGAGGTAGGGAATGAAAACTCACTTGGATGTAACACCTTGAAGTAAGACATTTTTGAGTGGTAGAAACTGGCCACTAAGTTGGTTGTTCCCTGGGTCTCAACAAAGATCAGAGGAAGGGTAATAAAGAGTGGGGGGAAATGCTTCATTGGCATAGTGCCACACGAACTATGACATCAAGAATGAGCACCGTGCTCTAGGGCTCAAGGTAAACTGCTGTTTTCCTGGGACCAAATAAAGAGAGGGAGAGAGGAGACAGTATGGCTGCTACTGTCCTTCTTGCCAACAGTAGCAAATAAAGGTTTGGAGTCTGGTTAGATTTGATTTCAGAAAACGAAGAAATATAATTTTTTTGCATCTTGTGTTTCACTGAGCACTTTGTCCCCATTATCAACATATATGAATGCATTATTTAATTTCACTTTATTTTTCTTTACAAAGTTTTGCCACCTTGAGAATAGTCATTGAATCTTAATTGCCTTTATAACTTCAGCAGCTCACATCATGCTGCATATAGAGCATGTTGCCAGCAAATAAGTGCTGACTGAACATACGAAATAAGTATTAGGAATTCAGAGAGGTTGATATCACTGTCTACTGTAGATCTTACCAGAGTAATTAGGTAAGTGTAACTTTCAGACCCACTTTTCACAGGACTGAAGATCTTTGTGCCTCAGATTCATTATGATTTAGACCATCCTAAGTGATGAAATAATGCACGCTTAATTGTAATAACAATTTTCTTTAGTTTCTCTGATGCCAGGGTTACTGTCAACATAGAGAAAATAGCATGGCCTTATTAAGAACATTAACATCATGTACAATACACAGGGGAGGACTGTATTCCTTTATTGAAGCACCATCATCATAAGTATAAGGAATACTTGTTAATACACATCTGTCGCTGTGTAAGTTTAAAGACTATGATCCCTGACCCTTGAAAAGTTATTTTTCCCCCATTTAACGTTTCATCTCCTAATATTACTTCTAGATATGGCAGGGTTTTTTAGTTCACATTTTTCATATGTGTAGGTCATCAACATTTTATTATTGAATGTCACATGAAAGGTGCACATCATCCATTAATCATGTAACCTCAAATCCCTGGGGAGCAATGACATCTTAGTATTCTAAATGCTTTTTAAGAATTGAAGCAATGTCTTTGGCAAGGTGAAGTTGTAAGTAGAAAACAAAACAAAACAACAGCAACTGTGCTGCTTTTAGAGGTGTGGAAATCAAAATCAGTTGAGCAGGATTTAAGAACCGGTTGTACTTCTCACTAACTGGTTGACTCTGGACAAATTATCTGTTTCTTCATTTTTGACATGGACATGATAACTGTGCTTATTTTACTGGGTTATTATTGGGTTAAAATGAAATAATATATGTGAAAGCACTTATTATTACTATTTTAAAAATCTATCTGCCCCTCTTTCATCTATTACTGGAAATATGTTGATTTAAGTAATTCAATTTGTATGTGTGTGAGGGGGTAAGTAAAGGTATGGTCCATTCTAAAATACAACTTTCTTATGGTTTTCAGAGATTGGTTAGGTATAATAGCAATTTTTTAACAGTTTCTAAGGTATATAGCAACTGTATTGCATTTACGTTCACATGTTGCCTAAAGGACCTCATACCATGGCCAAACGAGCAAGTTGCTTTCAATTAAGGATATCAGCTCAGCGCTTGTTGTTTACACATGACTATTTATGTATGAATTGGGGGTTCATTCTTTCAAAATGGGTATTAGAAATAAGCAGCTTGATATTACATCAGATTTAGCCCTCTAAACTAATAAAAAGACTGTGACTATTATATGACGGTATTGTAGATTTTTTTTAAGTTAATTTTCTATTACTCATAATGTATGGATATTCCTAATGATTCCATTAGAGTTTAAATAACAGAATTCAGCACAAATGCATTTTTACTGAGCGGAAGAAACATAATTTCTCTGGAACTGCAGCTGCTGTAGTTGAAGATGGGGCTCTTCCTATCCCTTAGGGAGATTACTGTCTCTGCCAGCTGACTTAGTTTTTATACAGCCAGCGATTTATTAGATTGCTTTGCTCTTAAGTGTGATAATAGGCCTTATGCTTAGCAAGGTTTAGAGACTTCCAGTGCATTAATATTTTATGGCAATGACAGGCAAGACACATTTTGTTTACCTAACAAGACAAGCCACGCCAGAGCTGCTGTGTATTGGAGATTAGCACTTTCAACTCAGAGGAACCCTGCCAGTTATATATTTAGGGCTTTGCAATGGCTCTTATAATTGTAATCTAATCAGTAGCTTATTTGGTACCTTGCTATTATGTGCAAAGAAATCATCATAGCTTTACAGTCTGGTCTTAATAGGAAGTAACCTCACTATTAAGTGACTAATGTTAACCGTGTAAGGACAGTGAATTTTCTAATGACTTCTAGTAACAGATTTTATTTCATTTGGAAATCACTCAGCCATGAGCCAAAGCTTAGGTAAATAAACATATAACCAATTTTATTTAGAAGGGCCACTCAATTGATTTGATTCACCTACTAAGGAAAGGTAGGTTGTGTAACCCTTGATTTCTGAAATTTTGTTGTCATTGTTGCCTTCTTATTTTACAAGCTATGTAAGATAATGTAATTCTTGGGCCTCCTGCAGAATAGAAGTACAAATAACAATCACAAGATGAAATAGACCAAGCAAGTTACTACAGTACCATTTAAATTTTGTTACTTTTCTTTATAAAGGAAAGTTAACAGTTGCATCAGTTTCCTTACTGGACAAACATCATTAGCCTCAATGAGTGGTAAATGTTGGAATATTGATTCTCTCTACTTTCAACTTCTCTTAGTATACCTAGCTCATATGTATATTTTAAACATAAAATTATATGTGCAACTTTTCTTCAGTGTTCTTAAAGACTGTGACTATTCCAACCAAATTATTAGGTAATTATTATTTGTAGCATTAAGCTGCATTTTATAGGTTAATTAATATACCTTTAGTTTAGATCCAAGATATTATAACTATAATTTAAATATACAGTGGAATTTGAAATTTCTCAGTTTGTTGACATCACCTCAGTGTAACCCTAACCCTAGGCATCATCTGCCCTGAGAAGACAGGGACGTTTAGACAGGGACTGGACATCTTCTGTGAAATTGGCTAGAGTATACTTTGTGGGGGAGAGAAGAGGGGAAGAACAGACACAGGGTAGGAGTATGGGGATTGGACAGTTGAAAGGGAAAGAAGCCTGAACATGTTGAAAAGTGAGTCAATGTGTGTTCAAAGCCAAAAAATGTCAAGTACATGTAGATTTAGAAGAGTCACTCATACCCACAGTGTTCCAATGAGTCATAAACACAAACCACGTCGTGCCCTGCAGGGTCCCTCTGTGTGTTCATTACTCTTAATGCCATTCTGTGCAAGCCTCAGAGGAACACAGCCAACTCCCACATCTTGGAGTTAGTGTATTCTTGCTGCGGCTGGCACTTTGCCTGTGCTTGACTAAGTCTGCTGATGTTTATGAGAGAGTGCAAGAAATGGAAAACATTTGGTTTGAGTTGACAGATTGCTTTCTTGTTTAAAGTGGGGGGTGGAGTGGTTGAGGGGGACGGGAATGAGTGTTATCACCTGGGCTGAAGTCTTGATAATTACAAATACGCGATAAGATGAAATCGATCCTTTGTGCAAATCATCAGGGTTTTTGTTGTTTTTTGGAAGTGGGGACTTCATGTGAAACCAGTGACAATTCTGAAGAATGCTCGACCACTAGGGTGTTGAAGTTGTGACTCCTCGTTCAGGGCCTTTCTTCTTTCCCTGCAATTGCCTAAAGAGTGTTTATTGAAATGCTAGTTCATCAAATTTCAGTAAGGACCAATGCAGTCAGGTTTATCTCGGTCTCTTCATCTTCTGTTTCTAATTTAGCTTTTAAGGAGTGCTTTTTGATTGCAGACCCCACAGAAGAAAAATCAGAGAGCTCTGAGAGGAAGGCGTAGAGATTATGTTCAGCTTCATCAACTGGGAAATAAAGTGAAAGTAAATTTTTCAAGTACTGGAAAGGAGTAGAGACACATAGGCATGCACTCTGTATCAAGCATGATAGTTTAACTCTGTTCCCCGCTTTATTCATGGGTTCAAGTCACATTTTTTTCTCTGCCTCCCTCCCCTTCTAAGGGCAATACGGTTCTCAAACTCCAGAGAAGCTCAAAATGCACCACTGTTGGGAAAGCACTGATTCTGGCTTTCTTCAGGGAATTTAGAGGTCCCATGACTTGGAGCAAATCACATGACTGGTGATTAGCTTTGTCTCTATTTTTACAAGTGATTAAAAAGAAAACCACTTCAATAATCCTCAGACCTCTGCTCTCTGCTGGGATCTCTTCCAACCAGGCCTGCTCAGCGGAACCCCTGGGAGGTAGAAAGCACACAGGCTCCAGGCCAAAAAATTAGGAAAAGCAACAAAGACACTGGAACAAAAAGTTCAATGTGAGCCAGAATTCAAGGGCATATTAACCTTTTCTTCCCTGGTTTGAGTCTCACTCCCATTTGTTTTTCCGATCACCTTCTCTCAGCTTTCAGGGGCTTTGCAAGACCTTATGTGATTATTTTGTATGTGTTTGCTTTGAACACGGAGACAGTTTGGCTCTGAGTTGCCACAGGATGACAATGAGATAATTTAAGTAGACTGCGATTTTCAAGAGCCATAATCTTGAGTGCTTGGGGGAAGTGGACGTGGCTCTTTCCTGGGTGAGCACTCTGAGATGAAGGAATTTCAAAACAGATTTCCCAAGTGGATGAGTTTCTTAGTCCTCAAACAAATAATAAATAAAACCTACATTCATTTAGTATTCTCTATGTTGACTTTATATTATTTTTTAATTAAAATACCCACATAAACTTAAAAAAAAAAATCTAACTCAATTGCCTGACCAGTGGGGAAGGCAGTGTGTTCCAGGTTCTGAAGTCTGAATGCTGAGGTTGGAATCCTAGCTCCACCACCTATTTTTTCTAAGATCTTAGGTGAACCACTGGCCTTTCTGGCCTCTCTTTCCTCATTTGTAAAATAGACATAATAATAAGGAAGGTGTCCTCCAGGGTTGCTTGGAGCCGTAAGGAAATAATATATATCACATATTTTACACAGTACTTAATAAAAATGACCATATTATCTTTGGGGCAGGAAGCTTGCTTTATGCTTTTCTGTCTTCCCATGTTATTGAGCTTTTTAGAGAAGACTGAATAAAGGATGATGGCTGTGGAATATAGTGATTTATAGTCACTATAGATTTTCTTGAACTCCTTTTTCACTTACAGGTAGATGATAAAATTACTGAGTCTCTTTTTTTATAAGATGGTATTGGGAGAATATTTCTTTTAGACAATTATAGTGTGTCTTCCCTTCTGTAAATCCCTAAAGTACCACACAATTGTCCATCCTGGAATCACAGTGGGTTTAATGTGTTTGAGAAGTTGAATATTTTCTTGTCATATAAATGCAAACAAAGATGGGCTAAGGCTGTATAAAGTAACATCTGTACTTAGAATTGCATTCATTTAATAATAATGTGTTATATCACTTAAAAAATACATTGAATTGCCATTTTTGTCTCACCCAGAAATATCCTGATGAAAAGAAAATCCAGGAATAATTATATGAATTCTGCACATAAGACTTGCTATTTTGTTTTATGCTGTTAGCTATTTAATACAAGTATTTGTACAATGGTCAAAACATAAGAAATAATTAGCCTAAATGTGTTTAAACCTCAACAGAAAACACTTGTGCTCTAAAAGATCTAAATATTTAATGAGATTTTTAAAAACCACAATTACAGCTTTTTATAGAAAAGGAACTTTACCTCTGAGACCTGAAAAAGATTGTTTATTATATATAGAAAGAGAGTTTTATATTTTTAACATATAATTTAATAAGAATTGTACCATTTCAATCTTAAAATCTACAGCTTGAGAAGAAAAACAGAAAAGTCATGTCAGAAAAATATTTTAGAAGGGTAACACCTATGTATTTTTTAGGAAAATGTCCAAAGTATACAGAAGGCAGAAATCTTACTCAGACTGTTTTAGCTTATTGAATTTTCTGTGCCTCGAAAATCATAGCACAATTCTCTGGAGACACTTCTAAGGATGTATTACATCATAAAGTACACCAAGGATAGTAACCCATGTTATTAAACTGTCAACATATATTATACTACAATTTGTCCTCAATCCAATTCAACTAAAAAGCCACATTGTTGGCAGGAAGTTTAAAACATAAGACTGTTCTCTAATCATCTAAAGCCTAAGGTACTTTGGGGGGGAAATGCCGTAATAATCACTCTACTACTCCATAGCAGCATGTGTGAATTTCATTGGTTTTGTACAGCAAATGTTCAGCTATTACAAGAAAGGATTCACAAGGATTACCACTTAAAGCCTTTAACTAGTGATGCTGTAGATGTCTCATTTCACAGCATATTAATAGTGGTTTTGTATAATAGTAGTAGGGAGAAATAAATCTTAGAAACTAGAATTTAAATCATGTTTAATTTTCACACAAATGTTTAACATAAGATCTGACAATGTAAGACTGCTGATACCATCTAACCTCACAATTATAGAAAGTCAGAGTATCCTTTTAAACTCTGAAATTTAGTAATCCACAGAAATGGGGACAAACTAGGTGCTGGTCAATATTTTTCACAAAACTTTATTTGTGAAATAGACAAGGTGTTCACAAAAAGGGGAATTTGCGAATGGAGATAAAATTTCCTGTTCACAGGTGGTTGGTGGTTCACTTTCAGGTGACATCCTGTGTTATGTCATGACCTTTTTCAGATACTTACTTGCTAGGAGGATTTCAAAGTTAAGGGGAAAAAAGACATAAACCAAGTGGCACAAAATAATTTTTATTAAGATTTCATCTTGGGAATAAGCAGAAAGGATGGGGAAGCAGTGGAATGGGGGACTTATTTTCTTTAACCTAAAGCATACCCACCAAAGAGATTGTAGGCATATCCCTGTGTACAGGTAGTGTTCAATATATATGGAAATATCAGCATCATTTATTTTACTAGAAGCTATGTGTATAGTGTTGTGCTGTCTAATAGCATCAGGAAAATTTATGGCATGTGAAATTCAGTTCTTTTTTGTTTCTGTAAATAAGTTCTTTGTTTTCCCTTGCATAATTCAGTTGAGTTGGCTTGAAAACTGGGAAAACCTGTTAGGATGAAGGCAATAGCTTCCCATGTGTCTTCCCTACATCCATTCCAGTCTTTGCCTGCTCCACCTGGGTGATTTTGGTAAAAAACAAATCCAGTGAAGAAAGTCTCTGCCCATTGCTTTCAATGTAAAAGTGGAAATACCTAAGTGGCTTATAAGGCTTTGTGTGATCAGCCTTCTGTCAGATAATATAATTTCATTGGATTTAACATCACTGTATGTCTTATTTGCTATGTTCCAGTCATAGTCCAGAATTTGTCACTCTGACAAATTCTTGCATTTTCATGTTGAAACCAACCACCTCAAGAAGTTCTTCCCTGACTTCCAGAGTACTGTGTTCTCATAGTTCTGTGTATTTTCTTTTCTACGACTTCTATTGGTTTGCTTTCTATATTTATGGGAATATTTGTTCAACTGTCTCCTCGTTTAGGATATCAGTTTCATGAAGGGAAAGGTATTATTTTGGAGCTTTTGTTTGTTTTTAAATGTTATCTCTCTAGGACCAAGCACTGTCTGGCTCATAGTTGACACTGGATAAACAGTTTTTAAATAAATGAAATGGTGAATAATTGCAGTGAGTTTAACTAAACATATGAATCAATTTTTCTAGCAGTAACTGGAAAGCAATTGTCAACTCTAACATGTGCTAGCATTTCTTCTGTAAAATTTGTGATAACTTGGTGTCCTGGAAACGTATAATGAAGACAGATTGATATTATGGTGGAATCTGAAGATTTTTGATATTTGCAGCATCATGGGAGTTCTGTTATGGATGAATGCTTCCTTCCTCAGAGGAATACATTTTGATTGCTATTTCACCATTACAGTAAGTCCCCTACATACGAACCTTCAAGGTGCGAACTTTCAAAGATGCGAATGTGCGTTTGCATGTCCAATCACATAAATTAGTTCACGTGCCTGGCGTACATTGTCACGTGCATACATCCTCTACAAGTGGTTGTGCTTTTGTGTACTTTACTGTACAGTACCATATATTGTACAGTAGTACAGTATCTTTGTTTCAAGCCTAGGATATCTGGAAGCAAGCACAAAAGCAGTGGTGATGTAGCTGGTACTACTAAGAAGCACCAAGCGATAACGATGGAAACAAAAGCGAAAATAATTGACAGAGTGGAGTGAAGCGAAAAGATAGTAGATGTCACTTGTTCTTATAACATGAATTGTTTAACCATTGGCACGATTGTAAAGAACAAGGACAAGATCATGGAATATGTGAAGTCTGCTGTGCCGATCATATTGACAATAATATCGAAGAAGTGTGGAAAAGTGATGGGAGGAGATGGAGAAACTTCTCAGTGTGTGGATGCAGGATCAGCATCAGCGTCGAGTCCCACTCAGCTTAATGCTGATTTGAGAGAAAGCTAAAAGCCTTTATGAAGACTTGAAGAAGAAACACGGTGAAGAATCAGAGGGCGCATTTTTAATGCCAGCCATGGCTGGTTTCATCGGTTCAAGGCTAGAGCCAACCTTCACAATGTAAAAGTAAGTGGCAAGGCAGCGAGTGCAGATATGTAGCTGCCCAGGAATTTCCTGAAACACTTCGAGAAATTATTGATGAAGGCGCGTATTTACCCGAGCAGACTTTTAATGTGGATTAGATAGGACTGTACTAGAAGAGGGTGCCAGGAAAAGTTGATGCCAGGCTATAAAGCAGCAAAGGATAGGCTAAATGTTGTTTGGTGGCAATGCTTCTGGTGATGTGAAGCTGAAGCCTCTCAGTTTATCATTCAGAGAACCCAAGAGCCCTTAAAAACATAGCCAAGTGCTCCCTTCCTGTTGTGTGGAAGAGTAACCCCAAAGCCTGTGTTACATAGGCCATTTTCCAGAACTGGTTTTTCCACCACTTTATCTTGGAGGTAGAGAAATATTGCTTGGAGAAGGACTTCCCATTCAACATTCTTTTGCTGCTCTACAATGCTCCCGGCCACCCCCCATTTGTGGACAACTTTCATCCTAACGTCAAAGTAGTACATCTGCCACCAAATACTAAGTCACTCATCCAACCTATGGACCAGGGAGTAACAGCGACTTTTAAGAAATATTATTTATGTCACACTTTTTGTCAGGCAGTAAAGGCAAGTGACGAATCAGGAACAACCTTGCAACAACTTTGGAAAGACTGTAACATTTACAAGGCTATAAAAAACATTGACTTTGCTTGGCGTGAGGTTATGGCCGTCACCATGAATGGGGTTTGGAAGAACCTTTGCCCGGAGTTTGTTCACGATTTTTGTGGATTTGAGAAGGAGGATGAGGAGTCCAAAGAGGTTTTCAGCAACTTAGTGTCCCTCAGGGAGAAGATGGAGCTAGATCTGCAAGAGGATGACTTCATTGAACTCCTTGCTATGCAACATGAGGAGCTTACTAATGAAGACCTGATGGAATTGGAGGCTCACAGAAAGGACAAAGAGAGAGGAAGAAGTATCTAAAGAACTGAAGAGATTCGCAACGCAGGAAATGGCAAGGGGATTTTCTTTGTTTGAGGAGGCACTGTTAGTTTTTGAGGCACAGGACCGGAATGTAGAACAGTGCACGAAGATTGCAGCAGCCATTCAGAATGCAATCCAGTGCTAGCATGTCATCTATGATGAGAAGAAAAGAGCTACTACCCAGACATCACTGGATTGTTTTTTCAAGAGTGTAGATAGAATTGAATCCAGCAAGGAACAAGAACCTGTGCCATCAGCGTCAGGCGTGAGTGAAACTGCAGCTTGCCCTCCGTCTCCTATTACTGACGATCCTTCAGCTCTACCATCTCCCACCTCCTCTCCCTCCTCCAGTCAGTAACTCTTCTTGCCTGTTCACTCGATGCCAGCCCCTGTATACCAGCTGTTGTACTGTACCACTGTACTTTTGAAGGTACTGTACTGTAAGATTAAAAATGTTTTCTTTATTTTTTATGTTTGTTTTTTTATGTATTATTTGTGTGAAAAGTATCATAAACCTATTACAGTGCAGTACTATGTAGCCAATTGTGTTACTTGGGTACCTAGGCTAACTTTGTTGGACTTACGAACGAATTGGACTTATGAATGTGCTCTCGGAACAGAACTGGTTCGTACGTAGGGGACTTACTGTATTTCTCAACTTCAGGATCTATCTGTCACCATGACACCACTGGGGAAAGGGTCAGCCTGCTACTGTGATCTTTGTTTCTAATTTAGAGATGTTCATCTTCAGAGATCTCTAGTCTCTTGTGGAAGAAGTCTCCTGCCCCATCAGCATTGAAGTATCATGGTTTAACTCTACACCTTTGACAATGACAGTACCAATTGGGTCTCATAAATATGCAGTCATATACCTGAATTACTCAGATTCTACAAAACAGTTAAGGTCATGGTGAAATGTTTTATGACAAAAGGATACATAATGACCAATAACCCAGTATATTTCTAAGGAATATAGGATGACAGATACAGACTAGACAGTACATTGCCTAATCCTTGAGAACAAGCAAGGAGAAATAGTGATGACAGCTTCATCTTCAGACCTTTGCTGCCACGTTAGTAGAGAATCCAGAAAAATGTCCCTCTTTCTGTTAAAGCCATCCTCCATTCGATTTAGTTGAGCTTTTAATTTTTATGGGTTAAAATGCAAACATCACCAGATAGAGTAGATGATTCCTTAAGGGTATTGTAGAATATCTTTCAGGTATGTTGACATATTTATAGCATAATTTATCTAACATTTTAAAATCTATCAGCATTCCTTTTGATCTATAAGAATGATGTTTAACATCTGTCCTTTTGAGTGTGCTATATGTAATTTTACCATTTTTTTCTTGGAATGTTCCATTGACTACAGAACTGTGATCTTCCCAAACTCTTCAAGTTATTGTGCATGGAGGTTCCCACACTAGAATTTTCTAGTGATTCCACTTTTAGACTATCTCAGCACCTAGATGAAGGAGTTTCCTGAAGTTAGGTGTTTAAGTACTCATGATTTGAATTTTCCTGATAAGTTGAAAGTTTCTGTGGAAGAGACAGCTAGCTGTCTGCCAGAGATTCATGTGCTTCTTCCATGGTGTAGAATTGTCGAGTCCCTGAATTACCTCTGGCAGAGAGACACCCTTGAACAAGAAAAATGTTTGTAATTTACAGGAGCAAAAAATAAACTTGTGTTCAGCCACTGAGATTTGTGTTAAGCTACTGAGATTTTAGGGTTTATCTGTTATAGTAGCTATTGTAACATCACTAATATAATTCCTGACAATAAAAGTAATTGAGCTCAGTTTTAATACACAAATTTTTAAAATCAGAATAACTTCCTTAGCTGAAAAGTCATAACTAGACTGTTTCTGACCACCCCTGGCTAATAATCCACTTCACACAGAAAAACACTGACCTACACTTATTTTCCTCTTAAATCTATCTCCAACTTCACGAAATATGTTTTCAGGGTCAAATTTTTTTAGTTGAATGTACAGTTTTCATACTTTTTTCCTATGAGTAATTTTTACTGAAAATAGGGGAAATTCATAATAAGCAAACGTGTATTTTTCTGATTCAGCCAGTGCCTTGCAGCATCCCATAATCTCTCTGTGATTCTGTAATTAAAGATATAAGACAGAGGAGTAAAAAAGATGAAAAGAATTCATGAGACAATCACATCTTAAAATATTCAAAGTGAGTAACTGCATGATCCACAAACAGCCTAAGTCTGTAACTCTTGCACAATGTTTTTTTTGTATGTTTGTTTTCCATCTGGTAGCTATGGATGTCAGACAATCAAATTAACATAGGATTGTGGACTCATGGTCTAAAAGAAATTAGGTTACTTCCTAAATTTTAGCTGCTGCCACAGTTTGTCAATTCAAATGAATGTGTGTGTGTGTATGTGTATTAACACTCTTGTTTCCTTGACTTTTTTTTCAGTGTAGGGTTAGAGAAGATTATTTATAGACTAAGGTTTTAAAACCTGTATTACCAACTCTTATATGTAACCCACTGTGTTTCATTGTTAGACTCAATATTAGATGCTATATCTTCATTCCTATATTTACAACTATTCAACATATTAATAAATTTTGTACATTGCTTGATTTCATAGAACTTTTTAATATGTTTGCCCTTTTTGTGCAGTAAGCATCCTCTCTTTTCCCTAGACAGACAAATGAATGTGTTTACAGTTTCATATTTGTACACAGATTGGAGGATACTCAGCTTTCGTGCTCTGTGACCTGGGAATAAGAACCAGGACAAAATTTACAAATTTATTTACCCGGATCATGTGTGAAGTAACATTTCCAGATGTGAATTTGAAAAGCAAAGAAGTAAGATGCTATGTAGGTGCAGCGACCAACAACAGCTGACTTCCCTTTAGTGTAGGGTGAGGCTGCTTTGATTGAGTTAAGCAAGTCATAGTAGTCACTAGTAAGTTAGATTTCATTTTAATTTTCTCTCTTTCAAATAAGAGGGTTATACTGGGTATACATCTTTGTGTTTGTGGTAACTGGTATTAATAATTAATTTTTTAAAAAAATTTTATTTTATTCAAGTATAGTTGATTTACAATGTTGTGTTAATTTCTGCTATACAGCAAATTGATTCAGTTATACATACATATATACATTCTTTTTCATTTTCTTTTCTATTATGATTTATCATGGGATATTGAATATAGTTCCCTGTGCTATACAGTAAGACCTTGTTGTCTATCTATTCTATGTATACTAGTTTGCATCTGCGAAGCCCAAACTCCCAATCCATTCCTCCCCCCATACCCCTCCCCCTTGATGACCACAAGTCTGTTCTCTGTGTCTGTGAGACTCTGTTTCTGTTTTGTAGATAACTTCATTTGTGTCATATTTTAGATTCCATATGTAAGTGATATCGTATGATATTTGTCTTTCTCTTATGGACTTACTTCACTTAGTATGATAATCTCTAGGTCCATCTATGTTGCTGCCAATGGCATTATTTCATTCTCCTTTATGGCTGAGTAGTATTCCATTGTATATATGTACCACATCTTCTTTATCCATTCATCTGTCGATGGACATTTAGGTTGCTTCCATGTCTTGGCTATTGTGAATACACAATAATTCATTTTAAATTATATTATCTTTGTTAAGTCTTGATTTTTTTTGGAGGGGGAAATAGACTTTAGCATGAGTTCATTTTCATACCTGCCTGCAGGCCATTTACTAAGAATTAGTGAAACATATAAATTCATTATTTTGTCCACATGATTATCTTATCATGATGCCAAGAGACTTTCTTAACAAATGCTTCCGACAGCTTGATTGACTGGCGGAAGTGTATTTTGGGAGAGGGCAGAAATAGCCACAGAGTAGCTACAACTGAGGTTTTGTGGTTTCTTAGTTTGTAACATTTAAAAACTCTTTTAAAAGTTGTGAAATACAACCCACTTATATAAAAGTTTATAAAATGTAAACACATAGCAAGGTGAATAATTATAAAATGCAAACCCTTGTAAGCACTACCCAATCCAAGAAACAGAATATTGCTTATGGCCTTTATATTGCAATACATTTATGTATTTTTTCATAGATTCATATTTGGTTTTAGCTATCCTGTATTATGGTCTATCACTGATATGTGCACTTTTGAAAATAAATTATAAACCTTTCCAATTATAGAGCAGAATTGTCTTTCTCAGATAAAACAGAAGAGTTTTCAGTTCACTTTTGGCATCAAAGATATGTCAGTGATAAGTTTGTTGATTTTCTTATCCTTTTTCATTTCTAAGTATCTCATCTAAGTATTTCTAAAGTTAGGTAATATACAAATCAAAAAAATAACAAGGCATTCTACTCCACTCTAATTCAGGATTTGGATCACTATAGGAGATTGATGCTGTCTGTTCTCCTCTTTCTTTTTTTTTTTTTTTTAACGTCTTTATTGAAGTATAATTGCTTTACAATAGTGTGTTAGTTTCTGCTTTATAACAAACTGAATCAGCTATACATACACATATATCCCTGTATCTCCTCCCTTTTGTGTCTCCCTCCCACCCTCCCTGTCCCACCCCTCTAGGTGGTCACAAAGCACCGAGCTGATCTCCCTGTGCTATGTGGCTGCTTCCCACTAGCTATTTTACACTTGGTAGTGTATATATGTCCATGCCACTCTCTCACTTCGTTCCAGCTTACCCTTCCCCCTCCCCATGTCCTCAAGTCCATTCTCTACATCTGAGTCTTTATTCCTGTCCTGTTCTTAGGTTCTTCAGAGTGTTGTTTTGTTTTTTTTTTAGATTCCATATATATGTGTTAGCATACAGCGTTTTTCTCTTTCTGACATACTTCACTTTGTATGACAGTCTCTAGGCCCATACACCTCACTACAGATAACTCAATTTCGTTTCTTTTATGGCTGAGTAGTATTCCATTGTATATATGTGCCACATCTTCTTTATCTGTTGATGGATACTTAGGTTACTTCCGTGTCCTGGCTATTGTAAATAGAGCTGCAGTGAGCATTTACAATAGAGCTGAGCTATATTGTAAATAGAGCTGCAGTCATATATGACTCTTTTTGAATTATGGTTTTCTCAGGGTATATGACCACTAGTGGAATTGCTGGGTCGTATGGTAGTTCTAGTTTTAGTTTTTTAAGGAACCTCCATACTGTTTTCCATACTGGCTGTATCAATTTACATTCCCACCAACAGTGCAGGAGGATTCCCTTTTCTCCACATCCTGTCCAGCAGTTATTGTTTGTAGATTTTTTGATGATGGCCATTCTTGCTGGAGTGAGGTGGTACTTCATTGTTGTTTTGATTTGCATTTCTCTAATGCTTAGTGATGTTGAGCACCCTTTCATGTGTTTGTTGGCAATCTGTATATCTTCTTTGGAGAAATGTCTATCTAGATCTTCTGCCGATTTTTGGATTGGGTTGTTTGTTTTCTTGATATTGAGCTGCATGAGCTACTTGTATATTTTGGAGATTAATCCTTTGTCCATTGCTTCATTTGCAAATATTTTCTCCCATTCTGAGGTTTCTCTTTTTGTCTTGTTTATGGTTTCCTTTGCTATGCAAAAGCTTTTAAGTTTCATTAGGTCCCATTTGTTTATTTTTGTTTTTATTTCCATTTCTCTAGGAGATGGGTCAAAAAGGATCTTGCTGTGATTTATGTCATAGAGTGTTCTGCCTCTGTTTTCCTCTAAGAGTTTTATAGTGTCTGGCCTTACATTTAGGTCTTTAATCCATTTTGAGAATATTTTCGTGTATGGTGTTAAGGAGTGTTCTAATTTCATTCTTTTACATGTACCTGTCCAGTTTTCCCAGCACCACTTATTGAAGAGGCTGTCTTTTCTCCATTGTATATTCTTGCCTCCTTTATCAAAAATAAGGTGACCATATGTGTGAGGATTTATCTCTGGGCTTTCTATCCTGTTCCATTGATCTATCTTTCTGTTTTTGTGCCAGTACCATACTGTCTTGATTACTGTAGCTTTGTAGTATAGTCTGAAGTCAGGGAGCCTGATTTGATTCCTCCAGCTCCGTTTTTCTTTCCCAAGATTGCTTTGGCTATTCAGGGTCTTTTGTGTTTCCATACACATTGTGAAATTTTTTGTTCTAGTTCTGTGAAAAATGCCATTGGTAGTTTGATAGGGATTACATTGTATCTGTAGATTGCTTTGGGTAGTATAGTCATTTTTACAATGCTGATTCTTCCAATCCAAGAACATGGTATATCACTCCATCTGTTTGTATCATCCTTAATTTCTTTCATCAGTGTCTTATAGTTTTCTGCATACAGGTCTTTTGTCTCCTTAGGTAGATTTATTTCTAGGTATTTTATTCTTCTTGTTGCAATGGTAAATGAGAGTGTTTCCTTAATTTCTCTTTCAGAATTTCATCATTTTTTCATGAGGATATAGGAACGCAAGAGATTTCTGTGCATTAATTTTGTATCCTGCTACTTCACCAAATTCATTGATTAACTTTAGCATTTTTCTGGTAACACCTTTAGGGTTCTCTATGTATAGTATCATGTCATCTGCAAACAGTGACAGTTTTTCTTCTTCTTTTCCAATTTGTATTCCTTTTATTTCTTTTTCTTCTCTGATTGCTGTGGCTAAACTTCCAAAACTATGTTGAAGAATAGTGGTGAGAGTGAGCAACCTTGTCTTGTTCCTGATCTTAGTGGAAATGGTTTCAGTTTATCACCATTGAGGACGAGTTGGCTGTGGGTTTGTTATATATGGCCTTTAGTATGTTGAGGTAAGTTCCCTGTATGCCCACTTTCTGGAGGGTTTTTATCATATATGGGTGTTGAATTTTGTTGAAAGCTTTTTCTGCATCTATTGAGATGATCATATGTTTTTTATCCTTCCATTTGTTTATATGGTTTATAACATTGATTGACATGTGTATATTGAAGAATCCTTGCATTCTTGGGATAAACTCTACTTGGTCATGGTGTATGATGCTTTTAATGTGCCGCTGGATTCTGTTTGCTAGTATTTTGTTGAGGACTTTTGTATCTAAGCTCATCAGTGATATTGGCCTGTAGTTTTCTTTTTTGTGACATCTTTGTTTGGTTATTGTATCAGGGTGATGGTGGCCTTGTAGAATGACTTTGGAATTGTTCCAACCTCTGCTATAGTTTGGAAGAATTTGAGAAGGATATGTGTTACCTCTTCTCTAAATGTTTGATAGAACTCTCCTGTGAAGCCATCTGGTCCTGGGCTTTGTTTGTTGGAAGATTTTCTCTTTTTTTTTTTTTTTTTTTTTTTGCTGTACACGGGCCTCTCACTGTTGTGGCTCTCCCTTTGTGGAGCACAGGCTCCGGATGCAGAGACTCAGTGGCCATGGCTCACGGGCCCAGCCGCTCTGCAGCACGTGGGGCCTTCCAAGACCGGGGCACGAACCCGTGTCCTCTGCATCGGCAGTCGGACTGTCAACCACTGCGCCACCAGGGAAGCCCTGTTGGAAGATTTTTAATCACTGTTTCAATTTAGTGCTTGGATTGGTCTGTTTATATTTTCTATTTCTTCCTGGTTCAGTCTCAGAAGGTTGTGCTTTTGTAAGAATGTGTCCATTTCTTCCAGGTTGTGCATTTTATTGGCATATAGTTGCTTGTAGTAATCTCTCATGAACCTTTGTATTTCTGCCATGTCAGTTGTTACTTCTCCTTTTTCATTTCTACTTCTGTTGCTTTGAGTCTTCTCCCTTTTTTTCTTGATGAGTCTGGCTAATGGTTTATCAATTTTGTTTATCTTCTCAAAGAACCAGCTTTTAGTTTTATTGATCTTTGCTATTGTTTCCTTTATTTCTTTTTCATTTATTTTGATCTGATCTTTTTGATTTCTTTCCTTCTGCTAACTTTGGGGTTTTTTGTTCTTCTTTGTCTAATTGCTTTAGGTTTAAGGTTAGGTTGTTTATTTGAGTTGTTTCTTGTTTCTTGAGGTAGGATTGTATTGCTATAAACTTCTGTCTTAGAACTGCTTTTGCTGCATCCCATAGGTTTTGGGTCATCATGCTTTCATTGTCATTTGTTTCTAGGTATTTTTTGGTTTCCTCAGAGATCTCTTCATTATTTAGTAGTGTACTGTTTAGCCTCCATGAGTTTGTATTTTTTACAGATTTTTTTCCTGTAATTGATATCTAGTCTTATAGTGTTGTGGTCAGAAAAGATACCTGATATGATTTCAATTTTCTTAAATTTACCAAGGCTTGATTTCTGACCCAAGATATGATGTATCCTGGAGAATGTTCCATGAGCACTTGAGAAGAAAGTGTATTCTGTTGTTTTTGGATGGAATGTTCTATAAATATCAGTTAAGTCCATCTTGTTTAATGTATCATTTAAAGCTTGTGTTTCCTTATTTATTTTCTTTTTGGATGATCTGTCCATTGGTGAAAGTGAGGTGTTAATGTCCCCTACTATGATTGTGTTACTGTCGATTTCCCCTTTTATGGCTCCTAGCATTTGCTGTATGTATTGAGGTTCTCTATGTTGGGTGCATAAATATTTACAATTGTTATATCTTCTTGGATTGATCCCTTGATCACTATGTAGTGTCCTTTTTTGTCTCTTGTAATAGTCTTTATTTTAAAGTCTATTTTATCTGGTATGAAAATTGCTACTCCAGCTTTCTTTTTTTTTTTTGCGGTACGCGGGCCTCTCACTATTGTGGCCTCTCCCGTTGTGGAGCACAGGCTCCGTATGCGCAGACTCAGCAGCCATGGCTCACAGGCCCAGCTGCTCTGTGGCACGTGGGATCTTCCCGGACCAGGGCACGAACCCATGTCCCATGCATCGGCAGGCGGACTCTCAACCTCTGCGCCACCAGGGAAGCCCTCCAGCTTTCTTTTGATTTCCATTTGCATGGAATATCTTTTTCTATCCCCCCACTTTCAGTCTGTATGTGTCCCTAGGTGTGAAGTGGGTCTCTTGTAGACAGCATATATATGGGTCTGGTTTTTGTGTCCATTCAGCCAGTCTATGTCTTTTGGTTGGAGCATTTAATCCATTCACATTTAAGGTAATTATTGATATGTATGTTCCTATTACCATTTTCTTAATTGTTTTGGGGTTGTTATTGTAGGCCTTTTCCTTCTCTTGTGTTTCCTGCCTAGAGAAGTTCCTTTAGCATTTGTTGTAAAGCTGGTTTGGTGGTGCTGAATTCTCTTAGCTTTGGCTTGTCTGTAAAGTTTTAAATTTCTCTGTCAAATCTGAATGAGATCCTTGCTGGGTAGAGTAATCTTGGTTGTGGGTTTTTCCCTTTCATCACTTTAAATATATCCTGCCACACCCTCCTGGCTTGGAGAGTTTCTGCTGGGAGATCAGCTGTTAACCCTATGGGGATTCCCTTGTATATTATTTGTTGCTTTTCCCTTGATGCTTTTACTGTTTTTTTGTTTGTATTTAATATTTGATAGTTTAATTAATATCTGTTTTGGCATATTTCTCCTTGGATTTATTCTGTATGGGACTCTCTGTGCTTCCTGGACATGATTGACTATTTCCTTTCCCATACTAGAGAAGTTTTCAAATATAATCTCTTCAAATATTTTTTCAGTCCCTTTCTTTTTCTCTTCTTCTTCTGGGACCCCTATAATTTGAATGTTGGTGCATTTAATGTTGTCCCAGAGGTCTCTGAGACTGTCCTCAATTCTTTTCATTCTTTTTTCTTTATTCTGCTCTGTGGTAGTTATTTCCACTATTTTATTTTCCAGGTCACTTATCCATTCTTCTGCCTCAGTTATTCTGCTATTGATTGCTTCTGAAGAATTTTTAATTCCATTTATTGTGTTGTTCATCATTGTTTGTTTGCTCTTTAGTTCTTCCAAGTCCTTGTTAAACATTTCTTGTATTTTCTCCATTCTATTTCCAAGATTTTGGATCATCTTTTCTATCATTACTCTGAATTCTTTTTCAGGTAGACTGGCTATTTCCTCTTTATTTGTTTGGTCTGGTGGGTTTTTAATTTGCTCCTTTCATTTGCTGTGTATTTCTCTGTCTTGTCATTTTGCTTAACTTACTGTGTTTGAGGTCTCCTTTTTGCAGGCTTCAGGTTCGTAGTTCCCGTTGTTTTTGGTGTTGGTTCAGTAGGTTGTGTAGGCTTCCTGTTGGAGGAGTCTGGTGCCTGTGGGTGAAGTTGGTTCAGTGGGTTTTAGGCTTCATGGTGTAGGGGACTGTTGCCTGTGTTCTGGTGGATGAGGCTGGATCTTGTTTTTCTGGTGGGCAGGACCGTATCTGGTGGTGTGTTTTGAGGTGTCTGTGAACTTATTATGATTTTAGGGAGCCTCTCTGCTAATGGGTGGGTTGTGTTCCTGTTCTGCTAGTTGTTTGGCATGGGGTGTCCAGCTCTGTATCTTGCTGGTCGTTGAGTGGAGCTTAGCGTTGAGATGGAGATCTCTGGGAGAGCTTTCGCCCTTTTATATTACATGGGGTCTGGAGGTCTCTGGTTGGCCAATGTCCTGAACTTGACTCTCCCAACTCAAAGGCTGAAGCCTGAGACCTGGCTGGAGCATCAAGACCCTGTCATCCACACAGTTCAGAAGAAAAGGGAGAAAAAAAAGAACGAACGAAAAAAAAAGAGGTATTAAAATAAAAAATATTATTAAAAATAAAAATAAATAATGAAAAAAAAGAAAGATGAGAACAACCAAACTAATAAACAAATCCTCCAGTGATAACAAGTGCTAAAAACTATACTAAAAATAAAAAACCCAAAAACAAACAAAAAAGACAGACAGAACCCTAGGACAAATGGTAAAGGCAAAGCTATACAGGCAAAATCACACAAAGAATCATACACATAGACACTGACAAAAAGGAAAAAAAATATATATATATAAAAAACAAAAAGGAAGAGAGCAACCAAATCAATAAACAAATCTACCAATGATAATAAGCTCTAAATACTAAACTAAGATAAACATAAAACCAGAAACAAATTACATGCAGAAAGCAAACCCCAAGTCTACAGTTGTTACCCAAGTCCACTGCCTCAATTTTGGGATGATTTGTTGTGTGTTCATGTATTCCACAGATGCAGGGTACATCACGTTGATTGTGGAGATTTAATCTGCTGCTCCTGAGGCTGCTCGGAGAGAGTTCCCTTTCTCTTCTTTGTTCACACAGCTCCTGGAGTTCAGCTTTGGATTTGGCCCTGCCTCTGCATGTAGGTCACCTGAGGGTGTCTGTTCCCACCCAGACAGGATGGGGTTAAAGGAGCCATTGATGAGGGGGCTCTGGCTCACTCAGGCTCGGGGGAGGGAGGGGTAAAGGATGTGGGGCAAGCCTGCACCGGCAGAGGCCGGCGTGACGTTGCAATAGCCTGAGGTGCGCCGTGTGTTCTCCTGGGGAAGTTGTCCTGGATCACGGGACCCTTGCGGTGGCGGACTGCACAGGCTCTTGGGAGGGGAGGTGTGGATAGTGACCTGTGTTTGCACACAGGCTTCTTGGTGGCTGCAGCAGCACCCTTAGCATTTCATGCCCGCCTCTGATGTCTGTGCTGATAGCTGCGGCTCGTGCCCATCTCTGTAGTTCATTTAGCCCATGCTCTGAATCCCCTCTCCTCTCGTACCCTGAAACAATGGTCTCTTGCCTCTTAGGCAGCTCCAGACTTTTTCCTGGACTCCCTCCCAGCTAGCTGTGGCGCACTAGCCCCCTTCAGGCTGTGTTCATGCAGCTAACCCCAGTGCTCTCCCTGGGATCTGACCTCTGAAGCCCAAGCCTCAGCTCCCAGCCTCCACTCTCCCTGGTGGGTGAGCAGACAAGCCTCTCAGGCTGGTGAGTGCTGGTTGGCAGTGATCCTCTGTGTGGGAATCTCTCTGCTTGGCCCTCTGCACCCTTGTTGCTGCGCTCTCCTCCGTGATTCTGAAGCTTCCCCCCCCCGCCCATCCCCCATCTCCACCAGTGCAGGGGATTCCTAGTGTGTGGAAACCTTTCCTCCTTCACAGCTCCCTCCCACTGGTGCAGGTCCCGTCCGTATTTTGCCTCTGTTTTTCCTTTTTTCTTTTGCCCTACCCAGGCACATGGGAAGTTTCTTGCCTTTTGGGAAGTCTGAGGTCTTCTGCAAGCCATCAGTAGTTGTTGTATAGGAGTTGTTCCACATGTAGGTGTATTTTTGATATATTTCTGAGGAGGAAGGTGGTCTCCATGTCTTACTCCTCTGCCATCTTGAAGGTCCCCCCTCCCCCCAGCTCCTTCTTAACAGTATTCACAGCTGCTTAGAAGACGTGCCAATCTAATTGTTTTTACTGCTTATTATGAACATGTTTCTTCTTTTCTCAAGGAACTATACTTGTTACCTGTTAGCATGAGAATTTGATTTAAGCTGTTCATTTTTTATACTCAAAATGAACTACTCAGTTGTCATTATTTAATCTCTTGCTGCCCTTAGAAGGGAATAAGAAGTTCTCGTTTGTTAATTATTCACATCACACTTTACTACAGCATTTCCTAACCATTGTCTTTTTGTTGTGCTATTTGGACTTTGCAAATGTGCTGCACAACTGTTTCTCAGTGGGCTTTTTCTCAACAGAGGGTAGAGTTGATTTCAGTTAAGCATGTTGCATCAATCATTAGAAAGTAGTTTTCATTTTATTTTCTCTGTTTCAAATACAAGGGTTATATTGGTTGTACAATTTGTGATAAGCTGGTGTTTGTATGTACATTTTCAGTTATATTTTCCTTGTCAAATCTTGATTTTTAGTAGATAGGTAAAGTTTTAGATGAGTTCATCTTTGTACTTACATCCTGGACACTTAAGAGTTAGTGAAATATATAAATTCATTATTTTATTTCACCTTTGCCATTATGTGAGCTTTTATAGAAAATGTGCACAAACTAAGAAGTATACAGAAAAAGTAAGCAAAAGCTCTACTGCATTTAAGTGCAAAGTGGATGTGTTTGGTTTTGATATACAGTTTGAGATTTATAGCACAGAGGAAAAAAATTAGTTTGGAGCTCAGGATAAGGTTGGGACTAGAAATCCATGTTTACGATTTACCTGTAAAAAATGAAAAGATGCTCAACATTGCTAATTATTAGAGAAATGCAAATCAGAACAGCAATGAGGTATCACCTCACACTGGTCAGAATGGCCATCATCAAAAAGTCTACAAATAATAAATGCTGGGGAAGGTGTGGGGAAAAGGGAACCCCCCTACACTGTTGGTAGGAATGTAAATTGATGCAGCCACTGTGGAGAACAGTATGGAGCTTCCTAAAAAATCTAAAACTAATTACCATATGATCCAGCAATCCCACTCCTGGGCATATATCTGGAAAAGATGAAAGCTCTAATTTGAAAAGATACACACACCCCAATGTTCATAACAGCACTATTTATAATAGCCAGAATATGGAAGCAACCTAAGTGTCCATCAACAGATGAATGGATAAAGAAGATGTGATACACACACACACACACACACACACACACACACACACACAATGGAATATTACTCAGCCATAAAGAATGAAATAATGCCATTTTGCAGCAACACGGATGGACCTAGAGATTATCATACTAAGTGAAGTAAGTCAGACAAAGACAAATGTCATATGATATCACTTATATGTGGAATTTTAAAAATTATACAAATGAAATTATTTATAAAATAGAAATAGACTCATGGACATAGAAAACAAACTTATGATTACCAAAGTGGAAAGGGGAGTGGGAATGAGGGATAAATTAGGAGTTTGGGATTAACAGATACACATTACTATATATAAGATAAATAAACAACAAGGACCTACTGTATAGCACAGGGAACTATATTCAATATCTTGCAATAACCTGTAATGGAAAAGAATCTAAAAAATAACATATATGTGTATGTAAATATATATATATTTGAATCACTTTGCTGTATACATGAAATTAGCACAACAGTGAAAATAAACTGTAATTCAATAAAAAAATAGAATAATAATCAAAGCCATGATTTTGACTAATGTTTGTATCATTTTCATAGGTACAGAGCTTACCTTAGCCTCCAACCCCCAACAAATTATTCTAGGCATTAAAAATAAGAGGTGAAATTCTAACAAAATAATAGATTTAATGTTATATTCCTATTGTCATAGGTCCTTGCTTTGGCCATAGCTGAAGGAATGAAATTGAATTATTTGGGACTTACTATAGTCAGGTGGCCCATGAAGTTTATCCTTGTTTCAGTTTATGGTAGTCATATAGATGTGACTTTGCTTAGTTTACAACATTCCACTGAGGGTTATACTATGTTGATTATTTAGAAATACATCTGTTGGATTCAGAATTCCAGAGAGCTGAAAGCACATAATGATCTTTGAAATATATATATATATTTTCCTTCTATTCATCATCTTATTATTGTGATTTGAAAAACATCTGAGTTTTCTTATTTTATGTTCACAAATGCCATGGGAGTGAAGTATTGTAGAATATATATTATTAAGCACTTTTTTTTTTTTAAACATCTTTATTGGGGTATAATTGCTTTACAATGGTGTGTTAGTTTCTGCTTTATAAGAAAGTGAATCAGTCATACATAAACATATGTTCCCATATGTCTTCCCTGTTGCGTCTCCCTCCCTCCCACCCTCCCCATCCCACCCCTCCAGGCTGTCACAAAGCACTTAGCCAATATCCCTGTGCCATGCGGCTGCTTCCCACTAGCTATCTACCTTACTGCGTTTGTTAGTGTGTATATGCCCATGACTCTCTCTCGCCCTGTCACAGCTCACCCTTCCCCCTCCCCATAACCTCAAGTCCGTTCTCTAAGAGGTCTGCGTCTTTATTCCTGCTTTACCCCTAGGTTCTTCATGACATTTTTTTCTTAAATTCCATATATATGTGTTAGCATATGGTATTTGTCTTTTTCTTTCTGACTTACTTCACTCTGTATGACAGACTCTAGGTCTATCCACCTCATTACAAATAGCTCAATTTCGTTTCTTTTTATGGCTGAGTAATATTCCATTGTATATATATGCCACATCTTCTTTATCCATTCATCCGATGACGGGCACTTAGGTTGTTTCCATCTCCGGGCTATTGTAAATAGAGCTGCAATGAACATTTTGGTACATGACTCTTTTTGAATTTTGGTTTTCTCAGGGTATATGCCCACTAGTGGGATTGCTGGGTCATATGGTAGTTCTATTTGTAGTTTTTTAAGGAACCTCCATACTGTTCTCCATAGTGGCTGAACCAATTCACATTCCCACCAGCAGTGCAAGAGGGTTCCCTTTTCTCCACACCCTCTCCAGCATTTATTGTTTCTAGATTTTTTGATGATGGCCATTCTGACTGGTGTGAGATGATATCTCATTGTAGTTTTGATTTGCATTTCTCTAATGATTAATGATGTTGAGCATTCTTTCATGTGTTTGTTGGCAGTCTGTATATCTTCTTTGGAGAAATGTCTATTTAGGTCTTCTGCCCATTTTTGGATTGGGTTGTTTGTTTTCTTGTTATTGAGCTGCATGAGCTGCTTGTAAATTTTGGAGATTAATCCTTTGTCGGTTGCTTCATTTGCAAATATTTTCTCCCATTCTGAGGGTTGTCTTTTGATCTTGTTTATGGTTTCCTTTGCTGTGCAAAAGCTTTGAAGTTTCATTAGGTCCCATTTGTTTATTTTTGTTTTTATTTCCATTACTCTAGGAGGTGGGTCAGAAAGGATCTTGCTTTGATTTATGTCATAGAGTGTTCTGCCTATGTTTTCCTCTAAGAGTTTGATAGTTTCTGGCCTTACATTTAGGTCTTTAATCCATTTTGAGCTTATTTTTGTGTATGGTGTTAGGGAGTGATCTAATCTCATACTTTTACATGTACCTGTCCAGTTTTCCCAGCACAACTTATTGAAGAGGCTGTCCTTTCTCCATTGTACATTACTGCCACCTTTATCAAAGATAAGGTGTCCATATGTGCATGGGTTTATCTCTGGGCTTTCTATCCTGTTCCATTGATCTATCTTTCTGTTTTTGTGCCAGTACCATACCGTCTTGATGACTGTAGCTTTGTAGTATAGTCTGAAGTCAGGGAGCCTGATTTCTCCAGTTCCTTCTTTCGTTCTCAAGATTGCTTTGGCTATTCGGGGTCTTTTGTGTTTCCATACAAATTGTGAAATTTTTTGTTCTAGTTCTGTGAAAAATGCCAGTGGTAGTTTGATAGGGATTGCATTGAATCTATAGATTGCTTTGGGTAGTAGAGTCATTTTCACAATGTTGATTCTTCCAATCCAAGAACATGGTATATCTCTCCATCTATTTATATCATCTTTAATTTCTTTCATCAGTGTCTTATAATTTTCTGCATACAGGTCTTTTGTCTCCTTAGGTAGGTTTATTCCTAGATATTTTATTCTTTTTGTTGCAATGGTAAATGGGAGTGTTTTCTTGATTTCACTTTCAGATTTTTCATCATTAGTATATAGGAATGCCAGAGATTTCTGTGCATTAATTTTGTATCCTGCCACTTTACCAAATTCATTGATTAGCTCTAGTAGTTTTCTGGTAGCATCTTTAGGGTTCTCTATGTATAGGATCATGTCATCTGCAAACAGTGACAGCTTTACTTCTTTTCCAATTTGGATTCCTTTTATTTCCTTTTCTTCTCTATTAAGCACTTTTGATGCATGCAGAAATAGACACTCAGAAACATAAAATGACATGGCAAGATGACCCAGTTTATAAGTGACAGAGTCAGAGCTTGAATTCAGGGATTCTGCACTCAGGATTTATATTTATGCAAACAAGAATTTATTATACATCATACTGAGAGATGTAGTCAGTTGTATTAGTTGACAATTGAAGGTTTTCGTTAATATATATTTTTAAAAACATGTATTTCAAGATATGAATCTGTTTTATAGCTGAGAAAGTTATGGCAGAAAAAGTGTCTGAGTAGCTCAGGGTCAATGTATTCAGAGGGAGTAGTTGTTGGCACACTAAAATTTTTACTTTTAGGCCACAGAGGATGATGGAGACTGTATTTTTGAACCTAGAAATACGCTATACATTGTAGTTCATTATAAAACCGATGTGAGCCCAAGTTGAAAGGGAAATTTATGTATGGAAGCATTCTTTTTATTTTTAAAAGTGCTTATCAATCTTTTAATAAAACATAATAAGTAAAATTGTAATAGTGCAATTAGCTGTATTTTTATATTTTAAATGTTGCAAAAATAAAAATATCAAGTGGGTTAGGTTATCAAACATAACCTTTTAAAAACATGTAATGTAATCCAAAGTCCCAAAGAGACTTTAAACTGGGGTTCATAGTAAAGTGTACCATTTGGTTATAGAGAAATTAAACAAAGAAATCAATTGTCATTATTAGTGTAGGGCTTGCTCTAAATTAATGGTGTACGCTGTTAATGAACTATTGCTGCAAAACTAATAGAGCCGGAGAAGGAAGTGCTATTTCCAGCACTGTACACATTCTCCTAACATAATCAGGTAGTCCAGTACCCAACTATGAAAGTTGTATTGATTTGGGCAGTTTTTAAAAACAGTTAGTAAAAAAGGCAGTGTCTTCCATAGGGGAAAATGATGTGATTAACAAAGGTCATTTTATTTTCAATTTTCAAAATATATATCTCAGCCTGCAGAGAGCATGAAAAATACATCTTAACATAATTGGCTCAGGAGAGCAGCCAAGGAAAAACTTCATATGCAGGTAGCAGAATAAACATGATAATTATTTGTTCTGTAGAATACATTCTTCAAAACTTCACTGGGATTTTAAAACTCTCAATTACCTTTATCTAATTTTGGTAAATGGCACACATTTGTCACTGAAACTGTTTTCAATATTTAATATTTAATTATAAATGAAGATCATTCATTTTTTTAAAAGAATACTCCCTTTTGAACCAATGGCATGCATTTCAAGGGATAATATTCAGGAGAATGTTCTAGTATAAGTAGAAGCTGTGGCTTCCCTCATTTAATTAATAGCGGTTTTATCTACATCTTTTCTCTTTATGTTGGTAGGTAAAGCAGAGAGACCTTGTCTTTTCTCAAGTATGTTTGTACTTGGTTGTGGTGTTGGCAGTGGTGGTGGAGAGGGTCCTGGGTTTTTGACCCACGTGGAGGAGCTTGACGCTGCCTAAAGTAGGTAACCAAGTATAGATTTTATGACTTTTGAAGTTGATCCAAGGTATCATCCTCTCTTCTTCCCCAGAAAAAAACCCTAACATCAAACCTTCCAGTCAGGATCACGACAAGCTGTTTTCACGCTGTTTTAACACAGAGGGAATAACCATAAATAATTTTCCAGGAAGGATTGAATTTTTAGAAGTATCTATTCATACCGACTCTAAAACTAAATTTTTCAGAAAGGAAAAAAATTGGAATTTCCGAGGGAAATTAACCCAGTGGTTCTTGATCTTACCAGACACAACACTCTGTTAAAAAAAAAAATTTAAAAAATTGAGGAATGCCTTTTTACTATCCTGCAGTGAAAAGCATACATAATATAAGCTATCCACACACCCCATTAAAATATTGATAAAACATCTTAATTACAATAGAAAGGAGAAATTGTGGAAAGCAATTTATAGTCAAATATTTTAATATATATGTAAATGCATATGTATCTTTATACCCGAAGATCTGTTGAAGTAGTGGGATCCTCACACCCACATGTAGAATCACTATGACTATGACAGCTGTGCACGTGGACTGCCATGACAACACCAGTACCACAACACAATTTTCTGAATTGGTGGGCCATTCTTAGTAAACTTGCAGACAGAAAAAAGTGCAGTTGTCCTTTACTTTACACGGGAGCTGTATTTTTGGAAAAATCATTGCATACTAAAACTCTGCATAAATAATTTGCTTTTATATGTAAAACACGACTGGTATCTAGGTTCACAAAATTATAAACAAGGTTTTTACCTATGTGACATTTCAAACTTGTATGGGGACATGGGACAAGACTTGATTTTGCAATATTCTCCATAATGTTGCAGGATGTCAAGCTTCCCCAGCCCCTGGCTTCCAAAAAATTCTGGTACCATCCGCTATCATGGAGCAAACAAAAAGTGCCCTTACATGTTTGCTCAATTTGAGGGAACATTTTCTTTTTTTTTAAATTGTAAATTCTGATATGCCTTTTTCTATTAGTTATTAAGACATTGTTGTTGCTGGAACATTCATGGTATTTTGATCCAGACTTTACATGTAAGGAAAATTAAGGCCAGAGGGAGTAATTATGTATTTTCAAAATATTAAAACAGAACATTTAGCAAAATAATATCAAAGCACCAACCACATATCTACCAAAATAGCTATCTGGCAGAGTAAGTGAAGAATTATAAAGAAACAGATCAGGCAACACATCACTCCAGCAATAATTTTCACTTTTCAACCATGTGTTTTGGCAACATATGTTGGCCTAGTAATACGCCCAAAGCAGCACTGGGCTGGATCCAGTCCCAGCTCTGTCACAGATTAGTTATGGTACTTGGATAAGTCACTTACCCCCTGTCTGTGTACTTTTCTCCTCTACAAAATGGAATAATGCTCACTCCATCTACCTCACTATTAGGACACAGTAATGCCTCATGTGAAAATATAATATTTAGTACTGACAGTCCAGAATGCATCTTGTTAAGTCTCCATTTAATATGTGATCTATTTATCTTCATTGCCATTCTGGTTTGCAATATGTATTGCAGGCTTTATACAGCTGAAACAAATGAAACAGTGAAGGATGTTTGAACTTATGCTATAAAATGATCTACCTACAGGTTAGTAAGTAGTTAACCTGAGAAGTCTGTATACAGTATGTGGATATATGTAAATATCTGTAAATATATTGGACACACAAAGTTTTTTTCAGCTCCTTGTTTTTCAAAGTACAGTTCGGGCACTCCTCTGGGTCCTTGTCACTCTTTCAAGATATCTGCAAGGTCTAACGTTTCTCATAATAGTACTAAGTCCTGGTTTGCCTTTTCGCTCCTTCTGTGGGAGTGGACAATAGCATCTTCCAGACGCCTAATGACATTGTAGGGGTTTGGATGTAGAAGCAGATGGGAGGATCTACCTGTCTTCTGTTCAGCGCCATGAGCTGCAAAGTGTAATGTCACTCTTCTCACTAAATTTATACATATATCTGAAAAAATATCTTACTTTAAATTTCTAATGCAATAAACATCAGTAAGTACAACCCCACGTTCTTGAAGTCTTTTATCCTCTTAATTTTTAAGAGGTGAGGTGCCTGAGGCTCAAAAGTTTGAGAATCACTAATTTAGATTATACTCACATTCTCTCCTTATGAAAGAACTGGCAGAACTGGATTTTCTATGGGAAGTGTCTATTTCCTGGTCCTGTTTGAAGGTTCATCATCATAGTCCTCATTCTGCAATCTCTTTAGGTTCTTTGTGAATCATTTTGATCTGTGTGGGAACAGTTGCTTTTTTATAACAGAATTGTTATAGCAAATGCAAAAATACTTCAGCCCTCTCTCTGTAAATGCTATCTTCTCAGGTGGCAATCTGCATTCCTCTGGTCTACATAATCTGCAAAATGCCCAAACTTGCCTCCTCTTCATCCACACTGATGTAACACACAGCTCATGCTGCCTCAAGAGTTACAGTGAAGCAATGGATGGATTTTATCATCATTGACTTTTTGGCAGAAAAAAAAACCACACCTATGAACTGCAGTAATGGCACCGCTCTGCAGAAATAATTGAGTTTGTGGGCTTCTTGTATGTGGGTCCCTGCCACATTCCTGGTTGCTGCAAACCAGCGACTGAGCATTTCACTCTGTGACCATGTTGCACAGTCTGTAAAGTCTAGTATGAAATGTGTAGAGCACCTGATGAATACAAAGATAGATTATAAATCAGGTTTCTTTTATTTTTCCTTTTTATTCACATATTTTTCTTTTCTTTAAACAGGGTTAGTCTTGAAAGGTAGATTGCTTTGTTATGTTTTAATCAAGTTCCTAGGTAGCTGCTATATATTTGCAATAAATTAATATGTACCTACTGCACAGCTGATGGTATTCTCTGCAATGGATCTAATCCTACTTTTAAGCAAACAGAACTGTATTGGCCAGATTGTGTAATCGTTTTTTCCCACATACTTTTTTTTTTTTTTTTGCCACTGTCACGTTAGGAGGTGCTGACATATTTTTATAAATTATTTTGCCCAATAAAGGAGGATCTTGTCAGTTCCCAATTTATGAATGGTTTACATACACAAAGAGATAGCAGAGACCCCAAATGGAAGACTCGACCCAGGTCTCTGTGGAGGGGGCTCCTCGTGTCCCCGCTACTGCCAGCTGAGGATGCTTAAACAAGGAATAACCAGAACATTTCCTACTTGCTGTTTCAGAGAGACCTAGGGCCCTGTAGAGCCCTGATCAGAGGTTCTGAAATCTCATAAGTCAAGGGAACCCTGCACACTATGGTCCCCACTTAGAGATTCACAGAGGATGTCCCACGTTAAAAATCCTAAAAATCCCAGAGGACAGAACCCTGCTTCACTATGTTTAATCCAACACTTCTTCAACTTCATTAGCCACGAAAAGCTTTTATGAAAGAACGTGTTTAAACAAATCCTAGGATACTTCTGTATGGCAGGACATCATTTGGAAAATAAGGACTAAGAGGAAATCCAGCTCTTAAGTAGTTACGGAGAATTACCATATTTTTGTTGCCCGTAAGTGTCCACCTTGCCTTCTTCTTCCTACCGGACTTGTTTCAGGTACCACCAAGCAGAGATTGATCTTGTAGCCATAGCTAGAGGACAGGGTGGATTTTCTGACAGGAGCTATGATATCCACGTGTGTATGCCTGGCTGAACTATTTAGCACAGTACTATATGGCAAATATGTGATGCATTTTATGGGCTGCTACAGAAGAGCTTGTTCTGAATTGTAACTATCTACTTAATATTAAATGCTTAAAAGATAACTAGTTAGCAAATTGGAAACTGGTGATATTAAACTTTTACCTTAATGTTTGGAGAGTCAGTATAACTTCAATGTGTTATTTAAGAGCAAAGGAAATATTTTAGCAAAAGAAAGGGGCAATTTAGGATGAGAAGAAGAATGAAGCTTTTTAGTCCAATGCACTATTGAATTTGGGTCACAAATGGCAAGCTTCCTTATATATGTCCTGTAGAGGGGCCAATCATCATCAACAAATATTTCTTAAAAAAATATCTGGCTATGTAACACTAAATTCGTTTTTCAGAGGCAAGACTGTATGATGGGATATATCCATGTGAACATATTGTACATAGCTTGTAGGACCTAGGAAAATATACATTCATCCATTGTTAGTTTTCTCTTCCAAATCTCCCACTACCAGAATTGTAATTTTAGAGCAATTAAATGCCAAGAGAATAGATCTGTGACAATGCTGACTCAATATAAAACTGATATTATATCTTAAATATATCTGAGCTGCCAAACCTACCCTGGAATTCAGCTAACATGTTAACTGAAAGAAAGGGTACTCCAAAATTAACTTCAAAAATATACTTAAAAAATCTTTAGGAGGCTTGTCTATCCAAGCGGCTCCAGGGAATTAACTTATCCCAAATAATTCAGCTATCTTAGTGATCTCTTCTTGAGCAGTCTTATCAATTATGTGAAACTGTAGTGTAATTTCTATATAATTTTTATATAAAACCAACTTCACAATTTTTCAAAGTTTATTATCATTGGGCAAAAGTTGTAAGTATCTAAGGTCCCTGGGAGAGGGAAAAAAAAAAACAACCTCAGTATAGTGAATAAAAAATATGAACCACCTAGTCCTCATATTAGGGCAGGAAATTTAGCAGTTTGGAGTAGTGAGATTGGTTACTTCTCTCCCTGGATGGGATTGGTGCTTTCCCTCTGTGTGCTCAACTTTAAAAGGGACATCCTAATTTTATTTTAGCCAATTGGAAAAATAATTAAGAAAAACCTGAATCACTTAGCAAAAAACAAAAAAGGTAGTATTTTATACTTTTTAATCCTCTTTTTTTCTCTTTCTTTTTCCTTTCTTTTCTTTCTTTTCCTTAGTGGTAGGTTTAAAGATATTTACTCTGGGAATTCTGATAGCATTAATTTTCAGCACCATATAACCAACTGATTTATAATAAATATTTGCTAATGATAACATTTTCAAGTACTTTCTTTATTGAGAAAATTAGTACTGCCAGTACTAGGGAACTACTTTCAGCATACATTTTCACAGTTGTTCATTTGTTTAATTTCTTTGACAAGTTGTAGTTCTCTGTTAATTGGATATAAGCACTTAATGGACATATAACCAGATTACCTGAACCAAATTCCTATAATCCAGTATTATCCAGGGAGCATCATAGAAATGCTATTCCTGTCTGCAGTCTCAGCACCTCAGAAATTCCATACATAAATGGTCTCCTGCTCTAATTCTTGATATAGGATAGGTTTGCAGTGAGCCTGTCTTAATGCTTATTTCCCTTATATTTTCATTTTCAGAGGCACTACAAGGCTTAAATTCATTTATAATGGCTTAATCAGCTTCTTTTCAGGGAAAAATCCCCTTTTAGATATGGAGTACCTGCATGAGTCCCACTGTTTTTTTTTTTAGTAAGAACTCATTAGATATTTGGAAAGATGACTGCAAGAAAACAAGTAACTTTGCTTCATGGAAACATCTTGAAATACTTTACCATGCTTTTGGGTCATGAAAACTCCAACCATATTTTGTCAAACACTCGTTCTTCAACTTTGAAACCGATGTGGATAGCCAGGGAAAAGCAATCTGTATGTTTCTAATTAATTTACACTTAACTCATCAAAATGTTGTTTTCTAAGAGCTATTTGATGTGTAAGACCTCTTATGAGCCTTTCAAATATGGCTTCTAAGCATTTTTCCTTTGAACCAGAAAGTCACTTTTTTTTTTTCCCCTGAAGCAAATGGAATTCAATTCTCAAAAGGCTTAGTTTGGTTCAAAAAATCGTCAGACTCACACAATCTGACAAAACATGTTCTCTCCCTTAAATGGATTAACTCATGCAGTAGGCACTAGGAATTAAAGGGCACTTCATATTAGGCAAAGATTCACTTAAAATGACCACAGTGTTAATGAAATTTTTGTTTATTTAGCATTCCCTCAGTTAAAATAACATTAAATACACTCATGTGAATGGGCTTAAGTACTGCTGCAGGAAAATGCAAAAGAATTAAACATTTTTATCTTAAAAGTTCACACTGGTCTTTACAGCGTATGTGCAAAGGTTTTTAGATATTAGCTCCCTGGTTTCTCCCCTAAACTCAATGTTGTATACAGGAGGCTCATAGATTGGCATCATCCAATATTACTTCTCTCACCTTTTATATCAGGATCCTAAAAGCAGTGATTACTACAGTAAAATACAATGACAGATCTGGAGCACAACCCTTGACAGATGTCCCAGGTGTGTCACGTTTTATTATGTTTGCATAGTCCAAGTGTGTATGAGTATTATATTTTAATCTAAATTCCTTCCTTGATATTAGTCTTACAAGTACATTTTTGCTTTCTATCTAATAGCCACTTAGTTTGATATATCCACATTGATTTTCAAATTCATTGTGTCATAATTGCCTGACTTACTTTTCACCTATTCATTGTAACAAAATTTTGGTAAGAGACCTCCTGTCAACCTACATATTACAGAAAACACGCTTGGAGTTTCCTTTAACTATTTTCTCTGTCTCCAACATTGAAAAGTCCTTAGATATGCCCTTGTGATTTCTTCTACTGTTTATACCCAACTTTCTCCTTCAATTCAGGCACACACTAACTCATCCCTTTCTAACTTCTGGTTAATGATTACTTATTTAGATTTTTTAGCTTCTTGAAGGACAATTTCAGTTTGCAGATAAGAATTCATAGAGGATTTTGCATTATCACCACTGAATTTCTTGGGTAGAAATTATGATACTATAATTCTTGGGTACTCTTATGATACTATAGCCAAACAGTTGATCCTATTGAATGCCTAGAAACCATCTAAATACTACATATTTGTATTGTCAGGCAGCTTTCTTTTAGTTTTCTTCCAGAACTATTTTGGTTGGAAATAACATGAAAACCAAGGCAATTTGAACATAATATGAAGACAAATTCAAATCTCATAGAATTGAAAATGCTTTGGTATAGAAGCAGGTATTGTATAACTTCTGAAGTTTTTCAATATACTAGTTGTAAGAGAACTTATTTCATAAGCTAAATTCCAAAATATTTTCATAGAGGTAATATCTCTGATTTCAGTATACACACAGATATTTTAAAATGAAAAATCCACTCAGTTCATGATTGTCATCATCACTGAAGCACTGGTTGCTTGTTGCATCCATGTATTTCTCCGTGGGCAGATTCAGAGAGTTTGGGCAGCACGTGTGCCCTGATTTCAGTTGAGTTTATAACTGGGTTATAACCATTCTCCAGAATCACTATAAAGGGCTATCAGGACATATTTTTCAATTTTATCTTTTACTGTTCATTGCTTGGCCTCTGAAATGAAGTTTAAAAAGTCATTGCAAAACCCCTCAAAATAAGTCTACTTCTTTGAGTTAAGGGTGACCTTAACATATCTCTCACTGAAAGAGCTCATTCCAAGAGAGAGGACTTTTAAAAGACATTATGACCAGCCCCGCCCCGAATCCTGCCCCCTAGACTTTCATCTTTTGTTTTTAGGCAGCATCAAACGTGTAAGACGAAGTGGCTCTGGAAGTTTTTGTAACAAGTCAGAAGGACATTTAAAAAGAGTACTACATGTATGTTTTGTAGCCTTATTCCCTGATAAGCCATAACAAACTTAAAGCATACTTTCCACCGGTGGCAAATTGCTATTGGGAACCACTCTAGTTCACTTGTGGCTTAAAAACACAGCAGATGAATCAATTCGCATATAGGCTAAAATTCAAATGATTGTCAAAGAACAAGGAGGTACTAAGTGATTACCTTCCAGGAGATCCAGTGTGATTGCAGTTAGAATTCAGATGAATAGGATCTTTGGGAGGTCGGGGAGAAAGATAGAGGAAGAGGGAGGGAGGGGAAGGGAGAAGAGAGAAGGGGAAGGAAGGGAAGGGAAGGGGAAAAAGGCAACCTCACAGCACTTGACAGTGAAGAGAAAACAATTTTTTTTTTTTTTTTTTTTAGCTTTCAAAATGGTTTCATAGATGTCTACCTATTTATTTGAGTTGGAATTATGTTTAAATGGGGTGAGAAAACTACCAAAATAAGATTTAAATTATTCATCCCTGATACAAATATCAACAGTCTCTTGTCTCTTAGTAACTACCTTTAAACATACCAGAAATGGAATTATTTACTATGGTATTAGAATCTCTTTCAACTGGTTAATAATCTTGCTTGTTAATAGAAGTAATTAATCCAGACCAGAATTATATATTCTAATTTTGCTGTAGGGAGTATAAGTAAGATTTCACAAGAACAAAGCAATCACAAAAACCGATCTGAGTGGTCTGAGGGCTGTGTTTGCCAAATATACATTTAGTGTAGCAGGTATCAGGCTTCTGCTATGTTGTCCTTTCTTTGAACTCAAGGGTAGGCTAGGGGAATGTTATTGGAACCGCATGCTTTCATTCAAGTCAGCAGTGTTCTTCAGAAGACATAGTAGGGTCTATATGATTTTTCTGAGGTTGCAAGACAGCTGTCCTATTGTGAAGAATCATACATATGTTTCAGTGAGTTTATGCTTAAAAACCCTCTCAAGATATTTGTTTGTCATTGTTTTAGGTGTAAAAGCATGATATCCCCAAACACAATTATGCTAAAGTTGACTTTACAATGGAAATGTTTTCAAATACAACTAGGCTGTTGAATTTTCAGAGCATAATGCTTTTCATTGTTTTCATGGAAAAGGACAAATATTTAAAATATTCTGGTGTTTGTTTTCACCAAGGGAAAACTACTCTAAATGTGAGAGGGCAGTTTGATGTCTAAAATTGAAAGGGTAAATTGCTGCTGTATCACATAAGTGGCTTTTGTAGGTTGGAAGTGAAAAATATTTTTCATATAAAAGTGAGTTTGGAGATCCGAGCATGCTCACTGTACAGCACTTTAAAATTATTAAAGTAGGTTGATTTAATAGAGTGAATCTTCTCAGGCTGAGGAGTACTTCATTTTGCACTGCATAAGCTCAGATGTTAGAACCCGATCACTTCCCAGCTGAAGAGCTTATAAAAAATGTGAAGTACTCTAATAATTTTAAATTACTCTATATTGCACATTTTCAGATCACCTCCAAATTCAAGTGCTTATAAAACTGCTCCCATAATTTTAAATTGCTATGTGCACAGTGATTTAAAATTGTGAGAGTGCTTCAAAGTTTTTTAATAAGTGCTTTAATTTAGAAGTGAGTTGAGCAATACTCCAGTAAAAGTTCAAGAAATTATTAAACTGATATAAAAATTTATCCTCTGGAAAGAAAATTATATTATGTCTAAAAAGGTGAGGCTGCAAATGAATATATATAAGGATGAAGGTATCAAATGCTCAGGAACAATCAGTAAATGAAATGAGATAATCAGGTCCTGGGTAGGGGTTTGTTTGGATAATTTTGCTCACTGCTTGCCTGAAGCTGCAGTTCTTGAAAATCTAACAAGTATTTCAATTCCTTTAAGGTGAAAAATTGCATATAGAGGATTTCATTTTCGATGCTCAGCATTTTCAAAGATGTCAGGAAATTTCTCCTGAAACTATGGGAAAATGGTATTGTTAGATGACAGGAATATATTTTAGAAAAAAGGGGAGCAGAAGAGAGAGAAAAAACAAGGGAGAGAGAGGAAGGGAAGAGAGGAAGAGAGAGGCTGGTGGGAGAGAGTTTATTGTTGAAGAGGTCTTTCCCCACTTGCCAGTAAGGTAACTTCTGGACATTCCTGACTCTTTAATTTCTCATTTTTCAAAGGTAAACATGGCATGTTTTAAATTGGACTCATGGGTGAATGAAATTGTTTTCATGAAGAACAGAATTCTTTTCATAAACCAATGGTTCTGTTCACCCTAGAGAAGCACATAGATTTTGTTTTCTGACCACCATACACCATTATTGTTACGATGCACCAGGTGATTTGACATTAAACAGGCTATCACCCTACACAGATCTAGCATTGTCCCACATATTTGGGGGATAAAATATCTTGATATGTGCCAGCTGCCAACAGCTTGTTTTCCATGTCTTCTCCAGCTTATTTTTGATGCTGTTCAGGGCAACATGGTGGTACGTTTTGACTTAGTCACTGGTTTGTCTGACTGAACTACCCAATGTGTCTGAAATATCAAACGGTTTCACGGGAACACAAGGCCTCGCGTGTATTTAACTAGAATTTTACAAAGGCTTTGATTAATAACATTGAACTGAAACACATAAAAGATGAGGATGTTCTTTTGTCAAATTGTTGAAGTTTTGTGATTTATATTATACATGTATTGTGATTTTTTGTACTTTTCCAAATTTTGTGAAACCCTCACAGCCTTACTTCTAAGGAAAAAGAATTTATATTTTACTAAGTTGAAGATGAAATAAAGGTAAACTGCATGTTTCAGCAGTTCATGTTTTAGTATGGGAAATTATATATATCACTGGGTTCTAAAGTGTAATAAATGGGTGAATGTTAGTTATATCTCACATTGCTATAAATATTACTGTGCATCAAAACATTTGAAATTGTTTTCCTCATCTTCTTTTTTTCACTTATGTAAATAGTCTTGAAAATAACTGTATCTTCCTATATTTTTTAAAGGTAGAAGATTAATCTCTATAACTGCAGGGAAACAAGACTTTCTGAAATGTAATACTATATGCACATACAAAGTAAAGAACAGTAAGACCGTATGTGAGATCTTACAAAGAGATTGACTTTTTTTAGGACAATTTATCATTTGTCGTGTATCACCATTTTCTAGAACTTTTCTAGCATTGTTAACACAAATTGCATTCTGTGTCCCCAGTAGAACCCTTATTAGTGGCCTGGAAATAAGGGTTACTCTGATCATCAGGCCTCAGAGAAAGGAGTTGTCTGGTTCCAAGAAAGTCATTGGTTTGCTTTCACTGCCAGAGTCTGATATTTCAGTGTAGAATTACCTCATTGTTTTCTGCCTGACATGCTTTGTTTCAACTTCTCAAATCTCAGCAGACACTCATTTAAAAAACCCTCCACAATGGTTTGTTCTCAGAAGGATTTTCTTTCTTTTTCTGAGTCAATTCTGAGCAGTGAATAAGATGTGTTTTTCTTACAGTTGTCAATGAAAGACTATCCCTTTAACCGCCCAGCTTATTAGTCATATGCATTGCCTTAAGATATTGCCCCAAAGATCAATATCCTGATATCCTTTCCATCTGCCTAGACCAAGATAATTAGGCTCTTTACTTTGTTTTGTGTGTAATGAAAGAGGCAACTATTGCTCGTAGGGAAAAAAGGCTACATCCCTGTGGTAAACGTATTGACATTTACAGACACTGGCAGAGCACAACATGGGGAGAGTAATGAGAAATTTGACTGCTTTCCTCTCTCTCTCTCTGCTTCCTGTTTTAGAGCTGCTACATCCCACAGTGAATTACTAGCTACAAAGAGAAGGGACTGCTTAGGGACTGACAATTGAGAGCATTTACAATTAGCTGAATTGATTAACCTTTACAAATGCTGTTACTTTATGAGGTGTGTTTCTCAGCCCTGGTTGAACAGTATGCGTTATTGATTCAACATACTCCTTTACGGAAGCCCTGATTGGTCTGTGACGCCACCCGTCATAATGCCTGCCTTGGTAATCGTTTCTACATGTTCTTGGGAAAACTTGACACGGAAGGCTGACTGGCATTATGTAAATGGGGTCCACGTCTCCCTCTCGGAAGGCTGTACAGCCGGCGGAATCCAGGGCATTGAACTGCATCCCTATCGCCAGGCGCATACACAAAGAATACCAGCCTCCGTGCCAGCCTCTCACTGCAGCCCAGTTCACAGCCTCACTCCCAAAAAGCAGCCTGCAGGAGGGAAAGAGCCCCAGACACTCCTCCGATATTTCCATGTCCTCTGTATTCCCTGATTGTTTACGTGTGTGTGTGTGTGTGTGTGTGTGTGTGTGTGTGTGTGTGTGTAAGGGAAAGGGGTGGTGGTAAATTATCCAAAAAATTGAATTGTATTTAGCTTAATTTTTTTTTTTTAAGATTGCGGACTGACTTTGAGTGCCACTTCGGCCGGTGATTCCAAAATCTATAGTGGAAGGCATTTTCCTTTAATCAGTTTCATTCAAAGAAGCTCGGTGCTTAGAAATAATAAATAATACCTAGGAATGGCTGCCTTCCATCCCTCATGCCCCAAAGAACTATATGAATACAAAAAAAATACTATTTGCTTTTCCCTCCCTTCTTGCTTCCCTCTCTCTCCACTTTCTTCCTTTTATCCTTCCTTTCTTTTTCATTTCAAGGTGTACATTTTTGTGATTGTAAAGATAAAAGGACTAAAAGCTTGAAATACATACTACAGAGTAAATCCATCAGCTGTTCCGTCAGCATTCCTAAAATGCATGCCGTATCTAAGACCAGTTATATGATTTGCGGGGTGTAGTGCAAAATGAAGATGCAGGGCCCCTTGTTCATAAATTATTAAAAATTTCTAAACAGCAACAGCAGAGTATTAAACCCAACTCAGCTCTTCTAAGTATGAGACTTAAGTGACGGCACAGGTCACATGCCCAGGAAGTAGGCTTTGCCTTCATCTTTGACACTGTTATTTGGGAAAAGATTGAGGGGAGGCATGGGCCTGGGATGGTGGTATTTGTTTTCTTTCCCAACTCAAACTTAAACTTCCCTGTTGTGAGACTGGTGTATTCCAGATCATGCTGAATTGCATATGCTTGTTTACCACTTAAACTGCTGCTTAACTGGGTCTGAACTGAGAGCACCACCCTTATGCCCATCTTCTGCACAGCGGATCCCAGCGACTTGAAGCACTTTTATCCATGCCAGAATTCTGAGATTGGAGCGTTTGTCACTTTGTGCATCCAGTAATGGCTGAAAAAAGTTTGTTTTGCTTTATGTGATTAAACTGAATACTTGGCTTGATGCACATGCAAATACATGTGCATTTATTCTAATATAATACATATATATATTCAAATGCACGGGATTTTTTCATACATGAATGTGCGTAACAGAATTGAGTTTATGGCATTCCAAGAAACAGATGAACAATGATGGAAGACAGCCATTTTTTTTTAAATGAAGAATTGATGCATTTTTAAAGGAAAAAAATCAGGAAGCGGCTCTAACAAAGTCTGCAGCATTCACAGCATGACAAACAAATTAGAAAACAGCAGATGCAGCACAAATTAAGATGTATTTAGCACAGCAGCCCATCAGATGTGTGAACGTCTTTTGTAACTCAGCTCTGCAAGGTTGATGTATCGCACTTTAGACAGCTGATAATGAACCCTCCTAGCAATTAGAAGTGGAAATACCAAGGAGTCAAAATTGTGCTGTTCCCAGTGGGCCAAAAAAGGAAAAAAAAAAAAAAAACCTGTGTGAAATTTACTTCTTTATGTGCTTGCAAAACAAAGAGAATGTTTCAATTTATATACTGGTGTGTTTGAATTCTCCTGCCTTTTAAAAATTCCTACTTCATTTTAATTACCATCTGATTCTAAAGTGTCATTAAATAAGTATGAATCCTGTTGCAGTCAAACACGTTTTATGGCCAACACAATGTCTCTCCTTTATGGGATGCATTATTTAGTAATCTTACATTAAGACAATAACTTCAATCATTGTGCCTTCAAATGGCAATAAGCATGGTAATAGCTTTGCTGAGCTCCTTCCTGACTTTTCTATCATTGTGTTTTCCCTTTAATATTAGAGCATTGCTTTTATTTCTATGCAGAGAGTGTGTTTTCCCCAATTTCTGTTTTCTGAGAGTGGAAGCACTTTTGCAGTAGGGAACAAAGCATCAAAGTCCATTTAATAGGCCAAATTCTATCCCAATCCAGTGTCAGGCTAAACATGCACTGCTAATGTTTGCTTTTTTTCCCATCAATATTTGATTTAAGCAAGCATATCATTTCCTAGGAGGAAGAGGTGCCTGGTAGTCACTCCTTAGTGCTAGCAACAAATAGTCCAGCATTTTGTCAAGTATGGATTTTGACAACCCTAGCTTGAAAGAAATCACTGGGGAATAAACCAAACAACACAAAGGTAACAGATAAGAAAAGGAAACCTAATTGGTGTACTCTGCCTAGGAAAGAGAGGTCTGATAGGTGATTTAAAACGTAACCCTCTTATGTGAATAACCTCAGATGATTCTGATGTTCATGATCTTAGCTAAATTAGCATCACAGTTACAATTTCCTTTTGAGTCTGTTTGCTGCTATTATGTTGTTGAAATCTGTATTCTTAATCTCTGACCTCCAAAGAGCAAACTCCCAGGGTCAATTCTAAGTTAAATTTAGAGGAAAGTAAGGCTCAACTGAAACATACACTCACATTTCTGTAAGGCTAATACAAATGTCCAAGTGCATATGTGCTGATCCGTCATATTGTGAACACAAAGGATGGAATTTAGTTCTCAAGGTGGCAGCCTTTCTGAGCTACCCAGAGACGTGTCCAAATGGCATTGCCCTGGGTTCTGGTCATAACAGGGAAACATTCACAACGTCCAGAGCCCTTCATGTCCCACGGATAAAGGAGGAGGCTGTCCTCACAGTCCCTGCAGCAGGAACCCACTTGGGTGGCACCAATCTTGACTTCCAAATGGAACAGTTCATTTACAAAAGGAAAAGTGATAGCATCTACATCATAAAGCTTCAGAGGACCTGGGAGAAGCTCTTGCTGCAGGCTGGTGCCACTACTGCTATTCAAAACCTGGATGGTGTCATGCCATATCCTCCATCTGTGCTGAAGTCTGTGCTGCCTCTGGAGCTGCTCCTATTGCTGGCGCTCCACTCCCAGAACCTTCACTAACCAGCTCCAGGCAGCCTCCCAGGAGCCCCGACCAACTTCCGGTGGTTACTGATCCCAGGACCGACCACCAGCTTTTCACAGGTTATGTTAACCTGCCTACCATCACTCTGGGTAAAGCAGACTCTCCTCTGCGCGGTGTGGACATTGCCATCCCGCGCAAGGGAAGGGACGTCCCTCAGCGGATGTGACGTGCTGGAGGCCGGCCGGGAAGTTCGACGCCTGCGCGGCTCCATCTCCCGTGAGCACTTGCGGGAGGTCGCAGCTTTTCTACGTCTATAGAGACCCTGAAGAGATGGAAAAGGGTGAGCAGGTCGCTCCTGAAAAAGTGTTGGCCCTGGAGGAAATTCAGGGCATATGAACTGCTCCCACTCTCGAATTTACGGCTCCTCAACCCGCGGTGGCAGACCGGCCTGAAGGCACAGGTGCCCTCGCAGCCTATTCATCATTTCTTGCTGAACAGGAGCCCAGCCCGCCTCGGAGGAGACTTGGGCAGTGGCTCCCACTGCTCAGGCCACTGAATGGGTAGGAATGACCACTGAGTGGTCATAAGCTGTTCTTCCTTAGGCTCTTAAACAGAAAATGAAGCAGAGACTATTAGAAATCATGTGACAGAGTCCAGAGGGCATGAACTAGCAGGGTGGAGAACGGAATAGGCCTGCAGCTATTTGATTGATTTGTTTGTGGATTTTTTTCCCGTGTTTAAAAGTTAATGCAACAATTTTAAAATCAGCAAATTTTCATGCAGAAATTTGGATTTTAGCTTTTTTGTTACTTCAGCTAGCAAAGGGCTTGTATTCGCACATGGTCACAATTGGGGGACTCTCTGCCTTCACATGGGCTGGCACTCTCCAAGTTTCCAGTCCCCCACCTCCGCTGCCTCTTCCACTGAGCCTGTGTGTTAGTTACTATTCATCATGCTGCTTGCGCTGTTGTTTTCTCAGGCCCCAAAACTTTTCTTACTCAACTGATTTTCTTATTTATGTTACCTGTCCAGCCCTTATAAACATTTATGTTTATGGCCCCAACTGTTCTTAGTATCCTCATTTATGAAATCAGAGGGATGAATTAGGAGATATATTTTTCAAATCTAACATCCTATGATTTTGTTTTCTATTAATATTTATACAAAACTTGAGGGGAAAATAGATTCATTAGAATAAGGAGACATTTAGGGTAGTCATGAGAAAGAAGTGCTAGAATAAAATGTGAAAGAAACATTGTATTTTTTTCCTGCTGGCTATTTTGAACTCTTTATCCTTAAAGAATGATAATCCCTTACATCTGTGCAATGCCATAGTACTTGTGAAAGTGCTGTCATATAAAAGAACCTCTTTGAGCTCATTTTATGAGGCTCTTTTTTAGAAAAGACATGGATGAAAGGTGATAGATAATCCCATCTAGGATGAACTCCTTTCTGGGTGTGGGGGGTAAATTAATTGCTTTATCATGGTTTCTTCTGGCTGTGTAATTCCATTTTTCATCAAGGCTATGACCTTTCCTAAAAGAGAAGTTATTACACTGAGAAGGAGTGAAGCTGTTAGAACCTGTTTGCTCCTTAGGAAGATGGTTTAACCCAGGTTTCCCCTTTTATACTGATTTATGAGGCAGGTGGTACTAAGCAGTCTCCAAGCTTATTACAACTATTTTCATTTTAGTATTGTGAATCTAAAACAAACAACGATGTTTAGAAATAGCTGGAGAGACTTGGGTAATTTCTAAGTCAGTCTCCAGTTATGTACTGTCATGTGTGTAGAAGTCATCAGCAGATTTCTCTTTTCTCCATTTCCACCTTAGCTGGGATTTGCATGGAGAACAATGTTGGGATGAGTATCCAAACCTGTAAGGATAATGTGGTGCCTGAAAAAGACCTCTGGCCACAGATTTCAGCAGCCAGGGTCCTGGGCTTGCCACTTACCCTTTGTGTGAACTTGACTCATCTATGAAAGAGGAGTGTTACTTCAGCAAAACCTGGCTTCCCCTCTGAGCCAGACACATGGACCCCTGAATGGCTTCCATTACCCCTCCCACAACTTCCCACTACTCATTCTCAAAACTGGTGAAGACAATAAGTGTTGTAAAGCTTCGCTGAGGGAGAAGTGTTTTTGTTCACAATTACTAAAAACTTTTTCAGAGACAATATTTAATCATATTTGAGCTTCAGAAAGTTGCTTATATCAGATGGTGGTGGGTACAGTTAGATTCAAGGGTAATCTGAACACAGCAGTGAGGTAGTATATTTTCAGCTCCCTTTCCCTCTTCGCATCTTCCCCTCCAGTAGTGCTTATATCTGTAACAGTCCAAAGTTCTTTGATCACCCAGATCTCACAACTATGCCTATTGAACTAGGATCTTCTCCTCCAGATCCTAGCCCATTTGCTCATTCCACCAAAATTGGGATGTCCTGGTTTAGTGAAGCCTGTGTTCCTAAACCGGTACAGCAGTTTACATGTAGCTGTTAAGGCAAACAGTGACTTAAGATCGTGTCTGTCTGTTTCCTTTGCTTTCTAATCAGGGACATTCACAACCACAATCCACAAACACATTATTGTTATTAAGGGGAGAATTACAAATACCAAATGGTTGAATAGGGGGCAGAGTCAGCAGTCTTTCCAAGAATCAGCAAAAGGCTGATGAAAGGATAAGACTATAGGATAGCCCAGAACACTGTAGTATTAATGACATTCAAAAATTATCTTCTCACAGGTGCAGTCTTCTGGAGAGGGACTTTTTCATAGGAAAACTCCAGGTTTCTTCTTTGATTGTGTGTGCATAATACCAGCATTAGAAAATTTTATTATTAGTAAAAGTTTTGACTTCTTTTGGAAAATTCTGTACCTGATTTTTGGGGATGAAGGAGAAGGCAATCATTGCAGGACTGACTTTATAATGATAGACTGTAATGTACTGAGCCTCATCATGTTAAATGTTAGAAAAGAAACTCAGTGATTGATGCCGAAATTCAGCCTCTGTACACGGGTTCCAGATTGAATCTCGGAGACAGAGTTATGCGTGAAGTAGAAGAGAATAGCTTTACTCTTTATTCTGCTGTGGCAAAGGGGGCCACAGAAGGCTAATGCCCTCAAAACTGTGTCCTGACCTGGAGGGGTTTTATTGTAATGGTGCAAAGAGGAAGGCATGATCAGCTCATGGACATTCTTCTGATTGGTTGGTGGTGAGGTAATTGGGAGTCAGCATCATCAACCTTCTGGTTCCAACCAGTCTGGGGTCTGTGTACCTGTGGGTGACATACAGTTAATTTCTTTCACCTGGTGGGGGTTTTAGTATCTGCAAAACAGTTCAAAGTTATTGTTATGTATATTCGTTGAGGGGGAACCAGGACCCTGCCCTAAGGCTGCACTATTGTTTCTTGACTGCTCTTCCTTTGTCTCTACATCCCCTCCCTTCCCTGATTAGCAACTGTTTGAACTGGCCCTTTGGAACTCAGGGAAGGTCATGGAGGCTGAATGAAGCCTATTTCCTACGAACAAGAAACAGGGGACAAAGAAAAGCTTTGTGCCCAGGAGCCCCACAGGGTCCTGCTCTGTTCCATGATGATGACAGGACAGTCACCATTACTAAACACTGGAAAAGAAAGTATGGCTGGTTGTGTGGTTTAGGAGCACATTTTTAGAGTAAATTTATTGTAAGATGAGCAAAATTTGCCCTGTTAAAAGCTGGTTATATTCTGAACCTTATTTAACATCCAAACTGTAGTATTTGACCTTCATTTTCACGATGTGTAATATTAGTAGTTATTAATGGTTATCATTTGATATGATAGTTCTAAAATTAGACCAGATAGCCCACCAAAGTACTCATCACCTTTAATAGGAAATGAGGAGGATTCTCTGGGCAACGAGGTACATTCTTAGGCTCCTAAAAAGGGAATTAATCCAATTGTTTTGTTGTTGCTTTGCTGTTGTTGTTTTGCTTAATTTTAGGTGTTTCCTTTCTACCCACATCACATCTTTGACTTATTGTCTACCAGTATGTAATGTCCAATAAAAGGAAACATAAAATACTGTTGCATTTTATTTAAGGAAAAAGACCCTTTAGACATGAAATCTTTTCCAGATAAAGGCCAAATATTACTGTTTCTTTGTTGAACTAGATAGTTTTCTGTTTCATGTTCAGTTCATTCTGCACTTTTATCTTTGTGTTCTCTACAACCTCTTAGCTAGCACAGGTTTTGATATGTATTGTGCAAATATAAAAGTTCACTGCCAAGTTGAATAGACAAACTGATAACCAAACAATGGCATTGATAGAGCAGACTTGCTGGTAACAATGCTGTAACATGCCTGCTCTTAGAAAGGCTAGGTTAATTAAACATGGGGGTTTAGGACTTTATTTAGTCTTTTTGCATTATGTCCATTAAAAAAAATGATTTTTTTTCTTGCATGTCTAAAGATGGATCGATTATAATAATAATTTCTAACATTTGCATACGTTTTTAAAGTTTATATCATTTTTACGTAAATTATTTCTTTTAGTCATCACCACAGTCCTATAAGTTGAATATTATTGTCTCCATTTTGTGGGTGAAAATCTGAGACTCAGGAATATTATGTCATTTCAATAACATCAAATATCCAGTAACTGATGAATCTAATACTTGAACATTGTCTTCTAACTCCTAGCTTGGCAACTGGGAGACTAATTTCTTGTAGTTCTTTCCATTACATGTCTGTTAGTGCTATTTTTCTTCTGTTGAAACCTTGGTTTTCTTATATTTTCTTCTCTGTTGCCTGAAAAGAATCCTGAAATATTGTGTGTTCTTTTTTTTCCCATTTCCTCTTCCAAAATTGCTCTTTCCATGCTTGGCAAAAGAGACATAATTCCTATCCATCCTGAATCTTACTACTTTCTCTTGCCATGGGATGCAAGCCTTCCATCAGCCCCTAACAGATACTTCATAAATGCATTCTTTTGAGAAAACTATTTATAACAGCAAAACAAGGAGATATCCTAATGGATTGTTGAAGGGGGTGGGACCTTATTTCATCCATATAATAAACTCAAGTCCGAGAACTATTGCTGACTGTATACCCTCTGAAGAAACATGTGGAAGAATTTCCATGTCGAGAATTTTTTCACATTGAAATGGGAAATCTGCGATGCCTATTCTCTGATATTTATCCCTTCCTGATTGAAAGGTGCTATTGAGGGCCTTAAATCCCACGTACCACAGGCTGCTCAGCCCAGGACTGAGCAAGCTCCCATGGCAGTGAATGAGGCTTCCAGGCAGAGAATTTCAGAGACACACTGCTTCAGGGTGGAAGTTGTCTGTGTGCTGGGAGCTGTCTGATGTTTCTCCAGGTAAACTCATAGGTGGGCTGAAGCAATGTGTAGCAGTGTATGTGTGCACATGTGAGTGTGTGTGTTTGTTCATTCAGATTTGAGTGAGATTTTGATGGATGACATTATATATTAAGATGACATTATGGAATAGAGACTAGATTCAGAAATTCCAAGATCCTGCCTTGGCCAATTTACCCTCATCACAGAGTTTCCTGAAAGAGGTATAAAGGAGAGCTGTAAATGACGAATATAGTGTTGCTTTATTATTAGATGAAAGCCTGTTACCTCAGTGCAGAACTCTCTGGAAAATTGGGCTGGAGCTCATGACTTTAGCTTAAATTCTAAGTGGGGCCTCTTTCTTACCTTATACCAAAATTCTACTACTTTATGGTTATAGGACTTGAAAGGATGATTATGTATAATTGAGGATAATTATAGTATATATATATATATATATATATATATACACACACACATAAATTCATTGCAAGGAGTAGGTTTACATGATTAGGGGCTGCAATCATGTAAACCTACTCCTTGCAATAAATTTTTTTCTTATGTTCTGAAAAGAAAGTATTAGTGGAAGCCATATAGTTACACTTGACTTTTACTCTAAGCCTATCCAACTGTAAGTGTGGTTCTATTGGTGGCATGGAATTGACCTGGTTAGACTGGTATTATTTCCTTTATGAAAGAACTGAGTTGTGGTGTACAATTCTGATACCAATTCTGACTTGTGTGGTGGTTTTACTTCCTCACCAGCAAGCAATTCTCAGACCCTATCTACCTGGAGATAGTGTCAAATCTTATAGGTTAAGGGTTCAGCCCTACAAGAGTGCCTCTCCCTGCAACTTCAGATGCCAATTGCAAGTACGGGTTGCTCCTGTGCTTCTGACCTACTGGCTGTTGATTGGAGCCTCCAACAACCCCCTCCTTGGGTTCGATTAATCTGCTGGAGTAACTCACAAAAATCAGAGAAACATTTTACTTACCAGATTACTGGTTTACTATAAAAGGATATAACTCAGGAATAGCCAGATAGAAGAGATTCAGAGGACAAGATGAGGCGAAAGGATGAGGAGCTTCTATGATGTCTGAGTTTGCCACTCTTCCAGCACATCCACGTGTTCACCAGGCAGCTCTGCAGTCCCCATCCTTTTGGGTTTTTATGGAGGTTTCATTACATAGGCATGACTGATGTAACTCATTGGCCATTGGGTATTGATTCAACTTGTAGCCCCCTTCCCTCCCTGGAGGTCAGAGGTGGTGGCACTGAAAGTTCCATCCCTCAAGTCACATGTTTGGTTCTCCTGGGAACCAGCCCCCATCTTTAAATGCATCCTTAGGTGCATTTCAAAAGTCACTTTATTAACACAACGAAAGATGCTTTATCTCTCTAATCATTTAGGAGCTCTGTGCCAGGAGCTTGGACTAGGATGAAGATTCAATATATATTACTTATTACAAATTACAATATCACAGGTGGTTAGAGGAGTGTTTCCCTACTTGCCTTCCCCAGGGCTCTGTGTGTGAATGTGTGTATGTTTGTGTGTGTGTATGTATTTTAAGCAGTTAGGCTGAAAAGTCATACCCATTTGAAACTAGATATATATCTGGTCCCTGCTCTTCACAGTAGGGTATCAGAAAGTCCTTCATCTCCCTCTATGTAATTACTTCTCAAGGTACATAGTTCTTACACGGTTGTCTGGGATCAGTGATGAGTTGGGCAGTTCTGGCTTGCAAAGAATGTTTGTCTGCTATTGTACAATAAAATCTCTAATGGGTCTTATTAAGGCATCCATTAAGTTAACTGCAAAGTTACATTAAATTTTGATTATTTTCTTTCTTTTTATTCTGCTTTACACCTGTGTTGTCTAACCTACTGTATTCAAACAGGTTATACAATGAACAATTCACAATTCTGCATTCCTCATTAATTGCATCAATTCAAAAAGGGCCCCAAATTTAAACAAGATGAGTATATTTTCTGTTAATAATTTTTCATAAAAATAGTAAAGCCCACAAATTATATCATTCATCTTGTAGAAATTAAGTGTTTAGTACAGTTCAAGTCTGAAAATATTCCCTACCAATAGAGGACACTCATACGTGTGCCTAATTCATGACTCAATTCCTTCTTCAGCAGTTGTGTCCTGAGCTGTCCTCCCTCCACTGGATCTAGTATAGATATTTCATGATCTCCAGAATTGGATTCATCCATCATTGAGTCCATAGTTTCTAAATTTTCAAAATCTAGGAAGATACATAATATCTTATCACTGGCCTAACATCCCTAAAGTTTACAACACACAGATCCTGAGCCATCATAGCAGTTATGTCAAATAAAGAATGATATTCAGGGGCTTCCCTGGTGGTGCAGTGGTTGAGAGTCTGCCTGCTGATGCGGGGGACGCGGGTTTGTGCCCCGGTCCAGGAAGATCCCACATGCCGCGGAGCGGCTGGGCCCGTGAGCCGTGGCGTCCGGAGCCTGTGCTCCGCAGTGGGAGAGGCCGCAGCAGTGAGAGGCCCGCGTACTGGAAAAAAAAAAAAGAATGATATTCTAAAACTCAGTGTGTTTTATAGACCCTCATTGTAATTTCCAACCATAAGCAACGCATGAGTCTAAGGGGTATTGTGAAAAAGAGGAACTCTGTCATCAGGCATTTATGGAGAAATTGTGTTTCTCTGTTCCTGGTGGAGTGGGGGGTGGGGGAGGGGAGGGGGACGCTCATCCATAAATACGATCCCTGCTTTTCTCAGAAAATAGTATTGAAAACACACTTCTCTACTTTTGAGTTTTTCCTGAGGATCTTTTATACTCTTTAGTTGTCAACATTTTGAAAACCTCTTAAGAATTTTTTTCCCTGAGTTCTTGGAACTTCAATCAAAAAATAAAAGGAGAGATTAGGGAAAAGGACTCAGTGCCAAGAAGTGGTAGAACAATAAAAAAGAATTATAAAGCTTGCAAGACTGACATAAGAGAGTAATTACTAAGAAGAAAACCAGACTTTTTGAAATTAAAAACAAATGAATAACTAATCCATAGGTCAAATAGGGAATCATAATGGAAATAAAAAAATACATAAACCTGAATGACAAATACCAAAAGTGGTATTTGAGAACAGTTTATACTTTAATTGTTTACATTGGAAAAAAAGGCTAAAAATTAATGAGGTTAGTACTTCAGAGGTCAGAAAATAAAAAAGAATGAATTTAGAGAAAATAGAAGAGAAGATAATGAACAAAAATCAAATATCAATAAAATAGAAAACAAAATTATAATAAAGAGGATCAAAAAACTGTAAGTGACTTCTTGAAGAACCCATTAAAGTGATAAATCTCTGATAGTGTTGATCAACTTAAGGGAAAAAAAATGAATGAATGGATGGAATGAAAAAAAACTATATATTTGAATGGATAGTAAAAATGTAGAGAATTCTACAAGTGATTCTACTCCAAATAATTTGAAACAAACAATAAAACGCTAGAAGAATACTACATCAAGATTGACTTGAGAAATAGCAAGAATAAACCTATAACTATTAGGGAAATTTAATCTGAAGGTCAAAGTCATAAAAATATAAAAGCAAGCTTTGTGGGTGCCTTCTACCAAGCATTCAAGAGACATGATTAGCAGTATTACTGAAAATCTTCTAGAGTACAGATACAGAAAAAATAATCTTTAACTCATGCTATGAACCCAGTATACACTGTGATCAAACTAAGAATACCTATTTGAGAAAAATTAAAAGCCAAATTTAGTGATGAAGGTAGATGTAAATATCTGATAAAAGGAATAAATGTAACCAAATTGGTGAAATATTTGCACACTAAAAATTAGAAAACTTTGATGTAGGAATTTAAAAAGGACACAGATAAATGGAAAGACCTCCTGTGTTCATGGATTGGAAGAATTATGAATGTTAAAAAGCTCATATTACCCAATGAGATCTACAGATTCATTGTAACCTCTATCAAAACCCCAAAGGCATTCTTTCCAGAAATAGAAAAAAAAATCCTAAAATTCAAATGGAACTGCAGAATGCCCCAAATAGTCAAGGCAATCTTGAACGAGAAGAACAAAACTGGAGGTACCACACTTGCTGATTTCAAACTACACTTCTAGAGTAATCAAAACAGTATGGCATTGATATAAAACCAGATATATAAATCAATGGAACAGAATAGAGAGCCCATAAATAATAAATGTGTGATCAACTGACCTTTGACAACAGTGCCACAATAAGTCCAAAAAAATGGTGTTGGGAAAACTAGATATCCACATGAAGAAGAATGACATTGGATCCTATCTCATACTGTATTAAAAAATCAATTTAAAATGGATTAAAGACTTAAACATGAGATAGAAACTGTAAAACTCATAGAAGAAAACATAGGAAAAAGCTTCTTGACATTGGTCTGGACAGTGATTTTTTTTTTAATATGATCACAAAATCACAAGCAACGAAAGTAAAAATAGACACACAGGATTGCATCAAACTAAAAATCTTCTGAAACAACTGCAGAAGAAACAATAGAGTGAAAAAGCAACCTATGGAGTAGGAGAAAATATTTGCAAACCATGTATCTGATAAAGGGTTAATTATCCAACATACATAAGGAACTCATAAACTCAATAGAAAAAAAACCCCAACAAAACCCTGATGAAAAAGTAGACAAAAGACCTGAATACACATTTCTCAAAAGAAGACATACAAAAATCAACAGATATATGAAAAGGTAATCAGCATCCCTAATTATCAGGGGTATCCAAATCAAAACTACAATGAGATATAACCTCGCATCTGTTAGAGTGACTATTAGCAGAAGACAAGCGGTAACAAGTATTGATGAGGCTGTGTAGAAAAAGGAATCCTGATGCACTAATGGTGGGATTGTAAATTGGTATAGCTATCACAGAAAAAAGTATGGAGGTTCCTCAAAAAGTTAAAAATAGAACTACCATATGATCCAGCAATCCCACTTCTGGGTATATATCCAAAGGAAATGAAAACAGGATATCAAAAAGATATCTGGACTCCCATGTTCATTGCAACGTTATTTTCAATAGCAAAGATGTGAAAACAACCTTAATATCTATTGATAGATGAATGGATCAAGAAAATGTGACACACACACACACACACACACACACACACACACACACACACACAATGGAATATTATTCACCATAACAAAATTCTGCTGTTTGTGGCAACATGCATGATCCTGGAGGACATTATGCTAGGTGAAATAAGCCAGACACAGAAAGTTAAGTAATACATGACCTCACTTATATGTGGAGTCACAGAAGTGCTTTCATAGACACACAGAGTAGGTTGCCAAGGGTTGAGGGGAAGGGAAAATGAGGAGATATTGACCAAAGGCTACAAAGTTTCAGTTATGTAAGATGAATAAGTTCTGGAGCTCTAAAGTATAGCATGGTGACTATAGGTAACAATAGTGTATTGTGTACTTGAAATTTGATAAGAGGGTAGATCCTAAGTATTTGCCCCCCGCCCAAGCTGCCCCACATAAATGGTAACTATGTGACATGATGAATATATTAATTAGCTTGATTATGCTGATCATTTTACAATGTATACTTGCATCAAAACATCAAGTTGTATACCTTAAATATATACAATTTCTATTTGTCAATTATATCTCTTAAAGCTGAAAAGAAAAAAAATTGTGTACATAATTTGGGCTATACTTTTCCAGGAAGTTCTTATATATTATTACATAATATTATGTCTATGTATGTTTACTCCACTAATCTGTGAGTGAACTTGTTGGCAAAGAATATAAACTACTCATCTTTGTATGAGTAAATTACTCAGCATGTAGATGCTCAATAAATGTTTGGTTGAATTCATGTATGAATACTGGGGTAACTTTGAGATTGCCAAGTATGATTATTTTTAAGATTCCTAGATTATATAAATCACACATCCAAACTTTTATCATAAAAAGCCCAGTAAGTTTACTCGGGGTTTCCATTTCCTAGCTACTGAAATGAAAAAGAATTTGCTCCTTGGAGAATAATAATGCATTGTACAATTAGTGTAACTAATGAATGTTGCATTGAAAAGTTAAGTTACAGAACGAAGCACTTAATGAGAATTTAGGTATTGGAACTAAGGAAAAGGAGAATTAGGCATAGTCAGTAAGAAGGAAATCATAAATCTCTTAGGATGAAACATTATAATTTATTATTTATGAACCGTTCACTTGGGAAACAGGAACTAATAAGTGGTATGTATGTTATAAAGTGATTAGCATGCTGCTAGCTATGCCACTAGCAGACAGTAACTCATCAGTAATATGCATGTTATAAAGTGATTAGAATGCTGCTACCTATGCCATTAGCAAGCTGCTTAGCTTTGTGCCAATTATTTAATCTCTTTGGACCTTAGGTTCCACCTCTGAGCATTAAATATGTTGGCCCTACAACAGCTTAGGTCCCACCTGTTATTATATGTCATGGTTACTTTTGATATATTCTTTTCCCACATATTAGAAAAACAGGTAGTCCACTCAGTTTCAATGACCCAGCAATCCAGAAAAACATCAGTTTTATATATATATTGGAAGTGACATCTGCAAATTGAATACACCCCAATAATTTAGATATAAAATTTATGGAGATGAGATGTCTTTAAGGGTAATGATATTTAATCATAATTCCAGACAGTTTCGTGACAAGGACATTGAAACACAAATAATGTGAATGCAGTACTTCCGACAGGAATTGCTTGTTTCCTGAATGTGCATTCCAGCACATGGAGAGATAAGGCAGAGGAGCACACTGGAGTTCAAAGAATTTTATTTTTTTATTTTTTTCATTCATTATAGGCTTAAAAATTTTTTTTTCTGTTTTCTTTTTTAAATTTTTATTTTATATTGGAATATAGTTGATCAACAATGTTGTGCTAGTTTCAGGTGCACAGCAAAGTGACTCAGCGATACATATACATGCATTTAAATTGCAGAGTTTGTGAAGATTATCTAAAGCTATCTATAAATCAGAAGTGCTCCCCCTAGGGCAGTGTGGTACAGTAGATAGGTCTGAGTTCAGAATCAAATGGAAATGGGATTACAATTCATCTCTGCCATCAGCAGCTAAATTTATAGAATTTACTTAATTTCCCTGTATCTTAATTTCTTCATCTATAAAATGGGGATCATGATACCTACATTACATGGTTTTATAATAATAAATAAAACACCTTAAGTAAAGTGTTTGGTACATAATACGTACTTTAAAAGGGTGTTTCGGCTTCAGTTTTATTTTTTTTCATTGATCTTAAAATCTACCTTGAAATCCACAGCACTGACAAGTGAAAACACATGAAATAACTCAAGAAATATTTACTCAGAGTCCTTTTCGCACCAGATAATTTTTTTGCATTTTATTTTATTTTTTATACAGCAGGTTCTTATTAGTTACCTATTTTATACATATTAGTGTATATATGTCAGTCCCAATTTCCCAATTCATCACACCACTCCCCCACTTTCCCCCCTTGGTGTCCATATGTTTGTTCTCCACATCTGTGTCTCTATTTCTGCCTTGCAAACCAGATGATTTTTTTAAATGCTAGAGATACAATGGCATCTCTAGACAGACATGATTCTTTCCTTCATGGAGTTTATTCTAGTAGGGGAGAAAGACAAAAAAAAGAAAAAGAAAAAAATATCACTGGAAGTTGTGATAACTACTCTGAAGGAAACAAATAGGAATTATGGGAAAATAGTGAAATATTGGGTAGTAGGGATCAGAAGAGAAATCTACTGTATTAAAAAACGAAAATGTATCAGTTTTAAGTTAAAAGTAATAAATTATTACACTAAATTCAGGAGGATATGCACGGATCAGCAAGATATTGTAGAGAAGCAGAGTAACTCAAGCAAATGAAGTCAATAGTGATTTTTATCAGAAGTTGAGCAACTGTTATCTAAGGTAGTTTCACTTTGGAAGAAGTCTGGGGCTGGATTTGGGAAAGAATTTAAGATCATCATGGTTGTAGTCTGGATTATAGGTAAAAAAGGTCTGTAGCAAGCCTGACCACTCCAGAACTTCTTGGATACTGAAGTTCTGCTATACCTTTCATGACTTGGTCAGGGTGAATAAGTTCTTTGTGAATCATGTTGCTTCCGCTATTATGTCTAATACTACTATTCTGCTAGGAAAATTTAGAGGGAGCAAGACAGTTAATTAAAAGTAAAACATCAGGGCTTCCCTGGTGGCGCAGTGGTTGAGAGTCCACTTGCTGATGCAGGGGTCCCGGGTTCGTGCCCCGGTCCGGGAAGATCCCACATGCCGCGGAGCGGCTGGGCCCATGAGCCATGGCCACTGAGCCTGCGTGTCGGGAGCCTGTGCTCCACAACGAGAGAGGCCACAGCAGTGAGAGGCCCATGTACCACAAAAAAAAAAAAAAAAAAAAAAAAAGTAAAACATCAGGTATAAGGAAGAATTAATATGTGAGGAGTAAATGGGGCTTCGAGGTAACTGTGGGCAAGGTAATTTACCAACCATGATTTCATTGAGAATAATAAAAAAATTTGTATAAAATCTTAAACAATATCTCCTTGAAAGCAGCAGAGAGCTACAAGGAAATGAAAAATTAAAGGAATAAGATCTTGGCAAAGAAAGAAACTGCAAGAGATGAGCCCAGTGTTTGACTTCTAAGACAAATTTAGAATTATAAAGGCAACATGTATATGTATGTCATTGAAGTATTGCCTATATTACCATGAGAGTCCAATGTCCTATCCTAAAGGATGATCAGTGATTGAATGGACAGACAAAATTCATAGTCATAGAATACTGTACAAAGCATACATAGAAATAAGTTAAACAGAACTACATTTATCAGCATGGGTGGATTTGCAAATCCAACATTGAATGAAAGTAGGAAGTCCAGTGAAATGCGTAGATGTATTTATTTTACAAGCATGCACAAGTAATTGTATATATTTTTGTGTATATACAAATGCTTAAGAAAAGTATAAATAGTTGTTTATTGCTTTGGAGTTATCTGGTAAGATCCCATGTTAAATCATTGCTGGAACTAAAAACATACTAGACAGAGTTACAGACTAACAAAGATAAAAAAGCCCACAAACTAAGAGCATACATAATACTACTCAAACTAGTAAGTTTTTTTACCTCTTAATGAACTAAGATCTCATTTGGAAATAATAGCTTACAAGAAAACCTGTCTTTTCATCTGGATGTAGATTTTTTACCCAAATATAATTTAATATATTTTGATGAATATGTAAGAGTAAAATAATGGAAGGAAGTTTAGAAGGGTACACTTTAATACATGGTGGAGATAGGGATGGGACAGATAACTTATCTGTTATCTTTTATAACAGATAAAAGAAATGCACACTCAAAAAATCTGAGATTATATCTTCTCTGATAATGATATTATGTCATCAGCTGGAGGGTATTTTTGATTGAAATCTGCATGTTTAGGGTCCATGAATACCTATAGGAAGAAGAACACACTTTTCAATTCAGAATGTTGTTCAAAGTCTTAGGGAAATGAAGAATAGAGTTTTCAAAGGGGAAGAAATAATCTACTCTGTCAAATCGGTTTTTCAAGGGAAATAAGTGAACTGAGTGTGAATAAGCAAGACAAGTCTTGGGCCTCTTTGCGATCTTCGGTTCTGGTGAAGTTCCTAAAACAATAATTTCAACTATTTGTTACCTGGGCACCTGTTAGTAAGCAAAATGTGTATTAAAATGTTTATAGGATTAATTGATCAATAATCAGTATAACTTTCAACTCTTAGAAATGTGTTGTAGTGCACACCTTAAGCAATGATTTAATCAGAGCTCCCAACGATGGAAAATATCACATACTCTCATATTTAGTCAAGGTGGTTTGTGTAATAGACAAGCTGTCTCCGGTAGTGGATAGATTGAAATTTTCATCCAGAGAGTATTTAATGTTTTCATTTAGTGTGCTTGCTTATCACCAGTGGTCTGCCCTGTAGCACACTTGTGTTCTTCTATGATCACCACAACTTGCATTTGTTTGTCTTACTCTGTTGTGCTCTTTGATTGCCAAAGCCTCTCTCCTCCTTCTTTTCTCAGCTCATATTCATTGTCAGGTAGTATATTATAGTACATGTGGTCATTCTTTTAGTGTCATATCAGCATTTCTTCTCCTGTTTCTCAGAGTTATTTATTATGGTGCCATTTTGTTCACTTCTTAAAATCTCTGATCATGTAAATAAATGCTCAGATGTGCATCGTGTTTCTAGGTTAATATAAGCTCTAAGAATCATGTAGAATAGAGTTACATCTTTTGCTCACTACATACATGCACTCAAAAAGAGAGTTGCTCACGTTACAGGAGACACTCAAGAACTGAGGCCAACTGAGGAAACAGCAGAGTCATGTTTTCTATCTAATGTTCACACCTGGGTATGTGTCAATGAGTAGAATGGTTGGGAATCAAACACACTATTTAATCGTCTTTGCTGTTTCTCTCTCATTAATTTGCGTTTCTGTCCTCCCCATCTCCTGGATGCATAAAAAAATGCACATATAGTGTCTACAAAGGGTGATTTACTGAAACAAAGTTATGAATTATTTTATACATTGAGTTAATTGTAACACAGCTAGATTTTAACTGTGAGATATAGAAATTTCAAGCTCATGTTTATATGGATGAAATGATAAAGCTCAGAGACATTGTAATTCTCAGTCATCTCTGCCTGTCAGCATTTATACATGAGTGTGTATACTTTTCATGTAATTTTCAGGGTTCTGACATTCACTATTTGATGTGATCATGTAGAAATGACTTCCAAATGAGTCTTGGAAAAACATAGATGAATTTTTTTTCTGTAGTAGTGTTGAATTGATGTTCTTTCTTTTTAAATATTTTGTAGAATTTGCCAGTAAAACAATATGGACCTGAAAATTTCTTTTCTTTTTTTTCTTTTTGGAGTTTTCTTTTTTAAACTTTATTGACTTTTTTTTTGGTAAGAACAATTAACATGAGATCTACATTCTTAATAAAGTTTAAGGATATGATACAGTATTGTTAACTATAGGTACAAAGTTGTAGAGTACATCTCCAGAGCTTATTCATCTTGTTTAACTGAAACTTTATGTCAATTAGTTAGTAACTCCCATTCCTCCCTCTCCCCATCCCCTGGAAACCACCATTCCACTCTTTGATTCTATTAATCTGTTTTCGATACCTCATATATGTGGAATCACGCAGTTTTGTTTTTCTTTGACTGGTTTACTTTCTTTTGTTTTTTTTAACATCTTTATAGGAGTATAATTGCTTTAAAATGTTGTGTTAGTTGCTGCTATATAACAAAGTGAATCTGCTATACATATACATATATTTCCATATCCCCTCCCTGTTGCATCTCCCTCCCACCCCTCTAGGGGGACACAAAGCACAGAGCTGATCTCCCTGTGTGATGCAGCTGTATCCCACTAGCTATCTATTTTACATTTGGTGGTGTATATATATCAGTGCTACTCCCTCACTTTGTCCCGGCTTACCCTTCCCCTCCCTGTGTCCTCAAGTTCATTCTCTATGTCTGTGTCATTATTCCTGTCCTGCCTCTAGGTTCAGCAGAACCTTTTTTTTTTTTTTTAGATTCCATATATATGTGTTAGCATCCAGTATTTGTTTTACTCTTTCTGACTTACTTCACTGTGTACGACAGACTCTAGATCTGTCCATCTCACTACAAATAACTCAATGTCCTTTCTTTTTATGGCTGAGTAATATTCCATTGTATATATGTGCCACATCTTCTTTACCCATTCATCTGTCGATGAACACTTAGGTTGCTTCCATGTCCTGGCTATTGTAAATAGTGCTGCAATAAACATTATGGTACATGTCTCTTTTTGAATTATGGTTTCATCAGGGTATATGCTCAGTAGTGGGATTGCTGGGTCATATGGTAGTTCTATTTTTAGTTTTTTAAGGAACCTCCATACTGTTCTCCATAGTAGCTGTATCAATTTACATTCCATCAACAGTGCAAGAGGGTTCTCTTTTCTCCACACCCTCTCCGGCATATAATGTTTATAGATTTTTTGACGATGGCCATTCTTACTGGTATGAAGTAATACCTCATTGTAGTTTTGATTTGCATTTCTCTAATGATTAGCGTTCTTGAGCATCCTTTCATGTGTTTGTTGGCGATCTGTATATCTTCTTTGGAGAAATGTCTGTTTAGGTCTTCTGCCCTTTTTTGGATTGGATTGTTTGGTTTTTTTGATGTTGTGGTGCATGAGCTGCTTGCATATTTTGGAGATTAATCCTTTGTCAGTTTCTTCATTTGAAAACATTTTCTCCCATTTTGAGGGTGGTCTTTTCGTCTTGTTTATGGTTTCCTTTTCTGTGCAGAAGCTTTTAAGTTTCATTAGGTCCCATTTGTTTATTTTTGTTTTTAATCTCCATTAATCTAGAAGGTGGGTCAAAAAAGGTCTTGCTGTGATTTATGTCAAACAGTGTGCTTCCTGTGTTTTCCTCTAAGAGTTTTACAGTGCCTGGTCTTACATTTAGGTCTTTAATGAATTTTGAGTTTATTTTAGTGTATGGTGTAAGGGAGTGTTTTAAATTCATTCTTTTACATGTAGCTGTCCAGTTTTCCCAGCACCACTTATTGAAGAGGCTGTCTTTTCTCCACTGTATATTCTTGACTCCTTTATCAAAAATAAGGTGACCATAGGTGTGTGGGTTTATCTGTGGGCTTTCTATCCTCATCCATTGATCTATATTTATGTTTTTCAGCCCATACCATAGTGTCTTGATTACTGCAGCTTTGTAGTATAGTCTGAAGTCAGGGAGCCTGATTCCTCCAGCTCCATTTTTCTTTCCCAAGATTGCTTTCGCTATTCGGGGTCTTTTGTGTTTCCATACCAATTGTGAAATTTTTTGTTCTAGTTCTGTGAAAATGCCAGTGGTAGTTTGCACTGTATCTGTAGATTGCTTTGGGTAGTATAGTCATTTTCACAATGTTGATTCTTCCAATCTAAAAACATGGTATATCTCTCCATCTGTTTCTATCATCTTCAGTTTTTTCATCAGTGTCTTATAGTTTTTTGAATACAGGTCTTTTGTCTCCTTAGGTAGATTTATCACTAGGTATTTGACTCTCTATGTTGCAGTCATAAATGGGAGTGTTTCCTTAATTTCTTTTTCATATTTTTCATCATTAGTGTATAGGAATACAAAAGATTTCTGTGCATTAATTTTGTATTCTGCTACTTTACCAAATTCATTGATTAGCTCTAGTAGTTTTCTGGTAGTATCTTTAGGATTCTCTATGTATAGTATCATGTGATCTGCAAACAGTGACAGTTTTACTTCTTCTTTTCCGATTTGGATTCCTTTTATTTCTTTTTCTTCTCTGATTGCTGTGTCTAAAACTTCCAAAACTATGTTGAATCATAGTGGTGAGATTGGGCAACCTTATCTTGTTCCTGATCTTAGAGGAAATGTTTTCGGTTTTTCACCATTGAGAACAATGTTGGCTGTGGGTTTGTCATATATGCCCTTTATTATGTTGACGTAGGTTCCCTCTATGCCCACTTTCTGGAGGGTTTTTATCATAAATGGGTGTTGAATTTTGTCAAAAGCTTTTCCTGCATCTATTGAGATTATCATATGGTTTTTCTCCTTCAGTTTGTTAATATGGTGTATCACATTGGTTGATTTGTGTATATTGAAGAATCCTTGCATTCCTGGGATTAACCTCGCTTGATCATGGTGTATGATCCTTTTAATGTGCTGTTGGATTCTGTTTACTAGTATTTTGTTGAGGATTTTTGCATCTATGTTCATCAGTGTTAAGGGCCTGTAGTTTTCTTTTTTTGTGACATCTTTGTCTGGTTTTGGTATCAGGGCGATGGTGGCCTCGTAGAATGAGTTTGGGAGTGTTACAACCTCTGCTATATTTTGGAAGAGTTTGAGAAGGATAGGAGTTAACTCTTCTCTAAATGTTTGATAGAATTTGCCTGTGAAGCCATCTGGTCCTGGACTTTTGTTTGTTGGAAGTTTTTCAATCACTGTTTCAATTTCAGTGCTTGTGATTAGTCTGTTTATACTTTCAATTTCTTCCTGGTTCAGTCTCAGAAGGTTGTGCTTTTCTAAGAATGTCCATTTCTTCCTGGCTGTCCATTTTATTGGCATATAGTTGCCTGTAGTAATCTCTCATGATCCTTTGTATTTCTGCAGTGTCAGTTGTTTCTTCTCCTTTTTCATTTCTAATTCTGTTGATTTGAGTTTTCTCCCTTTTTTTCTTGATGCATCTGGCTAATGGTTTATCAATTTTGTTTATCTTCTCAAAGAACCAGGTTTTAGATTTTTGATCTTTGATACTGTTTCCTTCATTTCTATTTCATTTATTTCTGGTCTGATCTTTATGATATCTTTCATTCTGCTAACTTTGGGGTTTTTTTGTTTCTCTTTCTCTAGTTGCTTTAGGTGTAAGGTTAGGTTGGTTATTTGAGAGATTTTTCTTGTTTCTTGAGGTAGGATTGTATTGCTCTAAAATTCCCTCTTAGAACTGTTTTTGCTGCATCCCATAGGTTTTGGGTTGTCATGTTTTCACTGTCATTTGTTTAGGTATTTTGTGATTTCCTCTTTGATTACTTCAGTGATCTCTTGGTTATTTAGTAGTGTATTGTTTACTCTCCATGTGTTTGTATTTTTTACAGATTTTTTTCCATAATTGATATCTAGTCTCATAGTGTTGTGGTTGGACAAGATATTTGATACGATTTCAATTTCTTAAATTTACCAGGGCTTGATTTGTGACCCAAGATATGATGTATCCTGGAGAATGTTCCATGAGCACTTGAGAAGAAAGTGTATTCTGTTGTTTTTGGATGGGATGTCCTATAAATATCAATTAAGTCCATCTTGTTTAATGTGTCATTTAAAGCTGTGTATCCTTATTTATTTTCATTTTGGATGATCTGTCCATTGATGAAAGTGGGGTGTTAAAGTCCCCTACTATGATTGTATTACTGTCGTTTTCCCCTTTTATGACTGTTAGCAGTTGCCTTATGTATTGAGGTGCTCCTATGTTGGGTACATAAATATTTACAATGTTACATCTTCTTGGTTTGATTCCTTGATCGTTATGTAGTACCCTTCTTTGTCTCTTGTAATAGTCTTTATTTTAAAGTCTATTTTGTCTGATATGAGAATTGCTACTCCAGCTTTCTTTTGATTTCCATTTGCATGGAATACCTTTTTCTGTCCCCTCACTTTCAGTCTGTATGTGTCCCCAGGTCTGAAGTGGGTCTCTTGTAGACAGCATATATATGGGTCTTGTTTTTGTATCCATTCAGCCAGTCGATGTCTTTTGGTTGGAGTATTTAATCCATTTACATTTAAGGTAATTATCGATATATATGTTCCTATGACAGTTTTCTTAATTGTTTTGGGATTGTTATTGTAGGTCTTTTCCTTCTCTTGTGTTTCCTGCCTAAAGCAGTTCCTTTAGTATTTGTTGTCAAGCTGGTTTGGTGGTGCTTAATACTCTTAACTTTTCCTTGTTTGTAAAGGTTTTAATTTCTCCGTCGAAGCGGAATGAGATCTTTGCTGGGTAGAGTAATCTTGGTTTTAGGTTTTTCCCTTTCGTCACTTTAAATATGTCCTGCCACACCCTTCTGGCTTGGAGAGTTTCTGCTGAAAGATCAGCTGTTCACCTCATGAGGATTCCCTTGTATGTTATTTGTTGTTTTTCCCTTGCTGCTTTTAATATTTTTTCTTTGTGTTTAATATTTTTTAGTTTGAATAATGTGTGTCTTGGCTTGTTTCTCCTTGGATTTATCTTGTATGGGACTCTCTGTGCTTCCTGGACTTGATTGACTATTTCTTTTCTCACGTTACGGAAATTTTCAAGTGTAAACTTTTCAAATATTTTCTCAGTCCCTTTCTTCTTCTCTTCTTCTTCTGGGACCCCTATAATTCAAATGTTGGTGTGTTTAATGTTGTCCCTGAGGTCTCTGAGACTGACCTCAATTCTTTTCAATCTTTTTTCTTTTTTCTGCTCTGCGGTAGTTATTTCCACTATTTTATCTTCCAGGTCACTTATCCGTTCTTCTGCCTCAGTTGGTCTGCTATTGATTCCTTCTAGAGAATTTTTAATTTCATTTATTTGTGTTGTTCATCATTGTTTGTTCACTCTTTAGTTCTTCTAGGTCCTTGTTAAACGTTTCTTGTATTTTCTGCATTCTATTTCCAAGATTTTGGATCACCTTTACTAACATTACCCTGAATTCTTTTTCAGGTAGACTGCCTATTCCCCCTTCATTTCTTTGGTCTGGTGGGTTTTTACCTTGCTCCTTCATCTGCTGCATATTTCTCTGTCTTCTTATTTTGTTTACCTTACTCTGTTTGGGGTCTCCTCTTTGCAGACTGCAGGCTTGTAGTTCCCTTTGTTTTTGGTGTCTGCCCCCAGTGGGTTAGGTTGGTTCAGTGGCTTGTGCAGGCTTCCTGGTGGAGGGGACTGATGCCTGTGTTCTGGTGGGTGGGGCTGGATCTTGTCTTTCGGGTTGGCAGGCCTGTGTCTGGTGGTGTGTTTTGGGGCATCGGTGAACTTAGTATGATTTAGGTAGCCTCTCTGCTAATGGGTGGGGTTCTGTTCCTGTTTTGCTAGTTGTTTGACATGGGGTGTCCAGCACTGGAGCTTGCTGGCCATTGGGTGGAGCTGGGTCTTAGCATTGAGATGGAGATCTCTGGGAGAGCTCTTGCCCATTGATATTACATGGGACCGGGAGGTATGTGGTGGTTCAGTGTCCTGAACTTGGCTCTCACTCCTAAGAAGCTCAGGTCTGACACCAGACCGGAGCACAAAGGCCGTGTCAGCCAGATGACTCAGAAGAAAAGGGAGAAAAAAGATAGACAAAATAATAATAATTAAAAAAAAACAGAAGAGGAGAGCAACCAAACCAATAAACAAATCCACCAATTACAGCAAGCACTAAAAACTGTACTACGATAAACGTAAAAATCAGAAACATTTCAGTTGCAGACAGCAAACCCTGAGTCTACTATTGCTCCCAAAGTTCAGTGCCTCAATTTTGAGGTGATTCATTGTTTATTCAGGTATTCCACAGATGCAGGCTACATCAAGTTGATTGTGGGGATTTAATCCGCTGCTCCAGAGGCTGTTAGGAGAGATTTCCCTTTCTCTTTTTTGTTCGCACAGCTCCTGGTGTTCAGCTTTGGATTTGCCCCCACCTCTGTGTGTAGGACACTCTCAGGCATCTGTTCCCACCCAGAGAGGACAGGTTTAAAGCAGCAGCTGATTAGGGGGCTCTTGCTCATTCAGGACATGGGGACGGAGAGGTACAGTTGTCATAATTGGAATGTGGGGGAAGCCTGCAGCGGCAGAGTCCGGCATGACATTGCAACAGCCTGAAGCATGCTTTGTGTTCTCCTGGGGAACTTGTCCCTGGATCATGGGACCCTGGCAGTGGTGTGCTGTACAGGCTCCTGGAGGGGTGTGGATTGTGGCCTGTGCTTGCACACAGAATTCTTTGTGGCTGCAGCAGCAGTGTTAGCATTTCATGTCTGTCTCTGGGGTCTGAGCTGATAGCTGTGTCTCATGCCCATCTCTGGAGCTTTTTTAGGTGGTGCTCTGTCGTTTGTGGGCATCAGGGAAGGAATCCCCTCTCCTCATGTACCCCAAAACAATGGTCTTTTGCCTCCTAGGCAGGTCCGGACTTTTTCCGGACTCCCTCTTGGCTACCTGTGGTGTACTAGCCCCCTTCAGGCTGTGTTCACACAGCCAACCCCAGTCCTCTCCCTGGGATCTGACCTCCAAAGCCCGAGCCTCAGCCCCCATCCCCCTCTCACCCCGGCGGGTGAGCAGACAAGCCTCTCGGGTTGGTGAGTGCTGGTCGGCAGTGATCCTCTGTGCGGGAATCTCTCTGCTTTGCCTTCTGTACCCCAGTTGTTGCACTCTCCTCTGTGGCTCCGAAGATTTGCCCCTGTCCACCCCCCCGTCTCCTCCAGTGAAGGGGCTCCCTAATGTGTGGAAACTTTTCCTCCTTCACAGCTCCCTCTCAGAGGTGCAGGTCCTGTCCCTATACTTTTATCTGTTTTTTCTTTTTGCTTTTGCCCTACCCAGGTATGTGGCAATTTTTTTGCCTTTTGGGAAGTCTGAGGTCTTCTGCCAGCGTTCAGTAGGTGTTCTGTAGGAGATGTTCCACTGTAGATGTATTTTTGATGCATTTGTGGGGAGGAAGGTGATCTCCATGTCTTATTCCTCTGCCATCTTGAAGGTCCCTGAAAATTTCTTTTTTGGAAGGTTTTAAACTATGAATTCAATTTCTTTAATAGCTATAGGACTACTTAGGTTATCTAGTTCATCGTGGGTGAATTCAAATAGTTTGTGGGTTTGGAAGAATTGGACCATTATACAAGTTGTCAGATTTATGTGCCTAGGGTTAGTTGTTCTTAGTATTCATTTATTATCCTCTTAATGTCTGTGAGGTTTTCAATGATATTCCCTATTTTATTTCTGATATTATTAATTTTTGCCTTCTCTCTCCTATTCTTTGTTTTCCTAGAGGTTTATCAATTTTATTGTTCTATTTAAAGAACCAATTTTTGGTTTCACTGACTTTCGCTATTGTTTTTATGTTTCCAAATCATTGATTGCTGCTTTTATTTTTATTATTTCTTCTCTTCTGCTTGATCTGCTCTTGTTTTTCTAGTTTCTCGAAGCAGGAGTCTAGATTATGAGTTGAGACCTTTCTTCTACTCTAATATTAGTATTTAATGTTATAAACTGCCTACAAGCACTGCTTTTATTGTGTCTCACAAATTTTGATATGTTGTATTTTTACTTTCCCGCAGTTCAAAATATTTTCTAATTCACCTTAAGCCTTGTTCTTTGACCAAGTTTGAGTATCTTCTCTTGTTTTTCTGTTATTGATTCCTAGCTTAACTCCATTTCAGTCAGAGAACATCCTTTGCATGATTGCAATTCTTTTAAATTGGTAACGTTTGTTTCAAGACAGCATGCCAGACGTTTGTTTCATGATTTGTCTGGATAAATTTTCAATGTGCACTTGAAAAAAATACATGATTTGCTTTGGTTGGGTGCAGTATTCTATAGATGGCAATTAGATATAGTTGTTAGATAGTATTTTCTTAGTTCATCTATATGTTTATTGATTTAGTGTTCCCTAGTTATATCTATTATTGAGAGTATTGATGCCTACAACTATGCTTGTGGGTTTAGCTATTTCTCCCTTCAGTTCTGTCAGATTTTGCTTCTTAGTTTTTGAAATGCTTTTGTTAAATGCATGAACATCTGTTTTTGAGAAATAGGATTTGAGTTACATGAACAAGACTATTAGAAAAAGAGAATAAGATGTGAGGGATTTGTATTTTATTTCACGACAATATATCATATATAGGACTTACTAGAGATGAAAAGCTTACAGTTTTTGGAAATACAATTACAGAAATAACCAAATTGTAATTTGTGAAACAATTCAAATCTGAGCAAAGTGTGATCTCTTTTTAGTATATCATAATGAGGATTCATATAACATTTCCAAGAGTTATAAAGAAACAGACAACTGATTTTGCCACCTGGAGAAGATAATTACAGTTTTAAAAAATGATTTTTTGCAAACTACGTTGTAAATGAGAATGTCATGAACTTAGCACCAAGTAGCTTGCTTTGCAAGACTGTTCAAAGTAGAAGAGGAGACATGTCTTTTTCCATTAAAAAATGAATATTCTGGGTGAACTCCTGTTCTGTGTTTGAGGAGCTTAGTAGTCAACACACCATCCAAATAACATGTGAAAAGGTGAATGGACTGAAAAATCAACTCTTCTTGGATCTGAAAGAGAGGGGAGGACACAGAGTAAACAGCTGCCCCTAAGACTGGAGAGATAAACAAGTGAATACAGGGAGTCACACCATACTGGAGAGGAGACACATGAGTGGAAACCAGTGCCAAGGTAGGAACAACTGAAAAACTGAATTGAAATTGGTAAATTGCTGGAGCTCAATGAGGACAACTGTGAGAGTTATAAACTCCAGAGGGACCCAGTCATGTGAGGCGGGGGGCTGGGGGGGGTGCGCTTCAACATATTGTAAGACTTACCTCCATGAGCTCAACCAGTTTCCTACAGTAAATATCAGAGGAGAATCTCCTCTTGCTTCTGGCAAGGGGAGGGGAAATGGAACCATTTTGAAATCCTCCAGAGCTCTGTTCTTAACAAGGCCTGCCTTCAGGAGAAACTAGTTAACCAGACTCTAACCTACTGGGATATTATCGTATCCCAGCTCACCTGGGGCAAGGGAAATAGCCATCTCCAGCCCACAATAACCATCCAGTCCCATTTAATGGGGGAGGGAAAAATGCTGAGAAACACTTGTGAAGTTCACAGTCCAGAAGCCTAGGCTCACTAAAACACTGAGACCTAACATAGGGCTATAGAACATTTCCTCTCCCCCCACAGCTCACCACCACATTACTGAAGTCCTATTTACAGCATTTCCCTTTATTCAAGGGAATAAACATTATATTTGGTTATCAAAAGTTATAAGGCACACCAAAAGGTAAAAAAAAAACAATTTTAAGAGACAGAGCAAGCATCAGAACTAGAAAGGGCAGGGATATTGGAATTATCATACTGGGAATCTTAAACAATGATAATTAATATACTAAGAGTTCTAGTGGATAAAGTAGGTACATGAAAGAACGGATGGGAAGTGTAAACAGAGACATGAAAATCCTAAGAAAGAACCAAAAAGAAATGATAGATATCTAAAGAATTATAACAGAAATGAAGATTACCTTTGATTGGCTTATTGGTAGATTGAACATGGCTGAGGAAAGAATCTGTGAGCAACAGGATATATCAACAGAATCTTCAAAAACTGAAAAGCAAAGAGAAAAATACTAAAAACCAGAGCAGAATATACAAAGACTGTGGGACACTTACAAATTAAAAACACACATGTAATGGATAACCAGAGGGAAAGGAAAGGGAGCAAGGAACAGAAGAAATATTTGAAATAATACTGACTGAGAATTTTCTTAAATTAATGTCAGACGCCAAACCACAGAGCCAGGAAACTCAGAGAATAAGCAGGATAAACGCCAAACAAGCAAACAAACAAAAAACCCCACAAAAACTGCATGTAGGCATATCATTTTCACAATACAGAAAATCAAAGATAAAGAAAAAACCCTGAAAGAAGCCAGAGGATGAAAATACCTTACTTGTAGAGGAACAAGAGAAGAATTACAGCTGATTTCTCAGAAACCATGCAGCAAGAAAACAGTGGATTGAATATTTAAAGTGCTGGTAGAAAACCCCACCAACCTAGAATTCTGTACCTAGCAAAATTTTCTTTCAAAACTGAAGGAGAAATAGACTTTGTCAGACAAACATTGAGGGAATTTGTTATCAGAAGCCCTCCTTTGAAAGATGTGTGAAAAGAAATTAGAGAGAAGGAAAATAATATAGGTCAGAAAACTCAGACCTACATAAACTAAGGAAGAGCATAAAAGAAAAAATAAATGAAGGTTAAAAAAAACCTTTTATTTTTCTTATTCTTTGATTGACCTAACAGATAACAGTTTGTTCAAAATAATAATACTGACAACATATTTGATTATGTATGTGTATATATATCATACATGTATGTATTTAAATATATGCTCATGTATTCTTGTATATAAGTAAAAGCAATGATAACAATAATAAAGGGATGTAAGGAACTAAAAATATTTTGGTATTATAAGGTACTCACACTACCCATGAATTGGTATACTGTTATTAGAAAGTGGACTTAGGTTAGCTGTAAATGTATATTGAAAACTCTAGGTCAACTACCGAAAAAAAGTGAAAAAAAAAGTATAACTGATGTGCTAAGAAAGGGGAGAAAACGGAATCGCATAAAATGATCAATTAAAATCACAAAAGGCAAAGGAAGAGTGAAAAAACAGGAACAAAGAACAGGACAACAAATAGAAAACAAAAGTGAATTTTGTAGGTACTAATCCAACTATATTAATAATCACTTAGAACATCAGTGGTCTAAATGCACCAATTAAAACACAGAGATTGTCAGAGTGGATCTAACACAAGACCCAACTATATATTGTCTACAGGAAATCCAATTTAAATATAAAGACTCATCAAGAAAAGAAGGGAGCACACTCCAATCAACAGAATTAGAAATGAAAAAGGAGAAGAAACAACTGACACTGCAGAAATACAAATGATCATGAGAGATTACTACAGGCAACTATATGCCAATAAAATGGACAACCTGGAAGAAATGGACACATTCTTAGAAAAGCACAACCTTCTGAGACTGAACCAGGAAGAAATGGAAAATATAAACAGACCAATCACAAGCACTGAAATTGAAACTGTGATTAAAAATCTTCCAATAAACAAAAGCCCAGGAGCAGATGGCTTCACAGACAAATTCTATCAAACATTTAGAGAAGAGCTAACGCCTATCCTTCTCAAACTCTTCCAAAATGTAGCAGAGGTAGGAACACTCCCAAACTCATTCTACGAGGCCACCATCACCCTGGTACCAAAACCAGACAAAGATGTCACAAAAAAAGAAAACTACAGGCCCTTAACACTGATGAACATAGATGCAAAAATCCTCAACAAAACACTAGCAAACAGAATCCAACAGCACATTAAAAGGATCATACACTATGATCAAGTGGGGTTTATCCCAGGAATGCAAGGATTCTTCAATATATGCAAATCAATTAGTGTGATACACCATATTAACAAATTGAAGGATAAAAACTGTATGATCATCTCAATAGATGCAGAAAAAGCTTTTGAGAAAATTCAACACCCATTTATGATAAAAACCCTCCAGAAAGTGGGCATAGAGGGAACCTACCTCAACACAGTAATATGTGGGCAATACATGAAAAAGGCACAGCCAACATTGCTGTCAGTGGTGAAACACTGAAGCCATTTCCTCTACGGAACAAGACAAGGGTGCTCACTCTCACCATTATTATTCAACATAGTTTTGGAAGTTTAAGACACAGCAATAAGAGAAGAAAAAGAAATAAAAGGAATCCAAATCGGAAAAGAAGATGTAAAGCTGTCACTGTTTGCAGATGACATGATACTATACACAGAGAATCCTAAAGATGCTACCAGTAAACTACTAGAGCTAATCAATTAATTTGGTAAAGTAGAAGGATACAAAATTAATGCCCAGAAATTTCTTGCATTCCTATACATTAATGATGAAAAATCTGAAAGACAAATTAAGGGAACACTCCCATTTACCATTGAAACAAAAAGAATAAAATACCTAGGGATAAACCTACCTAAGGAGAAAAAAGACCTGTATGCAGAAAACTATAAGATACTGATGAAAGAAATTAAAGATGATAGAAACAGATGGAGAGATATACCATGTTTTTAGATTGGAAGAATCAACATTGTGAAAATGACTATACTACCCAAAGCAATCTACAGATTCAATGCAATCACTATCAAACTACCAATGGCATTTTTCACAGAACTAGAAGAAAAAATTTCACAATTTGTATGGAAACACAAAAGACCCCAAATACCCAAAGCCATCTTGGGAAAGAAAAATAGAGCTGGGGGAATCAGGCTCCCTGACTTCAGACTATGCTATAAAGCTACAGTAATCAAGACAGTATGGTACTGGCACAAAAACAGAAATATAAATCAATGGAACAGGATAGAAAGCCCAGAGATAAACCCTCACACATATGGTCACCTTATCTTTGATAAAGGAAACAAGAATATACAATGGAGAAAAGACAGCCTCTTCAAAAAGTGGTGTTGGGAAAACTGGACAGTTACATGTAAAAGAATGAAATTAGAACACTCCCTAACGCCGTACACAAAAATAAACTCAAAATGGATTAAAGACCTATAAAACTCAGCTATATACATATATATATATATATATATATATATATATACCCATATCCCCTATAAAACTCTTACAGGGAAACATACCAGAACACTCTGTGACATAAATCACAGCAGGATCCTTTTTGACCCACCTCCTAGAGAAATGGAAATAAAAACAAAAATAAACAAATGGGAGCTAATGAAACTTAAAAGTTTTTGCGTAGCACAGGAAGCCATAAACAAGATGAAAAGACAACCCTTAGAATGGGAGAAAATATTTGCAAACGAACCAACCGACAAAGGATTAACCTCCAAAATATGCAAGCAACTCAATATCAAAAAAACGAACAACCCAATCCAAAAATGGGCAGAAGACCTAAATAGACATTTCTCCAAAGAAGATATACAGATTGCCAACAAACACATGAAAGGATGCTCAACATCACTAATCATTAGAGAAATGCAAATCAAAACTACAATGAGGTATCACCTCACACCAGTCAGAATGGCCATCATCAAAAAATCTACAAACTAATAGTGCTGGAGAGGGTGTGGAGAAAAGGCAACCCTGTTGCACTGTTGGTGGGAATGTAAATTGATATAGCCACTATGGAGAACTGTATGGAGGTTCCTTAGAAAACTAAGAATAGAACTACCATATGACCCAGCAATTCCACTCCTGAGCATATACCCTGTGAAAACCATAATTCAAAATGGGACATGTACCACTGTGTTCATTGCAGCCCTGTTTACAGTAGCCAGGACATGGAAGCAACCTAAGTGTCCATTGACAGATGAATGCATAAAGAAGATACGGCACATATATACAATGGAATATTACTCAGCCATAAAAAGAAATGAAATTGAGTTATTTGTAGTGAGGTGGATGGACATAGAGACTGTCATACAGAGTGAAGTAAGTCAGAAAGAGAAAAACAAATACCATATGGTGACACATATATACGGAATAAAAAAAAAAAGTGGTTCTGAGAAACCTAGGGGCAGAACAGGAATAAAGATGCACATGTAGAGAATGGACTTGAGGACTCGGGGAGGGAGAAGGGTAAGCCAGGATGATGTGAGAGAGTAGCATTGACATATATACACTACGAAATGTAAAATAGATAGCTAGTGGGAAGCAGCCACATAGCACAGGGAGATCAGCTCAGTGCTTTGTGACCACCTAGAGGGATGGGATAGGGAGGGTGGGAGGGAGACGCAAGAGGGAGGGGTTATGGGGATATAATATGTATAGCTGATTCACTTTGTTATACAGCAGAAACTAACACAACATTGTAAAGCAAATCTACTCCAGTAAAGATGTTCAGAAAAAAATCTGGCTAGCACTTATTGTCTTTACTTTCATCATGCTATATACTTTTCTTTTAACCATAAAATTTAACTTAACGATAATTTGTGTTGACATTGTCCAGATGTCCAAACTTGGTAAAGTTTTAGTTTCTAACTGTTAAGTAGCGAATAGTTTTGCTGCTGTAGATTTGAATAATTCCTTCTGTATATCAAGACTAATCATGTGGATTTAGAATTTAGATATCTCTTTTACTTATGATGTGTACATGGAGGTGCATAAGACACTTATCAATCAATATTGAATTTATAAAAAAAAGTTTGCCGATTTTCTTTAGAAATGTAATAGTGGAGCATAAATGCTGTATTTAACATTCTGTAGTGATTATAAATAAAAATTAGCATTTCTGAAATACCACAACCTTATACATCTTTCAAAGTTCAGCACAAATCAGTTTGCTATGAAATTTCTCTGATCTGCTATTATGGGTATCAGTTACAGCAAACAGAACACTCATGCACACACTCAGGGAAATAAGTAAAAAAATAAACCAAGTAATCCAATACTAAAAGTGTGTAATAAAGGAATAAAATAGTCACTTATTTTTACAAAACTGTCTGGTACAATCCTACACTAAATTGCTCTCAATTATTGGAATTACATTAAAAAACCAGGCAGAAAGAGAAACACAAAAGAAAAAAACTCACCAAATCATAGCATACATAATACTCTTCAAAGCACTAAGTGTTATACCCTTTTCTTTTTTTAAAATTATTATTTTTATTATTTTATTATTATTTATTTTCTTTTTTTAAAATTATTATTTTTAACATCTTTATTAGAGTATAATTGCCTTACAATGGTATGTTAGTTTCTGCTTTAAACAAAGTGAATCAGCTATACATATACATATATCTTTATATCTCCTCCCTCTTGCATCTCCCTCCCACTCTCCCTATCCCACCCCTCTAGGAGGTCACAAAGCACTGAGCTGATCTCCCTGTGCTCTGTGGCTGCTTCCCACTTCTTAACTCCATTAGATTTCATTTGGAAATTATATAACGGCTTGCATAATAATTTTTCTTTTCATTTGGGTATAAATTAGTTCCAGAACATACTATTTACTTTTTTTTTTTTGCGGTACTTGGGACTCTCACTGTTGTGGCCTCTCCCGTTGCGGAGCACAGGCTCCGGACGCGCGGGCTCAACGGCCATGGCTCATGGGCCTAGCCGCTCCGCGGCATGTGGGATCTTCCTCGACTGGGGCACGACCCCCTGTCCCCTGCATCGGCAGGCGGACTCTCAACCACTGCGCCACCAGGGAAGCCCACTATTTACTTTTTAATCACAGTATTATTTCTAAATCTTTTTGGTATTTTCCAGAGTGTATTAGTGCTCTGTGTAATAACAAATACTGTTTTTAGTTAAGTAGAGAATAATTAGTTTTCTCAGTAATTTCTTCAGAAGCCTAAAAATAAAGTGACATGACATTTAAGATCATGTTTACTTGAGATATTGAGAGAGAACATGAGGTTAAACATCAGACTTTTAGGGAATATATATTTGGTAAGATAAAATATATTTTTTAGATAAGTTGATCAACTTTTCTAAGAGTTTGGATATAGGGATATATTAATACAAATTAAAGCATGAAATTAAATTTTTAAATCAAATCTCCACAAATATCTTGACAGCTAAAATAATCTTGAATTACCAGCTGTTTCACTTAACATGAATAAATACTTTTTGTTATGAAATTTGTCTAATTTAAGAGGTTGAAATCAGTTAATCAGATTAAAGAATTCCTCTGGTCTTCTAATACTTTTATTAAGGCATTAATTTAATGACTTTTTTCTGAAAGTTTTCATAATGTACATTACTAGTGTACATTATGATACATTACTAATATACATAGTATACATTAATACCATTTATCGCTGTGCAAAATTAAGCTAGCTTAGTCTTTTCATTGAGGAAAAAGCTAAATATGTTGTTATTTTGTTTTGTATTTTCATTCACATATCCAGCATATATATCAACTCTGACTGTATCCATATTATTTAATCCTAGAAAAATAAAATTGGCCAAAAGTTGAATCATAGGTTATTGGCTATTCAGTGTTATTTCTGGGTTTTTGCTTGGTCACCATCATTGAGTATACAGAAATGCAAAAACTCAGTTTTTGAGAATCACTCTGATGCAAGTTAAATAAAAATAGCAAACTTCTGACCAACTTGTCAGTAATAAGCTGCTTTTCTTTGTCTTAAAACATAGATTTTTAAAACTAAAATTTATCAGTGTACTTTAGTTAATTGATTTCTTTAATATATGTGCTGAAATCAGATCACAAAACTTTAGAATTATATGACAATTTCAAAATTTATAGGAAAAAGTTTTCAGTAGGTTTAAAAGGTTATTATTATTTGGACAAACCTCATTTACAATTTGAAAACTAGTGTCTCAGTATGTGAATAGAGGATATGCTATGTGTGTCACAAATAGGTATAGCATAAATTTTATATATTTACTGATGAACTATTTATTTTTATGCAAAGATAATAAATGTATTTTCTGCCATCTAATTTATAGAAAAAAATCATGCTATGACAGAAACAGATCTTCCCAAAGATAGTGATATTTATGTTAAATTTCATAAACTTATGTAAACATTTTTCTTACCTTGCTTCCTCAAAGAGAAGCGTATCTACACAATCTCCAAGTATCTAGATAAAAATAAATAAATTCAATTCATTATAAATTCACTCTAGCCATGGAGATGGCAGACATCTGGATATGGCAATAACTAAAAGTTTAACACTAAGACCTTTCCCATTGCTCGTATGGTTGTTTCAATAAAGATAAATCCCAAAAGAATCAGTTAGGAAATGTGCTTAAGAGAGAGGGAGAAAGAGAGAGAGCCCAAAGTTAGAAAAATAAAACCAAATATTCATGAATAGTGGTCCATGTCAGTGAAATCTGAAAGAACAAGCAAGAATTGGAATACTTCTCGTATGTTGTGAAAGAGATCATGATGTTAGCTGTTATGCCAGTTTACCAGTAGTAAATGGTGAGCAGTAGGTGATTATCCCTTTCCTGAATTGAAGGCTAGATCAATATTGTAGAAAGTCTGTGTATTTCTATTTTCAATTCAGAAAAATCAGTTTTTTTTTTTTGGAGGGAGAGTGGTTATACCCCCACGGGTTGCTGAGATGGCTAATATAATCTAGATTTCCTTTATTAGTTTTGGTCTTACCTGGCAGATAAGGGAGGAAGTAGCCTTTAATTTGGAGCCAATTTTGCTTTTCATTACAAGCTCTTGACTCTTATCTTCTTCCAAATTCTGGGTTCCCAAACATTAGCATTGCCTTTTTGGTCTTGATTTTTTTCCTTTTCTTAATTTGCTTTCAGAAAGTTTGCAAAGTTCTAGGACCTCTGGGAAAGTGTGGCATTAAGTTTGCTTTAAAACACACACACACAGAAAGAAGTAGATGGAAGTGTGATTTATACTCGAAGCTTTATAAACCAGTGTTGGACAGAAGGCAGTAGCTAAGATAATTCAATGATTGTGTAGTTAAAAGCGTGGACTATGTAGTGAGGCCCCTCATGTGGGATGGATAAAGTAACTCAAGGGTGCCCAAACATAAAAACTTGGAAAGAGAGGGAGAGTAAAAGCCTTATGAAGGAGGAATAAACAGAATACTGTGTAGAGACCACCATTTAAGCAAATTAAGCTCCCATCCCTGTTATGAAATCTGTGTGCATCTAGCAAGCTGGGATTCATGGGGTGCAACAGGAAAGTCTGCCTGCAACACTTATGGTGCAAGAACTTCTTGAAGTTGGCAGAGATGGCAGTACATTGAGGTGGTTTGGGGCAGTTTGCTTGCTTGCTCTGGTATTTGGTGTCTATAAGGGCTGATTCTACAGAAAATTAAATTTCCCATTTTAGATGCTTTTAGCATGAAGTTTAGATAAAGCCAAAGTCTCCACCTTCAGTAGCATTATCCGGGTGCTTGGAGTCAAGCCCCTATAATAGTGCTAAATGGTGAACATCAGCTGATCAGCCGTTTCCTGAACTGAAGGCTGGATCACCATCATAGAAGTCTGTATATTTCTTAGATCGTTATGTTGCATGCACTTCAAGTTTCCCATATATGGAGGAGAAGAAAGAAAAATTCTGGGGCAAGGTGAAGAAAATTTGGTTGCCCAAGAATTTTTAGTATATCTATATGTATAATACTTGATAAACTATATTCTAAGATACACATTTGTTTCACATTTTAACCTTTGGAATTGTAATGTGTCGTATTATTAACATGCATCTTTAACATAGTGGTGTTTGTTTTTCTCAGAAAAACTGTTATCTTGGAATCACACAGGTAGAGCATGCATGACCAGACATAGGGAAGTGCACTCCTACTCCCATCCCTTTGTTGTTGAAGGTGAACAAAAAGAAACTTTTGCTGTTCCTCATAATGTCTAGTGTGTAGAGTTTGCTAAACTCAGGCAGTGAATGATTGCTCTTCTCGTAATCTTTCTTAGGAAAAAATATACTTCTTTGAGATTATAGGAAAAGGCAGAGAAGTTAGGGGAGAAAGAGAGATTGGTTCATGGAGTCAGGTGATTGATTCTCATTAGAAGGACAGTCCTGCTCCTAACTGGGTCCTTCATTCCTTATTTATGTTATTGTAGACTGATTTCCTCTGATTTGGATATGAACTATTTGGGACCACTGTATGTTGTAGATTACTGGGGTGGGGTTGGTTTGTTGCAGGGGAAAGGAAGGGACTTCCATGGCTAGGGAGTTATGAATGGGCGTTGTTCCCTAGGTGGAGTTGTGGCTTGTGCAATTGATGTTTGAAGGAGGAACTGTTGAGATGGGAATAAGAACAAGGACAAGGAAACTAGTCTAGGACTGTATTCATCTTTAAGGGAACCCCTGTGAAGGATTTAACATTTTAATGCTTTCTTCTCTATTTATGGAGATAATTTTTAAATTTGCTACATTTATATTTCACTTTTTTTTAAATGGAATGCCTTCACTTTTATTAATTAATTAATTCATTTTTACTGTGTTGGGTCTTCGTTTCAGTGTGAGGGCTTTCTCTAGTTGTGGCAAGCGGGAGCCACTCTTCATTGCAGTGCACGGGCCTCTCACTATCGCGGCCTCTCTTTTTGCGGAGCACAGGCTCCAGATGTGCAGGCTCAGTAGTTGTGGCTCACGGGCCCAGTTGATCTGCGGCATGTGGGATGATCCTCCCAGACCAGGGCTCAAACCCGTGTCCCCTGCATTAGCAGGCAGATTCTCAACCACTGCACCACCAGGGAAGCCCCTATATTTCACTTTAATTGCATCTTTTCAGCAAAGTCTCACACATGTACTGTAGTGTTGGGAAGAATCAAAAAACAATGTAGGGCAGGCAGACGTGTCCTGTCCCACATTTACCAAACCTTTCAACATTGAGTCTGGAATTGCAATAGCAAAGCCCTATGTAGCCTACTTTAGGACCCCAAGTTAGTGACTAACAGTGAAGTTGACGTTGGCCCACAGTGAATTTGAGAACCTTCAAAAGATGAGATTTCAGGAAGGAGAATTAAGAGACCAGTTTCAGACAGAGGCATCAGCCAGTCCTATCTGGAAGTCCACTGATAAATATCATTTTGGCTTAGGCCCTTTACAGCTGTTTTCTTCTTCCTTTCAGAACCCAGAGATTTTTATGAAAGCTCCAAATGGTTTCAATGAAGACTTTTGTAGTGCTGCCAACTTGGATTCAGGGGTGGGAGATGGAGATCAGGGAACAGCAGGAGAAAGAGGGAAAGGGGAAAGCAGCAAGGTGGTTTGTGGTTGGAATGATTCTCATGGAAGACCATATTAGGCCCTCCTAGCCAGAAAGGTCTTCAGAAAATAGCACTTCACTGACAGGTTAGGCAAATGAGATTCAAAGAAATTGAGACATACTTGAAAGTATCACTATTTAGTGAAGTACTCAAGTTTCTGACTCTTAGAAACTTTGGTGTTTTGTTGGCTATTCTCTCATTGCCAGTATTTAGCCTGGTCTATTCCTCTATCAGGTTTGATAGATTTCCTCATGTACCTGATATTTTAAAATATTACTTAAAACCCCTCAAACTTGGTTATCTCCATTTAGGTTTATGTGTTATTCTACTAATAATGCCAAAAGACATAGTCTATCAAATTCCATACCAATTTGGAGACTCAAGATGTCAAAACTCTATTCTATTAAGTATATGGTATCTCACCCCTGGCCAGTTTAATTAAAAACCCCCCAAATCCTAGTATGAGATTCATGTATTTGTTATGAAAAATCTTCCTGCATGGTTCTGATGCACAATCAAGGAATAGAATGGTTGATTTACTAAATTATGTTGAACAAATTAAAGACATTCTAACCAAAAGACAAGTTACCTCCCAACAGTTAACACTTTATACTAGAGAAAAACATATCTACTTAGAAAAAGTAAAATGTCCTGATATTTTGGTCTTTTAAATCATTATAGCCTGAGAAGTTTAAAGTGTTTAATCTTCACAGTTCTATGTGCAAGAAAGATATAATCAGAAAGACAGGTCAAGTAAATTACTTGAAATCTCTGTGAGCCACAGGCTTGAGGGTTTTCTGCTTCCAAATTCAGTGCTTTGTCTAGTACTTGTTTTTGATGATGTTGTTACTGGTGTGTGTGTGTGTGTGTGTGTGTGTGTGTGTGTGTGGTTCATCTGCTGTTAGTTTATTTGGAATGACTTAAAATCATTCAACTTCTAGGAAATTCTGAGCTCTCTTAAAATTTTAAAACCATAGGTTGCAGAGCAGAGAGACTCATAGACCAAATTAACACACTCAAATCAAATAGTTTATTTAATCAATTTCCAAAATGTTACAAGTAGTAAAGGCAAAGTATTTGTGTAGGTTAACACACTCCCAATAGTAGGATGCATCTGGAGTAGAGGGAAAACAGAACCTGAAGCCTGAGTTATGCAGTGTTCAATGCCCATCTCTCTCTCTGCCCATCTCTCTCTCTCTCTCTCTCTCTCTCTCTCTTGCTCTCGCGCTCGCTCTCGCGCTCGCTCTCGCGCTCGCTCTCTCGCGCTCTCTCGCTCTCTCGCTCCCTCGCTCCCTCGCTCCCTCGCTCCCTCGGCCTCATCAGCCTTCTCTGCTGACAGCTGTAGTTACAAGAACCAGAGCTGAGGTTTAGAAAGGATTTTCAGCAGATATAAGGTCCTCTGACCCATCACTTGCTCGTTCGATTAGAGAGACACAGGGGCAAGCATGCCTGGCCAATAGCTGTAGATCACAGATGACTTGCTGAGCAGCTATGGATTTTATCTGCATGTCTCTGTCAGAGGTCACATGGGACCAAAATGGGTGTCATCAGTGGGTGACAGTGTCACAATAGTGATCACATTACTGACAACTGGGAATAATATGATCCATGATTTATGAATATTTAAGATTTAATTGGTCCTTCCATCCTTGTATATCTACAAATTAGCTCTCATTTGTTCCATCATTTTTTATGTGTTCAGATAAAAAATGTATTTATTCTATGTCTAAAATATCTTACAGGTTAGCAACCTAGCGATTATGGTTAGTAGACCTTATACATTTCATCCATGTCATTTGTTTATCTTGCTCTCCATAGAAGAGTTGATTTTCTTTAAATAATAAACACACTTGATAGCCTGCCTAGGGTCTTGTGTAATATTTTCAGGATTTAGAAACATTGTGTCTTTATTTCTAGAAAAAGCAACCAAAAAGGGAAAGACAAAGCAGTCTGCTGTTTTCAACAATTTAGAATAAAAACATGGGTGGATGGGTTGGAGAAGGCTAACAAAAACAAACAAAACAAAAACAAACTATCTAGACATGATCTGTGTATAATTACCTTCCTTTCTCCTTCTCCCCCTTCCTCCCTCTCTCCTTCCTACCCTCATGCCCTTCCTCCTTCCCTTTCTTCCTTCTTTCCTTGCAATATGTTCAATAATGATTTATTTATGATGTGTTAAATTATACAATTTATATTTGCTTTAGAATCCAGAATATGGTCTTTTCGGGTGAATTTACCATCTATACTAAAAATGAAGGTGTATTCTGAAGTAAATGGGAATAGTGTTCTCAAAATGGCAGTTAGGTCAAGTGGTTGATAGTATTTTTTTCAGGTAATCTATGTCTTTACTGATCTTTTGATATGATAAAAGGGTGTTAAGATGTAATTGTGATTTTATCTCTCCTTTTAATTCTTTCTCTTCAGCTCTGAAGTTCTGTTTTAAGGTGCAGTTATAGTTATGATTGTTATATTATTCCTGCTGTACTGATATTTTATTACTTTTAGATTTCCCTTATTATCTCTAGTAATACATTTTTTCCCTTGAGGTCTATTTTAGCTGATATTAAAATAGCAACTCCAGGCTTCTTATGCTGACTCTCTATGGAAAATATTATTTTCATCTATTTACTTTCAATCTATCTGTGTCTTTATATTTAAAGGTCAAACTTTTTTGAAGGAATGTAGTTTGGTTTTGTTCTCTTATTCATTCTGACAAACTTTTGTCCTTTAATTGAAGTGTTTAATACATTAATACATTTATTACATTGACATTTAACAGAATTACTGATATGATTGAATGAGTCTACTTTATTGTCTGTTTTTGATTTGTTACCTCTGTTTTATTTTGTTTTTGTTTGTTGTGTTGTTGTCATTCCTCTGTTCTTCCTTTCTTTCCGTTATTTGAATATTTCTGTGATATATATCTTACTTTACCTATTGGATTTTTACCTTTACCTATTTGCATTAGTGTTTTAGTGGTTACTCTAGCAATTAGAATATAAATCTTTAACTTTTCTTTCTATTTAAAATTACTGTTCTACCACTTCATATAAAATGTAGAAACTTGCATTTGTAGTGAGGTGGATGGACCTAGAGTCTGTCATACAGAGTGAAGTAAGTCAGAAAGAGAAAAACATCATATGCTAACACATATATATGGAATCTAAAAAAAAAAATGGTTCTGAAGAACCTAGGGGCAGGACAGGAATAAAGATGCAGATGTAGAGAATGGACTTGAGGACATGGGGAGAGGGAAGGGTAAGCTGAGACGAAGTGAGAGAGTGGCATTCACATATATACACTACCAAATGTAAAATAGCTAGCTAGTGGGAAGCAGCCACATAGCACAGGGAGATCAGCTCGGTGCTTTGTGACCACATAGAGGAGTGGGATAGGGAGAGTAGGAGGGAGACGCAAGAGGGAGGGGATATGGGGATATACGTATACGTATACGTATAGCTGATTCACTTCCTTATACAGCAGCAACTAATACAACAATGTAAAGCAATTATACTCCAATAAAGATGTTAAAAATAAATAAAACTATAACACTACAGAGATTTTAGAAAATGTCAATAAATGTACAGAGTCTATTAAAAAAAGGGGCAAAAATTTTAGTTGGAACCTAAAACTAATGTCATCTCACTTTGTCAAGTCCTCCCCTAAATGTTATGACCTCATGCATTAATGTTTTACCAATCCAATTTTATGACAGGGTATACAAGGAAGAATTCTTAAGTTTATTCATGATGTTTTAAGAATATAAAACATGTCAATTTCTCAAAAAAAATGTAGAAACTTTCATCCATATAGTTCCCTTTATTCCCTATTCTTATTCTACAGAAGTTATATACATCCGCATACATATAAAACCCACAAGACAATGCTATAGTTTTTGCTTTAAGCATTCATGTGCATTTTTTTAATTAAGAGGAAAAAGAATGTTTTCTATTTAGTTGAATATTTTTTGTTTCTGATGCTGTTCATCCCTTCCTTATGATTGGAGTTCCTTCTGGTATAGTTTTACTTTCACTTGAATAACTTTCTTTAGTGTTTCACATAGTATAAGTCTTCTGACAAATAAACTCAGTTTTTAAAATTCTGAAATGTCTTTATTTGTTCTTCATTCTTGAAGAATTATTTCACTTGAAATAGAAATCTGGAATGATAGTTCTGTCTTTTGACATTTTGTAGGTATTTTCCCACTGTCATATGACCTCATTTTTTTTTGATGAGTTCAGTGGTTTTTGAATCATTGTTGTTCCCTGTAGGTAATATGTTGTTTTCCTTCGAATGATTACCAGATTTTGCCTTTATCTTTGGTTTTAGCAGTTTGACTGTGATGCACCTAGACATGGTTTTCTTTGTGTTTATTCTGCTTGGAGTTTGCTGAGCATCTTGCATTTATATATGTATCTTTCTCCAAATTGGGGGACAAATTAGCCAAACAGTTTTTTAAAGGCTTTTTTTTTTTTTCCTCTCTCGTCTTCTCTTGTGACTCCAGTTACATTTATGATCAACTTCTGAAATTGTTCTACAGGTTCTTGAGGTTCTTCTTATTTTTTAACACCTTTTCCTTCTCTGTGTTCTTCAGATGGGATAATTTCTACTGATTTATAATTAAGTTGAGTGACTCTTTGCTGTGTTATTGTATTTTTCAGTTACATAATTTCCATTTAGATGTTACTGTAGTTTCTATTTCTCTGCTGTGATTTCATTAATTGCAAACATATTTTCTTTTCATTAATTGCAAACATATTTTCTTTTACAATTATTGAGCATAGTTATAAATAGCTGGTTTGAATCCTTGTCTGCCTCTTCCAATATGTCAGTCATCTTTGGATGGGTTTTAATTGATTGTCCTTTTATTAAGAATTGGTCCTATGTTCTTCTTTTTTGGTATATTTTTATCCTGGACATTTAAAATTTTATGCTGTGGAGATTCAACATTCTTTTATATCCCTCTGAAGAATGTTGGATTTTAGTTAGTTTGTTTTAGCAGGCAATATTCTTGGTCAAACAAAAACTGTAAACTGTTTCTCTTGGGCTGTAGCTAAAATTTTAGTTGAGTTCTTTTATCTTTAGCTACATGATGTTGTGTCTGCCACAGGCCTGTGTAGATCATGAATCAGTCAGAGATTTGGGCAGAGTTTATACAAAAAAAAAAAAAAAAAATTAAGGCTCCCCTTCTCTGGCTCCCTTTTCCTATGAGATCCTTTCTCCTCATATTCCAGAGACTGTAGTTGCCTCACATTCTATTCTCTGAAAGACTGCATGTTTTCTGTTGGCATTTTATCTACCATAAAATGTATATTGCCGTCAGGGTAAAAGTCTTAAAAACAGGAAACTCACACCATGCTTTACTTTTTTCCAAGTTTTGACTTCCTTCTAGATTTGTCTGCCTTTTTTCAGTCTCTAATGCCTTCAGGTAGGTGTTTATTGATGTTTTCTAGAATTTAAATTGGTTATCTCTGTGAGAGTAAGTTTGATAGAATCTTACTCAGACATACTTGAAGTAATATTTGAGATTTTACACTTTGTTCTTATGAATAGTTTCTCAAGGAAAATAACTACTGAAAAGTCATATATTTTTATTAATTATAGATTCTAAAGTATAAAGCTATAAATGTTATAAACATATTATTCTTTCATGATTACTGAATGAAAGCAAGTGTATTCAAATGTGTATCTATTAAAGTAATGATACAATCAATATAAATTTTGAAATAGAATGGGAGGTGTAAAGATATGGAGGTTCTGTAGAAACATATTTTCATATTATAAAAATAAACATCTACAAAGGGATAGTCAATCAATCTAAAGAAGAAATCAGAGGGGGATCAAGATGGTGGAGTAAGAGGACATGGAGCTTACCCTCCCCCCACAAACCCATCAAAAATATTTCTACATATAGAACAATTCTCATAGAAATCTAACTAAAAACTGGCAGAACTACTCCTATGCAACCAAGACTGCAAGAAAGATTCCCATGTAACTGGGTAGGATGGGAGAAGAAAAGCATTGGGTCAGGACCTGTGGCCCTGGGAGGGATCTAAGAGGAAAAGAAAGTCTACATGGGTAGACCCTAACCCTAGAGAGTGAGCAAGCTGAGGCACAGACTGGTTATTGCTGGCCTGGGGTCCTCTGCAGAGGAGACAAGGCCCCTTGGCTGCTGGGAGAACTGCTAGGACAGATAGAAGGGCTGGAGAAGCCTAGACTCCATTCATGAGGAGTGCATGTTTACTGGCTTGCCAACACACAGGGCCAAGAGAGCTGTGCACTGGTGACTGTTGCCTTGTTGTACATTCCAATCTGGACTGTGCAAGCACCCCAGCCTGGCTCACTGCATACCACAGTTTGGCATGGGATCTAGGCCAGCCAGGTCTTGGGAGAACACTTGATGTAGGGACACAGGAGTGCCCTGGAGGCCTGGGGTATGATCTGGGCGGGGTAGCAGTTGAATTATTGGCACTTGCTCAGGCAGTGTCACAGAAGCAGTACAGATCTCTGATGGCAGTGCAGCCGCTTGAACCACCATGACCAACACACTGAGATCTCCACTTCCAGCCTAGCAAACACTCCAGTTCCACCCACTCCATGCCACAGCTTGGCACTGGATCTGGGGCAGACAGGTCCTAGTAGAAGGTTCGATCTAGGGATGGAGGCTCTGGGGCCTGGGGTGTGGTCAGATGAGGCAGCAGCATCCAGTATTGGTGCTTGCTCAAACAGCATGTCAGAGAAACCCAGACCTCTGACGTCAGTGCAGCTGCTTCAGTTCCTGCAGCCACAACATCCCAAACCCCCATCAGAGCCTAGCAAATGCTCCAGCCTCACACACTCCATGCTACAACCTTGTACTAGATCTGGGACAACCACAACAGGGAATAGGAGGTGCACATGGGCTATATCTGAGTGGAGCTGCAGTTGCCTACACAGGCAATGCATCAGACCTCTGTGAGCACACTAGCTTCACTTGCTTCTGCCCTTCCCTCCTTTGGGGCAAAATCTCCAGTGTGGGGGGAAGGAAAAGCGCACACTTAAGGAGAACAGAGCATGCTCGAGCCCAACACTAAGGGCTTCTGCTCCAGCAACTGGGGAGCAGACCCCACCTCTGACAGGGCAGCAACATCCACAGAGCAGAAAGGAAATCCCACCTCAAACGCTGTGCAAACTTTAGCTCCTCCAACCCCAACCACACCCCCTGTCAAGGTGATAGTGGCCAGCACACCCTGAGGAAAGACGTGGCTGGCATCCACATCAAATCCAGCCCTCGCACCAAAGCCGCTGGCCAGACAGTCTACGTAGGGACACTCCCACATTAAAACACCCCTTCAAGACTACAATAGATAATTTCTTCTAAATTTGTAGAGACAGAGGAAGTTAAATAAATTGAAAAGGAAAGGGAACTGCTCCCAATTGAAAAAGCAAGAGAAAACCCCTGAAAAAAATAAATAATGAAACAATTAGTTTACTAGATACTGAGTTCAAAAGTTGGCAATAGAAATGCAAGCTGAATTAAGAAAGATTATAAATGTAAACACAGATAATTTTTTTTTTTTTTTTTTTTGCGGTAAGCGGGCCTCTCACTTGTGGCCTCTCCCGTTGCGGAGCACAGGCTCCGGACGCGCAGGCTCAGCGGCCATGGCTCACGGGCCCAGCCGCTCCGCGGCATGTGGGATCTTCCCGGACCGGGGCACGAACCCGTGTCCCCTGCATCGGCAGGCGGACGCTCAACCACTGCGCCACCAGGGAAGCCCAACACAGATAATTTTAATAAGGAACTAGAAACTATAAATATGACCCACTCAAAAATAGATAATTCGATTTCTGAGATAAAAAGTAATCTAGAAGCAACAAATGGCCAACTAAATGACACAGAAGAATGCATAAGTGATCTGGAAGATAGAATAATGGAAACCATCCAATCAGAACAGTAGACAGAATGACAAATGAAGGAAAATGAAAGCAACTTATGAGATCTACGGGTGAATATAAAATGTTCCAATGTAGTCATGATAGGGATTCCAAAAGGAGAAGAGAAAGAGAATGGGATGAAAAATGTATTTGAAGAAATTATGGCTGCAAATTTCCCAAAGCTAAAGAAGGAAACAGATACCAGATACAGAGGGTTCCAAACAAGATGAAGCCAAGCAGACCCACACCAAGACATACAATGAAAATGGCAAAAGTTAAAAATAAAGAAATAATTATAAAGGCAGCAAGGGAAAAACAGAGTCATATACAGAGGAACCTCCATAGGGCTATCAGCTGATTTCTCTGCTGGAACTTTGCAGGCCAGAAGGGAGTGGCATGATATATTCAAAATCCTGAAAGGGGAAAACCTATGACCTAGAATACTCTACCCAGCAAGATTAGCATGTAGAATAGAAGGAGACGTAAAGAATTTCTCATACAAGCAAAAACTAAAAGAATTCATTAATACCAAACTTACCCTCAGAGAAATGTTAAAGGGTTTTTTTTAAATAGAAAAGAAGCAAAAACCAATAGGAAAGGCAAATATATAGTAAGAACTGAAGGTCACTTAAACCAGTATATTGATTAAAACCAACAAAATTGTAGAAGCAATGATAACTATAATAAATAGAAAAGGGATAAACATGAAGATGTAAATATCACATCAAAAACACAAAATATGGGGGAGGGGAATAAAAGTAGATCTCTTGAAATGTGTGTGAACTGAAATTATCATCAGTTTAAAGCAGGTAGATATAATTCTGGGTCATCATATATGAGTCCCATTGAAACCACAAATCAAAAACCTACAAGAGATACACAAATACCAAAAAGAAAGGAGCTCAAGAATACAACAAAAGAAAATCATCAAACCACAATGGGAAAAAAAAAAAGTGAACAAAGAAGAACTACAAGAACAACTGGAAAACAAGAAATTAAATGGTAATAAGTATATACCTATCAATAATTACTTTCAATGTCATTGGACTAAATGCTCCAATCAAAAGACATAGGATAGCTAACTGGATTAAAAAGCAAGATCATTCACTATACTGCCTACAAGAGACTCAGTTCAGGGCAAAGATAGATTGAAAGTGAGGGATGCAAGATATTTTGTTCAAATGAAAATGCCAAGAAAGCAGGGTTAGCAATACTCATATCTGACAAAATAGACATTAAAACAGACTATAATGAAAGACAAAGAAGAGCATTACATAATGATAAAGAGATCAATACAAGAAGAGGATATTAAACTCATTAACATATACACACCCAATACAGGAGTACCTAAATATATAAAGCAAATACTAACAGACATAAAGAGAGAAATTAATAATAATACAATAATAGTAGGAGATTTAATACCCCACTGATATCAATGGACAGGTCATGGCAGACAGAAAATCAATAAGCCAACAGAGGTACTAAATGACACAACTGACCAGCTGAACTTAATTGATATCTACAGGACACTGCATTCAAAAAACAGAGAATACACATCCTTTTTAGGTGCACATGGATTGTTCTCCAGGGTAGACCACATACTAGGTTACAATACAAGCCTCAACAAATTTAAGAGTATAGAAATTATGTCACACATCTTTTCTGAATACAATGGTATGAAACTAGAAATCAACTACAGAAAGAAAATGGGAAAAGAACAAACAAGTGGAGACTAAACAACATGCTACTAAAAAAACCCCAATGGGTCAATGAAGAAGTTAGATGAAATCAGAAAATACCTTGAGACAAATGAAAATGAAAACACAACTTTACAAAATCTATGGGATGCAGCAAAGCAGTTCTAAGACGGAAGTTCATAGTGATACATGAACTCTTCCTCAAGAAAAGAGAAAAATTTCAAATACCCTAACCTACCACCTAAAAAAAATGGAAAAATAGGAACAGCTAAAACCCAAAGTTAGCAGAAGGAAAGAAATAATAAAGATCAGAGAGGAAATAGATAAAATAGAGATTAAAAAAAATTGAAGAGATCATTCAAAGCAAGACCTGTTTTTTTACAAAAGATAAACAAAACTGCTAAACTTTTCAACATGCTCACCAAGAAGAAAAGAGAGGGAGCCCAAATAAAATAACAAATGAAAGAGGAGAAATAATAACCAATATCACAGAGATACAAAAAACTCATAAGAGAATGCTATGAACAGTTATATCCAACAAATTGTGTAACCTAGAAGAAGTGAACAAATTTCTGGAAACATACAGCCTGCCAAGACTGAGTCAAGAAGAAACGGACAATTTAAACAGACTGATCACTAGTTGTGAAGTATAATCTCCCTTCAAACAAAAGTCCAGGACTGGATGGCTTCACTGGGGAATTCTACCAAACATAAAAAGAAGAACTAACATCTATACTTCCCAAACTACTATAAAAGATTGAAGAGAACACTTCCAAATTCATTCTATGAGGATACTGTTACCTGATACTAAAACCAGACAAAGACACTAAAAAAAAAAAAAAAAAAGAAAAGAAAAGGAAAATTACACACCAATATCGCTCATGAATATAGATGCAAATATACTCAACAAAATATTAGTAAGTCGAATTCAACAATACATAAAAAAGATCATACACAGTTATCAATTAGGTTTATTCTGGATTACAAGGATAGTTCACCATATGCAAGTTAGTCAATGTGACACACCCCATTAACAAAGGATAGACAGAAACTATGTGATCATCTCACTAGATGTAGAAAAAGCATTTGACAAAATTCAACATCCATTCATGATAAAAACTCTCATCAAGGTGGGTATAGAGGGAATATATCCCAACATAATAAAGATCATTTACAACAAACTAACAGCCAACATCATACTCAATGATGAAAACCTGAAATCTTTCCTCTAAGTTCAGAAACAAGACAAGGATGCCCACTCTCACCACTTCTATTTGACATAGTACTAGAAGTCCTAGCTACACCAGTCAGACAAGAAAAAGAAATTAAAGGTATCCAAAGTGGAAGGGAAGAGGTAAAACTGTCACTATTTGCAGATGACATAATACTCTATATAGAGAACTCTAAAGTCTTTACCCCAAAACTGTTAGAACTAATAAATGAATTCACCAAGGTTGCAGGATACAAGATTAGTGTAAAGAAATCTGTAGCATTTCTATACACTAATAATGAAATACCTAATCCTATTTAAAATTACATCAAAAAATACCAAAAAATAAACTTAACCAAGGAAGTTAAAGACATATATACTGAAAACTATCAAACGTTGATGCAGGAAATTGAAGATGATTCAAAGAAATGGAAAGATACCTTATGATCGTGGATGGAAGAATTAATATTGTTAAAATGAATGTACTACCGAAAGCAATCTATAGATTTAATGCAATCCCTATCAAAATACCCATGACGTTTTTCACAGAACTACAACAAATAATCCTGAAATATACATATACATATATATATATATATATATATATATATATATATATATATATATATAGAACAGCAAAAGACCCTGAATTGCCAAAGGAATCCTTAGAAAAAAGAACAAAGCTGGAGGTGTAACCTGTCCAGACTTCAGACTATACAACAACACTGCAGTAATCAAAACAGTGTGGTCTTTTCACAAAAACAGACACCTGGATCAATGGAACAGAATAGAGAGCCTAGATATAAACCCACACACCTACAACCAATTAATCTATGACAAAGGAGGCAAGAATATACAATGGAGAAAAGACAGTCTCTTCAACAAGTGGTGCTGGGAATGCTGGACAGCCACATGTACAACAATGAAATTAGAACATTCCCTCACATCATCTACAAAAATAGACTCAAAATGGTTTAAAGACTAAACATAAGACATGAAATCATAAAATTCCTAGAAGAGAACATAGGCAGAACACTCTTTGACATAAATTGTAGCAATAGTTTCTTGAATCAGACTCCCAAGGTAGAATAAATAAAAGCAAAAATAAGCAAATGGGACTTAAAAAGTAAAAGCTTTTGCACAGCAAAGGAAACCATCAACAAAACCAAAAGACAACCTATGGAATAGGAAAATATATTTGCAGATGATGCAATTGACAAGGGGTTAATATCCAAAATATACAAACAGCTCATACAACTCAATATCAAAAAAACAATCCAATAAAAAAATGGGTGGAAGACTTGAATAGATATTTTTCCAAGGAAGGCATACAGAGGGCTAACAGGCACATGGAGGGATGCTCAACATTGCTAATTATTAGAGAGATGAAAATCAAAACCACAATGAGGTATCACCTCACACCTGTCAGAATAGCTATCATCAAAATTCTACAAATAACGACTGAATTGTTTTGCTGTACACCTGAAAATAACACAACATTGTGAATCAACTATACTCCAATATTAAGAAAAGTCTACAAGTAGCAAATGTTGGAGAGGATGTGGAGAAAAGGGAATCCTGATGCACTGTTCTTGGGAATGTAAATTGGTGTAGCCACTGTGGAAAATAGTATGGAGGTTCCGTAAAATACTAAAAATACAGCTACCATATAATTCAGCAATTCCCCTCTTGGGTATATATCCAGAAAAATCGAAAACACTCATTTGAAAAGGTACATGCACCCAATGTCCATAGCATTATTTCCAATAGCCAATACATGGAAGCAACCCAAGTGCCCATCAGCAGACAATTGTATTAAGAAGATGTGGTTCATATATATAATCGAATATAACTCAGCCATAAAAAAGAATGAAATCCTGCCATTTGCAGTAATGTGGTTGGACCTAGAGAATATTATGCTTACTGAAATAAGTCAAATAGAGGACAAATACTGTATATTATATGTAGAATCTAAAAAGTAATACAAATGAATGCATATACAAAACAGAAAGATTCACAGACATAGAAAACAAACTTGTGGTTACAAAAGGGTAGAAGGAAGGGGTGAGGGACAAATTAAGGGTATGGGATTAACAGATACTATTATATATAAAATAGGTAAAAAAAAAAAAAAGGATCTACTGTACAGCACCAGGAATTATACCCATTATCTTATAATAACCTGTAAAGGAATATAATGTGCAAAAAATACTAAATCACTATGCTGTATACCTGAAACTAACAGTAACAAAATATTGTAAATCAACTATACTTTAATAAACAAAAAGAAGAAGAAATCAGTTGTTTTCAATTAGATTGCATTCTATTTGAGTGGAATGAATTCCATAAAATTAGGTTGCTGAATTATGTTAATGATAATTTTTTTTTTAACATCCTTATTGGGGTATAATTGCTTTACAATGGTGTGTTACTTTCTGCTTTATAACAAAGTGAATCAGTTATACATATACATATGTTCCCATATCTCTTCCCTCTTGTGTCTCTCTCCCTCTCACCCTCCCTATCCCACCCCTCCAGGCGGTCACAAAGCACCGAGCCGATATCCCTGTGCCATGTGGCTGCTTCCCACTAGCTATCTACCTTACGTTTGTTAGTGTGTATGTGTCCATGACTCTCTCTCGCCCTGTCACAGCTCACCCTTCCCCCTCCCCATATCCTCAAAAATTTTTTTTTAAAAAAAGGATTTTTCTTTTTCATCTCAATAAGAAAAAAGAAATGCAATAATTAAAATCCATGGAAAGAAGCTCATCTAATCTTATTTTTATATGAAGCTCCTTAAATTATGGTTTAATTTTGAGAAATTTATGAAATATAAGAAACATCAATTGCATTTTATCTGTATATTAGGAATAATTTTATTTGAATAGAACAAGTGTTAGGATATTCAAGCCAGATAATTGCTAGGTTATTATCTGATTTTTTGTGTATGATATTTATATAATCCTAGTAATATAAGCACTGGATGTTTTCAATGTTCAGAATCAAACTTAACTTTTAATAATGGAATTACTATTTATGGTTATAAATATGATGTTTTTAATTTTTGCAACATACTAATAGAAGTAATAGCTGAAAGACGATGGAATGAGGAGAAAGGAGAGGTGGAAGGCAAGATAATATTTGTGGCTTCATATAATATCATGAGGATTAAGAGATAGAGAACTTTCAAAAGTTGATGTAATGTTAAACTGGGATTAATATATTTATATTCCCCAAATCACTAGAAGGACAAAGTAATAACTCATAAAAATTGGGAAGAAGAAACATGGAATTTGAGAATCTAATACTCATCTTTCAAAACAGAGATTTAGTATATAATTTCTCAAATATATATGTTAGATAATAATGTCATAACAATACTTTTTAGAGTCATAAATTTATCCAGTAGCACCTAAAAATCTGAAAATGGTAAAAGTAGTGATTTTCAGAAAGTAGAACTAGGGCAATGAAGGATAATGCTTGGTTTTGCTCCTCTACATTATGAGGACTTAAGTTTTATTTTTTAAAAATCTGTTAAGGAATCATGTGATTTAAAACTATGTAAGGAAATGGTAATGTAAACATGACTGCATATACCCCTCTTAGTTTGCAGTAGTTGACAAAGACCTGCCACAGAGTTCCCCATGTAGCTACCATGTCTTTTTTTTCCCCCAGAAAGTTTCTAGCACAAATCCTGTATAGATACTGCTTTGGGGATAATCATAACTCAGGAAGTGCCAAAAGGGGATTTAAATCACATAACCTAAAATTTTTTCTTTTCTCCTTGTGCTTAGTGTCTATTAATTATATTTCCATACCTAGTAAAAGTTAGTGGGGCTTTGGAATCCGGCAAACCTGTTTTGTATTCTTGGTTCAACCAATTACTAGTTGTGTTTTTTAGAAAAATTTTCTGATTCTCAATATTCCCATTTATCAGAAGGGACCTCTATTATGAACTTCATAGAAATTTTATCAGTATTAACTAAAATAACATATGCAAAGTGTTTGGCAGAGTGTAGATCCACATATAATTTTTCCCTTTATCCTATACCTCTCTAATTCTTTTCTTCTAAACATTTTTTCTAAGAAGCACAGATTAGTTTTATTTAACACAGTGTTCTCGTCATAGAAAATAGTTTAATATTGCTGAAATTTCTAGGCTTAGTTGAAGTCAATTCACATTTCTGACCTAAAAGTAGATGATTTAAAGAAATGAATTATCCAAAGCAAGGCAAATCATTATGTCAAGTTATACTTTACCTTCTTCCGGTGTCAATTACTAATTTGTGCTTTAATGAGATTACTTTGTCTTTATGCTTTAGTCATCCTCAGTAATTAAGTTTCAAGTTTTTAGTAAAAATAATTTTTTATTTGGCAGCAAGTGAAATAATAGAACAGTTTTATGCTTAAATATAAGCATAAAAATTATAAGAAAAATATGTTGGAATTTCTACCATGGTATTTTATTGTGTCTTTTCTGATCTAGTGAGTTTTGAAAGGGATTCTTCTAAATATTATTTCTAATTTCCTCAGTAATATTAGTAGTTGGGATAACACAGCTATTTTACTAACAGTAAGGCTTTTTTAAAGAACTTGGTTCACTTGATCCGGTTTCCTTTTTTCCAATTTTCATTTCTCTTGTAAATCACCTTAGAGTAAACGTGACAACCATGTCAAGTTCTTTGATCTCAGATTTGGTTTGGGCCAGCTGAAGAAAAATATTGTCTACTCAGCTCTCCCAAGAAGCTCTACACCTCTTGCCCAGTTAGGAGGCACACAAAGAATAGGGAACTGTTAGATCCAATGCAGAGATTTATCTTTTAGAGTTAACCATGTATTGGCTTATTATTTAAATATAATAAGACCATTGGTGGCAGTATATATTAATAATTGAAAACATTACCTAGTAGCATGAAACTCCATCTTGAATCATGTAGAAAGAAAAAGAAATATAAGTATCTCATTTATATTGGTAATAGGTAACTGTGCTTCATAAAATAATAAAAATGTAAACACACAATCCAAACTTTGTTTATAATTTCTTTCCTCTTTGGGAGCCTGACCACCTTTTGATTAAATGGATACTTGTCTAGTCAAGGTAGGATAAATCTTAGTAACTAAAATTGTGGTGAATCAGAGACAGCTAGCAAACCCAAGGCTTAAAGTGACATTGATCTCTGCTCACTCTTTTGTCTATTTGACCATGAAATTGGAAGTGGTCAACTCTTTTAGCTATGAGCCTTGGCATAGAAACACTTTTTTTTTTTTTTTAAGAACTAAGGAGCAATTTAAATCTTATATTTCCAGTTCAAGTCAAGGAACTATTTCCCTTGTGGGATCACTCATGACTGTAAAATAACACAAACAGAGTTGAAAGCAATCTGGGAAAACTCAGTTTTCACTAGATTAATCTGAATTTTCAGTTATGATGAAAATTATCTTTGGAAAGAAAATATACACATAATCAAATCTTGACTTTTTTTTGTGTTATATAACACACATTTTTAGCCTGATGAAACCATTTCCATAAAGCTAATGATAGTCCCCAAACATGCATACTTTGAATAAAATAATATTATGTGTTCTAAAGCGATAAAGGAGAGATTCTGTTGAACAACAGCAAAGTAATTGTAAACACTTTTTAATAATTTAACGTTGAGTTGAATTCACTAGCTCCCTATTCCTAGAGAAGTTCACTACTAGTTCCTTGTTGCATTAATTCACAGAAGGAAAATAAACATTGCTGGGAGATAAGGAATTCTCCTCTCTGGAGAATTTGAAAAGTAGAGGCTTGGGGCTTGGAGATGTTAGGAGTGGCAGGAAGTATGAGTCAGGTACAGGAATAAGGAGGACGATTAACTGCAAGTTCTATAGGTACAACCACCACACTCCAGCAACCCCATTTCTGCCTCACGCATGGACAGCACCAGCACCATTCTATCTATTGAGCAAGATATTGGAAATTTTTCCTCTTAAAAAAAACCCAAGACAAACAAATAAACAGAAAAACAGAAAACATCTCTTTGTATTGACATTTTGGGGTCTGAAAATAAAAATATGTAACTTCTACCTACTTATTTTAAAGGTTAAAAATATAAATTGGGTAAAAGGAAACCTGGAAAATACAAACACAAAAAACACAGAATGATGAATATTAATATCAGATAAAGTATACTTTGAAATTAAAAGCATTAAATAAGATAAATATAGTCTGTGGTATTCATAAATCTGTGTGTAACAACTAACAAAGCAATTAAACACGTAAAACTTCAGCCTCCCCCCCCACCCCCAAAGTATTGCCAGCAGCATTACATCTAGTGAGTAAACTGTATTTTCCACTTTCCCTTGAAGGCATTGGTAAGATGTAAGCAGAAATAGTCAGGTGGAGTTTCAGGGAAAATTCTTTGAAGGGGGCCTACTCAGTTTGTTTGTACCTTATAAATTCATCTTCTTAATCCTTCTTCTGACTAGAATGTGGGTGAGATGACTAGAAATCCAGCAGTTGTCTTGTGAAAATTGAGGTGACTCTGAGGTGACCCTGACATGACAAGATGACTGTGACTGTGTTCTGACTCAAGATGAAAGCCAATTCTTAAAGATCGCATACTAGAAAGATTGAAGGTACCATGTTTCCCACTGACACATGAAACTGCTGTGCTTGTCTTAGATTGCAGGGGTCTGAGAAAAAATAAATCACTGTCTTGTTCAAGACTGTTACTTTAGTTATTTGTTATTGGAAGCTTCATGTAATTTCAACTGATAAGGAAAACTTGTTAAAAATATAACTATAGTGGAAGATTTTAAAAGCTCTCCCAAATATGAACAGGTGGAGTTCAAACACAAAATTAAATAATTATATAGAGATTTTGAATAAAATTAATTTCATTTGGTATATATATATATATATATATATATATACACTTATGTTTCTGAATATATATACTGTACAGTAAATGTGTATTATTGTCAATGAATAGAGCTTCAGCAACAGGGTTTTTTTTTTTTTTTTTTTTTTTTTGCGGTACATGGGCCTCTCACCGCTGTGGCCTCTCCCGTTGCGGAGCACAGGCTCTGGATGCGCAGGCTCACTGGCCATGGCCCCCGGGCCCAGCCGCTCCGCGGCACGTGGGATCTTCCCAGACTGGGGCACAAACCCGTGTCCCCTGCATCGGCAGGTGGACTCTCAACCACTGCGCCACCAGGGAAGCCCAGGGTTTTATTTTTAATTACACTCTGAAATTATGAAATTTATTTGACGCTATGCCATTTTGAAATATTTGTGTATATAGGCCATATGACCTATATGTAAGACACAAACAAGATTTTTAATTTTAATTTAAATTTATAGGACACTGTGTGTTGTTTGCTTGCTAGTAAAAGTTTTACTAAGTCTAACTTATAACTGGTCCTGACTTTACAGCTGTAGGTCATGCTATCTTTCAAGTGGCATTATATCAACCATTTCCAATGAAACACAGTACCCCCCAAAATCACATCTCAAACTGTAATAGTTTATGTTTAAGCAACTTCTCTTGGGTTTCAGTAATGGTAATACTATTCAAGAGGCTTTTGTGTGATATATCTGAAGACTGTTATATTATGTGCTGTTAGGTAGAGGACATCTGCAAAAATGGTGGTACATGAGTTAATTTTAGCATTTATCTTAGGTGAACTACACAGAAGATGCATTTTTTCCTTGTCCTCTTGGTTTTTCTTTTTAATCTGATTTTCATATAGATTTGTGTCTCATTGTATTCTAAATATAATGTAATTCAAAAGATGTCTAGTGGTTCATACCCAGGCATACATTAAAAGATGGGAAGTATTAAGCAGTGTGAATGTACATATTCATAATAGCTGTCTAACTAATATTTTTTCCCTTCAGTAGACTGTCATACTGTATATTTTCCATCCAACTGAAATATTATAAATCACTTTTTAATATCATTTTATCTGAGCAAGAAAAAAATCATTTGTATTACTGACATGTAAATTTAACTTAAAACTACAAAACCTAGTTTGAGGCTTGATACTGTGGCCATAAATCATATACAATAACATTGTAAATGAGATAACTGTAACATTATATTCTCTGGACAAGGTTAATAGATTCAGTTCAAGTCTAGCAAGAAATTGTAGCTGACATTTTCCCATTTCTTTCAGAAAAGCCTTTATAAATCCTCAACTTCTAAATTAGACTGGATTAGGTCCCAGTGGAGAAAATCCTAGATTTAGTGTTTTTAATTTCCTAAGTTACTGAGTAGGAACCAACTTTATAACTGTAGTCAAATATGGCTTGGGGACTTTAACAGTCAGGTTATTTTTATTATTCCCATCTAATTCTAATAATAAAATTAATCACATTAATAATAACAAAGGAAAAATGGTGGTATAAAGTAATAGTAGTCTAAATTTTTAAAATGCCTGTCAATTTGGTTAACCCAGGTCAGCGGTGGAAAGAGATAGAAATAAGAGTTTTATTTAAGCCTTTCCTGGTTGACTAAACAAAACACAGCAGGTGTGCTGCTTTCGTTTTCAACTCACAACTCTTCGCCCTGGTAACAGAATATTTACATTCTACTATGCCCTGTTTCTTGCTGCTGTCAAACTCTCCTCTGGGAACTGGCACAATGGGTGATCTTAATCTCTTCCTACTGTGGGGAAGAAGAGTGTCTGCACCATGATACCCAGAGGCCCAGAAAACTCAGCTGCCTAGTCTAGCCTGTGCAGGGAGAATTTTCCCAAATGCTATGTTGACATTGGGCATCAGATGTAAGGTTTTCAAGACACTGCTTACTGATAGAGGTAGAAACTGAATGATCTGCAAGGTGGGGATATTGTTTTGTAGGGGAATTCCCCCAAATGTAGCATTTCCTCTCCTTTCCATTTGTCAGAACCCTGATTCTCATCCCCAAATATCAAGATTAATGAAATGGTCTCTTTCCTGCTAAAAGTTTCTGTGGATTACATTTTACCCTATATATCCTTGCTAGATTATTCTTCTGGGAATTCCATTTCATTGCTTCATTCTGATGCCCAAGTCCTTCTGGGATAGAAGCATGCTTTTCTCACTGTCCTTTTAGGTCTTCTCACATTGGGCCCAATATATCTATCTGAATTTTTGCTTTCTTTCTGGTTTGTATTTATACTTGACTCATGTCCTGTCTTTATGCCTGCTGTTCTCCTTAACTTGGATATCGACCAAATCCAAGTAAAACTACCTGCTATGCCATGGGGAGGACATATGATTAACACATGGCTCAAAATCCAGGTGAAAAGTCATCTGATTCCCTGAAACTTGCCGTGGCTAATTCCACTCTACATTGTCTTTTATTTAAATTTCCTATAGACTTACTACAATACTATATATCACATTTAATTTTCTTTAAGTAGCATTATGGATATTCCTTGAGGATTATTCATATTTCCTCAGCTAGACCCCAAGTTACTTCAGGTCAAGAATAATACCTTTTACCTCTTTTACATTTCTCGTACATTCAGTGAAGTTCTAGGTGTATAGTAAATGATAGTTTAATTTAAGTTAATTTTTTAGCAGGTTATAAGCCTTTTTCTTAAGGGCTTGGCTGTCCTGAACATATTTCAACTAGAATGTTTTCTCCTTGTCTGCTGTAACCAGGTTGCGTGTTAATATAATAAATCTTTCACTTGTTATTTCACTGATTGAATTACTGTTAAAACTGCTTAAAACACTATTATATTACTCTTTCAGGGTGATTTGGGAATCAGAGTTGTGCTATCTTTGAACATCTTGCCTCCTTAACAAGCAATAATCGTCTCTCTGAAATGTACCTCCAGTTCTGCTTAAGGAATATGCATCTCTAAGTCTTTTGTACTGTTTATAGTATTGTTTTTTGTTTGGCAGCTCAAATACTTCCCAGTTTAAATTCACAACTCCTAAAGGGTAGAGATTATTTAGTCATAACTTTTTCTATCTTAGCAATGCAAACAACACATATAATAAATGTGGATATTTAATGTTTAAATCTCTGATGCAGGGATTCCTATATTGTAATTAGGTGCAACATGAGGCTCTTGGCTCTTACTTTCATAAAAAGATTGGCTAAGAATGAAGGATGATATTAGCATCTGCCTTATGGAGTAAAATATTATTATCCATCTTTCAAATATCAGCCTCATAAAGTAAGGAGGATCATATCTCTGGTAACGCAAATTACACCTCACTCTTGAGAATTATAACTGTTTTGGGCTTATAATTTCTCAATTCTTATCATAGATACAATGACTTGTCAAATGATAAGCATATCCTACATGATTGGCAGAAACATCTCCTAGGTTCTGTTTTTCAATTTCATTGTTTGTTAAAATTAATTCCGTGAAAGGGTAGGCTTTCTATAAATCTTTTGTGATTGTGTCTATATGGCATCAAGTCACTGGTCAGTCATTTTGAAAGCTTCAATTAGTAACTTTCATTATGATTTCAAATGAGTAATTAAAAGATTATTTATTTGGTCATTTTCAATAATTTGTTGTCATTAACATGAATTTAATCCCTCTATTAATAGCTACTCATTTTTGATTCTGTGTAAAATGCTTTTCTGGATACTTTGTGGAGTACAAAGTATAACACACAATCCTATCAGCATATTGAAAATACAGAGTACGCACACATGCACACACACACACAAACACATACATACACACAAGTGAAAGGCTAAATAACGAAAGAAGAGATTAACATGTACTTCTATGAAACAATATTACTGAATGAGTAGTATGAGTAAATGAGCAATATGAGTACACATTATGCATTGAAAGATTACTATTGCGTACATGTTGTCAGGAGAAAAATTTTCAAATGAGAGCTCTACTATGTAGTATACCCTTGAAGTTCATTATTTTATCATTTTCAGTTTCTACCCTTTTCAGATAAGTCCCCAGAGGTCCACTTTATGTAGATTTGCACTTTTGCTGAGGGAAGATTCTGTATTATTTAGCTTATGATGTTGATGTAGGGAGTGAGAGTAGCTGAAATGCCCCTAGCATCCCTAGCCCCTAGCGTCTTCATTTAATTTTAGCTTTCTGATTCTGTATGGTGGTACATATTTGTCAATTTGGGATTCAAGAAGACCTTGGATAAGTTATTACAGTTAAATAGTAAATCTTCTCTATTGTATGCCTCATGATTGACTATGCTTTACATATTCTCATAACTTATCACCTGCAATGACTGGTGGTACTCAGTCAGGTACTCAGTATTACATTGAATGTATCTGTGGATGATGGATAGATGCATGTGGCTCAGTATGGCAGTGAGAAATGGCAGAGGAAAGTAAAGTTGAAAAATCAAGGAGGTCATAATGGAGAGGGCCTTGGGTTCTGAAAACAGCTTGTTCCCCCTCTATGCTATAGGTACTTATTTTATTTTACGTGTTTTTCCCCAGGTTTATTAAGACACAGTTGACATACAGCACTGTATAAGTTTATGGTGTACAGCATAATAATTTGACTTACAAACTTTGTGAAATGATTATCTCAAGTTTAGTGAGCATCCGTCATCTCATATAGATACAAAATTAGAGAAGTAGATAAAAATTTTTTCCTTGAGATGGGAACTCTTAGCATTTATTCTCAACAACTTTTATACGACAGTGTTAATGATCATACAGCAGTGTTAATTGTCATGTCCTACATTATATCTCGAGTACTTATTTATCTTATAACTGGAATTTTTTTTGTTGTTGTTGTTGCGGTACGCGGGCCTCTCACTGTTGTGGCCTCTCCCATTGCAGAGCACAGGCTCCAGATGCGCAGGCTCAGTGGCCGTGGCTCAAGGGCCCAGCCGCTCCACGGCATGTGGGATCTTCCCGGACTGGGGCACGAACCCGTGTCCCCTGCATCGGCAGGTGGACTCTCAACCACTGCGCCACCAGGGAAGCCCTATCAATCTTCTTTATCTCTTCAAAAAAAATTCAACTCTTAGGTTCATTGATTTTTTTTTTCTATTGGTTTTGTTAATCTATTTATTACTGCTCTGATCTTTATGATTTCTTTCCTTCTACTAACTTAAGGTTTTGTTTATTTTTCTTTTTCCTAGTTCTATTAGGTATACTGTTAGGTTGTAGGGTAGTATCACTATAAACATCCCTCTTAGAACTATTTTTGCTTTGTTTCACAGATTTTGGATCATTGTGTAGTTTTCCATTTCTTCTTTGATTTTTTTCAGTGATCCATTGGTTGTTTAGTAGTATATTTTTTAAAATAAATAAATAAATTTATTTATTTATGGCTGTGTTGGGTCTTCGTGCTGTGTGCATGCTTTCTCTAGCTGTGGCAAGTGGGGGCTACTCTTCGTTGTGGCGCGTGGCCTTCTCATTGCGGTGGCTCCTCTTGTTGTGGAGCACGGGCTCTAGGCATGCGGGCTTGCTTCAGTAGTTGTGGCTTGTGGGCCCTAGAGTGCAGGCTCAGTAGTTGTGGTGCACGGGCTTAGTTGCTCCGTGGCATGTGGGATCTTCCTAGACTAGGGCTCGAACCCGTGTCACCTGCATTGGCAGGCAGATTCTTAACCGCTGCATCACCAGGGAAGCCTGTAGCTTATTCTTTAGCCTCGATTTGTTTGTGTTTGCTGTTTTTTCTTGTAGTTGATTTCTAGTCTCATAGCATTGTGGTTAGAAAAGATGCTTGGTATTATTACTGAGACTTTTTTGAGGCCTAGCATGTTATCTATCCTGGAGGATATTTCATGTTCCCTTGAAAAGAATGTGTTGCTTTCGGATGGAATGTTCTATATAACTATATCTCTCTCTCTCTCTCTCTATCTCTATCCAAAGGCCACCTGGTCTGATGTGTCATTTAAGGGCAGTATTTCCTTATTGATTTCCTGTCTGAATGATGTATCTATTGATGTAAGTGGGGTGTTAAATTCCCCTATTATTGTTTTGTTATTCTCAGTCTCTCCCTTTATGTCTGTTAATATTTGCTTTATATATTTTGGTACTCCATATATATTTACAGTTGTTATATCTTTTTGTTGAATTGATTCCTAGATCACTGTCTTACTTATCCCTAGTTACAATCTTTGTTTTAAAGTCTATTTTGTCTGATATAAGTATTGCTACCCTAGCTTTCTTTTAATTTTCCGTTTGCATGGAATACTATTTCTATCCCCTCACCTTCAGTCTGTGTGTGTCTGTAGATATGAAGTGAGTTTCCTGTGGACATTATATACATGGGTCTGGTTTTTGTATCTATTCAGCCACCCTGTGTCTTTTGATTGGAGCATCATACCATTTATATATATATATATATATATATTTTTTAACACTTTTATTGGAGTATAATTGCTTTATATTATTGTGTTAGTTGCTGCTGTATAAGGAAGTGAATCAGCTATACGTATACATATATCCCCATATTCCCTCCCTCTTGCATCTCCCTCCTACTCTCCCTATCCCACCCCTCTATGTGGTCACAGCGCACCGAGCTGATCTCCCTGTGCTCTGCGGCTGCTTCCCACTAGCTATCTATTTTATGTTTGGTAGTGTATATATGTCCATGCCGCTCTCACTTTGTCACAGCTTACCCTTCCCCCTCCCCATATGCACAAGTCCATTCTCTAGTAGGTCTGTGTCTTTATTCCTGTTTTACCCCTATATTCTTCATAACATTTTTTTCCCTTAGATTCCATGTATATGTGTTAGCATATGGTATTTGTCTTTCTCTTTCTGACTTACTTCACTCTGTATGACAAACTCTAGGTCCATCCACCTCACTACAAATAACTCAATTTCGTTTCTTTTTATGGCTGAGTAATATTCCATTGTATATATGCCACATCTTCTTTATCCATTCATCCGATGGTGGACACTTAGGTTGCTTCCATGTCCTGGCTATTGTAAATAGAGCTGCAATGAACATTTTGGTACATGACTCTTTTTGAATTATGGTTTTCTCAGGGTATGTGCCCAGTAGTGGGATTGCTGGTTCATATGGTAGTTCTATTTTTAGTTTTTTAAGGAACTTCCATACTGTTCTCCATAGTTGCTGTACCAATTTAAATTCCCACCAGCAATACAAGAGTGTCCCCTTTTGTCCACACCCTCTCCAGCATTTATTGTTTCTAGATTTTTTGATGATGGCCATTCTGACCAGTGTGAGATGATATCTCATTGTAGTTTTGATTTGCATTTCTCTAATGATTAATGATGTTGAGTATTCTTTCATGTGTTTGTTGGCAGTCTGTATATCTAATTTGGAGAAATGTCTATTTAGGTCTTCTGCTCATTTTTGGATTGGGTTGTTTGTTTTTTTGTTATTGAGCTGCATGAGCTGCTTGTAAATTTTTGAGATTAACCCTGTGTCAGTTGCTTCATTTGCAAATATTTCCTCCCACTCTGAGGGTTGTCTTTTGGTCTTCTTTATGGTTTCCTTTGCTGTGCAAACACTTTTAAGTTTCATTAGGTCCCATCTGTTTATTTTTGTTTTTATTTCCATTTCTCCAGGAGGTGGGTCAAAAAGGATCTTACTGTGATTTATGTCATAGAGTGTTCTGCCTATGTTTTCCTCTAAGAGTTTGATAGTTTCTGGCCTACATTTAGGTCTTTAATCCATTTTGAGTTTATTTTTTTATTTTTTTTGCGGTACATGGGCCTCTCACTGTTGTGGCCTCTCCCGTTGCGGAGCACAGGCTCCGGACATGCAGGCTCCGAGGCCATGGCTCACGGGCCCAGCTGCTCCGCGGCATGTGGGATCTTCCCAGACCAGGGCATGAACCCGTGTCCCCTGCACTGGCAGGCAGACTCTCAACCACTGCGCCACCAGGGAAGCCCCATTTTGAGTTTATTTTTGTGTATGGTGTTACGGAGTGTTCTAATCTCATACTTTTACATGTACCTGTCCAGTTTTCCCAGCACTACTTATTGAAGAGGCTGTCCTTTCTCCACTGTGTATTCCTGCCTCCTTTATCAAAGATAAGGTGACCATATGTGCATGGGTTTATCTCTGAGCTTTCTATCCTGTTCCATTGATTTATATTTCTGTTTTTGTGCCAGTACCATACTGTCTTGATTACTGTAGCTTTGTAGTGTAGTCTGAAGTCAGGGAGCCTGATTCCTCCATCTCTGTTTTTCGTTCTCGAGGTTGCTTTGGCTATTTGGGGTCTTTTGTGTTTCCATACAAATTGTGAAATTTTTGTTCTAGTTCTGTGAAAAATGCCAGTGATAGTTTGATAGGGATTGCATTGAATCTGTAGATTGCTTTGGGTAGTAGAGTCATTTTCACAATGTTGATTCTTCCAATCCAAGAACATGGTATATCTCTCCATCTATTTGTATCATCTTTAATTTCTTTCATCAGTGCCTTAAAATTTTCTGCGTACAGGTCTTTTGTCTCCTTGGGTAGGTTTATTCCTAGATATTTTACTCTTTTAGTTGCAGTGTTAAATGGAAGTGTTTTCTTAATTTCACTTTCAGATTTTTCATCATTAGTGTATAGGAATGCCAGAGATTTCTGTGCATTAATTTTGTATCCTACTACTACTTTACTACTACTTTGCTACTTTACCAAATTCATTGATTAGCTCTAGTAGTTTTCTGGTAGCATCTTTAGGATTCTCTATGTATAGTATCATGTCATCTGCAAACAGTGACAGCTTTACTTCTGCTTTTCCGATTTGAATTCCTTTTATTTCCTTTTCTTCTCTGATTGCTGTGTTTAAACCTTCCAAAACTATGTTGAATAAGAGTGGTGATAGTGGGCAACCTTGTCTTGTTCCTGATGTTAGTGGAAATGCTTTCAGTTTTTCACCATTGAGGACGATGTTGGCTGTGGGTTTGTCATAGATGGCCTTTATTATGTTGAGGAAAGTTCCCTCTCTGCCTACTTTCTGCAGGGTTTTTATCCTAAATGGGTGTTGAATTTTGTCGAAAGTTTTCTCTGCATCTATTGAGATGATCATATGGTTTTTCTCCTCAATTTGTTAATATGGTGTATCACATTGATTGATTTGCATATATTGAAGAACCCTTGCATTCCTGGAATAAACCCTGGAATAAACCCCACTTGATCATGGTGTATTTAATGTGCTGTTGGATTCTGTTTGCTAGTATTTTGTTGAGGATTTTTGCATCTATGTTCATCAGTGATATTGGCCTGTAGTTTTCTTTCTTTGTGACATCTTTGTCTGGTTTTGGTATCAGGGTGATGGTGGCCTCGTAGAGTGAGTTTGGGAGTGTTCCTCCCTGTGCTGTAGTTTCGAAGAGTTTGAGAAGGATAGGTGTTAGCTCTTCTCTAAATGTTTGATAGAATTCACCTGTGAAGCCATCTGGTCCTGGGCTTTTGTTTGTTTGAAGATTTTTAATCACAGTTTCAATTTCAGTGCTTGTGATTGGTGTGTTCATATTATCTATTTCTTCCTGATTCAGTCTTGGCAGGTTGTGCCTTTCTAAGAATTTATCCATTTCTTCCAGGTTGTCCATTTTATTGGCATAGAGTTGCTTGTAGTAATCTCTCATGGTCTTTTGTATTTCTGCAGTGTCAGTTGTTACTTCCCCTTTTTCATTTCTAATTTTATTGATTTGAGTGTTTCTCCCTCTTTTTCTTGATGAGTCTGGCTAATGGTTTATCAATTTTGTTTATCTTCTCAAAGAACCAGCTTTTAGTTTTATTAATCTTTGCTGTCGTTTCCTTCATTTCTTTTTCATTTATTTCTGATCTGATCTTTATGATTTCTTTCCTTCTGCTAACTTTGGGGTTTTTTTGTTCTTCTTTCTCTAATTAGGTGCAAGGTTAGGTTGTTTATTCAAGATGTTTCCTGTTTCTTAAGGTAGGATTGTATTGCTTTAAACTTCCCTCTTAGAACTGCTTTTGCTGCATCCCATAGGTTTTGGATCATCGTGTCTCCATTGTCATTTGTTTCTAGGTATTTTTTAATTCCCTCTTTGATTTCTTCAGTGATCACTTCTTTATTAAGTAGTGTATTGTTTAGCCTCCATGTGTTTGTATTTTTTACAGATCTTTTCCTGTAATTGATATCTAGTCTCATAGCGTTGTGGTCGGAAAAGATACTTGAATTTCAATTTTCTTAAATTTACCAAGGCTTGATTTGTGACCCAAGATATGATCTGTCCTGGAGAATGTTCCATGAGCACTTGAGAAAAATGTGTATTCTGTTGTTTTTGGATGGAATGTCCTATAAATATCAATTAAGTCCATCTTGTTTAATGTATCTTTTAAAGCTTGTTTCTCCTTATTTTCATTTTGGATGATCTGTCCATTGGTGAAAGTGGGGTGTTAAAGTCCCCTAGTATGAATGTGTTACTGTCTATATCCCCTTTTATGCCTGTTAGTATTTGCCTTATGTATTGCGGTGCTCCTATGTTGGGTGCATAAATAATTACAATTGTTATATCTTCTTGGATCGATTCCTTGATCATTATGTAGTGTCCTTCTTTGTCTCTTGTAATAGTCTTTATTTTAAAGTCTATTTTGTCTGATGTGGGAATTGCTACTCCAGCTTTCTTTTGATTTCCATTTGCATGGAATATCTTTTTCCATCCCCTGACTTTCAGTCTGTATGTGTCTCTAGGTCTGAAGTGGGTCTCTTGTAGACAGCTTATATATGGGTCTTGTTTTTGTATCCATTCAGCCAGTCTGTGTCTTTTGGTGGGAGCATTTAGTCCATTTACATTTAAGGTAATTATCGATATGTATGTACCTATTCCCATTTTCTTAATTGTTTTGGGTTTGTTATTGTAGGTCTTTTCCTTCTCTTGTGTTTCTTGCCTAGAGAAGTTCCTTTAGCATTTGTTGTAAAGCTGGTTTGGTGGTGCTGAACTCTCTCAGCTTTTGCATGTCTGTAAAGGTTTTAATTTCTCCATCAAATCTGAATGAGATCCTTGCTGGGTAGAGTAATCTTGGTTGCAGGTTTTTCTCCTTCAACACTTTAAATATGTCCTGCCAGTCCCTTCTGGCTTGCAGAGTTTCTGCTGAAAGATCAGCTGTTAACCTTATGGGGATTCCCTTGTGTGTTATTTGTTGTTTTTCCCTTGCTGCTTTTAATATGTTTTCTTTGTATTCAATTTTTGATAGTTTGATAATATGTGTCTTGGCGTATTTCTCCTTGGATTTATACTGTATGGGACTCTCTGTGCTTCCTGGACTTGATTAACTATTTCCTTTCTCGTATTAGCGAAGTTTTCAAATATAATCTCTTCAAATATCTTCTCAGTCCCTTTCTTTTTCTCTTCTTCTTCTGGGACCCCTATAATTCAAATGTTGATGTGTTTAGTGTTGTCCCAGAGGTCTCTGAGACTGTCCTCAGTTCTTTTCATTCTTTATTTTGCTCTGCAGTAGTTATTTCCACTATTTTATCTTCCAGGTCACTTATCTGGTCTTCTGCGTCAGTTTTTCTGCTATTGATCCCTTCTAGAGTATTTTTAATTTCATTTATCGTGTTTTTCATCATTGTTTGTTTCCTCTTTAGATCTTCTAGGTCCTTGTTAAATGTTTCTTGCATTTTCTCTATTCTGTTTCCAAGATTTTGGATCATCTTTACTATCATTATTCTGAATTCTTTTTCAGGTAGACTGCCTAGTTCCTCTTCATTTGTTAGTCTGGTGGGTTTTTATCTTGCTCCTATATCTGCTGTGTGTTTTTCTGTCTTCTTATTTTGCTTTTCTTGCTGTGTTTGGGGTCCCCTTTTTGCAGGTTCGTAGTTCCTGTTGTTTTTGGTGTCTGTCTCCAGTGGATAAGGTTGGTTCAGTGGGTTGTGTAGGCTTCCTGGTGGAGGGGACTAGTGCCTGTGTTCTGGTGGATGAGGCTGGATCTTGTCTTTCTGGTGGGCAGGTCCACGTCTGGTGGTGTGTTTTGGGGTGTCTGTGGACTTATTATGATTTGAGGCAGCCTCTGTGCTAATGGGTGGGGTTGTGTTCCTGTCTTGTTAGTTGTTTGGCATAGGGTGTCCACCACTGTAGCTTGCTGGTTGTTGAGTGAAGCTGGGTGTTGGTGTTGAGATGGAGATCTCTGGGAGATTTTCGCTGTTTGATATTACGTGGAGGTGGTAGGTCTCTCGTGGACCAGTGTCCTGAAGTTGGCTCTCCCATGTCAGAGGCACAGCACTGACTCCTGGCTGCTGCACCAAGAGCCTTTCATCCACACGGCTCAGAATAAAAGGGAGAAAAAGTAGAAAGAAAGAAAGAGGATAAAATAATATAAAGTAAGATAAAATAAAAGTTATTAAAATAAAAAATTATTAAGAAAAAAAATTTTTAAGTAAAAACAAACAAAAAAACAGACAGAATCCTAGGACAAATGATGAAAGCAAAGCTATATAGACAAAATTTCACACAGAAGCATACACATACACACTCATAAAAAGAAGAGGGGAAAAAATAATACATCTTGCTCTCAAAGTCCACCTCAATTTGGGATGATTTGTTGTGTATTCAGGTATTCCACCGATGCAGGGTACATCAAGTTGATTGTGGAGATTTAATCCACTGCTCCTGAGGCTGCTGGGAGAAATTTCCCTTTCTGTTCTTTGTTCTCACAGCTCTCGGAGTTCAGCTTTGGATTTGGCCCTGCCTCTGCATGTAGGTCGCTAGAGGGCATCTGTTTTTCGCTCAGACAGGACGGGGTTAAAGGAGCAGCTGATTCGGGGGCTCTGGCTCACTCAGGGCCGGAGGAGGGAGGGGTGAGGATGTGGGGCGAGCTTGAGGTGGAAGAGGCCAGCATGACGTTGCACCAGCCTCAGGCGCGCCGTGCATTCTCACGGGGATGTTGTCCTTGGATCCCGGGACCCTGGCAGTGGTGGGCTGCACAGGCTCCCCGGAAGATGGGTGTGGATAGTGACCTGTGCTTGTACAGGCTTCTTGGTGGCGGCAGCAGCGGCCTTAGCATCTCATGCCAGTCTCTTGGGTCCGCGCTGATAGCCACGGCTTGCGCCAGTCTCTGGAGCTCCTTTACGCAGCGCTTGCACCCGTCTCTGAAGTTCCTTTAAGCGGTGCTCTTAATCCCCTCTCCTCGCGCACCAGGAAACAAAGAGGCAAGAAAAAGTCTCTTGCTTCTTCGGCAGGTCCAGACTTTTTCCCGGACTCCCTCCTGGCTAGCCGTGGTGCACTAACCCCTTCAGGCTGTGTTCATGCCACCAACCCCTGTTCTCTCCTTGCAATCCGACCGAAGCCGAGCTTCAGCTCCCAGCCCCCGCCCGCCCCGGCAGGTGAGCAGACAAGCCTCTTGGACTGGTGAGTGCCGGTCGGCACCTATCCTCTGTGCGGGAATCTCTCCGCTTTGCCCTCCGCACTCCTGTTGCTGTGGTCTTCTCCACAGCTCCGAAGCTTCCCGCCTCCACAGGGGGATGTCTCCACCCGCGAAGTGGCTTCATAGTGTGTGGAAACCTTTCCTCCTTCATAGCTCCCTCCCACTCATGCCGGTCCCGTCCCTATTCTTTTGTCTCTGTTTATTCTTTTTTCTTTTGACCTACCCAGGTTCGCGGTGAGTTTCTTGGCTTTTGGGAGGTTTGAGGTCTTCTGCCAGCGTTCTGTGCGTGTTCTATAGGAGCAGTTCCACGTGTAGATGTATTTCTGATATATCTGTGGGGAGGAAGGTGATCTCTGTGTCTTACTCTTCCACCATCTTCCCCCTCTCTCTCCATTTATGTTTAAAGTAATTATTGGTAGGTTTGTACTTAGTGCCATTTTGTCAGTTGTTTCTGGGTTGTTTTTGTAGTTCTTTTTTGTTCCTTTCTTCTTCTTTTGATCACTTCCCTTGTGATTTTATAACTATATTTAGTGTTAGGTTTAGATTCTCTTCTCTTTTTTGTGTTTGTATGTATTGTAGATTTTTGGTTTATAACTATAGTGAGATACATATATATACCATCTAAATATATATACATGATTATTTTAACTTGTTGATCTCTTAAGGTCAAATGCATTTTAACAATTCTGCATTTTACCCCTCTTCCCCACTTACTGTTTTTGAATCATGTTTTATATCTTTTTGTTTTGTGTATCCCTTAACTACTTTTGTGGATATAGATAATTTTAAAACTTTTGTCTTTTAAACTTTCTACTAGCTTTATACATGGTTTATTTACTACCGCTACTGTATATTTGACTTTGCCAGTGGGATTTTTCCTTTTATACTTTTCATATTTCCTGTTGTGGTTTTTTCTTTTCTGTTTAGAGAGGTCCCTTTAACATTTCTTGTAAAGCTGGTTTGGTGGTGCTTAACTCTTTTAGCTTTTACTTGTCTATAAAACTTTTGATCTCTTTATTTCCCACAATCCTCTGGTTCCCCTGAAAGTAAGCCAGGCTGGCCTTCAAAGCAAACATTCTGGGGGTTCATCTTCCTGGTACAGGACCCCTGGGCTGGGGGGCCCAATGTGGTGCTTGGAGCCCTCACTCCTTGGGGAGAACTTCTGTGATTATAATTATTCTCTTGTTTGTGAGTCACCCACCTAGGGGTATGGGTCTTGACTATACTGCATCTCTGCCCCTCTTACTCATCTCATTGTGGTTCCTTCTTTATATCTCCGTTTTAGAAGGTCTTTTCTGCTAGTCTTCCATTCTTTCTCCTCAATAGATGCTCTGTAACTAGCTGTAATTTTGGGGTGGCCTTGGGAGGAGGTAAACTCAGGGCCTTAAGCTGCACTATCTTGGCCACTCCCATAGGCAATTATTTTAAATGAAGCATTCATAATAAAAAATCATCATAAGGGAATAATCTACATTATTTTATAACCAGTTATATGAGGGAGTTTTCAAAACAGGAAATTAATATTACATTTGATTGTCTTAAAAGGTATAGACGGTTTACATGAAAATACAGAAACCAGGAAACACATTGTAGCAAGGATATGGGATGGTCATAATGGGAGATATCTTGCTAACTTTGTTTATTAGGCGAAGTAAATAAAAGTAGTATTGAGACATTTTTGAAAAATAATACTGAAGAGCTTATGTTGATAAAATACCAGTGCCCATCGCTTCCACCCTCTACCTGTATTCTCACTCCTCAGAAAAAGTTTCTGTTTACTGTTTGTTTTTAGTTCTTTTTATGCTACCTTCATAATTTTATATATGTTTATAGATTTATTGATTATTTTATCAATAATAGATAATGTCTTTTGACTGCATGCTGTTACAAAGAGTATATTTTACTTACATGATGACTCTCCCAATTTTATATATGTATTTTGTTAATTAATTTTTCTGTTGTTTACTTCTATTGTTATAAATGTCTAAAATTTTAATTCTTGACTTCCTCCTATTAACACCCCTATTTTTCTCTCAACTTCTCTCTGTCTACTCTATTCCATCCCACATTATCAAAGCTGAAAACATTGAATTTTGCTCTTTAATCAAATTTAGGTCTCTCTCATTGAATATTACAAGCAGTCTAAAGCTTAAAACAAACATGTAAAATTTAAATTATTACTATGAAAATATCACCACTGATGAAGTTGTTATGTTTGGTTTGTTCTGTTTCTTGGATCTGTGGGTTTATTATTTACCAAATTTGGAAAAATTTTAATCATTATTTTTCTAGTTGCACATATACTAGAACCCCTGATGTTATCTCAAAGCTAATTATACTCTGTTCATTTTTTTCATTCTTTTTTCTCTGTGTTTTATTTTGGATGCTTCCTGTTATTCTATCTTTGAGATTACTAATCTTTTCTTTTGCAATGATTAATCTGCCATTAATACCATTCAGTGACATCTCAGGTATTTTTAAAGATATCATGCATGTCTCTTCTTAACATGCTAATGCTTTTCTCTATTTTCTTTATCATAGGAAATATATTTGTAATAGTTGTTTATAATCCTAACTCTATTATATCTGTCATTTCTGAGTCTCTATTGAATGATTTTCTCCTAGTTACGAGTGGCATTTTCATGCTTCTTTGCATGCCTGGTATTTTTTATTTGATAAAATCATTGTTTTATGAAGTTGGTGCTGGCTGTTTTTGTATTTCTTGATATATATGTTTGTGCTTTGTTCAGAGATGCAGTGTAATTACTTGGAAACATTTTGATCTTTTAAAATATTACCTTTAAGCTTTGTTAGGTAGAACTAGAGCAACATTTTTGTAGGGGTAATTTGACTCCACTACTGAGGAATACCTTCTGAGTACTCAGTCCTATGTGTTACAAAGTTTCTCCACTCTGGCTGCTGGGAATATTAACTCTTTTCAGTCCCACATAATTTCCAGAAATTGTACTGCTTCTTCGTTGCTGGTGGTTCTTTTTTTGGTTACAACATACTACAGTCTGTGTATAGATTAATACGTATTATGTTACATTATATTAATGTTATATGCTAGTATTATATATTTTTGTATTATACTATACTAATTTATATTGTGTTATGCTAATTTTATTTATATAATAGTATTATACTCATTCATTACTTTATTTATTCTCCTCTAAAATGAGCTGTATGTATACAGGGACTTTGTGTCTTTATTCATTGCTGTATCCTCATGCCTATAGCAGTACCTAGTCAGTAGTAGGCACTCAAATATGTACTTTCTGAGTCATTTAATGAGTGTCCTAAACTAATTTTCGATACATTGAATTTGTGCTTCTCAAATAAAAGTGTGTTAGAGTTGTTCTAGAAGATAAAAGGGTTTCAACTGGAAGATATTATGGAAAGAGATACAGTGATAGAATTTAAGGGGATGAGCACATTTTCAATTTGGTGGATAAAGTAGATTTCTCTAAGAAGACAGAATTTAAACTTAAAGCTAAAGGAAGAAATAGGAACCCATGCAATTGTTGAAAACTAGACTTATGTGTGTGTGCATGTAGGATTGTGTGTCTGCAGACAATGCAATATAACTAGTCAGTTCAGAGACAAATTATTTATGCTGCTCTTATGCAACACTAATGAATAAATTAGTGATTTTACTTTATCTAGTTGTAGTGTCATGTAATTACAATCTATGTGTTCATTTTTAGTGTATTCATATAGCTTATGTGGCATACTGGCTTACTGTGAGAAAATGTCATGATAATATTCTCATCTTAGAAAGTTGGATTAAAAAATAGCTGATCCCTTTCTTACCAGGATGTTGTAATGATTGATGTATTCATCTCTATAGTATTTGAGCTTCACTAAAAATTTTATTGTATGAGGTTTGTATAGGATTATGAAGAGAAAGTACCTGGATTTGAATCCCAGCTTTCCCCTTAAATAGGAGACAAATTGGGCATATCACATAATGTATTTTCTCTAAGATTAGTAACAATATCAAATCTTACCATTGTTTCAAGAATTAAGTGAGATAATGTTATCAGATTGAAAACTTTTCTACTTTTTATTCCTCTTTCCTACAATTTTATTCACCTACATTTTATTTCCTTTCTTTTCAAAATAATTGTTCTTCTACTGTCTGAGGCTAGTTTCTCCACTTACACTTTAAATATTTCTTCAGAATCACTCAGCATTGACTGTTCCTCAATTTTCAAATGATTTTAATTTCACCTCTCTAATAAGTGAATTTCTTCTTATCAGCACATAAACGTTATCAAATCTTTCTCATTCTAACATCTGTATTGCCCTACAGTTTATTCTCTCCCCCTTTTTTTCATCTCTTTGCATCCCAGCTTCTTGAAACAGATGAAGAATTTACTTCATACTCTCTCTTTGAAATAATGTTATTATTTATTATCTCCTGACTCTACACTACAGTGGTTCAGATACTCATGTGGTTTATAATTTTTAGAGGATACTCTTCTTCAGTGAAGGATGTTTTCACTATAAGTGCACTGAGTTATAGAGGCATCTTTAGAGGATAGATTCACCTTTGCCTCTCTTGGGAACCTATGAGCTGAGAAACATGACCTGCTTTCACACTGATTCCTCACTTTGGGTTTCAGGAATTATCTGATAGTTTATATGTGGAGTTCTCACTTGCATACACTGCAGGTTTGGGATTATAATTATTTATGAGTCAGTTTTAAGAAATTCACTGACTAGTAAAGTTTTACTGCTCCTGGCTTTTGCGATGGGTGGTAATGGATTTATGCAGAAAGTTCTGTACATAATAAATAACTTCATTTTGCCTGGGCCTAAAGCCTTCTCTCATATTCTCCAGCAGGCATTAAAGTGCCAGGCTGTAGTTTGCATCTTGGTCTCTAATAATCTCTTGGACCACTTGCATTTAGTTCCCACTCTTCTCTCTGGCTTTGAGTTTCCTCTTCAATCTCGGCATATAAATTTTTTTTTCATGAAAATTTGGCTATACATTTAAATTTCTTATTGTAGAGGAGGAAAAATAATTACTCCTTTTACCTTTCTGAGTTTTTAGGTGAGAACTCCTGTGATAAAAGACATGTTAACAAGAGAGAAACAGATAGAGAAGTTTAACATGTGTGCCTCATGAATACATGGAAGATACCCATGGAAAAATGAGTAACTCTCCAGGTAGCTTAAAATTCAGGCTTAAATACTACCTTAATAGGGAAAGGGAAAGAGGGATATAGGCTTCTTAGGGGAAAGTAAGTGTTCTTAGGAAAGATGAATGAGCCCTTAGAAGAACAGATGGGAAGTATGATGGTTTGTGGGAAAGTTTGGGAGTGATGTCAACTTCTCCCCTCCCCTCCTGTGATAAGAATCAATCTTCCCTGTTTGATGAAACTTCCATGGAGGGGATTTATGACAATTGAGTTCCTTTTGGAGGATCTGTCTTTAGGTAGATAAGGGGAGTTCAGAGAAAGCCTCTCCCTGCATTTGCTGCTTTCCAAGTACCTACATCTCAAAATAATCAATATGCCAAAGTGGTATATTTTGGGGTGGCATGTTCTGAACTCCTATAGTTATATTTTGGAATGGCATATTTTGCTGCTCTTCAGTATTCAATTATTTTATTCTGTATTGTTATTTATTTCAAACAGGAAGAAAAGAAGAAATTTCTGTATTAGCTCTATATGACATACTGAATTTTCAAGTCCCTGCAGTATTGTGGTAATCAGAACCCCTCCATGAATTCTGTTTTTATTAAAGTCATGGAATATAACTAAAGACCAAGAGCAGATGCCTTATTTTCCCAGAGTTGGTAGCTAACTACTTTTTGGCTTCTCGGATATTAGTTCTTACTGACTTTCTACAATTAGATGCATTTTCTTGTTCAATCTCATCAGTGGCCCCTCCTTCCTAAGACTACCAATTAATTTTCCAAGGTCTATCCTTTACTATCATTTCTGCTGTCTATACATAATTCCATAGCTCAGGCTGTAATTTGATGATTTAAAAATCTATGTTACCAGAGATTTCTCTCCGAAGTTTCAGAATGAGTTTATCTAACATCTGGATGTCTACTAGGTATCTCCACTTAAACTCACATGTTAAAAATCAAATTTATCACCTTGTCTACATGGACGCTCCCTGAAAACCCCTGCTGCCCACTCCTTCCCCAATAACTACACAAAATTCTCCTTGACTTTTTAATTCCAGTGAATGGCAAGCCACTCATCTACTTACTCAAGCCACTTCTTTGGGAATAATCCTCCTCATTTCTCTCCCTCTCTGCCAGCACATTCAAGAAATAAATGCATCATGTCAATTTTCCCCCCTTGAAGTTCTGTAATTCATTCATTTCTCCTCTTGTCCATTTCACACTACTTAAGAACAGGCCATCTTCCTTCTCACCTTGGTTTATGGTAAGATATTTATTACCTCTCTCCAGACCTCCAATTTTGCTACTTCACAATAAAATAAACTGCTTTTTTTTAAAAAAAATAAAGGGAATATCTTCTCCTTAAGGGTTTTTATGCATCCTACTGCCTCAGCCTGGGATGTCTTTTCTGTCCCTGCCTCTTTAGCTGAAGAACTCCCATTTTTACCATTCATTACTTGTATTACTAGTCATCCAGGAGGCCTTCTCAGACTCCCAATGCTGATTGTTCTTCCTTGTGCATGTTCTTGTCACAGCACTTATCATATCATGTTTTACCTGCAGATAGCCTAACTAGGTAGAAAGCTCTTTGAAAGCATGCCTATATGTCCAGTGCTCTGTACAGGGTCTTGCACATAGTAGCCACTTAGTAAATATTTGTTATATTTTTAAAGAAGAGTAATATTCTCAGTGTCTATGTCATTGTATCCAAAGCCAATGAAATGTTGTTTTGGCAAATAATATCCCCCATCCCAAATATTGTTAAAAACAGAATAGATTCTCTTTTAATATTGATTGTAGTTTATCACAGCTGTATCTTGAAAGTAGTAATGAAAGCTACATTAAATATTTTATTTGATATTTGCTGTGGAGTTTATTATAGTTTCTATTCAAGGACTTGACCAGTTGGTTGATTATCTGGAAACAAAATCTGCTAAATGGTCTTTATGTATTTAAAATTTTTACCAAAATAGTCATTGTGCTGAGTTTATTATTAAATACTAATATTTAAAGTTATATGCTTTATCATGTAATGCTCCTACATAATTGAAGGAATTATTATGAATTTGAATGTAAAAATGCCATTAACTTTTATTTCTGACCATTTTAGGAGTGTATATTAGATTTTATTTTCATGAATACTGTAACTGATTTCAGAGAGTAATGCTTCAACAGAGGGAAATATTTAAAATGATCTTCAGAAAGAGTAGCATTGACATATATATACTACCAAATGTAAAATAGATAGCTAATGGGAAGCAGCCACACAGCACAGGGAGATCAGCTCGGTGCTTTGTGATCACATAGAGGGGTGGGATAGGGAGGGTGGGAGGGAGGTGCAGGAGGGAGGGGATATGGGGATGTATGTATGCATATAGCTGATTCACTTTGTTATATGGCAGAGGCTAACACAACATTGTAAGGCGATTATACTCCAATAAAGATGTTTAAAAAAATAAAAAGTAATAAAAAATAAAAGCACCATTATCAACCTCCCTCCCCCCACAAAAAATGATCTTCAGAGATATTTCACATGGAAAGGATAATTATTTACATATATCACTATGGCAACCATGTATCAATGTTTGATAAGTATGGACTGCACAATTCTTTCCTTTAGATTCCGAAATCAATGTACTGATCAGGTGTTTGAAGGCAGCTTCATATCAAGAACACCAGAACAAAAGTGAGCAAAATATTTTGCTTAAGCTCTGTTAAAATATTTTCCTTAAAAATTTATTTTGTAAGGCATTGTAGTAGCTATACTGGATATATTAATACTAGGAAAAATAGATTTTGAGACAAGAAACATGTGAAACAAAGAAAGTCATTTCATAGTGATAAGAGGGTCAACATATTAGGAAGATATAACAATTGTAAATGTGTACTGTATAAACCTAGAACCAGAACCCCACAATACATGAAGCAAAAAGTGAAAGAATTGAAAAGAGAAATAGACTGTTCAGCAGCATTAGAGATTTCAATACCTATTCTCAGTCATGGAAAGAACAGCTAGACAGAAAATCAGGAGGGATGTAGAAGTCCTGAATAACACTGTCAACCAACTTGACCTATTTGACATCTACAGACTGGTTCACTCCAACAACAGCAGAATACATATCTGCTGTTGTGCACACAAAACATTCTCTTGACTATACACTATGCCAGAATATAAGCCTCAGCAACTTTAAAAAGATTGAAACAAATAAAACATCATCCAAGACACAACAATAAAAACCAAAAGAAGAACAACAAAACAAAAATTCCCTCTCAAAATGAATCTGTAAGTCAAAATTCCAAAATCCATCAAATCATGTAATGCTAAGAAAGAAAGAAAAAAATATCAATTAGGGCATAAGTTCACTCCAGGTGAAGTTATTGATAAGAGTCAGACCAAGATCTAAAATATTTTTATTTAGAATATTCAAAGGTTAAATGAAGTAATAACAGGATTCAAAAATAAAAACATAGAGCAGAAATTCTAGAACAGGTGGAAATAAAAAATAAATGGTGTAAATTATTGAAGAAAAATTATAACCGTTGAAATATAAAATAAGATATTGTTAAAGGGAATTGATAAGTAGTAATGAGTAATTCACATAAAACAGTTATGTTTTCCTTTGCCCTTCATTCTTCTGTGTTGATTGAGAGTGTCCAGAAATATTGCCAGGTTTGTTTTGCTTCTTGCTCATTCATTCATCCTCTCACTCAAAATATATTGATAAGCATCTCCTGTGGCAGTGTTTTAGATGCTCTCATGGAACTTACATTCTAGTAGGAAGAGACACACGTTAGTTAAAAATAAAGATAATTTCATTGTGTAATAGATGATGTTAAAGAAATAGCATTTCCCTCTCTGAATTTAGTATGGCTTATGACTACAGAGAAAGCATTCTTAGAAGCTTATCTAGGTCAGCAAGTCAGGATTTGTCTAAAGTTATTCAGCAGGTTAAACAGCCCTTGATAGTGAGTGTAGTCCAAGGTGCTGGCTAAGGGGTGAATCATCATGATAGTTAAAATGTCATTGCACCAATAAGTTTTTCTATTTTAGAAGTAATTAACTAGACTTACAGACATCAAAACCAGTAAAAGAAATATAAAAAAATAGGACCTAACAGCTGTTTAACACTGTATCAATAAAATATTTCCTTAATACCAAGGGCAGATGGAGAATTAATTGAGGAGGCAAGAAAACCCAAAGAGGAGGCATGGAAGCAGAACAGAGAGAATATTTGATTAGGTTGCTTTCCTTTTCTCTTTATTTTCCTCATCTTATTTAAACTGGTAATCTAAGGTCATAGATTTCAAGATTGACTGTTCTATATTCAAGTTTATTGTAATGTATTTTATATATGAATACCTATGTTCTTATTTTGTACTATGTCTAATTCATAAGCCACACATTCCATCAAGGCTATTATTGCCCTTGTAAGCCATAAAGTTTACTCACCTTTTATTTCTTAAAATTCATTAGCTGTATTTCCAACCAAGCTGCACAAAATGATGATTTTAAAATGTTATTTAAAATGGCTTGTATCCCAATTTTCTAGCCCAAATTTATTTGTCTCGGGCTTCCCTGGTGGCGCAGTGGTTGAGAGTCGGCCTGCCGATGCAGGGGACACGGGTTCGTGCCTCGGTCTGGGAAGATCCCACATGCCGCGGAGCGGCTGGGCCCGTGAGCCATGGCCGCTAAGCCTGCGCGTCCGGAGCCTGTGCTCTGCAACGGGAGAGGCCACAGCAGTGAGAGGCCTGCGTACCGCAAAAAAAAATTTATTTGTCTGAATTAAATTTAAAACTTCCCAAGATTCAGGTCTAAGTCCAACCCGAAGTAAATATTTTTGTCTAACTTAATTTTGGAAGCAGTGAATTATCCACATTTGCTGTAGAACATGTTAATTATCTCAATAAATACAGTAATAGTAGACAGTTATAGACATTTTGGAAGAATAGAATCATTGAGGAAAAATCACCCCATCTGCTGAATGGGTGAGCCTTTCATACCACCCCCAAGAGACAAATCAGGAGAATATTTTTTCCTTTGACAGAAGTTTGATTGGCCTTGGGAGGAGCCAGGGAAAACATCTAAACACAATAACTAATGCTTAATGCAGAGCCCAGTCAGGTTTATTCAATGATCTTTATTGGTCCCTTAGGGAAGCTGATTTTGTTGAAAATCATTGCAAAGAAATAATTCCCCAGAAAGGACATCATTCAAATGGCTTCCATCTTACAAATCTTATAAATACGGGAGTAGGAGAGTATAGCTTAATGGTCAAAGTCAGAAACTTAAAGGAATGACACTAATTTTAGTCCTATATGGAAAGGCTGCATTTCAAGCTCAGAGCAACACACTGGGAAAGAGAAGAGGGAGCAGAGAGAAAGTGTAGGTCTATACATTTTGTCGATTGTTCATATGATATTATTGGAAGGAATCTAATTCAGCTACTTACATATCATCCAATGAGAAAACACGAAATTAGAGTTAAAAGACTTAAGTTCTTTGTATGATTCTATTATCGTGTGACTTCAGAGATGTACTTAACATCTCGTCTCCAGTGTACCAAGCAGAGTAAATTGGAGGCTATAGCACCTTCCCTTCTGAAATTACATTGCTAGAAGATAAAGCAATGGGATAAAAGCCATGATAAAATTAAAACTTCTACATAAATGTAATCAACTACCCAAACAGGTGAGCTCAGTAAGGTTTTACAGAAATCAGTAAAGAATCTTTCCGAAGATTCTTTATTGATTTACCATCTGTAAATGCATAATGTTTGCAAGTCTCTTTCCTGTTACATCATTAGCAATCAGTGTAGCTCTAAGAAAGAATTGTCTCAAATAAGTAAATTAGCCCATCTCAGGGAAGAGAACAGCTATTAGTACATACAAACTTTGAGTGCTATGTACTCTAGCATAAGAAATTCAGCACGTAGAGACGTGGGTGAGTTCCTGCCATGAATTCATCCTATTCTCAAGATCTTTCAAATGGGGACTGCATACCTGAAAGTCCTTAGTGGTGCCATCTCCAGATCCCATCCCGAGCTGCTCCCACCCCTGCTAACCTGTGTGCCCCAGGTGTGCCTGCTCTCTTCTTTAATAGGAAAGAATCACGAATAAGTTCTTGCCAGTTTGTCAGGTAGAAGAGGTGACAATGGAATCATTTTAAGGAAACAGTCGGGGTCTGCAGGACCTAGCACTTGGCCAAACGTCTTAATTTTCAAGTCTGTCATTTCCCCCTCATCTTCCAATCTTAACTTTCAACTTCCAGTAGTGAATTCCTACAAGAATGATAAGTTCATGGAAGGTGCACTTGATGAGTTAGATCCCTGAGTCTTCTTCCAAAATTACAAACAAGTTATTAGCACAGGAAAATATTTTGCCAGGAAACTCTTTTGTGTGTAGTTTTTTTTGGCTAGGTAATATTTCAATAATAGATTAGAAATTAAGGTTACTCATTTTAAAGACTACTCTGTAAAAAGCATCAATGGTACCCCCTGAGAATGGTTTACTTATTCTTCAGAGAAACTGCTTCCAAGTCAGGAGAAAGAATACAAACTTTAATTTTAATCCACACGCAAGCAGAAGGAGAACATACTTTCTTAAGTCTTAGCCATGCTATTTTTATTTTCCTCAGTTAAAAAAAGTTGCATTGACCTCTATTCATATCCTTGCTTGGAGATCAAGCAATTCTCCTGCCCAGTAACCTGCTACCCTACCAGTGCCTTGTGCAATAAGATTCAAACTGTTAGAGTAAATAAGTAAGTACCTCTTGATTTAGCCCAAGCTATTTTCCTGGCCTTAGACTTCCTGTTCTCCATCCCTCCTCTGCCTTCCACAGCACACCGCACTGAGTTACTCCTAATTTCATGAAAATACTCCTACTTCAACATATCCAACTATAGATTTGCTCACATATTTTTATCTGATGTATTCTCCATTCTTACCACTTATTAAAATCCTCCACCTGCTCAAAGCTCAGCTGGAGGTGATCTTATCTCTGAAACCTATTCCAGCTTCCATAGTTAAAATTTAATCTCACCTTCCTCTCTGCTCTCATGTTTTTGTGTACTTCTTCCATGTCCCTGCTTTGTTTTTGGATATTTACGTACCTGATGGTCCAGCCCAGTAGGTTGCATGATCCTTAAAGCAAGACAGCCTGATTTGTTCATCTCTGTTCTGCTGATAACACCTAACAGAGCCTTGAATATTTATACACAGAAATTGACAAGAGGAGACCTTTTCATAGGTAAAGAATGAGTTCAAGAGAGAGGTTCGCAAAAGAGAGAATACCAAGAATTATCTTTCTGGGATTATCTGATGACCAACAGAACATTTTGCTCTGTCTCATCCATTCACATTCCCACTTTCTGGTTAACTAATAGTAGTAAAGTAAGAAAACCTGTGAAGCACAGGCAGCCAGAGAAGTATATGTGGTCAAAGATGACTCTAAGTAACTTTTTGGCCAGAGTTATTGGAGGTTATTTGTTCACGAATGTATCCTCAAGGTCATTGTCTCCTACTAGATGGCATTTTTTGTGCATCTCTGCAATCGGTTGCCTTTGGTGGTTTCAGCCTACAGTTCTCTTGCCTTTATTCTTCTGTTTGTAAACTGTTTGTACTTGAAGTTCAGCTCAGAACAAAAATCTGAGAGCACACAAAGTGAACTATGGTCAGAACGGCTGAGCAAGGATATTTCTACCAAGATCACCTCTGTCACCATTGCTTTAAGGTTAATATTGAGTGATTACCTCTCAGCAGTAGAGCTGCTTTCACTTCTAAGATGCTTTAAGGAGATGCTTGGGGAAAACAATGAGAAGCCATCAGAAAAAGAACAGATGGGGAGGGCTCCACAGGAATTCTTTCCACTATTTCTTTCTCTTTGCTCCATCCGAGGAATGCAAGCCTAAACAGGGAGAATAGTTTGAGATTATTAATACAGTTTGTTTGCAACTTGTTTTTGTGCACATGACATTCTCCCTGTCAGCCAGAGTTATTGATTAATCTTGATCGATAACTTGAAGGTAGGGTGGAAGTGGTAGATTAGGTTTGTTACAGGTGAAACGCAGAGAGAAAGAAAGATAATATTTTGCTTCAGACATTCAGAATAAGATTTACAGGACAGTAATAGTCTGGTAAGCCAGGCTTTTCAGAAAGTTTTTTCCCCTTAAATCCCTGTATCTCCTCCATTAGCATGTCAGTTACCATGCCAGGCAAACAGTAAGTTGTATGTAAGGTAGGTCCTGATCAGGCTGGAAAAAAAAGAGTGGAAATCTCATGCTTTGGTCCTGAGATACTTGGGTAATATTGGGAGATGGAAGCAGAAGATGAAGAGTACGTGTTACATGTGTACCATCTGCCCAATCGGAGATGGGAATATTGGAGGGAATGCCTAGAGAAAGAGGGTTTGTTTCATGGTTAGGAATATGGAAGGAACACTCTCTCAGGCTGACTCTCACCTTTGCCTATCTGGGAAGTGACACTGTCAAGTGTAGTCAGTGGCATAGAATGGTAGCATGGCAGAAGGATGGCCAGAGTTTAGTGTTCTGTGTAGCCCTTAGATCCTGTGCATCATGGCAAGGACTCAGGGACTTCCTGTTAAATCTTCTAGTGCAGCTGGAAGTAAGCCACGTTGTAGACTACTTGGTGAGAGGAGAGCTGATCTGACAACAGAGCTAGGAGTGGATCCCCATGCCTTGAGCTCCATGGAAGACATGTTACCTGTAAGAGCCAGGATGATGCCAAGTTAACCAGAGAGTACTCCCTGGCCAAAGAGAGAAAGAGAGAGAGAAGGAGAAGATGAAGATGAAGATGAGGAGGAGGGCGAGAAGGGAGGAGGGAAGGGGGAAGGGAAGTTACATCATGTTTAAATGCCAGCAGGTCAAGCAGCAACTAGATGGACAAGGGTCATTGTCACAGAGTATAGGAACCCATGGCAGTACAGGGATGCCATTTGTATAAGGATCTCCTCCTGACACTGCCATAAAGTCACACTAGACCTCACCCAATCCTGACAGCCACATAACATCCAGAAAGAAAACATGCGAGTGATGTAAATCTTAAATATTGACTTTTTAAAAACCTAAACTAACTGAATATTATTTGTAATGACTAAATTATTGTATTGGATAAGGGTTATTTTAGCATTATAATATTTAAATTACAGATTTCGACTAAAAGCTTTTCTTCTATCTAGAGGATGGGGTTTCATTGCGATAATCGTTATTGAAGAGATTATAAAGAGTTTGCATTTTCTGGACTCATCTGAAAGTAGTCTGGGTAAATCTGATATCCCTGCACGTGGAGAAGTACCCCAGCTTTGGCACGTATTGTTCTACTGCTTATTAGGATTGACTGGTCTGAATGGCTAGATGGGTGCCCCAATTTTCTGATATCTCCAATACCCTGAAGCTGGGCAATGGGTCAAAGAAGACAGAATTCTCAGACCACATGAAGCTGTTCATCTATGCACAGGATGCTTTTCTTCTGGAACTCTGAGTGAATTTCTAAGAATTATTAGTAGGAGAGTATTGGGTAATTTCTCTGAACGGAAAGAAATCTCTACCCTGTTTAAAGTTTACACGCCTTTTAAAAAATTTCTCTCTTTTATCATTTATTTTCTCCTTTTACTATATCTGTCATGGTTCTTTCCTCTTTTCTTGGAGAAATTTTATGCTATTACAGCTTTCATTTCAAAAGTCTGCTATTCAGTAATAAACTTTCAAAAAGCAATACTTTTTAAAAAACTCACCAATGCTGTACTTCCTGCCATCTTTTCACACGTGAAAACAAAGGCACATACAAAATCAGAATCTGTATGATGCAAATAGAATTTAAATATGTAATTTACTTGCACCTGAGAAGAGTCATTTCACTGAGATATTAACTCATGCAATAACAGCATTTCTAGTAAAGCTTCATAAATGCATTTGTCCCATGTAGTTACTGGCTAAAGTTCTTTTAAATCTAAGCTACCTTAAGAAGGATTCATTTTTTAAAGTTTAAATATTGGGGGAAAAAACCCTGTAATTTATGGGAAAATGTTAACAGATGACTGAAATAAAACAATGTTCATTTTGTCATGTATGATTTATCATGTGCAACTATGACTTTGCCTTACAGACCTTTAAGACAGGCCCTCCAGAAGCACATTTGATCTGTAGCACGTTCTATGTGTATGAAAAGTATCTGGGCTGTCAACAAAGGAGCTGTAGCTGTCATCTGAGCTTGATTGAACATTATAGAAGTAAAAGTCCCAACAGGCCAAATGTTTTCTCTCTTTTCTTCTGGAATCTTTTCAAATGACGTTTTGTCTGGAAGTGGTCCCAATACTTTTCTCTTCCTTTCTCCCTTCCCTTCCCTTCCCTTCCTTTCTTCCTTCCCTTCCTTTCTCCCTTCCCTTCCCCTTTTTCTTCCCCTTCCCCTCTCCTCCCCTCCCTTCCCCTCCCTTTCCTTCCCTTCCCTTCCCTTCTTTTGAAAGTACACTAAAAATCACAGTGGTTGTCATTGGGTGGTAGGAGAGCAGTGTATTTTTTTTTTAATTGGAAGCTTATTATGAAGTTTTATTAATTATTTACATCTCTTTATTGAAGTATAGTTGATTTACAATATTATTTTTCACACATACAGCATAGTGATTCAATACATTTTATAGGTTATATTCCATTTAAAGTTATTGCAAATTAATGGCTATATTTCCCTGTGCTGTACAAGATATTATTGTTGTTTATTTATTTTATACATAGTAGTTTGTGTCTCTCAATCCCTTACCCCTACCTCACCCCTCCCCTCTTCCCTCTCCCTACTGGTCACGACTAGTTTGTTCTCTATATCTGTGAGTCTGTTTCTGTTTTGTTATACATTCGTTTTATTTTTTTAGATTCCACATATAAGTGATAAAGTATTTGTCTTTCTCTGTTTGACTTATTCCACTAAGTGTAATACTCTCTAGGTCCATCCACATTGTTGCAATGGCAGAATTTCATTCTTTATATGGCTGAGTAATATTCCATATATATACCATCTCTTCTTTATCCATTCATTTGTTGATGGGCACTTAGGTTGCTGCTTAAGTATCTCGGTTTATTGTAAATAATGCTACTCTGAACATTGGGGTTCATGTGTCTCTTCAAATTAGTGTTTTCATTTTCAGATATATACCTGGGAGTGGAATTATTGGATCATATGGTAGTTCTATTTGAGTTTTTTAAGGCACCTCCATACCGTTTTCCAAAGTGGCTGCACGAATTTACAATCCCGCCAACAGTGTACTAGGGTTCCCTTTTCTGCACATCTGCGCTAACATTTGTTATTTTTAATTTTTTTGATGATAGCCATTTGACAGGTGTGAGGTAATATCTCATTGTGGTTTTGATCTGCATTTCTCTGATTAGTGATGTTGAGCATCTTTTCATGCAGTTGGCCATCTGTGTATCTTCTTTGGAGAAATGTCTGTCCAGGTCTTCTGCCCGTTTTTTAATTGGGTTGGCTTGTTGGCCATCTGTGTATCTTCTTTGGAGAAATGTCTCTCCAGGTCTTATGCCCATTTTTTAATTGTATTTTTTGCTTTTTCTGATATTGAGTTGTATGAGCTGTTTATATATTTTGGATGTTAACCCCTTATATGTCGTATCTTTTGCAAATATTTTCTCCCATTCAGCAGGTTGTCTTTTGGTTTTGTCCATAATTTCTTTCACTGTGCAAACCCTTTTATGTTTAATTAAATCCTGTTTGTTTATTTTTGCTTTCATTTCCTTTGCCTTAGGAGACTGATCCAAAAAAAAAAATTGCTATGATTTATATCAAAGAGTATTCTGCCTATGTTCTCTTCTAGGAGTTTTATGGTTTCAGATCTTACATTTAGGTCTTTAATCCATTTTGAATTTATTTTTATATATGGTGTAAGGATCTAGAGGGTGAGGTGCCTGATATGGAACTCAAATGCCTTGTGCTTCAGGAAAAATAACTACCTTTGTGATCCTTCCTGATTTTGGATTCCTGCGGTTAGTGTGTGTTTTTTGCTTAGAGGGATCATCTCTATTTTCCCTACCTATCTTGATGTTGTCCTTTTCCCCTTTGTTGTGGAGATTTTGATCATCCAGTTTTCATGTTCCTTTCAGAAGGAATTATTCCACATGTAGTTGTTGATTTGTTGTGTCTGTAGGTGGAGGTGAGTTTGGGATCTTCCTACACCACCATCTTGAACCTTCCCTATCATACTTTTATTTTTGTTCATTTTTATCAATATTTAAATTTTTTGCTCTCTGTACATTTCATTTTTAATATTTTTGGCTCTGACTCACGGGTTTAAGTTATGTACACCCTATCCATTGTGTATATATACACATTCTTGAAAGATAGAATAAAATTAATATAAAACAAAAATTTTATGCCCGTAATATCATTCAATATAACCAGAAAGGAAAAAGAAAAAGTAAGTATGTAATAGACATTATAGAAATTCCAATAATACACTATTTTACCAGTATAAAATAAAGTTATCAAAAGCAATGACCAACATAATCCAAAAATTGTTAAGAAAACACACATGTACCACAGTGTTCACTGTAGCTGTATTTACAATAGCCAGGACATGGAAGCAACCTAAGTGTCCAATGACAGATGAATGGATAAAGAAGATGTGGCACATATATACAATGGAATATTACTCAGTCATAAAAAGGAACAAAACTGAGTTATTTGTAGTGAGGTGGATGGACCTAGAGTCTGTCATACAGAGTGAAGTAAGTCAGAAAGAGAAAAACAAATATCATATGCTAACACATATATATGGAATCTAAAAAAAAAAAAAAGGTTATGAAGAACCTTGGGGCAGGACAGGAATAAAGAAACAGGCATAGAGAATGGACTTGAGGATACGGGGAGCGGGAAGGATAAGCTGGGACGAAGTGAGAGAGGGGCATGGACTTATATATACTACCAAATGTAAAATAGCTAGCTAGTGGGAAGCAGCCACATAGCACAGGGAGATCAGCTCAGTGCTTTGTGACCACCTAGAGGGGTGGGATAGGGAGGGTGGGAGGGAGACGCAAGAGGGAGGAGATATGGGGATATAGGTATATGTATAGCTGATTCACTTTGTTGTAAAGCTGAAACACACCATTGTAAAGCAATTATACTCCAATAAAGATGTTAAAAAAAAAGAAAACACACAGGATCTGAATTAATCCCTTTACTTAGGATACAACGTGTGATGAATGTTGGCCTGCAGGTCCCTAATTATAAATTCTGAACTTCTGTACTGACCAAGTTTCTATAAATTCATGAATCCTTCACAATAATTTCTAAATCTCTTGGACAAAGATTATTAAAGTCAGTTCCAATGCAACTCTGTTGACTATGTACCCTCGCATACCAGTCAGGATGATTCCATAGTTATAATCTTTGACTAGGGAAGTGTCTGATATAATCAAACAAAAAGAAAAAGGTAAGGTGCCTAACCTAAAGAAATTGGTATTTTTTCATACAAACTTCTCGTTTGAATTCAGCTTTGAAAAAATGACGAAGTTCCCTGTAATTACCAAATTGTTCTTCTGAAAATATTCTGGAATTTGTACCATTTTTTCCCCCATCTCTCTAGATAACCTGTAGTCACTGTTTATATTCTAAAGTCCAGGTACATGTTTGACTAGTCCCATAAGAATGTTGCTGAAGTTTGCCGCTTATTTTATCTTCATCCAAATGCCCTATCCTACTCTTCCACCTTCAAGTTTACTAACTTTCACACAGATGTGTATCTACTTGATATATAACCAACCTTGCTTATCTCACCTACAGGTTTGATCTTTTGATAAGTATGCCCAAATCAAACAGTTGTTTACAGGCAGCATCCTAGCCAGCTAGGAGAAAAACACAGCAATCAACTGAGACACTAATGCTCAGAGAATCCACTCACAGGGGGAAAGAAATTAAATTAATTGGTAAATACTTTCAACTTAAAAAATACCATATAATTTGAGCTGGCATAATGCTTATAAAAACTGAATCTTGTAGTCCATTTAGGATTGCCCATCTATGTTCATTAGCATAAAAAAGCAATTCCATTAGGAGAAAAAGTTCCACTTCCAAATTATCCCCAAAATTGTTTACAACATTTCTTTACATAAGGATACCTAATATTTATAAAACTATCTATTCGTTTTCAGATCACTTTAATGTAGATGATTTGCCAAACATCCCCTGAGTAGAATAAGAACAAGTTCTTTTTACATGCATGACAAGAAGCACAATGGAGAGAATGTCACATTTCTGTGAGTGGTAGAGTTATGATTTACTCAAAAGATTTTTGACCCTGTCAAAAATGCATGAGATTAATGGATTAATGGATTAATTCCATGGGATTAATCTTTTTATGTCATGATATGTAAATTTGTTTACCAAGGTCTGTCTCTGTAATTCAAATGTCTTTTTTCTTCCCGATTTTCTCTGTAGGACCACTTGTTAAGTGAACATTAGATGCACAGCCACTATGTGTAAGCACAGATTCTCCCTAAATTATGGACATGTCAGTATGCATACAGTAGGGTTGTCCACCGGTTTTCAGTGTCTTTCCCTCTGTTCAGTGTCCACATTAGAATTGAAAATGATTATCGCTGAATCCTTTTGCTCTTCCAGCTAACACTTCCAGACACTAGTCTCCTTATACATTTTACTATAATTTCCTCTTTGCAATTCTCTTAGAGCCATTCACATGTAGTATACCAGTGTTCCCTAAAAAGCGGTTTAGGAAATACTAGTATCCTGTAAAATGTTAGTGAATATTTCAAAAATTTTCAAAACAGAATTTTGTGGGTAAGTCAATTTGGAAAGTTTGCGTTAACAAAGCTAAATGGAATTCTTGGTTCAGTACTACTTGAAACGTTTAATAGGTTAATGTGCTATGTGATTCTTCAAAGAGGTAGCTAGCTCACTTATACGGTTTTCCCAAAATTATTTGATTTAATGATTTGTTTTTCAAGGAACATTTAATGACCCTAGAATTCTTCAGTGCATATTTTGATGAAAGCACTGTTCCACTTATTAGTTTGACAGTTCTCCTCTTCAGGGAACAACTGTTGTCTTAACAGTGTTACATCCTGCAAACACTTTATGATTTCCGTGGACATAATATTAATTTAAACTCAATCTTGGAGCTCTTAGTAGGTTCCTTCTCTATGTCCTTTAAACATAAAAATATATTTATATTTAGTAGGAAAATATTTTATATCAATTCAGGGAACATACCAGAATTTTATTGATATACTAATATTAAAAGCTTATGGAACAATCTGTTAGAATGGCTTAATGTTTCAGGGGATGGGTTTTGGAGTCAGACAAGGCTTGAATTTGACTCTCACAGATAAGTGATTTTTATAAGTCTCCATTTCTTCATCTGTAAAATGGGCATGATATCTCTTTCATTAAATTTTTGTGAGAGTTAAGGGAAACAATCTATATAAATTGTGTAGCCTGGTACGTGCCTCTGAGCTAGCAAATGTGATTGAAAACAGTCTATTTTTTATAACTTTCTTATTATACAAATGCAGTAAATTTTTTCTGTCTCCCTTTGTCCACCAATTTTATTTCTTTTTCTAAGATGCCATCCAAGATAGGATCCAGGCCTAGAGTATCTTATGCACTTTTGTAGTAGTTGTTCCTGGGGCCACTTATACATCCACACCCTCCTCCACAATTGCCCTTGGTTGACAGGGCTACTTTGAGATGGCTGAGAGGTTATTCAGGCCTTCTTCCCCAAGAACAGACCATGGAAAACCCTTGAATTATGTGAGACATGAGTACCACTCACCTTGACCCTGGTGAGACAACTTCAGTGCTAAAATTTACACTCCAAAGCTCCCCATGGAAATAAGCTAAGGATAGAGTTCTCTTGAAACCACAGCTTTGCCTACCTTTTTCCTTGCCCTGTTCTGCTTCTCTCATCCCCCTATAAAATTCTCCTGAGAGTACATCTCTCGTCTCAGGCTCTTCCTTCACTCAAACAGATCCTGAAATTGCATCTTCTCTTCTCCAACTGATTGTCATCATTAGTTTTATTCAAAACAAGTAATTATTTAGTAGCTCACTGTGCCCTAGACTTCATTTCAAATTTTAGAATTCCTAAAAATCAGGAAACTCCATTCCTGCTCTGAGAATCATGTGGTTTACAATCATGACAACTGCCTGCCTTATTTATTTATTTATTTATTTATTTATTGATTGATTGATTTGCGATACGCGGGCCTCTCACTGCTGTGGCCTCTCCCGTTGCGGAGCACAGGCTCCGGACGCGCAGGCTCAGCGGCCATGGCTCATGGGCCCAGCCGCTCCGCGGCACGTGGGATCCTCCTGGACCGGGGCACGAACCCGTGTCCCCTGCATCGGCAGGCGGACTCTCAACCACTGCACCACCAGGGAAGCCTGCCTTCCTTATTTTTAATGTCAGAACAAATCCATGCTTTTCTCGTGCTCATTAAAAACTCTTGGTTTATAAAAAAATGCAAATTCTTGTTTTCTTATTATTCTAAAATTAGGTAACATATATAGGGCCAGGTTAACCAACAGACAGCTCAATTCCGGAGTGACTGGCTTGGGATACTTGTTGTAGGGTTTGCTCAGACAAGTTTTATTCACTAGAATAGATGCCAAATTATTCTTAGTTTTAGTGGCCTCTGAAAAGTTAAAATAAAAAGCCGTTTATTTGCTACCAACAAATGCAAATCTTCCTTATCATGGAATATATGATTTATTAACATCTTCTGAAATAATTCTCAAGGTAGGATATTCAAACATTAAATGTAGTGTATTCAAACATTAAATGAATCCCTTCTTTTCTAAATGTGCTTTGCGTCTACTCTGTTGAGTATTGCCAGGCAAAGTTATAGGATGTGGTGAAAATGACATACTACAAATACACTTAATTCATTCAGCAATATGTTTGTTGAGTATATATTATGTATTAAGTATGATTATAGGTGTTTATAAGAGGAATCTTAACTTTATTTGGGGATAAATTAGATGTATCCCTATTCAAACTTCCCCTTAGCCAGATTCCAATACTGTCAGAGCCACTGCAAAGGCATCCAACATAAGGGAAAGTGTGGGGGAGAGGAGAGTGGAAAAAGCCAGGTGTCTTACCCTTGGAGAGGCCTGGGCAGGTAAGAGGTCTTGAAGCTTAAGCCCATTTGTGTTGTGGTCAATGCACCACTGGTCTCACTCCTGTGAGAGGAGTTGTCTCTCAGCAAGTTGAAGTTGGGTTTTAGGTCCTGCAGTGCTCCTGGGTTTTACTAGGGGCCTCAGCATTTCAGCTACCACAAACGGGCCAAAGGACAACTTTCAGGGCCAGGCATTTGAACCCTGGATTGAGAATCCTTTGTTTCCGTTGCTTCCCCTCAATATATTTCCAGATATACTCCAACTCTCCCTTGAGGAACACATCCTCAAAATCCTCATTTTGCTACTTCCATATGACCTATTACACAGAACTTTTATGACTCATCAGAAACAGCCTCTGAGTTTTTGCAACACTTTTTTACCCTTCCTTGAGAAGAACGAAGGTCTAGTGATTAAAAACTCTCCATTGGGAAAAGACAAATATTTCACTCTTGTTTGCTGCATTACCTTCTCTCAGAATAGCGGAGTTTCTGGCCAAAGGAGCCATAAATGAATAAACGAATGAGTAGATAAATAAATAAATAGATAAATACATAAGAAAGAAACGTTAGGAAATGAGACAAGTAGTCTGCCTTGGCTGATCACTTCACCAGCCCTGTCTTTAGTGGGATACCCAATGAGAGCAAGAATGATTCTTTTTGTTTTACATCTTTATTGGAGTATAATTGCTTTACAATGGTGTGTTAGTTTCTGCTTTATAACAAAGTGAATCAGTTATACATACACATATATTCCCATATCTCTTCCCTCTTGCATCTCCCTACCTCCCACCCTCCCTATCCCACCCCTCCAGGCGGTCACAAAGCACCTAGCTGATCTCCCTGTGCTATGCGGCTGCTTCCCACTAGCTATCTATTTTACGTTTGGTAGTGTATATATGTCCATGCCACTCTCTCACTTTGTCACAGCTTACCCATCCCCCTCCCATATCCTCAAGTCCATTCTCTAGTAGGTCTGTGTCTTTATTCCTGTCTTACCCCTAGGTTCTTCATGACATTTTTTCCCTTAAATTCCATATATATGTGTTAGCATACGGTGTTTGTCTTTCTCTTTCTGACTTCACTCTGTATGACACACTCTAGGTCTATCCACCTCATTACAAATAGCTCAATTTCGTTTCTTTTTATGGCTGAGTAATATTCCATTGTATATATGTGTCACATCTTCTTTACCCATTCATCTGATGATGGATACTTAGGTTGTTTCCATCTCTGGCTATTGTAAATAGAGCTGCAATGAACACTTTGGTACATGACTCTTTTTGAATTATGGTTTTCTCAGGGTATATGCCCAGTAGTGGGATTGCTGGGTCATATGGTAGTTCTATTTGTAGTTTTTTAAGGAACATCCATACTGTTCTCCATAGTGGCTGTACCAATTCACATTCCCACCAGCAGTGCAAGAGTGTTCCTTTTCTCCACACCCTCTCCAGGATTTATTGTTTCTAGATCTTTTGATGATGGCCATTCTGACCGGTGTGAGATGCTATCTCATTGTAGTTTTGATTTGCATTTCTCTAATGATTAATGATGTTGAGCATTCTTTCATGTGTTTGTTGGCAGTCTGTGTATCTTCTTTGGGGAAATGTCTATTTAGATCTTCTGTCCATTTTTGGATTGGGTTGTTTGGTTTTTTCTTATTGAGCTGCTTATATATTTTGGAGATTAATCCTTTGTCAGTTGCTTCATTTGCAAATCTTTTCTCCCATTCTGAGGGTTGTCTTTTAGTGTTGTTTATGGTTTCCTTTGCTGTGCAAAAGCTTTTAAGTTTCATTAGGTCCCATTTGTTTATTTTTGTTTTTATTTCCATTTCTCTAGGAGGTGGGTCAAAAAGGACCTTGCTGTGATTTATGTCATAGAGTGTTCTGCCTATGTTTTCCTCTAAGAGTTTGATAGTTTCTGGCCTTACATTTAGGTGTTTAATCCATTTTGAGCTTATTTTTGTGTATGGTGTTAGGGAGTGATCTAATTTCATACTTTTACATGTACCTGTCCAGTTTTCATAGCACCACTTATTGAAGAGGCTGTCCTTTCTCCACTGTATATTCCTGCCTCCTTTATCAAAGATAAGGTGACCATATGTGCGTGGGTTTATCTCTGGGCTTCCTATCCTAGTCCATTGATCTTTCTGTTTTTGTGCCAGTACCATACTGCCTTGATTACTGTAGCTTTGTAGTATAGTCTGAAGTCAGGGAGCCTGATTCCTCCAGCTCCGTTTTTCGTTCTCAAGATTGCTTTGGCTATTCGGGGTCTTTTGTGTTTCCATACAAATTGTGGAAGTTTTTGTTCTAGTTCTGTGAAATATGCCAGTGGTAGTTTGATAGGGATTGCATTGAATCTGTAGATTGCTTTGGGTAGTAGAGTCATTTTCACAGTGTTGAGTTTTCCAATCCAGGAACATGGTATATCTCTTCATCTATTTGTATCGTCTTTAATTTCTTTCATCAGTGTCTTATAATTTTCTGCATACAGATCTTTTGTCTCCTTTGGTAGGTTTATTCCTAGATATTTTATTATTTTTGTTGCAGTGTTAAATGGGAGTGTTTTCTTGATTTCAATTTCAGATTTTTCGTCATTAGTGTATAGGAATGCCAGAGATTTCTGTGCATTAACTTTGTATCCTGCTACTTTACCAAATTCATTGATTAGCTCTAGGAGTTTTCTGGTAGCATCTTTAGGATTCTCTATGTATAGTATCATGTCATCTGCAAACAGTGACAGCTTTACTTCTTTTCCGATTTGGATTCCTTTTATTTCCTTTTCTTCTCTGATTGCTGTGGCTAAAACTTCCAAAACTATGTTGAATAAGAGTGGTGAGAGTGGGCAACCTTGTCTTGTTCCTGATCTTAATGAAAATGCTTTCAGTTTTTCACCATTGAGGATGATGTTGGCTGTGGGTTTGTCATATATGGTCTTTATTATGTTGAGGAAAGTTCCCTCTATGCCTACTTTCTGCAGGGTTTTTATCATAAATGGGTGTTGAATTTTGTTGAACTTTCTCCGCATCTATTGAGATGGTCATATGGTTTTTCTCCTTCAATTTGTTAATAGGGTGTATCACGTTGAGTGATGTGCATATATTGAAGAACCCTTGCATTCCTGGAATAAACCCCACTTGATCATGGTGTATGATCCGTTTAATGTGCTGTTGGATTCTGTTTGCTAGTATTTTGTTGAGGATTTTTGCATCTATGTTCATCAGTGATATTGGCCTGTAGTTTTCTTTCTTTGTGACATCCTTGTTTGGTTTTGGTATCAGGGCGATGGTGGCCTCGTAGAATGAGTTTGGGAGTGTTCCTCCCTCTGCTATATTTTGGAAGAGTTTGAGAAGGATAGGCGTTAGTTCTTCTCTAAATGTTTGATAGAATTTGCCTGTGAAGCCATCTGGTCCTGGGCTTTTGTTTGTTGGAAGATTTTTAATCACAGTTTCAATTTCAGTGCTTGTGATTGGTCTGTTCATATTTTCTATTTCTTCCTGATTCAGTCTTGGCAGGTTGTGCATTGCTAAGAATTTGTCCATTTGTTTCAGGTTGTCCATTTTATTGGCATAGAGTTGCTTGTAGTAATCTCTCATGATCATTTGTATTTCTGCAGTGTCAGTTGTTACTTTTCCTTTTTCATTTCTAATTCTATTGATTTGAGTCTTCTCCCTTTTTGTCTTGATGAGTCTGGCTAATGGTTTATCAATTTTGTTTATCTTCTCAAAGAACTAGCTTTTAGTTTTATTGACCTTTGCTGTTGTTTCCTTCATTTCTTTTTCATTTATTTCTGCTCTGATCTTTATGATTTCTTCCCTTCTGATAACTTTGGGTTTTTTTGTTCTTTCTCTAATTGCTTTAGGTGCAAGTTTAAGTTGTTTATTCGAGATGTTTCTTGTTTCATAAGGTAGGATTGTATTGCTATAAACTTCCCTCTTAGAACTGCTTTTGCTGCATCCCATAGACTTTGGGTTGTTGTGTCTCCATTGTCATTTGTTTCTAGGTATTTTTTAATTTCCTCTTTGATTTCTTCAGTAATCACTTCTTTATTAAGTAGTGTGTTGTTTAGCCTCCATATGTTTGTATTTTTTACAGATCTTTTCCTGTAATTGATATCTAGTCTCATAGCGTTGAGGTCGGAAAAGATACTTGATACAATTTCAATTTTCTTAAATTTACCAAGGCTTGATTTGTGACCCAAGATATGATCTATCCTGGAGAATGTTCCATGAGCACTTGAGAAAAATGTGTATTCTGTTGTTTTTGGATGGAATGTCCTATAAATATCAGTTAAGTCCATCTTGTTTAATGTATCATTTAAAGCTTGTGTTTCCTTACTTATTTTCATTTTGGATGATCTGTCCATTGGTGAAAGTGGGGTGTTAAAGTCCCCTACTATGAATATGTTACTGTTGATTTCCCCTTTTATGGCTGTTAGTATTTGCCTTATATAGTGAGGTGCTCCTATGTTGGGTGAATAAATATTTGCAATTGTTATATCTTCTTCTTGGATCGATCCCTTGATCATTATGTAGTGTCCTTCTTTTTCTCTTCTAATAGTCTTTATTTTAAAGTCTATTTTGTCTGATACGAGAATTGCTACTCCAGCTTTCTTTTGGTTTCCATTTGCATGAAATATCTTTTTCCATCCCCTCACTTTCAGTCTGTATGTGTCTCTAGGTCTGAAGTGGGTCTCTTGTAGACAGCAAATATATGGGTCTTGTTTTTGTATCCATTCAGCCAATCTGTGTCTTTTGGTGGGAGCATTTAGTCCATTTACATTTAAGGTAATTATCGATATGTATGTACCTATTCCCATTTTCTTGTTTTGGGTTCGTTATTGTAGGTCCTTTCCTTCTCTTGTGTGTTTTGCCTAGAGAAGTTCCTTTAGCAGTTGTTGTAAAGCTGGTTTGGTGGTGCTGAACTCTTTCAGCTTTTGCTTGTCTGTAAAGGTTTTAATTTCTCCATCAAATCTGAATGAGATCCTTGCTGGGTAGAGTAATCTTGGTTGCAGGTTTTTCTCCTTCAACACTTTAAATATGTCCTGCCAGTCCCTTCTGGCTTGCAGAGTTTCTGCTGAAAGATCAGCTGTTAACCTTATGGGGATTCCCTTGTGTGTTATTTGTTGTTTTTCCCTTGCTGCTTTTAATATGTGTTCTTTGTATTTAATTTTTGACAGTTTGATTAATATGTGTCTTGGCATATTTCTCCTTGGATTTATCCTGTATGGGACTCTCTGTGGTTCCTGGACTTGATTAACTATTTCCTTTCCCATATTAGGGACGTTTTCAACTATAATCCCTTCAAATATTTTCTCAGTCCCTTTCTCTTTCTCTTATTCTTCTGGAACCCCTATAATTCGAATGTTGGTGCGTTTGATGTTGTTCCAGAGGTCTCTGAGACTGTCCTCAGTTCTATTCATTCTTTTTTCTTTATTTTGCTCTGCAGTATTTTATCTTCCAGGTCACTTATCCGTTCTTCTGCCTCAGTTATTCTTCTATTGATCCCATCTAGAGTATTTTTTCTTTCATTTATTGTGTTGTTCATCGTTGTTTGTTTCATCTTTAGTTTTCTGGGTCCTTGTTAAATGTTTCTTGCATTTTGTCTATTCTATTTCCAAGATTTTGGATCATCTTTACTATCATTATTCTGAATTCTTTTTCAGGTAGACTGCCTATTTCCTCTTCATTTGTTAGTCTGGTGGGTTTTTATCTTGCTCCTATATCTGCTGTGTGTTTTTCTGTCTTCTCATTTTGCTTATCTTACTGTGTTTGGGGTCTCCTTTTTGCAGGCTGCAGGTTCGTAGTTCCCGTTGTTTTTGGTGTCTGTCCCCAGTGGCTAAGGTTGGTTCAGTGGGTTGTGTAGGCTTCCTGGTGGAGGGGACTAGTGCCTGTGTTCTGGTGGATGAGGCTGGATCTTGTCTTTCTGGTGGGCAGATCCACGTCTGGTGGTGTGTTTTGGGGTGTCTGTGGACTTATTATGATTTTAGGCAACCTCTCTGTCCTCAGAGGCACAGCACTGACTCCTGGCTGCTGCACCAAGAGCCTTTCATCCGCATGGCTCAGAATAAAAGGGAGAAAAAGTAAAAAGAAAGAATTAGTAGAAGTAGAAAGAGAGAATAAATAAGAATAAATAAGAAGTAGAAAGAGAGAATAAATAAACAAAGGAGGGAGGGAGGAAGGAAGGAGGGAAGGAAGGAAAAAAGAAAGGATATAACGTAAAATAAAATAATGTAAGATAAAATATAATAAAGTTATTAAAAGAAAAAATAATTATTAAGAGAAAAAAAAGAAAGAAAATTTTAAAAACGGATAGATAGAACCCTAGTACAAATGATGGAAGCATAGCTATACAGACAAAATCTCACACAGAAGCATAAACTTACACACTCACAAAAAGAGGAAAAGGGGAAAAAATCATAAATCTTGCTCTCAGAGTCCACCTCCTCAATTTGGGATGATTCGTTGTCTATTCATGTATTCCACAGGTGCAGGGTACATCAAGTTGATTGTGGAGCTTTAATCCGCTGCTTCTGAGGCTGCTGGGAGAGATTTCCCTTTCTCTTCTTTGTTCTCACAGCTCCCAGGGGCTCAGCTTTGGATTTGGCCCCGCCTCTGCGTGTAGGTCGCAGGAGGGCATCTGTTCTTCACTCAGACAGGACGGGGTTAAAGGAGCCGCTGAATCGGGGGCTCTGGCTCACTCAGGCTGGGAGGAGGGAGGGGCACGGAGTGCGGTGCCGAGCCTGCGGCGGCAGAGGCCAGCGTGTCGTTGCACCAGCCTGAGGCGCGCTGTGCGTTCTCCCGGAGGAGTTGACCCTGGATCCCGGTACCCTGGCAGTGGCGGGTTGCACAGGCTGCCCGGAAGGGGGGTGTGGATAGTGACCTGTGCTCGCACAGAGGCTTCTTGGTGGCGGCAGTAGCAACCTTAGCGTCTCATGGCCATCTCTGGGGTCTACGCTTTTACCCGCGGCTCGCGTCCGTCTCTGGGGCTCCTTTAAGCAGCGTTCTTAATCTCCTCTCCTTGCGCACCAGGAAACAAAGAGGTAAGAAAAAGTCTCTTGCCTCTTCGTCAGGTCCAGACTTTTCCCCGGACTCCCTCCCGGCCAGGGCTAGCCGTGGCGCAGTAACCCCCTGCAGGCTGTGTTCACGCCGCCAACCCCAGTCCTCTCCCGGCGCTCCGACCGAAGCCCGAGCCTCAATTCCCATCCCCGCCCGCCCCAGTGGGTGAGCAGACAAGCCTCTAGGGCTGGTGAGTGCCGGTCAGCCCTGATCTTGTGTGCGGGAATCTCTCCGCTTTGCCCCCCGCACCCCTGTGGCTGCACTCACCTCTGCAGCTCCGAAGCTTTCCCCTTCCGCCACCCGCAGTCTCCGCCCGCGAAGGGGCTTTCTAGTGTGTGGAAACCTGTCCTCCTTCACAGCCCCCTCCCACTGGTGCAGGTCCCGTCCCTCTTCTTTTGTCTCTGTTTATTCTTTTTTCTTTTGCCCTACCCAGGTACGTGGGGGGTTTCTTGCCTTTTGGGAGGTCTGAGGTCTTATGCCAGTGTTCATTAGGTGTTCCGTAGGAGTTGTTCCACGTGTAGATGTATTTCTGGTGTATCTGTGGGGAGGAAGGTGATCTCCGCGTCTTACTCTTCCGCCATCTTCCCGGAAGCCCAAGAATGATTATATGTACACAGGATATTAGCTTTCATCCCAATTCAACAACTCTGTTAGATCTGTATAAAATAAAAATTTTTGTCAGTGAGGCACAGGTACATTAAAGCAATTGTCTAAACCCACACAACTAGTAAGACAAGCACGACTCTCCATCAAAGACTCTGTCTTTGGGCTCTTGGCCTAGTGCTTTGTGTAGGACACCTGCACCACCTGTGGTATCAGCAGCTTTCCTCTGTATGAACTCATATACTTCTTTGTGCCTCTCTTATGCTAATACTCTCAAATCAGTAAACAGTAGTAAGGTTTATCTTGCTTTCTATTAAAAGTGCATATTCCTTAACTCCTCAGAGAAAGGACTGCATTATCATTTTTAAAAAAATTGTCTATAATACACAAGGCAGAACTTAATAATTGTTTGCTGAGCATTTTGAATGAATAAACCCCAGGTGATCTGGACTGCATTTATTTATTTTAGAACAAATCCTGCACTAGGATGTGTTCTGACTAGCTTAATTGTCTGATATAGGAATCTTAAACCCTAAGTTGGACTAGGTATCATTTTGACCTAGGCTCTCTCTCCTTCAACATATTTATTCCAATTAGCTGATCAACTCACAGAGGTCAGGTTTAGAGCACAGCTAGACTGTTCACTGAAGAAACTAGAAATGTTCATAGTAAGTTCGTACTAAATTCTTCTTCTTGTTGGTGATGATAATATAGAGTTTATCATTTACAGGTAACTTCTTGCAAGATGAGTTGTCTCATTAGGACAAAGCTTGCAATAATATTAGGGACTAGTGCTTCCTGTCTCCGCTAATCACTATGATGACTAGACACAAGGCTATGACAGTGGCTTGCAGGCAGAAATTAGCATGAGAACAGTCCTTTTGTGAACATGCAGAGAGGTCAATAAGTACATAATTATAAATTAGCTTGGTGGACTGGTATGGTCATTAGCTCGGTCGAGTGTTCCTATTTCATATAATTGTTTGCTGCACCTGAATTAATTTGAGTGTTTAAATCCTGCATATTAATTCTGTGCTGCAGGATGTAAAGCTTTGGACTAATCCCTATAATACTCTTTAGTATAAACACCTTAATCAAGCAACAGCTTTATAATTAGTTCTACGTACAGGCTGGATATAATTTACTAGTTTTACAGCTCATAAGTTACTGCAACTTTTTAATCATAGTAATTATGCTTTAGAAGGTAAGCATAAATGGACTTTTCTAGTTTATTCCAAGAATGAAACCAAGGCAGTCAAAATCAGGAGATTAATAAAATCCAATATATGGATACACTTCGTATTTTTATGGCAGCTCAAGATCACTCATCCTTGGAATTTAATCACCAGATTACAGTAGGCTATTGAGCAGAGAAGGTGATTTTTTTTCTTTAAAAGGAAGTACAATTCTCTATTTATTACATATTTCTTTTGTTGGTTGTGAAAAATGCTGACGTGATTTAATTTTATCACAGCAGTGAACGCTTTGACAATATCCCTCTCGTGTACTAAACCTAGTAAGTAAATAATGGTTTAGCTACTAAGCATGTGTTGGTCCATTTTTCTTTTTATCTGTTTTTTCCCTAAGGGTTTTAAAGTACAAATCATTTCTGGCTTTGAGAACATTTGTATGGTCAGACTACACAGTTTCGAGAACAGCACTTTAAGGCTTAAATAGGCATTTAAATTAATTTTATTTATTTATTTATTAATATCTATTAAGAGAGTTATTTATATTAATTAAAATTATTTAAAACACTTCACTGCAGTTTAGGAATATTATAAAAGATAAGGATCTCTTACATTATTGCTAAACTTCAGTGAATATACCGTATTGGTTGAGTCACTTTAAGTGTATAATCACTGTCTTCATATATCTTGCTGAAATGTTTATTTGAGATTTTGATACAAGTTCAATATATAGATAATTTTTCTGAGAAAGCTTCATGAAAATAGTTAAAACCTTTAGGGTTTCAATCCTAAAATCTGTAATTATACAAAATAATATTTATGTATAGTTATAAATATAATTTTGTGAAAATGTATATGTTTATATATATGTAAATGTGAAAAGGCTTTGTTATAATGAAATATAGACAGTGGTTAAATACTTTATTTTGGTCATTCTAAAAAACTGTGTTGATTACCTTGTCATTAATTTGGTCATAGTAAATTGTATTGATTATAAAGATAAATAATTGACAATGTTGTAGGCCAGGTCAGAGGATACATATAAACATGGTTAATTTGAGGGTGCCTTAAGACTATTTACAGTGATTAAATAAAATATCTCTTGCTTAGAATAATGATGTTTTCAGATAGTTTGTAATTGATTGGTATTATGGACAGTGGTTTACTAAACTATTATTCTGTTGTAACTCAGAATTCTTTCAGTTGGATACAAATATTTGAGGAAATTTTCAGAAATGAAGACAAATCCCTTAGGACAGGGAACAGACTGTAATGTCACCAAATTCTAGAATAAGCCTCCTGGACAGAGACAAGCTGAAGCTAGCTGGAATCTTAGATATTTCAGAAGGAAGATGTGACTTGTAAGAACAGAGACATATCCAACTCGTCAAAAGAACTTTAGGTGAACAGTCCCTGGCTATGGGAAGTGGGGTCTCCGAAGAATCCTTAAAGTCACCAATGAAAGCCTTAAACTTGTGACAGGCTCAGAAAGCACTAAGCCAGCATACTAACCCTGAAGGTATCAATATAATTGTTATCCAATGTGATAAGTAGTAAGCTAGAAAGAGGAAAACACCAGGCCCTTTGCCTTACCATTTTCACCCTATGGCAGGCCATAGTCAGATCATAAAATAAAATACATGCAGCACTTCTCTAAGTGAGGTCTGCAGACTCCTGGGGGTCCCTGGAGAGACCCTTCCAGGGGATTTGAGAGATCAAAGTCTCTTCATAATAATACTAAACCATTCTTTATCTTTTTCATTATGTTGACATTTGCAGTAATGTTACAAAGGTAACAGTGGGTAAACTGCTGACTCATTAGCTGGAATCAAGGCAGTAGTGCCAAACTGTTCTAGTAGTCATTGTATTCTTCATCATCACCCACTGGCACCTAATCAAAAAAATGCTAGTGCCATGTCATCTTTCCTCCCATTGCTATTATAGCTAATATATTTCTTACAGTCAGATTTAGCATTTCTTTGTTCTTGTCTTTCAATACTTCTTTTCTCTTCTTCCCCACGACCTAGGCTGTCTCTATTACAAACGTTCCTTGCTGTTGCTCTAGCCATTCCTGTGACTGCCCTCTTGCTTCCAGTTGCCCTCTCTCTCTTAGAGATTTTACGAAGTCTTGACTTGACCTCGTAGGACACATGTCTTGGACTTTGGGCCACTCTCCTGCTCCTCTCAAATTAACCTTCTCTAATTAACAACCAATTGCTTCTGGATGCTGTTTCCTGATTTCTGAAGTGACAGCTAAGTACTTTGATAAGATTATCCTTAAAATATTAGAGGTTGCAAAATATTTCTTTGGTTCCCTTCCCCCTACTACATGTCCCCTTCCTTATTAGATGGAAGGCACCTCAGTTCCTCAAACAATTCTTAGGGCAGGATGTGGCTAAATTACATTTTCATGGGTTTTGAGGCATTATGGGTAAAAGAATGATATCCAGGATAAAAGTGGTTATGGGCCTGATGCATTCTGCTGTTCACAGACAATATCCAGGGCTTCAAAATGGGGAATCATCTAAAATTATATTATCAGGGAAACAGAAGTGCTTAGCCCAGCAAAAGAAGACACAGTGAGGTTCTATTAGTTGAGTGCCGAGTTGAAGGGCAGTCTTGTGATGCCTGGCCTCTAGTGGGTGCTCAAATAATGCTTCAGTAGTTGGGTGGGCAAATACCACACGTGCCTGCATATCTATACACAATGACTGACCATACCCGCCACTGAGTGGGTGAAGTTTCTCTCTTCCCACTGACTGCTCAGATCTGAGGTTTTCAACTGGAGTATTCAATCCTATTTTAACACAAAATGCTAAATCTATAAATATTTTTGTACTTAGCAGATTGAAATGGAATCCTAAAACTAAAGAAATGTAACATGAATTTATTGTGGGCTTTGTTAGAATCTAAGGTGAGGAGTAAAGTAAGGGAAGCTTGTTTAACTTAGTATAACACTTAGTTTTATTTCACAAACTTCATCCTTTTGTAAAATTTGTAAATTAAATTTTTGAATGTTACATTTTTCTGCTATTGTCTCTTTTTGTTCCCAACTATGTATGAACTATGAATGGGAAATGAAGTAAAAGGGAAAAACTCCTAAAATTCCACTTTTATCTCTTTTGATTTCCTTATTGGCAAAGCATTATCTAGTCAAGAAAGACATCCTCCAGCAGCCTTTTGGGTGGTGTTCTTTGTTACAGGAAATCTTTTATTTCATTCCAGCAAAGAAATGAACCAATTTGATATGATCCTTTTATCCCAGAGAAAGGGCACAACTTCTTTATTTTCAAGGTTGTGCATTTTTTTCAACTCTGTAAAACATACTCCACAATTGAAGCCATAATTATATGCACTTGTCAATCAATCTTAACCTACTACACTGTGGTTATGGCATTTTATCTAAAAAGAGAAGGATTAAAGGCTTTGCATGAAGTGAAAGGTACACACAGTCAGGGAAGTATAATGCATGTCATTAGCTATCTGGGAAGAGAGAAATGGACAGAGACAGATTACCAATATTTGATTTCTCGTAGGCATTAAAGAAGTATTTAAGGCTACGTACAAAATAATGTTAGGGAATTTGACACTTTGATTCCTATTTTGTTCTCTTGGCAATTATTTAAAAGAGCTTCTTCATTCAGCAGCTACATAAATCAACTTTGAGAAGGATAACATTTTAATGGGAGATTAAGAAAGGAAAAAAAATTCTATTTTAACTTAAGTGCCACAACTTCAGGGGAAGACTTTAAATGTTATTTTCTTCAAACATACTTTATTTCTTTGGATACAGTTTTTGTGGTGGGTCGGGTATCTGGAATAATTTTAAAATACATTTGCTGCCCTTTGAGTCTCTGAGAGGCACTGTAGCAGTTGGGAAAGAAAAACATCTTATGGAAAGACAGCAGAAAGGAAGCCAAGACTGAAGTGGTGAACTTATTTTCTTAGAAAGATTGGCATGATGAGAAGTGCCAGCTATGTTATTCATAAAGAATATTGGAAAAACACTAGTCACAAGGACTCAGGAAGCAAAATTGTATCTGATGACCTCAAGGATTGCTTTTTTGAAGTGAGCCTTGCTGATCTGCAGAAGAATGGAATTGCATTTAGAAAATTGAAAATTATTAATAAAAATGTTCTGAGCAAAACACTGCCTGTGTAATTCCCATGAAATGAATTTTGTTGTTGAAAGAAAATATTCCAGATTGAAAAAAAATTGAAGCCCATACTTGAAGCTTCTATTGTCAAAACTACTCATGGTTACTTGGTTTGTCTCTTCTGTGTGGGCTTTTAGTCAAAAACTTTAACAACCCAATCCAGAAACTAGTTATGCTCGGCTCCCAAGAGTTCTGCAAAATCCAGAAAAAGATGATAGAAATCATGACCTGAAAAGGCAGACAAATGACTTGAAGAAGTAGTCAATAAGCTGATTCCAAACAGCACTGGGGACAGTATAGAAAAGGCTGGTTATCTGTTTACCTGCTCCATGACGTGTTGATTAGAAAAGTAAACTGTGAAATGGTAAAACTTGAGAAACTTCATGATGAAGGTCTTAATTTTGTTACTGACTCAGGTTCCTGGACTCACAATGAATAGAAATTGATAAGAAGCCAGACAAGGAATTCAGACAAGGCTTTATTGGGACCTGTGCTGCAGTAGGATGGAGTGAAAAAAGTAACAGTTTCCCTTGCTCACTCCCTGCTCCCAGAGGAGAGCAGGGTGGTTCCTTAAAAAGGGTGAGGGTAGGGGCATATTGGTATGTTGGCTGGAGGAGTGGCTTAGGTGGTCTGTCCACCTGCTTGGTGGTGCTGTGTACGGGGTTCATGCACAGTACCCTGCTTTTGTTCCTAGCACCTCAGAAGTTGTCCTTATTATCTTATTGTTCATAATTTGCCCCAACTGTGCATTCATGCAGGTATTTTTTAGTCCTTTATAGTTTCTGTGTATTCTGTTGCTTGAAGAGACGTTAGTCCAGGTGCAAGCACTACAGTAAAAGGCTTCCGGGTCCCAGGTCTCAGACTGTCTCAGTTTTGGAAAACCTTTGTGGATAAGACAAATGCTCACATTGAGTCCTGTGGATATAAGTCCCAGAATGTATTTAAAAGTTAGAACTTTCAGATTAGGAACCAAGATGGTGGAGCAGAAGGACGTGCTCTCACTCCCTCATGGGAGAACACCAGAATCACAACTAGCTACTGGACAATCATCGACAGGAAGACACCGGAACTTGCCAAAAAAGATACCTCACATCCAAAGACAAAGGAGAAGCCACAGTGAGATGGTAGGAGGGACGCAATCACAGTAAAATCAAATCCCATAACTGGTGGGTGGGTGACTCACAGACTGGAGAACACTTTATACCACAGAAGTCCATCCACTGGAGTCAAGGTTCTGAGCCCCACGTCAGGCTTCCCAACCTGGGGGTCTGGCAACAGGAGGAGGAATTCCTAGAGAATCAGACTTTGAAGTCTAGTGGGATTTGATTGCAGGACTTTGACAGGACTGGGGTAAACAGAGACTCCACTCTTGGAGGGAACACACAAGGTACTGTGCACATCGGGACCCAGGGGAAGGATCAGTGACCCCAGGGGAGACTGAACCAGACCTACCTGCTAGTGTTTGAGGGTCTCCTGCAGTGGCGGGGGGTGGCTGTGGCTCACTGTGGGGACAAGGACACTGGCAGCAGAAGTTTTGGGAAGTACTCCTTGCCGTGAGCCCTCCCAGAGTCCACCATTAGCCCCACAAAAGAGCCCAGGTAGGCTCCAGTGTTGGGTTGCCTCAGGTCAAACAACCAACAGGGAAGGAACCCAGTGCCATCAGCAGTCAAGTGAATTAAAGTTTTACTGAGCTGTGCCCACCAGAGCAACAGTCAGCTCTACCCACCACCAGTCCCTCCAATTGGGAAACTTGCACAAGCCTCTTAGATAGCCTCATCCACTAGAGGGCAGACAGCAGAAGCAAGGAGAACTGCAATCCTGCAGTCTGTGTAACAAAAACCACATTCACAGAAAGACAAGATGAAAAGGCACAGGGCTATGTACCAGATGAAGGGACAAGATAAAACCCCAGAAAAACAACTAAATGAAGTGGACATAGGCAACCTTCCAGAAAAAGAATTCAGAATAATGATAGTGAAGATGATCCAGGACCTCAGAAAAAGAATGGAGGCAAAGATCAAGAAGATGCAAGAAATATTTAACAAAGACCTAGAAGAATTAAAGAACAAACAAACAGAGATGAACAATACAATGACTGAAATGAAAACTACACTAGAAGGAATCAACAGCAGAATAACTGAGGCAGAAGAATGGATAAGTGATGTGGAAGACAGAATTGTGGAATTCACTACTGAGGAAGAGAATAAAGAATGAAAAGAAATGAAGACAGCCTAAGAGACCTCTGGGACAACATTAAACTCAACAACATTCACATTATAGGGGTCCCAGAAGGAGAAGAGGCAGAGAAAGGATCCGAGAAAATGTTTGAAGAGATTATAGTCAAAAACTTCCCTAACATGGGAGAGGAAATAGCCACCCAAGTCCAGGAAGTGCAGAGAGTCCCATACAGGATAAACCAAAGGAGAAACACACTGAGACACATAGTTATCAAATTGGCAAAAATTAAAGACAAAAATTATTGAAAGCAGCAAGGGAAAAACGACAAATAACATACAAGGGAACTCCCATAAGGGTAATAGCTGATTTCTCAGCAGAAACTCTACAAGCCAGAAGGGAGTGTCATGATATACTTAAAGTGATGAAAGGGAAGAACCTACAACCAAGATTACTCTACCCGGCAAGGATCTCATTCAGATTCAATGGAGAAATCAAAAGCTTTACAGACAACCAAAAGCTAAGAGAATTCAGCACCACCAAACCAGCTCTACAACAAATGCTAAAGGAACTTCTCTAGGCAAGAAACACAAGAGAAGGAAAGGACCTACAAAAACAATTAAGAAAATGGTCACAGGAACATACATATCGATAATTACCTTAAATGTGAATGGATTAAATGCTCCAAGCAAGAGACACAGGCTTGCTGAATGGATACAAAAACAATACCCATATATATGCTGTCTACAAGAGACTCACTTCAGATCTAGGGACACATAAAGACTGAAAGTGAGGAGATGGAAAAAGGTATTCCATGCAAATGGAAATCAAAAGAAAGTTGAAGTAGCAATACTCATATCAGATAAAATAGACTGTAAAATAATGTTACAAGGGACAAGGAAGGACACTACATAATGATCAAGGGATCAATCCAAAAAGAAGATATAACAATTATAAATATATATGCACCCAAAATAGGAGCACCTCAATACATAAGGTAACTGCTAACAGCTATAAAAGAGGAAATTGACAGGAACACAATAATAGTGGGGGACTTTAACACCTCACACCAATGGGCAGATCATCCAAAATGAAAATAAATAAGGAAACAGAAGCTTTAAATGACACAACAGATCAGATTTAATGGATATTTATAGGACATTCCATCCAAAAACAGCAGATTGCACTTTCTTCTCAAGTGGGCACGGAACATTCTCCAGGATAGATCACATCTTGGGTCACAAATCAAGCCTCAGTAAATTTAAGAAAATTGAAATCATATCAAGCATCTTTTCTGACCACAATGCTATGAGATTAGAAATGAATTACAGGGAAAAAAACGTAAAAGCACAAACACATGGAGACTAAACAATATGTTACTAAATAACCAAGAGATCACTGACGAAATCAAAGAGGAAATCAGAAAATACCTAGAGACAAATGACAATGAAAACACGATGATCCAAAATCTATGGGATGCAGCAGAAGCAATTCTAAGAGGTAAGTTTATAGCTATACAAGCCTACCTCAAGAAACAAGAAAAATCTCAAATAAACAATCTAACCTTACACCGAAGGGAACTAGATAAAGAAGAACAAGCAATACCCAAAGTTAGCAGAAGGAAAGAAATCATAAAGATCAGAGCAGAAATAAATGAAATAGAAACAAAGAAAACAATAGCAAAGATCAATGAAACTAAAAGCTGGTTCTTGAGAAGATAAACAAAATTGATAAACCATTAGCCAGACTCATCAAGAAAAAGAGGGAGAGGACTCAAATCAATAAAATTAGAAATGAAAAAGAACTTTCAACAGACACCACAGAAATACAAAGCATCCTAAGAGACTACTACAAGCAACTCTATGCCAATAAAATGGACAACCTGGAAGAAATGGACAAATTCTTAGAAAGGTATAACCTGCCAAGACTGAACCAGGAAGAAATAGAAAATATGAACAGACCAATCACAAGTAATGAAATTGAAACTGTGATTAAAAATCTTCCAACAAACAAAAGTCCAGAACCAGATGGCTTAACAGGTGAATTCTATCAAACATTTAGAGAAGAGCTAACACCCATCCGTCTTAAACTCTTCCAAAAATTTGCAGAGGAAGGAACACTCCCAAACTCATTCTACGAGGCCACCATCACCCTGATACCAAAACCAGACAAAGATACTACAAAAAAAGAAAATTACAGACCAATATCACTGATGAATATAGATGCAAAATTCCTCAAGAAAATACTAGCAAACAGAATCCAACAACACATTAAAAGGATCATATGTCATGATCAAGTGGGATTTATCCCAGGGATGCAAGGATTGTTCAATATACGTAAATCAATCAATGTGATATACCATATTAACAAATTGAAGAATAAAAACTGTATGATCATCTCAATAGATGCAGAAAAAGCTTTTGACAAAATTCAACACCCATTTATGATAAAAACTCTCCAGAAAGTGGGCATAGAGATAACCTACCTCAACATAATAAAGGCCATATACAACAAACCCACAGCAAACATCATTCTCAATGGTGAAAAACTGAAAGCATTTCCTCTAAGATCAGGAACAAGACAAGGATGTCCACTCTCAGCACTATTATTCAGCATAGTTTTGGAAGTCCTAGCCATGTCAATCAGAGAAGAAAAAGGAATAAAAGGAATACAAATTGGAAAAGAAGAAGTAAAGCTTTCACTGTTTGCAGATGACATGATACTTATTATACATAGGGAATACTAAAGATGCCACCAGAAAACTACTAGAGCTAATCAATGAATTTGGTAAAGTTGCAGGATACAAAATTAATGCACAGAAATCTCTGCATTCTTATACACTAATGATGAAAAATCTGAAAGAGAAATTAAGGAAACACTCCCATTTACCATTGCAACAAAAAGAAGAAAATACCTAGGAATAAACCTACCTAGAGAGACAAAAGACCTGTATGCGGAAAACTATAAGACACTGATGAAAGAAATTAAAGATGATACCAACAGATGGAGAGATGTACCATGTTCTTGGATTGGAAGAATCAATATTGTGAAAATGACTATACTACCCAAAGCAATCTACAGATTCAGTGCAATCCGTATCAAATTACCAATGGCATTTTTTACAGAACTAGAACAAAAAATCTTAAAATTGGTATGGAGACACAAAAGACCCCGAATAGCCAAAGCAGTCTTGAGGGAAAAAAATGGAGCTGGAGGAATCAGACTCCCTGATTTCAGAGTATACTACAAAGCTACAGTAATCAAGACAATATTGTACTGGCACAAAAACAGAAACAGAGATCAATGGAACAAGATAGAAAGCCCAGAGATAAACCCACGCATCTATGGTCAACTAATGTATGACAAAGGAGGCAAGGATATACAATGGAGAAAAGACAGTCTCTTCAATAAGTGGTGCTGGGAAAACTGGACAGCTACATGTAAAAGAATGTAATTAGAACACTCCCTAACACCTTACACAAAAATAAACTCCAGATGGATTATATACCTAAATATAAGACTGGACATTATAAAACTCTTAGAGGAAAACATAGGAAGAACACTCTTTGACATAAATCACATCAAGGTCTTTTTTGATCCACCTCTTAGAGTAATGGAAATAAAAACAAAAATAAACAAATGGAACCTAATCAAACCTTCAAAGCTTTTGCACATCAAAGGAAACTGTAAACAAAACAAAAAGACAACCCTCAGAATGGGAGAAAGTATTTGCAAAGGAATCAACGGACAAAGGATTAATCTCCAAAATATATAAACAGCTCATGCAGCTCAATATTAAAGAAACAAACAACCCAATCCAAAAATGGGCAGAAGACCTAAATAGACATTTCTCCAAAGAAGACAGACAGATGGCCAAGAAGCACATGAAAAGCTGCTCAACATCGCTAATTATTAGAGAAATGCAAATCAAAACTACAATGAGGTATCACCTCACACCAGTTAGAATGGGCATCATCAGAAAATCTACAAACAACAAATGCTGGAGAGGGTGTAGAGAAAAGGGAACCCTCTTGCACTGTTGGTGGGAATGTAAATTGATACAGCCACTATGGAGAACAGTATGCAGGTTCCTTAAAAAACTAAAAATAGAATTACCATATGATCCAGCAATCCCACTCCTGGGCATATACCCAGAGAAAACCATAATTCAAAAACACACATGCACCCCAATGTTCACTGCAGCACTGTTTTCAATAGCCAGGTCATGGGAGCAACCTAAATGAGCATCGAGAGAGGAATGGATAAAGAAGTCGTGGTACATATATACAATGGAATATTACTCAGCCATTAAAAGGAACAAAATCGGGTCATTTGTAGAGACATGGATGGATCTAGAGGCTGTCACACAGAGTGAAGTAAGTCAGAAAGAGAAAAACAAATATCGTGTATTAACGCATATATGTGGAACTTAGAAAAATGGTGCAGATGAACCGATTTGCAAGGCAGAAATTGAGACACAGATGTAGAGAACAAACGTATGGACACCAAGGGGCAAAGTGGGGGTGGGTGGTGGTGGTGGTGGTGGGATGAACTGGGCGATTGGGATTGACATGTATACACTGATGTGTATAAAATTGATGACTGGGGCTTCCCTGGTGGCGCAGTGGTTGAGAGTCCGCCTGCCGATGCAGGGGACGCGGGTTTGTGCCCCGGTCCGGGAAGATCCCACATGCCGCGGAGCGGCTGGGCCCGTGAGCCATGGCCACTGAGCCTGCGCGTCCGGAGCCACAACAGTGAGAGGCCCGCATACCGCAAAAAAAAAAAAAAAAAAAAGAAAAAAAAAAAATTGATGACTAATAAAGACCTGTTGTATCAAAAAAAATAAAATTCAAAAATGAATAAATAAAATTAGAACTTTTAAATGATAAAAAAATTCTTATCAGTTAAAATGATACAGTAATAATCAGTAGGCTGGCTCCTATGCAAATATCCTGCTAGAATTTTGATTGGAATTGAATTTAATCTGTGGATCAGTTTGAGGAGACATCTTGACAATATTGAATCTTCCGACCAAATAGTAAATTTCTCCATTTTTTACCTCTTCTTTAATCCTTCTTACTAATTTTCTGCAGTTTTCAATGAAAAGCCTTTATACATTTTTTGTTAAATTGATTCCTAAAGAGTTTATAATTTCAGTACTATCATGAATAGAATTAAAAATGTTTTCATTTTCCAGTTATTTGCTTATAGTGTGTAAAAATGTATGTAAAATGCTTTTAGTTTGTAAAAATATAAACAAAAGGCTTTTACATCCCTTTACCTCCTATGACATTACTAATTTCTCATGAGTTTGTATAGTTGCTTTTTATATACCTTAGGTTTTTTTACTTAACCATCAAATCACCTTTAAATAAAAACTGTTTTTCTCTATCCTTTCCGACCTTTGAAGATTTTGTTATTTACCTTATTTCAATGGTTAGAACCATTAATAACTGTTGAATAGTAGTGGTGAGAGTGGGCATTCTTGCCTGGTTACTTATCGTTGGAGGAAAGTATTCAACATTTCTGCATTAGGTTTAATGCTAGCCATAGATTTTAGTAGGTGCCTTTTATCTATTTCTAATTTGCAGAGGGTTTGTTTTTTAAACCATAAGTGAATGCTGAATCCTGCCAAATGCTTTTTCTGCATTTGCTCCACATAGCATGTGAACTCTTTATAAAAATATTTTAACAGGTTGCCAATTTCTATAAAAAATTCTGTTGAAATTTTTATTGTGATTGCACTTGATGAGTAAGTCAATTTGTAGAGAATTGACATCTTAACAATATTAAGTAATCCATTTTATGAATATATTATATATTTCCATGGCAGGAGGAGCTTCCTTAATTCTTTTCTTTAATGTTATGTAATACATATATATTTGCTAAAACTTATCAAGTTAGGATTGGTTAATTTTATGTGTGTAAATTATACCTGTATTTAAATATTGAAAAAAATATTATTTTATTTATTTTTGGTTAGAAAATGGAAGCTCAGGAGAATATAAACCTAATATCTAACTCAAAGGTATTTTTTTAAAATTATAGTTCCCAAGACAAACTAAAATAAGTCATATAGCTCCAATTAATAGTTACATACTTTCTAGTACCATTTCAGTTATTTCTGAATGTTATATATACTGGCATAATAAGCATGGTGTAAGGTAATCATGAAATATTTTGAAAATAAACACAAGCATGTGGGATGATGACAGCTCAGGGATTTTTCCAAGATGAAAAAAAAAATCACTTTCCAAATTCTTATTCCCTTTATTGTAATTTTTGTATTGCTTTTAGAAATACATTAATCAATACTTAGTGTATATCCTTATCCCATTAGCAAACTAATCATACAGTATTTTTAAAGTAGCATGTTAATTTTATCATATTGATATAAGAGCATGTTATAGGAACAATAAAACATAAACAATTTGAAAATTAAACTCTGATTTATGGGTACTGGCAATGTTTTGCTAAATATTATACCTTAGAGAAATCTGTAAATATTTGTTGAATGAAATAAATCTAATAGAAGAGCTAAAATACTTTCATTTTAACCACAAATTTTATGTATCATCTGGGGTTAAAAAGTGGGAAGCAGCAACCAGAATATTGTATCTAAGATATTAACTTTAGCTTTGTAAAGGGGTAAATATTAACTATACATATATTTTGTAAAGAAATCATATCCAGAACATAAAAGGAACTTGTATGACTTACTAATAAGCAAAAAATTAAAAATTGGCAAAAAATTTGAGCAAATCCTTCACAAAAGTGGATATACAAACGGCCGATTCACAGAAGAAAAGATGTTCAAATCAGCCACCAGGAAAAAACAAATTAAAATCACAATTAGATATCAGTATACACCCACTAGAATGGTTAAAATTTTAAAAACTGACCATATCTAGCAAGTATTTGTGAAGATGTGGTGCAACTAGAACTCTTATACATTACTAATAGGAGTAAAAATGCTACAGTCACTTTATAAAACTGTTTTGCAACTTCTTAATAAGTTAACATACACCTAGCACGGGTCCCAGTCTTTTAGCCCTTAGGTATTTACTAAATTCCACGAAACACTTGTGCACAGATGTTTATAACACCTTTATTTATGGAAGCCTCAAAATTGAAACAATTCAAATATCCATCAACAGGTTAACCGAAATGTGGCATATTCATATGACAGAATACTACTCAGTAATAAAAAGAAATGAACTACTGATGCATTTAATAACGTAGATTTATCTCAAAATCAGTATGCTGAGTGACCCCAGTTTGGTCTTTTTGGTCCTTGTAAATTACTTTTCATCTTACAAACATATAAATACATATATGTTTGTAAGATGAAAAAATATATATATGTGAAATAATACATCATTTCTACCTAGAGATTCACCAATTTTGTTATATGTTTTCAGATCACCAAGTTTTCACTTTGTTGATTTTCCTCTATTTTTGTTATGCTTTGTATTCTATTGATTCTGAATTTTAAAAAATTGTTTTTTTATTACATTGCTTGTTATTTATTTTCTTACTTTTCTTTTGTTAGCTTCTTATGAAGGTAGCTTTATTGTGTGTGGGGTTTTTTTTTGTTTTTTTTTGTTTTGTGGTACGCGGGCCTCCCACTGTTGTGGCCTCTCCCGTTGCGGAGCACAGGCTCCAGACGCGCAGGCTCAGCGGCCGTGGCTCACAGGCCCAGCCGCTCCGCAGCATGTGCGATCCTCCCAGACCGGTGCACAAACCCGCGTCCCCTGAATCGCCAGGCGGACTCTCAACCACTGCGCCACCAGGGAAGCCCTGTTGTTTTTTAATACAAGCATTTAAAGATATAAATTTCCTTCTTATAACTGCTTTCACAACATTCCCTGAAATTTGAAAAATGATGTTTCATTAACGTTCACTTAGAAATATTACATAACTTTTTTAACTTGTTGCTTTACTGATGGGTTTCCAAATATTTGGGGATTATCTAGTTATCTAATTGTTGATTCATAACTGAATTCCATTATGGTAAGAGAATATCCTCTGTGTGATTGCAATCCTTTGAAACTTGTTTTACAGCCCAGTGCATAGTCTCTCCTGGTGGATGTTACATGTGTACTTGTAAAAAATGTGAATTAAGCGATTTTTGTATGAGTGTTCTATAAATGTAATTTAGTTCAGGTTTATCGATAGTCTTGTTCAAATCTTTGATATTTCAGCTTAATTTTTTCTCACTTGTTCTATCAGTCACTGGGTAGAAGGATGTTGAAATCTCCTACAATGATTGTGGGTTTCTCTATTTCCATTTAGTATTGTTATTATTTTCTTGATAAATTGACAAGTTAATATTATAAAGTAAACCTTTTTATCTGTGGTAATACTCTTTGTGTTGAAGTGTACTTTTGTGAGATTAATAGAACCATGAGTTTACTTATGTTTACTGTTTGCATGATATATCTTTTCCCACACTTTACTTTCAATCTGTGTGCTTCTATTAAAAGTCATCTTTTGAAAACAATATTTAGTTGGCTAATGATTAATTTTTGAATCAATTTTGCCTTTTAATTGGAGTGTTTATTCCATTCATATAAATAAATAAAAATTTTATATAATTGGCTTTATCCATAATCTTAATATTTGTTTCCTATTTGTGCCCTCATCCCTTGCTCTTCTTTCTTTTCTCCTGCCATCTTATACATAAATACACACACATATTTATACACACACACATTTTAGCATTTCATTCTTTCTTCTCTAAGGGCTTTTTAAACTGTAGCTCTTCGTATTCTCTTTTATGTTTGCTGTAGTAATTATAATTTATCTTTAATTTTTCAGTCTTTGAATTAATGTTTTACCTCTTCACATATGATGTAAGGATATTAAAATAGGATAGTTTCATTTACTTCCACTTGTCCCTTGAGATATTGTTGTCGTATATTTTATTTACACATATGCTGTGAACTCTATAATATATTGTTATTGTTGTTTAGTCAATAATCTTTAAAAAATAAGAAAAGGAAGAAAAGTAGTCTTTTAGGTGTACCCATATATCTACTGTTTCCTGTGCTTTTCATTCCTTCTTGTTGAGATGAATTCTCATCTGATATTATTTCCCTTCAACATGACATATTTTCTTTAGCATCTCTTATGAGTCTGCTGGTGAATTATCTTAGTTTTCTGTTATCTGGAAAAGGACTTTGCTTTTTTTGTTATTGTTGTTAAAAATATTTTCACTGGATGTTGAATTCCTGTTGACAGTTCTATTTTTCTTTCAGCATTGAAAAGATGTCATTCTGTTTTTCACTGGTTTCCGTTGTTTCTGATGATATCCATCATCATTCTCACTGTATTTCTCTTGAATATAATGTTTCTCTTTTTGAGGGCTTTTGTTTTTCTTTTTCTTTTTTTCTTCAGTTTAAGCAGTTTGACTGTGAAGAGCTTAGTTGTGGATTTCTTTGTGTTTATATTTTTTGGTTTTTCTGAGCTCCTCCAAATTTGTGAGCTACTGTTTTGATCATACATGGAAAAATCTTGGCCAATATTTCTTCAAAAAATTTTTTCAGTTTCATTCTCTTTTTACTCTTTCTAAGACTTCAGTTACACATATGGTAGATCATTCAATACTATCCCTAAGTCTTTGGTGCCACTTTATTTCTTTTCAATTCTTTTTCTTCTCTCTGCTTCAGTTTGCATAACTTCTATTATCCTATCTTTAGATTCATTGATTCTTTTCCCTTTGTATCCAATCTACTGTTGATCACATCTAGCAAATTTATTTCACAAGTTATATTTTTCGGTTCAAGGATTTCCATCAAATTGTCTTTTCCTTACATTTTTAATAGATGTCCTAAATTTTCTTATCTCTTTATTCACTATATCTAAATAGTCCTATGCCATCTTTAGCGTATGTATCATAGTTGTTTTAACATTCTTGCCTATTAATTTCAAAATACGGGTTATCTTTAGATCTTTTTCCATTAGATATTTCTTCTTTAACTATTGGCAATATTTTCTTGTTTCTTTGCATGTTCAGTAATAGTTGATTAATAGACATTGTAGATAATGCATTGTATAGACCAGTTACTTTTCTTTTTTTCTGAAGAACATTGCATTTTATGTTGGTAGGAAGTTAAATTACTGGGAGATCACATGATCAAAAAGAGACTTGGTTTTAGGCTTTCTTGTATGGGTTTATTTCAGTTTTGCCCTTAGTACTAGGATATATCCCTTAGTTCTGGGATGTGATCTTTATTCCTAAGTTGCGGTCTTAATAGGATTTCAATGTATAACTCAGCATATTTATCAAGTCTCTATTGCTCTGGCTGATTGGATTCCTAACTCTGTGTCCCAAGTGGCAGGCAGCTTCTGAAATCACCAATCAGCTTTTTTAAATTCACAGCTCTTATTTTCCCTGAACCTTTTAGATTTCTCTATAGGCCGATGCATTTCAAGAGCCAGCTAAGTACTCAGATTTTGGATCTTCTTATTTGTGGGTCCCTTCTTTATAGGATTTCCCCTTTAATTTCATACTGTTGCAGAAATCTTCAATTCCAACCTCTGACCACTCATCCCAACAAAACTACTGTGTTCTGTGAAGCTATATCATCTAGCTCAGCAGATCTAGAGACTCCCCTCCAGGGTAAAAGAAAAAAACAACAACCATAAAATAAATGGATCTCATTCAACATAGTTACTTTTTTTCAAGTGGCCTAACTCTGCTAGATGCTACCTAGTCTCCAGCACTTTTAAATAGTGGTTTTATAATATTTTGTCTAGCATTTTAAATTGTTATTGGTAGGAGAGTTTTCTGATGGAAGTTACTTCGCCATTGCCTGAAACCAAAATAATTTTAATATTTTTATTACAGAGTTTTGAATGGACTTTTTGCTGTTGTCTCAGAATTGTGGTTAACGTCTGAGGACGGTATGTGCTAAATAATCTCCATTTGTTCACTGGACCCTAAGCAGAACTTCTAAATCAAGGAAGAAAATTTCAAAAGAACCACTCAGAGATTGGAAATGACTATAAGCAGGAAAAACTGGTAAGTCATTTCTTTTTTTTAAAAAAATTATTTATTTATTTATTTATGGCTGTGTTGGGTCTCTGTTTCTGTGCGAGGGCTCCCTCCAGTTGCGGCAGGCGGGGGCCACTCCTCATCGTGGTGTGCGGGCCCCTCAGTATTACGGCCTCACTTGTTGCGGAGCACAGGCTCCAGACGTGCAGGCTCAGTAGTTGTGGCTCACGGGCCCAGTTGCTCCACGGCATGTGGGATCCCCCCAGACCAGGGCTCGAACCCATATCTCCCCTGCACCAGCAGGCAGACCCTCAATCACTGCACCACCAGGGAAGCCCTGGTAAGTCATTTCTTGGTTGGATATCTTAAGAGATACAATTGCTGATATACCTCTGAGCTGTTTATACGTAAAAAGGAATAGGATTGAGAAAGTAGTGATTGAATTAAAATATAACACTTCCAAATTTGTGTCCTGCCGAGTTCAGACTATTTAATGTATTGGGTGCATCATATTCATTGAATCATGAGGATCTAAGATAATATACATGAAAATGAATATGCAGTGGTCTCAGACAGGAGTGAGCTTTGTTGAAACACAATTCTAGAATGGGTACCACTATCACTTTACTGTTACTCTGAGTCTATTGGATTGAACTGTTACTCTTTTAACAGTTGATTTTTATAGGCAATGTTGCTTCCTTCCAATTTTCTCTCAAAATAATAGCTGCCTACTCAATATAGAATAATCTAATTCTTTGACTCTTTTCTTCCCTTTGGTCTTTTCTTGCTCACTCCTTATAGGGAGGGAGTCTTTTCAATCTAATCACACACTAAAGTTATGCTGAAACAGGGATCAGTATAAGCAAAAGAGCAGTGCTACATTCTGAAAAAAACCATGAGAACACTGGGAAACAATTTTCTTGTCTTTCATTACAAGGGCATCATGAAGCTCTCCAGCCCTCAAAACAATGAGTAGTAGCAGATTAAACCAAGGCCCTGGCCTTGAATAGGAAGACTAGAAGGCAGCCAAAATTGAAACATTTCGGGGACACTGACCTTGGATAGACTTTGTACAAACTGAAAGGTGAATGAACAGAACAGTAAAAACATATTAAACCCAATATCTGAATTCAAATAAGTTAGTGAATAACAAAGGGGTCTCTTCAGGAATTGACTGAACATCTTTCTAGACTCTGGGGCATAAAAATTATTCACATGAAGAGCATCACGGTCAAGTTCAGAGACTTTATATCAGGTAGTATTGTGTTCAAATTTAAGCTCTGTCATGGACTACCTATGTGAAATTAGAAATTCATTCTAAATTTTTTCACATCTGTGAATGGAATTTATCACTGTATTTGGGTCATAAAGATGTTATCAAGAGTAAATTAGATAAAACATGTAAAAATTTTAGCACAATGCATAATTGAGTAGCAAATGACCAATAACTGAGATCTTTAGTTATCATCACTGTTACAATCCACATGACTTTCTCCCTCACTTTTTTCATGTCTTCATTTAAATATATTTATTTCAAATGAGACCTTCTTCTACCTGCCTATTTAAAACTCTAATACTTCTTAGTCTTTTGTTTCCCTTCCTTGCTTGTTTTATTCATAGTATTTAACATTATTTTACTACATTTCACTTACTTATATTGCTTAATTTTTGTCTCCTATCTAAAGGGTATGAGCTCTATTAGGGCAGGAATTATTTTGCCTATTTTATTTTTTTCCTATTTATTATTTTGCCTATTTTTTACATTGCTGTCCCCAGAGACTGTAACCTGGTACAGAATAGGCACTCAGGTGCTCACTAAGTATTTGTTATATGAATAACAAAATTTCGTGTGTGATGAGATGATGTAGCTCTCTCTCTAACCTGAACATATTCTTTGTTCTCATTGGCATCTGAGTTCTCTTCAGTTTTCTTGTATTATGACAGTTGGAGAGGAGCTTTAATTTCCTTTTAACAGCAGATTCCTTACATTATATTGGGATAATATTTTTGAAATAATAACTAGTAGCTTTTCCTTTTGTATTTCCTGTAAACCTGACCTATTTCCCATTTGGTCAGGAGTCAGAACTGCCACATATATGCCTTAGGAAAAGATTGTTACAATGAAAATCAGAGTAATGGTTTAGGTTTCAAAATCATAAGACCCAAGGGAACTCAAGCTATGAAAACATGTTGCAATTCAAAGCAAAGCTTCCTTTCCCTGTAACTAGAAAAGATTCCCTGAACTATGGGAAGTTGGAGAGTCAGAGGTGGAATCAACAATGAGTGGTGAAAAGCATTCTTGAAGAGGAAGCCCTGTGTTCAGACATTTATCCAGGTTCTATCTTGGCATTGGAGTTAACAGAAATTCCGGACAGATCTGATGATTCAAGTACAGAGAGTACTTTGTTCTCTGGGTCATGATTGAGGAAGCAGAAAGGCTCTAGAGTAGAAATGGCCACATGGTAGACCTAAGAAGATGAACCTGAAACAATCTGACCCATTTTACCTGCCAATAAACCCAATGATACTTTGAAGATAGGCTGGAGGCATAGACTGATAGATAATTCTCTGTTGTGGATAGGTTTTAACAGTGCATACCGTGACTTTGATCTTGGCAAACTTTGTTCTCCACCTCCCATTCACTCTCAGTGGCTGCTTTCAGGATGCCACTACTCTACTTTGGCGTGAGCAAGCTTTCCTGGGCTGCTGCTCTTTTGTGGGCTGCTGCTCTTGCTGACTCATGGCTGCCTGGAGATGGCCCCTCTCTCTATGGGAAGGGAAAATGGCCCTAATGTCCTTAACTGTACCAATCACAGTCATTGACACCAAAACTTATTTCTTGAAGGCACTTCCATTTTATGAAACCCTCTCACTAACGTCCATTCAGTCTTTACCTTTTACTCCTGTTCACTTGTTCCTTCTAAACAAGAAAAGTAGAGAGTAGCATTTAAACATAGTTGGGATTTTTACTGTACCATACTCACTAGTCCTGAGCTTTTGTGCAAGTCCCCACCTTCTGACACACCATAGGTAGTATGAACTGGTGAGTTTTCTGTATGTATTTCACATTCTACTTTCTGGGAACTTACTTTCAACCAGAACTCTTTGGAGAGAAAATCAGCTCTTTGGAGTGAAAATCTTTTTTTTTTTTTTTTCTTGCACTGTTAAAACCTGTCCTCAACAGAGAATTATCTAGCAGTCTATGCCCCCAGCCTATCTCCAAAGCCTCATTGGGTTTATTGACAGGTAAAATGAGTTGCAGAAGGCTTCCCTGGTGGTGAGGTGGATACGAATCTGCCTGCCAATGCAGGGGACACGGGTTCAATCCCCGGTCCAGGAAGATCCCGTATGCCGTGGAGCAACTAAGGCTGTGCACCACAACTACTGAGGCTGCGCTCTAGAGCCTGCGAGCCACAACTACTGAAGCCCACACGCGTAGAGCCCGTGCTCTGCAACAAGAGAAGCCACCGTAATGAGAAGCCCATGCACCACAATGAAGAGTAGCTCCCGCTCGCTGCAACTAGAGAAAGCCCGCACGCTATAACGAAGACCCAACGCAGCCAAAAAAAAAAAAAAAATTAATTAATTAAAAAATTTTTAAAAAATTGGGTTGCAGATCTTAGGATATGGAAGAAGTGGCTGATTTCTCTGTCAGCTGTGTCAACATGTCCTTTCTTCATTTTCTGGTTCATTGCCAACTCCCTACCTTGTTGCCTTCCAGTTGGGCTCAGGAGTATCAAGACAACCAGTTATTTCAGTGGTTTACTATGATTGGATAGCCACATTTCTACCAAAATGCTGTATACCATCTATGTTTCTTGCCATCACATCTCTGGTTGGGGGTTGATTTCCACTAGTTGGTTAACTGGGCTTACTGAGAAGCACAAAATGTTTCACGTTCAAACTTCCCTGAGGGGTAACGTTAAAACTTCCCAGCTGCCGAAATGGCTGCATCAAAGGAACCAGGCTCAAAACATCTGCTTCACAATAATCTGATTCCATGGCAATAACCCAGGCAGATGTGAATCAAAGATTTCCGAAAAACAATGGCAGTGTGAATTGAGTAGGGAGCACGTAAATATAAAGGATATTAGAAGATAAAATCAAAAGGATTTTATCAAAATGTTGAGATATGATGTTGAGTTAAAAATGTTTTTGTATTTACTATTTTAGCCTCAGTAATGAGGTGTAAATTAGTGTTATTATCAAAGAAATGGAATGCAAGGATTGAATAGGTATGTGTCAAGCCAGAGAAAAATGCAGTATTTTTGTTCTGGACCATAGTCATGTGTACATAGCAGTAATAGTCAAATTAGAATGCTTCTGTATCCATAGGTTATCTAAATAACTGATTAGAATTATTACTGAGAGCATAGATGTTTGGAAACTGTTTTAAATGTACCTGAACAGATTAATTGACTCAGCAATGGTGGGGTCAGGTGTCACATATAAGCACACGTGTTGTGACATTTTATTAGGCAGAGTAATTTAGATGTAGTTGAATTGGCCTCTAAACATCCCTGGTGCTCTCTCAGCCTTTACACTATCAATGTAATATGAAGAAGATTAACAGCTTTAAAAAAATCTCCTTTCCATGAACATATGAAATCAGTAAACCAAGACAAGTGAATAGTTTCTTCTTTGATTTGGGCTTTAAGTTCACATTTCCTCTTTTGAAATTCTATAGAACTGCTTAGCTAGATCCCTGCACAAAGAACTACAATTTTTAATTATCAGGACATCCAAAGCATCCACCTTCCTTGGGCAAAATTTTCAGTGACCTTTCAGATGTTAACATTTGTTTATGTGCCAGAGTGACATGGTTGTGCCTATGTCTGCTTACCTTTCTCTGAGTCTCTCTTTACAGATCCTTTTACCTATTGGTAATTATGTATTTATTTGTGTCCATTCATTATGATTCATATGTGAAGAAAGAGTAACATATCAGCAAGTCAGACAAAGTTGATTAGAGGAGTAGTGAGCATTCTTTTAACCCTGAGGCTTTTGTGCAACTTCCATAAATATCACAAAAGTCAGAAGCCTCCTTTAAAACTTCCCCCTCCATTCTCTAAAAATATTAAAAGAAGGCTCTTATCCATTTTGCATTATTGAATTTTAAAGTTCAAATGGGAAACTAAATGATGTAATGTGACAAAATCATAAAATTCTGTGTCATTTAATAATAGAAGTAAAAGACAGGGCAGAAGTCAGCCACTAGAATACATTCAACTCAATTACTCAACAAATATTTATAGAGCAGCTACTCTCTGCAAGCACTATTCTAATTGTTTGGGATAGCTTAGTGAACAAAACATACAAAGATCTCTGACTTCATGGAGTCTACGTTCTAGTGAAGGGCACCTATAGTAAAACATGAACATGAATGCCAAGTTAGAGAATAGTCTGCAAGACCACTGTCACCTCTGATACCAATTGCAAGTTTGGGGATCCAAGACACTCTTCGATTTGATAATTCAGTAGAAAGACTCACAGAACTCACTGAGAGCTGTTATACTCACAGTTATGGTTCACTGCAGTGCAAGGATACAGATTAAAATCAGCAAAGGAAAGAGGAGGATGAGGCAGAGTCCAGGAGGGTTCTAAATGTGGACCTTCCAGCTGTCTACTCCTGCTGGCGTCAGGGACACGGTTAACTCCTCCCGGCAGTGATGTGTCTGTCATAATAAGCACAGAGTACTGCCAAGTAGCAAAGCTCATTTGAGACTTAATGTCCAGAATCTTTATTGGGGTTCAATCACATAGATGGAAGGGGTCAACAGCCCACATGGCTCACCTCAGTCTCCAGCTCCTGTGGGGTTGAGTTGATACTGTGTGACTCAAAGTCCCCACCATAAATCACATTGTTAGACTTCCCTGCATAGCTCAGAGCCCCCAGGTAAACAAAGACACTTTCATTAGTCAGAGTATGCCAAGGGTTTAGAGATTACCTCTCAGGAGCTGAGGGTAAAGACCAGATCTGTTTGAGCAAGGATAAATTTTTTTTTTTTGATGTGGACCATTCTTAAAGTCTTTATTGGATTTGTTACAATATTGCTTTAGTTTTATGTTTTGGTTTTTTGACCCCGAGGCATGTGGGATCTTAACTCCCCGACCAGGGATCAAACCTGCACCCTCTGCATTGGAAGGTGAAGTCTTAACCACCAGACCGTCAGGGAAGTCCCAAGGATAAATTCTTTACTACACAATAATATATGCATTAGTAAATTATATGGCATATTGAGTGTTAGAAGATTGTAAGTGCTAGGGAAATTTTTTATAAAAAAATAGAGTAGGAGAAAGCAAATTGGGGCTGTGTTTGTGGGAGATGGGGAGAAAGGGCAGTTTGCCTTACTGAATGCAGTGTTCAGGATAAGTCTGTGTAAAAGGTGACATTTGAGCAGAGTTGAAGCAGATGCTTTTTAAGTAATGAAACCAAGGTACAGAAAGGGAAGTGACTTGTCCAAGGCCAACTGAGATCTGGTGCCTGTTACAGGAGCTGAGCAAAGGCATTGTCTAGCAGAGTGCTATACCACTTTCCAGTTTGTATGGTAATGGGTTGATTTTTATCTAATCAAGATCGTTTTGCCATAGTAGGATCACACAGATATCAATAATGAAATTTGTCAAAGAGAGTCAGAAGCTAGTACAGGAGAAATTAAAGTTCTGAAAGCTAGAGGAAAGCAAGGCAAGAAGCAGAAGGAGCAGATAAGTGTCAAACACAGAAGTACAACCTGGGCTAGTTCAAAAAATTTCAGTGTTGTGCCATTTGTGTTGGGATGTGTCCACATATCTAGTTAGCCTCCTGTGGCTACCTATGTGAGGATAACCCTAAATGTCGTTAACCCTTTTCCTAGAATGTTCTACTTTACCCCTTTCTTTTGGTAAATTCGCATTTTTCTAACAAGACCCATTTCACATATCTTCTCTGATTATTCCCTCTTTCATTCTTCGTCAGCTCCTTGAACTCACTTCTGTAGCACTTAAACCATTGAATTATGGTTTTGCAGGCTGTTCCAATGGCTAAACTGTGAGATTATAATCAGTAAGAACCGTATTTTATTCATATTTGTGTCCCTAGCACCTGCTACTCAGGAAGCGTTCAGTAAGTATGTGTATGGAGTAAGTAAATAAATGAATTCCTGAATCCATGAAAGACCTCAAAGTGATTGTTATTTGTTGTATACTTCAGATATAATCTCAGAAAACAAAATTCAGTGATATGAACAGTGCTTGGTGTATGAGAATATGTAATCAGAATGGAAATGACATAAACCTGGCAAGAAAAGAGTAGAGATGGATAAACCTGGCAAGCTAGCAAGCACTGTGGTCACTATTCTATGGTTAATTTCTTATTAACAATTCTAGAACTAATTTTAGATTGGATTTTTTTCTGAGTCCTCCTTTTCAGTCTTCTAAATGAAGCAGTTATTTTTTGATGCAGTAATTCATCTATTCATATAGGCATTCTTTTCTGTAAATCAAGCATTCTGTTAGGTGCTGGGGATACAAAAATGAACAAGACACAATCCAAGTCATTTTAAAGAGCATAACAATTTAGTCATAGGTTTTAAGGGGGCAATTGACATGAAGTCAGTCACAATGTAGTTTCATATGTACAAAATGAGGCAGGACCACAGCAGTAAATAAGTGTAATTTCACTCTCTTTTTACAGTAATGCCTATTGAACAGTCACATCCAGTCTCATATAAAAATAATGGCTCTGAGAACATAGAGAAAAATTATTCTAACTTTTCTAATCTGGCTCTTTTCATCCAATTAAATTCAACTAAACTGAATTTTAGCTTCTCTGTACCAGTTCTCTGATTGTGAACAAGTGTTTTGAGCATTGGCTTCCGCATTTATGAAATAAGGATAGTAATGTCTACTTTAGAAAACTTCGGGAAGAGTAATTTTGAAAACATACATGTAAAGCTCCTAGATTATATCTAACAGATTCCAAACTAGGTTATGTTTATTATATTTCACGTTGTCTTTAATATCAGAATGTAAAAATTTAGAAATTGTAGACCACAGATGATTATAAAAAATGTATTTCATTTTTATAATGCCCAAATCTTTCAAATTTCTACTGTACAAGAAAAGTTGACATTCTTTAACTAGGAAGATTAGGGTTTTGTGTTGAAAGTAAATGCAGTTCTGTAATCCTATGCCTGGCAGAATCCCTTTCTATTAGTGTATGCCATGGTTCTGACAATATGGAAAATATTATTTTGGCTTTTCTATCATCAGAGTACATTGTACAAGAAGATCTTACTAATGATGTTCTATACATTTCAGAGGTCAGATCTCTTTACGGATTTGTCATATTTTACATGCTCTTTCAGTTAGGGTACACAGGCCTTGCTGTATAACTGAATTTATTTTAAAAGTGGTCCTGTTTCATTCATGAACTAAAAGAAAACAGATATGTAGGACATAATAAAAAGTCAATTTTCTAGAGGTCAGGGAGAAAGAAAAATGTCACATTAATGATAGTTCAGGGAAAATGTATTTTTAACCCTCCATGTCATGCATTTTAGTGCTGGTATAATTTATTCAAGTAATGTATCCTTAAAGGGAGCTGAATCATACATCCTATGTTAAAACATTCAACAAGGCTGGTTTTATGAAAAGCTTCTGTCACTGGCTTTAACCCAGTAAAATCCCAACAATATTAGTTTTTCCAAGCCTAAGTTCACTATGTTTGAACAATTGTTATATACTTATCCATATTTATATATCCTTTTTTATGAGTAGATAATATAATTTATATTTCAAATCAAATTAAAAGACTGCCTTAAAAGATATTGCATTCTCTGTATAAAAGCCAAAAATAAAACATTGAATTTCTGTTTCAGGCATTTTTCAAGCATTGTTTCAGGACAAGATATGGTTATTTGGAAACTTTTCATATAAACTTATTATTTTTGTTAAAATGCTCCAGCTGTACTTTTTATGAGTGCTAGACATACCTTTCTGATGTTCAGTGGGCTTAGCGGCACATGTCTTGACTAGTACTGTTGTTCAATGTCTGTTGCATTACAAAAAGCTCCAGTTGATCCTTGTGTGCAATGTAGTTTGTCTCTTTTGAGCTCCCAGGCAACAATAACCTCTCATCATGATTACAGAGGCTTTTGCGGAAAGATGGGCCTAATCCTGGTGCTCCATCAACTCAGTAATCTATTCCAATCAGTATTTGATGGATTTGACAGGCCATCTCTAGCCAAGTGAGACAGACTCAGGCAGGTCAAGCAACTTAGGTCTGCTGCAAAATACTGGGGAAAATCTTTGTGCTACATCAAAAATTACATACACTAAAATTGCTTCTGGTCTTTTCTCTTTTGACAGAGAATGGATATAAAAAATTTCCAATCCACAGTTCAAAATACCCTCATTATTTTAGTCATTGGACACATTCATTCATCATTAAAAATTAAAGATAAATAACCTGGTATTATATTTAAACAACAGCAACAATTCAAGGTTATTACAAAAGCTAATTGTTTCAATGCATGAAGTTCGCTTAATATTTTTATTTGTCCTATGTAGACATGAACAAACCCCTGACTTCTGAAAGTCATGAATCAACTCTCACAATTCAGTTTTGAAAGGCATAAATCAATAAATAAATATTTTTAAAGATACAATTAATCTAAGATAGTAAATGTCATCTCCCTTTATATATTAAATGTAGTGACAAGAAAGAGGGTCGTTTAGAAAAGAAACTGTTGGTATACTTCAAATCTAGCTCTTTCACTAAGTCTTCTCCAATTCTGAAGGCTGGGAAACATGGGAAGAAGCCCTTCTGTGTTACATGTCACACTTGAGCATTCCATTTTAACTAGGGCAGATTAGTTTCTCTTATGTGTTTTCTCCTTTTTATATTAGCCCTTACAAGACAAGAATAGAATTTAGAACCTGTAATTTCTCAATACACATTTATTGCTATAGCTGCTGCTGCTGCTGATAATAATAATAAAGTGCTAATTTTCTTCTAGAAGAGACAAAATCAAAACTTAAAATGCACAGGTAATAGTGTTTCATGTTTTCACCCTAGGGACAAAAGTGAGCCAGGAATTTAAAGTGTTTCTTAAGATAAAATAGAAGCAATGTATAAAAGATACTACTTACCCTGTCTCAGAAGTCTCTATTTTTTAAAAAAAGACACCTAGCCAACTTATATTAAGGATGTTTGACTCAACTGCCATTCGAAAGAGTTCTATGTATTCCAAATAGTAGAATGAAAACAACTTACTAATGTATTCCACTTTTAATGTCTGATAAAAGCAGGTTTAGGTAAATTTATGAAGGGATAGCAATTTAAAATGATTACTTCTCTTGCTCCCAAGAGCTCAGCTGACTCCCATGATTTAACAGTGAGATTTAAACAAAAATGAAATCCAGATCTTTCCATCCTTCTTTGCCTTAGGGCTAGACTGCACACAGTAGCTGTTAATCTAAAAGTTTTATGGAAGATTTCAAAAAGCAGCTTCGCGTGTGATGTGAAAATAGCATAACCCCAAAGCACTAAAAGGGATTTCCATTTTCTCTATGAGAATGTAACTTGCAGAAGTAGAATTCTTATATAAATATATCTTGAGTCTTCAGTGGCCACATAAGTGTAAATGCCTGCATTTTAACACAAGCTTGCTCTGTTCCTTTTCCTCACACTGGCACCAAGGTGGCCAGTGGGGGGGGGGGGGGCTTGCCTGATGTAGCTAGAGGGTGGTGAGAGGGTGTTTGGACCACCTAGAGGGGTGGGATAGGGGGAGGGTGGGAGGGAGGGAGACGCAAGAGGGAAGAGATATGGGAACCTATGTATATGTATAACTGATTCACTTTGTTATAAAGCAGAAACTAACACACCATTGTAAAGCAATTATACTCCCATAAAGATGTAAAAAAAAATTTTTTAAAAATACGTTGGAAACAAACTTCTGTAGTAGTACTGAAATAGACCTTCTGTTTGTGCTATACCTTCATAATCTTTTCATATGCTAAAGTCCTTTATTATTGGAGTTCTGCCCAGGAATCATTCTCAACCAGTGGTGGTTGGAGACTATTCTTTGGGTTGGATGGGATTTGGCGATTTAGTCACTGGCATGAATAACCAAATTCCCTACTGCTCATAATAAAGGAAGTAACTGGTTTTAAATAAAAGGACCCTTCATATGGTGAAGGTAAAACTTAGGAAGACACAGTAATAGGTCTAGTTTGGTAAACAAGAAATAGATTTCTTCTATGATTGGGAAAGTAAGAATATGTTATCCCAGAAAAGAAGAGAAAATGGCTTAAAAAAAGTCTTTTGGTTTTTTTTTTTAAATGAACTGACAGAAAAACATAAGCAACTTCTTCCCTGGACATTTTACCTATCATTCTTGTGTTCATTAATTTTCATCACGTTTCACGTTTCACAGATGCAAGTTGTAGAATGGTTATTGGAGCACTTATTTTGGGCTAAGGTTAGATATAGCTCCTCACATAAAATTAACCACTTAACAGATTACTTCCAGTAAAAGACTGAGAAGACACCATAGGAGGACAACAGCAACACAGAAGCTGGCTAAGTTCTCTGAGCTGTGTAATTCCGCCCTTGACCACTCAGGTCATTGCAGCCCCACAGAATGGCAAACTGTGCCTGCCAGGAATCTGCATTAAGGTGCTGCAGTGGCTTCCACTGCTTTTCAAAAGGCTCTGTGGGGGAGCAAAATTGAGATTAATATGCGTTGAAAAATAAAATGCCCTTACCACATTTTTGTCTGACCTTTGCACAGTTAAGTGAAAATATTTCCTCACTGGGATTTTTTTGGCTTCAAGTCAGGTTTGCAGAGGAGAAAAAAAAAGTCCTTGCAGCATAAGGAGGAAGCGATGCTCATAAGTGAACCTTGACAGATATTAGTAAAGAGGTGATTCCAGGCAGACTTCTTTCCCCTTCCTCTCCTTTGGACTTGGTATTCTACCCTGGGGCAGAATAACTGATAGAAAATTACATCTACAGGAGAGTTGCCAATGGGACAAGCTTGGGAGCAGACAACAGAGGCTTTATTTCATTTCATTTTATTTTGCTCTGGAATGCTTTATATGCCAAAACTCGGTGGCAGAGCAGAGTGAGTGGGAGGAAACCAGACTTGTAAAAAGTTAACCTTGAACAAAGAAAACACCAAAAGCTTCATGTTCTCTGCTACACTGAAAGCTTTTTCAGGAACAAAACCGAATCAATTGCCATGAAGCCTGTGGGTAACACAAATGCAAAAGACTTTCCTCACTTCCTTCCCTCCACAGAGGTTCTTCATAGTCTTTCTTCATTTTTTTTTTTTTTGCCGAAGTGCCCGAGAGAAGCAACGCCTGCTAGTAGCAAGAGACTTGCATTCCCTTTGCCCTGTGAATACTGCACTGGCTTGAAGGGCTAAGCTGCATCTACTCCAGCGGCCTTTTCTACTGTCTAATCTTTCACTTGTGGAACTTGGGGGGACTGTATCGTCACTTTCTTCTGAGGGTGGGTTTAGAAAAGAATAAGCAATGAATGAAGGTCACCATGTGTGGAAGCCTTGAGGAGGGGGTTAAGATATAAAAAAAATGTAAAATCCTGGAAATAAATTATGTTGATCTGAGAGAATATAGCCCTGAGAAGGGCCAGATAGGATGGGCTGAGGTTGAATAAAGCAATAGGGAATCCCATTGTGTGGCTGGGGTAGGAGTTTAGCTTCTGTCCAGCCTGCTGGCCTAACCTTGGATTTGTGTATGTCAAAATGCCTGAGCATAGCAAGCAGAAGCTAGGAGGTGGCCCACAGTCAGTGCCCTATAAAGAGCTGGGGAAATAAAAGAGCAAGAAGTCCCTCTGTGTTAGGAGCAAAAGCAATCTCATTTTGGATAGAAAAGCTTTAAACTTCTTTTGGCTGTTAGAAGAAAGCCAAATGAGGAAAATAAATTTTAGTTCAGCTTTCTGTTTCTTTCCTGTCTTTTTTTTTTTGTTTTTTAAAGTAATAGAACAAGGTAGAGAGGAAAGTTGAATATATTTGACCCTCAGAAATCTAACTCATTGTTCAGTTCTAATGGGAGCTTATTTTTTCAAAACATGGAAGTTTTGTTGATCTAATTTAGTTGGTTTTTCGATGTTTATATGTGTGTGTGTGTCTTCGTCTCCCCAATCAGAGTCATCACAAGATGCTTCAGTTGAAAATTGCTTTCTGTTGTAAAACAACTCTGGGTCCATTTGGTGAGACCTCAGAAATAAAAGGTAATGTGATGAGATAAGCACTTCCCTGGCAGTGACTTACATAAACGGTTGAATTTGCTATCCCACCAGGAGAAAAATGGAAGTGTAACCACAAAACATTATTGCAGCAGCAAACTGAAGTGTCCTTTGATATATTAAGATTGTTAATAATAAGATGTCCAGTGTTGTTGTTTGGGTTGTTAGGTAATGTGAGGATTATTTGATTTGATAAAACCTGTTTGCTGTAGATGGTTGTTTACTAAATTAAAAATGGTTTGCTTTGTGAAAGTATTCCTCATCATTAAAATAATTCATATTGCCAACAAACCTTTAAAAGATTAAATTGAACATACTTTGGGCTAATTATTAAGGAGAAATTACTTCATAGACCAGAAGGAAAGATTCTTCTATTTTCTCTTTTCAAACCTGAGTATCTTCTGGAAAGGAATGATTCTGCCAGCTTGGGTCAGCATGCTCTCCTTATTTTTTCCCCACGAGGAAACATTAGTCAGATTCTGATTACTGTCTTCAGCTTATCAGGAGGTGAATGGAAATTTCAAGAAAAGTCTAAGGGAATTTGTAATCTCTAGCTCAGGGAATTGAGTAAACACATAAATGTGGAAAGTTAGTCACCAGGGTAATTGGTTAGAAAGGGCATTTAACTACATCCTGCTAAAAATAATGCTTTTTTTAGGAGCTCAAAGACACATGGTAGTGCTTTAGCCAAACTATCTATGTTTCTCTTTTCCTTAAAAATCTGGGCTTTTAGTGTATATGGGGACTATCAGCTTTACATAAAGTTCAGAGAAAAACAAAGGTTTATGTAATAAAATACAGTCTTCAAAAGTAATAAATTATTAAGAGGGATGAAATTGTCTGCAGATTTTCACTGCTATATCTATTTCTGCTCTGTGATGTATAGCTTGAGTCAGTCCCAAATCCAGATGTTGTTTTTTTCTTAAGTTATTTCTCTTATGTTAGAAAATTATAATTCATTTTTATAGGTTTTTGAGAATGTCAGCAAATGCATCATGACTCTGTAAGGTGGTTCTGCATATTTTCAGATTAAACATTAACCTGAAATTATGGAGAAATTTCTCACGGAAGATACGAAGTCAATGCACATACCACATTAAAAATATGGAAGGATAAAATGTTACTAACTTACGATGTAGAAGCAAATGGATCCTCAATTTACTCCTCAGTTTTAGGCAACTTAGAAGTATATTCCTTTATGTGCTGAAGTAGTTTGTATATTGCCCTAAACTGTTGTTGATTTCTTTCACTAATAAGTGTAGAAAATCACTAATATCAGGAGTCAGACCCTAGATGATTGAAGCATTTGCGTCGCAACTCAGTTTTCTTTAGAAATCTTATTATATTACATATCAAATTAAAAGTTTTCCTATTTTAGCCCTTAAATTATAAGTTGAAATTATGTAAGATATTGCTGTATTGCTGAGCCATATCACTTGAGCAAGCCAACTGAATTATGGAAATGATACTTACTAGAGTGATCACCATCATGAATAAATATTTTCATCATTTGCTACTTACTTCACAAACTCTTGAGTGTACCATTCTGCTTACTGCCTCATATTTCAGGGTTGATTCACCATCTATGTTGTTATTTGTTGGTTTGCACAGTTCCTAAAAAGTATATTAAATGGCTTTGGTTTTATCCTCTTCTTAATTTTACCATTTGTTCAATACTAACCTAATATCAGAAGGCATATATTGTTGACTAAAACAGCAAAGCAGCGTAAGGATTGACATTCTGACATAATCGTTGTTTATTCATTGGACAACACCTGGCTTTGTTAACACATAACTGATTTATCAGTATTGATTTCGGTGCACATTTCATAGTCTGTATCATGACTCATAATACAGTTGCTAGCTTAAAAAAAAACCAAAAATCTTCTTCCATAGTATGGGCTTTTCTTAGAAGTATCTAAAAAATGTTTGTCAAGTACTTCTTCCCCATATGTACCACACCTATACCAAGAGCTATTGTATAATATTAACATTAGTGGTTCTATCCAAATGTAAAGTTAGATATCTAGTAGTATGATTTTCAACATTCAAAAACAGTGATATGATGTGGCATTCCACAATCATCTAACATAGGAGTCTTGCCAATATTCCAATCTGCTTTCTCTCAGAAGAGAATATTTTTCATTTAATTAGTAGATGGCTTTGCTTTTTCATATTCTTATGAACAGCACAACTTTGGATGATGCCCTATAGTTTTGATTTTTTTCTCTGCCTCTAGTGACAAAAGTCATAAATTTCACATTAGAGAGCTATATTTAGGATTTGTTACATAAAAATTGAGTTGTTTGCTAGAAATTTCACTGTGTTCTGCTGGGAAAATTTGGAAGAAAGCCTACATGATTTTATTCTTTCAAATGGGTCTTAAGATGCTAAGCACTAATAGCTTATAAGATCAGTGAGTGATATAGATATGGTCCCTGTCCTTGAAGAAGATATATATAATACTGCATCTTTAGTAATGAACCCCTTTGCTGAAAATTAAAATAATCGGGAGGTGCAGGCCTTGTTACCATTTCCCTTTGCAGCTACCCGCACACTGCAGTTTTCTTAGGTTCTTCTGAGTAAGACTATTTACAGTAACATGACCTAGTTTTTCCCAGAATGATTGAGGGGAGTTTCCCAAGTCTCTGTTTTAATTAAAATGAAACAGCAGTATTTCTGTTCTAACTTGGCCCTGAAGGAGTTCAGAACATGCCACTTCAAAATATGCCACTCTGGCATACTGACTATATTGAGATAAAAGCACTTGAAAAACAGCAATAAAATAAAAATACTCTGACCTTCCTGTTTTTCTTAAAAGCATGAGATGAAATTCCTATATGAAAGATGTCTTCTTTATACCAGAAAGCATGTAACAATCTTATCATCAAGGATGAGAAAATGAGAGAATTCTATACAAACAGATTTTGTTAAAATAATTCTCATCTTTCTTTAGCTTCTCCACAAAGTGTTTTGTCACTTTTTCACAATTGCCTCTCTTTGTTCAGTCTAATATCAAAGCAAGTAGGTTTTGTCATTTACGTGGGTCTTCATTCTTATGAAGACTCCTGTGTCAAGTAGAACTTGTATTAAATAAATTTGTATGCTTTTCTCCTTTTGATCTGTCTTAGGTCAATTTACTTCTCAGACAAAAAAGACCCTGAGAGAGTAAAGGTAGAAGTTTGCCTTCCCTGCAGCCCCAACTCTATTGGGGGAAGGTTGAGTACAAAAATGTCATAAGCCTGGATTGAGTACCTTAGTTAGTTCAAAATGTAGTTTGATCACTTACCAGCTGTGAACTTCGTCTTTAGAATTAGTACAACAAGGGAATTCCCTGGCAGTCGAGTGGATAGGACTCTGCACTTTCACTGCTGAGGGCAGGGGTTCAATCCCTGGTCAAGGAACTAAGATACCACAAGCCATGCCAGACAACAACAACAAATAGAATTAGTTCAATCATACTTACCTTGGAGGGTAGTTGTAAGTATCAACTACTGAAAAGTATAAATTTCACCCCATTCCAGCCATACATGTAATCCAAGAGGCTTGACTTGCTGAAAGAGCTAAGCTGATAGGAATTGTAATTCATCCCGTGGATATATTTGTTTGTCTTTATTTTACAGAATTCCATGAGAAAGCTGCAAAAATAAATATAGCATGACATTTAAGTTAGGTTTGTGACACTAATGTTACCAATGAAAAAATGTGATTGCTTAAATAAATGGAAGTTAGAGTAAAAACAAAACTGTCAGCTGACAGGAATATTGATTTAAGAAGGCGGCATGTTTTTAGCTGGATAAGACATTTAGAAAGAATTCACAAATAAGGACCTTGAGGCCAGAGATGTTTATTGACTCGAAGTCTCTCTTGGGGGCCAGTTTAACTCAGTGTTCTCCAGTCATAGCCATTAGTGAAGGCCTGTCTAGGGAAAAAGTTAAAAAGATGTTGTAATTTGTACTCTATTCAAAATATTAGAGAACTCAAAATTGCCAAGTGAACTCCTGAAAAACACTTCTGAGTGTAGTAAAACATTTATTAGGTTTCATTTAGTTATCACTTTTTGTGGTAGAGACATTTAGTCCTTATCACATATCCACACGCTACCCCACACTTTCCAGCCCTCTTGCAGATGGGAAGGACCAAATGATTCATTTGGCCAATGGATTAAGAGTAGAAGGGACATGTATCTCCTCTAGGTTAAGGCAGTAAAAGCCACAGAGGGCCCTCTGGCTTACTTCCCCTTGATGGAGATCTAGAAGGCACATGCAACTTCATGCTGTAAACATACTCTTATCACTGCTTGGCATGTGCTTCCCCGGAGAGCCACCTGCAGAAGTGAGAATTAAGCCAGTGAGATTTCAGGGTTTGAATATTACTGCTACAATCCCTAGCCTAACCTGACCTATGTAATTTTTTTTTTCTTATTATGAAAGTTGTATTAATCCACTGAAGGAAAATCCAGGAATAAACAAAGTAACTGTCCACACCCCACCACTAAGAAACCATCACTTGAAAAATTTTGATGAATGTTTGGTCAGAAACATATATTTAACATAATATATACATATTATATGCATATAATATAAAACAGTTAATATAAAATGTGACATGAAATATGCATGTTACATAATAAGAATTATGATAATAATTAACATTTATTGAACATTTACTATATTCATGCATTGTGCTGACAGCCTATGTGATTGTCTCATTGAAATCTTAACAAAAGCCTTGCAAATTTGGAAGTTTCTTAAGCCCATTTTATAGTGAACTGAGTTTCAGGAAGGTTAAAGTAACATTCTAAGGGTTACACAAACAGTAAATGATACAGCCCAAACTGGAGTTCATTTATCCAACTCTAAGCTGGGGTTTTAGTTACAAAACTATATTGCCTCCAAATTGGGATCATATTGTACATACAATTTCAGTCTTCTTCTTTATTAAGTATACTAAGTAGCATAAATGTTTCCAATGGCATTATTTATTCTCCTACAACATATTTTAATGTCTATAATGCTATACTATTAAATAACTAATTGGGTGATATTCTATTATTGGATTCTTGGGTTGTTTCATATTTTTGTGTCATCATGAGCAGTAAAGCTAAGATTATATTTGAAGCTAAATCTTTGCATACATACATGATTTTTTTTCTTAGGATAAATGCTGATATGTTGGATTTCTGAATCAAAAGGAATACATGTGTGTTATTTTCTTTAAATTATTGTCAAATTGGCCTGCACAAAGGTTCTTATTAATTTGAAATTTCATCAGTCCTATATAGGAGTGCATGTTTCTCCAGAACCTTACTAACACATTGGCTCTTTTATTTAAATTTACATTTCTTTTTTTAGTATGTGAAGTTAAGCATTTTTATAATGCTAATAAGTTATTTGTATTCCTTTTTTATTAATTGCTTATATATTCTTTATCCACTTTTTAGTTTAGAGATTAAGGTATATTTTGAAAATAATTATTCAGATATCATATTGCTGCAGCAAGCTCTTCTAGGAAAAAGTAGATTTTGAAGCTATAGTAGGGATCAAGTTTTTTATGGTTATATAAGCCATTTAGTTTTTGAGTTTGTAGAATTATGATCTTTTAATTTATATTTGTGGAAACTGAAAAAATATTGTTTTATAGGGCTTGTGCTGTGGAACTTTCTAGCCATATGACTTTGATCAAAAAATGGGTCTGTTCTAATTCGCCATTTTCTCCAATTATAAAACCACAGATGATATCTTTGTGAAGTACCTTGAAGGGCTATTTAGAGCTACACTAGAGATAGTACCTCTAAAAAGCAGTTTTACAGTTTTAAAGTACTATAAATTTTAAGCTATTCTTCCCATGTAGTATATTTCTCTTAATTATAAAAAAGCCTAAATGATTTAGTGCAGTTGGGCAATTTGGGGTGGATGGGGCAATTTGGGGGGATATTGGGTAACCAGGTAACGAATATTCATGCAGTATTTACCTTTCTATCAATTGTATTATCATTCTTATTGCAGTCCCCCATGTTATGCATGTCTGTATATTTCCACACATGTACACACACGAAGAACACCTGTAATTAATTTAATAGTACCAAGAATGACCTCTCTTTATTTGGCAAAATGAAAAAAATTTTTTTTTGCTATGATTGTGCTAAAGGACTAGAACTTTAAAATTAAATATGTCATTAAAATTCACTGTACAGGGCTTCCCTGGTGGCACAGTGGTTGAGAGTCCGCCTGCTGATGCAGGGGACACGGGTTCGTGCCCCAGTCCGGGAAGATCCCACGTGCCGCGGAGCGGCTGGGCCCGTGAGCCATGGCCGCTGAGCCTGCGCATCCGGAGCCTGTGCTCCGCGGCGGGAGAGGCCACAGCAGTGAGAGGCCCACGTACCGCAAAAAAAAAAAAAAAAAATTCACTGTACATATTTACACTGTAAATATGTAAAGAATGTAGGCAGCTAGACATAGTTTTGGAAATGATGACAACTTAACACTGATTAACTATAGACCTCAGGTATTGACATGGCCTCACATAAAGAACAAGATGTGTACTTGGCTTTTAGAACACATTCATCTGAACAAAATGCATGTTATTTTAGTATCTCAAGGGAAAATTCCATTATTCTCTTTTATTCAGCTTTTTTGAGATAGAATTGACACATAACGTTGTGTAAGTTCAAGGTGTACAAGGTGATGATTTGAGATACTTATATATTGTGAAATGATTACTATGCTAGGGTTAGTTAACCCCTCCATCCCCTCACATAATTACCATTTCTTATGTGAAGTGAGAAAATGTAAGATCTACTCTTAGCAACTTTCAATTATTTAATATAGTATTGTTAGCCATAGTCACTATGTTGTAGATTTGATCCCTAGAACTTATTAATCTTATAACTGGAAGTTTGTACCCTTTGACCAGCACCTCTCCATTTCCTTCCTTCTCTGTTTCTATGAGTTCAGCATTTTTTTAGATCCCACACTTATGTGATATTATATTTTTCTTTCTAAGACTGACTTAGCATGATACATTTGAGGTGCATCCATGTTGCAAATGGCATGATTTTATTCTTTCTAATGACTGAATTGTATTCCACCGTGTGTGTGTGCGCGCGCGTACCATTCTTCTTTATCCATTTATCTGTACGTGGACACCAAGGCTGTTTCCATATCTTGGCTATAGTGAATAATGCTGCAGTGAACGGGGGAGTACAGATGTCTCTTTGAGAACCTGATTTCATTTCCTTTGGGTATATACCAAGAAGTGGAATTACTGGATCATATGCAGGTCTACTTTTAATTTTTTGAGGAACCACTGTTGTGTTTTCAGTAGTGTCTATTGAAAACCACCAACAATGTAAAAGGGTTCCTTCCAAATCCTCACCAACACTTATTATTTCCTGTCTTTTTCATCATAGCCATTCCAGCAGATGTGTGGTGATATCTGACTATAGTTTTTGATTTACATTTCTCTAATAAGTGATGTTAAACATCTCTTTTTGAACCTGTTAACCATTTCTATATCTTCTTTGGAAAAAAAAAGCTCATTCAATTTCTCTGCCCATTTTTAAATTGGATTGTTTGTTTCTTTGCTGTAGGGTTGTATGAATTCCTTATATATGTATTTCAAATATTAACCCCTTATTAGATATGTAATATATAAAATTTTCTCCCATTCCATAGGTTGCCTTTTTATTGTATTGATATTTCTTTTGTTGTTTAGAAGTTTTTCATTTGATATAGTACCACTTAGTTATTTGTGCTTTTGTTGCTTGTGCTTTTGGTGTCATATCTAAAAAAAAAAATTTGCCAAGATCAATGTCCAGGAGATTTACCCTAGGTTTTCTTCTAGGAGTTTTATGGTTTCAGGTCTTGTGTTTAAGTTTTTAATCTACTTCAAGTAAATTTTTGTGAATGGTGTAAGACAAGAATCCAGTTTCATTCTTTGGCATGTAATTATTCAGTTTTCCCAGCACTGTTCATTGAAGAGACTATCCTTTCCCCACAGTGTATTCTAGACTCCCTTGTCAAATATTTGTTGACTGCATATATGATAGTTTATTTCTGGGGCTCTTGATTCTGTTCTATTCATCTATGTATCTATTTTTATGCCAGTACTATTTTGTTTTTATTAATATTTATACCTTTGTAGTATGTTTTGAAATAAGGAAATGTGATACCTCTGGCTTTGTTCTTTCTCAGGATTGCTTTGGCTGTTTGGGCTCTTTTGTGGTTCTATACAGATTTTAGGATAGTATTTTCTATTTCTGTGAAAAGTGACAGTGGAATTTTGATAGGGATTGCATAGAATCTATAGATGGCTTTGAATAGTATGGACATTTTAGCAATATTAAGTCTTCCAATCCATGAACACAGTGTCTCTCCATTTATGTGTGTCTTCTTCCATTTCTTTCATCCAAGTCTTGTAGTTTTCAGTGTACATATCCTTCACTTCTCTGTTAAATTTATTCCTAAGTAGTAGCAGCCACCTCCTCCAATATTTACTAATTGACTTTGGGAGAGACATACATTTCATGAGTGCTGCTAGGGATACTGAGGCTTTCTCAGATCTTTTATGCCTGCTCCACACTTCCTACTCCCTTCTGTGGTAGAATTCTTAAGATTGTATGCCTACTCTCAGTTCTGCAACATACCAGGCTGGGTGCTGAGAGCCTCCTTTTTGCTTTTCCAAGGGTAGAGCTAAAGCCCAAGTTTGTGGTCTCTCCCTGGCTCACATGTTTGGTCCAGCTTTCTGTGTGTATCCACTAGCATCTACCTGCTAAAGACTGCTTTTGCTGCCATCAGGAGTGCACACAGTGAGCCAGCCACAGGGTTGGGGTGTTTGTGCCTGAGATACGCAGATGCTTGGGTGTCCGTGGACCAATTGGGGGGATCTGCATGCACGGTGTCCACAGTGACTTGTGAGTGGGTTTCTGGAAGGAGTCCTCAATACAGTTAGTAGGATCTGCATTCCTTTAATGTGCTTCAACAGCCCTATCTGCAGCTTTCCCAGGCTTTTCCTGCTCTCCAGTCATGCAGCTCATGACTCAGTACTCTGGATGGGTGAGAGAGAAATAGGTCTCTTTGGCAATGTCCTGCGCAGCCAGAGAAGCTAGGCACTCACTCACGTGTTCTCACTTTCCCCCATGGGAGAAATCACAGGCTGAGAAAATCTCTCTTGGCATTGAGCTATGTTGTCTTGAGTGGGGCTGACATCTCCAATGTATCCAAATTTACATTCTTTTACTCCAATTTTGTGCTGGAACTTCTCCATTGGAAACTTGGACTTCCCTAAATCTTCATTTGTCTGTGGGTGAGTGTTTAAAATGGTGTTCTCCAGGGGCTCCCAGACCGTTGCCAAAAGGGGCTGGAGCTGGTTCATAGGTCACTGCTGTGTCTGTCACCAGGACCAAGGTCTGTATGCCTACTCTCCTATACATGGGTGAGCAAGACACCAGGCCTTTTGATGTATGGTGCTGTATCCTGTAGCTCCCACAAATGCACTTTTGTTTGTGGTTGGATGGCAAATTATTATTGTTGAGCAGTGGATACAAATGAGGGATTTGTTATTCAGTCATGTTGCTGAGGTCACTCTGAAAAGTTGTTCTTGATTACAATCTCAGTTGAATCTCAGTGGTCCTGAATTTAATTTTATAAGGAAAAAATATTTCAGTGTCAGTTTATAAAGCTCAAAATTCAGTTTGGTTGAACACATCACTGGTATGTTTGCAACAATATTTGGAATTTCTCCTGGTATATTTTAAACCTCATCAACTTAAAGACCCTCTGATTAATTTTGATTCCAAAGGAAAAAAAAATGGTGATCTTTTGAGATTATAATTTACAAAAACTTTGAAATTATACTAGCCATCTAGTATATGACATTTATAAATGTTATTTATTATCATTGCCCTAAAGCAATGTCCTTTTTAAAAATAAAAACACAAAAAATAATTTCTATACACAGGAAAAGGCTTCTATGATACCCCAGTCTATGAAATGTCTACGTTAAATTTGTAACTGTTAGTTCCATGTTTTGTGGCATATTTTCACTTAGAATTAACCTTGTTTGTGAGTATGAGGAATACTTTTTGAATGGTTCTGGCCAGCAGCAAACACTCTTCTTTCTAAATAGTTACCATAGATTTAGATATAACCTCTCAAAGGGAAAGAAATATAAGAATGTTAGGCCTTAGTTACATCTCATGCTTTAAGAGAAATCAATGCTGTAATTTCCCGACAATATATCAATTCAGTGTAACATGTCATAGGGCATTTAAATTAGTAACTTCTTGAGAGACATGTAGTGAGCTGTATTTGAGATGAATGCTATCTCCAAGACAACCAGGTTGTGCTACTGATGTACTGATGTTTTGAATAGCTAAGAGCCTGTAATTAGTAACATTAGCGTTCAGTAAGGAATGTCAAAATCAGAACTCACAGAAAGGAGAAGTAGAGATTTCCATAATGCATATATTTAGGTAAATCACCTATTGGAAAAGCCTGAAAAACAAGGATAGGAAAGAAAAATAGGAAAAGCAAAGATGGAGAGAAGAGTCCAGTATACACATCTCAACAAGATGATTCAGTGAAGATGCTAAGAGGGAATGAGGGTAGAGATCAAGGAACATGAACCAAGCTGACTGTTCAGAAGCTATTTTGATGACTTTTTATAGAGTGCTGAATATGCATCAGGTGAGGGGACCTGGGCAGCGGATAGCGTATCACATGTTTTCTTCTTAGAGAATCTCATAATCTAGTGAGTAAGACAAATAAATAAAATTCAGAGCAATAAGAGCTATGGTAGAAAGTTTATCCTGAAGGTAGTAGAAAGACTTGGAATGATTTAAGAGAATGATATGATCTGATTTATACTTTAGAACAAGCATTTTTGTGGCAGTGTAGGAAGTAGACAGAAGAGAGGAAAGGAAGGCGAGGAGAAGGAAAGATAAATAGGGAATCCAGGTAAGAAAAGATGAGGGTTTAACATAGGGCAGGGATAGCAGAGAAGGAAAATACACTGGTAAGTATATCAAAGGTAGATTTGACAAAATGTTGAATTGGAGTGAATGTAGGAGAAAGTGAGAAATCTAAAATGACGTTTAAACCTCTTGAGAAAACGGCAATATGATGGGGTAAGTCTCCAAGATAGAGAATTAAGATTTGTAAGTTATGGGGTAGGGTCATATAATCTTGTTCTGGCCAAGTTATGTTTGACATGCTGTCCAAGTAGTCTTTAGGGGGTGATTATATGGGCCAACAGCTTGAATAAAATGCTGAGCTGGAGACATCGAGGATTATCATGGGTATGTGTCAGACCAAGTGTGCTTCTATTGAATGAAAGAAAACTGAAGGTAGAATAATTACTATGCAGAAACAGGCAGATGGAAGGGATCTTACGGATTTCACTGAGTACCCGGAGAGGTAGGAGGAGGATGAGAGGTGATGCTGTTAGACACTTAGAGAGGAGAATTCCAGGAGAGGATGATCAACGTTTTTAAATGTTGCAAATAAATCTGAAAAGTGTTTATTGGTCTTTACAAATAAGAGGTCATTGCTGACCAGGGGAAGAACAATTTTAATGCAGAAGTGCAGTCAGTAACAAGATTTTGTACTTAGTAAAAGAATAAGAGTGAGAAAATAGGAACAACAGGGTGATTACATTCAAGACTCTTGGATGTGAATGGAGGAGACCAGAGGAAGCCTTAGGGTTGAAGGAGGATTTTTTTTTTTCTTAAGATAATATACACTGAAACATGTTTATAGGTTGATGGGGATAAAAGGCAATCTAGAGAAAGAAAAAATGAAGGGGAAAAGATGAAGGAAGGCATGAGATAATTATATAAATGGGATAAAGTCGGGTTCATAGGAGAGTCTGTGAAAGTAACTATGGACCAGCAGGAGGGAGATACCTCTTCTCTGAGGTGGGCAAGAATGAATTTGAATGCAATTATGTTAATACTCCCAGTTATGGGGCTAGGGGAAATGGTAGGAGGCTGAAGTACTTCTCTGTTCAGGTGATTGATAAAATACAGTTTCAAGTTGTGGTCAAAGAGAAGCTCTGTCAAGGGCAGAAAAAGACACTATTTCTGAATGAGGAGATGAAAAAGAGAGCAACTGAACCTAGTCCTTAGAAATAGAACTAATGGGAATAGTTTCCCCCAAGATTGGAGACTAGAGGCTGGCCTGAAAATTCAAAATGGAAGTAACCAAGAAAATAAATGTAATAGATGCCACTTATGGAGCACTTCTATGTGTCAGCCATTTGATTAAATAATTTTTAAAAAAATGGGTTTTGTTTTAATCCTCTTAACAACCCTAGTTAATTGGTGTTATTATCTATGTTTTCCTGATGAGAAAATTGAGGCCTCATTAAAGTTAAATGACTTGTCCAAATTCATACATCTACAAAGTATCACAATCAGTATTCTGAACAGCATGTCTCTAAAGCATACACTTCTGAACAGTATTCTGTTTTACATGCAAAGGACTGCCAAGTACTTTAAACTTTAGCTGAGCTAATTAGGTAACATGATAGGATCTATTTTAACTTGAAATTCATATAATTCTATTTTCTATGAATTTTTCATACTTCAGTAATCTTTATCTCTAACCTTGAATATGATAAATTGATTGAAGGAATAGGATTCAATGGAGGAAAAAAGAATGTGAGAGAAAGTCACAAACCCAAGAATCCACACTTTAATAGAGAAACCTCTCCTTTTTTAAAAGCTGAGGAAAGTCAGTGGAATCAATGCTGAGCCCAGATGGCTTTCTGTGTAGCCATTGCCCTTGCAGTTGGCTCCAGTTTCTTGATGGATCTCTTTACTTGGAAATATCACAGTTCTGAGTTCTTTTCCCAGCAATCTTCTCCTTATAATCCCCAAATTCCTTCATTTAATTCAACATGTAGCTATAATTTTTCCATTCTGATTTTCTTTGCAAGTTTTAAACTTTTGAACAAAGTGGGTATCTGACAATAATTCCCCTTAAGAAATTTAGCCTCAAGAATAAAACTCAACCACAAATTATTTTTAAAGGTAAAACACATTAGATGGTTGAATCAATATCAGAACATACAGAGCCTGTAATTTTTCTCCCTTTTCATGACACAATAGCAAATAGGGTCATGTCCCAGTATCTTACCTTCCAATCCAGAAGCTTCATAGACAACACAGTTATTCTAATCATGGTTTTAAGAACCACAATCAAAATGACAAATCCTCATATTATTTGGCCATGTTTGCAAGTGATTCAGACATTCTTTGTTAATGGAATGGGAGACCACCATGTGTTCTGGACACTGTTTGTGAATCTGTCCACCTGATTAGTTTGTGATCTCTCTAATAACCTTGATAACACTGAACATATGTTGTGGGCAAAAGCTGTCAAGCAAAAAAATAGAGTTAATCCCATCTATCTCTGTCACACTTAATACACACTCTTATTCAGCTGCTCAATTAAGGCAGTGAAAGATTTGGGTTATTATACTTTTAGTATTTTCACATGTAATAAAAATAGTCTGATGAATTTGAAATGACTAGAAGGAAATCATAAAAAATGACCACTCATTTTACTCAATTTAAATTCATAGCCTCGAACACTGTGGCTAATAATTAGCTGTAGCTAATGAAACAAGGCATATGTAATTGACAAGGCTGTACCAGAGAGGCACACTTTATCATTTTCAGATACAGTACAATGTGTATGCCAGAATTTTATAAAAAGGAGAAAGCTTGAACAAAGCAGGATCTACACAAGGAAAGGGAAAAAATTTTCTTCCTTTTTAGAAACACACAGTAGCTTTATAAATTCTTTATATGATTTTTAAAAGTGCCTGACATTTTTATTAATGTGTTTTAATAAATGTTTACCTAAGCAAGATCATTCTCCAGTCCTTTGTGCTGAAAGTTCCCCATTAACCACATGTTTCATCTTTGGATTTAACAATCTGACAGTAAAAAATTCCAGAATAGTGTGTTTTGCACACAGGTTTATTCAAGCACAACTGTTAGAATCACCTGGGGCTGCTGAGTTAGTACAGCTGGTTTGTCGTAAGTCAATTATAGTCATTTCCTAAGGATTGTGAATCACACTTGAAGAATGTGCTCTTATGTGTCTTAATTTGACTTTGGTAAACCTCTGCTGGATTATAGAGACAATGTAGGGTTTTATTATGATCCTGAGATGCACCTTATTAAAGGGCTAGGATATTTATTATTCATGTCACATCCACACTTCATGAGAAGCTGTATTATGAATAACTTACTCATTGTCAACACTGATTTTATAACAGTTGAAACCAAACATCAGTACCAAGCACAATATGGAAGAACTAAATTTGTTAATTCTTAGGTCACCCTGCAGAAACAAAACTATGTGAAAAGTAGCTAAATTCTTTAAAAAGTGAGCTTGGATAATAACACTACAACACTCACCCTCTCCAAACATAACGCTATATTAATCATGTCGATTTCCTTAAAAACATATTTTAAAATACCAAAGGTGTCTTGGATATGGTGCACTAAGGAAATATTAGGATGTTGATAAACTGTGGCTCTTAATATTTTGCACAGTACGAAAATGATAACACAGATATTTTCCCCCCAACCTATAATGTAACACTGTAAGAGAGAAAATGACAAACTAAAAATGAATAGATTGCAAAGAAGTACTGGCACAGTATTCAGTATGTACAAAAGAACATAGAAACTTATGTTCAGAGCAACCCTGGAGAACCTTTTTATTTTACAACCTGACAAGGCTGTAAGAGGCAGAGTATTGAACAAGGAAATTACAAAGTACTCAGGGTGAGTAGTCATATGCTTCACAGAGTTAAGCACCAATATTTACAAAGAATCTTTGTTCCCCTTCTTTTCTTTCATCCATTGTCTTTTTGTAGCACAGAATATCTGAAAAGGATGCTGGCAAAAGCAAATGGAATGCTCTTCTAGCTAGCATTCTTGACCTGAATTTCTTATCAAACCATCTTTTAAAGATGTTGTTACTGTTTAGCGGTAATTTTAATTGCACATTTTATTCCACTGCAAGATACAGGTAAAATAATTCTTTTAGGCTTCATCAGGATGCCTTTAATTTAATTTATTAATTTGTTTTTTATTAATTGATTTATTTTTGGCTGCATTGGGTCTTCATTGCTGCTCATGGGCTTTCTCCAGTTGCGGAGAGCCGGGGCTACTCTTCGTTGCGGTGTGTGGGCTTCTCTTTGCTGTGGCTTCTCTTGTTGCGGAGTATGGGCTCTAGGCTCACAGGCCTCAGTAGTTGTGGCACACAGGCTTAGTAGTTGTGGCTCGTGGGCTCTAGAGCGCAGGCTCAGTAGTTGTGGCACACGGGCTTAGTAGCTCCGTGGCATGTGGGATATTCCCGGAATAGGGCTCAAACCCGTGTCCCCTGCATTAGCAGGCGGATTCTTAACCGTTTCGCCACCAGGGAAGTCCTAGGATGCCTTTTAAAAATAACTGCAGAAATGGGTTATTTACTATAGACTTAATGTTTACAGTTAATGAACATCACCACATGCCAAGAGAATTTTATAGGTCAACACATCGAAGGAGTCATTTTGACATTATTACACTTATATACATAAAAATAAATGCTCTGCAATTAGATTTTTATTCTAAGCATGAAAATAATATATATAAGTCCGATGTTGCATTTTAAATGACTTTAAAGCATTTTTAAAATTATAGACTCTGTAGATACATTTATGTTCTCTTTTATCTAAGCTAAACTGTTCATATTCTGAATATATTTTAAACTTAACAATGAACAAGTAATAATGACCTCAAGAGTCTGTTCAGTTTCCTTTGACCCAAGCATAAAGGGCTTGAGAAACTTGAATTCATGATTTTTCATGATCCATGGGAAGCCAAGGATAGCAGTTGAGCAATTTCATCATCTTTAAAAGGAAGATATATCCATGGAAGCTATTCTCTAAGAGTAATTTAGGAACTTTTGTTAGGTCCATTTATTCTTTTGGGTTATTAAGAAATCAATTGGTAAGTAGCCACTGTAGTATAATAAAATTTTCTTTTACAGCATTTTGTTAAATGTCAACATTTATATTAGTGTTTATCATCATGATCTTTCTCTTTCAGTATAAAACTGTCAGAGAATTATCACAGAGCTCCATTTCACTCTTGGACAATAAATTCAAGAAAATAGTGACACAGTGACAACAGGAATATTTAAAAATAGGATATTTTCTAGGTGTTTTAGTAATGCTATTTAAATCTTGGCACCAAATCTTTAGTGTTCTATGGTCTTATATATTAAAGACTGAAATAAACTTATACTAAATATCAAGGGATTACATGGAATATTATAATGAGGAAATTTTATCTTTTCACAATCAAGATTAAATTTGTGCATATGGAATTAGAGCTATTAATGTATGTAGATTTGATAAACAATATTGAATTTGTGTTTACTGTTACCTGTAATTCCTCGACTGGGAGTAATGCCCTGTAGTTAGCATCAGGACATAAATCTTTCCATAACTCTTGATTCCTCATCCCCAGATCCACAATTCTTTTCCCCTTCGTAAGAGCAGTAACTTCTATTTCTGGATTTTAGTCTTCAATTGTATTTTAATATTTATTGCTGATTTTTTTCTTTTATGATTTTCTCTGTTAACTTTATAAATCATGCTCATTGTTTTTAGGCCATTATTTCATCACTTTAGATCAGGACTTGTCTTAAGTTGTCTGTCTAGTTTGGCCTGCTCTTTGTTTTACTTTTGTTATCTGTGAAGATAACACCATCTAACTCCACCAGGCTCTTTTGTTTGCTTGTTGTTCTATGTGTGTTTTTGTTCTGCTTCTTGTTCTTTGTAAGTCTGGGTGCTTTTCTTTGTCATTTTTTCTTCAAGTGTTGCGCTCGGGTGCTGAGCTACTGAGGCTTCACCTCTGTTTTGCACTTCAGTTTACTTTTAGAACCAAATGCATAAAAAAATCAGTAATAAACCTCACTAGCATGCAGAAAGGAAAGATATATGAGCTGCAAAGGCCCTCTTCAAGCAAAATACATGGCTTAAAATGCATTCATTCAATGATATTTATCATTAAATATTTTTAACCATGTCTCTGTAAATTACCATGTGATTTTAAAAATATTTTGAAATATGATGAACACAGGAAAAATGTAAAGAGCCATTTGCATAATAGTTATAAGTTTCAGAAACAGTGTTTCTGAGGAATGAGTTTTAGGCATACTGAAAAAGTTGGCTACGTAGGGATATTTTCCATGCACTTATATTTACTGTACTGCGTATTTATGGCAAAATTGATGGGGATATCTTGAGTCTGTTCCATTACTGTTCATGTAAAGCAGAGCTGGAGTTTTTCCTTCTCCAAAATATGTACTTCATTGATTTTTTTTTTTAATTGGAGTATAGTTGTTTTACATTGTTGTGTTAGGTTCTACTGTACAGCAGAATAGAGTTCCCTGTGCTATACAGCAGGTTCTCATTAGTTATCTATTTTATACATATTACTTAGTGTATATATGTCAGTCCCAATCTCGCAATTCATCCCATCCCTCCTTTCCCCCCTTGGTGTCCATACGTTTGTTCTCTACGTCTGTGTATCTATTTCTGCCTTGCAGACAGGTTCATCTGTACCATTTTTCTAGATTCCACATACATGCGTTAATATATGATACTGTTTTTTGCTTTCTGACTTACTTCACTTCGTATGACAGTCTCTAGGTCCATCCACATCTCTACAAAGACCCAGTTTTGTTCCTTTTGATGGCTGAGTAATATTCCATTGTGTATATGTACAATATCTTCTTTATCCATTCATCTATCAGTGGGCATTTAGATTGCTTCCATGACCTGGCTATTGTAAATAGAGCTGCAATGAACATTGGGGATGCATGTGTCTTTTTGAGTTATGGTTTTCTCTGGGTATATGACCAATAGTGGAATTGTTTGGTCATATGGTAATTCTATTTTTAGTTTTTTAAGGAACCTCCATACTGTTCTCCTTAGTGGCTGTATCAATTTACATTCCCACCAACAGTGCAAGAGGGTTCCCTTTTCTCCACACCCTCTCCAGCACTTACTGTTTGTAGATTTTTTGATGATGGCCATTCTGACCAGTGTGAGGTGATACCTCATGTGGTTTTGATTTGCATTTCTCTAATAATTAGTGATGCTGAGCATCTTTTCATGTGCCTCTTGGCCATCTGTAACTCTTCTTTTTAGAAATGTCTATTTAGGTCTTCTGTCCATTTTTGGATTGGGTGGTTGTTTTTTTTTTGATATTGAGCTGCATGAGCTGTTTGTATATTTTGGAGATTAATCCTTTGTCTGTTGATTCGCTTGCAATTATTTTCTCCCATTCTGAGGGTTGTCTTTTCGTCTTATTTAAGGTTTCCTTTGCTGTGCAGAAGCTTTTAAGTTTCATTAGGTCCCATTTGTTTATTTTTGTTTTTATCTCCTTTACTCTAGAAGGTGGGTCAAAAAAGATCTTGATGTGATTTATGTCAGAGAGTGTTCTGCCTATGTTTTCCTCTAAGAGTTTTACAGTGTCTGGTCTTTAGTCCATTTTGAGTTTATTTTTATGTATGGTGTTAGGGAGTGTTCTAATTTCATTCTTTTACATGTAGCTGTCCAGTTTTCCCGGTACCACTTAATGAAGAGACTCTCTTTTCTCCATTGTATATTCTTGCCTCCTTTGTCATAGGTTAGTTGACGATAGGTGCATGGGTTTATCTCTGGGTTTTCTATCCTGTTCCATTGATCTATATTTCTGTTTTTGTGCCAGTACCATACTGTCTTGATTACTGTAGCTCTGTAGTATAGTCTGCAGTCAGGGAGCCTGATTCCTCCACCTCCATTTTTTTTTTCTCAAGATTGCCTTGGCTATTTAGGGTCTTTTGGGTCTCTATAAAAATTTTAAGATTTTTTTGGTTCTAGTTCTGTGAAAAATGCCACTGGTAATTTGATAGGAATTGCATTGAATCTGCAGATTGCTTTGGGTAGTATAGTCATTTTTACAATGTTGATTCTTCCAGTCTAAGAACATGGTATGTCTCTCCATCTGTTTGTATCATCTTTAATTTCTTTCATCAGTGTCCTATAGTTTTCTGAGGACAAGTCTTTTACCTCCTTAGGTAGGTTTATTCCTAGGTATTTTATTCTTTTTGCTGCAATGATGAATGGGATTGTTTCCTTAATTTCTCTTTCTGATCTTTCACTGTTAGTGTATAGGAGTGCAAGAGATTTCTGTGCATTAATTTTGTATCCTGCAACTTTACCAAATTCATTGACTAGCTCTAGTAGTTTTCTGGTGGCATCTTTAGGATTCTCTATGTATAGTATCATGTCATCTGCAAACAGTGACAGTTTTACTTCTTTTTTTTCCAATATGTATTCCTTTCATTTCTTTTTCTTCTCTGATTGCCATGGCTAGGACTTCCAAAACTATGTTGAATAATAGTGCTGAGAGTGGACATCCTTGTCTTGTTCCTGATCTTAGAGGAAATGCTTTCAGTTTTTCACACTGAGAATGATGTTAGCAGTGGGTTTGTCATAAATTGCCTTTATTATGTTGAGATATGTTCCTTCTATACCCACTTTAATGAGAATTGTTATCATGAATGGATGTTGCATTTTGTCAAGAGCTTTTTCTATGTCTATTGAAATAGTCATGTAATTCTTATCCTTCCTTAATGTGGCATGTCACATTGACTGATTTGTGAATATTGAAGCATCCTTGTGTTCCTGCAATAAATCACTTTTGACCATGGTGTGTGATCCTTTTCATTTATTGTTGGATTTGGTTTCCTAATATTTTGTTAAGGATTTTTGCGTCTATATTCATCAAATATATTGGCCTGTATTTTCTTATTTTGTATTGTTTGTCTGGTTTTGGTATTAGGGTAATGGTGGCCTCGGAGAATCAGTTTGGGAGTGTTACATCCTCTTTTGCTTTTAGGAATAGTTTGAGAATGGCAAGTGTTATTTCTTCTTTATATGGTTGGTAGAATTCTGTTGTGAAGCCATCTGGTCATGGACTGTTGTTTGCTGGCAGTTTTTTTAAAAATTCAATTTCACTACTAGTGATTGGTCTATTCAAATTGTCTGTTTCTTCTTGTATCAGACTTGACAGGTTGTATGTTTCTAGAAATTTCTCCATCTTTTTCTAGGTTGTACAATTTGTTGGCTTATAACTCTTTGTAGTATTTTCAGGGTTTTTTGTACATCTGTGGTATTGGTTGTTACTTCTCCTCTTTCTCATCTTGTTTAATTGGGTCCTCTCTCTTTTCTTCTTGGTGAGCCTGGCTGAAGGTTTATCAATTTTGTTTATCTTTTCAAAAAAGCAGCTCTTGATTTCATAGCTCTTTTCTATTCATTTTTTGATCTCTATTTTTAAACAATTTCCTCTCTGATCTTTATTATTTTCTTCCTTCTGCTGACTTTGGGCTTTGTTTTTGTTCTTCTTTTTCTAATTCCTTTAGATGGTAGGCCAGGTTGTTTATCTGAGATTTTTCTTGTTTCCTGGGAAAGCCCTGTATCATGATAAACTTCCCTCTTAGAATTGCTTTTTCTGCATCCCATAGATTTTGTGGTGTTGTGTTTTCATTTTCATATGTCTTCAGTAATTTTCTGATTTCTTCTTCTTTTTTTTTTTTTTGCGGTACGCGGGCCTCTCACTGTTGCGGCCTCTCCCATTGCAGAGCACAGGCTCCGGACGCACAGGCTCAGCGGCCATGGCTCACGGGCCCAGGCGCTCAGCGGCATGTGGAATCCTCCCAGACCGGGGCACAAACCCACATCCCCTGCATCAGCAGGTGGACTCTCAACCACTGCGCCACCAGGGAAGCCCCTGATTTCTTCTTTATTTCTAAATTGACTCATTGGTTTTTTAGTAGCATGCTGTTTAGTCTCCAAGTGTTTGTTTCTTTTCCCATTTTTCTTTCTGTAATTGATTTTTAGTTTCATAGTGTTATGGTCAGCTAAAACACTTGATATAATTTCTGTACTTTTAAATTTATTGAGACTTGGCCTAGCATGTGATCTTTCATAGAAAATGTTCTATGTGTACTTAAAAAGAATGTGTATTCTGCTGTTTTGGATGGAAAGTCCTGTAGTTATCAAATAAATCCAACTGGTCTGTTGTGTCATTTAAGACTACTATTGCCTTACTGATTTTCTTTCTGGATGATCTGTCCATTGAAGTAAGTGGAGTTTTAAAGTTTCCTACTATAATTGTATTATGGTCAATTTCTCCTTTTATGTCTGTTAGTATTTGTTTTATATATTTATGTGTACCCATATTGGGTGCATATATGTTAATGAGAGTAATATCCTCTTCTGTATTGATCTCTTTATCATTATATAATGGCTTTCTATATCTTTTGTTATAGCTGTTGTTTTAAAGTCTATTTTGCTAGCCCTGATTTCTTGTTATTTCCATTTGCATGAATTTTCCTTGCCTTTACTTTCAGTCTCTGTGTGTCTTTAGCTATGAAGTGAGTCTCTTGTAGGCAGCATAGAGGAGGGTTTTGTTTTCTTATCCAGCCATTCTATCTTTTGATTGGAGCACTTAGTCCACTGACATTTAAAGTAAGTATTGATATATTGTACTTATTGCTATTTTATTACTTGTTTTCTGGTTGTTTTTGTACCTCTTTTCTGTTCATTTCTTCTTTTTTGTTTCTTCCCTTATGGTGTGATGATTTCTTTAGTAGTATCCTTGTGTTCCTTTCTTTTTAATGTATCCTTTGTAATTTGTGGTTACCTTGGGGTTCATATATTTTGGCCTGTTACTATATCTACTTGTTTTAAACTATTAATCATTTAGGTTCAAACACATCCTAAAAGATCTGCCTTTTTTTTCACTCCCCTTCCCCACATTTTGTGTTTTTGATGTCATATTTTACATCTTCATGTTTATCCCTTAACTATGTATTATACATGTAGTTGCTTTTACAATTTTTCATCTTTTAATCTTTGTACTGCCTTAAGTGGTTGATCATTAGCCCTTGCTATATATTTGCCTTCCCTAGTGGGATATTCCCTTTTCTATAGATTCTTACTTCTTTTCCACTTAGAGAAGATCCTTCAACATTTCTTTTAGGGTTAGTATTGATGATTTCCTTTAGTTTTTGCTTGTCTGAGAAGTTCTTTATCTCTCCTTTATTCTAGATAATACTCTTGCTGGGTGGGTTACCCTAGATTGCAGTCTTTTCCCTTTCAGTGCTTTGAATATATCATGCCACTCCCTTCTGGCCTTCAAAGTTTCTGCAGAGAAATCAGCTGGTAGTCTTAGGGATTCCCTTGTGTATGGCTCTTGGTTTGTTTGTGTATTTTTCTTGCTGCGTTTAAAATTCTCTCTTTATCTTTAACTTTTGTCATTTTAATTATAATATGTCTTGATGTGGGTCTATTTGGGTTTATCTTGTTTGGGACCCTCTGTGCTTCCTGTACGTGGATATCTACTTCCTTCTTCAGATTTGGGAAGTTTTCAGCCATAATTTTCCTCAAATACATTTTTGATCCCCTTCTCTCTCTCTTCTCCTTCTGGGACCCTGTTGATGCAAATATTGATATGTTTAATGTTATCCCAGAAAAATCTTAATTTTTTTCATATTTAAAAATTTGTTTTTCTTTTGACTGTTATGATTCAGTGATTTCCATTATTCTATCTTCCAAATCACTTATGTATTCTTCTGTATCAGTTAGTCTCCTATTCATTCCTTTAGTGTATTTTTTATGTCATCTGTTGAATTCTTCATTTTTGATTAGGTGCTTTTTATATTTTCTTGTTCTGTGTTAAAAATTTCACTGTGTACATGAATTCTTTTCCCTAATATAGTTAATGTTTTTTATTACCAATGCTTTGAATCTTTACCTGGTAAATTTTTTTTTTTTTTTTTTTTTTTTTGTGGTATGCGGGCCTCTCACTGTTGTGGCCTCTCCCATTGCGGAGCACAGGCTCCGGATGCGCAGGCTCAGTGGCCACGGCTCACGGGCCCAGCCGCTCCGCTGCATGTGGGATCTTCCTGGACCGGGGCACGAACCCGTGTCCCGTGCATCAGCAGGCAGACTTTCAACCACTGCGCCGCCAGGGAAGCCCTACCTGGTAAATTTTTAATTTGTTTTATTATTTATTTTTTCAGTGGTTTCTCTTGCTTTTTTGTTGAGTGTAGTTCCTGTGCCTTTTCATTTTGCTTAACTTTCTCTGCCTCTATGAGTTTAGGTGAATCAGTTACCTATTATGGTTTTGGAGGGGTGTTCTTATGTGGGAGCATCCCTATACAGACTGTGTGTGCCCAATGCCTTTGGTGGGAGAGCTGGATTTGTGATGGATATAACTCATATCTTCCCTCAGGGTACAGTGGCAGCTATCACCTTCATAGGACCTGGGGCTGGAGATGAAGGGGCTAGAGCTGGAATTGGGTGTGAAGTGGGACTTCCCCTCTGCTCAGTGGCCATCACCCCCCTGTTGGGGTTGGGGCCTGATCCCAGGTTACTGGAGCAGGAACGCTGAGGGCCATGTCCCAGCTGGATCTATTCCCTTTAAGTGTGTGTTTTCATCTCTCCCCACACTGGGATTTTTGCCCCAGAGTGGGGTAGTGCTGAAGCAAAGGGGGCCCTGTGGGCTTTCAGCTGATATCAGCTACAGGTAGAGGTCAAAATGTCTCTGGTATGCTGCCTGTGCCATGCCTGCACTTGTTTCCCTCACTGCACTGAGACACAGCCTTGGGTGCATGGCCCTTTTTTTCCTCACAGCTGATCACTGTGAGGAACAAAAGGGTCCCTCAGCCCCCCACTGAACCTTGTTGTTGAGCCACACCACAGAGCTGTGGGACCTCTGTGGACTCTTGGCATGTGTTGAGGGATGAGTTTTGGTGGAGCGACCTCTGTCAAAGATCTATGCTGCTTCTGAGACACCACTTGAGTAAGAACCAACAATGGCTACCACCACCCCACCCATGCTCTGCCCAGGAACTGGGTCATCTCTGTGTTCCATGGTCGAGTCTTCTCCCTCATTGGCTGGCCCAGATCCAGTGCCATGCTGTGACATGGACTGAGTGAGGTTGGAGCATTTGCTTGGCTTGGGCTGGGACATGCAGTGAGGCAGTTGTGAGAAATCTGGTAGCAGCTAGAGCAGGTCTCTCTTTGTCTTGCCTCAGTTGCAAGCCAGCACTTGTGCATACATGCTCCTCATGAGCAGGTTCCACGCTTCACACTGACTTTCTTCTTGTCTCAGCAGCCCTCCAACAAGCCAGTGGGCTTATCTCCCCCATGAGTGACCCCATGGCTGGGGTATCCAATTGGTGGCTTGACCTCAAGCCTGCTGTCTACTGCATAATCTCCCTTTACCTCTGAGTCCCTTTCCAGGGGCATAGGTCACAACCTGATTGTTTTTCTACCTGATTACATTTGTATCTTTCTTACAGACTTGGTTGTACAGGAGTCCTTTTGCCAGTTTCTAGTTCATTTTCAGTAAGAATTGTTTTACATGTAAATGTATTTTTGAAGTGTTCATGGGAGGAGCTGAGCTCCATGTCATCTTACTCTGCCATCTTGATCGATCCTCCTAATTCATTTTCAGTTGCAGAAATATCTCACTAACGAATGCATTTGACTGCAAATAAGAAAAAGAATATCTCAATGTAGCTTAACCACCTATGGGTATATCTATCTCATACATTAAAAATGTTAGAGATAGAATGGCTGGCCATTGCCTTAGGATCTAGGCTCCATCTGTCTTCCTATCCTACTATCCTCATTCTGTAGCTTTTATGCTTTGCCACCAGTCTTTATGTCTGCATTCCAGGGCTGGGGGAAAGGGAAAAATATTCAATTGAGTCTCACTGGCCAAAATTGTTTCACATGGTGAATTCTACCTACAAGGGAAGCAAGAAAATCAAGTTTTTATAGCTCTTAGGAGGGGCAGAATATGTATGTTGACTTCAATATCTTCCTCTAGTTATTTTCTCATAGGGTAAAAGGATGATAAAATGTCCAAGTTTATGCCTGAAAATGTCTGAATTTTGCCCTTTCTCTTGAATTAAATTTTTTTTTTTGGTTATGGATTTCTGGGTTCCAAGTAACTTCTCCTCAGCACTTAGACTATATTGGTCAATTATATTTAAGCGTCTTATGATGAAAAGTCTGATCCTGATCTGATTCTAAGTTTCTGTGGCAAACCTATAGTGTCTGTGACCGTTTATTTTTCTCATCTAAAATCTATAGTTTTATAATCCCTAATATTTTAAGTTTCACTATATTTTGTCTGGTTTGGGGGTTTTCATTGCCATTTGTTGGTGTTCTTTTTTTTTTAACATCTTTATTGGAGTATAATTGCTTTAAAACGTTGTGTTAGTTTCTGCTGCATAATAAAGTGAATCAGCTATATGTATACATATATTCCCATATCCCCTCCCTCTTGCGTCTCCCTCCCACCTTCCCTATCCCACCTCTCTAGATGGTCACAAAGCATGGAACTGAACTCCCTGTGCTATGCGGCTGCTTCCCACTAGCTATCTATTTTACATTTGGTAGTGTATATATATGTCCATGCCACTCTCTCACTTTGTCCCAGCTTACCCTTCCCCCTCCTCGTGTCCGCAAGTCCACTCTCTATGTCTGCGTTTTTATTCCTGTCCTGGCCCTAGGTTCTTCAGAACCATTTTTTTTTAGATTCCATATGTATATGTTAGCATATGGTATTTGTTTTCCTCTTTCTGACTTACTTCGCTCTGTATGACAGACTCTAGGTCCATTCACCTTACTACAAATAACTCAATTTCGTTCCTTTTTATGGCTGAGTAATATTCCATTTTATATGTGTGCCACATCTTCCTATCCATTCATCTGTCAGTGGACACTTAGGTTGCTTCCATGTTGTGGCTATTGTAAATAGTGCTGCGGTAAACATTGTGGTACATGTCTCTTTTTGAATTATGGTTTTCTCAGGGTATATGCCCAGTAGTGGGATGCTGGGTCATATGGAAGTTCTATTTTTAATTTTTTAAGGAACCTCCATACTGTTCTCCGTAGTGGCTGTGTCAATTTACATTCTCACCAACGGTGCAAGAAGGTTCCCTTTTTCCACACCCACTCCAGCATTTATTTGTAGATTTTTTGATGGTGGCCATTCTGACCAGTGTAAGGTGATACCACATTGTAGTTTTGATTTGCAATTCTCTAATGATTAGTGATGTTGAGTATCCTTTCATGTGTTTCTTGGCGATCTGCATATCTTCTTTGGAGAAATGTCTATTTAGGTCTTCTGCCCATTTTTGGATTGGTTTGTTCGTTTTTTTGATATTGAGCTGCATGGGCTGCATGTATATTTTGGAGATTAATCCTTTGTCAGTTGCTTCATTTGCAAATATTTTCTCCCATTCTGAGGGTTGTCTTTTCATCTTGTTTATGGTTTCCTTTGCGGTGCAAAAGCTTTTAAGTTTCATTAGGTCCCACTTGTTTATTTTTGTTTTTATTTCCATTTCTCTAGGAGGTGGGTCAAAAAGGATCTTGCTGTGATTTATGTCATAGAGTGTTCTGCCTATGTTTCCCTCTAAGAGTTTGATAGTGTCTGGCCTTACATTTAGGTCTTTAATCCATTTTGAGTTTATTTTTGTGTATGGTGTTAGGGAGTGTTCTAATTTCATTCTTTTACATGTAACTGTCCAGTTTTCCAGCACCACTTTATTGAACAGGCCGTCTTTTCTCCATTGTATATCCTTGCCTCCTTTATCAAAGATAAGGTGACCATATGTGCGTGGGTTTATCTCTGGGCTTTCTATCCTGTTCCATTGATCTGTATTTCTGTTTTTGTGCCAGTACCATACTGTCTTGATTACTGTAGCTTTGTAGTATAGTCTGAAGTCTGAGAGCCTGATTAATCCAACTCCATTTTTCTTTCTCAAGATTGCTTTGGCTATTCGGGGTTTTTTGTGTTTCCAGACATATTGTGAAATTTTTTGTTTTAGTTCTGTGAAAAATGCCATTGGTAGTTTAATAGGGATTGCATTGAATCTGTAGATTGTTTTGGTTAGTATAGTCATTTTCACAGTGTTGATTCTTCCAGTCCAAGAACATGGTATGTCTCTCCATCTATATCATCTTGAATTTCTTTCATCAGTGACTTATAGTTTTCTGCATACAGGTGTTTTGTCTCCTTAGATAGGTTTATTCCCAGGTATTTAATTCTTTTTGTTGCAGTGGTAAATGGGAATGTTTCCTTAATTTCTGTTTCAGATTTTTCATCATCATTATATAGGAATGCAAGAGATTTCTGGGCATTAATTTTGTATCCTGCTGCTTTACCAAATTCATTGATTAGCTCTAGTAGTTTTCTGGTAGCATCTTTAGGATTCTTTATGTATAGTATCATGTCATCTGAAAACAGTGACAGTTTTACTTCTTTTCTGATTTGGATTCCTTTTATTCTTTTTCTTCTCTGATTGCTGTGGCTAAAACTTCCAAAACTATGTTGAATAACTGTGGTGAGAGTGGGCAACCTTGTCTTGTTCCTGAACTTAGTGGAAATGCTTTCCGTTTTTCACCATTGAGAATGATGTTGGCTGCAGGTTTGTCATATTCAGTCTTTATTATGTTGAGGTAAGTTCCCTCTGTGCTTACTTTCTGGAGGGTTTTTATCCTAAATGGTGTCGAATTTTGCCAAAAGCTTCTTCTGCATCTATTGAGATTATCATATGGTTTTTATCTTTCAATTTGTTAATATGGTGTATCACATTGATTGATTTGCATATATGGAAGAATACTTGCATTCCTGGGATAAACACCACTGGATCATGATTTATGATCCTCTTAATGTCTTTTGGGTTCTGTTTGCTAGTATTTTGTTGAGGATTTTTGCATGTATGTTCATCAGTGATATTGGCCTGCAGTTTTCTTTTTTGTGACATCCTTGTCTGGTTTTGGTTTCGGGTGATGGTGGCCTGGTAGAATGACTTTGGGAGTGTTCCTCCCTCTGCCTTATTTTGCAAGAGTTTGAGAAGGATAGGTGTTATCTCTCCTCTAAATGTTTGATAGAATTTGCCTACCATCTGGTCCTGGGCTTTTGTTTGTTGAAAGATTTTTAATCACAGTTTCAATTTCAGTGCTTATGATTGGTCTGTTTATATTTTCTATTTATTCCTGGTTCAGTCTCAGAAGGTTGTGCATTTCTAAGAATTTGTCCATTTCTTCCAGGTTGTCCATTTTTTTGGTGTATAGTTGCTTGTAGCAATCTCTCATGATCTTTTGTATCTCTGCAGTGTCAGTTGTTACTTCTCCTTTTTCATTTCTAATTATGTTGAATTGAGTCTTCTCCCTTTTTTTCTTGGTGAGTCTGGCTAATGTTTTATCAATTTTGTTCTTCTTCTGGAAGAACCAGCTTTTAGTTTCATTGGTCTTTGCTACTGTTTCCTTTCATTTCATTTTCATTTATTTCTGATCTGATTTTTATGATTTCTTTCCTTCTGCTAACTTCGGGGTTTTTTTGTTTTTCTTCCTCTAATTGCCTCGGGTGTAAGGTTAAGTTGTTTATTTGACATTTTTCTTGTTTCTTGAGGTAGGATTGTATTGCTATAAACTTCCCTCTTAGATCTGCTTTTGCTGCATCCCATAGGTTTTGAGTCATTGTGTTTTCCTTGTCATTTGTTTCTACGTATTTTTTGATTTCTTCAGTGATCTCTTGGTTATTTAGTAGTGTATTTTTTAGCCTCCATGTGCTTATATTTTTTACAGATTTTTTTCCTGTAATTGATACGTAGTCTCATAGTGTTGTGGTTGGAAAAGATACTTGATACGATTTCAATTTCCTTAAATTTATCAAGGCTTGATTGTGACCCAAGATATGATCTATTCTGGAGAATGTTCCATGAGCACTTGAGAAGAAAGTGTATTCTGTTATTTTTGGATGGAATGTCCTATAACTATAAATTAAGTCCATCTTGTTTAATGTATCATTTAAAGCTTGTGTCTCCTTATTTATTTTCATTTTGGGTGATCTGTCCATTGGTGAAAGTGAGGTGTTAAAGTCTCCTACTATTATTGTGTTACTGTTGATTTCCCCTTTTATGACTGTTAGCCATGGCCTCATGTATTGAGGTTCTCCTATGTTGGGTGCATAAATATTTACAATTATTATATCTTCTTCTTGGATCGATCCCTTGATCATTATGTAGTGTCTTTGTCTCTTGTAATAGTCTTTATTTTAAGGTCAATTTGTCTGACATGAGAATTGCTACTCCAGCTTTTTTTTTGATTTTCATTTGCATGGAATATCTTTTTACATCCCCTCACTTTCAGTCTGTATGTGTCTCTAGGTCTGAAGTGGGTCTCTTGTAGACAGCATATATATGGGTCTTGTTTTTCTATCCATTCAACTAGTCTATATCTTTTGGTTGGACCATTTAATCATTTTACTTTGAAGGTAAGTATTGGTATGCGTGTTCCTATTACCATTTTCTTAATTATTTTGGGTTTGTTATTGTTGGTCTTTTCCTTCTCTTGTGTTTCCTGCCTAGAGAAGTTCCTTTAGCATTTGATGTAAACCTGGTTTGGAGGTGCTGAATTCTCTTCACTTTTGCTTGTGTGTAAAGGTTTTAATTTTCTGTCGAATCTGAATGATATCCTTGCTGGGTAGAGTAATCTTGGTTGTAGGTTTTTTCCCTTTTATCACTTTAAATATATCCTGCCACTCCCTTCTAGCTTGCAGAGTTTCTGCTGAAATATCAGCTGTTAACCTTATGGGGATTCCCTTGTATGTTATTTGTTGCTTTTCCCTTATTGCTTTCAATATTTTTTCTTTGTATTTAACTTTTGACAGTTTAAATCGTATGTGTCTTGGTGTGTTTCTCTTTGGATTTATGTTGTATGGGACTCTCCGCTTCCTGGACTTCATTGACTGTTTTTTTTCTCATATTAGGGAAGTTTTCAACTATAATGTCTTCAAATATTTTCTCAGTCCCTTTCTTTTTGTCTTCTTCTTCTGGGACCGCTGTAATTCAAATGTTTGTGCATTTATTGTTGTCCCAGAAGTCTCTGAGACTGTCCTCAATTCTTTTCATTCTTTTTTCTTTATTATGCTGTGCGGTAGTTATTTCCACTATTTTATCTTCCAGGTCACTTATCCGTTCTTCTGCCTCAGTTATTCTGCTATTGATTCCTTCTAGAGAATTTTAAATTTCATTTATTGTGTTGTTCATCATTGTTTCTTTGCTCTTTAGTTCTTCTTGGTACTTGTTAAATGCTTCTTATATTTTCTCCATTGTATTTCCAAGATTTTGGATCATCTTTACTCTCATTTCTCTTAATTTTTTTTCAGGTAGACTCCCTGTTTCCTCTTCATTTGTTTGGTCTGGTGCGTTTTTACTTTGCTCTTTCATCTGCTGTGTATTTCTGTTTTTTCATTTTGATTAACTTACTGTGTTTTGGGTCTGATTTTTGTAGGCTGCAGGTTCATAGTTCCCGTTGTTTTTGGTGTCTGCCCGAATTGGGTAAGGTTGGTTCAGTGGGTTATGTAGGCTTCCTGGTGGAGGAGGGGTTCGGTGCCTGTGTTGTGGTGGATGAGGCTGTATCTTGTATTTCTGGTGGGCAAGACCACGTCTGCTGGTGTATTTTGGGGGTGTCTGTGACCTTAATTATGATTTTAGGCAGCCTCTCTGCTAATTGGTGAGGTTGTGTTCCTGTCTTGCTAGTTGTTTGGCATGGGGTGTTTAGCACTGTAGCTTGTTGGTCATTGAGTGGAGCTCGGTCTTAGCATTGAGGTGGAGATCTCTAGCAGAGCTCTCACTGATTGATATTACATGGGGCAAGGAGGTCTCTGGTGGTCCAGTGTCCTGAACTTGGCTCTCCCGCCTCAGAGGCTCAGGCCTGGCACCCGGCTGGAGCACCGATACCCTGTCAACCACATGGCTTACACATAAATGGGTTAAATTTTCCAATCCAAAGGCACAGGGTGGCTGGCCTTCTGTAGTCTTCTCTGTCCTCCAGCCAGATGTTGTCCTCTGGGCCTGGTCGATATGGAGAGCCTGCTTTGGATCCAGGTCCAGCTGCATTCCCTAGCATCTAGAAGCAGCAGCCACCGCCCCCATCCTCCCCTATCCCCGCCGCAACTTGTCACCATCCTGGAGTGCCCAAGCCTCTGCCCTCATGCTCTAATTGGTGTTTTCATTCCTAATAATGTCACTTTTAATTGTTTATTGAGATATGATATACATACATAAAGTTCATCTGTTTAAAGTCTACAATGCAATTACTTTTAGTATATTTACAGAGATGTACAGCAATCATCATAATGTAATTTTAGAATATTTTCATCATTCTTTATACCTATTAGCAGTCACTCTTCATCCACAACCTGCCCTGGCCCTAGCCCTAGGCAACCAATAATCTACTTTGTATTTCCATAGATTTGCCTATCCTGCACATATCATAAAAGAGATCATACAATATGTAGTCTTTTTGTAACCAGCTTCTTTCATTTATCATCATGTTTTTGAGATTCATCCATGTTGTAGCATGTGTTAGTACTTTATTGCTGTATAATATTCTGTTGTATGGATATACCATATTTTGTTTACCTTTTTATCAATGGATAGGGATTTTGGTTGTTTCCATGTTTTGACTAGAAGGAATAATACTACTATGAACATGTGTGAATAAAGTTTGCATGGCTATATGTTTTCACTTCTCTCCAGTATTTTTCCAGGATTACGTTGCTGCATCATATGGTATCTGTATGTTTAACTTTTTGAGGAACTGCAAACTGTTTTCTAACAAGGAACCACCATTTTATATATCTCTAGCAATGTACAAAGGTTCATCTTTTTCCACATCCTTGCCAACACTGGTTATTATCTGTCTTTTTGATTATAGCCATTCTAGTTAGTGTGAACTGGTACTTTATGTGGTTTTGCTTTTCATTTCCTTAATGACTAATGATGTTGAGTATCTTTTTTTGTGTTTAATAATCATTTATATATCTTCTTGGAGAAATGTCTGTTCAAATCCTTTGCCCATTTTTTATTGGATTATTTGTGTTATTATTATTGAATTATTTATTATTGAGTTACAAGAACTCTTTATAAATTGTAGCGTCAAGTCCCTCACCGGATATATGATTTGCAAATATTTTCTCCCATTCTGTGGGTTGTCTTTTCATTTTCTTAATGATGTTCTTTGACAAAAGTTTTTTATTTTGATGAAGTCCAATTTTTCAGTCTTCTTTTTTGTCACTTGTGCTTTTCGTGTTTTATCTAAGAAATTATCATGTAACTGAAGGTCATAAAAATTCACTCCTATTTTTTATCTAAAAGTTTTACAGTTTTTTTTGTGGTAAAATGCACATAATGTAAAATTGACCATTTTAATCATTTTAAAGTGTGTAATTCAGTGGCATTAATTTCATTCACAATGTTGTACTACTGTCACCACTAGCTCATTCATTCTAGAAGTATTTCATCATCCCAAATGAGAACCCCATACACATTATACAGTAACTCCCCTATTTCCTCCCCCCCCCCCCACAAACCACAAGTACACTTTCCTTCTCTGTGGATTGTCAGTCTGGATATTTATATAATTGGAATCATGCTACATGAAGCATTTGTGTCTAGTTTCTTTCACATAGGATAATGTTTTTAAGATTCAGCCATGTTGAAGCATATATCATTACCTCATTCCTTTTTATGGGTGAATAATATTCCATGGTATGGTGTTAACGTGAATATGTAAACATATCCTCTAGGAAATGGCCCCTACATTTTTTATTTCTTTATTGCAGGCTGAGATCTGGTAGCTCAGAAGATCTGGTAGCCTGCCAGAACCAAACTCAATTTTTTACACATGTAATCACTTAAAAAATAGCCCAAACAAGCAGATTTTTAGCCATGTAGAGCCTGCTTGTTTTGCATACTCCACAAAACCTCACTGAAAGCTGTTACTCACTGATAAGATAGCACCTCATAGTTATAAGACCCCAAGCTGCTACCCACTTCATAGTTCTCTGATCCAGAGACTTCTTATTGCTCCTGAGTGACATCACCTGCATAGGTAGGTCCTCTCTCTAATCCCTCTCTCCTTTGGGAGTTTCCTTGCCTTCCTCCCCTTATCAATAGCTACCCACATACTGTAGCCTCGGGACAGACTGCTGCTGTCAGGGACTTCTCCCACATGCAAACTTGTCAAAACATCACCCAGTAAAGCTTGTGTGTGCTACTGCCAACTTGTGGTCAGGTCTTTTTGCTATATCAGCCCCCAGCTTGAACCCTTATACCTAGATATTACCACATTTTGTTTATCAGTTCATTCATTGTTGTACATTTGGTTTATTTCTACTTTGGGCTATTGTGAATAGTGCTGCTGTGACATTTGTGTGAAAGATTTTGTTTGAACATCTGTTTTCAGTTCTTTTTGGTATGTATCTAGAAATGGGATTAGTGGGTCATGTGGTAATTGTATGTTTAATTTTTTTGAGGACACATCAAAATGTTTTCCACAGTGGCTTTATCATTTTACATTCCTACCAGCAGTGTATGAGGGTTCCAATCTCCAAATTCTTAACAACACTTGTTATTTTCCAGTTTTTAAAAAATTATTAAGTCCATTTTAGTGAATGTGAAATGATATCTCACTGTGGTTTTGATTTTCCTGTGCTTATTGGCCATTTGTATATCTTATTTGTAGAAAGGTCTATTCAAGCCCTTTCACCATTTTTGGTTGGTTGGTTGGTTTGGTTGGTTGGGTTTTGCTGTTGTTGTTATTTTTGTTGAGCTAGTCTGTAGTTTTAACTCTTATTTTTAGGTTTGTGATCCACATTGAATTAATTTTTCTGTATTGTGTGAGGTGGGAGTAGATATTCATTCTTTTGCATGTAAATATCTAGCACCATTTGTTTAAAAGACTATTCTTTCCCCCATTGAATTGTTTTGGCATCCTACTTGAAAATCAGTGATCATACATATTAAGGTTTATTTCTGCAATTTTAATTATCTTCCATTGAGCTATATGTCTATTCATATGCCACTACCACACTGTCTTGATTACTGTAGTTTCGCAGTTACATTTTGAAACCAGGAAGAGTGAACACACAAACTTTCTTTTTCTTTTTCAAAATTATCCTGAGTCCCTTGCATTTCCAAATGAATTTTAAGATCAGTCTGTAAATTTATTTATTTAACCATGAAATTCTCTATTTTATTTTATTATTTCTCTCACTTTGTTTCTCTTTCTAGAACTTCTGTTAAGTAGATTCTGAATTCCCAACTCATTAGGGTTAGATGGGTCTACCCTCCACATCTATTGACTTTTCCCCCTTATACTGTTTATTCCTTTGCCTTTTTTGTGTGTTCTGAGAGAATCTCTCCTCTTATTATTCCAGGTATATTATTCACCCTTCAGCTATTTTTAATACACTATTAAATACTATTTTAAAAATACTGCTGTAAATTTTTAATTTCCCAAATTTATGATGGGCTCTCTTTCCTCTCACATATAGATTTCATATCCTCTCTTATTTGTTTCTTCACCTGGGAATTCCTTCATTAGTTTAACTTAGTGCCTTTATTTCATGGTGTTTTTTAAATGTTTTCTCTGAAACTTTGGTGATTCTTGTTTAGAGGGTGTGTGTGGGAAAGCTCATGTTTTCAGAACTCCTATACTATTCTTCTGAGGACAGGATCTACCCTCTATTAATTTTGGTGGAAAAGTACATTGGTTGTATGTGACATTGTTTTCTTCTTGGTTTTGGTTGTCTCATATATCCTATATCAATAACTCCATGGGGAAATGCTCAACCAGTCAAGGTTTCCTAGCTTGCATAGTTAGCCCCTTGGTAATTAACACTGTGGTCTACTCCACAGCTCAAGTAGAACAGGGGAGGGGAGAACAATCCAGTGGCTCTGCTATGGGTTCTCTATCAGTTGTTCATTATTTTCCTCAGTAACCATTTCTGTTTATTTTATTCATTGCCTATGATCTTGGATTGCTTTCCTTGCTGTAGCACTCTTTTGTAGTCATACCAATTTGATGGTGTCTACTTTCTAGTTTTTAGGAATTTCTCATCATTTTATCATTTGTGTCTGTTTTTTCTTTTGTCCGCTCCTTTATGTCTTAACTCTCTTAAAAGACTTTTATTAGATTATAGTTGGAGAGTTATTTAATAGGATGAATGTCTTCTCAGTTCACTATTTTGATACAAATTTGCCTCATAAGCACTTTTAAGCACCTTAGAGCTTAATTGTTTTCTAATAGGAAACTTATATGTATATCTATGGACTTGTATGAAGATTGTATTTTCTCTGTATATAAATCCCTTTATCCTGCTATGGGAATGTATATTGTATGTGTGCTTAAATGTGCATTTATGTATTTATGCCTCTGTGTGTGTGTGTGTGTGTGAGTGTGTGAGAGAGAGAGAGAGAGAGCAAGTTCATTATATACTTTGATTGTCATGATTAACCTATCATCCCCGGCTGCAACTATTTATTTAGGATATTTAAATATCTTAATTCAAAGTATTTATATTTAAGCTCTTGAAAATAAGAAAAACAACAAAATTAAAGGAAAAAATACGAGCAAAAAGGAATCTTCCCAAGATACATGTACTCTTTTTTTTTTTTTGCGGTACGCAGACCTCTCACTGTTGTGGCCTCTCGCGTTGCAGAGCACAGGCTCCGGACGCGCAGGCCCAGCGGCCATGGCTCACGGGCCCAGCCGCTCCGCGGCATGTGGGATCCTCCCGGATCGGGGCACGAACCCGTGTCCCCTGCATCAGCAGGCGGACTCCCAACCGCTGCGCCACCAGGGAAGCCCCATGTACTCTTTATAATAGAAGAGAAGAGGTTAAGCTAATGAAAAAATTATAGAAGTACTGATTCCTGGCTCCCATCCATTTCAGACACTATTCAGGTTAAATATGAATGTCTGTTTGGTTATAACAATGTTTTCATATTTTTCATGTGTGCAAATGATTCCTTTGCTGTCTCTCTCTTTGTGACTGTATAAATTTGTACTTTCTGTTATGTGTTTTCAATCCAAGTTATAAATTTTAAAAACCTGTGTTCTCTTTCTCAGAATTATCTTCATCTTCAATTTTCTGGAGCCCTTTCCATGGAAAGATAACCCTGTCTAATAAAGTTGTTTTATTCTTGTATGATAAATAACGTATAATTATATTTTAAAAACTAATATTGAAGTTTGTTTAAAATATCTTTAAAATATTGAAGGAGAAAGAATTTTTTAAGACATCTTTTGTAGATGACGTAGAAGACGTAGTTACAAACAAAAACTTCTGTAAGGCTCATCCCAGCAAGGTTATTCCTATCTAAATAATATAGTGATTGAAGGAGAAAATATAAGCTAGAGTGAAATGATATTAAGTACAGTTGCCACAAGAATCATTTTTTTATTGGATAGATATTATTGTTGGACTTGATAAAAATTTCATTGATCACCCTCTGGCACATTTTGTCCTTTATTTCCCATGAAAGGAAGAACAAATGAGAAAAACTAAAGAGCATTTCAGAAGTAAGTCACACAATTCTTAGAAATCCACATATCAAGAACGTCAGTTTATTCCCTGGAGACAAATGGTTAGCAGGTTCAGTAACAACTGTGAGCTACATCAACAGAGTTCTCCAGAGATAAGCCCTGATTTTATAAATATAAGACTAAAAATCAACATTTTGATTCTACTGTACAGGCTCTAAGAATCCAGAATATACCATGGATCTATGGTTTAAGAAGCAGGAACAGAGCTGGACTCTGAAGCTTAAAGGATAGAAATCTAAAGAGCTCACACCATAACAAAATATAAGTAGACTAAAATAAGTAAAGCTTAATGTGAATTTATTATTATAATTATATAGATCTTTACATTTATTTTACTCTTGCTCTGTATTTTAGTGCATACATTATATCTATTGATTGAGATTAATTGAAGTTTATACCATTCACATTTACTAAGTGTTACTATAATAAGCAGGTACTATAATAAATGTGGAGAACAGGCATTGTTACTGCATTTATCAAATAACAGTCCATAGGGACCAGGGTATTAAACAATCTGTTAAAAATTAGGCTAATAAGTGTTACAGTAAGGAAAGCACAAGGTACTATATGAAGAGATAGCAGGGGTACCTCGCTGAGTCTGGGAGTGGGTTGAGGTTTAAGGAAAAATTTCTTAGAGGAAATGTTACTGGATAAGTGAATGAAGATAAAGACCTAGATAGAAAAGTCAGGAGAGGTAGAAAGAGAAGGAACAGTATTTCAAATAAAGGAAACAGACTGTGTGCAGAGTCTGTAAAAGAAAGTATTACACATTCAAAAGGTGGAAAGGAGTTAGCTATGGCTGGATGAAAGGGTGTGAGGCCAGAAAGAACGGGAGCAAAAGCTTTAGCTGTTCAAGGCCAGATAATGAAGGGATTCATGACTGTCCTAAGGTATTTACGCAATCCTAAGGGAACTACAAAGCCACTGAACAGTCTTAATTAGAAGAGTTTCTTCACTAGGTTTGCATTTCAGAAAGATCACGCTGATTGTTACATGGAAAATGTGCTTTGAAGAAGTAAACTGCAGGAAATGAGAGCAGTTAACAAGCTTTCGTTGTAATCCATGTAAGATATGATATGATGGTGTCTGAGACTGGCATGGTAGCAATATGGGTGGAATTATTTGGACAGATTGGGAGACAGAATGTAAAACTTCAGAGGATTTGATAATTAACTGTATAAGGGAGAGCCAAACAAAGAAAATTCAGTCAGTCTTGGCAACTAGATTCTTAACTAGGACAACTAGGGAAATGATGGTACATTCCACTAAGTTTGGACCCACTAAGTACTATCAGATCAACTTTACAGTTCAGAGTTATCATAGATTGGTTTATTCCCTTTATTCCAGAAAGAAGGACACTGAGCCTTAGAGAGTTTGGATGACTTATATGATATCCCTAGTTACTTAGTGGCATGTTAAACCTCACTCAATTTAATGTTCGGGTGTTTAGTAGTTATGAGTTTTTACTTTCCATTATTTGGATCTCAAATTATCCTAATTATTTCATTCAATTGTCAATATTTATTCAGTTGCATTTAAAATGGAAAAACATTGAGAATTAAAGTCAACAAGTTGTAGTTCCTGTCCTTAAGGAGCTTGCAGTCTACATTCCTGATTTGCAGCAAGTAGTGACTAGGGAGAAATACACTAGTTGAGACTTGCCTTACAACTACATTCATATGAATACATTCACATGGCAAATAATGCATTGTCTGAGAAGCAGTGTTAAATTTCACAGTCTTGACATGTTTTTTACTTTTCCATTTTATTGGGATTTTTTTTCTAAAAAAGGAAAAATTGGTACTGTAGTAGAATGCGTTTGTTGCCTTTCACTATCTATTCTTCTCCCCACCGGAATGCCAATATTTAGCTAGGCAAATTGACACACATTTTTTTTTTTTGGCCACGCAGCATGACTTGTGTGATCTTAGTTCCCTGGCCAGGGTTTGAACCCAGACCCTTGGCAGTGAAAGCATGGAGTCCTAACCATTGGACCGCCAGGGAATTCCCAACACACCATTTTCAAAGTACATTTCCTAGCCCAACTTTCACCTAGGCGCAGTCATGTGATAACTCTAAACAATGAGAAACAATGAAACCTATCCTGTGGGACTCCTAAGATGTTCCCTTAAAGAGAGGATGTATACATTTCTCCACTTTTTCCTATCCTGCTGTCTGGAGTGCAGATGTAGCATCTGGAGCTCATGCAACCATTTTGGATTGTGTAGATAAGGGTGACACGCCAGTGGTGGCAAAGCAGTAAACTGAAGGCACCTTGAGGCATGATGACATCACAGAGCCCTCATAGAAGTCTGGGATCAGAAACATCAGACTTCTTTTGTGTGAAAAAGAAATATATTTGGTTTAATCACATATAATTTTTTATAAGTAGCCAAACCTATTCCTAATTTATACTTCCTCAAGCAACAAACCAGAGTCTGCAATTGTTTGGTCAGGAACTCTTTTTGGCTCAACCAAACCCCAGCTAAAGGATTGTCCCTGCACTTATTAAAAGGACAAGCACAGAAAATTGTATTTTTGTTATGCAAGTGGAGAACCAGGAGCAGGAAATTACTTCCCCATCAAAATATTCACAGACCGTGAGGAAAGATTGCATGATTTTGTCTCCCACTATACTTAGAGATGATACACTCATATGTTCATACTCTGAGGAAAACAGCAGCCAGTGATGTGCCCCAGGGACACTAAATCCCAGGATACACATATGAAAGGAAAACATAATCTTCTTCACAGGTCTCTTCCTTTCAGTTAAAGATAACATCTCTCTTAGTCCAAGACTAAGAATTGATCACCTAACTTCACTAACCCAATTATTGATTTGTATACCTTGTCCTACCTGTCCCTTTATCAACTGATCTCCATAGGATGAATTAGTAAATTTGCCACATAAGTATTTTTGGTCTTGGTTTGTCATCTTGAGTACTGTTGTGTTCAGAACCCATCTCTCTTTCTTCATAAGAAAAATGTATCTAAGGGAAAGCCTTAATAATTATTTCAAAAGGTTAATAATTAAGTATTAATTTTAATAAGGTTGATTTAAAGTTTCAAAAGTGCTATGAATTTATTTAAACAAAACTTCTGTCCTATACAGAATGAGAGAATAAACAGAAGCATAGTCTTTTCACCAAATCCTGCCATATTTTAATATACCAAATTCAATAACAAAACATGGCAATATATCTATATTTTTGTACTGAAAATATATAACAAATAATGTTTTCTGCTCCATTATATATCTTAGAAGACGAGTGAGTACAAAAATTGATTTATGATTATCATAAATCACTTGTCAATTATGATCTTATATATGGCATGAGAATTAACTTTATTACTGAGGAGACAAGAAATTGTTGATAAAACAGGTAATCACTCAATACTCAGGATATCCAACAGATAATTGATCTGCACCTATATCTTCTTCATTCTTATAATTGTCCAGAAGTGACAAACATTGCCAACCATTTTTTTCCTAGACAATATAATTGTCAAATAGACAATTAGACTTGGAGTTTGAGATCAATATTTTGATAGCTCTTCAAGATAAAGCATTCTTTTGATAGTGTCCAAAATTAAAGGCTACATTAAGAGGAATATTTTCAATAAGTGATTTAGCACTGCGCCTGGCATATTATAATTAATGATATGTCTATAACATTGCCAGAGCATTAAGTGGAAATTACTAACAAATGCTGTTGCATTTTCACTTCTGCTTTGATGATTTGTTTTACATTAAAGTAAATGAGGTAAAATTAACACGAGCTCATAATATAGCAGCCCATTTAATTTGGTTGAATAGTTTTCAACCTCTTTCAAGTACACATTTCATTTCAATGATAATAAAATGAGACCAGTTACTGTTTTAAATTTTAGAACAAATAATTTTGTGTATACTTTTAAGTTTCTTATTGATACCTGTTATTCTCTCAGACTCAAGACAAAATATCTTAAAATACTATAAAAATCAGGTGTTAGTCAAAACTTCTTTCGTATACAATGAGAGAAAGAAATCCTGAGGAAAATACCATTTATTTTCTGGAAATAAAATGTGCCACATTTCCATTTTAACTAAGAATATTTCACTGTATTTATCATTAAGCATTTCTACTTGCTTTTCATCAGAAAAGTATTTTTTGTTCATTTTCCCTTTCGTGTGCTTACTGAGAGAAGAATATATTTACTTTAAATGGAACCAGTTACTAAACATTAGGAGTCACTTGAAAGGAAAAAAAAACATCTTTCTAAAAGCTTCTTACTTTGAGAGGGTTAGCACAAAATATAAAACCAAAATGAAAACAAACCCCAAAATCTCTGAGGTAGCTATTTTAAAACAATGTAATACAAAGTAGAAAACATATAGCTAAAATGATAAGCAAAAAAGAGTATGTGATATTATCACTTAAAGGAATGATAAGTCTGGGTAAAGATAGGCGAAGTTCTGAGGAAGAGGTGTACATGGCAAAGATGAACACGTGTTCTGATCCTAGTCACAGTAGGAGGTAAAGGGTCATAGCAGGACGAAAAGCTTGTGGCAGATCATTCCTGTGCTAAATTGTCAATGTGTTTTTAAATTAAAAAAAAAAAAGTCCATATGTTGCATTTCTTTTGGGGAGGTAGAATTGGGCAGTTTGAAACAATGAGACTTGAAAGTGTAGGGGAATATACTCTTTTTTGTCTACACTTCACTATTTGCATTTCTACAGCGCCTGATGTCTAAATAGTCAGTAAAAATGAATGCGCATTGATTTTGACCCACAAATTTGCAAAGAAGTAGGAAGGGAATATCATCAGTACCAGGCCGAGGGGGGAGGCAGGCAATCTCCTTGGAGCCACCTATCTGCAGTGCTCCATTTTTCTGGTATAAGGACCAGGTGAAGGTAAAAAATTCTTTGTGTTTGGGTTGAAGGTATGCCTTAAACAACAAAGAACTAAGCAGACTGACATCCTGTCAGGATGGGAGGAGAATGTGTGACATGGATAACAGGCATATTCCAAGTGGAGTTTACACTCTGCTCTCTTAGCTTATGAATTTGCCGCTTGGAGGCATTCTGAGCTCATTCCTTGTGCTGTGTCGACAGGTGTGTGCACTGTGCCCTTCTTTTGTTGACTTTTAAGGGAGAAGCAAGGGCAGTCTCAGAGGAGAGGAACAGAAACTGACTGGGAGGTGACCTCTTGTTGTTCTTTGATTTGACTCTGGAGCCTATAACGTTTGGCTGCAGGTCTAAGACTGATCTAGCCCTGCCTTCACCATGTTGGGTTGCTGGCAATGAGGCACTTTGCTTTACATAATCCACAAACAGTATTTATGGTTCCAGTGTTCTCAACTGTGTGTAATCTTGAAGATGCGTTGTAATACTTTTAACAGTTTCCTGTGGAATGTTGGGATCCATATTTTGAATTTTTGTTTGGTTGCCTTAAATGGAAGGATTAAACCACATTTCATAGATGGAAATTTAGAACTTTCCAGCTGAACCCTCTTACATGTGGAGGCGATTACATACACGGTAATTTAAAAATCCCTTGCTGTTTTTCAAAGCCATAGTAGCAAAACAAACAAACAAACAAACAAAAACAAACCCATAAATGCTTCTTTATATAAAAGTTGTCATGGATTAAAAAAGTATAACACATTTCTCACAAAAGGGTTAAACTTCTTCTCTCTATTATTCACTATTTCTATGGCCATTAAGAGAATATTATTATACACATGGAAACTGCCTGGCAGGTGAGCAACTCCTGGCCCCTTGAATACTGCCTAGTCTCTGGGCTTCACATTTGTCTTTTACCCTGTCTGGGACAGTGACCCCAGCTGATGCTCCAGAGCTTCTATTCTTATTTCAGGGAGTGAGGTAAACAGCTGACATTATATAATCATGTTGGTGTTAGGATGATAAGGACATATTCTGTGGTACTGTGGGTAGAAATGAAGGGAGGATTTAAAAGCCTTTCCATAAAAAAGGAAACTGACAAACCCTGATAATCCTCTGTGCAGGGAGAGGATGAGTCAAATCTTTCAAGCATGGTTCCCTTAGAAAAAAATAACAGGTAACATTAAGGAAGTCAAAGGGGAGCCGGTTAGAAGACGAAAATAATGAGTTTTTCATGTTTGTTTGTTTTTAACACGGTCAAAGTTGTGTTGAAATAGAAAAGTCAGCATTTCTTGAAGATAGTTGGGGTTGTGGCTTAAGTTAGGAGCTATAGAAAAATTATCTGGGAAGTGGCTACAAGGGCACCAATGTGAATGTCATGAGAATTCGCTGAGGATAGAGATGGGGAGACAAAAGCAGGAGTCTGGAATCTGACCCTTGGGAAGTGTACACATTTGCAGGGCAAGGAGAGGAATTGCAGAAGGTGGTGGAAGAGCAAGAGTCGTGGGAGAGACGGGGAGAAAGTCACATGATTTCCCCTTGTCCCCTGATAGACGGTGACAAATTAAAGTGTAAGCATAAAATGTATCCCTTTTCCCCTGTATTTTCATGTCTTATCTATAAGACGTATTTTTTTGAATGTTGTTTCTCTTCAGAATGTAACTCAGCATGACTAAGTAATGCTGAGGAGGAAATTTTATTTGATTGAAATGACTTTTTATGAGTTTATCATATGCTACTGTGTCCATATATTGTGGCAGCCATGGAAATATGCTCCTCAAATCTCCAAGAGAAACTCTTTGAGGAGCAGATTGACTGATAGTCCCAGCTGTCGCTTCTGGATCCACCACTGCTTTAGAGCAGTCTTCCTCGGGCTGTTCACAGTCAGTCACAAGTACAGTGTGGGTAATATTGCACACCGTTCCTGCCCAACACTCTCTGCTAGGCAACTTTGGCTTGGCCTGGTGGAGCTTTTCACAGAACTGCACTGCTGTCTGAGGCTCTTTCCGCTCCATCCCTCCATCCTGTTCCTTTTATGTGTAGCAAGCCTCCTCCTTGTTATTGTGCCTCTATCCTTCACAGGTGTTTCTCCCAATACATCTGTTGGTATCTGCTTCTCAGGTCCCACACTGACACAATATATCAGACACAACCAACGTTTAATAAGTGACCTCAGCGGTTCTGATAACCCTGACCCTCAGAAGCAAGAGCCAACCTCCCTGAAAAGTTTATTTGAAATTAATTTGTTTCCCCCAACATTGTAGGGCTTAATCATATTCTATTTGGAGTAAGATCTTTGGGAAAGAACCTAGACTAAACTACATAGGATCCCGCATGGTCTTGACTCTGCTATATTTGCCTTAGTTGTGTTATCAATTTCATCTCATAAGCCATAGCCATTTGGAAAGAATGGAAGACCCACATATTTTAAATTAGCTTCTGGCCTTTTAAGAATTTTTTTTTTTTTAATTAAGGTAACACTGGTTTATAGCCTTATATAAGTTTCATGTGTACAACGTTATAATTGTTTCTATATACATGACAGCATGTTCACTGCCAAAAGTATAGTTTCCATCCCTCACCATACTACTAATCCCCTTTACCCATTTCATCCTTCCCCAACCCCCTCTTCCCCTCTGGTAACCACCAATCTGTTCTCTATATGTTTGTTTTAGTTTAGTTTTGTTTGTTTATTTTGTTTTTCTAAATATTACACATATGAGAGAAATCATATGTTATTTGTCTTTCACCCTCTGACTCATTTCACTATGCATAATACCCTCAAAGTCCATTATATTGTTGAAAATGGCAAGATTTCATCTCTTTATGACTGAGTAGCATTCCAGTGTGTGTGTGTGGGTGTGTGTGTGTGGGTGTATACTCATATATATTACATCTTCTTTATCCCTTCATCTATTGATGGGCATTTAGGCTGCTTCCGTGTCTTGGCTATTATAAATAATGTTGCAGTGAATGTAAGGGTGCATATATCTTTTTGAAATAGTTCGTTCACATTCTATGGATATTCCATTTGAAAAACGGAATAGCTGGATCAGATGGTAATTCTGTTTTCAATTTTTTAAGGAATATCTATACTGTTTTCCGTAGCAGCTGCACCAATTTACGTTCCCACCAACAGTGTATAAAGGTTCCCTTTCCTCCACATTCTCTTCAATTTTTTGTTTTTTAAATAACCATTCTAACAGGTGTGAGGTGATAACTCTTTACAGTTTTTATTTGCATTTTCCTAGTAATTAGTGATGCTGAACATCTTCTCATGTGCTATTGGCTATCTGTATGTCTTCTTGGAGAAATTTCTATTCAGATCCTCTGCCTATTTTTTAATCAAGTTTTTTTGTCATTGAATATTATGAATTCTTCATATATTTTGGACATTAACCCCTTTTCAGATGTATGATTTGTAAATATCTTGATGTTTTCCCAGCACCACATGTTGAAGAAACTGTCTTTTCTCTATTGTATAGTCTTGCCTCCTTTGTCATAGATTAATTAACCATAAGTGTCTGGGGTTATTTCTGGGCTTACTATTCTGTTCCATTGATGTGTGTCTGTTTTTGTGCCAGTACCATACTATTTTGATTACTGTAGCATTGTAGTATAATTTGAAATCAGGAAGTGGGATACCTTCAGCTTTGCTCTTCTTTCTCAGATTGTTTTAGCTATTGGGGATCTCTTGTGTTTCCATACAAATATTAGAATCATTTCCTCTAATTCTGTGAAACATGCCATTGGCATTTTGATAGGGATTGCACTGAATCTGTAACTTGCTTTGGGTACTAGGGACATTTTAACAATATTAATTCTTTTAATCCATGAGCACAAAATATCTTTCTATATTTTTGTCTTTTCAATTTTTTTCATCAGTGTCTTAACAGTTTTCAGTGTACAGGTCTTTCACCTCTTTGGTTAAATTTATTCCTAGGTATTTTTTGATACAATTGTAATGGGATTATTTTCTTAATTTTTCTTTCTCCTAGTTTGCAACAGATATTAGTATATTGATTTTGTATTTTGCAACTTTACTGTATTAATTTATTATTTCTAATAGTTTTTGGTGGTGTGTTTAGGGGTTTTATTTGTATATTATTATGTCATCTGCAAATAGTGACACTTTTACTTCTTGCTTTCCAATTTGGCTGCCTTTTACTTCCTTAATTGCCTAATTTCTCAGGCTAGGACTTCCAATACTGTGTTGAATAAGAGTGGCAAGAGTGGGCATCATTGTCTTGTTCTTGATATTAGAGGGATAGCTTTCAGTTTTTCACCATTAAGTGTGATGTTAGCTGTGGATTTGACGTGTATGGCCTTTGTTATGTTGAGGTATGTTACTTCTATACCCATTTTATTGAGATTTTTAGCATAAATAGATGTTGAATCTTATCAAATGCCTTTTTTTTACATCTCTTGAGACGATCATATGATTTTTATCCTTCATTTTGTTAACATGCTATATCATATTGATTGATTTGCATATGTTGAACTATCATAGCATCACTGAAATAAATCTCACTTGATCATGGGATATGATCCATTTAATATATTGCTGTATTGCTAGTATTTTGTTGAAGATTTTTATGTCTATGTTTATCATAGATATTGGCCTGTGGTGTCCTTTTTTCATATTGTCTTTGTCTGTTTTTTTTATTTTAGGGTAGTGTTGGCCTCTTAGAATGTGTTAGGAAGCAGTCCGTCCTTTTCAATATTTTGGAAGAGTTTGGTAAGAATAGGTATTAAATTTTATTTAATATTTGGTAGAATTCATCTGTGAAGATGTATGGTTTTGTTCTGGGGAGGTTTTTGATTAATGTTGCAGTCTCCTTACTAGTTATTGTATCAGTCTATTCAGATTTTCTATTTCCTCATTATTCAGTTTTGAAAGGTTATATGATTCTAAGATGTATGTTTCTTCTAGGTTGTCCAGTTTGTTGGCATACAGCTATTCGTAATAGTCTCTTACAATCCTTTGTATTTCTGTAATATCTGTTGGTTGTAACTTCTCCTCTTTCATTTCTCATTTTTTTCCATTATAGTTTATCATAGGATATTGAATATAGTTCTCTATGCTATACAGTGGGACCTTGTTGTTTATCCATTCTATATATTAAAGCTTACAAGTGCTAACCCCAACCTCCCACTCCATCCCTCCTCCAACCTCTCCCCTTTGGCAACCACCAGTCTGTTCTCTATGTCTGTGATTCTATTTCTGTTTCATAGATAGGTTCATTTGTGTCATATTTTAGATTCCACATATAAATGATATCATATGGTATTTGTCTTTCTCTTTTTGACTTACTTCACTTAGTATGATAGTCTCTAGTTGCATCCATATTGCTGCAAATGGCATTATTTCATTCTTTTTTATAGCTGAGCTGTATTCCATTGTATATATATACCACATCTTCTTTATCCATTCATCTGTCGATGGACATTTAAGTTGTTTCCATGTTTCAGCTGTTGTGTATAGTGCTGCTGTGAACATAGGGATGTGTGTATCTTTTTGAATTATACTTTTGTCTGGATATATGCCCAGGAGTGGGATTTCTGGATCATATGATAATTCTATTTTTAGTTTTCTGAGGAACCTCCATAGTGTTTTCCACAGTGGCTGCACCAACTTACATTTCCACCAGCAGTGTAGTGGAGGTTGCCTTTTCTCCACACCCTCTTCAGCATTTGTTATTTGTAGACATTTTAATGATGACCATTCTGACTGGTGTGAGGTGGTACCTCATTGTAGTTTTTATTTTATTTATTTATTTTTGCAGTATTCGGGCCTCTCACTGTTGTGGCCTCTCCCGTTGCAGAGCACAGGCTCCAGACACACAGGCTCAGTGGCCATGGCTCACAGGCCCAGCCACTCTGCGGCATGTGGGATCTTCCTGGACCGGGGCATGAACCCGTGTCCCCTGCATCGGCAGGTGGACTCTCAACCACTGTGCCACCAGGGAAGCCCCCTCATTGTAGTTTTGATTTGCATTTCTCTAATAATTAGTGATGCTGAACATCTTTTCATATGCCTATTGGCCATGTGTATATCTTCTTTGAAGAAATGTCTATTTAGGTTTTCTGCCCATTTTTGGATTAGGTTATTTGTTTTTTTGTTGTTGAGTTTTCATTTCTCATTTTATTTATTTGAGCCTTCTCTCTTTTTTTCTTAGTATGTTTACCTGAAAGTTTTCAAATGTTTATCTTTTTCAAAGAACCAGCTCTCAGTTTCTTTAATCTTTTCTATTTTCTTTTAGTCTCTATTTCATTAATTTCTGCTCTGATTTTTACTATTTCCTTCCTTTTACTTATGTTGGGATTTGTTTGTTTTTCTTTTTCTTGTTCCTTTAGGTATTAGGTTAGATTGTTTATTTGAGATTTTTCTTGTTTCTTGAGCTAGGTCTGTATTGCTATAAAATCTCCCCATAATACTGCTTTTTCTGCATCTTATTGGTTTTGATATGTCATTTTTATTTTCATATGTCTTCAGGTATTTTTTAATTCTTCCTTTTAGTTTTTCATTGATGAAATAGTTGTTCAGTAGCATGTTACTTAGTCTCTGCATATTTATGATTTTTCCAGCCTTCTTCTTGTAGTTGATTTCTAACTTCATACCACTGTGGTCAGAAAAGATGCTTGATGTGATTTCAGTCTTCTTAAATTTATTGTTTAGTGCCAAATATACGGTTGATCCTTGAGAATGTTCCATTTGCACCAAGGATAATGTGTATTCTGCTGCTTTTGTATGGAGTGCTCTGTGTATATCTGCTATCCATCTGATCTAATGTTTCATTTAAGGCTATTGTTTCCTTGTTGGTCTGGATGGTTGGTCTGTCCATTGATGTAAGTGAAGTGTTAAAGTCCCCTACTGTTATTGTGTTGCTTGGCACTTTAGCACAAGTTTTTTTGCTCTTCTTACCCAAGCTGCCTTTAACTATATTTGAGAATTGACACTTTCTACCCTCCACTGCCTCTTCCAGAAGTGTCACTTGTTCCCCTGTTGTTGCTGCTTGTGCCTCTGGTGTCACTGGTGACTTGCTGCTACCAGTATTGCTGCTGTTGCTGGATTCGTCACTGGGGGCACCAGGAGAGTGGTGTCTCCACTGTGCCTGGGGTCACCTGGGTCATGAGCACTGCTGCCATGGTGATGGAAGGGGGATAGCTGGAGGGAAGCTGGGCTTGAGGGTGCCTTTGCCATGTCTAGGGTTGTTAGCTTTGCAGGTGCTGCCACCAGGGCAGGGGGCTCAAGAGTTGTGGGTTCCACTGCAGCTAGAGGGACTGGGGTGGCAGGTTCCATCTCTGCTGCTGCTTGATTCCCCGTGGACTGTGAGTACTGCTGCAGCTGGGAGGCCAAAATTGTTTGTGCTGCCTTTGCTTATGATACTGGGTTCTCTGTGACTGCAGGCTCAGTTGCCATGTTCAAGATTATAGATACCACCTGCACTTTTCCCCCAGTTCTACCTGCTATATGTGATCTAATCCACTCACCTTCAGCTGGACAGATGTGTGGATATCTCCAGCATCCTGGTATGTTGGATAGAAGAACTTTTGTTGAGTTATGGGTGTTTTACTAGTTGGAGATTGAAGGGAAGAGAGAAAGGGAGCATCTTAACACCACCATAATGCTGACATCACTCCAAGAATTCATTTTTTAACTGAATTTGTAGCAGTAGTTCTGAAGACCCACTGATGTTTTTCAAATGATTAATAAATGGAAAACTTTATATCATTAAGAGATACTTATAAAATTTAACAAAAAAGTAAGTTAACAGTGTCTTAAATTATGAAACGTATAGGGGTATTTCACATGACTGATTAACAAAACTGAATTACTCAAAATGAATATGTTCTTAAGGAATAACTAGCTTCTGGGAATGGGCTAGGCAATTTAAAGTTGTTTTATCAGATAGTTTTTCAAATGCATGAATAGATGAATGAATTATTTATGCAAAATTGAAAGAAAAGCTTTATAGTCAGCGAATAGTTTTGGCATGAAGATAAAGATTTCCAAATAAATTGCCATCTCAGAATGTTAAATCACAACATAACTATGTGAGTTTATGCAAGTTGTCAATATATATCACATGCTTTATGTGAAAGGGCTAATGAGTTAGAATTTAGGAAATCAGGCTTTAACTCCCAGCTGGTTAGGTAACATTGGACTTCCTTTAACCTCTCTGTTCCTCAGATTTCTCAGCTGATATTTGAGTCCCTCGACATTTTAAAATCTATAATTTTATTCAGTTTATTTACAGGATATTATACACTAAAAAAACTGGCTCTATTTTTGTAACAGTTTGATGGATGTAAATTCATCATTAAATGGATACAAAAGCAATACTGCAATGGCTGCAAATTGTATACACCTACCTATATGTTATTTCAAATCCATTTCTCATCTGCTTCGCTCATAATATGGAATTCCTTTGAAGACAATGGTCCTTTCGTGCTAGTATTTTATTTCCTATAATGCATAGTGTAGTAGGTATTAAATAAACATTGTAGGATTGGATTGAGTATTTTGTATCAGTAGAAGGATTGTGAGGGGTTTCATGTCATGATTGCTTGTGAAATACTTTTATAGCAGATATTAAATATTCAAATATTTGTGTAGTTGGATTGAATATTCTTTATCACTTGAAGGATTATGATAGACTTCAAGGCATGGTTGCTTGTGAAAACACTTATTGAAGGTAAGATTTCTGTGGTTCTAGAGGTATATGAACTCAGTCTTATAAAAATCATAAGTTATTTTCACTCTCTAAAGCAGTTATGAAACATGAAAAATTCATTTGAGTGTATGTTTCAATAATAAATGTAAACAATATCACATATAAGTGCCCAACAGTTATTTCCAACAGTGATTTAAATGCTATTCTTAGTTTATGAAGAAAGGAGGAAAATGACAGTGGTATTTAATTTTGTCTATTATGTATCTGACACTTTATTAAGAACTTTATAACATCATTTCATTTAATTGTCACAATGGGACTGTGTTTTATCCACTTCAGTTTCCATTGAGGAAACTCAGAGGAGTTAAATTGCCCAAATCATACTGATGTTAATAAGCAGAATCAGGATTTAATTCAGTGGATCTGTCTCCAAATCTCGAAGATTTTCTACCAAAATAGAGAACCATATGCTTATGGTAGCTTAAAAGTCACTGGGTAAATCCCCAAATGTGGTTTCTTCCTTTCTCCATTTAGTGAGAGACTCTGTCCTTGGTGCTGGATTGTAAAGGTTAAGAAAGACAAGGTCCCTGTTCCCGTGAAGCTTATTGTCAAATGGGGTGGGTGGGTGAGGAGAGTCAATAAATAAATGAGATAATTTCACATCCTTTCTTTTATTTCACACAAACAAACAAAAACCCCTAAGTGATATCTGGATTATTTCCTTGGCTTCCAGTAACTAAAAATAGAAAGCACATTTCTGTTAACTTAATGAAATTGATACTATAAAAGTCTACAGAAAACATCACATATAATGGTAAAATATTGAATGGATTTCCATTGAATATTAGAAAAAGACAAATATGAAAGAAGACCTGAATAAATAAAAACATACATTATATTTTTAGTTAGGAAAAATGTATTGTAAAGATGCCAGTCATCTATAATTTAATCCATACATTTTATGGACAGTCAGTGAAAACCCTAATGAAAGGTTATGAAAGTTGGCATCCGAAAAAATAAAAAAACATAAAGAATAACTAATTAAATTTTGAAAAACAAAAAATTATATTTGACAGGTCTTGCCATACCAGATATGGGCATACCTGATTTTATTGTGCTTCACTTTATTGCATTTCTCAGATATTGCTTTTTTTTTTTTTTTTTTTTTACAAATTGAAGGTTTGTGGCAACCCAGTATCAAGCAAGCCTGTCACATCATTTTTCCAACGGTGTTTGCTCACTTTGTATTTCTTTGTCATATTTTGGTAATTCTCATGATATTTCAAACTTTTTCATTATTTTAGTATTGTTATGTGATCTGTGATCAGTGATCTTTGATGTTACTATTGCAAAAAGATTACAACTTATTGAAGGCTCAGATTATGATTAGCATTTTTTAGCAATAAAGTATTTTTAAATTAAGTATGTAATTTTTTAGACATAAAGCTATTGCACACTTAATAGACTAAAGTATAGTGTAAACATAACTTTTTATATCCTCAGGGAAACCAAAAAATTTGTGTGATTCATTTCATTGCAGTATTTGCTTTATTGTGCTCTGGAATTAAACCTGCAATATCTCCAATGTATGCCTGCATAAAATAAACTACAAAACTATAGAACTTAAAAAAATGTAATATTGTTGGAAAAGGAGGTTATTGGAACAGAAGAAAAACCCAAGAAAATAGGGCCGTATGTGAGCAGCAATTACATTTGCAATAAAGATGGCATCTACAATCAATGAAGCATGATACACTGCTTAAACAGATGATATTGGGACAATTGAAAATGTAGTAGGAGAAAAATAGGTTAGATATAGATTTTCTCCCATGTACACACACACATACAAACACAAACTTCAGATTGTTTTAAGAACTAAACAAGCAAATACATTTATAAAGATTATATAAGTAAATATGAGGGAGCAGTTTAATAATCTTGCTGTTTTGTAATCTTAACCTGAAATGTGTATGCATGTATGTGTGTGTACATAGGATGAAATCTATATTCTAACTGTTATAGTGAAAGACCTAGAGGTTTGACTATGGAGAAATTTAAATCTTTCACAGGACAGAAAATAAAATCACCATCAGTACAATTAAAAAATATGATATATTTGCATCTTCTATATGAAGCAAAGGTTAAGCTTTTAAAAAATATGCAAATCAACTTTTTAAATGATAAGCCTTTGGGAAAAAGAGCAAAAGCCATAAAGAAATGATTCACAGGAATAAAATAAGTTATAAAAATACATTCAGTGTTGCTAGTTGTTAGGGAAATATAAATCAAAATGAAATGCTTCTTTCTGGTCACACATTAATAAAATTTTAAAATTCATAATCTAAGATTTTGGCACAGGAGAAAATATATTCTCATAAACTTCATGAGAGTGTAATTTGGTAAAGACTTTTTGTTGGGATACTTGTTAATATCTATCAAAACTTAAAATATTCCTACTATTAGAGTTAATGATTCTACTTTTCTTTCGTGGTCAATGCAGTTAAGTGTCGTTATTCAATTTGCCTGTAAGGCACTAGGAGTAAGCCTTTGTAATATTTCCTAAATAGAAACTCCCGAGCCAGGAAGACCAGCCTTGAGTTAATCCCAGAGGATTTCACTTATCTGATAATAATTATCTAATAAATATCCACTTTAACTTAACCCATTTTAAATGGAGACCAAATTTCATAGAAAATGGTAAAATACAATATAATTAGAATTTTTGAGAAATAAAATATTATACAAAGAAATTTACGTGTTAAAGTTTAGATTGTAATTGCTTCTATGGGGTATTTCTTAGCACAAAATGCAGATCAAGATTTGACATTTTTGGTGTAGCATTTCTAATAACATTTTATAATTGCATGATATTGAATCCCCTTTTATGACTTTTACAACAAAACCACTGGCAGAACCTCAGTTATTTCAAAAGCTTCTCTTTTCACTTTAATAATGAAATAATTATTTTGAAACATCTATCATGTAACCGTAGGTGACAGTTTCTTCCTCTGCTTATGTTGACTGGTTTAACTATGCCATATCTCCATTGTAATCATTTTTGTGATTTTAGCATTTCTCCAGTTTCACTGCATGAAACACATTTCCTTGTGTGAAATTTGTGATATCATGTTAAAAATCAGTTTGCATTAATATTGCATACTATTTCAAAACAACAGATTCAAATGTAGCATTCAGTAATGAACAAGAGACAGATGATGAAGAACAGGGGAGGAAGGGAAAGATGCCAGTACTTCATAGTAAGGAAAATCTGAGAGAGGACTACTTTTAGGAGTATTATTTCATTATTTAATATTTTTATATCTCAACTTCAACTTCTATACACAATAAAATTGCAGAATTGTAGATATTAAAATTATTCTTTCATACATGTGCATTACTATGTAGATTGTAATAGTGCAAAATTTTGATCTATCTTAATGTCCCTTGATAAAGAAAGGATTAAATACATTATGGTATATGGCATTGAATATTCTTCATTTGCTAATTTATTCATACATTTGACAAGCATTTATTGAGTTCTTATTAGGTACCATACCCAAAAGAGACTAATTCCCAGAATCATCAATCAACTGGCTCTAGCTGACATTTACAGAATAATTCAATCAGCAAGAGGAAAATGCACATTCTACTCAAGCTCACATGGAGCATTCACCAAGAAAGACTACATTCTGCTCCACAAAATATACATCAACAAACTTAAAAGAGTAGAAATCATGCACAGTGTGTTCTCAGACCACAGTAAAATTGGAAATAGTTAACAGAAAAATAATTGGAAAATTTCAAAATATTTGGAGATTAAATAACACACTTCTAAAACCACATGCCTCTAAGAACAAGTCTGAAGAGAAAGTAAAAATACTTTTAACTAAATGAAAACAAGAATACAACTTAACAAAATTTGTGGGATGCGTTGAAAGCAGTGTTGACAGAGAATTTTATAGCACTGAATGTGTATATTGGAAAATGAGAAAGATCTAAAATCAGTCTTCTAAGTTTCCACCTTAGTAAACCAGAAAAAGATAAGCAAATCAAACGGAAAGTAAGCTGAAGAAAATAAGTAATAATAAGAATTAGAGCAGAAGTCAATGAAGTTGAACACAGGAAACAATGGAGAAAATCAGTGAAACCAAAAGCTAGTTATTTTTTATTTTTATTTTTTAAGAAGATGTTGGGGGTAGGAGTTTATTAATTAATTTATTTTTATTTTGGCTGTGTTGGGTCTTCGTTTCTGTGCAAAGGCTTTCTCTAGTTGTGGCAAGCGGGGGCCACTCTTCATCGCGGTGTGCGGGCCTCTCACTATCGCAGCCTCTTGTTGCGGAGCACAGGCTCCAGATGTGCAGGCTCAGTAGTTGTGGCTCATGGGCTCAGTTGCTCCACGGCATGTGGGATCCTCCCAGACCAGGGCTCGAACCCGTGTCCCCTGCATTAGCAGGCAGATTCTCAACCACTGCGCCACCAGGGAAGCCCCAAAGCTAGTTATTTGAAAAGAACAATAAAACCAATAAATCTCTAGTAAGGCAATCCAAGAAAAAAAGAAGAGACAGATTATTAATATTAGAAATAAAAGAGGAAACATCATTACTGATTCCATGGACATTAAGAAAAATAAGGAACAATGAATAACTCTGTGCCCATAAATTTGATCAGTTAGTGCAATGGACCAATTTCTCTGAAAGACACAAGGTACTAAAACTCACACAAGTATAAACAAATAACATGAATAGGTCCATATCTATTAAAGAAATTCAATTAATAATTGATAACCTTCCAAAATAAAAAGCACCAGGTACAGATTATTTCACTAATGAATTGTCCCAAACATGTAAAGAAGAAATGATACCAATTGTCTACTATATGTTCCAAGGAAGAGAAGCAGAGAGAATACTGTCTAAACTCATTCTATTAGACCAGCATTACTGAAGTCCCCAAACCAGATAAAGTCATCAGAAGAAAGGAAAACTATAGACCATGGACACAGATACAAAAATCCTCAACAAAATATTAGCATATCAAATCTAACAATATATAGAGATAATTGTACACCACGACCAAGTGGGATTTATCACAGGTATGCAAAGCTAGGCTGGGTCAACATTTGAAAATCAACTAACGTAATCCATCTCTTGATCAAGAGGCTAAAGAAGAAAAATCATATGATCATATCAATAAATGTAGAAAAATAATTTGGCCAAATCCATCACCCACTCATGATTTAAAACTGTCAGCAAATTAGGAATAGAGGGGAACATTCTCAATCTGATAAAGAACATCTAGAGAAAACTTGCAGTTAATATCAGACTTAATGGTAAAAAACAAGATGCTTTACCCCTAAGGTCAGAAACAAGGCAAGGATTTCTCCTCTCCTGACTCCTGTTCAACATCATACTTGAAGTCCTAGCTAATGCAACAAGAAAAGAAAAAGAAATAACAGATATACAGATTGAGAAGGAAAAAACAAAACTCTATTTGTTCACTAACAGATGACATGATTGTCCTTATAGAAAAAAATCAACAACAAAAAAATCCTGGAGCTAATAGATTATATCAAGTTTACAGGATACCAAGTTAATATAAAAAGTCAGTTGTTTTCCTGTACACCATAAATGAACTATTGGAATTTAAAATTAGAGACATAATATCATTTATATTAGCACCAAAATAGTGACATACTTAGGCCTAAATCTAAAAAAAAATTGTACAAGATCTAAATGAGAAAAATTATAAAATTCTTTTAAAAAAAATCAAAGTTGATCTAAATAATTGTACAACTATTTCATGTTCGTGGATAGGAAAACTCAATTATTTATTAAGATGTCAATTCCTTCCTACTTGATCATACATTCAATGTAAAGTCAATCAAAATCCCAGGAAGTTATTTATTTTTTGGATATCAACAAACCAATTTTAAAGTTTATGTGGAAAAGCAAAAAAACCCAGTTAGACAATACTGAATAACATGATACCAAAGAGGTAAAACAAAGTCAGAAGACTGATACTGGCTGACTTCAAGAATTGCTATAAACTGCAATAATCAAGATGGTATGGTACTGACAAAATAATAGATGAATAGATCACCTAATGGAACAGAATAGAATGCCCTGAAAAAGACCCACAAAAGTATAGTCAATTGATCTTGGACAAAAGAGCAAAGGAAATGCCTTGGAGAAAGGATAGTCTTCAATAAATGGTTCTGGAACAAATGAATATCCATATGAAATAAAAAATAGTAATGTAGACAGTGACTTTACACTGTTCACAAAAATTAACTCAAAATGGGCCGTGAAGCTAAATGGACCTAAATGGACCATAGACCTAAATGTAAAATGCAACATCAATATTGATTCATCAATTGTAAGAAATGTACTACACTAACTTGAGTTGTTAATAGTAGGGGCAACTATTCTGGAAAGGATAGGGTATATGGAAGGTCTCTGTATTATCTGCTCAATTTTCTGTAAACCTAAAATTGCTCTAAAATTATAAAGTGTATTAATAAAAAATAAACACAAATAAAAATCCATAAAACAAATGCATACCTTAATGAAATATTATAAGCGAAACATCCTTGAAACAATCACCTAGACTGAAACTTTGTCAACCACCATAGAAGCCCTGCCATGTATGCATCCCATTCCACAAAAGTAATCACTATCTTTTGCTTTTTTAAAAGCTTTTATTTATTTATTTATTTTGGCCACACTGCAGGGCATGCGGGATCTTAGCGTCCCGTTCCCCCCACACACCCCGAACCCCTGCCCCGCCCCACCCCCGCCCCAGGATTGAACCTGTGCCCCCTGCAGTGGAAACAGGGAGTCTTAACCACTGCACCGCCAGGGAAGTCCCAGTAATCACTATCTTGACTTTAATAGTAATCACTTTCTTGTGTTTTTTATGGCTTCTCATAAGCATTGTAGTTTAGTTTTTCCACTCTAAAAATTTGATATATTTAAGTTTACAAAAATTTATAGCTGGCAATATTTTTAAAATATCACTATGTCTGGTGGAAAATAGATTATTTGCAGTGCAAAGATGGAAACAGGAGGAATCAGTAGGAGACCATTAAAATGGCAACTTGGACAAGAGTGACAGAGAGAACAGATAGAAGGGATCCGTTTACATTTAGAGGATGGAGCCCAAAGGATTTGGTAATATAGATGGAGTATAAGAGAAAGAGAGAATTGAAAATGACTAGAAGAAAAATGTTGCCATTTGCAGAAAGGGGGAAAGGCTGGAACAATTATTATTATTTTAAAAATCATAGGCAGATTCATATTGGTTTTGAGGATATATGTTATATTATTAATTTAAACAGCCAATTTTTTTCTTGAAGTATAATGACATATTGAATAATATGAGAGTGTGTTCTCTTTTTTATCTTACAAAAATATATGTATATTTGTTTTACATGTTTTTATAATAGGAAAAATATGGAAAATAATACAAAAAATATACATAATTGATTACATGAGAAAAGGTGCTTTGCAGTGAGATGTGAGAGACTGTAAATTTTATTTTAGAACCTTCTGTATTCTTTGATTGTTAATATGAATTAATTATTTCTGTAATTCAAGTAACTGAAATTATGCATATGTGTATGTGGATATAGATTTAGTTTTGAACATACCAGTATTTCCTCATATTTAGCACACAGTTTGTAAATTTTTTTTTTTTTTTTTTTTGCGGTACACGGGCCTCTCACTGCCGTGGCCTCTTCCGTTGCAGAGCGCAGGCTCTGGACGCACAGGCTCAGTGGCCACGGCTCACGGGCCCAGCCGCTCCGTGGCATGTGGGATCTTCCCGGACCGGAGCACGAACCCGTGTCCCCTACATCGGCAGGCGGACTCTCAACCACTGTGCCACCAGGGAAGCACGGTTTGTAAATTTTTGATTATAAAATAGTTTTTAATATCATGACTTTAAATTGTAGGCAGTCATATGTGAAAAAATGACTCAGTAGGGGCCTAAGCACAGCCTCATGAAGTCCAAGTGAGGATGTGATCTTTGTGCAAGAGAGAGTTCTACAGTCCCAAACTTTCTACTTCTGTAGAAAGAATGTGTAAGTGCTCAGAGGAATGGTGGGTTGCTTGGAGTAGGACAAAGAGGATGACTGGTGACACTAGCCACTATAGAACAGGGCAGGACTGTAGACCTCTGTCATTATTGCTGGCTTATCACAAAGAGGCCCAAATAGGATGAAATATATCATAGGGAAACTAGGATAAACTGGATCTCTTCTCCCAAAATAACCATAATGGCAAGCCCTTCAAATCTTAGTAGATCTACTCCAGAAATAATGGCCAAAGAGATAGGGGTAGGGGAGGAGATAATTTGGAATTGATTCATTTTAAATCCAGAATTAAACACATGTAGATCAGGAAGGGTTTTGGAAAAAGAATGTGCACACGCATGTATACATACACACACATACACACACACAGCGTGACAGAGGGAATGAGAAAGAGGCAGAGACAAAAACAGAGAGAGTGAGAAAGAGAGGGAGACACTCTGGGTGATGGCAAAAAATAATTTTTGTGTGAGCATTTAAGTGACCACTAAACAATAGCAATTTAGATTCCTTTATTGCAAATACATATTTAAGAGTTTCATATTTACAGTTTGGTATTAATTTTTTGCACTTTCAATATGATTATATTCCAAAGGATTATATCAGTTTTATTTGGGTAAATAAATAAATAAGAATTCACTGTGATTTCAAAGGAATTAACGTTACATGAAATGTCCTGGTTAACTGAAAACTTTATTGATTTTAAGCTCATTAAATGGTGATATGTTTATATTTCAATGTAAAAGCGGTCTGCTTAAAATACACATGAAGAAAATCTCACAAATCTCTTTTCTTTGTATATATCAAAACACCAGCGGTATTCTGGTTACTGGGTATTATACAGACAAAGGCACTCCTATAATGGAAAAAAGCCGTTTGTTATATAAACAACGGGATAAACTCAAAGGGAAATGATGAAAATACATTGAAAAACGTGCTCTAAGCTATGTTTGCTTTGCAGTCTTTGCAGATTGACATTTCAAATTGTGACTAGAGAAAACAGGAAATAATTGCATTCAGCCTTTTACAGCTATATGTGCTGGTGTTCCATAGAATGACAGGTTGGACGATACATTAGTATGGATCCATTTGGATGGATTCTTCTTTCCCTTTTTAATGGCATCTGTCAGTGGCAATTTCAGATCTATTGTCTACAGCCCAAGCCCAGGGCAAGATCCTACTGTGGCGGAATGACCTTTTTTATTTCTTTCCTTACATTTCCATTAGTCTTTTAAATTGGTCTAATGTGACAAGTTTATGTCAGCTAGCATTGTCTTAAACTAACATTGCTTTGCCAGAATTTTCCAAACAGTTTAGCAATTTGCCAGCTGTTGCTTTTCATAAAAAATAAAAGGCTATATGTATTATTCAGTTGACTGTAGTTCAGGGGAAAAAAAGAAAAATATGCAATGGAAATTGTAACTTTCTGGTACCCTAGTAATTTTAACCTTGCCTACATTTTCAGGATGCTGATACAGGGTGAACTAATTAAAGTGAAACTGGAGAGCTGGAAATTGGTACTTTGGGGGTATTTCCTGAGGTTATTTAGCAATCATTTTCCTTTTGGAATACTTTATATTCTATTACTTGAAATCAATTTCTTTTATGTGAGAAATTAATTCCTGTACACTTGTCACTCATAAACATAATATACATACATGCATGTGTGTGCACACACACATTTGCCCCAATTGAAGCTTTTCTTCTTTCCTTGTTCTCTGCAGATCCCAAATGCTCATACTCTCCCAAGTACAGGATTAGGAACAATTCAGTTATCATGGTGCTTCGTGGTAATTAATAGCTGTGCTGAATAATGAGAATAATCTATTTACACAAACAATGACCGACCCTATATTGGCTAATTCTGATGGAGTCACACAATTATATTCTAATAGAATATAGGATAGATAAATGACACCCCAAATTCTACAAGCTTAATTTACATGGAGGTAGAATGTTACTACCTATACAACTATTTAGATGTGTGCTTTGGGGAAAAGTAGCAAAATGTCTATCTTGAATAGACAGCTACTTTTCATCAATTTGAAGCTTTTGTGGCCAACACATATTGTACTGTCATCACTAGACAGATGCTAAATGTTCACATAAAGAGAGTATCTGTTCTGAGAAACAATATGGCCAATCTGTATTCATATATGGAAAGCCAAGATGGAACACTTATAAAATACTAAGAACTGAAGTTCAAATAGGAATCTATCAGATAAATGCAAGGTTCAAAATCTCTTGAAAGGCAAAGGGATAGAGGTGGTACAGATGGAGAAAGGAGATTATACATTTTTATCAAGTTGTAAGTAGAATCTTGTTTATAGATTACTAAATCAGGTAAGTAGTATTGGGTTGGCCAAAAAGTTTGTTCAGGTTTTTATGGAAAAACCTGAACAAAATTTTTGGCCAACCCGATACTTCATAGAGGTCTATGAAAATTAGAGTTTTATTATCACTGAGTCGAAAGAAAAAAAGTAAATTTGGAGGATTTTCAAACGGAAAGGTGATAGGATAGATCTTTGACATTCTACAAGTTTATTCATGAAAGAATATAGTTTTTTTTTTAATTTCTAATCTTGAACTCTCCATTTTAGCTATGTTGATCCAGTGATTGACTCTATTGCTCCTAGGATTTATATATGTCACAGCAGGAAAGGAATGAGAAGGTTCACTATCTGATACAGCAGTTTCCTTTCTTTCAAAGTTTTCTTGTTTCTGACTCCCTGTGCCTGGACTTCTGACTCCCATCCTTGCTCGGGCTTAGGAATTCTGCTATTTCAGGGTCCTCATTACTGATGTGGTTTCTCACACCAGGCTATATTTGTGTACTTTCTGCATGCTTCCTGGGTTTTATTTACTTCCTTACCCTTTCTCCCAGTCTCAGCCTCACCTGATCTTGACATTCTTTTCATCTGAATGACTTTGAGACATATTTTTAAAAGTAAAAATATTAGAATGATAATGAATTGGGGGAAGGAGACATCTTGTTCTTAGCTGTTTACAGACAGCTAGAATGCTTGTGTGATATTTAGAGTAATGACCCATGAGTATACCCTTATCTTAATCGTTGGAACCTCTGGCACCTGTGAATGTGTTCTTTTATGGCAAAGGGACTTTATAGATATGGTTAAGTATCTTGAGATGGCAGGATTATCCTGTGGACCCTAAATGTGATCACAAGTATTCTTCTAAGAATGATACACAGGGAGATTTGACTATAGTAAAGGAGAAGGCATTTGTAACTAAGGAGCAGAGAGATTGGAGTTATATGGCTAGGAGCCAAAGAATGCTGTTACCCTCTCTAAGTGGAAGAAGCAAGGAATAGATTCTCTCCTGAAGCCTCCAGAAGGAACCAGCCTCTGTTTTTTTTTTTTTTTTTTTTTTTTTTTTTGCTGTACGCGGGCCTCTCACTGTTGTGGCCTCTCCTGTTGCAGAGCAACAGGCTCCGGACGCGCAGGCTCAGTGACAGCCTCTTGTTTTTGCCCCATAAGACTAATTTTAGACTTCTGATCTGCAGAACTGTAAGAGAATAAAATTCTATTGTTTTAAGCCAGTAATCTTGTGGTAATTTGTTACAGTAGCAACAGGAAACTAATATAGGTTTTGGTACCTAAAAGTAAGATGCTGCTGTAACAAATACCTAAACATGTGAAAGTGACTTTGAAATAGGGTATTGCATATAGAGCATGCAAGAATTATAAGGAAAATTATAGGGAAAAAACCCTAGATTTCTTTGAACAGACTGTTAGTGGAAATATGGCATTTAAAAACACTGCCAGAGAGGGCTCAGAAGAAATGATAAACATGTTGTTAGAAACTGGAGGAAAGGGGAACCTTGTTATATAGGGGAAGAAAGCTTAGCTGAATTGGTTATATTGGTTATATTGAAAGCAGAACTTGTAAGTAATGAATTTGGATATTTAGCTGAGGATAATTCTAAGCAAAGCGTTGAGGGTTGCTGATTTGTTTCTTCCTGCTGTTCATAGTAAAATGTGAGAGCAAGAGATAAATTGAGGGAAGAACTGTTAAGCAAATGGGACCTAAGACTTGACAATTAGGGGAATTTTTAGTCTATTTATATTATGAACAATGCTGAGATTAGAAGATTCACGGTCAGGAATGTATGCTCTGGAGAGAAGACCAAGCATGTGGTTGGACAACTTTTTGCTGAAAGGATTAGGTGCATGACTTATTGATCCCCTTAGCATTGACTCAGCAGAAGCCAGGAATAGAGATGAGATTATCCAGGAAAGATCTGTGGAGGAGCCTCTTGTCTAATGGAGTGACTCTCTCGGATATATACAGGAGACCCTCAAGTTTTTTGAGAATGTTTTATCTGCAGAAATACTACCCACTTTGACTAAAAGGAGCAGAGACAGGGCAAAATGAAAGAAAACGGTTAGACTACCAAAATTCTATAGGCATTGAAACAGACTGATAAACTACTCAGCTGAGAACATGTACTACTCTATAAGGGAAAGGAAGAATGACTCCAAGGGCAGAGCTTTGGTAAGATGAAAGAGCCTTGAACCACAGATTATTCCCAGGCCTGGAAACCTGTTGAAGTTTGCCCAGATGGATTTTGAAATTGTTTGGGACAGTGACTCCTTTCTTCCTTCTGTTTTCTCCATCTTGGAATGAGATTATCTATAATCATTACCCTATGCCTGCCTCACCATTATATCTGGGGACAAGATCATTTGTTGTCTAGTTTCACAGATCCACATATGGAGTAGAATTTTCCCCAGGAATCTATCATAATGCGAGTCTCAACCATACTTGATTTAGATGTTGAGATCTGGGAGATTTGAGCTGGTGATATTTGCATAGTTTAGGTGATTTGGGCCTTGAGTTGATACAAAGGACCTTATAAGAGGGAGACAGAGAGAGATTTGCCTACAGTAGAGGAGAAGATGATGTGACCTTGGAAGCAGAGCTGGGAGTGATGTAACCAGGAGCCTAGGAATGTGAACACACAGCCTCTAAAAGTAGAAAAGGCAAGGAACATATTTTCCTCTGGATCCTCCAGGAGGAACCAGCCTGCTGACTCCTTGATTTTCATCCCTTAAGACTCATTTTGGACTTACGATATGTAGACCTGTAAGAGAATAAATTTCTATTGTTTTAAGCCATTAAGTATGTGGTAATTTTAGTGGCAACAGGAGACTAATAAACATGGTCTATATAAGCATTCAGTAAGTATATGAGTGAATAAACGATGAGTGAAAAAAAATATTTGCCTTTATAAGCCTATGTAAATTCCAGAGTTATAGGATTTGAAATGGAAGGCTAGTTTTATTAGAAAAAATTATACATTAATAAAAATCTATTTTGGTAAAGAAAATTCATTCACAAAATTGATGTAAAGATAGACGATGTTGGAAACTTAACTAGAATATTTTGGCATTAACAAAATTATTTTGAAAATTAACACTAATTCTCATTGATATGACTGTTAGTTACTTATTACCACATTTTCCCTCAATTAATTATGATGCTTAGTTTTTAATCTTATCAATCAGCTTTGGTGTTATAGAATTTAATTTTGATAGTTTATATAAATGTAGACTTCCAACAGATGCAATGAATAGCTATAATTTAATCACAAATAGTAGGGGACTCCTGTCCTCACTGCTGAATGGGGGGTAGTAAACAATAAATCTTAGCAATGCCTTGTTATTTGTTCCTTGGGCTTTCGTAGTATGAAACCCCTATGTGTCAATGCCAGTAAAATTAAAAAGACACACATCTGAACATGGTTCTAGTGGATATTCTAGGACCAACCATAGAATTTTGAAAATCAGAAACAATGCTAATTTCTTATGACTCTATCAGCAGTCTTCTTCAGGATCTTTAATATGGACTGAATAATGAAGAAGCTGTCAGAAGAAAGAAAATAACATCAAAGGAGTAGAGTTTTTCTTAGCAGGATACATACTGTCTTGCTCCCTACTATTATGCTAGTGAAATTGGGCTAATCCTAGTTTCTTTAAAATGACTTATGGCTTTAAATCTTATTTTTATTTTTGCACATATAACCCAGAAATTCTTACCACTAGGCCTAAATAGATAACTTCAAGCAGCTGGGAAGAAATTTCACTCACTAAAGGGTGCTGAACCTTTCTGTAATACCTATTATTTTATAAACCTGTTATAAACCTTTATCATGTTATTTGGACATGGTACTTTTCTAAAATTGTTGCTATGGCTATAGTAACTTACTGTGTATGAAGATATGAGCAGTAATTAAATCTTGAAAACCTTTTAAGAAAGTTATCTGCCTTTGGACTTCTCTGCTCAAGGCAGAAATTGTGAGATCATGATGATATTAAATCATAATTCTTCTACTAACTTAGAAAGAGAGTCCTGGTCTTTACAAAATGTAAAAAGCAAGTGATCATGAGTTCTAAAGGGAAAGAGATTTAAAAGTAAATGTTTTGCAGATGTAATGTTGTATTAACTTTTATTGAGGGAGTGCAAAATTCCTGGCACAACTTGCTATAAAATATTGGTCATGGCTTATTAAAAACTTCTGTTTCTGTGAGAACAATGTATTGTTATAACATGGGACCTAAGTCTCAGGCTTCCCGCACAAATAGTTTTTGTCCAAGAGTCTCCGGTAACAGCCTGCAAATAGGAACACACACACACACACACACACACACACACACACACACACACACACACACACACACACACACACACACACACACACACAACTACTTTCAGACTTTACCTCTGTTACCAGAAAGTCAAGGCAGAGAAATGCAAGGATAAGGCAAGGAAGGGAAAGAAGTATATTTTTTATAGTGGTAGCAGTGTTGATTAGTTGATTTACTTTTTTTTTTCCTCCATTTACCTCATGGTCATTTATACTCACAAAGTGATGCAGATTTCTTATGGACTTACAGATATAAGCACGAGTTGGACATGGTAAACTGTTATTTGTAAATGAGAAATATATGCATGTTGATTTCAAAATTTTCTAATGTCAGTTTGAAGGATTCTAAATGTTCCAGAGGAAGAGACTGATCCTAGTGGACAACCATAACCAAAGCACACAATACAAGGAGTGTATGTATGAACATTATTTCTCTATATTGTCCATAATTATTTCTAGATTAGTCTTTTTTGATTGATTCCTCAGTTTAGATAGAAAATGTTTTCTCTTTTGGTGGTGCCGTGAAACTCGTCAAGCAGAGGTTTAATTAAGGTTGTATCTTTGTAAATTAATGAAATATTTATTTTAAAAGGTTTGATGATAATTTTCACATTTTTCTATACCTTCATTTCTTTGAATTCCTACCTTTGCCCAAGCTATTATTACTTGCCCTAATTCTTACCTCCTGAGATTATTTTTACAAATGACTGCTAGGCTTATGTGTAAACAGAATCTTTCTCATTTGGTTTGAGCTCTGTCATTTGAAGCTGTCATCACAAGTTTTATTTGGCAGAGAATTAACTGATTTTATTTCATAGCTGCAGGCCAAAAACTAGCCTCAGTTAGCATTTTACAAATGATTAAGTGGGGAATGAGCAAAAATTCATAGAAATTCCTACCAATATTGGAAAAAATGATAGCTCCTATTGTTTGAGTGTCTGTTATGGGCCAGGTACTGTCGTAGGCATCTTACATATACTATATATTCTTTTCCAGGTAGAGATTACTCATATTTTATACGTCAGCCTCAGAGAGGTTAGGTCATTTTCTTAAAGGCGTATATATGTTCAGTAGGCAAGCCTCCAAATCCTGTGATTTTTTTTTTTTGGCCACACCCTGTGACTTGTGGGATCTTAGTTTTCTGACCAGGGATTGAACTCGTGCCCTCTGCAGTGGAAGCATGGAGTCCTAACCACTGGACTGCCAGGGAATTTCCAATCCTATGATCTTTATATCAAACCAAGCTGTAAAAAAAAAAAGAAAAAGCTGCAAATATCAATTCTCATAGAACAATATTGTTGAATCATCATCAGAATTTTCATATGTGAGATTGTACATGCTGCAGACATATGTTTAAATAAATGGTTGTTGAATAAATAAATAACAAAATTATTGAAATAGTGTAAATGTAGCTTTGATCCCTGGTCAATGAAATGAAAGGGGGCAAAATAATAGTGAATGATTGGTTCAACATATGTTTATGTTGTATTTTATATGTGAAAAGTGGATAAATTAATAAAACGAGGGTATGGTCCTTGTCCTTAACACAATGCATAAGGACACGAAACAAATATATAATGATACAAGCCATAGTTTTATGTCAAAATAAGTGATAAATATAAATGCACAGAAGGGTGGACAAAGTAAAAACAAAGTGGACTGAAACCATTAGGAAAAGACTTATGGAATTGCTTGATTTGAGTTGATTCTTGAGAGGTGGGAGAATTTGGCAATAAAGGGATTAGCAAATCCATTCCAAACAACTGGAAAGACATAAAAAAGTACTGAAATACTGATTGATTATGGCTGTGATATATTTTATGTTTGTTGGGAAACACTCCTCTTCCTTCATCTTGTGGTAGAGTTATATTTCTCTGCCCTGCTGATGTTAGGCTTGGCTGTAATTTATTTTGGCCAATGGAATATGACATATGTGATATTAGTCCCATCTGAGCAAAATTTTTGATTGTGACTGCTTTAGTTCAACTTCTGGCTCTTCTTTGAAAGAATAAGTAAATTGCATATCTGACCCTGGGCCTAGAGCGAAGCCACAGTCAAGCTGCAGTTTATATGGAACTCAGGGAAGAAATAAACATTTGTTGTTTTAAGTTAGTGAGATTTTGCAGTGATTCCTTATGCAGCATAGCCTCTTGAAAGCTGACAAATACAGTGGCATTTGAGGGTGGTCTATGAGGACTAATGAATGGAGAAGGTTTATACTAGATTCTTAAGATAATGAAGTCATAAGTTAATGATTTGTCCTTTATTTTGTAGTACCTAGAACTGGTTGTCAATCTTGATATCTACTGTTATGATTTTAAAAGAAGTGTTGGTTCCATGTGATAATATTAATATTTGTCAACAGGAGTCATTATTTTTTCTCTTACAGTGATCAAAAGTGAATGCTTCTCAAATAGTTTTGTTATGGCTAGAAATTAATGGTTTAGTGAATAGATCCTTTGACTTTACTTTTACTTTCTTTCACAACATCTACCCTCCTTCATTAACCGCTTCTTATGTGGGCTGTGGATTGCATGGGATCCAGAATTCTCCTTTAATGGAAGAGTGAATTGGACTGGCATGTTATTAGACTGGGATTTTCCTGGTTTTTGTATGGTTCCCTATTAAATGACTGCCAACAATTGCAAGACATTTAATTTTTAGTATTTCTCTTTTTGATCTAGATACTGTTTCTTTCAAAAGCTCTTCAAAGTCTTTAGGTAGCATACTGAACGAATGACAAAAATCTATATATAATCTTAATTATATATATATAATATAGATATATATATCTAGAGATATATATATAGATCTATATATATCTATATATAGATATATAGATATATATATATAGATCTATATATATATCTCTATATATATATAGATAGATAGATAATCTTAATTAACTTAATATACCCCTATAATAATGAGGTGAGCGTGTAATTTTGTTGTCCAAATAGGGATGCTTTTGAGAATAAAATGGAACACTACTAATAATTGTGTTGAGACAGCAGACACTAACTGAAAGTGTTTGGGAAAACCTAGATCAGTGATTATCCAGTATATGAAAGAGCCGAGCTATCACATTCATCACTGTTCTGTCTCTATTTCCTGGAAACAATAAAAGGAAGAAGGACGTTACCAGTGACACTGCCTCTTTTCTATCTATCAATTATCTATCGTGCACACAGGTGCCGTCTCTTTGTCTTCCTCACTTCCCACTCATTCAACCAAAAGAAGTGAGAGAAGGGTCAACTACTTCTTAGCTTTGAATCAAGTAGTTAAAAACTCCTATCAGAGCAGAACTTCAGTGAACACATTAAAATCTTAAATTTCTTCACTATGAAAAAAAGAATGATGATGAATTTTCATTGCATCTGTTTTCTAGAAAGCATGGGAAATACAGGTTTTTGATTTTAAAGAATTTGTTTTTTTTGGCCAATATTTTCTCCCCACTCTCTAATGTGAAATGTAACCAAAGCAATGTTGTTAGCAGTGCTAAGAAAACTGTCATTGTAAAATATTTTAACTGCCTTTAGTTTGTCATATGCTTCAAAATGGGATATCTGCAATGGAGTTAAAATTAATTCAGAAATTCTACTTGATATGAGCTTTTCAAGGTCAGTGACCATGTAACTTTTTATCTTGTCATCCCCAAGTCTTAGCATAATTCTGAGCACAGATTAAAGGTTCAAAAGTATTTGTTAAATCAATGAAGAAATTAAAGAATAAATCTAACTCTGTGTGAAATATATCAATACAGATTGAAAATCCAGACTAACTTCAGGTCTATACAGAGAAATAATGGAAACCTTTCTGGTAATAGAGATACGGCCATGACTTTGAAAATTTGGAACAATGTATAGAAAGTTGAAAAAGGTGTGGAAATAGTGAATAAATACTGAGAAGTAAAAAAAGAACATTTCACTGCACACTGAAGAAGTTATTTAGGGTAAATTATTTTTCAGGAATGTTAATTTTGGGAATTTCATAAATGTAATTATCCACATGTCATAAAAAGAAAAATAGTTATATTTGTATATTCTTGAGTTCAAATTATTGTCAGTAATTTCTACTTAAATACTTTTGGAATCTACTTAAATTATACAATTCCTTTTTTCATAAAAAAAGAATTACATTTGCTTAGTCTAGGAGAAGATGTCAGACTCATGAAAAAATACTGATTCTAGTTTTATCTTTTAAAGAAGAAAAATATACAAAGATACCATAGGAAAAGAGTGTCATATAGCGTAGACTGTTTTTGAATCCAATAAAAAGAAGTATATGAGTATATATATGTTGGCAGTTCTAAGATCAAAACTACTTTCTATATCAATTAAGTGTAAATGAGCTAAATACCTCTATTAAAAGAAAACTTGGTTGAAAAACTAAGATATACATACATACATGTACACATATACATATATATACAGATACATACATATATACACATGCACACAAATAAGTGACTCATCTCAAAGTAACTCAGAAATATAAAAGTAAAAATATGTACAAAGATATCCTAGGAATATTTACATTAAAAAAACTGGAATCAAGTTCAAAATAGACAACAAATTTGAAAAGTTAGAGCAAATAACATTAAACTAGAAAAAGGAGACTTTATAATAATAAAAGGAAAGACAAAGTAAGGCTTTTTTCACTATATCTTTGCACCAAATAACAGTTCATGAAAATTTGTAAATTGAAAGCAACAAAAATGGAAACCCATACTGAGTAGCCTATTTTAATTTATCCCCTTCAGTCCAATAAACTAAGTGGATTAAAAGTTATGTAAACATAGAAAAAACCTTAATAATATGATGAATATAGTACATCTAACTGACATGCACTGAACCCTGAATCTTAAAAATATTCTTTTCAAATGTTCATAAAACATTTTTAAAATGACTATTTTGTTCTGTGCATTTATCAAGAAACAAAACAGCAGTAAATTTCCATAAGTAGGCAATACAGGGAGCATCTGTTAATTAAAATGAAATAAAACAGTAAATTGAAAATTGTATTAGTTATATATTGCTGCATAACGATATTCCCTGAAACTTACTTACTTAAAGAGCACAAATTCATTATCTTACAGTTTCAACTGAATCCTCTGCTGTGTTGGAATATCAGCCAAGGTTCAGTCAGAGAAACAATGATTTCTAAGCTTATATGATTGTTGGAGGAATTCAGTTCCTTATGACATGTTGCTACACATCAAAACCTGAAGCAATTCTGTGGAGTTTTCTATTTTGGGCATTAATAAACAATATAGCAAAGTGGCTGGCTACAAGATAGATATACAAAACCCAATATTTACTTTTTAATTTTACAATTAGTCAACAGAAATATTAATTTTTAATGTTTTATATGTAGTAATATTATAATATGTAATTGTGATGAATTTGATAAGAGGATCATGGGGCCTTTATGATTAAAACTATGACATGTGTTGAAGAACATAAAACAAGATCTGAACAAATGAAAATTCATAACCCATTTTTTGATGGAAAGACACAATGTAAGATTTAACTCCCCCAAAATTAACATGTAAGTTTCAAGTAATTCTTACTAGCATATCAGATTTTTATAACTATATACAATTATAATATATATTTGGAATAATGTATACCCAAGAAAAGCCAAATGTTTGAAAACAACGGGAGGGACTTGTGTTACTAGGAATTAGAATATGGTCTAAGGTCCCTGATATTAACATAAATCTGATATAGAAAAATGAATAGATAGATAATTCAGCTAAACAAAATTGACAGTTAAGGCATAGATCCCAATATAAGTGAATTAATTTATTACAAAGTTGTGATAAAATTGTTTTCGTATGTAAAAATATATGAACTCACATGTTTATAAGGTAAAAAGGTAAAAATCTGGAAATGAAGTAAATCTTCAACAGTAGAGGAATGATTGAATGACTTATATCTTATGTAGCTAATGAAAAATATAAATTAAAGCTAAGCCAATTATCTTAGAGTTATAATTATGTATGAAAAGAAAAACATTGACAGGAAAATTAAGATGATCACACTTTTGTAAAATAAAAATGATAAAATAATATATATGTAGGCCCACGTTTAGGTGTGTATATTCTGTATAAGATTATATGAGGATGATGAAGAATAAGAAAGGACATACAACTGGTTGGCAGGGCCTCTTTGAGGCTGAGGTCGGCCTGGCTCATATAAGTGAAGGGTAAAAGAAGTGGGCACTAGAAGCAATATTTTTTTTTCTATATTGAAAAGAAAAAATGAAATTTGAGTTAAAACTAAAAAGATACTTTTTTTACCTTTTAGGTGAACAAAGTAAGGTTATTTGAAAATATATCTGTTAGCATTTTGGGGAAATAAGCATTCACATATGCTAATATTGTGTGTGAGTCAAATTTGACAAATCCTGTATAGTTCTATGGAAAGCATTTCACAATACCTATAAAAATTTGTAATGAATATACTCTTTTACCCAGTAGTTTCACTTGTAGGAGTTTATTTTACAAATTTACTCATACGTATGTGAAACATAAAAGAATATTAATGTCGAAAATGATAATACCAGCAAATGATTAGAAATAATCTACTTGAACAACAATGGAGGACTAACTATATGAGTCATGACACACGCAATACAATACTTTGCAGCTGTTCAGCAGAATAAGGTACTTCCGTTTGTTCTGGAGTAATTGTCAAAATGTATTACTGAATAGAAAATGTAAGGTACATAAAAATGTATATAGACTTCTACTATTTATGTTTTAAAGAAAGTGTGTGTGTGTGTGTGTGTGTGTGTGTGTGTGTGTGTAGTTTATATACACAGATCACCTCTGGATACTCTATGAGACATTGCGGGTAGTGGGTTGTCTCTAAGTAGGGATATCGAATGGCTGAGAGGTTGAGTTGAACTGATTCCCTTTTGTTTGTTTTGAATTTTGTACCTTGTGCCTGAATTACTTATTTAAAGCTAAAATACTTTAAAATTATTCTTATTGATTTACTCAGAAAGAACAAATATAATGTAATCAAACACCCTAGCTACGGATAAGAGAGGCTCTATTACATTAGTTATAAAATTTACATGACTTTCTAATATTCCCAAGTAATTTATATTTATAAAACTTATTCTTCACTGCAAAATTTGGAACATTTTATGAAAAAATGTTCCTTTATTTCAAGAAATATCTTGGAAACCATTTGAAGTTAAAAGCATTCTTTGAGTTAGAACTGAAACAGAAAATACTACCAGTATATTGAAATGATTAAAAGAAGTGTGATAATGGATTTCCTGGAGTTCACAGGAGTATGTACTTTGTTTGGCGATTTTAGCTGAGACTGAAGTAGGAACGATATAATTCTAAAAGCTGATGTTCATTCTCAGCTTTCTCTCACCAAGCCAGAAAACCCATGGAATTAACCCCTTGATAGCCCCAAATAGGGAAAGGCAAAACAAACTTATATTTGGTAAAGATTTTAGTTAAAAAAATTCTCAATTGTTTTCTAGAATGTAAAGATTTTTGTTATAAAATTCTGAATTGCTTTCTAAAGTGCAACTTGATGTCTAAAATTTCATACATTCTCTAATTAGTACTCTCTGTTTTATTTTTCTTTAGGTTATGTTTAGATTCAAGACAGCTATAGTTTCTATATGTTCATTTTCTGATAAGATGATAAATATGCCAGTTTAATACTACATACTGGAATAAATGATATGAAAATAAAATTAGCTCTCAGGACTATTTATATATATATATTTTTTTTCTTTTTTCTTTTTTTTTTTCTTTCTTTTTGCGGTACGCGGGACTCTCACCGCTGTGGCCTCTCCCGCTGTGGAGCACAGGCTCCAGACACGCAGGCCCAGCGGCCATGGCTCACGGGCCCAGCCGCTCCACGGCATGTGGGATCCTCCCGGACCAGGGCACAAACCCGTGTCCCCTGCATGAGCAGGAGGACCCTCAACCACTGTGCCACCAGGGAAGCCCTATTTATATCATTTTTATTTATTAATGTGATATTTAATCAATGCATCACCAAAAATCCTTTGAAATGCCAATTAAATGGAAAGGTTTTTTATTTCTAAATTCTTAATGATTAAAACTACATTAATACTTCCAAAGTAAATAAACTATATTATTCTTAAAACATTACTGTGCTTCATAAACTTCTTATTAGAAAATATAGTTTAAAATAGAAGACATATCTGATTTTAAAATGACTTCTTCTCTTGAAAGTTACCCAGTAGCAACAAGGAGTGCACAAAACAGAAACCTGAACTCCATTTTCAGTGAGGTTAGATGATCTGAGTAACCCCAGACCACAACATATGATAAAGAGTCATCAAATGCAATAAAGATTAAATACAGGTTAGTGGGCATACTAAACCAAGATATCCACTCTTTGCTGTAGAATTTAGACAAAACCTATAGTAAGTGGCACTATGGTGAGAAGTCACTCTTCCTTTATTTAAACCAATGGGGGTGTTTGTATGGTCTGATGGTTGAAGTTTTTTCCAACCAGGTTTGTCACAGAATCCTTAGAAACAGAGAAAGAGGTAGTAAAGGGAGAAACACAATTGCATCCATATTTACAGAAGTAAACTGTCATTGAAGGAGTGCAGAGACAGAAGAGAAGGCAATTTTCTATACAAAACAAGACTTCAAGGCACAAAAACAACATTCAAGAATGAAAATGGGAAGACAATGAAAAGAAATGAAATCCAAGTTTATAGAAACCAGATTTTTAAAATGGAAGAAAAAAATGCAGACATGAGGGTGCATTTTGAAAGTTGCTGAAAGGAGGTGGACTACTGAGATTAGATGGAGGCTTGGGGGACAGTGTAGAAAAAATGTAAGGAAAAAAAATTTTTAAAGATCAAATGGTTTTTACATAGTCATAAGTCATGTCACTTCTCTTATTCCTGATATTGGTAGTGTCTTCTCTTCTTTTTTTTTTTCTAAGAGATTTATCAGTTTGTTTTCTCAATGAATCAACTTTGGGTTTCATTGATTTTTTTCTAATTGTATTTTTGTTTTCTATTTAATTGATCTTTATTTTATTTCTTCTGCTTATTTTGAGGCTCATTTGCTTTTTTAAAGTTTCTTAATGTGAAGCTGAGGTCATTGATATGAAAACTTTCTCTTTATCCTAATGTAGACAGTTAGGGCTGTACATTTACCCCTAAGTGTTGCTTTAGCACCATCCCACAGATTTTGATATTTTGCATTATTATATTTATTTCCTTATATTTATTCACTTCAAAATACTTCTTTATTTCCCTGTTGATTCCTTCTTTGACCCATGGATGAAGAATGGTAATGATAAGGATGAATTCCAAATTTGGGGGAATTTTCCAGAGATATTTATGTTACTGCTTTTTAATTTAATTCAATATAGTCAGAGAACATAGATTGTATGACTTGAATCATTTTAAGTTTATCAAGACTCGCTTTCTGGTCCATAGTATGATCTATCTTAGTAAGTGTTATGATGCATTTGAATAGAATGTACATTTGGCTGTTGTTGGATGGAGTGCTCTGTAAATGTCAGTCAGGTCAAATTGGTGGATTTTATGTCTTCTCGATCAGAAAATCTTACTGATTTTCTGTCTACTTGTTTCATCAGTTATTGAAAGATGAGTATTTAAATCTCCAACTATAATTATGGATTTGTCTATGGCAAAATTCACTCTCGTAGGAAAAAATGGTTGAAAGACAAGATGATGTTGATGGCATCAGTAATGTATACAACATAACATCCATAATTATTTCTTTATAAATCCACTTTGTCTTCTCTAAATATATATATATATATATTTATATATTTTACTTTTTATCCTTATAGTTTTACAGATGACATTTCAAAGGAATGTGTCAGTTCCTGTTTTCACACTGAGGTAAAAATGCATTTAATTCAAATTGGCTACAAAATATCCAACAGTCTATGAATCCATATCAGTAACACTTGGCAACCTGGTTGCCATGCAAACCATTTGTTTTATCTGGTCAAGAGGCAGTATGAAAGCTGGTTGACATGGTGATAATATCTCTGTTATACAATTGACATGTCTAAAAATAGAATTGCAATGAATAAAGCTCTTTTAAGTCATCTTTCTAATACTCTTTACACTGAAAAATCACTTATATAGTTGCATCTGCCTATTTCACATTCTATTTAGTAATATTAGTATTGAACAAATCAATAGAGCCTTTTGTCTCTTCCAGGTAAAGATACTCTGTTTATATGATTACCGTTCTAACCATCGAGGTGAACTATGTTGCTGACCAAAATACTCTCTTTTTTCATTAAAGTAACATGATTTTATTTGTTAAATAAAATATTTATACATGAAAACAAAGAAGTAGATTTATAAATGAAGATGAGATATGCTTTTAACCTGTGATGCTGCTGAAGACTTGTAAAGATTAACTGTAGATATTCAGGTCAAAAGAGCAGAGATTTACCGAAGAACTTTTGGCAGAAACAATGATATACAGAGTTAGACTTGAACTTTCTAAATTATAATTCCCAGCAAGGGGATTATATTGCAACTATGAAACATAGATTTTCAATAAATGAAGTTAAAAGTAAAATAACTTCTTACCTATAAATTTATGTGACAGTCTTCATAACAGTTACATATAGTAAGTAATGAAATGATAAGTTATACAATAGTCTTTAGTTAAAAGAACTTTTGTATTTTTATTTTGATATAAATAAGTAAAATAAATCACTATGTTTGGGAATAAAACTCTAAAGTAAATATCTAAAACTCCAAAAGAAAAGATTTTTTAAAAGCCTTCCATGAAGATAAATTTATTCTCAATTCATTTTATGGGGTTATATAGACTTATTTGGCTAAAGTTTAGCATACGTTAGTATAACAAACATTTTGGATAAAGCCTTATTTTATGACCATACTGTGGAAAGATAGTAGGAACAAAAATGACCAGATGTTTCCATTTGCTACACATCAATATTGGAGTGGGATAGCCACCTCACAGTGGAGTTCTGCATCCATCTAGAAGCATAGGGTGTGGAGATATTTCACATAAATAGTGTGTCTTATCCATGCAGTGTTCCTACATGTCAAGTTTCCAATATTCTGTGGAATTTCTCCCAAAACCACACATGCACTGCTGCTTTCCTGAATTCAGTGTGGTCATTTAGAAGTTCATTCTCAATACCTGACTTTGCATTCACAAAATCTCTGTAAATATTCCAGCAAACAAATCTGATAAAAGGAAACTGAAGGTATAATTAATTTTACCAAATTACATAATTAATGTGAAATTTACTAAATTATGTAATGAATTTTACCAAAGAATTACTTTAAAAAATGGTGTGCAACCTTATTACACTTTAAATGTTAGGTAAGTCAAATCACAAAGTCTAAATTTAACTAACTTTGCTAGAAATGTACTTATTACTTAAACAAGATGCAGTTCATAATGCTCATCACATGCTTCTAAAGTGAATCTTGAAATAAAATGAACAGATGTTTGTTTGGATCTCTGGGTACCAGTGTTCCTCTACAGGGCCTTGAACATTTGAAGAAATAAAGCAAAGGTATGCCATGGGGCCAAAATATTGCTTATATCAGTGGGAGTGGCCCAGTGGAGGACATGGCTCTAATTTAGCCACGTGGGGTTATCAGCAGCGCTCTTCAGAGTTGGGCCATCTCACCCACACAGTCACACCAGCTCTGAACTGGGACAGGTGTTTCCACCACTAGCACTGCCCAACCGCTGCCTATCAGCAGAGGCCCAGAAAAAGCAGAAACTTGCACTCGCTCTGACAACTCTCAAGAGGAAGAAAGAAAGTTGAGCCAATCCTGCCAAAGTTTTATTCCCCAATACACCAATCAGATAAGGCATTCCACCCCTAAAATGGGAGCGTGCTGAGAGGAAATCGTTCCTTGTGGAAATTAGGAGTGCACCCTGTAAGGATATTATTTTTAAACTTTCTGAAAGGACATAAGAGCAGATAAGTAATACGTACAAAAGAGCTGTCCAAAAGGAGACTGATAAAAGTTATTTCTTCTTCTGGTGGGTAGCTTTACAGATTAAATGACCAAGTTTCTTCAATATACACGTGTAAGAAAAAAGCAACGGATTGAGGATAAAACTATACATTAAAAAACTTAAATTATATCAACTAAAAAGAAGAAATGGGCAGAATTAAACTTTAGTATTTGAGGTGCACACTTGGATGATACAATTATAAAGAAAAGCAAGGACATGATTACTGTTCCTTTTGGTAAGTGGTTTTGCTTTTGTGGATAGAGATGTGTTTTTGACTGTACTGTATATATGGCAGTTCTTCTGAGATGGCTGGAAAAGCTCTTTCTTTCACTCCTTACAAAGCTGAGTCCTTATCAACTTTTAAGTTCAGCCTGTCACATTCTCAGGGAAATCCGCCACAACCATCCTATTTAAAATAGGTATTTGTTGTTAATTTCTATCTCAGCCCTTTGTTTTCATCATAACACCCTTTATAACTGACAGTTCTTTTTTTACATGTCTATTTTGTTTTTAATTTTTTGTCACTCTCATTCTCTACAATGTATGCTCCATGATGACAAAGATTCTTACTGTATCACTAATGTCTGTCACAGAATTGGATTTATAACTGAAACTTGGTAATTATTGATTGAATGAGTGATTGACATTCAGAACACTATGACTCTGAAATCTTTGCTTTTAACCACTATATTGTACTTTTATCTTCAGCCTCATCTATTTTCACTTCTTATCTCACTCCCTGGACTCATAATTCTAACATATATACCTTTCTATTTTTATTGATCTGTTTTCTTTTCTTTTCTTTATATCATCATATTATCTCCTTCTTTCAATTGGCAAGCCCTAATCATTGTTCAAGATTCAGCTCAGGTGTAATTTTATCCAGAAAACCTTCCTCGATATTTCCTCTTCCTCCATGCTAGATTAGGTAGTACCTGTCGTTAATGTTCTCAGAATATCCTGGGCATAATTTCTGTCACTGCACTTGTCACAATTTCATGTGTTTACCTCTCTCACTATTCACTGAGTAAATGTTTGCAGAACGTACGTATGGAGAAATATTGCTCAGGACCAACCTATTAATAGAGTTATATGAAATTATCCTAATCCTTGAAATCATTTCAGAGATAAAAACAGGTTTCTTAAAAGTATTGAACTATGGATCAAGTATATAAATTAGGACTACTATCATTTCTGTGAGCTAAAATGGGTTCAGTTATTTATAATTAGATTCAGTAGCCATTTTAATTCCATGATCATACAGTTAAAGACTATAGTCTCCTCACATCAAAGAATAAAGAAAATATGAAAAATAATCTTCAATTAATTTCTGATCATGACTGATAGCATCAGTTAGGATACTTTTTGGCTGCAATATAGAAAGAACTGCATCTCAGAATGGCTTAAAATTGGATATTTGTCTTAAATAAAATAACCCAAAGATAAGGTGATCTCCAGGCTTATCTGAAGACAATTTTACAACGTAATCAAGTTCTTTCATCTCTCAGCTCTGCATCCTTTCCAAGTCAGCTAATCTGACTTCCCCAGGGTGTGAAGATGGCTCTAGAAGTTCCTGAATAACTAGATAAAATTTAGAGAAGGAAGAATGGCTTTCTTTCTTCTGAGTCTTCTTTTTAAGAAGAAAGATTTTTTTTCCCAGAAGCCCCTAAGAGACTTCCTCTTATGTATCATTGACCAGAACTGGGTGACTTGCCTATTTCTAAACTACTCATTGACAAGGGTAATAGGATACCAACATTTGGGCTACACTAATTTTTAGGGATGAAAAGAATTAGAAGAATTAAACACTGTGCTCAGTATATGCCTAAAAATCTTGTTGTGTTGAAAGAATTAGGAAACAGTAAATTAGTAACATAAATCAAAATGCAGTTGCTGGCTATTTTGCATGTTGTAAAATCCATAAAAGTCAAAGTTGAGAACAGAGGTGTGACTATTGCCAACACCACTGTACTTCTTAGATTTCACAAACATTAAACATACCTGCAGATAAAAGTAAGGCTCAAAATGAGGAAAGCATATTGAGTATATATCCAGCTCCCTGGTCCTAGGTCACTGTACATCCCCCAAATGTAATTAGCTCACTTTCCTACTAATTAGTTTTCATTTATTTTCCCTATTAACCTCAATTCTAGAGCATTTTTACAGCCAAGATGAAAAATAAAGTCTCTCTATGCTTATAAGGTTTTTCATTTAAGTCTGTGGGTGAAAGATACATTATGAATAGTATTGATTTTTTTGACCTCAGTCAAGTGACATGAAAGCTTAAGATTCATCTTCTCCTCACATTTGTCATAAATCTCTGACACGTCAATATTCTATATTTGAATGCTTTGTGCACATTAGCAATATTGTAAAATCATATTGTATTGTGACAAGGCACTAAATTTATTTCAGAGAAGGTCCATTTTAACGCTCTATGCACTATGAATAATAAAGCAGGTATTGATTCTAATGACAGATTATTATGACATTAATAATTTAATTGAAGCAAGACCTTTTTTCATTTGAAATTGGAGGGAGTTGCTAAAGAAAAAAAAGGCAGCACCCCAGTTAGTTTTCCTTGTATTATAATAATGTTGTTCATCATAATTATATGGTGTCAGTACATATATATACATATATATATATATATATGTCATATTGAGTTCAGAAATGTAGGGATACAGTCTGTACTTTAGTCATGGCTATTTGGATTTTTAATTCTCCTTAATGATAATAGGAGCAAAGCTTATAAATTGTCTCTCTATGCTCATATAAAAATGGTTATGTATTCCTTCTCACCCCTGGCAAGACTTTCTATCAAAAATGATAACAATGATATCACAGTAAAAAAAAAGTCAGGAGAATTGTCTAGAGAATTAGATTTATTTAAATAGAATAGAAATATAGTTTAAGGCAGCTGCTTATCCTTAATTGAATTTATTTGAAGTCCTAAGTAGCTGTGAAATTTTTGGCTGTAGAACTGCATATGAGTAGCTGAGTCACTAAATGATTTTTGGAGTATTAGAATATAATATATGACATATACCCCTGTTTAGAATTGAACTGAAATTCCATACATTAAAGAATTAGTCTATTCTCCATGTTGAGCTGTTTGTCATTATTTTTTCAAATTAGACCAAGATTTGTCTTCAAACTCAAACACACAATGACCCTTTTAAAATTTACAATGTGATATATCTGTAAGTACCTTGATGAATATGCCCACTACCAGAGAGAAATATGACTCTTCCATTTTTGCTCTCAATGTAGTAGGTCCCAGTTAAGAAAATAAAGGTCCCAGGGCTTTCAATATAAGATGGGGGTAAAATTATCTTTGATCCAATCACCCTTATTTCTGAAGCCAAGCCCAATTATAAGTAATTGAAAAATAGAAAAGGTCAATCAGTCTCCCAGGTAAGTAGGAAACACCTATAACCCAAACAACAATATATGAAGAGAGTGCTTTAGCAGTGGAAAATGGAGTAGTGGAAATCATTGACCCTGAAAGGAGAAAAGAATAAAAAGAAATGAGGACAGTTTAAGAGACCTTTGGGAAAACATCAAGCATGCTAACATTCACATTTATAGAGGTCCCTGAAGGAAAAGGGAGAGAGAGAGGCAGAGAACATATTTGAAGGCATAATAGCTGAAACTTCCCTAACCTGGGAAAAGAAACAGACATCCAAGTCCAAGAAGCACAAAGTCCCAAACAGGATCAACCCAAAGAGGACCACACCAAGTCACATTGTAATGAAAATGGCATAAATTAAAGATACAGAGAGAAAATTAAAAGCAGCAAGGGAAAAGCAAAAAGTTATGTATAAGGAACCTCCCATAAGTCTATCAGCTGACTTTTCAGCAGGAACACCATGAGCAAGTGGGATTTATTCCCTGGATGCAGGGATGCTTCAATATTCACAAATCAATCAAGTTGATACACCACATTAACAAACTGAAGAATAAAAGCCATATGTTTATCTCAATAGATGCAGAAAAAGCTTTGGACAAAATTTAACATCCATTTATGATTTTAAACTCCAGAGGACTTCCGGGAAGATGGCAGAAGAGTAAGACGCGGAGATCACCTTCCTCTCCACAGATACACCAGAAATACATCTACGCGTGGAGCAACTCCTACAAAACACCTACTGAACGCTGGCAGAAGACCTCAGACCTCCCAAAAGGCAAGGAACCCCCCACGTACCTGGTTAGGGCAAAAGAAAAAACTAAACAGAGACAAAAGGATAGGGACGGGTCCTGCACCAGCGGGAGAGAGCTGTGAAGGAGGAAAAGTGTCCACACACTAGGAAGCCCCTTCGCGGGTGGAGACTTCGGGAGGCGGAGTGGGGGAGCTTGGGAGCCGCGGAGGAGAGCACAGCAACAGGGGTGCGGAGGGCAAAGCGGACAGATTCCAGCGCAGAGGATCGGGCCGACCGGCACTCACCAGCCGAGAGGCTTGTCTGCTCGCCCGCCGGGGCGGGCGGGACTGGGAGCTGAGGCTCCGGCTTTTGTCGGAGCGCCGGGAGAGGACTGAGGTTGGCGGTGTGAACACAGCCTGCAGGGCGTTGGTGCGCCGCGGCTGGCCGGGAGAGAGTCCGGGGAGGGGTCCGGACCTGCCGAAGAGGCAAGAGACTTTTACGTCCCTCTTTGTTTCCTGGTGCACGAGGAGAGGGGATTAAGAACGCTGCTTGAGAGAGCTCCAGGGACGGGCGCGAGCCGCGGCTAAGAGTGCGGAGCCCAGAGACGGACATGGGACGCTAAGGCCGCTGCTGCCGCCGCCAGGAGGCCTGTGTGCGAACACAGGTCACTAGCCACACGCCCTTCCGGGGAGCCTGTGCAGCCCGCCACTGCCAGGGTCCCGGGATCCAGGGACGGCTCCCCAGGAGAGCGCACGGCGCGCCTCAGGCTGCAGCGTCACGCCGGCCTCTGCCGCTGCAGGCCCGCCCCGAACTCCGTGACCCTCCCTACCCCCCGGCCTGGGTGAGCCAGAGCCTCCGAATCAGCGGCTCCTTTAACCTCGTCCTGTCTGAGCAAATAACAGACGCCCTCCGGCGACCTACACGCACAGGCGGGGCCAAATCCAAAGCTGAGCCCCTGGGAACTGTCAGAACAAAGAAGAGAAAGGGAAATCTCTCCCAGCAGCCTCAGAAGCAGCGGATTAAAGCTCCACAATCAACTTGATAGACCCTGCATCTGTGGAATACCTGAATAGACAACGAATCATCCCAAATTAAGGAGCCCTGTGGATGAAAGGCTCTTGGTGCTGCAGCCAGGACTCAGTGCTGTGCCTCTGAGGTGGGAGAGCCAACTTCAGGACACTGGTCCACAAGAGGCCTCCCAGCTGCACATAATATCAAACAGCAAAAATCTCCGAGAGATCTCCATCTCAACGCCAGCACCCAGCTTCACTCAACGACCAGCAAGCTACAGTGCTGGACATCCTATGCCAAACAACTAGCAAGACAGGAACACAACCCCACCCATTAGCAGAGAGGCTGCCCAAAATCATAGTAAGTCTACAGACACCCCAAAACACACCACCAGACGTGGACCTGCCCACCAGAAAGACAAGATCCAGCCTCATCCACCAGAACACAGGCACTAGTACCCTCCACCAGGAAGCCTACACAACCCACTGAACCAACCTTAGCCACTGGGGACAGACACAAAAAACAACAGGAACTACGAACCTTCAGCCTGCAAAAAAGGAGACCCCAAACACAGTAAGATAAGCAAAATGAGAAGACAGAAAAACACAGAGCAGATGAAGGAGCAAGATAAAAACCCACCAGACCTAACAAATGAAGAGGAAATAGGCAGTCTACCTGAAAAAGAATTCAGAATAATGATAGTAAGGTTGATCCGAAATCTTGGAGATAGAATGGACAATAGAATGGACAAATTGCAAGAATCAGTTAACAAGGACCTAGAAGAACTAAAGATGAAGCAAGCAACGATGAACAACACAATAAATGAAATTAAAAGTACTCTAGATGGGATCAATAGCAGAATAACTGAGGCAGAAGAACGGATAAGTGACCTGGAAGATAAAATAGTGGAAATAACTACTGCAGAGCAGAATAAAGAAAAAAGAATGAAAAGAACTGAGGACAGCCTCAGAGACCTCTGGGACAACATTAAACGCACCAACATTCGAATTATAGGGGTTCCAGAAGAAGAAGAGAAAAAGAAAGGGACTGAGAAAATATTTGAAGAGATTATAGTTGAAAACTTCCCTAATATGGGAAAAGAAATCGTTAATCAAGTCCAGGAAGCACAGAGAGTCCCATACAGGATAAATCCAAGGAGAAATACGCCAAGACACATATTAATCAAATTGTCAAAAATTAAATACAAAGAAAACATATTAAAAGCAGCAAGGGAAAAACAACAAATAACACACAAGGGAATCCCCATCAGGTTAACAGCTGATCTTTCAGCAGAAACTCTGCAAGCCAGAAGGGAGTGGCAGGACATATTGAAAGTGTTGAAGGAGAAAAACCTGCAACCAAGATTACTCTACCCAGCAAGGATCTCATTCAGATTTGATGGAGAAATTAAAACCTTTACAGACAAGCAAAAGCTGAGAGAGTTCAGCACCACCAAACCAGCTCTACAACAACTGCTAAAGGAACTTCTCTAGGCAAGAAACACAAAAGAAGGAAAGGACCTACAATAACGAACCCAAAACAATTAAGAAAATGGGAATAGGAACACACATATCAATAATTACCTTAAATGTAAATGGACTAAATGCTCCCACCAAAAGACACAGATTGGCTGAATGGATACAAAAACAAGACCCATATATTTGCTGTCTACAAGAGACCCACTTCAGACCTAGAGACACATACAGACTGAAAGTAAGGGGATGGAAAAAGGTATTTCATGCAAATGGAAACCAAAAGAAAGCTGGAGTAGCAATTCTCATATCAGACAAAATAGACTTTAAAACAAAGACTATTAGAAGAGACAAAGAAGGACACTACATAATGATCAAGGGATCGATCCAAGAGGAAGATATAACAATTGTAAATATTTATGCACCCAACATAGGTGCACCTCAATACATAAGGCAAATACTGACAACCATAAAAGGGGAAATCGACAGTAACACATTCATAGTAGGGGACTTTAACACCCCACTTTCACCAATGGACAGATCATCCAAAATGAAAATAAATAAGGAAACACAAGCTTTAAATGATACATTAAACGAGATGGAGTTAATTGATATTTATAGGACATTCCATCCAAAAACAACAGAATACACATTTTTCTCAAGTGCTCATGGAACATTCTCCAGGATAGATCATATCTTGGGTCACAAATCAAGCCTTGGTAAATTTAAGAAAATTGAAATTGTATCAAGTATCTTTTCTGACCACAACGCCATGAGACTAGATATCAATTACAGGAAAAGATCTGTAAAAAATACAAACACATGGAGGCTAAACAATACACTACTTAATAATGAAGTGATCACTGAAGAAATCAAAGAGGAAATCAAAAAATACCTAGAAACAAATGACAATGGAGACACAACGACCCAAAACCTGTGGGATGCAGCAAAAGCAGTTCTAAGAGGGAAGTTTATAGCAATACAAGCCCACCTTAAGAAGCAGGAAACATCTCGAATAAACAACCTAACCTTGCACCTCAAGCAATTAGAGAAAGAAGAACAAAAAAACCCCAAAGCTAGCAGAAGGAAAGAAATCATAAAAATCAGATCAGAAATAAATGAAAAAGAAATGAAGGAAACAATAGCAAAGATCAATAAAACTAAAAGCTGGTTCTTTGAGAAGATAAACAAAATAGATAAACCACTAGCCAGACTCATTAAGAAAAAAAGGGAGAAGACTCAAATCAATAGAATTAGAAATGAAAAAGGAGAGGTAACAACTGACACTGCAGAAATAAAAGAGATCATGAGAGATTACTACAAGCAACTCTATGCCAATACAATGGACAATCTGGAAGAAATGGACAAATTCTTAGAAATGCACAACCTGCCAAGACTGAATCAGGAAGAAATAGAAAATATGAACAGACCAATCACAAGCACTGAAATTGAAACTGTGATTAAAAATCTTCCAACAAAGAAAAGCCCAGGACCAGATGGCTTCACAGGCGAATTCTATCAAACATTTAGAGAAGAGCTAACACCTATCCTTCTCAAACTCTTCCAAAATATAGCAGAGGGAGGAACACTCCCAAACTCCTTCTACGAGGCCACCATCACCTTGATACCAAAACCAGACAAGGATGTCACAAAGAAAGAAAACTACAGGCCAATATCACTGATGAACATAGATGCAAAAATCCTCAACAAAATACTAGCAAACAGAATCCAACAGCACATTAAAAGGATCATACACCATGATCAAGTGGGGTTTATTCCAGGAATGCAAGGATTCTTCAATATACGCAAATCTATCAATGTGATAAACCATATTAACAAACTGAAGGAGAAAAACCATATGATCATCTCAATAGATGCAGAGAAAGCTTTTGACAAAATTCAACACCCATTTATGATAAAAACCCTGCAGAAAGTAGGCATAGAGGGAACTTTCCTCAACATAATAAAGGCCATATATGACAAGCCCACAGCAAACATCATCCTCAATGGTGAAAAACTGAAAGCATTTCCACTAAGATCAGGAACAAGACAAGGTTGCCCACTCTCACCACTCTTATTCAACATAGTTTTGGAAGTTTTAGCCACAGCAATCAGAGAAGAAAAGGAAATAAAAGGAATCCAAATCGGAAAAGAAGAAGTAAAGCTGTCACTGTTTGCAGATGACATGATCCTATACATAGAGAACCCTAAAGATGCTACCAGAAAACTACTAGAGCTAATCAATGAATTTGGTAAAGTGGCAGGATACAAAATTAATGCACAGAAATCTCTGGCATTCCTATATACTAATGACGAAAAATCTGAAAGTGAAATCAAGAAAACACTCCCATTTACCATTGCAACAAAAAGAATAAAATATCTAGGAATAAACCTACCTAAGGAGACAAAAGATCTGTATGCAGAAAATTATAAGACACTGATGAAAGAAATTAAAGATGATACAAATAGATGGAGACATATACCATGTTCTTGGATTGGAAGAATCAACATTGTGAAAATGACTCTACTACCGAAAGCAATCTATAGATTCAATGCAATCCCTATCAAACTACCACTGGCATTTTTCACAGAACTAGAACAAAAAATTTTGCAATTTGTATGGAAACACAAAAGACCCCGAATAGCCAAAGCAATCTTGAGAACGAAAGAAGGAACTGGAGGAATCAGGCTCCCAGACTTCAGACTATACTACAAAGCTACAGTTATCAAAACGGTATGGTACTGGCACAAAAACAGAAAGATAGATCAATGGAACAGGATAGAAAGCCCAGAGATAAACCCACGCACATATGGTCAACTTATCTTTGACAAAGGAGGCAGAAATGTACCGTGGAGAAAGGACAGCCTATTCAATAAGTGGTGCTGGGAAAACTGGACAGCTACATGTAAAAGTATGAAGTTAGATCACTCCCTAACACCATACACAAAAATAAGCTCAAAATGGATTAAAGACCTAAATGTAAGGCCAGAAACTATCAAACTCTTAGAGGAAAACATAGGCAGAACACTCTATGACATAAATCACAGCAAGCTTCTTTCTGACCCACCTCCTAGAGTAATGGAAATAAAAACAAGAGTAAACAAATGGGACCTAATGAAACTTAAAAGCTTTTGCGCAGCAAAGGAAACCATAAAGAAGACCAAAAGACAACCCTCAGAATGGGAGAAAATATTTGCAAATGAAGCAACTGACAAAGGATTGATCTCCAAAATTTATAAGCAGCTCATGCAGCTTAATAACAAAAAAACAAACAACCCAATCCAAAAATGGGCAGAAGACCTAAATAGACATTTCTCCAAAGAAGATATACAGAGTGCCAACAAACACATGAAAGAATGCTCAACATCACTAATCATGAGAGAAATGCAAATCAAAACTACAATGAGATATCATCTCACACCAGTCAGAATGGCCATCATCAAAAAATCTAGAAACAATAAATGCTGGAGAGGGTGTGGAGAAAAGGGAACCCTCTTACACTGTTGGTGGGAATGTAAATTGATACAGCCACTGTGGAGAACAGTATGGAGGTTCCTTAAAAAGCTACAAATAGAACTACCATATGACCCAGCAATCCCACTACTGGGCATATACCCTGAGAAAACCATAATTCAAAAAGAGTCATGTACCAAAATGTTCATTGCAGCTCTATTTACAATAGCCCAGAGATGGAAACAACCTAAGTGTCCATCATCGGATGAATGGATAAAGAAGATGTGGCACATATATACAATGGAATATTACTCAGCCATAAAAAGAGACGAAATTGAGCTATTTGTAATGAGGTGGATAGACCTAGAGTCTGTCATACAGAGTGAAGTAAGTCAGAAAGAGAGAGACAAATACCGTATGCTAACACATATATATGGAATTTAAAAAAAAAAAAAAAAGTCATGAAAAACCTAGGGGTGAAACAGGAATAAAGACACAGACTTACTAGAGAATGGACTTGAGGCTATGGGGAGGGGGAAGGGTAAACGGTGACAAAGCGATAAAGAGGCATGGACATATATACACTACCAAACGTAAGGTAGATAGCTAGTGGGAAGCAGCCGCATAGCACAGGGAGATCAGCTCGGTGCTTTGTGACCGCCTGGAGGGGTGGGATAGGGAGGGTGGGAGGGAGGGAGACGCAAGCGGGAAGAGATATGGGAATATATGTATATATATAACTGATTCATTTTGTTGTGAAGCTGAAACTAACATACCATTGTAAAGCAATTATACTCCAATAAAGATGTTAAAAAAAAAAAAAAAAAAAAAAACTCCAGAAAATAGGTATAGAGGGAATATACCTCACCATAATAAAGGCCATATACGATAAGCTGAAAAATAACATTATACTCAATGGTGAAAAGCTGTAAGCATTTCCTCTAAAATCAGAAACAAAACAAGGTTTCCCACTCTGTTTAGAAACCTTAAAAAATCAATAGACAAATTCAAATAATAATTTTGTATTATAGATGTCATTGAATGTGCTAATTTCCTTAATATAAGAATAAGAACTAACCAAGTCATTTAAAAGTTGACAAAGGATGTAAAAGGGCAACTTATAGGAAAAAACATATTCTTTTTAAGTATATGAAAAAACATTTGCTTTTACTCATAATTACATAAAAATTTAAAACAAAGTAATATTTTTTAACCTGTCAAATTTGCAAAAATCAAAATGTTTGATGATGGTCTTCCCTCGCTTTGAAGATGCTATCATACAAAGTCCTCTCTGGTTGGCTACTGTCTGCCTCTGGGAAACAGTTTCTTCTACCCTCTGCTCCCCTCCTCTGCTCTAGACTGGCTCATATTCCTGCTCCACCTTGAACACATCCAGCAAGGAACCTCCAGACCTTTCTACTTGTTTTCCCTCTTTTAGCTGGCCCTTCTGAATCTATGTGTCTCCTCGTCTCATTTAGCCTCAGCTCCAGTGTCACCTCCTCCAAAGGTCTTCCTTGACCACCTCTTAGGTTCTCCTACCCCATCACTCTATCCTCTTTGTCAACTTTATTTTTATTGTACTTTTTACTACCTGAAAATATTTTATCAATGTAATTGTTGACTTGTTTTTTTCATATAATATGAAGAATGTATAAACTCCAGAGTATCAGGGACATTGTCTCTATCATTCCTCTTAATAGCTCCAGCACCTGGCACAGAACAGGTGCTCTATATCCCTGAATAAATTCATAATAGCAGCACAGCTTTGGAGAACAGGTTACAAACTTGTTGTCTCATTCACTGTTGGAAGGAGTATAAACTGGTGCAACCTAATTAGATAGTAAACTGTTAATATGTGCCTCAAATTCCCTCATCAGTATGGAGATTTTCAATTTTTGTAAAAACAAGTAATGTCCATAAACTTTTGATGCTGCAGTTCCACATCTAGGACGGAACTTATTTCTACGTGTGGATTTGACATAGTTACTCGAATTTATTGCAGTAACTGTTTATAAGAACAACACATTGAAAACAACTTAAATGCCTGTCAGCAGAAGACTGGCTAAATAGTGGTACACTCCCAGAGGGGATATTATTCAGCTATTAAAAAATGATGTGTGTGTGTGTGTGTGTGTGTGTGTGTGTGTGTGTGTCTGCAGGCACATATGTGCAGGCTACTCTAGAACAATCTCCTAGATATAATGTTCAGTAAAAAAATAAAAGTCTAAAAAGCTGCTTATTATTTTTTAACTTGGAAAAGATACACAAGCACATGTTTATATATATACATAACATATTTATAAACATAAAAACAACTCATTAGACAAGCTAATTGTAGTGAGAAAGGCAGGGTACCTAGGGGACAGGGTACCTGTGGGAAAGAGAATTAATTCTTGCTGTAAGCCCTTTTGTGCTGTACTTTTTTTTTCTATATTGATATAACTTATTTGGTGAATTCTAAAAATTACGTTAATAAAAGAAATCACTTTGCCTTCTTTCTTACATACGTTAAATGATTTTTTTGTTTTTCTTGTATGCCCAAATGCAATTTTGACTTCTTTAACTGTATTTTTCTTATAAATTTTCCCTATTTTTAAAGTGGAACAGCATTATTTTATCTGATTCATTAGAGCTATTTTTTGGGGGGAATATTTATCATTAGTTATAAGTTTTCACAAAGAAGCAATGTTGAAAAAAAACCATGTACCTTAACATAATATAATGCATTTTCCTTTCTATACAGTAAAATCATGTAGAAACAGTGTAAAATGGCTTTACACTTATCGCATTGATGATAATGGAAACGGATGCTTTTTAAACCGTGTAACAGTCTTTACAGTGCTTTGAAATAGCCAATTAACTTACACTCCATTTTGGCTTAAGTGATCTGATAAAACATAGAATCACTCCATCAATCCTTAGTCATGAACCCTTGCTCCCTAAAGGTTAATGCTCCATCCTACTTCATTGAATTGAATGTTTCATCTGTTTATATATTAAAGCAAGTATATATTTTAACAAGCATTTTGTTTAGCTCTCATTTATGTAAAATGCAATGAGAACAAGGTTGTTATGAATATAAAATGATGTAATAAATAGTTTCATTATGGGATTATTCTGCCCTTTCTCCCTAAAATGATAAGACAGTATTCTATGAAAGGAAATTGCAGATATAAAATACAGCATTCTGTTTCCATTACTTTATTCCTAATATTCAGCAAGATTTAATATGCAATATTTTTAAGCTCTCAGCCCAAGCTTTGTAAGTTACAAAACACCACAGGGAAGAGATGTCATGAACATTATTTTTTTTCTTTTGGCTATTGTAATGGAGCTCTTATATGGCAACAGAATCTATTCCTTATTTTTTAATGTTATTTCAATATGGACTAGAATTTCCCCCTTTAGTATGTTTAGCAGAATTAGTTTTTCAATGAGTAGAAGTAATAGTCTTAGAGAGAGATTTTATGCTTATGAATTCCATCTATAAAGCCTGTCCTGCTCAGCCACTGCTGTTCACATGGTGATTGGACAAGTGCCCAAGGGCATAGGCACCATGCAGGGATGCTTTCACCATGACAGTTTGCTCAACACAGCCACTGTCATCTCATTAGCAGGCATAAGCATTTTTGCCACACACTGATTAATACAGTTGTACCTGGCTCTCACCATGTCATCCTAAGGATTGGAGTTGGACTTATTTTATATTCCTCCAGGCTTCTGGCCATTTAATCCATGACATAATTTGACAACAAAGTCTTCTCAAGAGGTCACCTGGTTCAGGCTGCTGCTTCCAGGCATATCAATAGTTAACGATTGAAGATGAATGGATTTCTGTTACATTTAAAAATAACTAAGGAGGTGGTGGTTCCACAATGTGTAGCTAGCTTCAGTATTTAATCAGTATTTAGTGGAGTGAGATTATAGGAAATATATATATATATATATATATTTCTAGGACTTGCTAGTCTTGTCTACTCCATCCTTAGATACAACCACAGACAGCCGTGGAGGACCTCACAGTACCAAGAAGAGTAATTTGAATAGTCCCTTTACTTGTATAAGTATAAGGCACCAACTGTCCTGGAGCCTTTACACCTATTGCCCAGGATATTGGGAGGGAATGAGAAAATGTGTGTAGCGAGTCCAGAAGCCACCCATTGAAAGGAAGCCACGTGCTGCCTCACTTTACTTTTTTTTGTAGTGATTGGAAATTCATGATGAATTCAGATCTTCCCTAGTGAGACCAGATGGTAGAAATAAACGGCCCTTTCACACCACAAAGTACTTACCATGGACCGAAAGAGAGCCTATTATGGGCTGAGTTGTGCCCCTCCCCCTCAATTCATATGTTGAAGTGTCCTAATCCCTAGTACTTCAGAGTGTAACCATATTTGAAATTGGGTCTTTAACGAGATAATCAAGTTAGAATGAGGTCGTTAGGTTAGGTCCTAATGCAAAATGACTGGTGTCCTTATAGGAAGAAGAAATTTGGATATAGACTGGTACAGAGAGAAGACCATGTGAACATGCCATCACCTTATTCTTGGACTTCTAGCCCCCAGAACTGTGAGAAAATACATTTCTGCTGTTTAAGCCCTCCAGTCTGTGGCACTGTGTTATGGCAGCCCTAGCAAATGAATAGTTTGCTAACAGTCTGGAGTCAGTGCGACTAGCCTGACTTGATTCTGGGGTGTTTAAAGACACATCATGTGGCTGACATTGGAGGGCTCCTTGGACTCAGTCATGCCAGCACAGTGGGTACTTTGGAAGGACTCATTGTACTTGAGAATGAAGATAGGGTCTACATTGGCCTTAGGTAGCTGTAACTGAGCATGGTATTGGGGAGAGGAGTCCTCTCCCTCTCCTACATTATCAAGAGAAACTATTTCTAGACCAGCAATAGAGGTGTAGCTCTGCCTCTGAGGGAGGGCATCAGCTTGGGCAGGACTCCCTGCCTTGACAGGGGCATGAAGGTGAAGGCAACAGGGCATTCTTCAGTCTTCCTCCACCTAAAGAACTAACATTCAGTGAATACTTACTTCCCGTCAACACTGATCTAAAGCACCATGTGTACATTTCATGTTCATAAAGTAAAATAGGAAATAAAAACTGTTTCTGTATGAAGAAATTAGGCACAGAGAGCACACTCAAATTGGGATAATTTGAGTTTGTGATTGTTGTCATTCATTCTTTCTTCCCTTTTATTTTAAATACAAAATATTTACAAAGGTGTGAAAGGAAAGTTGGGGAGGCACCAAGGATGGGGCAGTAACCTAACACTGAAATAACTGAGGAGGAGCTATTACCAAACAAAGAAATAGAGAGAAGGTGTCTTGAGAATAATTTCATGATTTCAGTAGGGACAGCCAGCTAAGACAACACGTACTGTAGTGATGGGAGGTAGAAGGAGAATAAATACCCAGACTCTACTCTCTGCCTACCCTCTGCAGTCCTCCTGAGGTTCTCCATTGGCTGAACCCAGTGCCAAAGTCCAAGCACACATCGTGCATAAAATTAAGTTTCTTAGGGGAAAGGAGAATGGGGAGAAGGGTAGAGAGTGGAAAAAGAGTGGAATTGGAGGGTCAAAGGGAATGGTTAAGACAGTTGCCCAGGGTCACACAGCTAATAAGAGGAAGAGGTGGAACTTGAAACCAGCAGTGAGGCTGTAAAGCCCATGTTCTGATTTTGCCACCAGTTGCTGAGAACCAAGAGTGGCCATCCTCCTGCAGACAGTATGGTACTCTGGCTGCAACACAATCAGCTCTTGGGGTCTATGAGGAGCCCTGATTTTCAGGCTTTTGACTGGAACTCCAGCTGTAATCAGGTCTTCCTCATACCGTAAATGGTCTGTTTGGAACTCTGTATTGTAGAATAGGGGATCCTAGAAGAGAAGAGAAAATCACGTATCATGATAGGCTTGATGGATAGAATCTGCTTCATATCTGTACATAATGTGTAATTATATTTATATGAAGTTTAATAATAGGCAAAATAGTCTATGGTACTAGAAATGATTACCTTTGGGGGGACTGTCTAGCAAAAGGCACAAGGGAAACTTCTGTGAAGAGGGGTTTCTTTTGTCATTAGCCAGCCTCTCACTTCCTGCTGTTCAAGCCAGTTTTGCCTTGACACGTGCTCTGAAGAGACCAGCACCTGCCACTTAATAATGGTTCTGTGTCTGAAGTCACTCATTAAGCCATTACATAGCTGACTTTCCCCTGTATATTCAACTTCACCTCCTCTGAATGTTTTCAATATTTAAGCATTCTGGTTTCCTTCTCTGGACTCTACAGGTTTTCCAAATACTTTTAGACGTAGATAAATTAAATCCTGATGTAATCAATTAATCCTGAGCCATGATCTGTTAATTAGTGTAAGTTGTTACTTCCCAGTTTTAAGATTTTTATTTCTGTTAACATCACCCAATATCATTAAATATAATATGTAACTTCCTTTTGTTTACTTTTACTTTTCAATTGACTTCAAATATCAGGGTCTCTTCTGTCACATTTGCCTAATAATTAATTTTACTTTGTGTATAATTCTAATATTTATTTCCTTACAACTTGTTTAACCTAAGGACTGTAGAGTAACAATATTTGCACTTTAGTGTATTATAGTACTCTAAATTTTTATAGTACTCTAATTATTTTCTTATCAGGAACTTATTATTGAAGACTGTGCTAGTTGCTCAAGAAACAACTAAATAGGAATAGCAACTGTAAACATATGTAATTACTTTGAACACTAAAATGACAAAAACAGTAATCATCTTCAGGCAAACCATTCATTATTTTCTCTTCCATGTATATGGCATTGTTATGAGAGAGGGTTATGGTTCTGGCCCTCTCAGCTTTATTCCATATCTATGAAAGAAAGGACTTTAATGAAAGGAAGGCCAGTTTTACCTACTACTGACCTAAGCAGACTGTGGTAGAGAAGATGGATCCATTTTTAAATCCTTGCACAACAGCTTTCTAACAGTGTAACTTTGGGCAAGATCCTCAGCTTCTCTGAAACTCTGTTTATTCAGTAGTAAAATGTAAATACTCATTCCTATTTGCATGACTGTTGTGAGAATTGAGAAGATATATGTATGTCAGGTGGCTTGCATATGTTGTGCCCCCAAATGGGCAGTTATTACCCAGAGATTCTATCTCTGAACAAATGTTACTGTTATATATTTTAAATCATTAATGATTCTAAATTGAAAGTTAGGTTCTGAACTGTTAAGTCAAAAATGCTATTTTATGAGTTTTTTATACCATGGGTTACCCTTCCCTTTGCACCATTTGCAGCTTTCTTCCACCTAAGCTAAAGAAAGAAGGAATGGTACATATCTGTCATCAGTTAATGTAAAATAGTGGCTCAAGATTTTCCACACTGGGAACTAAAGAATGCAAGAGAGATTTCTTACTCAGACACTCACATATCAATAGTTTTCTCCAAGGAGACCAATATACCTTTCCAAATACGATTTTAGAAAACAGAAAAAGAAGGCTTATTGAAGATAATTCTACTTAACTCTGTGAGATACACCTGAAGTAATTAAAGCCATATTTAGAAGATAAAGAATATGCAGTCAGCACCCTTTATATTGTATCTCCCTTGTTAAAAGGGAAACTAAAATCCAAAGCGATTTTCATTCCGTAAGCATTGAACAACTAGAGTATATTAGGCAGTGTGCCTACTTGATAAACAATATAAAAAACCCAATTTAAACAGTGCTGTCATGAATTTGACATGGGTATCAGCTCTGTGACCTAAGACGTTAAGTAACTGCCAGAACTCTTAACAGCAAGCAACAGAATCCAACTTTAAAACAGAAAAAATCTTCTTAAAGGATATTATGGAACCATAGAAATCCTGATGGGACTGAAGAACCAGAATGGAAGTTAAATATCTGGAAACAATGCCCTGAACACCACAGAAGTGCCTGTAGTGTGAGTCAGCGCCCTGAAACAGGATTGGATGCTTCACTTAATAGGACGTCCTGTGACCCGGGAACCCCTAACTGTGACACTGCTGCAGGTACCACTACCAGAGAGAGGTAGCCCTGTGGGAGCTTCCAGGTCCAAGTGTGTGCCTCTCACGCCTGGATCCTGGACTACTTGTCAGAACTGCACAGGAGGCTGGGAAGGTGGGTTTCCAAAACTTTGGGTTCTCTATGGGTGGCAGTCACCACCAAGTTTCAGAAGAAAAGGAATTCCTCAAACACTGAAATGAATAGATGAGTTCATAATCCAGAAATTTGTCTAAATATCTAGATAATTGTCTAAAATAATGACAAATATCCACTACACTATGTAAAAAAAATAAACACATAGTAAAATGTAAAAGGTTTGTGAAGGGTACCTGGGGGCCACACTCAGGTGGTTCCTATAAACTTAAGGTTTTAGCTTAAATTTCCTCCAAGAGGGTTTTGTGACCACTCTCCCTAGAGAGGATCTATCCTCATTCTTTATACCAACACCCTGTTTATTTTCTCCATACCATAGATTACAACCTAGTATCTGCTTTTGTCAGTTTATGTTTTCATGTGTCTTCTCACTTAGAATACTTAATCCATGAGTACAATGACTTGCCTGCCTTGAATTCCCAGCACAATTCCTCCCACATAGCAATTTGCCTAGTGAGATTTCCATTATAAATCCCCACAGAACACATGAGATCAAAGATGAGCAAAATCACTGTAAAATGAATGGTCTCCTGACCTATAAAATGCTGGTGATGTTAGCAAACCACAGAAAGAAAATATGAATTACAAGTATTCCAGGAATCATAGAAAAAAGGCATACTTTAGACATTTTGATGGCAAGAAACAGAAATCTCAACTTGAAAGATCAGTTTCCTCAGGAGCCTAGGAAGGCCCACGTGTAGATTGACCTCAGCCTGGATTATTGAATTTATCACTGAAGAGGGAGATGGCAGGACTACCATCCTGGTGTGGGGCAGGGCCCAGACCCCCAGACAAAATCAGGAAAGAGAAAAGGAAAAATAAATGCTAGGTGGAAAGCCAACAGTGCTTCCTGTATTGACAGCTATTGCACTCTGAAACACTGGGTGAAGGAAAAGATCGCGTACTCCAAGGATTTCACTTGATTGGTCCCACCAGCAAATATGTCATTTGAATATATACACTGAGCATGAAAATTTGATGCCTTAAACTCTGGAATCCTGTTTCTTGTTTCACTTGCTATGTGTTCAAGCTCCACTGTACAATTTAGTGATTATGATTAGGCTTTCCAAGTGGTGTGATTACTCAAAGAGAATGTGCTTGCCAGAGGACAAAAGTTTTTGATTCTGTCAGCAGTTTTAGTTATTAGTGTAATTTATGAATGATCATTTTGGCTTTATACATCAGTCTCTTGTATTGCTTTTTTAAAATGTGAGTCAGCATCTCTGAGTCTGAATACATAAAGACTCTGAAAGAGTGGTTTCTGAGCCTGAAACGATAAGAGCTGTATCAGTTTGCTAGGACTGCCATAACAAAATACCACAAACTGGATGGTTTAAAAAATACAAATTTATTGTCTTACAAATTTAGATGCTAGATGTTTAAAACAAGGTGTTACAAAAATAAACTCAAAATGGATTAAAGACCTAAAAGTAAGGCCAGACACTATATAACTCTTAGAGGAAAACATAGGCAGAACACTCTATAGCATAAATAACAGCAAGATCCTTTTTGACCCACCTCCTAGAGAAATGGAAATAAAAACAAAAATAAACAAACGGGACCTAATGAAATTTAAAAGCTTTGCACAACAAAGGAAAACATAAACAAGACCAAAAGACAACCCTCAGAATGGGAGAAAATATTTGCAAATGAAGCAACTGACAAAGGATTAATCTTCAAAATTTACAAGCAGCTCATGCAGCTCCATATCAAAAAAACAAACAACCCAATCCAAAAATGAGCAGAAGACCTAAATAGACATTTCTCCAAAGAAGATATACAGATTACCAACAAACACATGAAAGGATGCTCAACATCACTAATCATTAGAGAAATGCAAATCAAAAGTACAATGAGGTATCACCTCTCACCAGTCAGAATGGCCATCATCAAAAATTCTACAAACAGTAAGTGCTGGAGAGGATGTGGAGAAAAGGGAACCCTCTTGCACTGTCGGTGGGAATGTGAATTGATGATACAGCCACTATGGAGAACAGTATGGAGGTTCTTTAAAAAACTAAAAATAGAACTACCATACAACCCAGCAATCCCACTACTGGGCATATACCCTGAGAAAACCATAATTCAAAAAGAGTCATGTACCACAATGTTCATTGCAGCTCTATTTACAATAGCCAGGACATGGAAGCAACCTAAGTGTCCATCAACAGATGAATGGATAAAGAAGATGTGGTACATATATACAATGGAATATTACTCAGCCATAAAAAGAAAGGAAATTGAGTTATTTGTAGTGAGGTGGATGGACCTAGAGTCTGTCATACAGAGTGAAGTAAGTCAGAAAGAGAAAAACAAATACCGTATGCTAACACATATATATAGAATCTTAAAAAAAAAAAGGTTCTGAAGAACCTAGGGGCAGGACAGAAATAAAGATGCAGATGTAGAGAATCGACTTGAGGACATGGGGAGTGGGAAGGGTAAGCTGGGACAAAGTGAGAGAGTGGCATGGACATATATACACTACCAAATGTAAAATAGATAGCTAATGGGAAGCAGCCATATAGCACAGGGAGATCAGCTCGGTGCTTTGTGACCACCTAGAGGGGTGGGATAGGGAGGGTGGGATGGAGATACAAGAGTTAGGGGATATGGGGATATATGTATATGTATAGTTGATTCACTTTATACAGTTATACAGCAGTTTAGTTATACAGCAGAAACTAACACAACATTGTAAAGCAACTATAGTCCAATAAAGATGTTTAAAAAATAAAAAGCAAAGCAGATGCAAAAAAAAGAAACCAAAAAACAAGGTGTTAGCTAGGTTGGTTCCTTCTAATTCCTTCTAAGGGGTATATAAGAAGAATCTGTTCCAGGACTCTCTCCCTGACCTGTAGATAACTGTCTTTTCCTTGTGTTTTTCACATCATCTGCCTGTCTCTGTGTCCAGATTCTTCCTTTTTATAAAGACACCAGTCATAATGGATTTGGACCCACCCAATGACCTCAGCTTAACTAAATTATATCTGCAAAGATCCTATTTCCAAATAAGGTTACAGGGAGTGGGCACAGCTCAACCCATAATAAAGACTAAGCCCTAAATGTGGGCAATGCCTATCAGGGAGGCTCTTTTCAGGCAATTAGCCTGAGGGGGCTTCCATTCAACTCCCCACAAGTTCCAGAAGAGAAGTAAAGCATTTCTGAGGGCATGCAAGAGAACAACTGGTTACTTCTAGGTAGAAGGAAGCCTTTGGGAAGGAGGTAGTATCTGTGTTTGACCTGCAAGGTAGGTAGGTCAGATTTAGCTACCTAAAGATGATGGAGGTATTTAGGAAATGACTGTTAGAAGAGAGAAGTGAAGCAGAGGAAGCAAGGAGCTGTTGCAGTAGCTGTGTAAGACTGATAAGTTTTGGTTGAGAGGTGTTGTCATGGCATGGAAAGAAAAGGATGCTTTGAGAGAGCCTCTGCCATGGAGATGCACAGGGCCTGGCCATGTATGATTAAGGAGTGAAATGGGGGATGTGGTGAGGCATTTGGGAAGAGATTCTCTCCTGTCAGAGTTCCCCTTCACCTCCCACCCTCAAATATGCATAATATTATGAACTGCTCCATCACTCTTTCAGGGACACTGTGGGAATATTTGTTATTAATATGGATCATTATATGGGCAAAGGAGATAAAGTAGGAAGTTCTCTCTAGTGATTAGAACACATGTTCGTTAAGAAGACATAGTTATGTCTGAAATATTTAAGCTAGACAGCTAGGTCATTAGTTAAATGTGTGTGAGTTTTAAATATACTTTGGAGACTGAGATGATACCCAGAGACAATCCAAGGCAAGGAAATCAAAGAAAAGAGAAGACAGGTGGGAGTGAGCTCAGTAGATATATATGGAATAAGACCTCCAGCCTGGGCAGAGAGTCTGACATCTGGGACCAATAGTGTAACATTCTGGTCATCTTGCCCCATGAACCTCCTAATTAAATAAATAAATGCTTTGTGTGAAATGCTCTTTGAATTGTGAACCTGACATTTCTTGGACATGCCCCTCCTTCTGCAAAGGACTCATTCCTTGACAAGCATCAGGTAAGCATCAAGAGAACCAGAAACTATCATTTTGTTTCTTGAATACCCTTACTATTTTCATATCTGGTTCTGAGGGATGGAAAGAGGAGAGAGGAAACAATATCTCATAGCCATCCACCATACATCGTCTTTAGTTACTCTTTGTTTAATCCATATCTTACCCTTAGGTTAAAAATAAACTGCTAAGAAATGTTAGGAAACTTTGATTAGTGAATTGAAATTTAGGCTCTAAGCTTGTGTCCCTGGAAGAATAATTTCAATGCTACTAAGAAAAATGTGTATACTTGCTCTTATATGGAAGGAAGAGTTGAAGAGATGCTGTGGTATAGATAAAGGATGATTGAATCCAGTGTGTGAGAATGGGATTGTATCATGACTGCAGCTTACTGTCACCAGGAATTTGGAGACACCACCTCACCTCTAGCATCAGTTTATGTGTCTGTGGCATGAAAAGCAGGACTAGGTTGATAGTTTTTAAACTCTTTTTTAAAACAGGAAGCCAATTTATCAAATGTAGTCCTACACAAATTTGAATATATATTTAAATATACTATTCAGTTTAAGTGGAGTAGGGAAATCAAGGACTTTTAGCCCCCTTAATTTTGACTTCTTATTCCCCAAAGCAGTCCTTCATTGGAACCCAGTTATATTGTTTTTAATATGTTATCTAGTTCTATAATTACATGATAGTCCTAGTAAGACTTTTGAATCAGTAGTTCTCTTTGGAAAGCACTTTGAGAATTTTGGTGATGGTGGTGGTAATGTTGGCAATTATTCATGGTAGTGACGGAAATGATTGCACAATGTTTTATTTTATTATTTTTATTTTTTATGTATGTATGTATGTAAGTATTTATTTATAGCTGCACTGGGTCTTCGTTGCTGTGCATAGGCTTTCTCTAGTTGTGGCGAGCAGGGGCTAATCTTCGTTGTAGCGCCTGGACTTCTCATTGCGGTGGCTTGTTGAGGAATGCGGGCTTCAGCAGTTGTGGCATGCGGGCTCAGTACTTGTGGCTTGCAGGCTGTAGAGCGCGGGCTCAGTAGTTGTGGTGCACGGGCTTAGTTGCTTCGCGGCATGTGGGATCTTCGCGGACCAGGGCTCAAACCCATGTCCCCTGCATTGACAGGCAGATCCTTAACCACTGCACCACCAAGGCAGTCCTTGCACAATGTTTTAAAATGTAACATATAGATACATGGCAATGTATATATTAATATACATAATGCAAGCAAATCTTGACTAGAACCCTTTGATGATCTGAAGACCCAACAGCTCCACTGACTCACCCTTTCCTCTCCTCCCTTGCCCTAAGAGAAGGAAGTGCGTGACACTCTTATTGCTTTCCTAGCCAGGTTTCCTCATGAGGAATTTCTGCTGAATTAAATTCATTCCCTTTGAACACTGTTCACTTCTGACCATTCGTCCTTATGATTAATACATTATTTTATTCAATAAGTTGCTGTCGTTATTAAAGTTATACTCAAGTGTATCTTTAGGGTGACTCCGATTATCTCTTCTCTGATTTATTCTTGATAGTGTATAATATAACTGTCAGAGGGCAGACTTATTTAATTCTTAAAATAACATTCGTTTATTTTTTTCAACTATTTTGTGATGGACACATTGTATACACCATGTCAATCTTTACAACCTGGTGGCAAATATAGGTAAGTATCTCAATTTTCCTTAAGTGTGAAGAAACAGTTCTGGGAAGTTAGTTAACTTGCCAAAGGGGGCAGGACTGGGGATTCTACCATATCCTGTATCTTCTGCATTCTTGAGGGCCAGGAGTGAGTGGGTCTGGGGTGGGTACAGAGCAGTGAAGAGGACCCCTCAGTGTGTCTCTTCACTGAGGTCCATGTTATTATTAAAATGTCAGGTGTATTCTATGTCAGTCCCCACCAAATTCACTATTTCTCTCTTTACAGAATATAGATTTTAGTTACATGAAGACAGGTAAACAAGATTACATATTTTTTCCCTCCAGTTCAGATTTTACGATCTCTTTGACTGAAGCTATTTGTAAGATGCAGGTATTATGTAGCTATCATTTGCAAACAGAGTTGATGGTTTTTTAGTACATGTATCTCCAGGCTATTCCTCAAGAATCCAGCTTGCTTGGGTTTAGAGAACAAGGGCAAGGAGACAGTGACATTGGTTACAGAAAAAAAAACAAAAACAAAAACCAGCCAAGTTCTCCATTTACGCTGGCATGGTAAAAGCATGTTCTTATTGCCATCTAAATACATAATTTTTAACTAAAATTGTGGACACAGCACCTCATTGTAGCTACTTCTCACGTACTTGACTGCAGTTTTTCAAAATCCTGTGAAATGCTTTCTTTCATATGTTTTTAATCAAATACAAAGTAGTACATGTAAACCCATATGTTATGTCCAGACAACAAATGATTTTGTCCGTTTCCTCTTAAAGGAGATGTTTAAAATTCAACATGGAAGGAAACATTTTTTAACCTAAAGTTCCAATCGCCTTTTGAAATTAAGATAAATGACTTTAAAGAGACCATAAGTCTTCAGGCATGTCAAGATTTTTGTTTACAAAGCACTGTCCTAATAAGGTTAACTAAATGAATTTGGAGCAAATGGACTGAATAGCTTTGAAATACACAACTTAAAACATAATGGAAAAAGTGTTTAGTAAAATATGTTTTAGATTTCACTGAATCCCAAATATTTAGATCATAATGGTGAATATCCAACACCAGTTTCACATGCACTCTTTCACTCTAAATCAAAATTATTGATACAACATGTATAATGAGTGTGCCTTTTAGTGTTCTGAAAATATGTTATAATATTCTCTGTTATATTCTATGACCTAGCATATTTAAAGTAAAAAAAAAAAGACTTAAATAAATAAAATGTATCTTAATTCCCTCAGCATGTATAATGTGAACCTCATTGTTCCATTGAGAACCCACACTATTTATAGTGAGCTTGGTGCTTGGGTTTGACAGGCAGCCATCTGGGGCACTGCAAGAGGCCATTTTGAAAATTCAAACCTTCAATAAGATCAAAGTGTGTACAGAAGTATTAAATTATACCCAGATAGAAAATTATGTGTCCTCAGTCTTTTATGTGAAATTTAGCATTGATACATGCTCTGTGAGTTGTCTTCCATGCATACACATGAAATTCATGCCACTGAAATGCTGAGAGATGGCTGGGAAAAAAAAAGAATCTAAACTGGGATCACATGTCCTTTCTGGCCTCTAACTGTGGCATTCATCTGACATAATAGAGACTCAGAAACACAGTGCGCCTTCACTCTGCGGGGGTTACAAAGCTGTTCAGTGTAGGAAATCAGCACGTGAATATCTCTTCCCCTAGCTAGAAAATGAAAAACACCTGACACTTGAGAACTGTTAGTACATGATTTGAATGCCATTAGGGGCTGCTCCTACACATTTCGTGTTACAGCTGTGGAGTGTGTAACCCATGAATAGCACTTGTGCTATGTTTGCTTTAGAAAACTGTGTTGATCCCTCCAGGCGCTCTATTTGCAAGTACTCCCACGTGAGGCATAGAGCAGGGGGGAGCTGAAGCAAACAGATCTGTCTTACAGAGAGACTGTTCTATAAGGAAATATTTTTAGAGGCTGGAGAAATGGGTAACATACCTCCCAGTCTGGTTGTAACTTTGAAAGACGATGGCCAAGGAGATCTTTTATTGACATGACAAAAATGCTTTGTTCAATGTGCAGAGCTTAAGTTCTATGCAACCATCTCCTTGTGGCTCAGAGTTTTAATAAAGTTTGACCCAGCCTCCTTGGATTTAGTTTGTGGAAGGAGGGTTATAACATGAAGGTTTTTCTTTGGAAAAAGTTGCTCTTTAGTGTTTTTTGAACTACTTCGCAAGCTGTGAAAATCAGATCAAGGATGATCTTTTGATACATTATGAGGTTTATACTTCTCTTGAATTCCTCTCAGGATAGGCTTGTTTTAGCACTTCGGGATTGGAATGAAATCTCTTAATTTCTTTTCTCCATATACAATTCAGTCTAGACCAAAGTGGTATATTTTAGGAATATGTAAGCTGATGACTAAACTTGCTTTTGAATAAATGCGTGCATCATGAAAATGATAGCTTGATTTCAGCTGTAATTTTCTGTTCACACCGCAAATTATACATCTTAGTTCTATTGATAAATTTTGCTTATTTTAGGAATTTTTTGTTTTTGTTTTTAGGTGACTATCAAGATTGCACAGGTATCTGTAAAGGAACTGTGCTTGGAGTATGGTTGAATGTGAAAGAAATCTGTCAATTACTGAGCAAAAGCTATTTGATGGTGATTTACATACTTGACTCCATTTAACACACATAACCTCACAGACACTCCACAAGGTAGATATTATTATATCCATTTTTACAGATGTGGACACTTTGTCACATTACAGAGGTAGTACATTGCAGTGATAAAACTCAAAGTTAAGTTGTTCTAATTCCAGAGTTCGTGCTCTTAAACATTTTCCTTTATTGCTTGTACGAATCGCTGTGAAAATTCCTCAGCATTCCCCTCTTTAAAAGATCTTTTCAAGTCTTGACATGACTCTTGCTTACTGAATAGCCCTGTCTTCTTCTTTGCCTTCCTAACAAATACCTAAAGAATGGTCTAGTAAACTTGACAGAGTCCCATGCCTGTGTATAGTGGTTTGCAAACTTGAATGTCTTTAGCATCACCCGGAAAGATGTTAAAAAAAACCAGTGGCTGATCCTACATTAGAACATTTACGTCAGAATCTCTGGAGGTTGAGCCAGGACATGGGCATTTTAAAAGATTTCCTGATGATTCTAATATGTAGCCAGGGTTCAAAACTTGTGCTATATATTGACATAAATGCATAAATTTTAGTTCTCCACATTTCCTTCTCAGCTATCCTAAAAATTCTAAAGATTTTCTGTCTTCTTGAAAAAGCAAAGCGATGGCATCTTTATATATTTCCACACGGGCTGATCAGCATACCATTCTTCCTAATTGGTATGCTCTGAGGATGTGTCAGATCTGTCTGCATCTATTTCCCCTGTTAAGCAACATAGAAGGCAACTGGGGATAAAAGAAAGCAAGATTAATACCACTTGGTCTTAAAATTTTCTGTCTTTTCTTCCCAGCAGTTTGAAGGACTTGTCTTTTATTCAAAGGACTTCACCTAACTGCCCCTAGCGTTTGTAACCACTTTTTACTGGGGGAGGGATTAAGGTATGTAAATCTGTGCAAAGAATCTTTGATATTTATTCATTTCTGTAGCAACATCCTGGCACTGAATCCCTTCCAACCACTGTTACCTCTATGTACTCTTGAGTTAGTTTTTGACTGACTAGGCTCCCCATCTTGGCTTATGCCTTTAAGCCTACTGGACCAGTTCATCAAGTCAAATCTACACAGATCCAGCTTTTCTGTTGGGTGTTGACAAACTTCTTTTCCTCTGTTATTGGCAAAGATGAGGAATCAATGGAACATTTGCCTTTCTTTAGTAATATTTATTGGCAAAACATCACTCCCTATTACTAAAAATGGCAACATCATCAAGTGTCAAATGAACCTAGAAAACTGAGGTTTGTCTCAAGAAGCAGTGCTATAAAATCAAGGTTGATGTTACCTGAAAGGAAACATGTTGTTCTCAGAAATATATTTTGGAGACGGATGTGACATCAAATTTTCACACCAAGTGAATGACTGACACTGAGCTTTGGGAACTGGACACCTGGTGAAGGGAATACTCTGTCTTTTGTTAATTGAGGTACAGCTTAGATTTTCAAGCTGTGCATATCACCTGGTTGCCCCTCCTGCTCTACCTTCTACCATTTTCCCACCCTATTTTTTGCCCTGAAAGGCTGAGCTACATAGACTGTCTCAGCAGGCTCCCTTGTATTCTGGCTATAAAGTAGGCTGTATGATTATTGGCTGGTGATTGGTTTGTGGGATGAGGATAAAGTAAGGGTATTTATCCTGATTCCTCCCTGCTGAGTCACTGGAAGTTGGCAGCATTCCTTAACTAAAGGCCATGGCTTTCATAAGGGGGCCTCCCTTTAGGGTATTCATCCCAGGTCTGTTTATCTGTTCCCTCCTCTTTTTTTATTGAAGTATAGTTGATTTACAGTGTGGTGTTAGTTTCAGGTATATTGCATAGTGATTCAGTATTTTTGCAGGTTAGACTTCATTATAAGTTATCATAAGATAAAGGGTATAATTCCCTGTGCTATGCAGTATATCCTTGCTGCTTATCTATTTTACATATTGTAATTTGTATCTGTTAATCCCATACCTTTAATTTATCCCTCCCTCCATCCCTTTCCCCTTTGATAACCACAAGTTTGTTTTCAATGTCTGTGAGTCTGTTTCTCTTTTGAATATACATTCACTTGCATTATTTTTTAGATTCCACATATGAGTGATATCATACAGTATTTGTCTTTCTTTCTTTGATTTATTTCACTAAGCGTAACATTCTCTAGGTCCATCCATGTTGCTGCCAATGGCAGTATTTCATTCTTTTTCTTGCTGAGTAATATTCCATTATATGTATGTCTTCTTTTCCAGTTGTCTGTTGATGGGAACTTGGGTTGCTTCCATGTCTTGGCTATTGTAAGTTGTGCTGCTGTGAACATTGTGGTGCATGTATCTTTTCAAATTAGTGTTTTCATTTTTTCTGGATATATACCCAAGAGTGGAATTGCTGGGTCATATGGTAGTTCTATTTTTAGTTTTTTGAGGAACCTCCATACTCTTTTCCACAGTGGGTACACCAATTTACATTCCCACAAATAATGTACAAGGGTTCTCTTTTTTTCCACATCCTTGCCAACATTTGTTATTTGTAGACTTTTTGATGATAGTCATTCCGACAGGTGTGAGGTGATATCACATTGTGGTTAGCTGTTCCCTCTTTTTGTCCATTCATGCCTAGGGGAGTTAAATGATGTCCCACTATTGCAGGCCTCAGGGTTCTGCATTATTCTTTATTTTCTCCTAAACCTGCCTATTATTCTTTATTTTCTCCTAAACCTGCCTATTATTCTTTATTTTCTCCTAAACCTAACCTCTTTGTTAATAGTTCCTTTATTAAACTGTCTGAAACTATCCAGTTTGAGTGTGCCATCTCCAGGAGATAATCTTAGAAAGAACATGGAGCTCCGATTTCCTTAGAAGCAATCCTAAATAGCATGGCATCATTAAATTTGGTTGTCTCTGATAATTTTCTTGGGAAGCAGTCATCTTAAAATCTAGGTAGGAATGTTGGTTATTTTTTGAGGCCTTTTTCCTGGCTTAGTATTTCTTCTTCCTTCCTTCCCTCCCTGCCTTCCTACCTTCCTTCCTTCCTTCATTTCATCTTTCTTTCTCTCATTTTCTCTATCCTTCCCTCCATCTCTTGCCTTCTTTCTTTCTATCATTTTTTATCTTTTTCTCCCTCCTTCCCTCCCTCTCTCCTTCCTTCCTTTCTTCTACCTGCCTGCTTTTATTTGATATTTTGCTCAGAAAATTTTGATATTCACAGTTAGTTTTGGTCTAGGAGTATAAACTTAGGAAAGGGAAAATTATAGAGTATTTTCAGGATCATAACAATATTGATAAATCCCTTTTTTTCAGATAATGGTTACAAGAGATTTACTATAATAGTTAAATATTGAAGTTTGATCCTATACTAATTGTTAATTTTGATCGCCAAGTGTTTTAATTTATCTACTTTCCAGGTACATAGTAATATTGTACTTTTGGACTCACATATGTTTGAACGTGGTCGTGTGACTATTTCTGGTCAATAATTCGTGAGTGGAAGTGATGGTGTCACTTTTGGGTTGGATCACTTAATGCGAATACAGGACCCTTCAGCGTTCTTACAGTTTACAACAATCATCAGAAATGTTGCAGACAGTGCCTGTTCCACCAATTCAAGTCTCAGTAAAGATTACCTGGAATGGAGCTTTAAACAACTTTGATTTCACCTAGTTGGAGTGAGAAATTTTTTGTTTTAAGCTAGCCTATCTGATACATACTCTATTAGTCAGCTCAGGTTGCTGTAACAATATACTCTAGACTGGATGACTTACACAACAAGACAGTTATTTCTCACAGTTCCAGAGGCTGGAAGTCAAAATCGAGGTACTGGCATATTCACTTCCTGGTGAGAGCTCTTTCCTGGCTTCCAGATGGCTGTCTTCTTACTGTGTCCTCACATGTTGGGGAGAGACTGAACTCTCTCTCTTCCTCTTCTTATGAGGTCCACCCTCATGGCTCATCTAAACCTAACTACCTCCCAAAGGCCCCACCTCCAAATACCATCACATTGGGGATTAGGGCTTCAATATGTGAATTTTGAGGGGAAGGTACACAAACATTCAGCCCAAAACACATGCTAAGAAATACTACCTTGTATAGTTAGATTATCCCTAATCATGAATTTGCTCTTATTTATTTGTATTTTCACATACTTTATTGAGTAGAACAAAAAAGGGTAACATTATGGCTAGTGAGCTAAAGGAATTACGTGTGGGAATATGTTTTGCAAAACAGATGCCAAATTGGTAACAGGAAGGATTACTGAGAGTGACTCTTAGAAAATGAGGATACTTCGTGCCTAAGTACATACTAAGTTCTGGTATTGGGAGAGGAAAGGGGTTGGGTACCTAATGTATGTTGAACTGTGGCAAGAATTTTAATAACATTTAATAGTCAAAACAATCCTGCAAAATAGTCACTCTAAAAACACCTACTGTCTGCTGGGTATTATGCTACATGCTGGGGATATAGCAGTAAGTAGAATAAACAAGGTCCCTGCACTCAGAGAACACACCTAGGAGCATACAGGAAAGACAACAGGAAATTACAATAAAGAGTGGTGGATTCTGAGGGAAGAGGAAGGAGCAGATGCCCTGGGAGCAGGTAGAAGGGGTGTCTAATCCTGATTAGGGGCACCAGTGAAGGATTCCTGGAAGAGGGTATGTCTAGGCTGAGACATGGGAATGAATAAAAGTTAGCCAAGTAAAGAGAAGTTTTATGGACATAAGGAGCAATGTATATGATGGTCCATAAGTAGGAGAGGGCCTGGCATTTCTTAGGAACCAGAAAAAGTGTAACATGGCTCTTTCTGACATTCTACAGACACAAAATCTGGCTTTGTAGAGACTGCCTAAAGGTTTGGGTAACAGACTCAGTAGTGTAGGGGAGTTAATTGCACAGAGAACAATGGGAGACTGGAAAGAACAGAGATATGGACTGATATATTTCTTCTCTGTTCCCCTCTCTAAAATAAATAACGGTGATGGTGGTGATGATGAAAATGATAATGAAACATGAAACATTTACTGAGAGCTTAGTATATATCAGGTACCATTCAAAGCACTTTAAACCTTATTACTTTTAATCCTCAAAACACCTCAAAATCCTAATGTACACGAGAGAATTTGAGTAACTTGCAGATTGTGGCACTTTTATTATGTGACAGAGCCAGGCTTTGAACTAAGGTCTGCTGAGCTGACACTATTCAGTCAGGTGGAGGCTGTGCTGACTGCTAGAAAGAGATAGTCTAAATGGGTTGGTGACTACCTGATAAAAATAGCACTTAAGAAAAGCAGATGGAAATTGCCAAGCACTATTAAAATTTGTAACTAGGTGATAGATTTGGTCTTTTGTGATTTTTTTCCCTACATTCTTGAGTACAGGGTTACAGTTTCAGTGGTGCCTTAAAGTGTATGCAGTAAAACACAGCTGGTAACTGACTTTAACTGTAATTATTGGCCTCTTACCAGTATTTAAAGATGCATTGCATGGATCAGTGCTTTGAACTTTGCTTTTTAGTTTTTATCAACAGTGTACCATTACTTTCCTAAAGACCTTTTCTTCACCTTTATTTAGATCTTGCACTGGTCTATAATTACATGAAACTGAAAATTCTTTATGGATTGATTTCCATAAATTACAAATATGTCATGTGTTATGTTACTAGACAAAAGGTCAGCAAACCAATTTGTTATACCAGTAGCACATTTACCAGAGCTTGGACAGTGATCCATTTGTTGAAAGCCTTCTGGTTTTAACTCTTTAGCCGGGATTTCAACTGAAACAAAAATTATATATAAAATGGAATTTAAATCACTCTTACCCTTAATAGTTAGAAAGTAGCATACTTTTGGGTATGGGTACTTTTGTGAATTGGTCTTTGCTTGCAACACATCTATTTTTAGTTCAATTTTCTGTGATAGAGAATAAATATATGGTATTTTATAACAAACTAAATATATCAATTTTAAATTAATCCTACTGTCAATATAAAAACTAATGTCAATATATTACAATATAAGTTTAGTAAAAGGAATACTAATAGCTTAGTGTTAACAATAATGAAATATTACACATTATGCAACTAGAAAATTAAGCCAAATTCTCCCAGTGCCTTGAGTGGTCCTTAGTAATCAATTAAAAATGAATTCGATATAAAAGGATTTAAATGGCACAAATGAACTAATTAAGTTTCAAAGGGAAACCTATATTCTGTCTGGCAGCAGCTTGTTTGGAACAATATTCATCAAATGATTTTGATATTTTTCTGTTCTGCAAATGTAAACTCAAACGTTTGGTCCTTCCCTTAAAAATATCTTTTTCTGTTTTGAAACCTGCAATAACCCTTATATCTACAAATAGTATCACATTTTTCAATTATCCTAGAGTTGAAATATTGTAGTTATCATTGACTTCACTTCTCCCTTGTTCTGTCACCCTATGATATGATGTCAAGTTCTGCTTTTCTGGTCATAGTGCTCCTATCTTTGTCCTCTTTTTTGTGCTGGTCACCAAGATCAGAGATCCATTTTCTCTCATTTTGATTATTAACTGTTTTTTCCTGCCTTCAGTCTATTATACACATTGATATTAGATAGTATTTCTGGGACATAGGACTATTCATGTCATGCCTTTCCTCAAAACATTCTATTGCCCACAGGCTGGAGTCCCAAGCACCCTGGCATAAAATTCAGGGCATATTACATTCTCATCCCAGGCTACTCTATCAAATTTCTGTTTCAATTGTTGATTCTTAAATTTCTTAGATTACTCATCACCCTCAAGTTATGCATTGTTCATTTGTGTTTTTGCTTATTTTTGAAATTACCAGCTCCCATTTTTGCCCATCAGAATCTTTCCTTTACTTTATAACTCGATTAAAAATTTTATCCCATGTTTCTACATAACAGTTATGATATTACTTATAATCTACCAGTTATTTGGGTATGTTTATTATTATTATATGTCCATTATCTCATTCTCCACATTATCTCCATTGCATATATTTTATGTGCCCTACTTTAAATAGATGAGAGACTGATGTTGACAGTTTAAAAAGCTTCCCAAGTTCCCATGGCCAGCACTAAGAGAGCACATCAAAGTTGGATCAAGTGACTCTAAAGCCATAGGACCCTTATATTCTATGGCTTTCCATAGCTACTTCCATTACATATATACATTGCCCAATAAATACGTCTACATACACATGCATACACTACTACTGCAGTAATATAGATGGTAGATACAATTATTGTAATGTTAATTTAGATCACTTTGGTTTGTCTTAGATTTTTCAGAAATATTCTGACCCCTAGTCTGCCAATTAATGGTACATTTAACAACTAATATATTTTATATATTTCTTGAGTGCCTTCTTGATGAAAGATGCTTGCCGTGCCTCACCCTACATATGAAGGAATGAATGCCCCTGAAACTTGAGAGTGTTATCACCAACCTGAGTGTTTATTTTTCAAATACTTGATGGATTCTGCCTTTTGTGGTTGGATTTATAATCTGCAGTAGGTTTCTCATAGTAAATTAAAGAGGCTGACATTGGCATTGAAACAGAGCTGCTCTGGTTCTTTAAGAGCCTTGCTTTACTTTGAGTGATAACTAGGAATAGTTGAGTAGTGCCCTGGCCACCTCGTGCTGGTGTAGGGGTAAAGGAGAGCAGTGCATTAAGTCACAGAGGGTCCAGGATGGAGGGAAATCATGGGTGTAACATTCAAGCTGTGAGGCAGCTTTGGTTTGTTTCTCTTCCAATTGAGAATCTTCTGTGTGCTTTTTTTTTCAGTCATTTTCCTCTCTACACTCTACTTTGCTAATTAAAATTCTAATCACTCTGACAGCTAGAGGTAGGAAAAAAAAAATCATTCTCCCATGCTGGAGAATGTAATTTCAAGGTGTTTTAGCTGCCAAAGAAACAAACGGAAATTAGACAAAGAAGCTAGTTGTCATAGGAGGACAAATGAATTTTGTTTTCCCGTTCTGCCTAAAAATAAATGAAACTTTAGCAAAGACAACGCACTTCTTTTTGGCATTATAATCATTCTAAACACATGAAGTTTAAACAATATGCTTTATTTTTCTGAACGGTTTTCTGATAAAAATAGTCTTTTATACATTTGTTCATGTCAAAAATACTTTACTGTTCTTGGGGTGAAATGAAGTACAACATCAAAAGTTTGACTTGGTCTCTGTGATATGTTGTTTCTGAAAGTGTTTCCTTTTAATCTTTGATTTTCAGATCTTCATTAAACATTTAACAGACTAGAAGTCCATATTTAGAACAAAGAGAGATTTGTGGTATTATTTCTTTCTTTCCTGATTAAAAAAAATTTCTAATTTCTTTAATAAAATTGGTATGTTAAACATTTAATGCCAGCTAGTCCAGAAGGGTTAAATATAATTGCATCCAAAATGTACTTGAAAATGAGTTTTCTGGAAAGGTAGATTTCCTGAGAAACTTTCTAAGTAAATTAGTAATTAGATTGTATTTCAGATGTGTCTACCAGAGATGCAGAAATAGCGTAGGGTTGGGAGAAGTTACCAGATAAGCTACTGTCTGAATTGACTGACATTTAACTGATTGCTTAATTTTACTAAATTGACTGGACATTTGTTAAAATACAGTGAATTGGCGGCCTGATCCAATGTTATATAACTCTAATTGAATATATGTTTAAAAACAGATGCTACTAATCAACAGGCATCACTGAGTGCCCCATGCTACACATCCAGACACACATATAGGTCTACACACAACACAAGGCCTCTAGGATTTTGTAATGTAATAAGATCATTTATAGTGTGAAATAATTTTCAAAAAGAAGGTACTGGGGGCAATTTAGTTTTCAAATTTTTATAACCTCTAGCCAAATGAGGATTTATTTATAATTTATTTATTTTTATTCATTCACTCATTAATTTCATGACCAAAAATTAGTGAGGATAAAAGTATACTGATTAAGTAAAACTTATATTGAATGACGGTTGCAACCAGTCTTTTAAGTTCAATTTCATTATTTTAATTTTATATACACGTATGTTTTAGAATCAGATATCTAGTATGATTCTTTATTAAAGTAAATCTTCAGGTGTTATTTTATTAATGAGCCAAACTATGGTTTTTGTTGCTATTGTTGTTGAACTATTAATTCACTAAGTATATCATTCAGTACATAAGGATTTAACAACACACAGATAACAAAGAATTCATAAGAACTCAGTGCTTTGTGTGTATGAACTCAAGAGGTTTATATTCACAGAAATATATGGGGAGAGTCCTATAGGACTTGTATGTTGGTATGAAATATTAAAATCAACAAATTGTCTTCTTTTAATTTGTAAAGTTTCACACAATTATGAATGTATGATTTACTGTTGTTTTATTCTAAAATGTTTTTTGAAGACACAGTACTTTGAAGAAGATAGCGTAAGAGAAATTTCATGGGTAGGGACAGTACAGATGCTGAAGCCGGTGGGTTGAGAGAATATGAAATTAATCATCAGATTTCCCAAAACAGAAAAAAAAGTCATATCTATGAATATCCCAATATCTATTGGCAGTGAATTAGATAACAATTTAACTTTACCACAGAATATTTGGGGATCATATCTCAGATCTGTCAGTAAATACCTGGGTTGTCATGAAAAAAATCATATAATTTCTCTGAGCCTCAGTTACCTCATCTATAAAATGAAATCAATAATACCATCTCCCAAACAGTAGCTACAAGCTACTTATTTTTCTGTCACAGTTATGTATGAATACAAAGGAATAAGGCACACACTAGCTATTTTGGCTAAAAACTTAGACCACTTACATATTTTTACGAATAACTGTGACAAACTTTTGTACTGTTATAGAATACAAACTTTAATGCTAAGTATTGAGGGAGACAAAGGTGAACAAGGTAGCATCAGTGACCTCAAGAATCATTTACTAGTACAGACAGCTATGCACATGAATAATTTAATAAATGAGAGAGGTACAGAGTAGCAGTTGAGTAGGAAACAACATAACTTTTATATTATAAATGCAAATAATTGTGTTACTGTGTTATTGTTTGCCTGTTTTCACTCCTATCCAGTAGTTAATTTTAATATCTGGGAGTCCAACATGGTCATGCACCTTAAGTCATATTGAGCTTGCCTACTCAACCTATAACCCCAGTCAATTAGAATATTTGCAGATGCTCCAATGTGACTTCTGGCCAACAAGGGGTAAGGTAAACATAATTTTCTTTTAAACCAGGAGCTGCCAAGATTTCCCTAAACCAGAACACTTGGAGAGCAAAAGGGGAACCATTAATAATCATACTGGAAAAACAGCCAAAAAATATAAAAACAGAATTTATAGTTACCTTACTCAGTGCTTACTTACTCAGAGCTCATCTTTTGGAAATAATGATGGCGACTTTCAATCTAGTTTCTGCCCATCTCCTAGTTCAGCCCTAACTCCTATTTCTGGCATTCCTCCTGCCCTTTGGATTTGGACTTTGTGTTTGGTCCACTTAGATTCTGCCTCAAAGGGCTTGCCTCTCCTAATTCCTGTGCTTCTTGAAGCACTATACTTTCTTGGGAAAGACACTGTGCTTCATTCCAGTTTCTTGACCCTGATCCCTAGCACCAACGTGTTTGGCCACTAAGGACAGCCAAGTCCACAGTGCTATCCAGTAAAGCATCATTTGAATATCAGATCCAGGGCTGAAGAAAAGGCTGCACGCTCTGATTCATTAGGAGTGGGAAGTTAGTTTACTTAAGCATACAAAAATCTAATGATAAAGATTTATGTATGTTAAGACCAAACATCCAATTTTGGGCTATATTAATATTATTCACAGATGCCTTCCTATTGATAAATTTTATCATAAAAAAAGTACTTATGTTATTTTAAAAAATCCCCTTGGTACCTGAAATATTTATATTTTACTATCACCTGTTTATAGCATTGTCCTGAGTACACAATAAAAATGGTTTAATTTGATGCATACTGTGATACGGCACACAGAGAAAGACAAGAGCTTTAATCTGAATTCTACTATCTATTTCCTGTATAACCTTGAACAAGTTGTTTATATTTGAAGTATAGGGGTAGTGATAATATCTGCTAGTATCTTTGTGGATATAAATGCTAAAAAAATTGAGTTTATCTCCTTCCTTTCTTTTGTCATTTCTAATTCTATCTGATTGACTGTGTTTCTATCTCATATATCGATCTCTCAATTGACTAATTGATTGATTGATCTGCTTATCCATCTATCAATCCATTGCGGGGGGGGGGGACACCCTCATGTAGTTGACCATTATTTATGTTCTGTGTTTTTCCCCATATCTTCTCTCCCAACAGTCATGGATCAGTGACAGCTTTCTCTACACACAGTCCTCAGAAAAAAGACTGGCGTAGTTGAAAACAAATCAGTCATTGCTCTAGCTCAGCTTTGAATTTCAGGAGAGTCTTTGTTTCCCCCTGGTTTTAGTGTATCAGGGTAGACAAACAAAAATAGTCTTGCAATCCATACTTTTCAGTCATAAGATTCAAAAATTTGAGAGAAATTTTCTACATTCCAAAAATAAGACATCAAAATCATCTTTGATATCAAGAATCAAAGTCTGCTGATCATTAGCCATAGAACTTATGAAAATTAAACACATATGTAGTAGTAAAGAAGCAGGGTGTGACATGAGAGCACTTTATTTTTTTTTTCCTTCTTAGAATGAGTTAAGAATTAGATGACATGTTAAGAGGAAAAGTAAGAGAGGAGAGCATCAGGATCAGACAGAGCTGAGAGTCTTTGAGAGGTCACAACTCTACCTTTCCTTGGAGTTGATATCCTAGCAGGCGGTGGACAAAGGAGTGATTTGAGGTCATGTGGTTAAGCCCATGATGTTTGGGACTCTGAGGCAGAAAGGACTCAAGATCTGTTTCCTGACTAACCCTAGGAGGACTCAAACTTGTTTGGCATCCAGCAGCACTGTGGGAGTCTCTAGAAGAAGGCAAATGGACTCCAGAACAACAGAGCCTGAGATGACCACTAAGTTTTCCTTTGATTCAGCAGAGTTAAGAGGAAATAAGAAAGGGAGCAAAAGGCGCCTCCAGAACAACTGTCAGAAAAATTATTTAAATGTCATTAAGGTACTGGGGAAAACCAGTCCCAGCCCATATCTCCAATGGTATCTCTGCAGTTTTCACGTGTCACGGTGCCTGCCACAGCTTTCCATGGCTTACAGCCTGAGATGCAGCCTACCCTGTCATTCCTATCTGAGTTCTGAGTCAAACAATATGGAAATCAGTCCCTCAGATAGCCCAAAGAAAGGCCAGAATGTTGCAACCAAGTTCCACTTTTTTCCTTCTAGCCCAAGGGAAGGAACTTGAAATTGAGCAGTTTTCTCCAGACCATGTCATGCCACTCTGGGGAGGGAGTGAAGTAGGGGCAAGCAAAAACACTATGAAATTTTCTACCACTTTGGTGTGGCTTTTTCTTGATTGGCTGTTTGCTTGGTTGCTGCAGATCTTTGACTAGTTTCCAGAGCTTCTCCAAAGCAGTTTTAGTCAGTGTGTTGTTGTTTACATGCTTCCATGGTGGAATAAGAACCTGGAGCTTCCTAGTCTACCTTCCTGTTATCATCACCCCACTAAAGATATTCTTGATCCATACTGTATATGTTGTCTAATAAACACTTACTTGTGAGATTAAAATGAAGTCCCTTTTGGGCATCCAGAGACTCAGTAAGTTTACCAGTTACAATCTCTTCTTGATAAATACTGCAATAGAATTTTAATAATAAAAATAATAAAAACTCAGGGAAGAGAAATCAAAAAACAGTGTTAAATTAAAAAACACGGAAAACATGAATATGTTTTTAAAATATTGATAAGTAATGAGAAACATAATAACAATTTAGAATAAAAATCCAAGATAACTCTAGAACAGTGGTTGATTGCAGAGAAGACTGGAGCAACATAGAGAAGTGACGGCTTGCTGTATTATTGTGTTGTTCGGGATGGAGGTTGTAATTTATCCTAGGTAATGATAGCAAAATGGGATCTTATATATCTGGCAGAAATAATATGGCTGAGATTAAATGCAATGATCCTTAGTAAAGTCCTATAAACCACAACCAGTAGAATATTAAATTATAATATGCAGTGTTGGAGAAGTATAGTGAAATAGGTGACCTTATACATTGTTAGTAGAAGTGAAATAGCTAAAGCTTTTCTGGAGAACAATTTTGCAGTATTTGTCAAATTTTTAAATATGTAAACTTCTGCCTAGCAATTCCACTTTTGGAAAAAATACTGGTATTTTATCTAAAGAGATGTATAAATCTATTATTAAAGTATGCTTCCTAATATGAAAAATAAAAGGAAACATATGTTCATTAGATGAGTTATTGTGGATTTTAGTGAATATGTATTATGATATACTGTTTATCAGTTCAGCAGAATGAGATACGTCTACATAGAAACCGCTTCATGACACATTATTAAATTAGAAAGCAAGTAGTGGGAGAAGCTACACATTATGATTGTATTATATAAATAGCAAGGCAACACCACATATGTGTATTTGTGTTTGCAAATGCATGGGGAAATCTAAGCTATACTAAGAGTTAGTGATGGTAATGGGATTGGGATAGTCTTGGTGAACCAGGAGACTTACTTTTTACTGTATGTGCTTCTGTATTATTTGAATGCATTGTCTAATGTTTTGGAGTAAAAGAAATAAAAGCATGTTAAATTAAATAACGAGTTTGGAAAAATATGACCACCTACCCACAAAGGTAATTTATGTTTGTCATTAACATGGCTGAAAGGACCTAGCTACTGTTTTTTAATCTAAACATTTCTTCTTATAGGTTTTGGCACAAACACAAAGTAACCTGGTCCCTAGGGTCAGTCATGGTACTCATTTAGGATTAGCAAATACATAGAAATAAATTTGTGTCTGGTATGGGAAGAAAAAGAATGCAATAACTAAGTGGCAGTCTAAATCAACAAATAGAAATGTGCATACAATTAAAATTCCTTAGATCAACAAATTCCAAAATAAGGCTATCTCCAAAAATAAGTACAGTATTTGATACAGTATTATCTTTAATACAGTATTATCTTTAATTGATACAGTATTCTCTTTAATTGTTCATGTGTGTTTTTGTTAGCTCATAATTATAACATAAGGGATTCTATGGAAAAAAAACGATTATACACACAGTCTTTTGAGAGGACAGGAGCAGAGTTTTGGCATCACGGCATTCTCAGCTTTGGAACACTCCTTCCTCCGTTTCTTTTAGCAGTCAGCAAAATAGGCTGACACAAAGGAATGCCTGCCAAGGAACTTTAGAAGGAGGCAGTTTTCAATTAACAGGGGACAGAGAAGGCCATAACCCCAAAGGGTAGTGAAGAGAAATTAACATGGAAAAGCAGTTCCACGCTTCTGTGGGTCCCAAAAGGCCAGCCGTATTAGTGGTGTCTGTTCTGATTGAACTTTTGCTGTGTCTTTTTATTGATTCACTTGTCAGAATCTGACAAAAGGACCGCTGTCCATCACTTGCTTGCTCAGAGTAGAAGGCTATGGTTAGAAACTTCTTCCTTGTACAGCTGATTGCAGAGTGAGAGCTGTCGTTTTGGTTTTCATTTTACAGAAATGATTAATGTTGTTGAACTTTATGTAAGAATTAGGTGTGTGTACACACACAGCCCCGCAAGCTTACTTACCCTGGATTATTGAGCCTCTTTATTCTCTTACTTCTCTTTGCCTGTTTTTTCAGAAAACTCCTTTAATTATTAAAATATTTTAAAATGCAATTCCAGGGCTGATAATTACACTGACAGTTGCAGACACTTTTTTTTTTCCTGCCATTTACCAAATCCTTGGCTTAGGAAACATTTTAAAAGAATAATGTCTGGTGAATAAATATTTCGAGTTTCTCTCCCAAGGATGAAAATGAATAGTAAGTAAATAAAGCATGTAAAGAGCCTGTGAAATCAGCTCATGTAGTGAAGAGGAGAAGGTGGAGGGATTTTCTTTTCTTTAACTGCCTAAGAGGGTGCATTGAACTGGCAAGCCTAGGGTGGGCCCCAGGAGAGCTTTTGTACTTTTAACCCAGTGGGAACAGAAACATTCTTTAAAATATTTTAAGAACATTTTAAACATTGTGTGGATCTTTTTGCCTCTATGAGAACCAAGCTTACTCTAGAATTCTGTGTAAGTTTACCAATTTCAAAATATGTGTTTTCTAAAGCAAGGGCAGACTTCCCACACTTCTTTTAAAGAAGTAATGATAATTATTTTTTCTAAATTGAAATAGTATTATTATTTAGTTACTTGAAACATAGTATTTATTAAGAACACTTAATAAGAAAAGAGTAAGGTCATCAGGAACCTGGTCATGATACATTCCATAGGGTTTTTTTTCTTTTTCCTTTTCCTTTTTTTAAAATTTTGAACCCATTTATAAAGAAATGACTCACCCAGAGTTACATGTCACGCACTTCTGAAGTTAATGAGCATCTAGATCTGTGTGTCTAAATTAGCAGCCATTAGCCACACTTAGCAATTTAGCACTTGAGGTATGGCTAGTCTAAATTGAGATGTGCTGTAAATGTTAAATACAAAGTGGATTCTGTAGATGTATTATAAAAAACCACAATGTAAAATATCTCATTAATAACTTTTTATTTTGATTACATGTTGATATAAGAATTTCTTTGATATATTGGGTTAAATATATTGTTAAAATTAATTTCACCTTTTATAAAACTTTTAAAGTATAGCTTCTAGAAAATTTAAAATTACATATGTGTCTCATATTATCTTTCTATTGTATAGTATTATTCTAGGCAATAGTAAAAGTTACTATTTATTAGTCATTTACTTTATGACACATGCTGTATCTGATACTTGATATGCATTATCTCATTTAATCTCACATTACCATTGAGATAGATGTTATTGTTACTTCTATATAGACAAGAAAATTAGGCAAGAAGAGTAAGTTACTCACATAAGAGTATGCAACTATGTAAATTATTTCACTTTCCCTTCAATAATTAATTATTTTTGACTGTCTACATATATTACACGTAAGATATGATACTGTGCATGGACAATGCACTATAATTAATTACTCTATGATGTGGACTAGTACAACTCTAGATGGATTTAGAAGGATTGAAGATTGACAAATTAATTTTTGCAAGCTCTATTTAATTAGATGTATTAAGTTAAAGCATTAAAGTCCTCATGGAAATCCCTATTTGCCATGGTAGGAAATGGTTTAAAGACATCTGTATTTATAAAACTACAGAGGAGACATTACATGAAAGAGACTGACAAGTAGTGTTGAATTTAGAACAAACTGATTTCAAATGTAAGTTCAAATGTAAGGTTTAAGACCTATGTATCTTTGGTATGGGGAGAATCAGACAGCAGTTGTAGATCTAGACAGTTCATATTTTCTACAGAGCTGGAAGTACTTTGTGGAGCACAGTATAGTTCTCAGCCATGTCAAGTTAAGAGAAGAATCAGAAGCCAGGAAAGGAGGAGGAAGAGAGAATGAGAGAAACAGAGAGAATGCAAAAATGAGAAATAGGTGAATAAAGAGTAGTTGTTAAATATTTGTCTTATACCACCTATGGGAAATCATGACTCTTCTTTTAACAATAAAAAGTATTAGAAAAGACTGCATACTCGTGGTCAGAGAAGTTTCTTGGTCAAAGATGTAAAGGTAGAGGATGTGAAGGAATAGATGGAAAATGCTTTTTCTTTTTTAATTGACTTTCTGCAGACTATAAGGCATGAACACAAAATAAGGGAGATAACATAAGAAACTCTTCTGAGATATGTGAACATTCTTGAAATTTAAGGCCTAATTTCTTATATATGATCTCATGAGCATCTGGACAATAGGAGAAATTTTCGAGAGGATGAAACAATCAGATTCATTTTACATATTGTAAAGAATTTCACATACAGGAAAATGGTTCCATTTTCATACTGTATTCTGCAGAAAACAGCTGTTGTGAAATTACTTATTTTGTGTGCATTTTTATTTTCTGTGCATATTTATATAATTCATTCAGGAAAAAATATGCTTTTTTCTTAATTAGGTGACCAAAATAATTTTCTTTAAAATAAATTGTTGATATTTAGAGGGTATTAAAATTACATAATTTTTTAAAGTTACACTCAATGTATTGTTCACTTTTTAATTGAAGGTTTTAAAAAATACCAATAGAATTATTACTGTTTAACTTCTACTTATATACAAGGCAGTCATATGACTATGTCATTTGGTTTCACAGTAACGATGGCAGAAATCATTTCCTCATTTTAAAAACTGCTGAAGAAATGGAGCTCAGGCATGTTAAGTAATATTTCAAAGTATTAAGGCCATTAATGGGTGAGCAGGGATTTAAAGAAAAATTCAAATGAACCTTACATTCACTTTCCTCCCTCCGTGCTCATCAATGAAAATTATAATGAGTTAACTTTGAAACCCTAAAATATAGGGTTTGTTTGCAGTTTGCATTGATTCTCATCTTGTGTCTCCCCAAATCTATTAGACACCTTAATATCTAACCAGGCTCACAAAGAAAAAAACCTCAACATCATTTTCTATGACTTCCTACATGAATTCTTTCTAGTCTTCTCTTTTCCACATCCCCAACTTTGCCGTCTCCTGTTCTTACTAACTGCCCTTACTTAAAGTCAGATTCTTTGCAAATTGCTTATAGTGTCCTACATGGTGCCTGTTTCCAGAATCTTCCCTATTTAATCCATCATCCATACTGCCACCATGGCTATTTTTCTAAAATATACATTAGATTGTATTATTTCCTTTTTAAAAAATCTTAGAAGATCTACTTTGCCTCCTTAGATTTTAAGTTCAGACTCCTTGGGAAGGTATTCAGTGCCTCAACCTATCTTCCCAGCCTAAGCTCCCACTTTTGCTTGCATAAGCCAACTATTTCCAGGCACACTGAAACTATGCAATGGCTTCTCCATGAGCCATTGGGAATTAAATGTCTGAATCCTGTCAGTGGAGTACCATTTCACCACATGTGTGTGGTCACAGCCAAAGATGAATTCATACCAGATCCCTGAGGCCTGAAGGCTTTGTACACTCTGGTTGTTATTTGATGATTCCAGTCCACACTGCCAGACCTTTGTAAACCCTGAGTTTTACCTGATAGATTCCAGAAAAAATGCCTAAAGGAACTTAGCCCTTTTCCATCTCCAAATAAAACATGAAACCACTTCCTGCTGAAAAATGTGAAACCTGGTCCTGATGTTTTTTTATTTCTCTATTGTCATCATGTAGGTCAAGACAATATATGTTGAGAAAACATTTATTATTCCCGAAAACAAATCCTAGAAAAAGTATTGACAGATGATATTTTAATTGGTTTTGCCGCTCAAGTGATTAAATAATCATGAAATTTCTGTTTAACAATGGCTTGAGGTACTTTGTATTCTTGCCTCAAAATGGAGCAGTTTCTAGCTGGTAATGCTGTGATTGATTTTTCCATATCAAATACAATGTTACGGTCTGTTGTTTCCATAGCAAACATATAGCATCTGTCTTCAAATTTACACTGTGATCCTGCACTAGCCAGAAATACTTCACATGACCACATCCTTCCATTACAAGTATGAGTGGACTAATGTTGATTTTGTTCCCCCTTGTCCAAGACTGAAGGTCTGTCTTTACAGCAATTCACACAGCTGGCATATAAGGATATGCTTACCCCTCCTTACTTTCATGGTAAAGATTATTGCTTTGTCTGAAATCAGTTTCTGCTATTTTTAACCCATAAATAGTTTGAAAAGGGTAATATGCTTTGCAGCTCTAGCCATTTATGCTGCCGTATGTTTCTAATAACATCTTGCAGCTTTCAGAAAACTTTGAGTTTTTATTATGTATGAAACTTTAGAAAAACCACACGAAGCTGGCAAAAACACGTATCACCATAACTTGAATACAGTATGATTCAGCTAAACACCAAAAATTCTACTGTGTCATCTATTTTATAACATTAAATTCTGTTACCTTTAAGCCAAAAATTTCCAACAGAATCTCTCACTTTGTCCAATTATAATCCACAAAATTTCCCTCCACCACAGCTCCAATGTACATCCATCCCTATCCTTTGCACTTTTGCCCAAGGACATTTCCTTGCCTTGAATGCCCTCACTCTCCTCTCTTGCTATATTAAACTTACCCACACTTCAAAACTCAAATCAATTTTTACCTTCTCCTTGAAGCTTATTGAAATTATTCTGTTTCCTGATGATTTTCTTTTTATAATCTTCTAACAGTAAAGTAAGCACTATGAATATTAACTTGTAATTACATTATTCCTTGAGTTTACCTAATTTGGCCTTGTAGAGCACTCAGGATATAGTAAGCTCCTAAATAATATATATGTGAGAAAGTCAAGCCACAGGGCCTGACAAACATTAGTTATATCTGAATTTGTATACGTTTTATCATTCTTTAGTATCTCAACTAGTACTTACTATTAGGCTAGGCCAGAGTTAATTAGTAGCTGTAAATGTCCAGCAGGGATGGAATTCCTTGGTCTGATGCTAGCGAAGTTGAAAGAAGACTGAACAAGGAATTAACGAATCGAATGAGTTCCAGCTCTGACTCTACTACTATCAGATTACATGACCTTGAGCAAGTTAATTACCATTGTGGGATTCAAATTCTTTGCTCCAAAATGATGTGACTGTGCCTGCTTAAACCACAGAGAATTTTTTTTCTTTTATACTCTCAATGAAAAAATCCACAGGAAGTGGTCTGCACTAAAATGTGTACCATGACTCTGCCTCCTAGTTCACTGGCAGTTGGAGTACAAGAATATTCCTGACCCAAGCTGAGCCATTCAAATTCTTGCTGTAAGGGGGAGTTTTTCTTTTTTGGTTTGTAGATGTATTTTACTGGAGTATAATTTTCAGTAACTTCCTGAGAAAGAATTTCTTGTATGTTTAAATGCATCTTTATTCTACCTTCATACTTGATTGAAAATTTGATTAGATGTAGAATTGTAGAATGAAAAGAATTTTCTCTTATAATTTTGAAACCATAGTTCTACCATCTTTTAGCTTTTGTGATGCTGTTGAAAATCTGATTCACATTTCTTAGTGGGTTTTTTTTGTCTGCAATTTTACAAATGCATTTTTTTCTTCAAATTCTCTAAGGATATTCATTGTAGTTTTTTTAGAAAATTAAAGTTGTTTTTGAGATTCTTAGATTCTGGGAATATGTTTATATCCATGTTTTTCCCAAGCTTGGGAAGTTTTCGTCTATTATTTCTTCAGATAATGTCTCTACCACTTTGTGACTCTCTTCTCCTTCTGGGAATCCCACAATGCATACATTAGTCTATTTGATAGTGTCTTACAGGTCCGTTAGGCTCTGTTCACTTTTCTTCAATCTTTTTTCTTTCTGTTCTTCAGACTCAATGATTTCAGTTGTTCTGTCTTCAGATTCACTGATTCTGCTGCTTGCTCAAATCTGCCTTTGAATTTTTCTCAGTTTTTGTGTTTTTTAGTTCTAGAATTTCTTCATGGTTTCTTTTTAAGTTGTCTCTCTCTTTATTGATGTTTCTATTTTGTTCATACATTGTCTTTTCCGCATGTTATATCCTTGCTTCCTTTGTCATGTATTAACTGACCATAAGTGCATGGGTTCATTTCTGGGCTCTCTATTTTGTTTCATTGATCTATGTGTCTGGTTTTTTGTGCCAGTACCATGCTGTTTTGATGACTATAGCTTTGTAATGTAGTCTGAAGTCAGGGAGCATGATACCTCCAGCTTTGTTCTTTTTTCTCAAGATGGCTTTGACAGTTCAGGGTCTTTTAGGTTCCACATAAAGTTTAGGATTATTTGTTGTAGTTCTGTGAAAAATGTCATGAGTATTTTGATAGAGATTGCATTTAATTTGTAGATTGTTTTGGGTTGAATGGACATTTTAATGATATTAATTCTTCCAATCCTTGAGTACAGGTTATATTTCCATTTATTTATATCATCTTCAAGTGCCTTCATCAAAGTTTTATAGTTTTCAGAGTATAGGTCTTTCACCTTCTTGGTTAAGTTTTTTCCTAGTTATTTTATTATTTTTGATGTGATTATAAATGGGATTGTTTTCTTGTTTTTCTGATAGTTCATTATTAGTGTATAGAACTGCAACAGATTTCTGTATATTAATATTATCTCCTACTTAACTGAATTCATTTATTCTAATAGTTTTTTGGTGGAAACTTTAGGGTTTTCTATATATAGTATGTTGTTTGCAGATAGTGACAGTTTTACTTCTTCCTTTCCAATTTGGATGGTTTTATTTCTTTTCCTTGTCTGATTGATGTGGCTAGGACTTCCACTACTATGTTAAATGGAAGTGTTGAGAGTGGGCATCCTTGTCTTATTCCTGATTTTAGAGAAAAAAAACCTTCAGCTTTTCACTATTGAGTATGATGTTAGCTGTGAATTTGTCATAGATGGTCTTTGCTCCTCTTCAGTTTTTGGGAATAATTTGAGAAGAATAGGTATTAGCCCTTCTTTATCTGTTTTGTAGAATTCCTGTGTGAAGCCATTAAATCCTGGACTTTTGTTTGTTGGGAGTTTTTTTTTTTTATTACAAATTTAATTTTACTACTAGAGATTGGTCTGCTCAGATTGTCTGTCTTTTCCTGATTCAGTATTGGAAGGTTGTGCATTTCTAGAAATTTGTCCATTTCTTCTTGGTTGTCCATTTTGTTGGCACATAACTGTTTGTAGTATTCTCTTATGATTTTTTTGTGTCTCTGTGATATTGATTGTTATTTAACCTCTTTCATTTCTTATTTTTGTTTTTTTGGATCCTCTCTTTTTTTCACTGATCTTTTCTATTATTTTTTGTCTCTGTTTTATTTATTTCCTCTCTGGTTTTTATCATTTTCTTCCTTCTCCTACCTTTGGGTTTTCTTTGTTCTTCTTTTTCTAATTCCTTCAGATGGTAGATTAGGTTGTTTATTTGAGGGTTTTTTTTCTTGAGATAGGCCTATAAATTTCCCACTTATAATTAGTTTTGCTGAGTTCCATAGATGTTAGAAAGTTGTGTTTCCATTCTCATTTGTCTTATGGTATTTTGTGATTCCCTCATTGACCCTTTCTTTTAGTAGTATGTTGTTTAGTCTTCACGTGTTTGTCTTTTTCCCATTTTTCTTTCTGTAGTTAATTTCTAGTTTCATACCATTGTGGTCAGAAGAAATCCTTGATATAATTTCTATCCTCTTAAATTTGTTGAGACTTGTTTTGTGGCCTAGCATGTGATCTATCCTGGAGACTGTTCCACGTGCACTTGAAAAGAATGTGTATTCTTCTGTTTTAAGATGGATTGTCCTGTAGGTAGCTATTAAATCCAACTGGTCTACCATGTCTTTTAAGGACACTGTTTCCTTATTGATTTTTTGCCTGGGTAATCTGTCCATTGATGTAAATAGGGTGTTAAAGTCTCCAACAATTATTGTATTATTGTCAGTTTCTTCCGGTATGTCTGTTAATATTTGATTTATATAATTAAGTGCTCTAATGTTAAGCACACATATTAACAAGTGTTATATCCTCTTCTTGTATTGATCCTTTTATCATTATATAATACCCTTTTCTGTCTTTTCTTTCAGACTTTGTTTTAAAGTCAATTTTTTCTAACATGAATATTTCTATTCCCACTTCCTTATCATTTCCATTTGCACATAACATCTTTTTCCATCCTCTCAGTTTCAGTCCATGTGCATCTTTAGTGAAGTGAACAGGGTTTGCTGTTTGTTTGTTTGTTTGTTTTTAATTTGGTTGTTTTAGGCTATTTCCATTCCAAGGACCAGACTGAGGTGTAAACTTAAGGTCTTTCTGGTCCTTTCTGAGTCTGTGCCTTTCCCTAGTTATGCACAGTTACGTTCTTATTTCCCCTGTATATGCAGTTGCTTTTGAATATCCCAGCCTTTAATATCTGGCTTACAAAGGGAGGAATTGGGAAAAAGAAGCAGGGAGGGGTGTGGGGAAGAAAGGTACTGCCCCTTTAAATACCCTAGAAGTTGCTTCAGCCCAAGAAGAAGGGGCTTACAATAAAGGAGATGGTGGTACAACAATGGTTACCTATCTCTGTGTCTGCACTTCCATGATCAGAAGCAGCACTCAGTGATCAGAATGCAGATCCCAGATATTTGAAAGATAGGGTCCTTATTGCCCACCTTGTCTCCCACAAGATGTGTGCCAGCTGCTGCAGGAATATGTGCAAGGTTGCTGCTACAGGGTTGGGGTGGAAAGTGGGTAGCCACTGCTGAGCTAAGACTGTAATTGCCTGAAACTAACTGCAATTTGTTCTCTAAGCTTTCCCCCTGGAAGTTGCAAGTCTTCAAAAGACTACCGAGTTCTAAAGTAATTACATCAGATAGATTCTGACAGTGCACATGCTGTCTAGGTGAGGAGAAAGATTCCTGGTACTTCCTATTTCACTGTCTTCTCAGAATCCTCTCAATAAAATAATATATAGACATTTATTTAATCCTTATTTTCCGCCACATGCCAAAGCCTCTTTGTAAGATGCATGATGTTCTTGAATTTTGAACCTCCTATTTGCAGGTTCTCCAGTCTAAATATCCTATCCAAGCAGAGCATGTGGGGTTGGGAGAAAAAGACTTAGTCATTTATCTGTGTGCAAATGCAGTGGGGGCCTGGGTTTTTCACCTGCTTGGAATGTAGGTTTTCAGATATTCTCTATTTTCTGCTTCAGCCTGATGTTCAAAGTACTAAACTTCTCAGACTTTTTTTATGGCAAATTGGCTCATTTATGGTCAGTGTTCCCCTTTAACTGGCACTAAAATGTTAAATTTTTCCACTGTGCTAAGATAGTTATCACTTCATCATTTAATTCCCATCTTCCAAAAATTTTTTGAAATAAATTCATCTTCCTTTTTTCTATTGTTTTTCTGTCCTTGTGGCCTAATAATGTAACAATGCCTTTTGTATTATTATAATACACTTTTATTGGGTTTTGTGGGGGAGAAAGATGTGATTCCTTTACAACATTTGATGCCTCTGCAACATGTGATCCTTTCGCAACATTTAACTAGAAGTGGGTCTCAGGAATATGGATAATTGATCAGCATCCTAGGTGATTCCACTTCACATTTATTTGAGAAAATTGCTTCAGAGGAGAAACAGACATGAACTGGGAAATATTCATTCAAAGAAAAAGACAGATATGAAAATGGAAAATTTCATTTCCTGAAATAAGTTCTTTTATAGAGGTGTATGGTTTCTATGGGAGGAAATGAAGTTAGGGGGAAACTAGGTAAGATTTTGGAAAGAATATTACCACAGGAGGTAATATCTGAAGGGCAAGTGCAATTTAATTAATGGAAGAAGTTCAGGGAGTAGATTGAAGAGAGGGGGTCGTATGTTACAGGTATAAGGTTGAAGGTATACAACTCATTATTTGAATTTAATAGTGTTTGGTATGCAGAAAACATGGATTTGTGGGTGGTAGTGAAGAGACTGTAATGACAGTGGTGGTAACAAATGAGGCCAAAATATAAGAGAGTCATGGAAATATTTTAAGCATGTAAGAGGAATCATTAGCTACAGTGTATAAGTAGTGATAGTAGGAGTAAGGAAAACGAAAAATGTAAACCTGGAGGTATGGGAGATCAATCAAGAGCCACTAGATATAATCAACATAAGAGATGATGGTATCATAAACTAAGATGGTAAGAAGGTAAAAGTGGATAAATTCTACAAATATTTGGGAGGAAGAATCAACAAGATTTAGTAACTATGTAAAGAAATGTAAAAGGGAACACTAAAGATGATTTCCAGGTTTTGATTTAGGAGAACCAGATGACTGTGACCCCCTTCCATTCTGAAGGAGAAACATTTTTCAGAGGAGTGTCAGAGAGCTAACTGAAATTAAATTTGGATGTTGATTTTGATAACCGTGAGATATCTAGTAGAAATGTCCAACAGTCAGCTTAGAATAAAAGTTTAGGAGAGAGTTTGGGCTGGAAATAAAAGAGGGAGTGGTCATTAGTTTACATGTCATAGTTGGAGAGTAGAAGTTTCCCAAGAGAGATTATAAAATCAGAGTAGTAACAGCTACCAGCTATTAAACATTTATTATGTGCCATTCAAAGTTGTAAGTATTTAATGCTAACAACAACCTTACAAGAAAACTACTTCCTGTTTTATTATAGGGAAGACAAGTGCCAGAGGGAGGAAGCTACTTTTCACAGGTCTCCTGATAAGCCTGTGACAGAGCCAAGATTCAAACTCAAGCTTTTGCTAATTCTAGAACATATTCTACCCCTATTTGTCTCTCTACAAAAATAAAAGTAGTTCAGTTGAAGATGGACTTCATTTAAGGGGCAGGCAGATGAAAAGAATCCCTGAAAATTAATGATAAGGAACAGCTATATTGGTAGAGGAAAACCAAAGGAATGTGGCATCATGGAATTTAACAGAAGAAAGAAATTCAAGGAGGAAATGGTTAACAGTGGCAAACACCACAGGAAGTTCAAGTAAGAGAATAGAAAATTTTCTATTAGATTTATCCACAAAGAGGTCTTTGCTGACTTCGGTGAGAGCAAAGACTGGAGTGCTAGATGCTGAAGCAGATCACTGTGGAGTGATAAATAAAAGATCAGTGAGGACATAGAAACAATTCAAGCTGTCAGGCTGTGAAGATGAGGTGAGATGAAGGGCACTTGTTAGGTGAAGCATATAGTAGAGGGATAACATGAGAGAGACTAGATCATGTCTAGATGCTAACTGGAAGGAGTAAACATCCAATAGTGAATTTATAAAGAAAGGGTGTAATTGATAACTTAATGTTGCTGAGGGAGCCCACCATAGCTTTGGATTAGAATTTTATCCTTAGACTTTCAAAATTAAAAAAAATCTTTTCTGATTGGAAATGTAATTTTGCCTCCTTTAGAAAATTTGAATACAAACATATGTGAATTAGAATCTAAAAGTAATCCTGTAAGTTCAAACTTCACACAGGATAACTGTTTTTGAAAATGGTTTATTCTTTCAAGCTTTTAAAAATGAATTTATAAATATATACATATATTATTTGAAATGGAATTATAATGTAAATCTTAGTATATGAACAGATTTTTTCACTTTTAAATAAAATATTATGGATAGACATCTCTCAATTTTACTAATAGCAACTTCAGCCTTTTAAAGTCTTCCTAATATGTATAGTCCCCACAGTATTCATAGTATTCCATTGTAGGATATTGCCTTAGGCCATTTGGACTGTTATAACAAAACTACCATAGACTACCCAGGCTTAAAGAACAGAAATACATTGGGTTGGCCAAAAAGTTTGTTCCGTTTTTTCCATAAGATGTAACAGGAAAACCCAAACGAACTTTTTGGCCAACCCAATATTTCTCACAGTTCTGGAATCTAGAAGTCCAAGAACAAGGCACCAGCATTCTGGTGAGTATCCACTTCCTGGTTTATAGATAGCTGTCTTCTCACATGGCAGAAGGGCCAAGGGAGCTCTCTGAGGTCTCTTTTATAAGGGCAGTAATTTCCTTCATGAGGACTCCACATTTAGGATCAAATTACCTCCCAAAGTCCCCACCTATTAATGCCATCACACTGGGAATTAGTTTCAACATGAATTTTGAAGTGGGGACACAAATATTTAGTCTACAGTAGATGTATATGACCAGTTTCTTATTAATGAACAGGTAGAAAGCTTACAATATTTGCTATTAAAAAACACAATAACTATATCATATTATCATCCCTTTTTTTGGATACATTTCTAAAAATACAATGGCTGGGCCAAAGAACAGGAGATTTAAATTGTTAACATATTGCCAAATAGCTCTAATTCCTATTCCTACTATCAGCCCATGGTTGGGGAGGATTTCCTCCAAGGGATGGGTGGATAGGAATGAAAGGAGATTTTGAATGAAGACATGATTTTATAAATTGGGCAAAGAAAGCTAAGGGACTGTCTTGTCCATTTCCCATGCTCTCCTCATCCTCCACCATATTTTCTAATTTCTCTGAGAAGTAGAGGTAAAGTTTCCTATGTAGAGTGAAGATGGAGGAGATGGTAGGGGGACTTGAGGAGGATGGAGCCACTCTGAGGAGAGGAAGAGCGTTGACTATGGAAACTGTGGAGGAAATTGGTAGCATTTCTGCCCCATTTGATGTCAAAGGCCATGAAATTGTGCTCATGTTAACCTACCTGATCATGAGATCTTTCTTCCAGTAACCTTTGTGTAGGAGCAGAGAACGTAGCCAAAAAAATTCATCCAGTTGAGATTTTGTTATGTAAGCATAGCCAAGGGGCAGGGAGCTAGGGGATGGTAGAGCTGTGGGACTATAGTATTCAGCCTAGAAAAAAGAAAGGGAAGACTCTCAGAAGGGAGCAAATAGATTTAGAAAAATTAGAGCATTAACTGGCTGGCATTGTTCCAACACTATCTATTTATACTGTTTTCACTAGAAATGTCTTTAGTATATTATTTGTGTATTATTGTTTACATACTTGCCTTTATTTATAAAGCTGTGCTTTTAGAAACATCCATACCAAATGGCCAGTAATCAATTTACTAAATGACTTTTGGATCACTTGGCAAGTTAGTACTTGAATTGCCCCTTTGTCCACGTATGTTTCCATTTCTAGCCATTTGTCCATGATAAGCAGACCTACTGATGTGTGTAGGTACAGCAAAATTGCAGTTGAAGATTGGCAAACTTACGAGAAAAATACTTGTTATAGCCATACCACCTAATTAATTTTATTATAGAATTTAAATAATGAAGATTTTATTGCTCTAATAAATTTATATGACCAGGTTTGTATAAATATCTGTGAGGGTCATCAGCAAGCACTCTTTATAAATAGCCATAACAGAAGTTTCTTCTGATCAAATGTAGTTCATAATATCCTATGTCCCATGAGGTCCTTGAATTGCCACGTGTAGCAAAATGATTTGAGGCTACACATTATTTTGCTTAAATGGAGTACAATTTATAAGAGCTATTTTTGTACAAGGTCTCCTTGATGACTTTTTTTTAAAATTAAAAACTAGTAAGACTTAACAATATAACCCATTATGACATACTTAAGCTTGAATTCTTGCTTGAACGTGGCATCAGCTCACACTTTTGCAAATTATCCAGCTAAATATGTAATCAGGAAGGTGAGATTAAATTCATTTTTTTTCTCTCTTAAGAAATAAATTCTTTTATAGCCAATTCTTTACTCACTCCTTTGTGATAAAACCCTTTTGCTCTAACTCATATATCTGAGAACTTAAGAGAAAGTCACTAATATTTTATTCATTCTTGGAAAATAATGTCTAAAAGATTTAGTGAGTTTGTCTCTGGAGGTGATGTATAGTTCATTGAGAAGGGTGTGAAATATACTTTTAAATATCCTTGAAGAGAGATTTGTTTTCAAAATGCCTTCCTTTTTTAAAAAATAAAAGTAAATATCAATCAGTCGAATATCTGTATACTGCCTAGAACTCTGCAAGGCTTGGGGAGCACAGTGGTTTCCGTGACAGACCTGATCACTTTCTTACCTGTGGTTATAGTCTAGGAGGGACAAGGTGATATTAGGTGGGATTGCATGTTGCTAAATCACATACTCTGTGAGCTCTTGGATGGTTCTGTCAGTTGAGGTACAGTGAGCAGAGAAGGGAAACTCATACCAGGGGTGTGTATTTATCCTTGGCCTGTCCCAGGTGGAATGCATTTCTTCTAAACAGTTTGCCATCAAGTGGCTAGTTGTTCTTCTCAAGGGATGGAACCATACCAAGCACTCATTGTTGGACTCTATTGAGGACACATGAGACATTCAGCAGTGGCAGCAGCTAGATCAGCATAGAGGAGAGGTGCCTGTGATTCTGGGCATACACATAGCCTCCATCCCTGCCATTATGATTATCCTCTTCAAGATCTCCCTGTGCCAACACTGAGGTGGCCAAGGTCAGAGGCTGGCTGATATCCACTGGATAAGTCATCTGTTGTACAGACGTGTCTTTTAGTAGATGTTCCCTGGTGGGAATTGACATGACACACAAATATCGGCAAACTTACATTCCAATCCCATAGATCCACCCATATTCTTCTTCCCTGTATTCCTTGTCTTTAACTTTTCAGTCTTGTTCCTCTCAGGCCTCCTAACCAAGCCATTTGCCACTGTCTCAGATATTTCTCCCTCCACACCAAGTCAGTGAACAGGTATACTGCTAAAAGCTCTGTCCGCTGGGAAGATTTACTCTCTTTTTCAGGGACTACCCTGATTGGGACTGTAGCATCTATTTTTAGGTTGCATAAACATATTAACTGACCAATGCATGAAGAGTGCTGAATTTTCTTCTTCCTCCATCAGTGAGTGAAACTTTAAATCTTTGAGGGTGGCAATAATTTCTCCCATCTGCTTCAAATGCAGTATTGCTTTTCTGATTTACTTATCTTAGCCATGTAGAAGCAGGGGCAGTTTCATAATGTCTCTTAACTCAGAGTTTAGGAAATCAGTGTGAAGATTCTTCCAGCTTCCGGATGTATCTATTGCAGTTTTGCACTCAGGGTAGATCTGTAGACCCTCTGTACTCACTTGAGATGGAGTTGCACTAGGACTCCATTTTAATAGGAAGATCATAATAAGAGTTGGAGCCTCCTAATACCACTAAGACTCTGTGTCCAATAGCCCTCAAAAGATCGGGGTAGGGCTTCCCTGGTGGCGCAGTGGTTGAGAGTCCGCCTGCCGATGCAGCGGACACGGGTTTGTGCCCCGGTCCAGGAAATTCCCACATGCCGCGGAGCGGCTGGGCTTGAGAGCCATGGCCGCTGGGCCTGCGCGTCCGGAGCCTGTGCTCTGCAACGGGAGAGGCCACAACAGTGAGAGGCCCGCATACCGCAAAAAAAAAAAAAAAGATCTGGGTATTCCCCTTTTACCCAATGTACACTTGCTCTGGTAAATGGCCACAATCCCTATCTGGAAGGATGGGTATAGGAACTAAATATGCTTGATATTATTGCGTGTGTTTTTTTTCCTTTAGAGTACCTGGTTTCCAGTTCAATTGATGGGATCTGGGTTTGAGAACTTAATGTGATTTTTGCATTGTAGTCACTGAGATGAGCCTTCTGCTTGCCCTTTCTTGATGTTTTTGGACATGTAAGTAAAGCAGTACTCTTGTTAGATTCCCATTTCTCTTCATTCTGGAGGCATGATGGTGTATTAGCCATTGCCACAGATCCCTTGCAGGTCAGGACCTTCTAGTTGACATTTTGACTTTGCTGAAATATTATTATGATGTTAATAATTATAATTATTACACAAATAATATGGCTAAATACCACCAGTTGTCTTATGCCATCTCAGAATCCTTTTAGATTTTATATTACAGTTAGGCACCTAATGCTAATATGGGCATATATCCTGAGAAGACAAGCATTATATTACAAAGCATTTGATTCAGGCGAGAGCTTTGCAAAATCTCCAAGCAATGAAGGACACGTCTCCTCTATCAAGGGAGAAGGGGCCACCTTTACCAGCACAGAGGGTTTGGGGAATCAAAAGATTCCATGTTCTTAAATGCATCCACTTATGTCTCCAGCTCCAGTCTCAGAATCTCAGTCCTTTCCTATTGGGGTCCTGTCTTTACACAGAAGCTGTGATATAAGCACACTTTTTAATTCCACAACTCTCAAAATCAAATCTGATTTCTGATTTTCAGCAGAATCTGCTCTCTGGTTGCAATAAATAAAGGTCTCCTTAAAGCTGTCACAGACAACATTTAGCTTTTACACTGTAACCCGAGTCCATAGTTGGCTGATTTGTGTCTTCTTTATTCTTCCATTAGAGTGTCTGTGTCCATTAATAAAAGCCAGCTAACTCCACAGTGCCAGAGATCAGGCTGTAGAGCTTCTGAATAAGTCAGTGCAGCCCCGATTTATACCTTATTCCACACTACCACAGAGATTATGATGCTTTTAGGATAGCAGGATATCTTTCATTCCACTTAACATTAGCATTGCTCTGGATTGCAATTAGTCCAACTCTAAGTTAGGATCCCCCAGAAACTGACCTTGAGCCAAGGACTTGAGGGCAAGTGGTTTATCTGGGAGGAGGTCTTAGATGCCAACAGTAGGAGGATAGAAAAGTGAGACAAGGAAGCCAATCAGAGAGTTACTGAGCATGCTATCACTGTGGCCAATTGAGGCTCAGTTATCCCACCCTAGGGGTGAGGGAAATGGGATATTTATGCACCAACTCATGAAGTCACTGGATAAAGGCTGCTATTAGGAATGATAACTCCAACTCCCCAGCACTGTCTTCCTACTCACATGCAGGTTAAGCAAGCTCTTGCAGCCAGAAAACCCCATCAGGCAGAGTCCTTGGTGCTTCCCATGAGACTTGATTGATTTGATGGGAACAGTAATGGCACTGGTATAGACATAGGACACTGACAGTGTGTGCTCCAAGCAAGGATACTAGTGAAGCAAGACTCCTGAGGAGTTGAAGGAGGAAGGTCTTTCAGAACACAGATACATGCACTGACTTTACATGGGATCGTCATTCTTAACATTGTTAACAAGAGTTAAATAGGACAGTCTTTACGCAAATGCACATAAATTTATAGGTTTGATATTAGGTCATCAACTGACGTCTCTGTTTTCTACTTGAAATAAGTATTTTTACAATATGCTGAGGGCATGTGAAGTTAGAATGTATAAGATTTTCAGAGATTGGAATATTTTTAACGGTGCTACAGAGAAGGGAAAGAGCTGACAAAGTAATAGAAACAAAACTGAATTTCTGGGCAGTTTCACAGGACAAATTGAGAACAGTCACCATCATTATGGTTTTTCTCTAGAAGCATTAATACAGCAGGCTGGTCCAGGCTTTGAATACAGACATGCTGTGTTGGGCCTTTTATACGTGGGTGGATGAAGGGACACAGAAACAAGGATGTTGCTAAAGGAATGGATTTTAATCCACTATAATCTAAATTCAGCCAAAAATGTAGGAACACCCACATGGAGCCTAATTGAATGAAGATAAAAGTTTTCAGTGCAGCCATGTATCTGGTATGTTGGGCACACCTGAGCCCCTACTGTCATTTGTGTCACAAATGACATTAAAATTATGTTATTGTGATTCCCATGAATAGGAATTTTGGCAGGAACAAATGTGAACAATTCAAAAACAAAAAGATGAAACATATTCTTTAGGGATCACTAAAACTCACTTAAGGATTCAGTATAGCACAGTAAAAAATATAAACCAAAATGAATTGTATATCTCAAATATGATAATTTATATATACATATGTATTTCTCAAAAATTTAACACATTAATCAGTTATGTATGAGTGGACAGATGGGACAGATGAGAGGTTTTCATTATGCTTATGTTGTACATATACTACTTAGGCAGTACCTGGGGTCAAAAAGCCTGAGGTACAACTGGAAAGAGTAAATAGAATCTGAAAGTGTGGCTATAGAAATACATAAAAGCATCTTAAAATTGGTAACTGAGCAAGGCTTGAGATGAGAAGCCAAAGAAATTATCATAAATAAGCTATCGTATAGTATCAGAGTGCTGTATCAGAGAGGCAGTCAAGAATCAGGGGACTCAACAGTGACGATTCAAGGCAACTCAAGGCATTAAGCCAGGGAGGCCAGCAGGCAGGTTGTAGGGGATACTGAGAGAAGGGAACAGGAAAAATCTTGGGAAAAGGCCAGATGGGAAATATGAAAATAAGACAGACCCAGGAAGTGAATGGTAAAAGAAAAACAGTCATATAAATGGATAGATGGATGTCAAGAACATTGTCGAGGTCTTCCCATAGACCTTGACTGTGAAGCCAAGATCTGCTTCAGCTGGAGACTTTAGACATAGTTCTTGCTGGAGTAGGAGTTTGTCCAAGTCACAGGAGGCTCATTGCATGCTGGTGAGAGCAGGGGACTGAGTGTACACGGGAGGATCTCCGAATGGGAAAACAGAGAAAAGAACAGATCTTTACAGGTGAGATATGATGAGTGAACATGGAGCTTTCTGAGTTTAAGGTGTATCAATAAGAATTGACTTCAGACAGTCCAGATCTGGAAACAGAGAAGAAGCAGAGGCTCAGTTTAGGGGATTTCAATCGGAAGCTCTATATCCACACCAAAGGCAATATTAAATTCTGGGACTCTTCGATAACAACTTAAAGATCAATGCCAAATCCAAGAGAATAACCTCTGTGCAATATTGTAGAATAAACAGGGACTCAGAGAGAAGAGCATCTTATCACTCTAGTCCCCAGGAAAGATACAGTCTGGAAACTAGAGATCAAATTATAAATGAACAACTAAGATTAAGCAAAGTGACCAGATGTTATAATAAGGGAAGTTTCATTGAAATGAAGTCTCTAAAGCCAAAGTTCTTAGCCCAGAGTCCACAGTCCTTCAAGGTGTTTGTAGAGGGAATTCAGGTGGCCAATGAATTTGACCTAACTTTTACTAATTTTCTGACTGGAATTTAGTATCTCCTTCAATCATGAATATAGGCAATAAGCAATAGTAATAACATCAGTACCTATAGCCAGTAGAAATCACAAATATTTTTATATCTCATTAAATTTGTTGCAGATCTCAAAATATCATTTATATTCATCCATACTTCAAAATTGCAGTGGTTTTCTTGGATCCACTACTAGATCAAATATAGAAATCAATATAGAAATACATGTGACCACATCACAAAGATTTTTTTGTACAAAATTTGATAATAATATTTTAATATATCTGTTTTACCTTGTTATTCTACATAAATTATTTTATGCATTTAAAAATATTTTGAGAAGTCCAGAGACTTCACAGACTTCCGGTATTAGTTTGCTAGGGCTGACATAACAAAGTATTACAAACTGAGTAGCTTAAACAACAGAAGTTTATTGTCTCACAGTTCTGGAGGCTAGACATCTGAGACCAAGGTATCACTGTTGGTTTCTTCTGAGGGCTGTAAGGGAGAATCTGCTCCATGCCTCTCTCTTAGTCTCTAGTGGTTTTCTGGCAATATTCGGCATTCCTTGGCTTCTAGATAAATCATTCTATCTCTGCCTTCATCCTCACATGTCTTCTCCCTGTGTGCATGTCTGTTTCCATATTTCCCCTTTTACAGGGACTCCAGTCATATTGGACTAACGCCCTAATGACCTCATCGTAACTTGATTACCTCTGTAAAGACTCTATGTCCAAATAAGGTCACATTCTGACATACTGGGGGTTAGGACTTCAACATATATTTTTGGGGGGACATAATTCAGCCCATAACACTTACAAAGGGTCTGTGGCACACAAAAAGGTAAGAATACACTCTAAACCTAGGTGGGCTTGGAGGAGCCTGATAAGTCTTCAGGTTTAGATGGGCTGGTCACATAGAGACTATGCTCTAAAGTTTACTTAGCCCTTACAGAGTTTGTTTGTTTGCTTGTATTTCCTCCTGCAGGCCAACTACTTGTGTACTTTAAAATGGCAGACTTCCAAGGAATCTAGAAAAATGATACAGACAAACCAGTCTGCAAGGCAGAAATAGAGACACAGACATAGAGAAAAAACATATGGACACCAAGGGGGGAAAGCAGGGGTGGTGGGGGTGGTGGTGGGATGAATTGGGAGATTGGGATTGACATATATACACTGATACGTATAAAATAGATAACTAATAAAAAAAATGGCTGACTTCCTAGTGAACCCTGAGGGAGAAGTGTGATACCGCCAGAGAAGAGAAAGGGAAAAGACTGTAAATTCCAGGGGCCCAGTGTCAGGAGGGGAAATCCCTTCTAATCTCCCCAGGTGGTGGCAGCTGAGTAAATTACCTAGCAAGCAGCTGTAACACATTACATTGCAATTATCCCCCAAGAGTTCTAAGGGCTTGTAAGCAACTAAAGATAAAAGGCAGCCCTGCTAGAGGAAGAGCTGCTTCCTTTGCAATTTTACAGTGTTTGAGGAAATATACCTCATAGGACAGCCATCCCTTTCAGTAAGCCTTAAAGTACAAATAATCCCCTAGTTATGCAAGGATCTTGTGCCTGAATATATTGCCTACACTTTTAAGACATGCAAAGGAATTGCACAAGGAAAAATAATATAATGAATCTTATTAAATAAATTCTTACAAAATAAAGTACATTAAACATGTACTTCTAGAATGAAATCTGCCAAGGATTTCCACAGTAAATATTATGATTGTCTACTTAAATCTTGACAGCAAAATATATAAATAGCAAACATTTATTAAGTACCAGGCACTGTTCTGTACTTTTTACATGAGATCATCTCTTTTTACAAGAGGTCGTCTCCACAAAGATCCTGAAACATAGGTACCATTATTGACCTTTTTTTTTTATTTAATTTTGTTTAATTCAGTCTTACACTTACTTGACAAACCTATATTCAGCTGATGGGACTGTATTTTGTGAAAGGCCACTTGGAGAAATGCTGAGATGGAGCATAGGATATTTCTGTGTTGGGACAGGCATGTGATTATTTTTCTTATATTTGTCAGTTTTTTGTGTTTTTTTTTAGTTTTACTATTATTTTTTTAAAACATCTTTATTGGAGTATAATTGCTTTACAGTGGTGTATTAGTTTCTGCTTTATAACAAAGTGAATCAGTTATACATATACATATATCCCCATATCTCTTCCCTCTTGCGTCTCCCTCCCTACCCCGCTCCCTATCCCACCCCTCTAGGTGGTCACAAAACACTGATCTGATCTCCCTGTGCTATGTGGCTGCTTCCCACCAGCTATCTATTTTACATTTGGTAGTGTATATATGTCCATGCCACTCTCTCACTTTGTTCCAGCTTACCCTTCCCCCTCCCCATATCCTCAAGTCCACTCTCTAGCAAGTCTGCATCTTTATTCCCGTCTTGCCCCTAGGTTCTTCATGACCATTTTTTGTTTGTTTGTTTTTTAGATTCCATATATATGAGTTAGCATACGGTGTTTGTTTTTCACTTTCTGACTTCACTCTGTATGACAGACTCTGGGTCCATCCACCTCACTACAGATAACTCAATTTCATTTCTTTTTCTGGCTGAGTAATATTCCATTGTATATATGTGCCACATCTTCTTTATTTGTTCATCTGTCATTGGACACTTAGGTTGCTTCCATGTCCTGGCTATTGTAAATAGAGCTGCAAAGAACGTTGTGGTACATGACTCTTTTTGAATTATGGTTTTCTCAGGGTATATGCCCAGTAGTGGGATTGCTGGGTTGTATGGTAGTTCTATTTTTAGTTTTTTAAGGAACCTCCATACTGTTCTCCATAGTGGCTGTATCAATTTACATTCCCACCAACAGTGCAGGATGCCCTTTTCTCCACACCCTCTCCAGCATTTATTGTTTGTGGATTTTTTGATGATGGCCATTCTGACTGGTGTGAGATGATATCTCATTATAGTTTTGATTTGCATTTCTCTAATCATTAGTGATGTTGAGCATCCTTTCATGTGCTTGTTGGCAGTCTGTATATCTTCTTTGGAGAAATGTCTATTTAGGTCTTCTGCCCATTTTTGGATTGGGTTGTTTGTTTTTTTGATATGGAGCTGCATGAGCTGCTTGTAAATTTTGGAGATTAATCCTTTGTCAGTTGCTTCATTTGCAACTATTTTCTCCCATTCTGAGGGTTCTCTTTTTGTCTTGTTTATGGTTTCCTTTGCTGTGCAAAAGCTTTTAAGTTTCCTTAGGTCTCATTTGTTTATTTTTGTTTTTATTTCCATTTCTTTAGGAGGTGGATCAAAAAGGATCTTGCTGTGATTTATGTCATAGAGTGTTCTGCCTATGTTTTCCTCTAAGAGTTTGATAGTGTCTGACCTTACATTTAGGTCTTTAATCCATTTTGAGTTTATTTTTGTGTATGGTTTTAGCGAGTGTTCTAATTTCCTTCTTTTACACGTAGCTGTCAAGTTTTTCCAGCACCACTTATTGAAGAGGCTGTCTTTTCTCCATTGTATATTCTTGCCTCCTTTATCAAAGATAAGGTGACCATATGTGTGTGGGTTTTCTGTCCTGTTCCATTGATCTATATTTCTGTTTTTGTGCCAGTACCATACTGTCTTGATTACTGTAGCTTTGTAGTATAGTCTGAAGTCAGGGAGCCTGATTCCTCCAGCTCCATTTTTCTTTCTCAAGATTGCTTTGGCTACTCAGTATTGACCTTATTTTACAGATGGCAAAGGTGAGGATCAGTAATCCAACAACAGTGTACAGTTGGACTTTAGCTTCCAGTCCAGAATAAAATTTTTCCCATGTAACATGTACAAACCAGGTGTCCTTTCCTTCCAGGGACATCTTTCCTTCCAGGGACATCTTTCTCTAATTACAGGGTCTAACAGAAATTTACTGTTGCATGCCTTTCCCCTCAGCATTTTATCACTCCTGGCTAACTTCTTTAGTCCAAATGTCATCAGCTGGAAATGATGAAATAGAGCAGGTAGTGATGTACCTGTAAATGATTAGCAACTGGCTTTCTGGGGGATAAAAGATAAGATTTGTAGTGATTACCTTTTTGTGGTGTCCATACTCTCAGTGTCCAATTTCAATCTACCAACATGATGTCATTGAATTCTGAGCTTGGAAGATACATGCAGCAGCACACAATTATACTGTGCTTCTACCATACAGATTTAAATATAGAAATAGCCTTAAGATCATAGATAATATTACAGTGTAGTCATTGGAGATTCTGGTTCAAGATGGTGATCTAGGAAGATGTGGAACTCACCTCTTCCCATGGACACAATGAATCTACAACTATGTATGGAACAGTTTCCTCTGGAAAAAACTTAAAAACTAGTGGAGGAATCCCTTTACATGGGACAAAGGAGAGGAAAACCACAGTGAAGCAGATAGGAGAAGCTGAGACACAGTCTCGCCATAAACCCTACCCCACATGGAGCAACCCACAGTCAAGAGGAAACTTAAAAGCCAGAGCTTCTGTGTGAGGAACAAAGACTTCATACCCCACACGGGGCACTCCAACTTTTAAGACAGGCACCCGAGAGACAAACTCCCAAAACTACTGGCTATGAAGAGCAATGGGGCTCTCTTGCTCAGGAGACCTGGGGGACTAAGGCAAACTGAGGAATGGTTCTTAAAGGGTCACGTACAGACTTATCTGACCTAGGGCCCAGTACAGAAGCAGCCCTTTGAAAAGTACTCAGACTTTGTGTGAAAGAGACTCATTTCCTAATTTTAAAGCATTAGTCTGAAGGGAAGGGGCCTATTGGGATACTCTATGGGTTAGAGGCTGGTGGGTGCCATTTTCCTGCTCTCCCTCTGCCTTGCTGAAGCTGGCAGACACCATCATTTTTCTTTCCTTGATTTTGGGTGTCATCTGTATGCTCCAGCCAGTGAGAGCCATTTTCCGTGCTCTCCCTCTGTCTTGCTAAAACAAGCATGTGCCATCTTTTTTTTTTTAATTTCCCCTTTTAAAAAAATTTTCTTTTCCTTTTTCTTTTTTGATTGAAGTGTAGTTGATTTACAATATTGTATTAGTTTCAGGTGTGCAGCATAGTAATTCAGTTATATTTTTCTGAATTCATTTCATTATAAGTTATTACAAGATATTGAATCTAATTCCTTGTGCTATACAGTAAATCCTTGTTAGTTATCTATTTTACATATAGTGGTTTCTGTCTATTAATCCCATACTCCTAATTTGTCCTTCTCCCAGCCCTTCTCCCCTTTAGTAACCATAAGTTTGTTTCCTATGTCTGTGAGTCTGTTTCTGTTTTGTATATTAGATTAATTGGTATTATTTTTAGATTCCACATGTCAGTGATATCATATAGTATTTGTCTGTCTCTGCCTGACTCATTTCACTAAGCACAATATTCTCTAGGTCAGGGGTTCCCAACCTCAGGGTCACAGACTGGTACCAGTCTGTGGCCTGTTAGGAACCAGGCTACACAGCAGGAGGTGAGTGGTGGGCAAGCAAGTGAAGCTTCATCTATATTTACAGCCGCTCCCCATCACTTGCATTACCACCTGAGCTCCACCTCCTGTCAGGTCAGCGGCAGCATTAGATTCTCATAGGAGCACGAGCCCTACTGTGAACTGAGCATGTGAGGGATCTAGGTTGCATGCTTCTTATGAGAATCTAATGCCTGATGATCTGAGGTGGAGCTGAGGCTGATTCTGAGTGCTGGGGAGCGGATGCAAATACAGATTATCATTAGCAGAGAGGTTTGACTGCACAGAGACCGTAATAAATCAATTTTGACTCATATCAAAACCCTATCAGTGAGTGGCAAGTGAAAACAGCTGAGGGTTCCCACTGATTCTGCATTATGGTGAGTTTTATAATTATTTCATTATATATTACAATGTAATAATATTAGAAATAAAGTGCACAATAAATGTAACGTGCTTGAATCATCCTGAAACCATCCCCCTCCCGTTGGTGGAAAAATTGTCTTCCATGAAACTGGTGCCTGGTGCCAAAAAGGTTGGGGACCGCTGCTCTGGGTCCATCCACATTGCTGCAAATGGCAGTATTTCATTTTATATGGCTGAATAATATTCATACACACACACACCACATCTGCTTAATCTTATCATTTGTTTGTGGGCACTTGGGTTGCTTCCATGTCTTGGCTATTTTAAATAGTGCCGCTATGAACAGTGGAGTGCGTGTATCTTTTTGACTTAGAGTTTTTGTCTTTTCTGGATATATGCCGAGGGGTGGAATCGCTGGATCATATGGTAGTTCTATTTTTAGTTTTTTGAGGACCCTCCATAATGTTTTACATAGTACCTGCAGTAGTTTACATTCCCACCAACAGTGTATGAGGGTTCCATTTACCCCACACCCTCTCCAGCATTTATTGTTTATAGACTTTTTGAGGATAGCCATTCTGACCAGTGTGAAGTGATATGTCATTATGATTTTGATTTGCATTTCTCTAATAATTAGCAGTGTTGAGCATTTTTTCATGAGCCTGTTGGCCATCTGTATGTCTTCTTTGGGATAATGTCTATTTAGGTCTTCTGCCCATTTTTCAATTGGGTTGTCTGTTTTCTGATATTGAGTAGTATGAGCTGTTTGTATATTTTATATATTAACCCCTTATCTGTCTCATCATTTACAAATATTTTCTCCCATTCTGTAGGTCATCTTTTCATTTTGTTGGTGGTTTCCTTTGCTATGCAAAAGTTTTAAAATTTAATTTGGTCCCACTTATTTATTTTTGTTTTCATTTATTTTGTCTTGGGAGACTAAGAAAATATTGCTACAATATATATCAAAGAATGTTTTGCCTATGTTCTCTTCTAGCAGTTTCATATGTCAGGTCTTACATTTAGGTCTTCAAACCATTTTGAGTTTATTTTTGTATGTGGTGTGAGGGAGTATTCTAACTTCATTGATTTACATGTAACTGTCCATTCAGCTTTCCCAACACCACTTGTTGAAGAGACTTCTTTTCTCCATGATATATTCTTGACTCCTTTGTCATAGATTAATTGACCATAGGTGCATGGATTTAATTCTGGACTTTCTCTTCTGTTCCATTGATCTGTATGTCTGTTCTTGTGCCATTACTGTGTTGTTTTGATTACCATAGCTTTGTTGTATAGTCTGAAGTCTGAGAGGGTTATACCTCCAGCTTTGTTTTTTTTCCTCAGGATTGCTATGTCAACTCAGGGTCTTTTGGTGGTTCCATATAAATTTTAGGATTATGTGTTGTAGTTCTGTGAAAAATGTCATGGATACACTGATAAGGATTGCATTAAATCTAGATTCCTTTGGATTGTGTAGAAATTTTAACAATATTCTTCCAATCCAAAAGCATGGGATATCAATCAATTTATTTTAATCATCTTCAGTTTCCTTTATTACTGCTTTATAGTTTTCAGTGCACAGGTTTTTCACCTCCTTGGTTAAGTATATTCTTAGGTATTTTTTTAGCAAGATTTTAAATGGGATTTTTTTTTTTACATTCTCTTTCTGATATTTCATTGTTAGTGTAGAGAAATGCAACAGTTTTCTGTATATTAATCTTTTATCCTACTACCTTGCTGAATTCTTTTATTAGTTCTAAAAGGTTTTGGGTGGAGACTTTAGGGCTCTCTGTATAGAGTATCATGTCTTCTACAAATAGTAAGTGCTTTACTTCTTCCCTTCCAATTAGACACCTTTTATTTATTTTTCTTGTCTGATTGCTGTGGATAGGACTTCCAATGCTATGTTGAATAGAAATGTTGAAAATGGGCATCCTTGTCTTGTTCATTAATTTAGAGGAAGGGCTTTCTTTCATCTTTTCATCATTAAGTATTATGTTGGCTCTGTGTTTGTCATAAATTGCTTTTATTATGTTGAGATATGTTCCCCCTATACCCACTTTGGTAAGAGTTCTTATTATGAATATGTTCAGTTTTGTCAAATGTTTTTTTCTGTGACTATTGAGATAATCATGAGGTTTTTGTCTTTCCTTTTGTTAATGGGGTGTATCACATTGATTGATTTGTGTATGTTGAACCATCCTTGTGAACCTACAATGAATCCAACTCAATAATGTTGTGTGTTCCTTTTTATGTATTGTTGCATTTGGTTTACTAATATATTGTTGAGGATTTTTAAACCTTTATTTATCAAAGATACTGGCCTGTAATTTTTTGTTGTTGTTGTGTTTTTATTCAATTTTGGAGTCAGGGTCATGGTGGGCTCATAGAATAAATCTGGAAGTTTCCTTGTCTCTTCAATTTTTTGGAATGGTTTGAGGAATATATGGATTAGTCTTTCTTTATATGTTTGGTAGAATTCCACAGTAAAGCTGCCTTGTTTTGAACTTTTATTTGCAGGGAGCATTTTTATTACACATTCTATTTCACTTCTAGTGATTGGTCAGTTCAAATTATCTTTTTCTTTTTGACTAAGTCTTCACAGGTTGTATGTTTCTATAAACTTGTCCATTTCTTCTAGGCTGTCCAATATGTTGACATATAACTGTTCATAGTATTCTCTTATGATTTTTTTTATATTTCTGTGGTATCGGTTGTTATTTCTCCTCTTTCATTTCTTATTTTGTTTATATGGGTCCTCTCTCTTTTCTTCTAAGTGAGCTTGGCTAAGGGTTTGTAGATTTTGTTTATCTTTCAAAAACCAGTTCTTGGTTTTATTGATCATTTCTATTGTTCTTTTGATCTCTATTTTATTTATTTCCTCTCTGATCTTCATTATTTTCTTCCTTCTGCTGACTTTGTGTGCTATTTGTTCTTCTAATTCTTTTATGGGGTAGGTTAGGTTGTTTATTTGAGATTTTTCTTGTTTCTTAAGGAAGGCCTGTATTGGTATGAACTTCCCTTTTAGAACTGCATTTGCTGCATCTCATACATTTTGTAAGGTTGTGTTTCATTGCCATTTGTCTTGAGGTATTTTCTGATCTCTTCTTTGATTTCATCATTGACTCGTTGGTTTTTCAGTAGCATTTTGTATAGTCCATGTGTTCATTCTTTTCCTACTTTTATTTCTGTGGTTGATTTCTAATTTCATACCAGTGTGGTCAGAAAAGATGCTTGAAATAATTTCTATCATCTTAAATCTGTTGAGGCTTGTTTTGTGACCTAGTATGTCATCTATCCTAAAGAACGTTCCATTTGTGCTTGAAAAGACTGTATTCTCTTACTTCAGTGTAGTATCCTATAGATAGAAAATAAGTCCAATTGGTCTGTTGTGGCATTTAGGATCTCTGTTGCCTTACTGAGTGTCTGTCTGGATGATCTGTCCACTGATGTCAGTGGGGTGTTAAAGTCTCCTAATATTATTGTATTATGGTCAACTTCTCCCTTTATTGTCTGTTAGTATTTGTTTTATATATTTAGGTGTCCCTATATTGGGTGTGTTATATCCTCTTCTGGTATTGATCTTTTTATCAGTATATGATTCCCTTCTTTGTCTTTCCTTATGGTCTTTGTTTTAAAGTCCATTTTGTCTGATATGAGTTTTGCTACCCATGCTTTCTTGTCATTTCCGTTTGCATGAAATATCATTTTCCATCTCCCCACTTCATTCTGTGTCTGTATTTCACCATGAAGTGAGTTTCTTGTAGACAGTATATTGTATGTGCTTGTTTTTTTATTTTAATCCAATCTGACACTTTATGTCTTTTGATCAGAGCATTTTGTCCATTGACATTTAAAGTAATTATTGATAGGTGTTGTTGACCTTTTGATAGGTCAGTTGTTTTTATAGTTCTTCTTTGTTCATTTCTTTTGAATTAAATTAAATTAATCCTTTTTAATTAAATGCAATTAAAACCATAATAAGATATCACCTCATATCTGTCATATAGCTATCATCAAAAAGTCTACAAATAACACACATTGGCAAGGATATGGAGAAACAGGAACCCTTGTGCACTGAAGGTAGGATTGTAAATTGGTGCAGCCATTATAAAAAACAGTATAGAGGGTCCTCAAAAAATTAAAAATAGAATTATCGTATGATTCAGCAATTCCACTTCTGGGTATTTATTTGAAAAAAATGACAACAGTAACTAAAAAAGACATGTTGATCTCCACGGCCATTGCAACATTATTTATAATAGCCAACTTAGGGAGACAACCTAAGCGTCCATTGACAGATAAACAGATAAAGAAGATGTGGTATATATACAAACGAATATTATTCAGCCATAAAAAAGAGTAAAATTTTATCATTTGTGACAATATGGATGGACCTTGAGAGCATTATGCTAAATTAAATAAGTTAGATAGAGAGAGAAAAATACTGTATGAGCTCATAGATACAGAGAACAGATTGGCAGTTTCCAGAAGTAGAGGGAGTGATGGGCAAAATGAGTGAAGAGAGTCAAAAGGTACAAACTTCCAGTTATAAAATAAGTAAGTCATGGGGATGTAATGCACAGCATGGTGATATGCAATACATACATTATTTGATGCCAAGTTTTAAAAATTTTACTGTATCAGGTGTTGAATATTTTTTAACTTCTTTGAGTATTCCTGTACTTTATTCTGGGATGCAGTTAAAGTACTGGGAAACAGTTTTGGTTTCTTTAGGGTTTCTTTTAAGCTATGTTAGGTGGCTTTTATGCAAGGGCTAATTTTCCCCAGCACTGAGACTATAATCTACTGGGTTCTCTCCCTGAAGTCCCAAGTATTACCAAGGACTTCTACTGTAGGATCATGGACTATTCCTGGCCTTGTTTGATCTGTGAGGCTTTTTTACCTACTTTTCTCTAGTAATTCTTTCCCTGGCCTTAAGTAATTTTCTTGTATTAATGCAGTTATCAGTCCTCAGTAAAGGACTTGAGGTAAAACTTTTACAAGTTTTTGTAGCTTGTTTTGCAGTTCTTTTGATTCTGCTACTCTGTTCTACAAATTCTAGCCACCATGGATTCCCAAGATATTCAACTCTGTTTTTTTCTACTCATGAAGACCACAGCTCTCTGTTTGGATTATATCTCCTTTCACCATGCTGAGACACTTTTTTCAGTCAATAAGCTGGAGCAACTGTAGGGATGAACTTTTGTTTCCCTTTTCTCAAAGATCTCTGTACTCTGCATCCTGGGACCCAGTATATGAAATCTACTGGTTTATATATTTAGTCTATTATTTTAGTTGTTTATGTGAGAAGATAAATTTGGCCTTTGTCATTCCATCATAGCTGGAACATACATGATATTTTATGTATTTTATGTATCATAGAATACATATTTTATGTATCATAGAATACATATTTTATGTATCATAGATGAAGTGACCCAGATTCAAACTGGTGATTATTACTGTCACATTTATGTAGTCCTTTTCATCTGAAGATATTTCATGGTCACTTCTGAAACTTCTGGTATATTCTTGACAACTTATTGCACATTTTTTGTGCACAATCTACAAATTTGATCTTCTTGGATAAATTACAGATGGCATAATACTTCCAGGTAGATCTCTTATAATTTCTGACCTAGCTCTACATGAAAGAAGAACTTGGAGGTGGGGGCTGTAAAACGGTTCTTTATGGTTGTCAAGGGGGGTTAATGTGGGCAGGCCATAGCCATCAAGAGTCCAGAAAGTCTCTGGCGCTGGGCAAAGCAGTGTGCCTGGTGCCTCTTAGGCAAGTGAGCACAAGAGGTGAGAGGTTATCATGTTTCCTGCCTGTGTTGGTTGTGCATAGATTTTGCTCTGTTTCCAGTACTTGCAGCAGACTTGCAGTAGAATGAGGACAGAATACACTCCATCTCCCCATTCATGCACACAGTGCCATTAGTTTTTAAGGGGCAGAGCCTAGATACACTAGCTCAAATTAAAATTGGGTTTACAGAACAGAAGATTATAAAGGATCCAAGAATTAGAAATATATGTAGACCCCATAGAAACTGATAAGTCATAGTGGAAAAAGAGGGCAACTTCATTTATTTATTTATTTATTTTTCAATTTTCAAAGGTTACTTTCCATTTACAGTCATTACAAAATATTGGCTGTTTTCCCCATGTTATACGGTACATCCTTGAGGCTATCTTACACCCAAATAGTTTATACCTCCCACTCTCCCACCCCTGTGTCTCTCCTCCCCTCCACCACTGGTAATCACTAATTTGTTCTCTATATCTGTGAGTCTGCTTCTTTTTTGCTTTATTCACTAGTTTGTTGTATTTTTAGATTCCATATATAAGTGGTGTCATACAGTATTTGTCTTTCCCTGTCTGACTTATTTCACTTAGCATAATGCCGTCCGTGTCCATCTATGTTGTTACAAATGGCAAAATTTCATTTTTTTAAATGGCTGAGTAGTATTCCATTATATATATATTATAATATATATATTCCATTCCATTCCATACTGTTTTGATGACTGTAGCTTTGTAGTATTGTCTGAAGTCAGGGAGCATGATTCCTTCAGCTCTGTTCTTCTTTCTCCAGATTGTTTTGGCTATCCAGAGTGTTTTGTGTTTCCATACAAATTTTAAAATTATTTGTTCTGATTCTGTGGAAAATGCCCTTGGTATTTTCATAGGGATTGCATTGAACCTGTAGATTGACTTGGGTAGTATGGTCATTTTAGCAATATTGATTCTTCCAATCCAAGAAGATGGTATATCTTTCCATCTATTTGTGTTGTCTTCATTTTCTTTCATCAGTTTCTTACCACTTTTTGGAATACAAGTCTTTTGCCTCCTTAGGTAGGTTTATTCCTAGATATTTTATTCTTTTTGATGCAGCAACTACTTTCTTTAACTCTCTCTATGACTTCATATTTTTCTACCTCTGTTTCTCTCTATAACTCCATTCCATGTTTCCTCCCCTGTGGACTGGCCTCCTCAGCTCATAGTCATTGTTGTCTCCACAAAATAATACCCTCAGTCCTTGGTCTTCATGATCTTTCAGCTCACCTTTATATACTTAACTGGAACAGCGTTTCAGGGAGAGGAATTTGGCCCAACCTAGGCTGGATGTGTCTACCTGATGTTACTGTGGCCAGGATGAGGGGGAGGAGTCATTTGGTATAGGTATAGACACCCAGGCACATGCATGAGAAAGAGAATAGAGCTAGACACGGTCTTCTAATGACATTTATCATAGTCAGTTCAAGTATTTAGATCATCAGACACCAAGGGCAGAATAAATAAGAGGGAAAGAGGGAAAAAAGAGCCCAACTTAGTCTTCTATAGAGTTCTGAACTTTAAACTGACTCTAATAGCCCACTATGGTCTTCATCATGATATGACTAAGTAATGAAATTGTCATCTCATTCCTGATTGTTCTCAAGTCTTATATGGGGATCTTGCTCATTTTTAAGAAGATAGACCCTGTGTTTATCCCAAGTAGGAAGAAATACCATTCTAGTAGAACTTCTCTGCTTCTGAGAGGATCTCCTAGAGCCAGCTCTAGTGTCTGGTTCTGGAAGACCAGGAAATCACCAGCTGCAGATTTAGCATAATTGGAGTCAATGATAGGTTTGCTTGAATAGCAGTTTTAGCCTCCAGCCTCCTAAAATGAGTATTCGGGCACAAACCTGAAACGTTTAAGGAATGAAAAAGCAGTATTTCCTACCACTGGCATATAGGTTTTCCTCAGGGCACAGTTATGCCCCTCTTCCTCCATCTAGCTAGGGAAGCTATCTACTCTGCATGCATTTTCTTTTTGTTACAATAAAGGAACCCTTAATGCTTTAAAAAAAAATAACCTGTTTCAGTTTTGAAAACAAAAGTCCTATAAGCCATAGAACCCACTATGTCCAGCAAATAATTCTGCCCTAATTGAGTCACTGTAAAATATGAAACAGATTCTAAGTTATTCCACTAGTAGTGATAATTCTTCCTATACTACTGTCAATTCTATTTTTTTAAAAAAGTATGGAATGTTCAGTTAAAAGTCACTAAATGTAAGTGAATTTGTCTACTCTGACGATCTACTGTCCCTGAGGAAGATACAATGTGTGCTCACAATTACTGGCTCTTTGTATTCCCTCTCTTTGGCTGCTTGTTCTCTAACAAATTCCTACAAAGAGGTGATGTGACTATCTGTGCTTTGCAATTCAAGCTGTTTTTAGAGTGGAGAGAATTTCCCTAGAACTGCCTCTCTCTCCCTTCCCTGACCCCTTCGCCCTTGCATTCATTAAAGCTGAGTTCCTGGCTCAAGTTAAGGGAAGATTTTAGTTATTATCCTTGGCAAAGGAACTCTCCATTGTGGCTTTGATTTGAACTTCAGCTCTTCTTGAGTGCAAGGGTCACATGTGAATTTGTTATGCTTCCTGGCAAGCGTTTCAGAATAAATGAAGCTGATGAAATTCTCATGAAGTATTTGTTTTTTAGTGTTTCTCTAATACACAATAAATTGTAATTTATGAGACATAATTGAAGAAAATTCTGGAGGAAGTTGTGTATAAGATTAGGGGGATTATTAAATCAACTTTATTGTGTTTTCAAAACTTAAAAATGTTTTACAGCTATAATAAATTGTTTGAGAGTGCTATCAGCCCATAAATTTTAATAATTTAATAAACATTCTCCAATTAAGTTGGGCTCATGGCCAAATCCCAGGGTTGGGTTTGTGCTGTGGATATAGTAATGTGTGTTTTAGTTTACCTGACTGATAAAAGAATGAACCGTTCTCATGTATGATAAGCATCAGTCGCTCATTAATTTTAATGAACAAAAACTGGGAATTCCAATTTGAAGTCCGGAGGGTGTACTAGGTTTCTCTGCCCCTCCTCAATCAGTTTTACTAATCACTGTTGCTATTTAGTGTCTTCAAAGTTAGAGGCTCACATCATTTCCCCTAGCCCTTTAACCTCAAAAATCAGTTATAAAAGTAATCACTCACTCACCTCCTCTTAGTGAGCTGTTAACTGCATAGTTAAAATGTTTTTAAAGTAATAAATTCAAAGTATTCATAAGTTGCACATAGAAAGTTCCCAATATACATTGACTGATTAAAATAAATCAAATCTATATTAATATAATAAAGCAGATAAAATATGTGGTATTTTTGCTATCTCTTCTCTTGTGAAACTTGGTGGTCAAATTCTAAACAACTCACTGAGAAGAGTGGGGACTATGTGGAGAGTCTGTGTTGGCTTCAAATGTGCGCCTTAATGAAATATGCTAATTAAGTGAGCATTGTGTAAAACATTATTCATATGTCTGTTTAGATGTGACTGTGCCTAGATTTGAACCAAGTTAATTAGTGCATGTTTAATAAAATATTATTTTGCTCTTTTTTCCCTTTATTCTACTCAAATGAATTAATTTGTCTTAAAACTAAAGTGACTGCTTTAATTAGACTTTGTGTTCAATTGTTCTTCACCTGCTCTTTATGATAATCACAAAAATAGTCACCAGTATACTAAAGGATACTTACATAAGATTTAAATTATTGACTTTAGACTACACATTCTATGTTTTTAAAGAGAAATTTTGTGACCATGATAAAAGATGTGTGATGAATGTTAACAATACAAGAGTCTTTTCCTCTGATTATTTCTCACTTTCTCATCTTATTGATATGACTGAAAAAGATATCATATTTGATGATTTCTACCACCAAAAGAATGTCCCTTGGTAACTAGATGTAGGTATGTATTTATTCATCCACACAAGACAGGCACATGCTAATATATGCACTTGCCATGCCTACGTTTTCACTTAATGAAGAGCTTAATAAAAATCAGCATTCATAGCCCCTGCATAGTCAGATAAATTAGTTAATGCACAATAAGCAGCTCTTATGTATAATGCAAAAGATTAGTCTTATCATTTGCATAATGTGCTACAAACGGCCCACTGTTTCAAGCAGTAGAAGCTCCTCCACTAACTGTGAGTTGAAAGCTGAATGATGTCAATAAAGTAATTATGCTTCATTTGGCATATCTCATTCATTCTCTGGAGTTCAAGACCCTATCTGAGCTCTGTTGACAGCACTGCTGAAAGGCATTGGTAATGGTTCAAAAACAAAGCAGTGGGAGTCTGGAAAGAAGCCTGGTGTGCTCAAGTCTCCACTGTATGACTTGTTCCCCAGTAGAAACTCATTTTACACTCTGGTCTAGGCACATATTTATGTATAAATGTGTGCAACTAGGAACTTGTTTATACTGAGAGTAAAAGAATTTTCAGGCCAATAAATTACCTGTATCAGTGACTTCCGGTCTTATCAGAATTCCCAATGGAAAGAAGAGATTGCCAAGGAAGCATTTCTGTCTTCCTCAGAGACACATTTATGCACACCCTACTTCTGCCAATAGGAAGCACAGAATTTACTGTCACAGTGTTGCTTCCCTCCCTCTTACCTTATCCCCTAGAGAACATTTCCGTATCTGTGAGAAATTAAAAGGCATTTTTTGAAAATTAATCTAGTTCTTTATAAATGCATGTGCACACACGTGTGCATGCACACACGCATTTTACTTACGTGAAAATTAAGACCCAAAGAAATTACACAGTTTACCCAAGACCCAGCTCTGGGTTTAGAATACAAGTCTCTCGACTCTTATTCTTATGACTCATATTTTTCTGTTTTGTGTAATTGTTAAAAAAATTTCTTTTTACGTTTGTTTTCAGTCTCAAGGATAGGGTGACAAATCATTTTATATTTGTCAAGGTCAGCTGGCAAATATTTTTGCAGAGGTTTGTATTAAAACTGTAAAAACGGTGGCTATGGAAGTGCCTCTGAAAGACGATGCATTCGCACGCTCAGACTCTCTCTCTAAGTCATTGCTCAAAAGCAGACTGTGGCCAATCTTTTTTTAGTATCTCCTGCAACAACCGCATTTGGACAAAAATGGTAAAATTATGACTTTCTCTTAAAATGGCATTTTACTGAAATCCTTGCTCTTAGATTGATTAAATCTTCTTTCTTGCATATAGAAAAATAATTTGTTTGCCAGAAAATGTTTTGAAATCATGTATTCTATATTACACTGTTCCATTATATTCCATAATAATAATTTAAAATAACACAGTCCACAGACTTACTAGTACATAGACAACCTAATCATTTTCTACAGTTAACCTCATTTATGTGCTTATGTGACTCTTTATATGCAATAGTTCTGTCTTGGCAAAGTCAACTATGCAGTTTAGGGCTAGAAATAGACTAAAATACTGTCATAAGATTTATGATTGCTTGCTCCTGCTTAGGAAGTAATAAGACATGAATTTTAGAACATAGAGGTTGTTAAGACATGGATGAACACATTTATATTCAGAAGTCCAAAAAAAAAGTAGAGAATTTGACATTTTAGCTGAAGAAAGCAATCAGGGAAGGAAAAAAAGAGAAAGTCTTAAATATTTCTTGTACTGTAATTACGATAAGAAACTGAGGAAACATTTAAGCAGAAATTATTGCATTTCAGTTTGATAATTTTATTCATTTACAAAAACAAATACTTTATTTATTGAGGTAAATTTAAATCAGATCACTCATCTTTCACTGTTAGTTAAGCAATAGTACAAATAATAGACAAATTACCTAAAATACTTACAAATGCTAATTTGAATAGCTCTCAGTTGCTACAGAATCATATCTGAAATGTAGAATGTCCTTCCTACATAATACCAGTGTCACTAAACAAAAAGTGAGATATCAACTAAACAGAAATGTGTCTCCAAATGACCAGTCTGAAAACATTTCTTTGAGTGGCTACACAAGTATAGCTTTGACCACTTTGATATGGATTTTTACTAATTATCATCTTGGTTTCTAGTAGTTTGTGTGTTTGTGTGGCTATTTTCCATGAGCCCCTTCTCTTCAGTAGGTTTAGATGAGATGGACTGCAAAAATCCAACGATGAGAGTAATAATTGTTGTAGCAGCAGCAGTGCAGACATAGTCTTAGTCACACAGTGAGCTCCTGGAGCACTCAGTCTCCTGAATTGCCTCTATGTAAAGAAGTAACAGGTACAAACCTAACCTAACCCACCAATCACAGAGAAAGTACAGCCAAAACAGCTCAGTTTCTATGGTCATTTCCCAAATTTGAATGGTGTAAAGGGATTTGTACAGATGCCTTGAATAAAATTGTTCCTGAAGTTTTTGGTATGTAATGTTCATAATGCAAACTGATTTCAAATAAGGGTGTACTTTCATGTTGTATCATGTTGGCAATAGAGGGTTTTTATTAGGCACTAGCAAATCGCCTTTGTGACTGTTGCTATGACAGTCATGTTATATCTTAATTAGTAGTATTATTTCTAGTTCAACTAAAATAGCTAAAGGGTCCTCCTGGGATCTATTCTGGGATATGATTTTGTTTAATCTTATTATTAATGATAATAAATTTTTACTTCATTGGAATATCATCTGTATGCCAATGATTCTATTATTTAAACAAATAATTATCCTACATTACAATTTCTTTTTGAACATGACAATAACAAATCATAGTTATGGCTTATTCAAAGTAAATTAGGTCTAAAACATTAATAAAATTAATTGCAAGATGTTTGACTGGAAACCAGAGCCGGTTAAAACAGGAGCTCTCTCTTACGGTCTTTGATAATGCATTACTCTCTAGAATAAAGCTACCAGCAGAAAATATCTCAGTGCTTGTTAGCAAACAAAGAGTAATTGAGACTTGGTTGCTAGGAGACATTGTTTCTGCTTGTTGACAATCCTGATTTTCTTTGATTACTGGCACTATTGTTGTTCATTACACAAACTGAATGTTTTTATATAACACTGAAGAAACATATTTTGGAACCCAATTGTTGTGTGAATACCACCATGTGCTACCAAAGAGATGTTTATTCACAGGTTCGACAGGTTAACTATCTCTAGTGAGCATTTTGTTCCAAAGGCTTACTACATATTTTTGGATTTCTTGTAAAATATAAATTTTACTGGAAAGAAAATTTTAGGTTTTACACAACAAAGATTTTGAATAATCCATGAACTTAGATTTCCTAAAAACAGAAAAATAACATTATCTTTGTAAATTCAGCTTCTTTACTGTAGTGATTTCTATATTCAAGATTATTTCATTTGCATGAGGGAAAACAATATTTGAAATACAAGAAAATGTTTATTTTAAATGAGGTTGGGTTTTAAAAATCCTGGATAAGAAAATAAGAAGTTTTAGAATGATTTTAATACAATGAGCACTTTGATATCTAGTTTTCTCTCTTAAAGAATATTCAAGTATCTTTATTCACAAGGCAAAACTTAATATCATACTTGGCAAATCTTCAAACAGGTAGACAGCTGTGCAGAATGTATCTCAAAAATCTTTACTCCAAATGGAATTCCAATTATTTTTATGCTGTTTAACCTCAGGTTAGATAACACTCGAATCTGTCTGCAGGTTCCTGTCGTCACAGCTGTAACTACTCTGACGCTCTTTTTATAATATCCTCACTCTTAACATTTCTGCTTTAGGAATAGATAGACAACAGCATACAAGAAGTCTATAAGCTTTCTCTCACATCACACTATCTTTTGTCTTTACTTATTCTCTTCTATCATAGAATAAAGCAGTGTTTCCCGTCTGAAACCCCCTCTTCTGCTTCTGTTCTCTTCTTTTGGAAATCTTGGCTCTCAGTTACCCTCTCTTTCCCTTCACTTATCAATATTTCTTTTTTCTTTACCTAGTTATATGTTCAGGCTAAGCTAACACTCCTTTTTGTTTCTTTGTTTTTTGCTTTCTAGACTATTAAAAAAATCCTATGTTTATAGATTGTCGCATTTTCTAACTCTGTGCAAATTTACTTCCTCAAATACTCTACCTGAAATTTCTCTCATGTGCACAAATGGCCTCTAAGTCTACAAATCAAGGATTTTTTTCTTCTTTATTTGCATTCTTTTGACTTCACATTACTGCTGATGACCTTTTCTTCTTTTAACTTCTTTTTAAAAATTTCCTTGAAAATTACTATCCCGGATATCTTCCCAGCTTCTTAATACTTTCTCACAAGTCTTCTCAGTCTGCTCTTTCTGTTCTTGTGTGTATCCTAAAGTCATCATTTCCCAAGTTTGTCTTCTTACATTCTTTCTGTTAAATATCTCATCCCAGCAAACAACTTCAGCTGTCATCTCTGTTCACATCTCTAGGTAAAATTATATACAAAATCCCAACTTTCACCCAAATTCAGTCCTACATATTTAATTGCTGCCTAAGCAGTATTCATATGGATGCCTCATTGGCACCTTAAGCTCATCAAATCTCATGGTTCCCATGGTCACTTTTCTATGAAAATTCCATTCTTCCTAATTACTCCAGTGTATATTAAGGTACTATCATTTTGAAGCCATTTTTGTTCTTATTTCTCTCATCAAATCAATTGCTTGATCCTTTAGATTTTTGTCCTGTTTTCTTTGCCATCTCAGTTCAGCTTTCCGTTGACTTTCCTCTGGATTACTGAAGCCCCTAATTTATCTTTCTAAGTCATCTGATGCATTTATCAGTTTTATATTTTAAGCAAGATTCTAATTGTACTGTTTATGTGATTAAATTATTAGTAGCTACTCCAAAGGTAACTCAATGATCCCTTCTAGACTTCTCTCCCAGTTGTCCTCCTTTATTTGAACTATCACAGCATTTTGTACCTCTCATTGAGCACATTATGAATACTGAATTACAGCATTTTAAAAATCATATCTTTTTTCATTCATTAGAAGATATAAATTATTTGAAGGTAGGGTTTATATTTGATTTATCTTTGTATCTTCCACAATATCTTGGTCACAGTTAATACACATATATAAGTAAATGAAAAATAAGTTTTTGTTCAGAAATATAAGTAAAGATTATTTTTCAGTGTGAAAAATATGTGATGAGTTACTATGTAGTCTTAAATAATGTGCCGTTTCAACATATTTTTCTTCCTTTTGAAGACATGGGCTATTATATACTGATAGATATAAAGACTATTTTGAGAAGAGATTCTATATCTTTGCAAACGTAAGTGTTCTTGACTTGTATTGCAAGTGCTAATTGCATGACTCTATGTAGCACAGAAGAAGGGAAGAGGAAAGTATAATGTTGTAAGGCTCTTACATAGCACCTGAATTAGTATAATATTACTGGAAAGTATACTGATGTTAAAGGTGCATTTTGTAAACCTTTGAATAGATACTTATTAAATCAAATATAGAGATACAGCTAATAGGCCATAGTATAGAGAAAATAGAAAAAGAAGAACTCAAAACCTAAAACAAAACAGAAAAAGAAGAATAAAAGGATTAAGGAACTAATAGAGAAAATAGTTTTAATAAATAACAAAATGGTCAACACAAGCACAAGCTTATCAATAACTACATTAAATGTACATGTCTAAAAACTCCAATTAAAATGAATTGATAATCAGACTAAATCTAAAAGCAACTATTATAAGGTCCAGAAAGTCACTACAATAATATGGTCAATTAATTTTTTATACAGCTACCAAAGTAATTCAAATGAAAAAGGATGATCTTTTCAACAAATTTTGCGAAGCAATTTGATTTCCATATAGAAAAAAATGAAACTCAAATAGATTTTAGAGCTGACCTCAAAAGCCAAAGCTATAAAAATTCTATAGAAGATCCTAGGACAAAATCTTTGTCAGAGGATTCCATTAAAGAAGTATATAAGGGCTTCCCTGGTGGCGCAGTGGTTGAGAGTCCGCCTGCCGATCCAGGGGACATGGGTTTGTGCTCCAGTCTGGGAAGATCCCACATGCCACGGAGCGGCTAGGCCCGTGAGCTATGGCCGCTGAGCCTGCGCGTCCGGAGCCTGTGCTCCGCAACGGGAGAGGCTGCAACAGTGAGAGGCCCGCGTACCGCAAAAAAAAAAAAAAAAAAGAAGTATATAGACAAGCCATAGAATGGGTGACTATATTCTTAAAATTTGTATCTAACAAAGAACTTATATCCAGAATATATTTTTAAGCTATTACAATAGATCATAAGAAGATAATCTAATTTTTAAATGGGCAGATGATTTAAGCAGATAATTTACAAAATAATATATAAGGATGGCTAATAATCACACAAAAAGATGTTTGACATTATTAGTCATCAAGGAAATGGAAATCAAAACCAAAGTTAAACATTACTATAAATCCACTAGAATGCCTAAAATTAAAAAGATCAACAATACTAAATGTTTGAGACATTGTGTAGCAAATGGAACTGTCATACACCACTGGTGGTATAAATACTCTGGAAAATAGTTTACTAGTTATTTTTTAAAAAGACACATGTATGACCCAAAATTTTTACTCCTAGGTATTTACCCAAGAGAAATATTTGTAGTAACTTTATTCAGAATAGTGAAAACACTAAACAACCCAAATATCCATTAACAAATGGATGGATAAATGTACTGTGGCATATTCGTACAGTAGAATACTACTCAGCAATAAAAAAGAATGAACTATTGGTATAAGGAGCAAAGTAGATGAATCTCAAAAATGTGATGAGTGAAAGGAGTTAGACACAAATAATATATGCTGTATGAATCCATTTAATAAAATTCTAGAATAGCATAATGGAAGTATAGTGACAGAAATCAGATCAGTCGTTGCCTAGGACCAGGTCCCAAGGATTGGGGGTGAGGAAGGATTAGCAGGGATGAGGCAAAAGGAAAGTTTGGGGAGTAAGGGAAGTGTTCAGTTTCTAGATTGTGGTGGTAGTTACTTTGAGTATCAAAGCTTATCAAACTATACAGTGTAAATAGGTACATTGTTTTATGCAAATATATCTCAAGAAAATTGTAGAAAAGGATACAATAAAGATCTGTGAATGGGTTTGACCTCGTTTCCTCATTTCTTAGTACTTAAATTTTCATAATGAGTCACTCACTGTTAAAAAGAGGAGTGATTCTGGAAAGCATCCAGCATATAGTATCCATGGATGCTATGCAAGGCTCTCTTGTGCCTCATGTGATTTTATGAATGACCTTTTAATATGAGAATAACTCAAATTTACAACCACATGGATTCACTCTAACAGCTCTAGTGAAACTTTTGCTGAAGAGTCCACTCACTGAATATTTTGGCAGGAATGAAGTGATGGTGGTATTATCATGAAAATGATATCTACATTTAATTATTGTAATTTTTTACTGTTCTTGCTATTTTGCCTAATATCTCCAAATATACTTGAGATAAGATAGCATGATGGGTTAAAATAAATACATTTAGCTTATATAAAGTTAAATCATAGTTATTTGGAAAGTAAAGGAAATCTGAAGCAACAAATCGTACATTTTTAAAAAACAGACTTTATATTTTATAGTAATTTTAGGTTCACTGCAAAATTGAGTGAAAGGTACAGAGATTTTCCACGTACTCCCTACTACCACACAAGCATAGCCTCCCCATTATCAACATTCCTCTCCTGAGTGGTACATTTGTTGTAATCAGTGAGCCTACATTGTCATATTATTATCACCCAGAGTCCATAGGTTCATGAAGTTTCATTAGTGATGTTGTACATTTAATGCTTTTAGGCAAATTATAATGACTTGTATCCAGTAGTATAGTATCATACAGAATAGTTTCACTGACCTAAAAATCCTCTGTGTTGTGCTTATTCATTCTGTCCTACTGCATCCTCCCAACCCCTGGCAACAACTGATCTTTTTCGTTCTCCATAGTTTCCCCTTTTTCAGAATGTTGTATAGTTGGAATCACATAGTATGTAGCTTTTTCAAACTGCCTTCTTTTACTTAGTAATGTGCACTTAAGTTTTGTACATCTCTTTCATGGCTTGATAGCTCATTTCTTTTTCCATTACCTGGATGTCCCATGGTTTAATAATCCATTCACCTACTGAAGGACATCTTGGTTGCTTCCAAGCTTTGACAATTATGACTAAAGGTGCTATAAACATCAGTGAGCACGTTTTTGTGTAAACTTAAGTTTTCAACCTCTTTGGGTAAATACCACAGTGCGTAATTGTTGGGTTGTATGGTAAGAGTATAAATAGTTTACCAAATTGTTTTTCCAAAGTAGTTGTACCATTTTCATTCTCACCACCAATAAATGAGAGTTCCTGATGCTCCACATCCTTGACAGTATTTGATGTTGTCAGTGTTCTGCATTTTGGTCTTTCTAATAGGTAGCAGTATCTCATTATTGTTTTAATTTGTATTTATCTGCTGACATACGACACAGAGCATCTTTCCATATGCTTATTTACCATCTGTATATCTTCTTTGGTGAGGTGTCTGCTAGGGACTTTGACACATTCTTTAATCAGGTTGTTCGTTTTCTTATTGTTGAGTTTTAAGAGTTCTTTGTGTATTTTGGAAAACTGCCCTTTAGGAGAAATATTTCTTGATATATTTTCTCACAGTCTGTGGTTTTTCTTTTCATTTTCTTGACAGTATCTTTCATAGAACAGAATTTTTTATTTTAATGAGGTCTAGTTTATCAATTATTTTTTTCATGGACTCTTTGCCTTTGATGTTGTGTCTAAAATGTCATTGCCAAACCCAAGGTCATCTAGATTTTCTTCTGTGTTATCCTCTAGGAGTGTTGTAGTTTTAAATTTAAGTCTATGATCCATTTTGAGTTCATTTTTGTGAAGTGATAGAGCTGTGTCTAGATTCGTTTTTTTGCATGTGAATGTCTAGTTGTTCCAGCACCATTTGTAAAAAAAGACTATCTTTGCTCTATAGTATAGCCTTAAATTATTTTTTTTAAATAAATGATGTTAAATTGTTTCTTTTTGCACTCTGTCAATCACCATTGCAAAAAAATTTATTACCTAGTGCTTTTACTCCTCACTGAATAAATGCCTCCAGTGTGAGGTCAAGGATGACTAGTTCCCCAGCTGTCAATATTCAGGCAGACAATTGATCTTCTCATTTCATTTAATCCTAGTAGCCATTTCCTTTCCCCCAGCTCCAACACTACTTAGAGAAACTAAATATGTCCACTGTCATCAGTGCTTAGTGTAAGTGTAATATGACATGAATCAAATACCCTTCAGGCCAAAGTAGAGACTGGTAATTTATTACTGAAGAACAGAGGCTTTTCTGAAATTTTCTTTAGATCAGGCAGATCACTATGAATTAACTAAGCAAGAGGGCAGCAGGTGTTCTCATTAAATTTACAGTCATTGGCAACAGATAGGAAAGTAGTTTTAAAGGAGTATGCAGCTGTGTGGACACTGTAATGCAGCCATGCACTCCCAAATATGATGCAGTGGGGGTAGGTGGGCCAGCGCTCCCTCACTTCAAGCAGCTCTGGTTGGAAGCGTCCAAGCAAGTGATTTCTAAACAGAGTGTGGGGAAACGTTTTCCCTGAAATGACAAATGACCTTTTGAAAACTCAAGATTACATGACACCTTCGTGAGTTGTGTAGGAAATCAGTGCTATTTGTGGCCACTTCCCATGAAATGGAAGAGTCTTCCCTGGTCTGTCTCTTCTAGCCTCTTCTTTGTGCCCTTTTTAAAAACTGAGTTTAAAAGTGAGCATCATTTCTCTAGGTTAGTTTTGGTAATATATGTCAGTCTTACGATAATGGCCTTCACAGAGACATGATGCTTTGTTAAACTGGAATTTGTTCATTGTACATATTTTCTCAGAAAGGACCCACCATTCCAGTCTACAAGAGCAGGAAGAGTACCTTGTCTTAGTTCTAATATCTTTCTTAGACATCCATCTTTCTGGGTCTTTGTCTGTTTCTTCCGCTGACTATCTTTATCTTTCCTCACATTAATGGAAAATTACAATATTTCCTAAGCTCTTGGACAATTTGCAGTAATTTTGGTGAGGTGTCTTTCTTTTCTTCCGTCTTTCCTCCCTCCCTCCCTTCCTCTTTCTTCTTCCTTCCTCCCTCCCTCTATTTCTCTCTCTCTTTCCTTCCTTCCTTTCTTTCTTCCTTTCTTTCTTTCATCTTTCTTTCTTCCTTTCTTTCCTTCTCTCTCTCTTTCTTTCTTTCCTTCTGTCTTTCTTTTTCTCTTTCCTTCCTTCCTCCCTCCCTCTTTCTTTTTCTTCTTTCTTTTCTTCTTTCATTCTTTCTTTCCTTCCTTCCTTTCTTTTTCACTAGATTTCTTTTTCTCATTTATTTATTTATTTTCAAATCAGTCCACAGTTGATCTGTGGCTTACAGTTAGACTGCATTTAATAACATAACATAAAATATAAGTGAAATTTTAAAACAGAACTAAGAAAAGTAACTAAAACTATAGAGTCAAATTTAGAGGAACTATTAAGTAGGATAATAGTTAAGTAGGATAAATGAGCATGAGATATTGCTGTACTTGAAACTTATATTTGCCCAAATCATTTTGGATAAAAAGTCTTGAAGGATTTGTGGCAGAACAAATGATCTATCAATAAACATTGTATTTGTCCTCTTTTGTACACAGTAAATTATTTTAATCAGGAAAGCCACTGAAAATTTTTATTGTGATATTGTTTTGTTGGTGATATGTTGCTAGTGAGATAGTAAATACAGTTACTCTATAGGCTACTAATTTTTCTCTATTCAGTGAGGATAGATTATGCCTCCAACTCTAGCCAACCACCTCATAAATCTAAACTAGAATAAGAGTAGAATTTTAGACCTGGAAAGGAGCTTAGGGTCCAACTCATCTGACAGTGGCTTTGCCACTAGTCATAGAAATGAAGCTCAGTTGGATAAATCTGGCCAATCTGTCAGCACTAATGAGGAAGGAAAAAAAGAAAACATGGCAAAGCTTGTGGTGACCAATTGCTTCATATATACAGGAGAGCAAGTTTATTTGTTAATTACATTTCTAAAGCACAATAATTGTAGCCTCCCTGCTGCCCCTGCTATAGGGACAAAAATAACTTTTTAAATACAGAAATATTTGTTGAAATAATATTTTATTTAATAGGAATTTACTTGTAATAAAGAAGAGCATATTCACTCTTAAACTTTATGAAATATTTTTAGAAACTTAAAAAAATGTGGTACTCTCTTTGAGTTATATCTTTACGGTGTATCTGCAGATTGGCTTACCTTACATATAAGCATCCATTTACATAAGCATATTAAAATATCTCAAAATATGTCATGTGTACATATGACATTTTATGCAATGAATATAAAAAGTGTGAGAATTGTGTGTCAAAGGCCACTTAGTGGATAGCTATATAATCAGTGTAAATAAAATTTAGTAAAGGACTGTTTGCTTTGTTACTAGACTAACATAGCCTGTGGGAAGAGCAGAATGTCAAAAAAGAAATATGGGCTTGTGAAATTTTTGTGCTTGTCTTCAAGATAGCCATATGTTTGTAATGGGTATGCAAATAAAATTCAGTTCACAATATATATTAAAAATTAATATCTCAAGATTTCAAATTACTAGTAGACAAACATAAGACTGATGCCCCCTTTTTTTGTAATGGAGTACTTATATGTAAAAGCAACTTAAATGTCTGACTATTTATTTTGTGAAATATATGCTGGAAGAGAAATGTAGCAGAATTGGCTATAAATCATTTTAAAATATGCCAAAGACAAGTGCCTTTATTTACTAAGATACTCTAGCAAATGCCTCTGTTGCCCCATGTCACATCACATCCCCTCTTGAGCCTCTTATTTTAGCCAGAGCTACACTGGACTCCTCAGTGCCCTGACAGAGTCCCACCAAATATTTATCATCTGTTCTTCTGATTTCTGACTATGGCCTTCTCTGTAGCAGCTCTAGGTGTAAGGGAGTTAGGGCCTCCATGGCAACCCTCTGCCAGGGGGAAGCTCAGCTGAGGACAAAGTCTCCAGTCCCCTACACTTTAAGCTGACAATTCTGGAAAGTATGTGGTCCACTTCCAGGGAAGAACTTCTAGAACTGAGCCCTTGTTGCCCACAAGGTTAATCTCTGTAGTGCACGCTAATAGTGACCTCTCCTCCTTTCTCTACCCTTCCCCCTCCCTTACTCCTGCTTCCAGGATAAACTAACTATCCCAGGCTCTGCATTCTGGGGAACCCAAACCAAGGCAGTTACCAACAGTATGGTTTTCTTCATTAACATGTACAGTGACAATTTGTGAGATTGAAGTGTATTCATATATAGCATGCGGTCAATTTGGGAGCTTAGGAAACCGGGGCTATACTCCTCACTGTTTCCCTGGCTATAGGTATTACCTTATCTGGGCTACAATTTCTTTAGCTATAATATGATAGAAATAGCCTCACAGCTCTTAAGGAACCATGGGCACAAGTACAGACCATGAAATAGTTTAATACACTCATATCTGTTGCATAGTATTTGATTTATTCTCTTTTGAGATGTGAAACGTCCCTTAACCAGGGAGTGAAAGTCAGAATTAGTGGAGTTTATATTTATTGTTTTGTTATTTAATCAAAATATATATGCAGCACATGACAGAAACCAAATTATCTGAAAGGACCATGAATGAAAGATAGCAATTTCTGTCCTGCCGTTTCCCAGCTCTAGTCTATTTCCCATAAACAGTCTTAACCACTTCTGTTTGTAATGTTTCAGGTCACTTCCATAATTTGAAATAAAATGCAAAATGTAATTTCTTAGTTTAAAAAATTACATTCCAGAAAGGAATTGGAGAATTTCACCCCCTTAAAGTATTCCATGTCTCCACCCTGCCTACTTTCATAAGTACATTTTTTGATGATCCCATTTGTACCCTTATGTTCAATGTACTCTAACTCAGTGTACAAATTCCAGTGTTATTTCCTTACTCTCCTCACTGTAACATGAGTATATTAACCTCCCTTCTACCTCCTGTCCCCACTTAGTATCCCCTATCTTCTACATTATCAAAATTGATATCTGTAAACATAACTATGTCTTACGTGTTTTGGCTATATATTCTAAAAACTGGGAAAAACAAGAAGTATTTACATTATATCAATGTAAATTTTGTTCATGGAATAACCAAGTAGTGTACTGTAGTTATATTTCCTTCTCCGTGAGTCCAAAATCATGGCCCTACTTCCTATGGCATTACCAATTCACCAAATCTCAAGTTAGCTCAAGCGTCTCTCTTTTAAGCAGCTATTTCTAGTAGAAAACTATTGGTGAAAATGATAGCATAGATGAAAATACTTTATAGTTAACTAGGCACTTACAGAAAATAGATGGAAAAGAATAGTGTGGAGAACTTCATGGTTTTTAAATAAAGCTTGAATTTGTCTATTAAAATCTAAGTTCAAACTAATTTTCCAGGTTTACCTCATAGGATTCTCCATGTGTTTCCTTCTGCTACCTTTGGGTTTAGTTTGCTATTCATTTCTTATATTCTTAAGGTGCAAGTTTAGATTGTTGATTTGAGATATTCTTCTTTTCAAATATATGCATTCTGTGCTATTAATTGTCCTCTGATCAGTGCTTTAGCTGTGTCCTGCAAATTTCAATGAGTTGTATGTTCATTCCATTTAAGATACTATTTTTTTTTATTTTCCTTGAGACTTTATCTTTGATACATCTAGGCTTATTTAGAAGTGTAATGATTAATTTTCAAATATTAAGGATTTTCCAAATGTCTTTCTGTTATTTCTAATTTAATGCGTTATGGCCTGGGAGCATTCTTTATATAATTTCTACTTTTTTGGGTTTTGTTTTTTTCTTCCAGTTTTATTGAGATACAATTTACATTTGTATCATTTATATAGCACTGAATAAGTTTAAGGTATAAAGTCTAATGATTTGCCTTAGATACATTATGAAATGATTAACACAATAAGTTTAGTGAACATCTATCATGTCATATAGATAAAGAAAGAAAAAGAAAAAATAACCTTTTTTCCTAGTGATGAGAATTCTTAGGCTTTACCCTCTTAACAGCTTCCATATGTAACATACAGCAGTATTGATTTTGTTTATCACTAGGGATGTAGTGTTGTGCATTACACCTAGCACTTATTTATCTTATAAGTGGAAGCTTGTACCTTTGGACCACATTCATCCACTTCTTCCTCCCCCATCTCCTACTTCTGATAAGCTCAAATCTGATTTCTTTTTCTAGGCATTTGTTTATTTGTTTGTTGAAGTACAGTTCACCTATAACACCATGTTAGTTCCTGGTGCATGACACAGTGATTAGATATTTCTATACATCACAAAATGTTCACCGCAGTTAAGTCTGTTTACCATCTGTCACCATACAGAGATATTACATTATTGTTGGCTTTATTCCCCAGTCTGTACATTTCATCCCTGGGGCTTATTTTGTAACTGGAAGCTTGTACCTCTTAATTTCACTCAGATATGTATATAAATATCTCATATCTTCTTTATCCCTTCATCTACTGATGGGCACTTATGTTGCCATATCTTAGCTATTGTAAAAAATGCTACAATGAACATAGGAGTGCATATATCTTTTTAAATTAGTGTTTTCATTTTCTTTGGAAAATATCCAGGAATGGAATTGCCATATTGTATGGCAGTTCTATTTTTAATTTTCTGAAGAAGCTCCATACTGTTTTCCATAGTGACTGCACCAGTTTACATTCCAACCAACAGTGCACAGGGGATCCCTTTTCTCCACATCCTTGTCAACATGTGTTATTTGTTGCCTTTTTGATAATAGCAATTCTGATAAGTTGAAGGTGATATTTCATTGTGGTCTTGATTTGAATTTCCCTGATGATTAGTGATAATTTCTACTTTTAAAAGATCCATTGGAGTTGAAGAATATACTTAATATTTCAATCATTTTAAGTTCATTGAGACTCTGTCATGTGCACAGAAAAAGAATATTTATTCTGTTTTTATTGTTGTACTGTTCTATAAATGTCAGGTCAGATTTGTTGGTAGTATAGTTCAAGTCTTTTGTATCCTTGCTGATTTTCTTCAGTTGTTCTATCAGTTATTGAGATGGAACCTTAAATTCTCCAACTTATTGTTTTTAATTATCTGTTTATCTCATAAATTCAGTCATTTTGTGTGTGTGTGTGTGTGTGTGTGGTGCATGGGTGTATATATTTATAATTGTTGTAACTTCCTGATTAATAATTTTATCACTCTAAAGTCACCCGCTTTGTCTCTAGTAATGCTTTTGTCTTATATTCTACTTTTTCTGATATTAATGTAGCCATTTTACATCTATTTAATATGGTTACTGTTTTCATAGTATATGTTTTTTCCATTCTTTCACTTTCATCTTGTTTGTGTATTTGAATCTAAATAGCATCGCTTGTATATGCAGTACAGTTGTATCTTAATTTTTATTCGGTCTGTCAATCTCTACTTTTTGGTTGGACTATTTAATATACTTGTATATAATGCAGTTAATAACATGTTTGGATTTATGTCTGTGGTTTTGGTATTTATATTACTTGTGCTCATGTCCGTTTTGTTCCTCTATACCTCCTTTACTGCATTCTTTTGTGTTAAACAGTGTACTCTTTTAGTCCCTTGTTTTTTATTGATACTATGTTTTTGAGTTATTTTCTTATTGATTTTTCTAGAAATTATAGTATGTAATGTTACTTATAATCTCTTCAGATTAAAATTACAATAATCTAATAAAAATAGAAAATTTTAATATAGCTATATTTATTCTCCTTCTATTGTGTTATAATTGTCACACATATAAGCCCCCAAATACAGATTTATAATTTTTAATACAGTTGTCTTTTAAATAGCTAAGGGAAAAAAAGAGAAAGTTATATTTACGTGGTATCAATATTTTACATTTATTTACCTATATAATTACATTTTCTGTTTTTCTGTAGTTCTCTATGTGGATTCAAATAACCACATATTGTCATTTTCCTTCCATCTGGTGGACTTGCTTTAGTACTTTTAGTAATGCAGATCTGTAAGCAATACATTACCTCTGTTTATATGGGGATTTATCTCAACTTTATTTTTGAAGTGTGATTTTGCTGTATGGAACTCTTGGTTGATAATGTTTTTTCAAATTATTATTCACACTTAGTATATCACCCTACTGCCTACTGTCCACCATTGCATGTAATGAGAAGACAATTTTTAAACCTACTGTGGTTCCCCTTATATGAATCAACTTGTTTTTCTCTTTTTGCCTCCGAGTTTTTCTCTTTATCTTTGGCTTTCAACAGTTTGACTATGATTTATCTAGGTGTGATCTTTTTGTTTTACCTGGAGTTCATTAAGTTTTTGGATATGTAGTTTAATATTTTTAATGGTATGTGGGAAATTTTCAGCATTATTTCTTCAAATATTTAATCTGTCTCTTTTTCTTTCTCATCTCCCTTGAGGCTGCCCTTACACATATATTGGTATGTTTAATTGTGTGTCACAGATATCTGAGGCTCTGTCAGTTTCTCTTATTCTATCTTTTTTCCTGTTATTCAGAGTAAATAATTTTTATTTATCTTCACATTATCTGATTCATTTCTTTGCCATTTCTAATATTCTGTTGAGTCCCTTTACTAAATTTTTCATTTCAATTATTGTACTATAAATCCCAGAATTTCCATTTGGTTCTTTTTTTAATAATTATTTTCTTTTTATTGATATTTTCTATTTGAGAAGTCATTTTTTCCTATACTTTCCTTTAATTATTTACATGTGGTTTCTTTGCTTCTGACTTTTACTTTCTGCCAGACTTTCTATGTCTCTTTTGTGCACTAGGCCCCATATTCAGTCAGGGATGAGTAGGTATGAAGCTATGTGATAGGATCAATCTGTCGCACGAGAAATTTATTTTGTTTTTTAAGACAATTAAGCATTTAAAAAATGGGGCTGGGACACTTAGAAATCTGCAAGCAAAAGAAGAATTTGGACCAGTAACTCACATCATACAAAAAATTAATTCAAAATGGATAATAGACAAAAATATGGGAGGTAAACTATAAATAATAAGAAGGAATGTTAGGGATAAATATTTATAAACGGGCTAAGGAATGATTTCTTAGATATATCAAAAGTATAGGTTATAAACAATAAAACTGATAAGTTTGACTTCATCAAAATTTAAAACCTTTGCACTTCCAAAGTCTACTAGAAAGTGAAGAGATGCCATGGATTAGGAGAAAATATTTGCAAATTAAATATCTGATAAATACTTATATCAGAATAGATAAAGAGCTCTTGTAACTTATTAAGAAAAGAATCTCATTTAAAATGGGCAGAAGATTTGAATAGACATTTTACTAAATAAAATATACGAATCGCCAATAAGCACCTGAAAAGATGCTCAACATCATTATTCATTAGGAAAATGAAAATTTAAACCACAATGATACATTGCTTTTTACTCACTAGAATGGCTCAAATCAAAAAGACAAAAAATAGGGGCTTCCGTGGTGGCGCAGTGGTTGAGAGTCCGCCTGCCGATGCAGGGGACGCGGGTTCGTGCCCTGGCCTGGGAAGATCCCACATGCCGCGGAGCAGCTGGGCCCGTGAGCCATGGCCGCTGAGCCTGCGCGTCCGGAGCCTGTGCTCCGCAACGGGAGAGGCCACAACACTGAGAGGCCCGCGTACCGCAAAAAAAAAAAAAAAAAAAAAGACAAAAAATAAGTATTGGTAAGGATATGGAGAAGGTGAAACCCATATTCATTGCTGGTAGGTACATCAAATGGAGCAACCACTTAAGAAAATATAAAACAGTAAAACACAAATGCTGTTCCTTAGTCACACAAACAGTCCTTTCTTAACTGTTCTTCCAGTATCCACTCTTATCTCTTTCTATCTGGAATCAAAGTGATCTTTTCCAAAAGTATTTCTGATGGTAGTTTCCTCTTCAACTTAAAGCTTTTCAGTGTTTTACTTTTCCCTGAAGATAATGAATAATATCTTTGAAAAGATTTTACAAGAATCTGTAAGATCGGTTCTCTACCTGCTTCTTATCTTGCACAACTCTTCCTCTAGTTCTTTCTGCTCCAGCCTCCCTGCCCTTCTCCCAATTTCTCAGACATATTTCTTCTCAATTCAGTCCTCTGCACGTACTGTGTCCTCTGACTTATGACCCTCTACCCCAAGGAAGTACTTCCTTTACTGTTTTCCTATTCCAGCTCAGTATTCAGTTCTTCAGGAAAGCCCTTGCTGGATGCCCTACATGTTCATTTCACTATGGCCTTCATATTCTCTTTCTTTATCATAGTTTTGGCTGCTGGTTTATATGTGTAGCTTATTTTTAATTGAAGTATGGGGGGGGGGTTAATTTTTGCCCATGCTTTGTGGCATGTGGGATTTTAGTTCCCTGGTCAGGGAACTAAAATGCAACTTTGCTGAATTCATTTATTCTAATAGTTCCAGTAGTTTTGAAGTGGAGACTTTAGGGTTTTGTATGTAAAGTGTCATGTCATTTGCAAATAGTAACAGTTTTACTTCTTCTCTTCCAATTTGGATGCCTTTTGTTTCTTTGTCTTGTCTGATTGTTGTGGCTAGAACTGCTAACACTATGTTAAGTAGAAATGGTGAGAGTGGGCGTGTTTGTCTTGTTCCTGAATTTATAGGAAAGTCTTTCAGCTTTTCTCAGTTGAGTATCATGTTAGCTGTGGTTTGTCATATATGGACTTTATTATGTTAAAATATGTTCCCTCTATACCCACTTTGATGAGAGTTTTTGTCACAAATCTGTGTTGAATTTTGTCAGATGCTTTTTCTGCATCTATTGTTATTTTTATCCTTCCTTTTGTTACTGTGGTGTCTCACATTGATTGATTTGCAAATATTGAACCATCCTTGCATTCCTGGGATTAATTCCACTGTATAATGATGGATGACCCTTTTATGTATTGTTGAATTTGGTCTGCTAATATTTTGTTGAGGATTTTTACATCTATATCCATCAAAGATATTGGTGTGTAATTTTTTTTTTTTTTTTTTTTGTAGTGTGTCTGTCTGGTTTTGGTATCAGGGTAAAGGTGGCCTTGTAGAATGAATTTGGGAGTGTTCTATCCTCTTCATTATTTTGAAATAGTTTGAAAAGTATAGGTATTAGCTCTTCTTTATATGTTTGGTAGAATTCCCCCGTGAAGGTATGTGATCCTGGACTTCTATTTGCTCTGAGGTTTTTTTTTTTTTTTACAAATTCAGTTTTACTGCTAGTGATCAGTCTGTTCAGATTGTCTGTTTATCCCTAATTCAGTCTTGGAAGCTTGTACATTTCTAGAAATTTGTCCATTTCTTCTAGGTTGCCCAATATGTTAGCATACAACTGTTTGTAGTATACTCCTATGATTTTTTTTCTGTATATCTGTGATATCAGTTGGTATTTGCCCTCCTTAGTTTCTTATTTTTTTATTTGGATCCTTTCTCTTTTCCTCTTGGTGAGTCTGGCTAAAGGGTTACCAATTTTGTTTTTCTTTTCAAAAAACCAGCTCTTGATTTTTCCTGTTGTTTTTTTGGTGTCTGTTTTATTTATTTCCTCTCTGATCTTTATTGTTTTCTTCCTTCTACCAACTTTGGGCTTTGGTTGTTCTTCTTTTTTTAATTCCTTTAGATATTAAGTGGATTGTTTATCTGAGATTTTTGTTTCTTTGTTTCTCGAGGAAGGCCTGTATCACTATGAACTTCCCTCTTAGAACTTTTTTGGCTGCATCTTATAGATTTTGGGGTGTGTTTTTGTTGCCATTTGTTTTGAGGTATTTCCTGATTTTCTCTTTGGTTTCTTCATTAATCCACTGGTTTTTTAATAGCATGTTGTTTAGTCTCCATGTGTTTGTTCTTTTCCTGTTTTTCTTTCTGTAATTGATTTCTAATCTCACACCATTGTGGTTGGAAAAAATGCTTGATATAATTTCTGTCCTCTTAAATTTGTGGAGGTTTGTTTTGTGGTCTAGCATGTGATCTGTTCTAGTGAACATTACATGTATACTTGAAAAGAATGTGTATTCTACTGTTTTTTGGATGGAATGTCTTGTAGATAATCAGTAAAGTGCAACCCATCTATTGTGTCATTTAAGACAACTATTGCGTTACTGATTTTCTGTCTGGATGATCTTCTTATTGATGTAAGTGGAGTGTTAAAGTCCCTTACTATTATTGTATTATTGTTGATTTCTCCTTTTATATCTGCTAGTATTTGCTTTATATATTTAGGTGTTTCTGTATTGGGTGCATATATGTTAATGAGTGTAATATCCCCTTCTTGTACTGATCCCTTTATCATTATATAAGCCCTTCTTAGGTTTTTGCTATGAATTTTGTGTTAAAGTCTATTATGGCTGATATAAATGTTGCCATCCCTGCTTACTTGTCATTTCCATTTGCATGAAATATCTTTTTCTGTCTTTTCAGTTTCAGTCTGTGTGTGTCTTTAGCTATGAAGTTTGTCTCTTTTAGGCAGCATATAGAAGGGTCTTGTTTTTTGATCCAGTAAGCTACCCTATGTCTTTTGATTGGAACATTTAGTCCATTGACATTTAAAGTAATTATTGATAGTTATGTACGAATTGCCATTTTATTACTTGTTTTCTGGTTGCTTGTGTAGTTCTTCTCTGTTCATTCCTTCCTTTTGTTTTCTTCCCTTGTAGTTTGATGATTATCTATAGTAGTATGCTTGTGTTCCTTTTTTTTTTAGTTTTTGTGCACCCATTGTAGGTTTTTGATTTGTGATTACCATAGGGTTCATATGTGTTAGCCTATTACTGTATCTACTTGTTTTAAACTGGTAGTCATTTAAGTCCAAAGACATTCTAAAATATCTACAGTTTTTACTCTCCTTTCTCACATTTTATGTTTTTCATGTCCTTTTTTACATCTTCATGCTTGTCCTTCAACTATTTTTTGTAGTTGCTTGTACAAGTTTTTGTCTTTTAATCTTTGTACAGACTTATTTAATTTGTTGATCCTAAGTCCTTACTATATATTTTTCTTTCTTAGTGGGATTTTCTCTTTCCTGTAGATTCTTACTTTTTTTTCCACTTAGAGAAGATCCTTTAACATTTCCTTTAGGATAGGCTTGGTACTGATGTACTCTTAGTTATTGCTTGGCTGAGGAGTTCTTTATCTCGCCTTCAATTCTAAAAGATAGTCTTCCTGGGTAGACTGTTGTAGGTTGCAGGATTTCTCTTTCAGCTCTTCAAATATACCATGTTGTTCCCTTCTGGCCTTCACAGTTTCTGCAGAGAAATCATCTCATAGCCTCATGGGGGTTACCTTCTATATTACTTTATTTTTCTCTTACCATCTTTAGAATTCTCTCTTTAACTTATGCTATTTTAATTATGATTTATCTTGGTGTGGGTCTGTTTGGCTGCCTCTTTTTTGGGAACCTTTATGCTTCCTGTACCTGGGTATCTGTTTCTTTCTTCAGGTTTGAGAAGTTTTTAGCCATAGTTTCCTCAAACACATTTTTGATCCCTTTCTCCCTCTCTTCTCCTTATAGACCCCTATAATGTGAATGTTGGTATGCTTAGTGTTATCTCAGTGATTTCTTAAATTGTCTTCATTTTTTTTAATTTTTATTTTTCCTGTTCTGATTGGGTAATTTCCATTATTCTGTCTTCCAGAACGCCTATGCATTCTTTTGTATCATTTAGTCTGCTATTCATTCCTTCTAGTGTGTTTTTTATTTCAATTATTGAATTCTTCATTTCTGATTGGGTGCTTTTTATATTTTCTAGTGCCTTGTTAAAATTTTCGCTGTGTGCATCAATTCTTTTCCCTAATCCAGTTAACATTTTTATTATCAATGCTTTGAATTCTTTACATGGTAAATTGTTTATTTCTGTTTCCTTATTTTTTTCAGGGGTTTTCTTGCTCTTTTGATTGAGAGTAGCCTCTCTGTCTTTTCTTTTTGCTTAACTTTCTCTGCCTCTGTGAATTTTGGTGAAATAGTAGCCTATTGCAGCCTTGAAGGGGTGTTCTTATATGGGAGCTTTCCTATGTAGACAGGGTGTGCCTAATGCCTTTGATAGAAAAGGAGGATTTGATATGGATGCAAATCATGTCTCTCCTCAGGGTGTGCTGGCAACTGTCACCTCGGTAGGGATTGGGGCTGGAGATGGAGGGGCTAGAGCTGGTGCTGAGTGTGAGGCAGGAATTTCCTTCTGCTCAGTGGCTGTCACTGATCTAGTAGGGACAAGGTCTTATCCTAAGCTGCTAGGGCAGAAGCCCTGAAGGTCAGGCTCGAGCTGGCTCTTTTCCCTTTAAGTGTGTGTTTTTTTTCTCCTTTCGCACAAGGAACCTTGCCTCAGAGTGGGAGGAGTGCTGAAGTAAGTGGAGTCCACACAGGCTCTTGGCTTATGTCGGCTGTAGACAGCGGTTCAGTGCACTACCTGTGCAGGCGCACACGGCTCTGGTCAGACACTGCCTCGTGTGCAAGTCCCCTTTGTCCTTCACAGCTGATCACTGCCCCCAGCCTCCGCTGCCCCTGTCCTGTTGTGGAACCACTCAGTAGGGCTGGTGGGATATGTGTGGATTCTGGACATATGTCAGGGTGAGCTGTGGTGGAGTGGCCACCATCAGTGATCTGGGCTTCTTCTGAGTTGCTGCTTGAGAAAGTACTATAATGGACACCACTGCTCCACCCAGACTCCACCCCAGGACTGGGTCACTTCTGTGTCCCATGGTCACATCTTTTCACTGGTCATGACTGCCCCAGATCCATTGCCACACTGTGATGTGGAGTGAGCAGGGCCAGAGCATTTGCTTGATTTGGGCTGGGGCATGTGGTGAGGGAGTTGCAGAAGACCCGCCATCCACTAGAGCAGACCTCTGTCCACCCTCTCCACCCTGCCTTGGGGACAAGCTCACTCATATGTGCTCCTCATGAACAGAGTCCTGGCTTCCCACAGCCCTTCTGTTAGGCCCAGCTCTCTTCCAACCAGCCAAGGGGGCTAATCTCTCTTACATAGGACCCGAGGACTGTAGCTCAAACTGCTCACTCTCCAGGGCAAGTGTCCATAGGTGTAATCTCCCTTTTTCTCTGAATCCCCTCCCAGGGGCACAGCTCCCAACCTGAGTGCTTTTCTTTCCTTCCTACCCAGTAAAGTGTGTAACTTTGTTATAGCCTTCATTATACAGGAGTCCTTCTGCTAGCTTCCAGTTCGTTTTCAGTGAGAATTGTTCCACGTGTAGATATATTTTTGATGTGTCCATGGAGGAAGGTGAGCTCCACATCCTCTTACTTTGCCACCTTGATCCAAACCTCAAAACCTCTGTGTAGCTTAATTTTATTTATGTCTTTTAACCAGTAGACTGAGAGAAGGGAACCATGTCTGTTTTTGCTCATCATTGTATCTACAATACTGAGATGAGTGCTTGCCATATAGTAGGTATTTAATCAATATTTTTACATAAATGGATTCCTTCTTAATAGTCCTGTGTCTCATTCAATATACCTCACACTGAACTAGTGACCTCTATTTTCATGATCTCAAAGAGGAAGTACCTATGAGATTATTTTGGCAATTCAGAATGTGCTGAAAAAGACAAGGTTTAATTTTGGCATACACCTCATTTTACATTTTCACTACAACATGGACATTTTTGGAATTTATTTGGAATCACCATATAAGTAAGAAGTTTTGTGTTCATTGGCACCTCTTAAATCTCTAGGTCAAAACAGGCCAAGTTATGCTGCAATAACATATTGACGCCAGAATGTCAATGGCCTAAAGCTAAAAAGTTTATTTCTCACTCATGCTGTATTTCTAATGCTGTTTGATGGAGGAGGCTCTGCTCCACATAGTTAGTAAGGAATTCAGACTGACTGAGACTCTGCCATCTGGAACCTTTCCTCTGGCTATAGAAGAAGAGAGTACATGGAGCTATTGTACCTGCTCTTCCATGCTTTGACTTAGAAATGACACTCATCAATTCTGCTTATAGTTCATTGGCTGAAACTGGTCACATGAGTCCATACAACTGCTTGAGATTTCGGGAGTCTTAAGGAGCACATGGATATTTGTTGAATCAAAAATGTCTCTGCCATAGTAGTCTTTCTTAAAGTAAATTATTCACTAATCCTTTACATTTAGATATTTCAGGTAAACATTGAGCAAAATATAACCAAATGCATGCATGAATTTGTGTGCACATCCGCTCTGTATCTGTGTGTGTAATGTCCCAGACTAATTCTCTACTTATTCACTTACCTTCCAGAGCAGGTTACTAAAGCATAGATAAAACTAAGTCCCAAACTTAAGTCTCTTAGATTTTCTGAGATTTTCCAAGGGATGTGTCAGAGTGGTCATAATGTTATCTATTGTTTGATATCTTGTTACGTTTCCCTGAATTTTTTAAATTGAGGCATTCTTGAAAATTCCATAGATTTTTCTTATTTATACTTTCTTACTCATGAGTTTTCTATTGTTTTGAGAGTTTACTGCTATTTTAGCTTTTCATTTTGTATAAATTTTTGTTTAGTTTTGTTTAATTTTGCTTTTCATTCTGGAGGTACTGTGCTAGGAGTTGTGGTGTGTTGTAAGGCAAAGCAAAAATTTTGGGTAGTTAGACAGTGACCTGTTTTGTCCTCTGAATTGTTTTCATAATATGGCTTTATTATTTTAGCTGAGTGACCTTGAAAATTTTCTTAACTTGTCTCTGATCTTCAGTTTCCTTTAATGTAAAATGAAGTTCATAATAATGTAGGAGAGAAAAACTTGCCACCCCAAAATGTCTCATTGGCATGTGGATTATTTTGAGCTGAGAACAATCAAGGCCCAAAAGACACAGGAAGAAACTTTCATCTTCTCCCTAACTGCCTAAAAGAATGAAGATAGATGGCCTGTTCCAGCAAGGGAACTATTAACCATAGATTACTACAGTATGAGGTGTAAACTAGGTCTGCAGACAGGGAGGAACTTAGCAAAGTCTGTTTGTTAAAATTCCTCTCTGTGTCTCATTGTCTTTGCATGGCCTAACACACATTTGTTTACCAAACATTTCCTTTTCCATCTCCATGTGAATTGCCTTGCTCCTTTTTGAAGTCCCAGATCCCTATCCCAACATCCTACTTTGTCTTTAGCTGGAGATAATGTTTAAGGTGAGTGTTTCAGCTGTTTTGGGAAGTTACACAGCTTTCCTGGTGTCTCCCACGTATACATGTTATTAAACTTCCGTTTGATTTTTTTCCTGTTCATCTGTCTCATGTCAATCCAATTCTTAGACCAACCAAAAGAAACTAGAATAGTAGAGAAAATTTTCTTTCTCCTTGACAATAACTTCCCCAAGGGTTTTTGTTTTGTTTTTTAACAGATACAAATACTCTGTGTAAAATATATAACCCAAAGCTTAGTACATAATAGACACCAAATGAATGTCACTTCCCTAATAATCAGATTGCTAATCAGAGGTGGTGGTAGGGTAGTAAGAGTCCTCAAGAGCTGGGTTGAAATCCATGTATCATCACTTCATAAGTGGATAAAAATGGCCAGTTATTTGCTCTTTCTAGGTGTTTTCTTTACTCTGAAGTTGGACCAGAAATGACTAACTGATCATACTGTCATAAAAGAGTCAGTGGAGCACAGGTATGGAAAGTGTGGTCCTGGAGTCACACAAGGGAAACTCACATCCGAGTGTGCCCTTCAACTTGTTGATGACTTTGAATTTTTAGGTACTGGGCAAAGGCAAGAATGATTCCATTTGCGGGGCAAAGTTGAACGTTCTGTCCTTTAAATGAGCAATTAAGTGGACGTTTCAGAACACCAAAACTTTATTTGCCACCTAAAAAAATATAATGCAACATTTGGATATTTCTACTCTAGTTTCATCCCTGAGCTTATGAGGAGCCATCTAACTTTTATATGTGCCACCAACCTTTTAGGGACTGAAGATGTGAAGAATTTTATAGCAGGTTTTATGGTTCATGTATTTAAATAATATTTTATAGTTTAGGTACAGTTAATGCATTTTGTTAAAAGAGGGAAACTTTGCTTTCATACTTCTAGCACCAGGACTTCAAGATATTAGATTTTATCCCCATCCCAGGTTTAAGAGAGTAAATGAACTTACACAGTTATTTATATCTCACATAAATTATTAGCCCTGGATTTTTTGAATCTTAGAGCACTCTTCTATATGTTACAGATCAGTATCCAAGTTTTTATTCCTGTTGATAAGATATAGATATTAGTTTATCTTCCTCAGTGACACACCAGAAGGAAGCTATTAAACAAGTTGTAACACCAATGAAATATTTACTTTTTTTCTAAATTAAGATTACATAAGCTAAGAGTAATACCAATATTGGAGACAAAGTTTTAAATAAATTTCATTTATTCTGCTTTTTACTAGAGGGGGGAAAGTAGGTATTGTCATATGGTTTCATTATAGGTAAATCATATTTATGGTGAGGTTTATTTATTTATGAATCATTCAGGTAAGATATTTTCCATTCATAGTTGTCACTATTGCAGAAATTGTATTTGAAAGTAGATATCAAAAAATATCTAGAGATTTTTATTTATTTATTTATTTTTTTTTTGTGATACGCGGGCCTCCCACTGTTGTGGCCTCTCCGTTGCGGAGCACAGGCTCCGGACGCACAGGCACAGTGGCCATGTCTCACGGGTCTAGCCGCTCCGCGGCATGTGGGACCCTCCCAGACCGGGGCATGAACCCATGTCCCCTGCATCGACAGGCAGACTCTCAACCACTGCGCCACCAGGGAAGCCCCCTAGAGATTTATTTTTAACCGAGATTAAAATGAACCAAATATATAAAATACCAACAACAAATTATTTAAAACCAAGCACATCTAACTTAGTTATTTTATTCATTTGCTTTCTATAAGAAACCATCACAGTGTGACATAACACAGTATTGCAATATCTGACCTTTAAGAGGTATACTCAGGGTTGGGGACTCTGTGGAGTGGGAGAAGATATCACTATTTCACATCATTCTGTCCATGTGCGAACTCTCTTTCAGGATTACAAATCACTAAAGAGAGAGTCATCTGTACACTCTTTGAGGAGGACATTTCCTCTCTTCTGTTTCCTATTTACAATACCACTGGGCTCATAAAATGGTCAGATGCTACAGAGCCATGAAAGAACTACAGAGCTTTTAATAGAGCCATTCATCAGCTCCTTTTGAAGGTTAGTACTCTCTCTCGAGGGAGGGTTCTCAGATAATAAGAGGAAAATGAATGCCAGTTGAGCACCTGTAATCAAATTACTCTTAATTCCCTCAACTCTTGTCAGATATTGAGCTCCTCATATCGTTTCGTAGGTGGGCATTTTACAGAACCCCGTGCTGTAGTACAGTTAGTTTCCTTTCTAGCTTCCACTTCTCTTTCCTGTGCTCTAGCTACTATCCATCATGATTGGGTAAATCCTGTCAGATGGAAAGTCCCAGCCATTCAAACAGTCAGACACTGCACCAGCCTGGTCTACTCATGCACCTGTCAACTTCCCGGCATTCAGCTTGTGAGGAAGTGGGCCAAGAGAACATTTATGAAATGGATGCAGGCAATGTGCCCAGTATGTCAACAGGCACAGTGTGGCCTCTGCCTGGGTCCTGGTAGGATGATACTGCTCGTGAAAAGATTCACAGTCTGCCCACCCCCACCTCCCAAGGAAGAACTGATCTATGTAAATGCTTGCGTTGCAAACCTAGAGCTAACCATAATTTAGTCCAGATTCACAGACCCAATGTGTCACATGTAACAAAACAAGCAGAGTACAAAGCACTGAGCTTCTGACTCTTTCAGCTGGTCCATAACTCATCCTGCTGTAAAGGCTGCAGAGGGAATTTGTAGAATGGGGTGAAGTGTTCCATTTCATTTGTACTGTATCACTTGGGATCTGAGATAGATTCAGGATGCAGCCACAGACATGCTTGGAATTTCATTGATTTTATTATGTTGGTTGGAACTTACATATGCTTTATGGTTTTTTTAATCTCAACTTTTATTGAATGTAATCCAGGCATAACATATGGAAAATAATGGTAGTATACAATGACTGAGGAAAGTAGAACATTGAAGGTATTGTTTTTTTGATTCTATGTCAAATAACTTTACTTAAAAAAAAAAAAACTTGAGTCAGGGATATATGCAAAGATATAAATCTAAGAATTGTGCCCTTGTAATAAAAATAGTGCTCAAACTTTATTCTAAAACTGTTTGAAATCAGATAACTCATTATCAGTTATGGCAAAATGAATGTTAGTCTTGAAAATGTCTACCTCACCAGTTTGTTGTAAGGGCAAGTTAAAACATTTCCTATCAGAAATATGCTTGTTAAGTCAGTTGTAAATTGGTATGCTTCCTGGTTTTTGATAGATAGACTCAGAGGTCTATCTATCTATCTATCTCCACTGTATTAAGCTCTGGAGATAGATAGATAGACTCAGAGGTCTATCTATCTATCTGTCTCCACTGTATTAAGCTCTGGATTAAAATAGTGAATGAAACAGATAACATCTCTGTGCTTCTTGAGCCTATGGTCTCATATTTTCTAAGTATTTACCAACAATGGAAGTGGTTATACGTATAAAAATCATTACTCAGAAGGATTCTTTAACCACCAAGTTTATATGGACTCTAAAAATGTATAGAACACGACTGAACCAGACTCTGCCATGAGAATAATACATATATTTTATTACTCTTCCTTTCATAAAGACCCCACACACATGCATTCTGATACTACCATTGCAGTTTATTCTCCCTGTGGACCTGGTGATGAACCCTTAGCAGAACATGTATGGCAATAATATCTCTGCTGTTTGGATCGTATGTGTCCACACCTTTTATCCCATCACATTTTGTTAGGATGGTCACTTCTTGCTCCAAGGCCTTCTTTGCATTTGTTTAAAAAACTAAGCCTTTGTCATTTGATTGCAAAGAAACACATTAACTCTTCAAATACACGAAAAAAAAAAACTGGTTAAGTGATTACTGACAGGTGAATACTGGCTGCTCTGGGTCTCTCATCCGGTGTTCTTCAATATTTTATGATCCATGAAGCTTTTGAAAGCGTAAATATTTCTCACACGCTGTGAAAGACACAAGTTGTCGTCTAACCAGTAGCTATTTCCCCCTTATTCCTCACTTTCAAAATGCTGACTTTGTTCATCATTAAAGAGTATCCAAGTAGTTTTGGAAAAGCAGCTCTGAGGGAGAATCTTGATTGGTCCTAGACACTTAGTGGCTTCATTTTCCATTATAGTTAATTGGTTAGGTTGTGATCATGTGACATAATTCTGGCCAATGAGATGTTCGAGCAATTCTGGAAAGATTTTCCTCACTTGTAAAAGAGACAAATGAAGAGATATTTCCTTTTCTTCATCTTGACATTGTTTCTGTGTGTGATTCTGGGAACTGAGATAGCCATCTGAGGACCTTGAAGAGAAGAAACTTAAAGCAACAAGTCAAAACTCTGGGGAAGTACATAAGACATAGAAAGAATCTGTCTTTGAAGACATGTTTGCTTACCCAGCCCTGGAATTACCCTCCTTCCATGCATTTGTTGTGTGAGATAATACATACACATACTGTTTACTTTGCTTGCTATGTTTTCTGTGGCGTGTAGCCAAAATATATTCTAATTCACCTATCTTTCTTTAAAGATATTTAAGTTTTCAAAATATAATGAATGTCATGACTAAAATTAAATCATCCCAATTTTGAACTCGAAAGAAATTAATTTGTACTTGATCATTTGGTGTCAGGGTAAGAACTGAGATTACTTGCTTATCCTAAGCTTTTACATCCTAGGTTGTGTGGAAGGTAAATGACAAGATAGATCATTTTCAATATAATACCTGTGCTCTGTTTTGTTTCCAACTACACATGTACCACTTTCTATACTCTTACAATTCCTGTCCTCTTAAAGAATTATAGCCCTAATATCATATATCCAGGTCTGTTGTTTCTAGGCCTATGGTGATGAGATGGATGTTTCAACTCCTGTGATAGGCAATCACATCCTGCTGGGAATAGAAATAAAAATATGACCCCCATGTTCATTTCACAAACACTCAGCACATGTACCTCTTAACTGAACCTGTGTAAGCTGATATCTTGTGGGCCATCTTCCCCACTTTATGGGGAGTACCTAAGAATGAAGCTAAATCAGAGAAACGTGTTACCAGGATGGAGAGTCAGAGTCCTGCGGGTATTTTGAGCTAATAGATTCAGCTCTCCCTAAAACTTAATCTACTCACTAGACTTTTTCCGTCCCACAGTTGGAGTTACAATTACCATGGTAGGCAGAATAATGGCCCCTCAAAAATGCCCATGTGGCAAAAGGGACTTTGCAGGTGTAGTTAAGAGAACAGATCTTAAAATAGGAAGATATTCTGAATTTTATGTGTGGATCTAATGTAATCACATGAGCCCTTGAAAGCCAAGTACCTTCTTTGGCTAGGGTCCAAAGATTCATGCAACAGGAGGGGGAAGTTGGAGAGATTCCAAAAGCGAGAAGAATTCAATTGCTAATGTAGGGGCCCACATGCAAGAACTGGTGAGGCTGCTGGGAATTAAGGATGGCTCCTAGCTGAGAGCTAACAAAAAAGGACCTCAGTCATATAACCACAAGGAATATTCTGTTAACAGTCTGACTTAGCTTTGAAGTGCCTTTCAGTGACAGGTGGGCTACTTGACACCTTGATTTTGGCCTTGTGAGACCTAGAGCAGAGATACTAGTCAAGACAGTCCAGCCTTTTGACCTACATAAATGTGAGACAATAAATATGTGTTGCTTTAAGCTGCTAAGTCTGTGGTAACTAGCTATAGCAGCAATAGAAAACTGATATAGTTACTAAGGAGAATTTGGGGGTTTTCTAAACAAAAGTGTCTTGATGAATATAATACTGGTTTTATACCCAAATATATTGCAATATTGGAAAAAACATGTTGGATTTTCTTTTGAGTATAAAGTAGCCATAGTCTTGGGGAAAAAAAACAAAATTTATTCTGAAATATATTTGAGGTCTTAGAATGTTGTGGTTAGTTTTTGTTTGTTTGTTTCCTTATGATAGAAAAGCAGATATCTTGAGAACAAACACTGTGCACCGGTTGATAATGAGTGAATTATATAGGGGGTAGAAATGAAAAGAAAAGAACACATTTGAAGTACTGATTTGACAATGGAACTTGCTTCAGGGATGACTGAGCATATTAACAGGTCAGAGTCAAGTTAATCAGGAAAGACTCATGGGCTTGCACACAATACCTGGGCAGGTGAAAGGCTCAAGGGAAAGAAGGTAGATGAAGAGGGACTGGGCAGAACCAAAGGAAAATGAGACCTCTCAACCTGATAAGCGGACATTGGAGCAAAGATTTTAAACATAAAATTAAGGGATGAAAATAAAAATCTAGGAAATTAGATTTATAATTCCAAAGCTGAAGGTAATAAAGGAGATGCTTCGAGAAAATTCAAGTTATGTCAAGTTAGATGTTCAATCTGTGTTAAAATGTAGCAAAACAAAATGTTGCCAACCAAGGATATTCCCCTGAAATGCTTGCCTTTGTGTTCAGGATTTTAACTGGACGTCAGTCACACAGGATTGACTGACCTCAGCTACTCAGACTCCAGCCCCTCACAGCAAAGGCAGGCATTCACCGTAAATCCCATTGTTAGCATAAACTATCAAACCAATTGGTAAATTGTGGCCCAAGTCTAAGGCATACAAAAAGACTATTACAAGGCAGAATATTCCAAGGCTCAGAGCTCATCTCCCAGAAGCTGGCCAAGAGCTGATCCTGAAAACAGGTCAGTCTTGGGAATGTACAGGGTTTGAACAACCCAAGCCTGTTAACTCTTCCTGCACAAGAAGATTTGTATCAGAGCCCTTGGGTTATAAAGCCCATGAGGTTATATTAAGGGTGATGGAATGCCTTTTACAAGCAAGTTCACAACATGCCATGACCACATCAGGAAACACTGTAGCAAGAATTCTCTTCACTGGAGCCACATACCCACAGAGGAAGTCTGTGCTGAGAAGGAGAAGCAGAGGGAAGTATTTTCTTTGGGGCCATTCCTCCACCCAGGCTGGAGTCTGCAGCCTTTTATCATGAACCAGGAGCCCATTTCTCAAATGCCACAGATTCCTATCAATACCCATGTAGCAGCTTCAAAGCTTGTGGGGAACTTCCTCACTTTTCAATGCTTCCTGTCCTTTCTCATGTCATAACTCATGTAGAATATAACACACTGAACCTAAAAGGCCACTATTAGCCAGAGAACACCAGTCCAAGTGTCCCTACTGATGCCAAAATACTGGCTTTCTGTGCACCAATGCTGAACAGAAATATGGAGACAGAATTTTGGAGGAAAGAGAGAGTAGCTTTATTCTTTGCCAGGCAAAGAGGGAACACAGCAGGCTAGTGCCTCAAGAACTGTGACCCCTCCTCCTTCCCTGGGGAATAGAGAGAGGTTTTTATAGCCAGAGCTTGTGGTCTGGGGTAGGTGATAAGGCTCAAAGTAATGAAAGCCTTGCATTTATTTTTCTTTTCTTCTGTAAATTCACGGCCAAAGCTGGCATCAGGTGGCTCAGCAGCTGGGTCTGGTGTCCCTGAAGTTATCGGCCCATGACCTTCTTTCTGAAATGAGGAGTGCTACAAGGAAGTGTAGGGGGAGAAGAATGCCAAGTGCAGAGTATAAGTCACATGGAGTCAGAGAGTAATTAGCTTTGTGAAGGACAGGTCTAGCTACAAGTGTTTGTTAGTAGTAACAGCTAAAGTATAACCAAGATTGCTTAACTCTTTCAGGCCTGTTCATGCTGTTTCCCCAACCTGTTCATTGTTTCCTTATTTTCCTTGTTTATCAGAAAAGAAAAATCTCATTTCTATTTTTGCTGCAACAAATTCCCCACTGCTAGTTCTTTCCCTCCATTTCAATGGAGGAAGGGAAAGGGGTATCATTCTTGTCTGGCTGAGGACAAAACTTCAGTTTTGCTTCATTTGACAAACACCAGCTGTCTGGCCCAGGGACCCATCTATCTCCTACTTCACTACCCAGGCATCCAAGGGCTGAGAGGATTATAAGTTGCACATCTGCCAAATATTAGCAGCTTAACAAGTTTGGGAGCTCTTGCTTCATATTCTTTGGTATGGTAACTCCAACCCTGTGAGGAAAAACTGCTCATTCACTCTCAGAACTATGTCCTTTCTTAGCCAAACCATTTTACCTTGCTCACACAAGGAAGTAGAGGTGTGAATTTGATTTTTCCCCATTGGAGAATAATATTTTTCTGTTACTATACTGATTAAAGTAGTAGATTCCATTGTGGAAATACCCAGTGCCCTGGAAAAATTACACAGAGAGAATGAAATAGAGAGAGAGAGAGAGAGATTAAGAGAGAGAGGCTGACTGACTTTGGAGGACTCATGAAGGGTAATGAAGAGTCATTTATTTGTGTGCATGGTTCCAGGGGCTGGTTTAGTACTGGGGCTCCAGCAATGAAAGAACCTGCTTCTACCTCTATCTTCAAGGAGTTCATATTCCATTGGAGGTGGGGGATAAACAGAGACAGTTAAAACGAAGTTTAAGTGGGGTTACTATAGTAGTAAGCACAAAACTACTGTATGGGAGAAAAGACATCTTATTTCCTTTGTCTAAAATAATATACAGTCTTCCTTGGTATCCGTGGGGTATTAGTTCCAGGACCCCTGTGGGTACCAAAATCCAGGTATACCCAAGGCCATAAAATGGCATAGTACGCCCAGCCCTCCGCATCCCTGAGTTCACCATTCAACCAGTCGAAATTAGATCCGTGGTTTGTTGAATGCGTGGATGCATAACCCACAGGTACTGCGGACAGACCGCATTACCTTGCATACTTTAAAAAGTTACTTTGGGTTCTCTTTCTCGTCATGGACTTTGGGGACCTAAAAGCTTAAAAAAGATAAGGCTGGGCGCCTTTGAAGATGTTTACTGTCTGTGTGCAGTGAAGAGCCCCTTGAGTACAGCAACCCAGGACCTCAGCTAGTTGAGGAGACTACAACTGGGACCAGGATTCATATGCCTCAGTCAACAGTTCCCCACCGCAGCAGTGTCACCACGAGATCTGTTCTCACATAACCTGCTCTAAGTTTGACATGTGTTAGAGCAACTCACATAGTGTGACAAGAGGGGAAAAGTGAAGGGAGGATTTTAGATATATTACCTCTGGGTTGGCATGAATTTCCAGTCACAAACGTAAGTGTAAAATTGTACCTTTTAAATTTTCTCTAATTTAATTTAGCTCTGAGGTCGTTTCAGCTAATGGTGGAGAACATAATTTTGTTCAATTTGGAGTAAGCTTAAACTCATTCAAATTCATTTAAAACACATTTAAACGCAGTCAATTCAGAATTTTAAAAGCTTTTCTGGGCTTATATTTAGCAGCAACATAATTCTTCCCCCTCCCTTCCTTCTGTCTGTGGTGGCCTCTGAGTTCAGAGGGGAGAGTAGAAGGTGCATGTGTATCGCCACCTCCAGGTGAGGGGCTGCTCCTAGTCACCCTCTGGAGCCCTGGACATCATTGAGATATAACTCACCTCTTCTGGTCCTCATTTTCATGCTGTAATTCCCAGTTCTCAAGTCTCAGGTCCACACATTCTGCATTTTCCTGATAAATATCTCAAGATAATATCCTATTAAAAAGCAATATAGACATAAATTTACTTACCATTGTGAGGACCCTTTGTCTTACAGGATCCCTCTCACTCCTTTAGGAGCTCTAGACACCTTGAGAGACATCACCTATGAGGATGATGGGTGATGTCTTGCCTTACCTTGTGCTCTTATATTAGAAACTTCTTTTTTCTCCCATGCAGCCGGATGTTCATTGTATTGAAGCTCAACAAATTACTTAGTGCATAGGAGAGAACTAACGTGGCTACCATTAGAGAGTCAATAGAAAGTGTGGAAAATTAATAGTGTGGTGAGAGTATGGTAATTGTGTGCTAATCTCACTGCAAGTTATAATTATTTATTCAGCATATATATGTAACAACCAAACCAAAAGGAATGGGACATGCATTTAAAGGAATTACTCTGTAGCACAAGCATTCATAAATTTAAGCTGTATTACAAGAAATGTGTGCCTAGGCCTTTTAGTGACTGCTCTGGGTATTACCCTGCTTTGCTACTGGTAGTGGCTGCTGGACAGATAGAATCTGCTTTCAAATGTGCTTTCCTTCCCCTAGATCAAGGGTTTACAAACTTGTTTTGTAAAAGGCCAGACAGTAAATATTTTAGGCTTTGTAAAACATGCTGTCTCTGTCACATCAATTCAACTCTGCCTTTGTAACATAAAAGCAGCCATAGACAATACATAAAAAATTGAACATGACTCTGTTTCAATAAAACTTTATTTCCAAAAACAGGGGGCTGACTTTGGCCCAGTGATCAACATTTGCAGACCTTTCCCTAGTTTTGAAAGCAGTCCTTTCCCAATTTTTGTCCTGCTGGAGCAAAATGATTAAGAAAGGTGTGGTTGGGGAAAATATACCCATTAACAACACCTCTCAATTCTCAAGGCCAGGCTGCATCTCTCTTGTTCCACTCTGTAACCCACATGCCTGTCATGATGTTCAGTACATAGGACGCATTTCAGTTCCTTAAAAAAAGATGAACTTTTCCCTCCTACTTGACAAATGAGGACACATTTCCTGCCTCTTCTTGGCAAGTGTCTCTAGTCCAGGGCAAATCTGAGACATATGGACTACTTCTCATTAAAGAAGTAACAGACACTACTATTGACAGCAAGAACATTCTCTTTGAAACAGACCAGATTCTAAATGTGACACATTCAAATGCTGAACTTGAGTCTTTTCTAAGGTTGACATTTTTCAAATATGTGTTCTTTATAGATAATTTAAAATATTTAGCACCTAAGAATTGTTGTGAATAGTATTGTTCTGAATAGTAATGTTGCTTGCTAATTGTATGTTGCCATTTGGCTGCTTCTTTTGAGGGGGACTAAATGATGTCAACCATTGTTTCATTAACCCTAAAGGATGGAGCACCTCTAAATTATATTTCCCAGCTTTTGTTCCTCCAAATTACCATTATTCTTGTTAGCACGTTAGAGAGCATGCAAAAATATATTTCTGGTACGTGTATTCATCCTAAAGATACACCTATTTGTAGATGAAATTGCAAACAATTGGTTTGTTGTCATAGTTAGTTTTCAGTGGCGCTCACAGAGCTAGAAGATTGCAAGAGATTTCAATGCCAGCATTTTATTCATGACACACACTGACACTTTCCACTTGGGGCAAGATGAAAAGTCCCTTATTTTCTTCATTGTGATCCAAATTAAAGCAAAGTTTAATTAAAGTTTCATTACAGAAAGATCTTTTGTAGTTCTGGGAAGCGTCTTTTTCTTTGAGCCAAATATGTTTTAGAATGACATGCTTTCATCTCAAGTTTTTAATGTTTTGCTGAGGGAAGAAAGGGAATAGATACACCATTAATGAGGTGCGATGTGGCTTAACCAAGAGTATAAAGCACCAGGTGTTCTAACAGTTCTGATATAGGCTGAGTATACTGCAGAGCAGCACTCGTAAGCTTTCCTGACTGGCAGTCTCTTCACATGTTGCCACCTGCGTCACCTCTAATAGGGTGCTACTCCCCTAATCAGGCTTCCCATTGCATTCTCATCACTTTAAATGTTGTTCTTTCACATAAACCTTTCTGATGCCAAATTTCTTCCCCTCTTCTTTTTATTTGCTTCACTATCTGCTTAGAAATCCCTCCTTCATCATCTGCAAACAAATACACCCTGCTAGTTATTCTCCTTGGAAACATTCTATAACTCTTCTTCTCATTTTCAGTATTTTACAGATGCATTAATTTATTATACTATTTGGCCTTTGATATTATTACTTGCAAATGAATTTCAGCATTTTTGCCTATAATTTGGGTGGGTTATATGAAAGGGGCGCATAATGGGACATGAGAGTACAAATAAAATGTACACGTTTCCTTAGCTCACATTTCCCTGGAAAATAGACTCTGAGACAAAAAAAAGTGCTTGCAGGAAGATTATTGGAGAATGTCCTAGAGAACAGCACCTATGAGAGCATAAGGGAGCCAGGATTGGGCAGAAGGAGAAGTTAAACTGCAATACAACTTCAGCTGAGAATTTAGACAATCCACAGAGAGCTCAGGCACTATGCTGACCCCTTACAGATATACCTTACTTAACCAGCCATCAAATGCAGGAGGGCATTCCTTTGGGCACCGGAGTTCTCTCTGGATGAGAGAAAGTCCTAGCACTCTCCTCCTTACTTGAGGACCTTACCAACCTCAGAATCTGTCCCTTTACTACCTCTTGGCCAGTAGGTTTATAACTTGGGTTGAGTCACTGCATAATCCAGCAATGGTCACATGAGTCTAGTAAGAAAAGAAGGGGACAGTTCTCCAAAGGAGCTGTAAGAAGTAGTCGGCATGGACTGGAAAGGACCAAAGTCTGAGAGTTCCTGGCTAAGGATAGCATACTATAAGAGTGGAAAGAGAAGAGTTTATATTGGAACACTTTCCTGAGATACACAGCATTGAAATATCCTGGGAAAGATCCCAGGAGATGGGTGAAATAATGACTAGGATGGTTCCTAAAAGCATGGAGAAATGATGGCCCACAGTAAGTGCCACTGAAATGTCAGGATTGTCTTGACATATGGTAGAGAAAGAAATGGAAAGACTCAAGATGGTGGGCATACTAGAGTATATGTGGTATATAAAGCTAGAAGACCCACCAGGTGGTTGCGTCCCATGGAAAGGCTATAAGGAATGTACTTGTGAGAGAATCACAAACATCAGTAGAAAGCTGAATGGTGGCTCTCTTCTGTTAACCAGGTCTGGTGGTAGGAAAAGGCATTAGGGAACAGATAGGTATTACAGAACCCTGAAACAATAAAGGCCAAATGGCAATTCTTAGATGCAGGAAACCACATGGATACAATTATCTTAATGAGTTGCAGGGTTGGAGTGACAAGAGGGCCTGACTTGTAGACGGTTATGTAGATGTAATAAAGTATTCCTAGAGGCAAAATATTTGTGTAGCCAACATGGGTACTACTTACCCTGAGCCATCAGAAGAAAGCAAGGATGGACGTTGCAGAGGCTGAGTGCTCTTGCCCTAATAAAGAATCATGATCCTTCCTCCAGTTTCTGAATCAAACTGGTTTTCAGACAGGCAACCTGAGAAATGATGCTGCAACATTACAGAAAGTATACACAGTGGTGATCCCTTTAATCCTTTCTTTAAAAATCTACATTAATTTACTCGGGTAGCTGTACACAGAGGAAAGGGAAATACCCAAGCTTGTCTAGGAGTGTTGGGCTTAGTGTCCAAGTTGACATTAATACCCTCAGAAGCAAAGTGTCATCATGACTCCCCACTTATAGTGGAGCCCATTTAGGGACCAAGTAATAAAAGGAGTCTTGACCAACATTTCGCTTACAGTGGGCCCACTGGGTCAGCTAACCAACTCAGTGGTCAGTTCCCTGGTTTGAATGTTCAGTTGGGTTGACACATGTCATAATAGGCTTAACCCCCAAATTGAGTCTTTGGCCTGTGGTTTATGAGCTTTCATTCTGGGGAAGCCCAAATAGAAGCCTCTGAAACTACATCCCCTCCTCCTGTCAAAATAGTAAATCAAACAAGCATCCCAGAGTGGGGGAGTAGATGAAAATAGCGCTATCTGTAAGGATCTAAAGCAGTGTTGTCTGATAGAGCTTTCTGTAATGATGGAAATGGTTACAAAGCACTTAAAATATGGCTGGTGTGACTGAGGAGATGGATGTGTAATTTTATTTCACTTTTATTTAATACATAAATATTTAAATCTAAATAGCTGCGTGTACCTAGTGGCTACCTTAGTAGATAACATAGATCTAAAGGGTGGAGGTCCCCATCTTGTTTCCATTTAATTCACTGGTTTGGCCTCTGCAGAAACCTGTTGAATGCTAAAAGATGGTAGCAGGCTACTAAAAACTCAACTAAGTAGTATCCTTAATTGCAGCTTCTGTTCTGGATGTATTTTTCTAGAGCCATTAACATGGCCTCAGGTCCAAAGTCTGAGGCTGATAATTTGGTGAATACTTTTATCTATTCTAATCAGAATGTAGGATTAGAATTTCTGTTCACATGGAAGAGGCAACAATTTGCTCCAGTGCTGTGTTAACTCTCCTGGTCTCTCCCATAACATAATCCAAAGAGATTGGGACCATCTGGATAGCCTGCAGAGCGCATTGATCTAATACATCGATGGTATACATGATAAATCTGCCTCCAGTGAATCCTTCCTAAGAGTTGCTATCAGCGAGTCTAAAAAAAATGCTGTTGTCTTTTTACTAGTAAATGTTTACATGAATGCCAAATTTGGTCTAAGACTTCATTTCCTTGTATTTCTCCACTTGGCATCAGAGTTCTAGGAGAAGAGGCCTGTAGCATTTACTCATCTCTTGAGACTGAAGAATCCAGTATCTGCCGAAATGTGAACAAACTGGCTTTGGTCAGTTCTCAACAATCTGATTATATGTAGGCTGGTTGGGTGTGCTACTTCAATGAGAAATTGTATCTCCACTTCTGGAATATTTTTTATAAAAGCCAAGACTGGTAATTTAGAATCGGAGCACTCTTGCTTTGGATATTGATTAATTTGTACTATTCAATGCTTTTTTAGGTTTACCCATTTGACATCAGAACCTTTTTTTGGTTATTAACATAATTACTTTATACTTTATTGTAAGCTCTAAATATAAAAATTATATGTTTAACATTTAGTGATTCCATAATCATATTTTCTACTATGAATAAATCTTCCCTTCCAGTGTATTTCAGAATCTTCCCTTCTTTGGTGACATCCTTGGACATTTCCTTGGGTGACAGATCTCATTCACTTAGTGTAATATTGAGATCCCAACCAATAGAGTCTATATGCGTCTCAATGTTCTTTATATTCCCAATCTTTAGTCCTTGGGTCAGTAGTGATTCCATTTGCTAGTTCACAGTTTGTGTGTTAAATTTAGTATTTGATTGAACTGTAAGGTAAGGTTACTTTTTCATGCTTCATCTGCATTCAATCTATGTAAAACCTTAGTAGTATCTCTTGGTTTTGTTATACTCAAAATCCTTTAAAACTTTGTATTTTTAGGACTGTTTATACTAACCAGTTTCTCTAAAATGACCTTGTGAAGCCCATTGCTATGTAGGCATTCTGTGACTAAGATTCCATTACAGAATGGGGCTGCTTGATGGCTGAAGTTTGAGCAGACTCAGCTGGTTGTTATAGCTCTGGGTCGCAGCGTGCTACATCAGACCAAATGTTCAGTTTGTAGACACTGCTGAAATCTTTCACTGACAGAAGTCCCATTGACTTTGAACAAAACATATCCAAGTGTCTCTTCAATGAGCATGCTAGAGAGATGAACAAAAACTCAGCACCTGACATTTCTATGCTTGTAGAAAGTGGAGTTATAACTAAAGTTTAAATTGGAAGGTTAAAGCTTGTGCACAAATGTAGTGGTCATATAAGACTACAGTCTTTCTTTTCAGATGCTTCAGGCTACTCAATATATGTGTAGAATAGAATGGGGATTAATCAGCTAGAATGAAATATTATTGCTGTATAGTTTCAAACAAGCTTGTCTGAAGTCCCCAAACCAAATATTGTTCAAATGATGCAGCAATTGTCTCTTCTCAGTACATGAATTCAAAGGTTTTTTTAATAGCCATTTTAATAAATGTACTTGAAAAAGACACCTGTAAAGAGAAAGTTTATGTATCAAGTCCAATTTTACTGATTCTTTCTAAGTGTAAAGTTAGAGAATGATTCTGAAAGCAGTCTTCTAGAATTGTAGGATTAAAAGTGAAGGGGCAGGCAGTAATGCAAACAAGGCAATGGTAGTCTTTTTACTTCTCTTACATTCTTAACTGTTGTTCTCTTGGGTAGCACAGCATCTTTTTCATTGCATCTATTTTGTTACCACCGTCAAAAAGAGGAGAAAATGTGAACTGAGAAATCTTAGAAATAGTATCAGGATGGGTAGAGTAGCTTACATTTTTCCAGATGGAAATGTTAAAGGAAACAAACATCTTTCTACCATTCTCCTTGTCTGTGCTGTTATTGGGACCTTATTGTCATAGTTTCATATTCAACCTACATGTTTGTGATTCTCAAGTCAATATCTTAGCCATGTTTTTGCTATTAACTGATACCCCTTCACAATCTCAATTTCAAGTACCCACTGTCTCATGAACATGCTCCATATTTCTTTCACTCTTTCTCTTTCTCTGGTACCATAACTCTAACAATCCTTCTACCTTGCCAGTCCTGACAACCCATGATCCTATCATCTTTCCATCTCCCATGCCGATCTCATTTTCTGTCTTTCCTATATAGCCAACTTGAATTCAATCATTTTAACTACTTCCTTGCAAACATCCACAATTCCATTTTCTATATTTTTTCATCATAATCTCTTAGCAAACATCAACCCTAAATAAATAAACTGTACTTGTACACCTAAGCATGACTGAAGAACCATGTTGCCTGGTTTCACTTTAAATCCATGATCATTAACTCAAAAGTTAATCCTTAATAATGCCCAGCAGTCATATTTTCCATAGTCCATTCACTCACCTACTATCCTAGACAAATAATTCTTACAATTTCCTCTCACCTCAAATCTCTAACTCTTCCCCCTCTATTCTTATTCACAGTTGCGGATCTCATTTTCTATTTCATTAAGAAGGAATCAGTTGAAAGAGAACATTCATAAATTCTATCCTCACTTCTATACTTTCCTACCAGAATCTGCATCTACCTATTCTACCTTTCCTCATACTACTGTAGACTGAATAGCTTTTCTCTTATCTAATGCCAGGCACTCCACTTGGATTCACATTCACCTCTTTCTCTTTCTCCTTTCTCTGTCTCTCTACACCCATCATTCTTTCCACATATGAGCAAACCATTATTTCTCTCATCTTTAAAATCTTTTCTTGACCTCACTTGAGCAAGTAGAATTCACTTAAAGGTGGAACTCCCCCCACCCCCACTTCATCTATCACTCCATTTCTCTGCTTCTCTTTACAAAAATTTAAAAATTAATTTAAAAAACTCATTGAAACAGTTCTCTATGCTAAGCCTCTCTAATTCTCCTTTTCCATTGATCTCTTAAGTCCAGTCTGGTCTGGCTTTCCCCCGCATCTGTTGAATAGAAATGCTCTTGCATTTAATAAAGTTTATCACTCTGTCCTCCTTGACAGACTTTCTTTTGGATTCTAGGCAACCCATGCTCTTGGATTTCCTTTCCCCCCACTAGCCCCTTTCTCCTGGTATCATTTTGAGCTTTCTGTGTTGCACACTGAATGCCTTTTCTCTCTTCACAAATATGGCCTACCTGCTCAATTCCAACTCAGTTAATTGCCAGTCCTTCTTTTTGGTTGCTCAGGCCAAAAATGATGCTTGAATCCTATCTTGCTTTTACTCTCCATGTGTATTTCCTTAGCAAATCCTACCTATCACTTCTGACTTCAGAATATACCCATAATCTATCTTCCTATTGATCTGAACCATCATCACCTCTTGCCTGTATTATTACAACAGCCTCCTACCTGATTTCATCCTGCTCTCCATCCTGTCTTTTCTCAACACAGTGACAAATATGTCTTTTAAAGTGAAAGTCAATCATTTTTCTGCTCAAAACCATCCAATCTAAACCAAAACTCCCTGCATGATCTGCAGGGAGTTTTTGTTCCACTTTTCTGCAGCTACATTATCCTTCTTACTGTTCCTTGAATATACTAGATACCTTCCCGCTCCAGGACCTTTGCACTGACTGTTTCCCCTGGCTGCCTCTCCATGTACCTATGTAGCTTTCCCCTTCAACTCTTTAAGTCTTTGCTCAGAAGTCATCTTCTCAGTGAGACTACCCTGACCACTCCCTCTTTAACACCTCAAACTTCTTTCGCCACCCAACATTGGTAACCTTGACCAACTTTTCTTTCTTCTGAATGTGTGTATGATCTTCTATTTTACTCATTTATTATGTCTGTTTTCTATCTCCACCTGTTAATAGGTAAGTTCCATGAAAGCAAGGATTTTTGTCTGCTTAGATCTTTAGCATCTAGATTGTTGCCTAGAGCATGGTATACACTCAGCAAGTAATTATTAAATGAATTAATGAATGAGATCCAGAGTCTTTCCCCCAAATATCTATTGATCAAATGTAGTTATCTTGCCAGGTCCCTTATCTACACATAACTGCACAAAACTCCTGTCTACTCAGTAATCCAAGAGAGTAGCCCTTTCCCTCATTGAGTTTAAAATACCTGCAAAGTAATACACATCATAAAATGTTTACTTACAGACAAAGTGAGAGAGTGGCATGGACATATATACACTACCAAATGTAAAATAGATAGCTAGTGGGAAGCAGCCGCATAGCACAGGGAGATCAGCTTGGTGCTTTGTGACCACCTGGATGGGTGGGATAGGGAGGGTGGGAGGGAGGGAGATGCAAGAGGGAGGAGATATGGGAACATATGTATATGTATAACTGATTCACTTTGTTATAAATCAGAAACTAACACACCATTGTAAAGCAATTATACTCCAATAAAGATGTAAAAAGAAATGTTTACTTACAACAAATGTTTTGCAGACATCTGATATAGCACTTATTACTTTAAACTCTAATTATGTATATTTAATTTTTAATTTTTATTTCTGAATTATTTAACCCAAAAATGTTATGACAAATTCTCATGTATTCTTCCCACAGGTTTAAGAGATGTTATCATTTTGACATTTTTGTTTCATAAAATGGTAGTCTCATCTATATTTCTACATTCCCATTTCTATCCTCTCTCTCCCCAGTGATAACTACTGTCCTAAATTTAGAGAGTTTTATACTCAAACAGGATTCTATACTCCATATATGTAGACATAAAAATATATAGTATTTGTTTACAGTTACAATTTTTCTTAAATACTATCATACTGTACATAGTCTTTGATGAATTAACTCTGTTATTTTAGTGTTGTGTTTTGGGTTTATCCATATTGATATGTTTTAATTACTTTAAGGTATTCCCCTTGATGAATCAGCAGTAGTTTATTCACTAATTCCTCTGTCAGTAACAACTGTGTTCTTTCCAATTTTCACTTAAACATGTGCTAAAATGATCATCCTTACACTTGATTCATTGTGTACTTTTGTTGGATTTTCCATATTGAATATATCTACAAGTGGAATTGCTGAGTACTGTGGTTTGTACATCTTTACTTCAGTAGGTATTGTCAAATTTCTCTCAGATGTAGCTGTACCTTCTAGTTAGCAATCAGCACATTCAGTTTTGCCAATTGGATCAATATGAAATGGTATTTGCTTGTTTTAATTTGTACTGTGAATCAGTAAGGATGAGCAACTCTTCATGTGGTTATTGGCATATCCAGGTTTCTTCTATAAATTACCTTTTCATATAATTCCCACTTTTCTATTGGATTCTTTATGGTGATTTATAGGATTTGTTTATATATTCTGTATGCTAGCTCTAAGTCAATTAGGTTGAAAATAACTTTTCCCAGTCTATGACTTATCTTTATACTTGGTTCATAGTGTCTTTTGTCATGAAGAGTTTTTTAATTTTAATTTTTTGTGTCAAATGATAGTCTTTTCTATGGATTTGTGCTTTGTCTTGTTTAAGAAATCTTTTTCTTTACTGATATAAGAAATATATTTTCCTCTAAAAGTTTTGCTTGTTAGCATTAAGCTTTTAACCCCTCTGATATTTTTGTTTATGTATTTGTAGAGTGAAATATGGTTATGGCTTTATATTATTCCAGCATCACTTACTTAACTGTCCATTCTTTCCAAAGTGATTTGTGATACCACTTCCTTCGTATATCACTTTCGATACATGTGTGTCTTTTTCTTGGCTCTTAATTCAGTTCCGTCTCAATTTTCCATGTCCCACTGAGTTGACTGGTATAGATTTATGATTTTAAATATGAGGCGTGGTCCTCCATGCTTTTCCTTCTTAAAAATTATCTTTGCCATTCCATTTACTCTTTGATTCACTCTGATCTGACTTCTTTGGCTATCATTTTATTTAACATATTTTTATAGCGATCATCAAGAAACCCCTAATAGGTAATATGGATGCTTTATACATTTTTTAAATTGCATTCCTAAGCAACATTGAATATAAGTTAACTTCTCTCTTCTTTTTAAAAAACTCTTGGCAGGTGTTCAAGGCCTTCTACCATTGGTGTCCAAACTTCTGGTCTGTCTTCATCTCCTGCCTTCTCTGGCACCCCACTCACATTGCAGCCCTAATACTGCTGTCACAACATACTTTTGTGCATTTGTTCCTTTGTGATCTTTTTCTTTGTCTGAAACAGAGTTCCCCATCCAGCCTAGGGAAAACACATTTTCAAAATGGGCACAGTGAATGCTTCCCAAAAGGTCTTCAAAATGAATTTTAAAGTAAAAACAAAAATAAATAACAAAATTGTATCATAGCTAGTTACAAAAGCATTCATTTCTTTCCTTGGGAGGTTGTGAACAACTTGACAGCAAGAACCACATATTTTTGCTTTGATTTTCTTAACCTAATACACAGTACACGCAAGCATTCTTTCATTTATTTATTCATACAACAATTGCTTACTGAGATCTTCTGTGTACCAAATAGTTTTCTATGCACTTGAGATACATCAATGTACAAAATAGACAAAATTCTGGTTCACAATCGGGAAAAGCTGAATTATATAATCTATACCATATGCTAAATGTATTTTTCCTATCTTCTTTACATGTGAAGAGTGGTGTCTATAGTTACAAAGCAATTATCACTGAAAATGTTTTAAGAGCTTTTTCACACCAGCAGTAGTTCTGAAGTTAAATTTAGAAAAATTCAGCCTCAAAAGAAGTAGATAAACACAAGAGTTAATAGAGAGAAATTGTAAGGGCATTGAGAAACTCAGTTGAGTGTAAACTTGCTTCCTATAGCAAGTACATGTGTATTTTGAATCTGCCCTTCTTGTGTCTACTTTTATGGCCCACTGATCAGCCTAATAATATTCAAATGAAAAATGTGTGAAACCAAAGTCATCAGATGTGTGTTTATATTTGTAAGCTCAGAAAGGAATATGCTTTAAACAATGATAGGGCTATGGCCTAAAATTGCTTTTCTTTGTCCTAAACTTAACTTTGAAAATAACTTTGGGACAAAAAAAAATCAAACTGTACTTTATAAAAATTTTTTTTGTTTGTTTATTAAAACTAACAATTGTTTGGTCAAGCAATGTCTGAAAATATCTTTCTCTCTTCCATTCAGTAATTGCTGGACCAGGAAAGACCTTCACACAGGTCACATTATTGCTTAATTAATTTAGCATTAAAGCGTGACAGGGTGTGTTTTAGTGTCTATTAATGCTCACCTTGGGTGCCTTCAACTGCTTGAGTCATGTATTAATAACCCAGTAAAGCATGCCCTAGAGTCACCTAGTGTCATTATAAAATGGTTATTTAATTTGGAATTTTATTTTTAAACCTTATTTGCCAATGAATTTATACTCTCTATTCTTCTTCTGTATGAAATAGTTTCTTCCCAGTTAGAATTTTCAAAGTAATTTGCCATTTGAGGGGTGAAAAGTCAGCAGGACAATTTAGCTTCCCTATTGTGAGTGTGTTATATATTTATAAACTTGCTACATAAATACAAACAGAACAATAAAGGAAGGCTTTGTCTACTACATATGTGTTTTTAGAAAACTTGTCTGATGTGTAGAGGAATAATTTTCCATTCAGTAGAACTGGATTTTCTGTCACCAATAAATAACATTTGGTGACCCTTTGTTATCCCTCACCTCAATGATATACATGTAAATGATCGGTTGGCTAGCTCTTCCCTTCTTCTCTCTACAGTGTTACTTTTGATTGATTAATGAACTATGGTATAACCTAAATAATGAAATGAAACCATATGAGGGGGCATTGGATATCTCAAAATACCCCAAGGCCCCCATATCCTAATTATCATCCCTTGTTAGAAGCAGCAGCAACCTCTTGCCCTCCACCCCTCCTCCACATTGCTTAGGCTGTCTTTTTTGTGCCTGGAGCCCTTGGATTGACCTTACCCCGGGTTATCACCTTTGAAGAGGAAACCAATACTTCTCAGTATTTGTCCTCATTGCCACCAGTCCTCATTGCTTCCAGACCTATATCAAAAGTCAGATCACACAGAATGCTCAAAGAGATTGTAATTATAATGCCAATTACAAGGTCAAGCTTGGGAGAAGATGGCTTGCACATCAAAACAGTTGCGAGATTTCTTTTCTGCATATCAGTAAAAATTTGGAAAAAGTATGTGAGAAGTGTTGCTGAAGGGGTCAGGTGAGGGAAGGACAACATGATTTCTATGTCTGAAGTTTTTGGAAAGTACACGTAAAATAGATTATGGAATCAGTAGCCTGGCTTGAGTGTGTGGAATTGGTTTGCATGGAAGGTGCCTGAGTGAAGATTTCTATCACAACCCCTTTTAACTCATGTGGTGGACATATACAGAGGACATGTGGGTCTGGAACAAGGACAGTGATTATTGTGGGTTTAATTAAGTAACACCTTCCATTGCAGCTGTTATTGCATATATGTGCAAATCAGCTCAGGTATTGGCAACTGTTAGGCAGCTATTGAGCTGACAAATGCTTTTTGTTTTCTTTATTATGTCAATAAGCAAAGAGCATCAGAAGCCATTTGCTTTTACCTGACAGACAGCTATTTACCTTCATCAACTTGCATCCAGGCTGCAACAAACATACTGATACGTTTATAAGACTTAGAGAGTAGTGAGTATTCTAGAAGTCATAAAACATGACTGCCAGAGACCAGAAAATAAATTCTATTAAAATATAGAGTTCTGGAACCTCAGTGATGTTTCTGGACTCTACTCATGTCAAAATAACCTTTTCAAACTGAAAGTTAGTTGCTATATCTTACACCACCTACCTGTAAAACAAACACAAAAAGAATGCTTGGTAGACCTCTTTGATGTTTGGGAACAGCTTAAACTTGATAGATGATCAGAGTTTGAAAAGACTTCCTGCTGGTCAGGGCTGCAAGGCAGCAACAAGGGCACCATCTCCTCTGAACCAGGGTACTCGGTGCAGGAGTGTTGGTAGCAGATTAAGAAACTGTCTGAACTCGTGGAAAGACACAACAGTAGAACTAGGAAGACCCTAGGATTTTGTAGCAAAGCCATGCCTCTTCACCTAATAGCTCGTTTCCTTTTGAGAAAGGTTCCTGGTTTTACCCTGGACACACGTATATACTGAATACCTGGTCATCAGGCAACAGCTGACCATGTAACCTGAGGTGTCCATTTTGAACTTCTCAAGAAGCTATAAAGTCAGAAGGCTGGCATCACTTTATTATTAATTATAGGTGATAAATATATAGAGCTGGATAGATAGATAGATAGATAGATAGATAGATAGATAGATAGATAGTTATAGAAAGCACAAATAGGTAATGTGAGCACTCCCACTAGACACAATTCTCTCATATTACCATTCCTGCTCCAGTCAACACCTATGGCTTCACGGGCAGTTTCACTGACATGAAGGGGATGTCATTTAAACCTGGGTAACAGAATATGTTGTAATGTATGCTGACATCAGCCAGAGGTAGGTTTTTGTGACCTTTGTAGCTCTGGAGTTCTGAAGAACACTGGATAGTGTCCACTCTCTTTGGTCATAATTCCAAATGGCACATCTCACTGTCTACTTTGTTTGGCAAAGAGATGTCTAACGCTGTCAATCTCCACTGATACAGAAGCAGCAGCTAATTGTGTAATTGTGGAAGGAATAAGATTTTAGGTGAGGGAGATGCTGATGTTTTGTGACAAAGAATATTCAGTAAGAGTTGTTTGGATGAACTTCTGAGAGTTTGAAAATATGTTTTCCATGTGAGTGACCATAATGAGGCTCTGGTGTGGAACATACTTTCAACACTCAGGTAGATAATGTGACCTACTGTATGGATGTCAGTCAGCCTCCTTCCCTGGCATGGAAGCCACCTCAGTGCTTTTCCATAGGGGTCATGAGCAATGTGGTCATTGAATGAGAAATAAAATTTTGCATGAGCTTTCCAGTAGATATTTACCGTCACCAAGGCTAACCTAATTACCATCACTCATAGGGAAGCAAGTTGCTAGCAGCAGAGACAAATATGGGATATGGTTCCATACCTTACTGAGTCAGCAGCCCTATAATGAGAGTTCAAATATATCCTTCTTATTCTGTAATAGATGACTATCTGTATTTAGATTCCCTTTCCTTGTCTACCATGATTTTCTGCCAAGGACCCTACCTGTGGATTCATTAAATGCCTTGTTCATCATCATATATGAAGTATCTGGCATTATGAAAAGATGATAGGTCTATTGAAGCCTTAATTTCTGCGATTGCTGGAGGTCATTGTGAGACTGGGATATGTCCTATAGAATCTGGTATAGAACAAGCCAGTGGCTACTATTTTGTGATCATTCTCCCATGGCTAAAAACATGGGTCTGGGCAATAAGGAGACAGAAGTGAGAGTGGCTTCTTCACTTTTGCAGCCTGTGATCAACTTCCCCAATTTTTGCTCCACGTGAACTTTTCCCTAAACTCTATGAATTTAGAGGTATTAGGACTCAGTGTATTAATGTTTTAACCAGAGGACATAAAAATTGTTCCATTGAATTAGAAGCTGAAGCTGCTCTTGGCCATTATAGGTACCTCATGTTCCCCTCATGCTTACTGGGGTTATTTTTCCTAGTTATTAAGAGAAATAGGATTGCTGCTAAGCAATGGTAACAAAGAGGAATATCCCCTTGGGACGGGGACTGCCTCTTCTTTTTTTTTTAAATTTAATTAATTTTTTTTATACAACAGGTTCTTTTTTTTATACAACAGGTTCTTTTTTTTATACAACAGGTTCTTATTAGTTATCTATTTTATACATATTATGTATATATGTCATTCCCAATCTCCCAATTCATCCCACCCCACCCCTGGCTTTGCCCCCTTGGTGTTCATACATTTGTTCTCTACATCTGTGTCTCAACTTCTGCCCTGCAAACCATTTTTCTAGGTTCCACATACATGCATTAATATATGATATTTGTTTTTGTCTTTCTGACTTACTTCACTCTGTATGACAGCATCTAGATCCATCCATGTCTCTACAAATGACCCAATTTCATTCCTTTTTATGGCTGAGTAATATTCCATTGTATATATGTACCACAACTTCTTTATCCATTCATCTGTCAATGGGCATTTAGGTTGCTAGGTGCCCATTGACAGATGACCTGGCTATTGTAAATAGTGCTGCAATGAACATTAGGGTGCATGTGTCTTTTTGAATTATGGTTTTCTCAGGGTATATGCCCAGTAGTGGGATTGCTGGGTCATATGGTAATTCTATTTTTAGTTTTTTAAGGAACCTCCATACTGTTCTCCATAATGGCTGTATCAATTTACATTCCCACCAACAGTGCAAGAGGGTTCCCTTTTCTCCACACACTCTCCAGCATTTGTTGTTTGTAGATTTTTTCATGATGCCCATGGGACTGCCTCTTCTATAGAAGATTATATAATATCTACTCAGGCATACTGCTTTTGAGTGAAGTTTTGCAAAGAACCAGGCAAAGAACCCTGAATCAGCTGAGGTGCTACTGAAGGAAGACAAATGGAGTATAGACTGGATAGTGGAAGAAGGAACAACTTAGTGCCAGGTATAGGGTCATAACAATTTCAGAAACAAAGTTTGTTTTCTTTACTGATGTGTTCCCTTGCTCTTATGTAGCATATATTAGAGATGATTAATATCACAGTTTAGCTCTCAGCTTACAGTCCATCATTATATAGTGATAGAACTAGAGGAAGAATGTTGGATACATTAACTGATAAGATTTTTGATTGTTCCTCTATGGATAAAGGAAAGTAAGTATATTTGTGTTAAGCAGTAGCATGTTGTTGTTATTGGGATTTTTAAGACTAGAAAGGGGAATATATGAATGTTGACAAAGCCAAAGCATGGACTATATAGTTGCTCAGAACCATCTGACTACCCTTCCTATGTTTGGTACCCTTCCTGCCCTATAAGTACCACCTGCCAAAGTGTGAAGCTTGAGAACTCTCTTTCCCAGCTTCCTTGGGCACTGTAACCAAAGCCCTATCTAGCCTTACTATTAACTACTAATTAGCTATTATTAACTATTAACTGTTAAATTAACTATTTTTAACACTTAATATTTAATATATGGTACTGGAAATTTCTAACATGGCTCAACTGTGCTAAGAAAAGTCAAACAAATGGTTGGCTTTTATTTGAGCCTTAGGGAAGAGCAGACTTCCTAGGGGTGAGTAAGGTGGGAGGCCCCAAGGGGAACTTAAAACTCACAGGGAAGAAAGACATGGTCACATCACCTGGGTCCTTCTTGGCTACAGAGGTTCTTTTCCTGGCTCACACATGGCAGAACCTGAACTGTAAAAGAGCGTTGTTCAGTTATGCTTTCTCTTAAAAATAAGACAAAACTTCTCTGTCAGATGCTTTTCGCAAAATAAAAATTCTATTTCAGTTGTAAGAATATACTGTTATTAATAGACACAGACATCTCCAAGTTGATCTAAGTCCTATAGCTAGAATTAAATTGAGGAATTTTTCCTCTCAAAGATATTTTGCTTGCAGAAGCGTTTCCAAAGCTGCTCTTTTTATATCTGGAAGAGACCAAGGAGTGTGAATAAGTAAGTGCTCATTTTTGAGTTATGCCAGGAACTGATCTAGCATTTTAGATTCCTGTGCAAAATAATTTCACACGCTCTTGAATGTGACATGAACATGAATGCGACAAATCCCTTTATTATTACTCTGTCTTCACTTGCTTGACATGGTTTTTCAAATTGTTTAGGAAACAAATGCAAAAATATTCCAGAATACTGTAAGAGTTTTACGCTCTCTTTAAGGTTGACGCCACTTTATTCATTTTGAAAACTGTGTTTGCAATGGCTAATATTCAAATATTTGTTATTATCTTGGATTTACATTAGAATATATGCATTTTTCCAGAAAAAAAGTGATTTTGGCATTATTCACTTAACAGTCTAAAATACCATCCTGCAATAGAATTTTGCAGCGTAAGTCATTTCTCAGAAGTTCCTAATTTCAGAGTTGAAGGCCAAATTTTTTTTCCACGCAAAAAGGCTTTTCAGGATTAATCACAGAGAAGATAATAACAATACCAATAGACTACCATAGTGAAAATTGGACTTGGTCTGTCTTTGGACATTAAGAGGGCAGTGTGAGTATGCTGGGTCCTTGGTGGTTTGGGAAGAGTCATGTGAATGAGAGGATACCAAAATAAATTGTAAGTAAATCTGCTATTTTTCCAAGCATGTAGGAAATGCAAAAAGTGAAATTTAAGTCTTCATTCTTGTTAGATTAAAACTATTTTTCTTAAAGGAGGTTTCTCTCTCTCTCCCTCTCCCACTTCTTCTCCCTCTCTCTGTCTCTCTCTCTCTTCTCTCCCTGTTTCTGGGTCTTTCTAACTCCTCTGGAAAACTCAAGTTTGAAGTTAGGTTTGAATTGAGCCTGAGAAATTTCTGGCTTTGAATCATTTGGCTTAGAAAGAATATTCCCATTCAGCCCTTGGATCATAGAAATCCTGCTGGACCAAAACAAACACCACTGCCGCCTACACACTTATGTTCCCCTCTTAGGGGCCTGACTTTCTAGTTCACAAAGGTCAAGAGCAAGCATCATTAAAATGGGCGTGCTGGGAAGGGGTAAACATCCATTTTGCAGTAACTTATGATTTAATCTAGCAGGGTAAGTGCAAGTAGCTTGGCCTTACTTTACCTCCTTTTGTTATGAATAGCACCCCTTGATAAACACAAATTTTCTTTTTACTTAATCACAGCCCATTATAAGTCCATATGGGAGTCTTTTCAATGCTACATGCCAGTAATGTTGGTTTAAATGCCTGTAAAGTTTCCCTAGCTAATTACACTTCTATTATGTCATCACATAGACTGCCTGGGAAGAATGTTTAGAGAACTGAAACAGGGGGAAGGGTAGGCAAGTTCTCAAGAGCATTTCATCATGAATATAACTCTCTGTAACAGACTAAATATTGAGGATAATATGGGAACTAACACACACATCTTTGCAATAAATTGTTTTTTTCTCTCTGGTACGTTTTTCGTAACTCCTGTGTCTGTTCAAGCATCCGTTCCCCATGTGTTGGAGGTGTCTCCATGTTTATTAGTCAGACTGGGTCAGCTGCAATTTGCAGTGTTTACTTTCACAATAGCTATGTGCACTATATATTTCTTGAAGGGGAACTAGCGCAATGCTTCCCCTTTGCCTTCAATCACTAGCAGATGCAGAACCATCAGATCATTTCCTTTTAACTGACCTAAGGGACTAAAGGAATTCAGAGGACTTCTAAACCAAGTGGTTCCTCTGTGTTGCCTGATTTCACTTCTTGAACCTAAGAGTCTGGGTAACATGATCTGACTTCCTTCTGAAGTATTCATTTCCTTTCCTTTGTTTTTCTTTTGAGCGTCAAACTTTGTAAACTCATTTACCTTTAGACATTCATGCTATGTGTGAGTTGGTGTTGGAAGAAGTACAACATTGAAAACTAATCTTGAGCTTTCTATTAATGCTTCTTCTGACGTTTTTTTGAAAAGACTGTAGCATCACTTAGCAGACAGGTCCTTGGAGTCAAGAGGCCCAGGATCAGCTTCTGACTTTGAAATTAGCCCCCAGATTACTTGAGGCCAGTCAGACCCTCTAGGTCTCTCATCAATAGACTATGCCTCTTAGACACCATAACCATGACCTCCCTATCCCTGGTTACCTCCAACTTCTGCCATTTGAAGTTATCTTAATTGCAAACCTGTATATATGTGTATAAATGTACACATGCTTACATATATCCATTAGGTCCCCAAATGAATCTGGGAATCTAGAAACGGAGAAGATTCAAAGGAGAATTTGAAGAAGAATGTGATGAAACAAAAATTAATGAAATTGGAGAGGCTTTAGGCATGATGTTGAACATGGAAATTTGGGAAAATAAGTAAAAGAAGAAAAGCAAGGGATAGCCTAGAAAAATCAAAAGGTAATGTTACGAAGAAAAGAAAGAAAATCCCAAACCTCATTTGCCTCCATTTTTTTCTCTCTAACAAGGAAATTCTAATGAACAGATTTTTATTGATTTATTTCTGGTTTGGCCCCTGAGCTCTAAGTTTTGGCCAAGAAAGAAAATTCCCTGCTGAGAATGGATACTGCCTTTTTTGTGGCCAGCAGTAACTGGTTAAACACAGAATGTGCTGGGGCCTGTGAGACTTAGCTCTTTCAATGAATATATTTTCCAAAAGCCACTCTACAATAAGGTAAGCACTGAATTAGAATTACTCTCTGAGTCCCACAATTATCAGAAAACAGGCTTTTGTGATTTCGGGTGTTGGTGTGGACCAAATCTTATTCTGCCAAACAAATTGGCCATTCTTTTAAAAGCTTTCCATGTTGTTAAAAGGACTACTTTTATAAGTTTATAATATATCATCATGTATTTCCCATGTATTTGCTCTTACCTTCTTATATGATTTTTTGGTAAATACTATTTGAAGTCCAGAAATATTTCAGATGGTTTCATAAATCCTGGTTCAAGAAATAAGGAATTGTCCTGTAGTTTGGACAGTAGTTGTACAATCAGTATGGATTCTGAGTCTAAATTTATAAAGTTATTTTTAAAAGAGAATAATTCCAAATGTCTAAAGTGCTACATTATTTCTAAGCAATATTATGATGATCGTCCAGAAAACTCTTCTGCAAAACCAGATATTTACCAACGCAATGAAATATTTTCTTCAATGTGCTTATTTCCATTTTGCAAACAAATCCCTCAATTTAAAAACATTTAGTTTTGAACAGCAGTCACGCAGTTTGCTGAATGAAACTTTCTTTTATTTCTGATTAGTTGTTAAGGAAGGTAAACGTTACCCAGCACACCAAACACCTAAACTTCAAAGATGTCACAGTTGCTTCAAAATGTCCCTCCTCGTTGTTGTTTCATTTATAACTAATTACATATGATGATGTGGAGAATGCCAAGTGTTAAAACTAGGACTGTGGGTATATTTATCAGTGTATATGTCCATGCTGTTCGCTATGTGTAAACTCTTGGCTGAGATTGTCATACAGCTCCTGTTTGTCTCACAGTGAGGGTATGTGTGGCAGTCTTGTTTTGCCCCACCACACACACAGATTAAAGAGAAACAAAATCACTTCATAAAACAGATAGATTCTACTTTTCGTTTTCTTGCCCTGCCCTCTCTGCCCACGCCAAATTTTTTTCTTTGCCAGTATTATGTGGGGTTAAATTCTTTTGAGTGACATAGAGCAATTTATTAAAATTACAATCTGTTCAAATAAATATTTTACTGAAATAATTTATCCCTTATTATGAATTCATACATGTAAGGTACTCAGAACAGGGCCTGACACACAATATGCTCTCAAAATATGTGAGTTACTCTTGTTATTTTCTCCCCCTCCCCAACCCCTACTCATTCTAAAGAGGAAAGCTAGTTGGCAATCAGTCTGCCTAACCTGTAAGGGAGAGAAGAAAGGAGGGTATGGGCTGCAGAGAGTGAGGTTAGGCTCATGGGGCATTCTTAATAACAGCTAACATTTTTTGAGCACTTACATGCGCTTTCCATGAATTTTATGATAGACTTCTCACAAGAGCTCCAGGAAGTAGATGTTGCTGTTATTTTAAAGATGAGGAAACTGAGGTTGAGAGAGGTTAAACTGTCCACGGTTGCAAACTAAGTGAAAGAGCTGGAACCCAGGTTAAAAATTTTTTTAAAGCTTATGCTCTTAGCCACTTTCTGGTCTGCCTCCTTGTTCTAATCACCAGGCATATTCTCAATTCTCTAGTTAAAGTAGCATTGTGCCTGGGACAGAGTAAGCCCTCAATGAATTTGTGTTGAATATTTTTGGTCCCTCTAATGTATGTGGGTGTGTATTTATTATTTTGTGAGTCAGAACAAGTTGAAACCATAGCTCTGTTTTATACAGAGCTAGGATGGACCTAGGGCCATTACATCACGCTGCCCAATAGGGTTGGCCTTTGTTATTAAAGATCTTTAGATGTCAAAGATCTTATTACTTTTATATACCCAGTGAATAAGACAGTGCTTGGCACCTGTAGTATCTTAATAAACATTTATTCACTCCTTCACTTCAAGTATTTCCTCCCATGTTCATGTTCCTGTTTTTTTCTATAGCATTCTCTACTCTCATCCCCATCTCCTGCTTGGCATGTCTTTTTCATTATTCTTAAATATCTAGCCCTTTCCTTTTCCAAGTTTAAGCCCATAACTTTGCAGCTAGCTAAGTTTCCAGGGCCACCCCAGTCCCAAACAGTGCTTCCCTCCTCTGAAGTTTGAGAGCCCTTACTCTCTGCGCCACTCACATGGCACTCACTGCTAAATGTGGCTGGCGATTTTCCAAATTTTTAAATACTTTTCCCCCCTTCTCACTAGTTATAAGCTCCTCCAGGGCCAGAACTGTTTTATACAAATATGTGTTTAACATAGTCACCAAATTAGTGCTTTTTTACATAGTGAGTTTCAGTTTACTACAAAGACAGCTTTATTACCTGCTACATTTCTGTGTGGAGGAAAAACAATTGCTCCATGTGGCTGTTCAGTTAACTCAGGTGCAAAATGAAATTTCCATCTTAAAGAAGAATACTTTCAGTCAAAGTAGTCTGTGTGTGTGTGTAAATATTCTGAGCATGTGTATTTAGGTTAAGAAAACCTAAAAATGTAGATTTTTTTAAAGGTGCTTGTAATGAATGTCACATCATCAGGTCAAATTAGTACTTAGTAATTTAGGGAAGGGTGATAACAACCCCTGTGATGTGAAACTAGGGTCTAGATGCTAGCATTTACTATGCCAGCAATTGCAATGGAGAATTCACTACTAAATATAGTGAGAATGTGCTAAAAAGTGACTTGTTAATCTAAAGGGGAATTTCCGATTGGGAATGGGCAAAGAATTGCCTCATATCCTGTTACACATTGCTGTAGAGTTTCTTTTTAAACCCTAAGAGTAGCCTCAAGTCACGGTTAGTGCAAAGGACGTTAAATTTTAAAAAAGATGCATAAATGAGTCATCTTGATTATTGCCCAACTTCTACACCATTATTCTTTATGCATTATTTTCTAGTGTTGATGCCATTTACTTTGATTCATCTATTCAGTTTCTCTAGGGATCCTGCTCAGAACCAAAAGGGAGAACATGCTTCAGAGATGTTAACATTCATGCATTCTGCTAGTCACTCTGCAGCGGAGTCTACACATGACATCTTTTTAAATCATTCCTGCTGCATCATTTTTCCCTTTATTTTTTAACTTCTGCTCTTATCACAAGGCCCTCCTGCTGGAAAGCAGTGATTGTGCTAATCTCCACCTTTAGAGGTGGTTGAAGATTATTTGTTTTGGTTTTGTTTAATGGAGACACTTTATAGTGTATCAAAGTCTATAATATAAAAGTGGATTAAACTTTTTTACATACTGAAAAGCACAATTAATTCAGTGTAAAGATAATTGCTTTGAAGTACAATAAATCAGCCATGTTTGAATATCAATGAAAAGCAAATGCTGACTTAGAAGGAAGAACAGTCAACTCCAGGTTTTAAAACATCACATTTAAAAAATGCCCCTTGCAATATATCATCATGTACATAGATTTCATTGATTCATCTGCTTCCTTCATTTAAATGAAAAATGATTGCCCACCACTGTTATCCTCTTCCTTCCCCAAACTTCCACCAACACCAAAAAAGTGGGATGTGATTGCCCCATGATTTATGGTTTATGCTCAGAATTTCCCAAAAGGTGGTAGATCTGACCAGTCTGCCTTCTCCTTGTCCTACGCTTTTCCTGGTCTCTGTACAGTTGACCTCTGAATAACTCAGGGGTTAATCTGCATATAATTTATAGTTGGCCCTCTGTATCTACAGCTCCTCCACATCTGTGAGTTCATCCAACCATGGACCGTGCAGTACTTTAGTATTTACTATTGAAAAATATCCGCATGCAAGTGGACCCACACAGTTCAAACCCACATTATTCAGCGGTCAACTGTATTTCATGTTGCTTTGGGTCTGGAAAACTGCTTTGATTTCAGGCTTATATTAAGTAGGATAGTGTATATTTCTTTGGGCTTTCCAAAGTGTTTATTTCTCAGAGAACTTCTGAGGCCTTCATATTTCTGTTGGGAAGGCAGACATTTTTTCCCACCCTTCTAGGTTCTTCTGACTGATATAAGAATTAAATTGACATTAGACAGATTAACAGGAGCAAATCAAACCAAAGTTTAATAACATGTATACGCGGAAGAGACCCAGGAAAACTGAGTAACTCGTCAAAATGGCCTAAGCCTTCACCTTAAATACTGTCTTCAGCTAAAGACAAAAAAGGATGTTAGGGATAGTGGTTTGGGATTGAGGGGGGTAGGGGAGAAGGCAATTGACATGGAGATGGAAAAGCAAATGTTTGGTAAATAAATGTTTGCTGCGTCGTGCACAGACAATAGGACGCACAGTAACTCTTATCTCCAGGCACTACGTAGAGTTTTCCCCACCACATCTAGCCCATGTTCTTTGCAGATACCTCGGGTGATAGGTCTGTTCTGGGAACAGGCCCTCTATCTAAATTCTTCAGGTAGCTAAGGGAAAGGTTGAAGTTTCTTCCTGTGTCTTTTGGGTCTTGATTGTTTTCAGCCTGAAATAATCCTCATGCCAAATACACGTTTTGTGGTGGCAAGTTTTGGTCCCCTGCCCTTCAAAGACCTTAGAACCAGTGAAGTACATTTGCATTGCGATTCTGCAGCAGTAAAATGGCTGTATGTTGTGCATTTAGAAAACACCAGAAATGCATGGGTCTTTCTGATCTACTTTCCTTCTTCATAAATCTAGTACCATTGGAAGGGAAATGAGAAGAAAGGTTGGAAAGACTCTAACTTATCTTTTACTGAAAGTATAGAACGATTAATAGAGAAAGAGCGTACCCTCCAGTTAGCTTTCTTCTATTTTCTCTCTGTAAATTCCCCCCAAATTACACTTATAATGCAACATCACAAAGCTATCATGTTAAGCAGTCAGATAGAAGCTGTTATTCCCCTCTGTACTGTGAAACCTCCGGTAAATTTACATTTCCTAAATATGAGAATCTTTCCTACATTTTTCAGCTGTAGAAGAAAAGGTAATGAGTACCACACACACAAAAAAAACATATTTTAAGTCTTTGTCAGACTGGGGAATCATTTCTCAGTAGAAAGTACAGTTGTGGCCAATGGACTTGACTAAGGTAAAGCAAATGATACAAAAAGACATTTCTGTAGTGTCTGAATCAAAGACCAGTACCTGGAAGAGTTAACTACTGCTCCACCCTTCCTTCAAACTGCATTCCACTGATCTGGAGCTCAACCTTGCTCAACACAGCTCATTGTTTTTGCTCTGCCAATGTCTCCTGAAATATATCAGTTTTGGACAAAATCAAGATTACACAAAGCTAAAGGGAGATGTGGGAAATATGAATCCTAAAGTGACAATGTCTTCCTTGGAGATGTTAATAGTCAACACATTCAGAAATATCACAGGGAAGGAACCAGATCCCTTGCCAGGGCATGTCTTTATATCCGGCACAGTGATACACATATGTGTGTGTGTGTCTGTGTGTCTGTGTGTGTGTGTGTGTGTGTGTGTGTGTGTGTGTGTATATTTCTTTCCCTTTTGTCCAGTGGGATTTTTTTCAATGGACTGGCAAAAAAGAGCCATGTGATTTTAGCAGTGTAAGGGGAAAATCCTTTGTGACTGCTTTGTGCTGAATTGCACTCCCTGAACTTGTTGTATATGCTACTGTGCATGAAAGGGGACATATTTTATCCCCCAAAATTGAAGAAATAGTGTGCCAAGAGAGTATATTTTAGATTTGAGACAAAAGTGAGTGTGCCCTATTTAAAAAAAAATATGAGGCAAATAAGCCTACTGATGGAATATTTTTCAAAAGAAAAGAAACCTCAATTGAATCACATCAGAAAATATACTCACAATAGCCCAGCTAAAATCTAACAGTGTGGAGTGCATTAAGCTACTGGGAAGCTTTGTCTTACAGCTCTGAGAGCATATTCTTGATACAGAGGGGCAAGGTTTGCACTAGAAACTCACAACGCACACCACATCACAGCTGCCCCAGGCTTCCTCTCATCTTTTCACTCTGTTCTCCTTGATTCAGAAATGAGAGGAAGAAACAAGAAACCCTGTCCCCATAAGGCTGGTGTGAGGTGGGAGTGGGGAGAGGGGGCTGGAGGGGAGGAAGGAGGTTATGGCGCTGTCACTCAGCACCAGAAAATGCCATTTATGTGGCTCCAGTGCTCACTAAGGAAGCAGAAATAAAGCACTCTGATGTGGCGCTGCCCCTCCCCGATGCACTCTCGCTCATTACAGCTCTTTCTTCAAACTGCTGGGTAGACAGCTGGCAGCCAGCTCCTCAGAGGAGGCTGGAGTAAGGAAGCATATAAATTACTGTTGCATTTTACAGCTAAGATAAACTCAAACTGCAGGGTTATAGCCTAAAATGACATGAAGAAAAGGCTCCAGCAGGCCTCGCAAAAGAACAAGGAATCGAAAATGGATAGAAAGAGTTACTCAGGGAATACGGGATCATGGAGAAGGAAAAAAAAATTCTAAACAAGTTGTGTAAAATCTGATGCTTTAGTGGGTCTTAAAGAGCTTATGTCAGCTTAATTCTGTGTGGTAGCATAATGTAAATCTATGGGAAATGGGGCTTTAGGCATCTCTGCTCTATTCCATTTCTGCAGATTGCCAAGCATGGCAATAAATGTCAAGTGATTATTTATTTGATCATTAGAAACTTCATTAGATTTTGATTTGATGCTCTTCAACCTCCCCATTCCCCATGACTGCCACCAAAAAGAAAGCTCAGTTTTGAAATTCAATCCAGCTAGTTTGATTGGGGGAAAAAAATGTTATGAAATAAAATCTAGTAAATACCAGCATCTAGATGACAACATTCTGCATAAATATAGAATCTCCTCTCCAAGGAGTTTATAGCACTTTGCTAACACGATGAAAGATACATTTTGGCTCCAATGGTGAAATGTTTGGAAGCTTCTTTAGTATTTTGTTAGATGGAAGGATGTTTCTGAGGTGAGATCAAACCCCTCTGGCTACAGACAGAGTCTGATTGTATGTTCTTGGCTTACCAGCCTTAGCTCATAATGTATTTAAACTTTCACTCAGCCTTCTTGGATGTGATCTAATTGCAGATTATATTACCTGAGAAAGAGAGTTTGTGGGCCCTTAGTTGGCCTAGGTAGTTTGGGACTCATCTGGTTGGTGCCTGAATGTTTGTTTCACCCCTGCTCAAAGCATAGAACCTGAACCTTATTATCTTCATAAAACAGGGTTTTTTAACTGTAGTCAGCAGTGTCGGATATACTGTTTACAGCTGGCTTTTTCATTGCAGTTTCAGTTTCTCTTGTTCCTTTCACGCTGCAGTTTTCCTGAGAATCATGTATAATGTGGGAAACAAAGAAAGGATGAGAGAGACACTGTGCTGCAAGGGGCTTGCTTCCTCAGGGAACAGTACTTGCATGTCAAAAACCCCACCAAACAGGAATCGGAGTGACTTTCATAAAACCAGGGATTCGAGCACAGTGTGGGGTGTGTATTGTTGCCACAGAGCACACGCTGCATAGAAGCATAAAGAGACAGGCTTTATCTCTCTGCCCGCAACCCTCTTGGAACCTTGTGGGAGGGCACATTTTAAATCAAGAATCAAAACGTTTTCCCAGCACAACTGCAAATTGAAAATAGGCATTGGAACAACACAGGCAGAGATATAGGAGAAGAATGACTTTGAAATGCCTACAATCCACCCCAAGCCACCCCAGGTCTGTCTGTAGACATAAGTGGTATTCATCTCTGGTAAAGGGTATATAGCACTTGGTAGAAACAAATGACAGCTGACAGAAAGATCCATTAGATGCCTGAACTTGCCCCTTGCCAGTGCAAAGTATTTTTCTTTTCTTTTTTTTTTTCCATCATAAAGAAAGGGCAGATATTTTTATTTCAAGAAGCAGTCTATAGCCATAGATTTTTTTTCCTGTAGCACTTTCTAGTATTGTATATCGCAATTGAAAAAAGCACGGAAATGATGAATTTCTTTCATTAGTCTAAGTGGTGTGAAACATGGAGGGAAACAAGCTTAGGGATATATTATTGTGCTGCATGTTTAACAACAACAACTTGGTGGTCAAGAAGTCCATCTTCTTTTTGTGGGAGAAGTCGCTATCATAAAAACAAAGCAAAATCTTAATTGCTGCATATTGATCAGTGACATTTATTGAGTGTGTTCCTGATGACGAACTCTGCACTAGTCCCCGCTGGGATGATGTAAAAGCATAAGCCTGCAAGGGTCTGGGTCCAGTTAGGAAAACAGACAGCCCAGGCAAGGAAGATGAGTCCTTCCTGAATGAAGTCTTTGTTAAAAAAAGAGAGATGGAAGCTAAAGGAAGCGTGTGAGGCCCAAAGTCCTCTGGAGCAGAGAATGAGAGGTTGTGTGATTGGTTGCGTGAGAGGTTGCGTGATTGCAGGGATGTTTGGAGGAGCTGAAAGACTATTGGTTGAGAAAAGGAGAGAGGGAATAGAATGTGCTGTGGCCCAGAGGAAGGGGCATGTTCTGGATGAGGAACAGGGGGTGGTCTAGTTTCAGTTGATCATAGATCCTCTGTGAGAGAAGTGCTACCAGCTAAGAGACAGGCAGGAGTTTGGGCAGAAACTCTCTGTAACCAAGTTGAGCAGTATCAATTTGATATGCTAGGCAACAGGAAGCGATTATGATTCAGCCTGCAAGTGTGGCCTGTCTATCGAGAGTGTGCTGTAGGAACGTGGGCGGCAGAGATTGTGAATTTTTGAATCAGGCTTTTTAGGACACAGATTAGCTGCTGTATCTATGCATTTTATTCTAGGTGATTTGTCGATGAACAGGTCATGACCCCTACATTCAATCTTGTGGGGGTGAGAGATATGGACTTAACTAAACAAGGAGGTGACAGAGGGCAGGGAAAAGAGCAGAGGGAGGGTGAAGCTGCAAGGAACAGCATTCACAGTTACTCAGTACAGCCCTGGGGCTCTGATGTGGGCTGAAGCACAACTTCTCAGTTCCAGGTCCTGACAGCAGCTTGGGTAGAGAGGGGAGGAGAGCAGCATGATGGAAGAGGTTAGGAGTTTTAAGTATAAGATAAATCCATGGATACGGAAAGATACTAAAGCTATGTGACCAATCAGACAAGAATGAAAACATACCTGAGTGTTTTGCCAGAGGTGAGATTTTTATTTGTGTGTGTGTATTTGTGTGTGTGTGTGTGTGTGTGTGTGTGTGTTTCCTTTAACTAGAGAGGTCGCTATCTGATCCTAGGTGATGCGAAGACAGAGAATACCTTAAGATAAACATTCCTTGTTCTGTGAAAGGCCACTAGGGTACTTATTTATGTAAGTATAGAGCAAGTATTTATATAAATATTTGCATATTTATAATGTTCATAAGTTTTATTTATATGCATATTTAAATAGTTATGTAAATATAGAGCAAGTTGTGCTGGGTAAGTAGCTTAACAAGACATATGTATTTTGAGTGACTTTTCTAGAAACTTGCTTTATTGATTATAATTGTGGAAGCTAAATAATGGGTATGCATATATTTGGGGAATTTACATTAAATATGTTATGATTAAAAATTAAATATATTATTTAATATATAAAATAAAAATTAAAATGTATTAAATATTAAATGTTACATATTAAACATACATTTATTTAATGTAAATTTCCAAAATGGGGGAATTAGCCATAATGGGGGACTTAATGACTAGAAAACAAAGGGAGCCTGTAATGAATCCTGGAGCAAGTCGTGATCTGGGATGCTCCCTGGCTCGAGGCCATGTATTAAAATGGCAGAACTGTAACACTGGGGCAAGATACTAGAACACAACACAGAGGGATTTCCTCCTCTCGGGACACCATCAGAGAAGGGCTCGCTGTCACATGGATCCTGAGCCAGAGCACCATGTCAGACTGAGGGAGCTGTGGATCCAGGCTTCCCGAGTCAGCTGGAGCATCATGGCCCTTCCCTGTAGCGTGAATCCTCCCCAGACAGACTCAGCCTCTGCCCAGTTCCTGCTCACCTCGTGCTCAAGCAGCACTTGGAACACTTATAGCAGCTCAGCTCTTTCCTGCCCCATACCTTCGTATGACTCACACCACAACTATTCCATCTCTACCATCAAATAGATCAGCCTGGTCTACAAGGAAGTGACTGGGAGAGGAATTAAAAGAGACTGCTCCTGAAGGGCTGCAGAGAGCTGGCTGCATCAGGGGCCCATGGAATTGGCCAGAGCAGAGGACATAGCTCCTCCTCAGTGCTCTGTGCACAACATTCACCAGTATCTTCGCTGGCGCATAACATCATTCCATCCCCAACCTATTTAGAGTGGTGTTCACATTACCTAAGTAAAGGAAGTCAGATTCAGTTGTGGGGATTTATGACCAAGGAAGACTTGAAGAAAGATGCCTGAATGGGGAAAGGAGGAGTCCTGCATACATTAGTTTCAAGACTAATGAAGCTCAAAATCTCCCTTTGCTGAAGTCTTTATCACCTGAGCTAGAAATAAATTTTTCTTTGTCTTAACTCTCCTTTATTGGCACAAATATTTCATTTTAAATTGTAATATATGTTGCAATCTCCTAGCCACACCACCTCCCCCATAGTGATTTTAAGTTCCTGATTGCATAAGTGTAGGTTAAACAACTTTGTAAGTGCTGTGGTTCGTAAATAATGTGTAGTGAGTTCTTATGATGAGCCAGACACAGTGCTAAGTACTTTTACATGCATGAACTCCCTTAATACCCACAAAATCCTAAGAAGTATATGTGATATTATTATCTCCATTTTATAGATGAGGAAATTGATGTACTGAGAGTTTAATAAACTGTCCAAAATCACAGGATTTGAACCCAGGTATTATGTTTCTAGAGTCCGAACATTTAACGATTATCTTTTCTGCCCTGCTCACAACATGTGCATACAGCATGGGCTCAGTAAGTATTGATGAATGACTAAATGGAAGTGGGATTAGTCACGGCCTAGGGTCTGGACAAGGCTCTGAGGTGGGACTGTGGTGGTAGACATGGATAAAGGAGTGCCTTTTTTGTGATGAGAACTGTGTAGGAGTCAGAGGTAATAGGAAGATGAACTAATTTAAGTACACTTCAACTTGGAAAGTAGACAGAGGTTAAGGGGGATGAGCATGGTTTCTAAGACAGAAGAAGTAGGCAAGCAGTAGACAATAGAATTTAATAACAACAATTGATAGGGAAATGGATGAAAAATTGGAGGCACAATGTTTTAAGGACTTTAGGTTGGACTTCTCTGGCAAACTAAGTGCCAGAGAAAAATAAGAAAAGAATGTGGCCAGACAGTGAGAAAAGTCTTACTAACCAGGGAAACCAATGGTGTATCAGTTAGGGATATACTTGGTTGCAAGCGAAATATGCTAACAAAAAATAGCTTAAACAATGGGATATATTTTTCTCTTGAATGACAAGATATCCAGAGTTTCACTGTTAGTAGTGTTGGTTTATTTTCAATTAGGATCTTTCTTTCTTTCTACTTGGGCATCTCAGAATGTTGATTTTCATCTCCAATGTTATCTCACAGTCACAAGATGTCTGCTGCAGATCCAGCCATTATATCTGCGTGGGAGACAGAAAGAAGCAGTGAAGAATAAAACCTTCCTCATCTATCCTCTTTTACAAAGAAAGCTTTCTATGGTGCTATCTTTCTCAACTAAGTTCTGTTCAGATCTCATTGGCTAAACAGGTCACAGGGTCACCCGTAATTGCCATGAATAGCTGATGCATCACCAGGGCTAGGCAATTTGCTGCTCTGAACAAAATCATAATTCTTTTAGGAAGGAATAGAGATTGTTTCCATCTGAAAAACAGATGGGAAACATATATATTTCCCAGTTAAAATAGGAAACACATATCTACTTCATTTTGTCTTAAACCTGTTGTGTGGTTGCTTATCAAATAAGTTCTATAATCACAACGTTTCATGCTCATAAATGTCCCAATGTCATTCTTGGCCAACATTTGTTACTTTGCTATGATACACCTCATGGCATTGCTGTTGTTTTGGTTTGCCAGTTTGAGTAACATATCATTAAGTAGTTTTAAGACACTTCTTTACAGAGCTTTAAGAGTTTTAAAAGATAATATTTATTTTGGCAACTTCTCAGTGTGGTAATTTGTAGTCAGAGTCCTGTTGGGGCTGGAATGAAACCCAGATTCTCCAGGCTGAACTAGAACTGAATGCACAGTCCTATGGGAAACAACCCACAGTTTCCTTCTGTGGGAAGAATTGTAGCAAATCATCTTGCTCTGTGTGTGTGTGTGTGTGTGTGTGTGTGTGTGTGTGTGTGTGTGTGTGTGTGTGTAAGTGATAGAGAGACAGAGGTAGGGAGAGAAGGAATAGGCCACATGTAGTGTTTCTTAATAAGGTTCACCTATTGAGTTTTAGTGTCAAATCCACAGTTCTTTCCTCCCTTCCTATCCTCCAATTGCTGTTGGTGTTTCATGGGTTCATGCCTGTGATTTTTGTATAATTGCCATATTTACCATTGTGTTTAATTCTAGTATCGATTTTAATGAGACATTTCCAAAGTTAGTTTAATCCAAAATCATTCTAGCATTGTTTATTTTCCTGGTTTTGACAACTCTCAGATTCACAAAGTTGATATGCAGTGATCCAAATAAGAGCAGAAGCAAAAAAGTTTTAACTCTATAATCCTGCAAAATTAGGTTTTCCGTTCTACGATGATTGCTGGTTAGTTCCATCTCTTTACATTAAACATTTTCTTTCTTGTAAAAAGCTGACACATTTGTAAGTGACCCCTCAGTCCCTTCCTATTTTAGTACAAAAGAGAGATGACCGTATTTAGAAAATATTACAGAATTGCTTTAACAACTTACAACATTATGTGTGTTTATTTATCATAATTGCATACTGTTCTGTCTTCCCCACTGAAGCATTGGCTTCTTGTTAGCAAGCACTTGACCAAAAAGGTTTCCCACAAGGCTTCTGGTTCCCACAAGCCTCGGTTTGCACTTATGCAAGCAAGGGGATAGACTGGCAGACCCTGGGGGAATAAAATAGGCTTCTGTCCTTAAATGGCTTTTCTCTCATCCTGGGACCTATGATAGACAAACATCTTTGATAGGCAAACAATGTCCTCATTGTCCATTTCTTTCATTCTCAGAAAAGAGGAACCCACAATTTTAGATGCTTCCATTTCTTAAATCCTTTATTTCAAACTCTCCTGTCCCCTCTGAGCTCCTGAACCGTCAGTTATACCATCTCCTTACTGTCTTCAATCTCTTCCTCCCCACTTAATGCTTTTCTCTCAGAGTACAAATGTTCTCAAATCTTTCTCATCCTAAAAATCCTTCCTCTCAATATATCCTTCACTCCCTTTCCCATCACCGCCAAATTCTTTCTCCACATTTACATGTTTTGATCACTCCTCATCCCCATTATAATCTGGCTTTCACTGGATTAACAAGTCTTAACAAGAAGCTTGGATGGAAGAACTAGACCTGGCACAGACTCCATGTGGGTAAATCTGTTCTAAAGAAACAGAAGGGAGTCAGTTCTGCTGGGCTGTGTGGCAAGACCAGAAACATTTACCAGGATAGACGCAGGTTCAGCCTCTAGCTCCACATTGTGTGAAGTACGGTTGCTAATGATCTTGTCTGTGGATGAGGGAGCATCATATTAGAGCTGTTGGAAGTGTAACTGAACCCCCAAATCCAACATCAGGTAGCCTAACCTGAATCACCCCTATGTGCACCCCAGGTGTATTTAATCAAGATCAGTTTTTCACAGGTATAGTGTGAATGCTAGAGAATGAAGTATACTTGTACTCCAGCAGTTATTCAATGGACACTCAAAAACTAAAACACATACATTTGCACACAAAACTCACAGGGAGAACTTAAAGAGGCTAAATCTGAAATCGTTACAGCCACCCTGGATTCTTTTATAAAAGCCCCATGGACTGTAACATAAATGTGCAGACATGTTTTGCTAGAGAATGAGGAAGGCTAGGAGAATATCAAACCCTTTGGAAGGTAGGTATGTATCATGAAAAGATGGCTGTCGATTCATACAGCAGATTTAGAGTAGGATCTTTTGGAATGGATGACAAGCAAAGTTAGGAACTGGGGTGCAGTCATTGGAACACACATCATGAAAGATTTAGGTTCTAGACTGCTTTTCACTTGACCGAGAAGAGGTTCACAATCTTTTCTTCACATATTATGATCTTGTTATATTGGGGAACAACTCAGTAAAGCCTGATATGCACGTGTGACTTGTGTAATTGATAAGTGGGGAAGACACCTGGAGGAGCCCAGGAGAGTTTGAGGACTCTGCATTGTCTGTGGGCCAAATCTGTGCCCTCCCTCTTTCCAGATACGCTCGCTGGAGGTGAAACTTAACGAGGGGAACAAAATGAATACATGTCTCATTAGCATTGCCTTGGTTTTTGTGTCCCACTCTCTCCTCTGCCAACGTGTGCTTCTAGGTGGTCTGTTTTATATCCTGCATATGAAAGATCACCACCATCATGCTGACTCCCAGATCCTACATTCCATTCAGAGTATGTATCCAATCCAAGCTCAGCTTGATCTGGACATCTCCTCCTGAACACACCCTCTCAGTCTGCTCCTGGCCAAGTGCTTTACCTTCTCTCCACCACTCTACCACCTTCCTCCCTATAAACATTGATGTTTACACAGTAACTCAAGATAAACACAAGCTCTTTTTTGTATGTGTTTGCATGTCTACAAGTTCTTTCCATTTCATCTCTATATTTACCAATTTCATTTCTTCCTCTGCATTTTGCTCTCATATTACCCTTACTGCCTCTCACTCAATTGATTCTTCCTGCCTCTGTTAACACCTTCTCAAGCCACTTTTCATCAACATTATATTTCTAACGCACAGATCAACTTAAATACAGTAGAAAATAAAACATATAATAAAGATTGAAATTTCTATGTAGCACATTTTTAGCAAGTTTCACCAACCAGCCCTTTTAGTTTTATCTGCCCTTCTTCCCTGACTGCAGTAATAAGCCCTATATTCCAATACTATGATAGACAAGCTATTCTTCTAACATAACATATTCTTCATTTTAAGCTGCATGATTTTGTACACACTATTCCTTCTAACCAAAATACTTCTTCCTTTCCCCTTTTCTCCAAATGTCAAGCACATCATCATCCCACAAAATCAAATTCATATGTGATGTCCTCAAGAAACAGTGCCTCTTACCATCAGACCTCCTCAGAAATGCCCTCCTTTTCTCCCAAGCACACTGTATGCAACTTTATGATAACATTTTTTTTAACTCAGCATTTTATTTTATTTTATTATTTTTTGGCAATGCCACGTGGCATGCGGGATCTTAGTTCCCCAAACAGGGATCAAACCCATGCCTCCTGCAGTGGAAGCACGGAGTCTTAACCACTGGACCACCAGGGAAGTCCCTATGATAACACTTTTGAGGGAGGAGGTCTAAATATTTTTTTTTGACTGAGCTTTTCTGAGCTCACATTGTCATTTAAATTTATATTTCTGTAACATAGTACAGTACTTTGTACATAATAGCTTCCTAATAAGTGTTGAGTAACCAAAGAGGGAACAAATCTGGGGCAAAGTCATAATATACAGTCACTAAGAGTGGAATTCAAACCACCACTGGACACATTTGCTGTTGAACAGAGAACAATTGCCACCTAATTCAAGTGGCAAGCGTAATGCACATAGTGTGCATGTGCTGTCTCCCTTAGGTAGTTTTTCACTAGCCCATTAGGATAGAAACCTACAAAGTTTCCTCAACACATATTGCTAATTTTATTTAGGATCAATGTGCATTCTTTACTCACACAAGAACAGGATTTTCCCCTAAGGTTGCTAGTGTAGGCTTCAATGATATATTCATGACACTTACCTTCAGCAAGTAATGATTCATCTCCCTGGATCTCAGTCTGAGTCTGTAGTAGATCTGGTGAATTTTCTGAAGTTTCTTTTATGTCCAGCATGACTGGCTGAGACTGGACATGAAAGCTGTCTAAATACTCTAATCCATTCCCAACCCACAGAAATGCAGGCTTCACACTCTCTCTGTTTGCTGTCATGAATCATGATGCTGACAAGGAAGTCAGATTCATAGCATTAAACACAAGCTGATAGGAGGAACTTCGTCCTGCATCCATTGGAAAAGGGCAAGGGTGTTCTTCTGTAGATCTGAGCTGCTTCTGCCAATGCAAATGCAGAGCTAGAATACAGACCCAAAGATGACCAGTTTTTATTTCATTTTCACTGGGATAAACAAGATTCATCTTTTTGTCATGAGAGGTCCCAATCCTGTTTTCTTTAAAGCTGCTTGCTGCCTTCTGTAAATTCCATTGTGTCATTTCGCTGAAGTCGATTCGTATTCTATTATTGGGTTGTTATTATCCTGGCCTTTATTGTAATGAATAATAATAGTCTGCAGCTACATGACATCTTTCTTCTTGGATCATCCTGCTTAGCCTCATAAAAGAAATTAATCAAGTTATACCTTTAAGGAAAGCATTAAGCTACTTCACTGTAAAGCAAATTGTCTTTGTTTGCTCTGATTGCAATTGTGTACAGTTTTCTAATGAGGCATGTTAAAATATCAGGGGGAGTCTCAAATTGACCATTACTTAAAATGATTGACTATTCTGCCCAAAATTAAAAAAATAGTGTTTTGAAATTATAAGTATGTGAGAAAAACAGATATATGCTCCCGAAGCACAACAAAGAGATCAGTGCATATATTAAGTATATAAAGTTAGTCTTTTAAAGTGCAGTACACATTTTTAAATGTTTGTAAAGAAGAATACCTGGTAATATTGAGCTGGCTGTAATTTTCTTGTTCCCCCTGCTCAGAATACAGAAGTCTATGCAGAAGCCACAGATAGGAAATGTTTCTGACAATATCTCAATGTGACTCTTCATCACCTCCATCCCCTCCCCCAACCTGGATAACTGTTACAGTTCCATTCCCTGCAGAGGGAAACAAGAAGGAAGGTGATTATCACATTTAATTTTTGTATGAAGAAATTTCTAATAATATCTAATTGTTGGGCTTAGACTTGAATTTAGTTTTTTATTTCATTGGAGGTTTGTTAAGTATTTGACATACTACCCCATCTCTCACACTTACCTTTCAAATTCTCTACCTTTGATAGAACAAAATGGTAAGGAGATAAACAGGGAATTTCCATCTTAAGCTATCTTTAGCGCCATCCACCTGCCATCTGTAATTATGGCTTTGCAGGTTCAGCGCCACCTGAGTCCACATCAATGCAGTCAGGTCTGGTAATAGATTATTTTTGCATTGGAAGCGTTCCATGTAAAGCCAGACCTTTGGGCTGTGTAGCTTTTGATTTAGGGTCTGTGTGTGACTAGAAGCAAGTAAAAATAGTCTATTGAAAATTACAGCCATAATTAAGAAGTATACACAAGCTAAGAAGAGCTCAAAGCAATATTTTCTGAATAAAGCAGAGAGATAGTATTGATTTAGTCTTATTTCAGAAAAAATTTATAATTCATATGTGAAAAAGTGTGAGTCATGATAGTCACTTCTAATTCCCATATACAATTCAGGTACTTCTCTTTCAAATTAACTGTGACTGACTCTGGCAGGGTGAATAATAGTCCCCCAGAGATGTCCCTGTCCTAGTCTCCAAGACCTGTGAATGTGTTGCCTAACATGGTACAAGGGACTTTTCAGGTGGGGGTTAAATTAAATATTTTGTGATGGGGAAGTTATCCTGGATTCTGTGGGTGGGCCCCATGTAATTAAAAGAGTCCTCCCTCTTATAAGTGAGACAAGAGAATCAGAGTGGTAAACAGAAGGTGATGTGATGACTGAAACAGAGAGCAAGACTTTTGAGATGTGACCCTGCTGGCTTTGAAGATGGAGGAAGGGGCCATGAGCCAAAGAATGCAGATGACCATCAGAAGCTGGAAAAGGCAAGGAAACAACTTCTCCCCCAGAAACGCTAGAAGCAACCCAGCCTTGCCAACATTTGATTTTAGCCAGTGAAAGCCTTTTTGGACTTCTGATCTCTAGCACTATAAAATTATAAATCTGTGTTGTTTAAGTCTCCAAATTTGTGGGTAATTTATTACAGTAGCAATGGGAGACTAATACATTCATTAATGATGATTAAAGGAAGTGCGGAGGTTAGGATCACATACTCTGGATCTGGCTTGTCTGGGTTTGAGTCTTGGCTCAGCTGTTTATCAGTTCTGTGACCCTGAGCAAATTATTTACACTCTCTGTGACTAAGTTACCTTATCTTTAAAATAGGTATACATATGTAGCACTGTTATAAAGATTAAATTAATTAGTTCATATAAAGAGCTGAGAATAGTGCCTGCTACAGTATAAGTGGTCAATAAATGTTAGCCATTTGAGGGAAAAAAATAGCAAGAGTTAACTAGTGTGTGAATTAGGGGAACTTTGACTCATGTAATGTTTAGTGATAGGAGTCTAAAGTTAATCTAATTGATCTCCATCTCTTCACATGAAGGATGTAGTAGATGCTACATTAGTATATCTCTCAATTTCCTATCAATTTTGATTCTCTGTCCATAATTGTGCTAAGATTACTATCTACTTCTGCTTAGTTCTTTAGCTGTATATAGGAGTTGCTTGGCTTCTGAGCTCTAACTTACTAAATGAAATAAGATATCCATCCAGGGATTCTGTAGAGTTTATTAATACTTAACATTTATTGGGTTTTAATTCATTTTACTGAACTCTTTTGTCTTAGACAAAGTATCATTAAAATATAATAATCCTAGGCCTTAATGCCATTTATCGGTTTACGGAGGGAAAGAGCAAAAGTATTAGACACAATGAGGGCAGAAGAATTTGGTTAGCTTCAAGTGCCTCTTTGGAAAGTTCACTGACAGAAAATGTGTGGCTTCTTAGCATGTTATCAAATGTTCTTATGGTGTGGACTTCAGAAGGATGGATACTAAGTAAAACTGAAGTTTATTCTAGTCATGTTTTGAAGAAAACTTTCAGAGTCCTGAGTTGGAGATGCAGTAATGGCAACCAATCATCCGAACAAATCCACTTTACAGTTACTTTATGAATCTCAAAAATGGAGAAATGATACAAAAATAATCAGATGAGCACAATGTGATTCTTTGTTTCCAGGATAATATATCATCCTGGTGAGAGAAACAAAAAACAGAGAGAAGGAATGGCATCATTCTTTTTCTCCTAAAACTTTCAAAGATACTTTAATTTCGAACAAATCACCCCTATCTTCCTGCATAGTGAATATCTCTTTATCACTATCAACCCCCCAAAACAGTCAAGGGGTAATATTCAACTAGGAAAGACTCAAGGAAGAATGTTGGTATGAAACCAGCCAGAGAATCAAAGTACTGGGGAACTGAAAACCCAGAGAGGTGCAGTCCTTTTCTGTGAAGGGGCTGTGAGTCCCAAATTGCTCTAGAAAATAGGAAGCATTTCTCTGAACATATTACAGAAAATATCTGGACAGGAGTGACTTGACTTAATTCCCTATAATTTGTTTTCTTCATGATTTCTTTGAAAGGATTTTTTGATCAGAAGGATCACTGAAATAATTTCATACCACAACATGCCAGTATTACATAGAATCACGCTATAACTGATTTTGAAGTAACCTAATTATTTTCTCTGGTTTATTCCCCAAAGTCATACTCAGTTTGCGGTATTGTCACAAGGAATATCAAAGAAAGAAAAAAGATGTAAAGAATTCTTTATTCACTGAAAATTTATTGTGCAGTATGTCATGTTAGGCACTGGGCTGGCCACTGGAATGTGTTAAAATAATCCCTTTTAATAATGGATGGATGAGTTAAAAGTATTACTATAGTTAAATAATTTGTTTACTACTTGGGAATGTAGCAAAACAACTATATGGAAAGGCTAAGATAAGACAAGAGCTAGCTTCCAAGCTGAGGACAAAAAACAGACAGTAAAACAATAAGGAAGGTTTTACACAGGCACCCAGTGCAGCTCAAAGATCATGAATAGGTCTTTTTAGTTCTGAAGTCATGATATCCCACAAAATTGTATAGATACCATGAGCTGCTGAATTTCATCAGTCTTCTCTAAAAAGATTAAATTAAAATTTTTCCTCTTTATGTATTTTCTTCCTATTGAATAATTGTCTTAGGCATCAACAATTTTGACAGCTTTGACATATTTGTACTAGTATTCTTCTAGGAGAAATAGTCATTTAGAAAGTATTCTAACTGTTGCAAAATGGATTTGGAAGAAAAATACCCACTGAGACCCCTAAACCTTCGTGTCAAATAAGAAAGAGCCATCAGTGTGTTTGCTGCTCCTCTTGTGGGGCTAATCAGTCCACTTAGCCTTACAGGATGGTCAGAGTAGTTAATTAAGAGCCAGGGGAACTGAGTTCTATAGAGCAGAGAGCAGTTTACAGTGAATACAGGGTGCGGTAGCTTATGGCCAGTGTTAACACATTAATCCCAAATCAGTTAACCAGTAGAGTTTAAAGAACAACAACATCTAAATTGGGCTTTGAATAATTGATGACAGCAGCTGAACTATTAAAGGAAAATGTCTCTTTCCTCTAGGAAGCCTATATGCCTATAATTGCTAAGCTTATTTTCTCTCTGATTGGATATAGGTTCTCCCAGGAATATTTTCTTTCCTCAGAAACATAAAGAGGAACTCCAGTGACATATTTTTGATGGAAGTGATAAAAAATTATATACTTTTAAAAGGTTGCCAAATTAATTAAACTGACTTCAAAAAATCACACCCTTAATTTTGCTCTTCATGTATGTACACAACAGGAGAGTCAGAAATTGAAAATTCCCTTTTTGCTCAGGGTTCTTGGGAGTGAGGGTGGGATCGTGAGGGTGTCCACCACAACATAGACTTTGAGAAAAAAAGGAAATACGTTTAAAATCAAATCAAAAAACAGGTTTTTAAAATATGGTGACGACAAAGACTCTTACAAAAGAATTGAGTATATTTTATTACAAACTTGTGAATCATTTCCTCTGATACAACAGTTATCTTTCTAACCTTCTAATTCTGTCCAATCTTCAGAAAGAGTATTATTTGTAGAATCAGTTCTTGCAGAGCTATGAAACAGTACATAATGCAAGTGACACTAATTTTTCCCATTACCTCTTTTTCTTGTATATTATAGATGTTATATCTCTAATAGTTTCCATAGAAACAGTTAATATTGGACTTTTGAAACTAGTGGTAATGGATAGAAGAGCAAAGAAGATAGCTTGGGAATGAATGACCAGCAGATGTGTTAAAATAAATTTAAGAATGTGTGACATTTAATTGCTAAGTGAAAAGCACAAAAATTTTATAGGTGCCATATAAGGTTTTATAAACCTGATGAGTATAGATTATATTATACATGATAAGGTTGCAAGTCAAAAGTCTGGGCGTTACATTCTGATCTTAAAAATGTATGCAGCTATTTATATATGTGTTTACAGTATCTTAGGATTCTATGGTAATCTTCTAGCCTTACTCATTTACATAAAAAGCACAATTAAAAATGATGATTCATTTTTTCATTCAATAAACATGTAAAGTGCCCATTGTGTGCCAGGTTCTCATCAAGGCATTTGGGATACATCAGTCAATAAAGCAGAAAAGATCCCTTTGCAAAGCTTACACTGGGTGGGAGGTGCAGATAATGAGTGGAATAAAAACGTTATAAATTGTTATGTTCTCTCTCAAAAAAAGAAGGAAAACCTGAGGGTAAGAGAGAGCTGGGGTAAGAGAGCTGGGGAGGGCGGTTGGTTGTAATTTTGATGAGAGTGGTCATGCCTTATTGAGAGCATGATTCAGACTTGAAGGAATTGAGGAAGTATACCATTGAAATATCTGGGGGAGATCTCTGCAGACAGAAGGGACAGCACTCAGGCAGAAGACTGCCTGCTTATTTCTGCTACAGCAAGGAGGCCAGTGTGGCTGGAGTGGGGAAAGCAGGTTGGAGGGTTGTAGGTCAAAAATGTAGCTGTCAGCCAGATCATTTAAGTTTTTATGCCATTATAAGGATTTTGGCTTTTATTCTGAGTAAAATAGGAAGCTAGTAGGTCATTGGTTCTCAAAGTATAGTCCCCAGACCAGCAGCACCAGCGTCATCTGGGAAATTGTCAGAAATAGAAATTCTCAGGCCTCACCCCAGCCCAATATTTCTGGGGATGGAGACCAGCAAACTTTGTTTTAATAAGTGCTCCAAGTGATTCGGATGCACGTTCAAGTTGGAGAAGCACTGTACTAGATGATTCTAAGCCAAAGGATGTCATGATCTAACTTGATCATTTATCTTAAGACTTCTATAGATTAACCATAAATAGAATGGCCACATGTGTTATATTCTAAATTTGAGCATTTTTGAGACTAAAAGGGGGACTACAATAATTAACAGTTATAATTTATCTACAACAGTTTGTAATTTGGGATTTTCTGGGACAAAGCAGGACATATGAGGCCATAAGCCACTCATTTGTCCTGTAAGCTATTAGAGGCTCTTCTTATAAAAAGGGACCTAAAAATAAAAAGAGATCTAGTCACCAAGGCAGACTTTTATAGATTGAAAAGAAGAGGAAGAGGAAAAGCACTCGAAGTGTAGCTTCCCAGCCTGGGCCTTTCACTCTCATAAGCAATACCCAGCCTGAAGTTCAGAGGAAGAATATCTCACTTGAAAATATAGACAACTTACCATATGTAATCTGAAATGATTTAAAATGAAGCTGGAACTAGAATGGGATTTTTATGGAAGCCTGACCTTTGGTCTTGCTCATTTCATTGTCAAGTATTTTACTGCTGACATTTAGTCTGGGCCAAAGTTTGTCCCTATGCATTTTGGAGTCATGACATTTCATCATGTGGTATTTTGCTTTTGATTAAGGTGCTATGGCATTAGTTGCCTTATAAATTTAATAGTATTTAAATATTTTATGTGAACATGCTCTTTTTAAAAAATGTGCTTATGTAAAGTACTATCTAATTTGATGTAAAATATTTAAATGAGGAATCTCTCAAGAGTAAAATGTTGCTATTATCAAGGATGGGCTGAAATGCATTCTAAACACACTCCACCATAGACATAAAATGGGAGAGCATGAAGTGCAGAGCCTGTGATCAGTGTCTGTGCCTCTTGTACTCTTGTTTCCTCCCTATTACACTGTGAAATGCATCAGACTTCAGGGGAGCTCATTTCAAAATGGTGGAACCAGAGAGAGTGAGGATGACACGCTTCACTATTAAAATCGTTGCCTAAGGAAAATGTAAACTAGCTAAACACAGAAAGAAACACATAATTTAAGCTTGAAAAGAGATTAAGAATTGAATCGGATGCTTCTGAAAGGCAGTCCACAGGCCACCTGCATAAAGGTCACATGGGGAGTACATGAAATGTACAGATAATCAAGGCTGCCTGCCAGACCTGCTGGATCAGAATCTCTGGGCAGGAGACTTAGAAATCTGCATTTTTAATAAGTACCCTAGATGATTTTTATACACACTAACATTTGTGAAGCTTTATGATGTGGACAGTATCCAAAAAATTTATTCAGGGCCACAAAAGGTAAAGATATATAATGGTATATATATATATGGTATATAATGGTAAGATAATTTTCAGTGGTTAGACTATTTTTGGTTTGAATGACTGTACATTAAGGAGAAAGAGGGAAGAAAGAGATATACCAAAACCCAAAGGACTCACTGCAGTAAGTCGGAGGAAATGTTAAAAGCTTGAGAAGCAGCCAGATAATTTCTGGGGGTAGGAGGTTGGTGGAGCCTGCTTGGAGATTTCTTGGGCCTAACTTCACATTGCTAATTTACAATCATATGCTGCATCTGTCACTTTTACAAATCAATGAGAACGCCCACCCTTTAGAGCATGAGGTTACTTGCGATGGTCGCCAGTGTGGGCCCTCCAGACAAGACCTTTCAGGATGTCAGGAAAGAACCTTGGTGATGCACATTAACACACACATGCTCTTTTATGTCACTTCCAATTTACTTTATCTTAAATTGTCAGCAAGAAGAACTCACACCCATATTAATAACTAGAGGTTTGTATTTAAGCCAAGAAAAATAAACCCTGCTGATAGCTCTGCAGACAGCTGGTTTGCTCTAAGTAGAGCCAAAAAAATAACATGGCTCTTTGTATTTGTGGAAATTTTATAATATTTAGGAAAATGAACTGGTGGAAGAATGGTTTCGAGGTCTTTATTTAGGAAAGGTATTTTGAGAAAATAATTGAGCTTATAATTAAACATGATTTTTACTCTAAACAGCAGAAAAAAATACAAACACTATTAAGAAAAAGTCATGATAAGTTTAAACCATCTGGGAATCTAATTGTGCTGAAGAAAGTGGATCTAAGATATTCTTTTTACTTTTCTAAAGACAAATGAAGAAATTAAGATGCTGCTCTGATAATCTAATGCTAATCAAAAAGCAAGAAACTGTTCATGATGAGAAGTGGTTAAGTGGAAATAAGTGCTGGCCATAACCAGACGTGGGACTAAGATATTTAAAAAGTAGACTTCAGAAGTACTTAAAGGAAAAAATCAGGTTTTCCTTCTGTATGAGCCTTAAAAGGGAATGTTGCTCAAGGGGCATGGTAGAAAAATGAACTTCAGTTTATACAATATCCTTTCGAACAAGTGAGAAAATATTTCTAAGGGAACTAAGTTAGCTGCACAAGAAGCTTTATCAAGAACTGGGAATATAAAAGAACATGTAGAAGAGGTGGAAGGAGGGGCATAGGGCAGGGAATGAAAATGAAAGAGCTGCCTAGACTTGGAAGAACAGTGTCAGAAAGGTTCCAGGCCAGAGTTACTGAGGCTTATGGAACTGCTAAAGACAAGGAAAGGCTTGGCAAGCTATGTTCAAAGACAGACTGTGAACAAAGAAGGGATAAGATCACTGCTGGTGGAAAATGGTGCACTGTTAACAGATGACCAGAATGTTTACCAGATTATCAATTTATTGTCCTTTATATGCCGTAGGTCTAGCCCAGTGCCTGTCACCTTTCAAGTATACCACACATGTGGAGGGAATAGATGGATGAGGAGTTCAGGTAGTGAGAGTGATTTCAAAAATAGAAAAGTAGTAGAATAAATATGATTTTTATAGGAGAAATTTCAACACTAAGATAAAGCATGGAGTTAATAAAGGGACTTGGTTATTTTAAAATTACATCTCTCTGCAGACTAAGAATTGACATCCCAAGAGCTAAGAATCTGAAAATTTGATGTGAGAAGTGTCATTAACAGTGTTCAGGATCAAAGTGTAGGAGTTTCAAAGATGCAATCAGAGTACTAATCCACAATTTCAAAAGGGGAAAGAAGATGGATTTGGGATATTTCAGAAGAGTGAAGTGACTGTTTCCACCATAATCTATATTATCTTATGAAACAGAGAATTTGGAATGATTTAGATTTAAAAAAAGGTATTTAGATTCTACTAAAAAAGAAAGGTGTAATCACAAGTAGTAGAATTTATTTTTTGTGGGATTACCTGGTCTATTTATGAGACAATGCTATCATCATTGTGATTTCAGTAGGGCATCCTGCAAAATATTTTTTATATGTAGAGAAAACATGGAGAAGGATTAACTTGGTGATGATACAAACAAATGGATTCATACTTCTCAAACATAGTGCAATAAGATCAAAATGGAATGAGACAGTCCCAAGCTGTGCTATATGACTCTGTGTTTGGCATTGTCTTATTCAATATTTTGAACAGTGATTTCAATTAAATACAAACAAACAGAACAGGTACTTGTAAAATTTGAATTTGACACAAAGCTAGAGACAAAAATAATATTTTACTGCCAGTCCAAGCAAAATGGCATATACTCGTCATCTTAGTTCAGGCTGCTATTACAAAGTACCACAGACTGGGTGGTTTATAAACAATAGAAATTTATTTCTCACAGTTCTAGAGGATGGAAGTATGAGGTCTGGTGAGGACCCTCTTCCAGGTTGCAGACTGCCATCTTCTCACCGTGTCCTCACATGGCTGAAGAGATTAGGGGTCCTCTCTGGGACCTTGTCTTTTATATGGGCACTAATCCCATTCATGAAGGCAAAGCCCTCATAATCTAATTTCCTTCCAAAGTTCTCAGTTCCTAGTATTATCACATTGGAAGTTAGGATTTCAACACATGCCTTTGGGAGGGACACAAACATGTAGCCTTAAGACTCATCTCTTCCTTCTCCTCTCCACTAAGTGTAACTACATACCCTAAAAGCAATACAAGGCAACCAGAGGAGAACTCTGAAAGGTGGTGTGGTAGGTTGAATAATGTCCCCCACAGATGTCTACATTCTAATGCCCAGAATAAGTATGGGCATTAACATAACAAACATGTTACCTTACCTGGTAAAAGGGACTTTGCAGGTGTGATTAAATTAAGGATCTGGAAATGAGAAGATTATCCTCGATTATCTAAGAGGGCCCAGTGTGATCACAAGGGTTCTTGTAAGAGTGAGGTAGGTTTTTAGTATAGTCTGAAGTCAGGGAGCATGATTCTTCCAGCTCTGTTCTTTTTCAAAATTGCTGTGGCTATTCAGGGTCTTTTGTGTTCCCATACAAATTTAATTTTTTAAAATTCTAGTTCTGTGCAAACTGCTGTTGGTAATTGGATAGGCATTGCACTGAGTCTGTAGACTGCCTTGGGTAGTAAGGTCATTTTAACAATTTTGATTTTTCCAACCCAAGAACATGGTATCTGTGTTTGTTTCCATCTGTTTGATCATCTTCAGTTTCTTTCATCAGCATCTTACAGTTTTCCAAGTGTAGGGGTTTTTTTACTTCCTTAGGTAGGTTTATTCCTAGGTATTCTGTTTTTTTTTTTATGGGATTGTTTCCTTAATTTTTCTTTCTGATAGTTCATTGTTAGTGTTTAGAAATGCAACAGATTTCTGTATGTTAATTTTGTATCCTGCAAATTTACCGAATTCATTGATGAGCTCTAGTAGTTTTCTGGTGGCGTCTTTAGGATTTTCTATGTGTAGGATCATGTCATCTGCAAATGGTGATGGTTTTACTTCTTCCTTTCCAATTTGTATTATTTTTAGGTCTTTTTCTTCTCTGATTGCTGTGGCTAGGACTTCCAAAACTATGCTGAATAGAAGTGATGACAGTGGGAATCCTTGTCTCGTTTCTGATCTTAGAGGAAAGGCTTTCAGCTTTTCACCATTGAGTATGATCTTAGCTGTGGGTTTGTCATACATGGCCTTTATTATGTTGAGGTATGTTCCCTCTCCACCTGCTTTCTGAAGAGTTTTCATCATGAATGGATGTTGAATTTTATCAAAAGCTGTTTCTGCATCTATTGAGATGATCAGTGCGACCAACAAGGGATTAATATCCAAAATATATAAACAGCTTATACAGCTCAATATTAACAGGCACATGTAAAGATCCTCATCATTGCTAATTATTAGAGAAATGCAAATCAAAACTATAATGAGATATCATCTCACACCAGTCAGAAAGGCCATCATCAAAAAGTCTACAAATAATACATGCTGGAGAGGGTGTGGAAAAAGGGAACCCTCCTATACTGTTGTTAGGAATGTAAATTGGTAATTAATTTTGGAGAACAGTTTAACACTTTCCTTTAATACTGTACATGTAACTCTCATATGATGCCACAATTGATCTCTTGGGCCTTTATCACAGAGAAATGAAATCCATGATCAAACAGAAACCCATATATAAATAATCCATAATAGCTTCATTCAAAATAGCCCCAACTGGAAACAACCCAGATGTCTTTCAATAGGTGACTGGTTAAATTTTCAGTGATACATCTACGGCATGGAATATTACTCAATAATAAAAAAGTATAAACTTTTGATACATGGAACAATTTGTATGGATTTTGAGATAATTATGCTGTTACAAAAGCCAATCTTGAAAATTATTTTGATCCCCTTTACATAACATTTTTAAGAGGCAAAATTATAGAAATGAGAATAGGTTAATTGTTGTCAGGGGTTGGGGATGGTGAGAGGAGTGACTATGAAATGTCATTATAAGACATCTTTTTGGAGATGGAACTGTGTCTTATATTGACTATATCAATGTCTGTATCTTGCTTGTAGTATAGTTTTGCAAGATGTTACCACTAGAGGAGACTTCTAAAAGGTACACAGGATATCTCTGTATTATTTCTTACAGCTACATGTGAATCTGTCTCAAAATAGTTTAATTTTTAAAAAAGGACTTCATGGAAAACAAACCAAAAATAAATTTCATAGGTGATAGAATATTCAGCAGCACTCCTAATAATTTCCTCAGCTGTTATTTGTCATAAAAAGTTTTTATTTGTCCTTTGTTTTTAATAGATATTTTCACTGGGAATAGAATACTAGGATGACTTCTAAAATTTTTTCCCTGCCTTAAAGATGTTACTCTACTGTCTCCTGGCTTGTACAGTTTCTGGTGAAAAACATTGTTCATTTGTATGTAAAGTTTCTTTTTTCTCTCTGACTTCCTTTAGGACTTTCTCTTTCTCTTCGATTTTCAGCTGCTTGAATATGAAGCATCAAGGTCTAGTTCTTTGGTTATTTTTTTCTGCTTGAGGTTTTCTGCACCATTTCAGCAATCTTGAAAACATGAGCTAAAATCAAGTTTTGGGAATAAGTCCTTCACTCAGTTGTAGGAAAGCATTTCTAAATGGCAGATTAAGAACCTCTGAAAATCCTTTTCTCCATAAAAGTACCAAGAACAGTACAAAATGGTCAAAATCAACATTTTCCTGAACTCTTCAAATTAACCCAAATCTTACAAGAGTCAAGGAACATTTATTCAAGAAAAATGGCCGAATCTCAGTATGAACAGCAGATAATGCTAGATGAACTTGCCTTATAGCCATGCCCTTCTTCCCAGCTTGATGGAATCCTTGAAAATAATTAGCCTCACAGCCATGATAGCTGTGAAAACCAGAGCCTAGCAGCCACTTTAGGGACAAAATCTCTCTGAAGCTGCCCTAAAATCCGTATCACTAAAGAATTGTCACTCGAGTTGCATGACAGCTCTCTGTAAAAGCTCATTTTAAAGGATTTGTCTTTATTTGACTTGACTCAAAACTCACTCGGTGAGAAAGGCCCTACCCACAGAATGTTTGTTGAAAATAGTATAAAAAGTTTAGAAAAATTTGTTGAACAGAAAGTGTTGAAGGAGAAGAAGGGCAGGAAGAAGCGGAAAAAGAAGGAGAAAGATCATCTTGACTGCTGCAATGAAAATACAATTTACCAGTGGAAAGAGAACAGAGACACATCAAATAATAAGAGGACTGAGAAGGGATTGTTGTAGTTAGTGATATGGATATTATTGTGTATCTCAACAAGAGCAGTTTTAATGAAGTGGGAAGGGCAAAAAGCCTGATTGAAGAGAGGTTAAAGGAGAATGAGAAAGGAATTACAAACAAGTATAATCTTAGAATCATGATATTTTGGTGTTTCCAGAACTTTAGTGAGCCACCTCATTTTGTAGGTATGGAATGGAAACCCCAAGAAACTGACCTGACGAAACACATAGCTTTTTAGTGGCAAATAAGGAGCTAGCGCCCACATTTTCTCATTCCCATTTTAAATATCCTCCCGTCACACAAGATTGCCACCTTCTGAAAAAAAAAAAGGTAAATTACTTTTGTTTACTATTAGCTACAAACAGAGGTTCTGGACTTTAGAAATAAAATATTTTTGCTTCATTCAAGAAGAAGCCAGCCATTATTTTGGTTATGACATTCTGAAAAAGGTGAAAATACAGGAATTGTTTCCCAATTCCTTTTTTTTTAATTTGTGTTCTGCTTTTCAGAGGCATAGCAGATGATTTCCCCCTAAGTCTTCATTATACAGATACCATATTCAGCTACTCTTTGAACTATGAGTGTTAGCAGCAAAAAGACAATTTCATTTTGTATTTTGGTCACTTTTTTTCATGGACTTAAGTCCGCAAAAATATATTATCTCTGGTTCTTAAATCTTTTTGCGCAGAGTGAGTTGTATTTTGTTTTAGAATAATAAGAATTGAATTTCTCTTTTTACTCAAAATCAAAGCCTTCTAAAGGTCTTTCTGCACCTCCTCCCAACCTCTTACCCAGTTTTGATGTTCTCCACAGAATATAGGCGGGTGAATAATATCAAGTTTTATCTATATATCACCCAGCTCAGCATGATTTCATAGAAGAAAATGGAAAAAATAATCCACGGTGGTCAAGCAACTAAAGACTAAACTTGATCCATAATTAAACAATATATTCACATGGCCAAGCAAAGAGCTCACAGCTCCTGTTAATCTCTGATGTTCTTTTACAAGGCTTATCTCCATTTGAAAGCTTTCTTTTAAAGCATTTCTTTGGTAATAGTCTAAATTATTCCCTGCTTCCAATATTAATTTTCATTATATATTTCTAGTGCATTCTATACAATGGAATAGAAATATTTTATGCAGATTTTTAATTAAGATTAGTCAAAGCCACCATGCTAATAATAATAACAAATAGACACATAACACACATATACACTGTGTAGTTCTGGCTCATTAGATAGACTATGTGGCAAACAGCAATCAAAGCATCATTTCTTTGAACATTTACTTTAATTATGATACTATATACTACATATAATATTTATTCTAGGGGTATGTAAAGGATTTTAAGATGAAAAAGCATAATTATGGTAATTATGATTTGAGGGCCTTCTTTCTTGAATACTTCCTTTGGAGGTGCCATGAAAAAATATTAAGTAGAAAAAGGCTCTGGGCATGAACAAGCACTTCGTTTTTTAATAATCCTCAGCATATTCAATGCTGCTGGCCTATTAGCATATTGTCATTTCTGCTTTTTGCTTTTTCTTAAAAAATCCATTTACATAATTATGTAGAGTGCAGTCTCTCTTTCAGATTCTTCTTGGGTGTGGAGTGCTTAGCACTGCATATTACTACAGGAGATAAGCTTCTGTAGATACACATGACTTTGGATCTGAAAAGAAAATAAATTTATGTTTTCTATCTTATTTCTGACTTCTTTGTGAAGAGGAGAGCTTTGTCACATTAGAACAATGAATGTTAAATTGTCTTATTTTCTTTCCAAAATTTCATATAAATCATATAAAAGTACATACATATACACAGGTGTTAAGTTTTGTTGTGATGAGGAATAGTTATATGAAATCCTGACCTCTACATTTATTTCTCAATTTCTATTCAGGTACATAAATGAGGTATGAATACATAATTAAGATAGAAAAAACATTTTGTCAAATAGTGGGCTAGTTTCCAGTGATCCTTAAATAACACACACACAAACACATTTATATACATATAAATGTACCCTCACATGTGATGAATTGCCTACACAGGGAAAAATATTTCTTAAATGTGCGATAAATACTTTGAATGGAACTGTTCCTTTATACCAGTTTTTAGTACAATCATTTTATTGCCTTTATAAAAAATGCCTATTCATATATATAAAAAGAAGAAAAAGCAAAGCAAGATGGAAATTTCCAGAAAACGAAACAAAAATTTACTACGAATCTTACCACCCATCACCTAACATTTAGTTTTAGTGACCAGTCTCCCTTTATTCACACATGAGCCGTCTAAAAGATAGGAATAGTTTAGACATTGCAATGGTATCATGCAGAGTGTTTTAAACTTAAAATTAAGCTTAACTGTATTTAATTGAAGAAAAACAAGTGAGACAAAGAATTATGTGTATATGTGTGTGCAGCACATGTACATGTATGCAAGACATACCTGTTAAAGATAGCTTTTAAATTGAGAATAACAAAATTTAGTGTCTTCTACCTTTAGCATAATTTCCAGTTTAGTAAAAGGCATTATGTAGCTTACAGAATAGTTGGGAGAGAGCTGGGGGACCAGGTTCATGACTAATATTCAATGAAGAATATGCAGAACCATATCAAAGATCAAATATGACTAAGAAGATACTACCACCACTTCTACCATTCACATCTGAGATACTAGAAATGCTGTTTGCCAAGTGTTACTAAAATCTGAACATATTTGGCCATCTATTCCAGAAAACAAACAAACATAGAAATAACAAAACTAAACACAGCTGGGTTTGTTAACATTTCTTGTGTCCATTTTTTTGGAATTGAAGACACCTGTGAAAGCTTCTGTCTAGTAGATCCTAGGCCATTTGCCTGTACTCTAGCTCCATGGCAGCTAGAGAAGCAAGGGTTCTGGATTGTACCTAGGGGAAGATGGGACTCATAAAATGGGACTTTGTCATTTTGTTGGAATTTTGAAGTATAGGATGGTCACAGTGACAGTTATCCATTACATATCTCGTTTCCTGATCTTTTTTATTTACTTCCTCCTTTTCAGGGAGTACACTCAATAATACTTACTGAGAAATTGTACATGTGAGGTAATAATATTTTGAGCACATGTCTGAAAAGAGTTATTTTTAACTATACATTTCAAGTTTGAAAAATATTTGACTCCCTGATAAGAAATATGAGAAAAATACCACTCATACTTCCTCCCACATTTGATCTTTTAACTTTCATTTTTAATTATATTATCATTTTAACATTTCCAAGAAGTATAACATTCACATTAGATTATGTAACTGTAATTACTTTAGTTCTTTAATCTTCAGTGTTCACATAAGTGGATTCAACTCTCATTAACCATGCTTTTCTACAGTTTCTATTTTCCTAAGCTTTTGATTTTGTGTTATCTCTTGTTTGGCTAAATATCATTATGCAAGAGTGAGAAGTTCTATCTTTTACTTTAAATATAAAAGACATTTACTACGTACAAACTTGGGGTAACACTTTTTCTTAGAAATGTATAAGTATTTCTACACTTTTTCTAGAACTAAGTATTTCATTGGAGACCTCTAAAGACCACCTGACATTCCACTTTGAATGTGACTTGCTCTTTCATTCCTTCACGAATCCCCATATGATTCTTTTTTATCCTTAAAGGCTGAGGAATTTGCCAGAACATATGTGTGTACTTATATCAATCTCTCTGTATCTGTTTTTCCTGGAACACTTTGAGACTCAATCAGTAGATTCAAGCCTAACATATTTCAGGACAGGTTAACTGTGTACTTGAATTTTGTGATACTTGTTCTGTTTTTACGAAAACAAGTTATATATAGTTCAGTATCCTTTGTGGTAGCCATAATTTTCTCCATAATCATGTTCATGTTTTATTTTGTTTTCTACTATTTTATTTATGAGATTTACTTTAGCCTATCACATGATACTTCTTTAAAAATTGAAGTATAGTTGATTTACAATATTATGTTAGTTTCAGGGGTGCAACATAGTGATTTGTTTTTGTTTTTTTGCGGAATATATTCCATTATAGGTTATTACAAGATATTGGATATAATCCCCTGTGCTATACAGTAAATCCTTGTTGCTTATTTATTTTATATGTAGTAGTTTGTATCTTTTAATACCATACTCCTAATTTGTCCCTCCCCCACCTCCTCTTTGGTAACCATAAGTTTGTTTTCTATGTTTGTGAGTTTGTTTCTGTTTTATATATAGATTCATTTGTATTATTTTTTAGATTCCACACATAAGTGTTATCATACGATATTTGTCTTTGTCTGACTTATTTCACTAAGCATTCATGTTGCTGCAAAGGCCAATATTTCATTCTTTTTATGGCTGAGTAATATTCAATTATGTATATACATCACATCTTCTTAAGCCAATCATCTGTTGATGGGCACTTGGATGATTTCCATGTCTTGGCTGTTGTAAATAGTGCTGCTATGAACATTGAGGGTGCATGTATCTTTTCAAAGTAGAGTTTTCATTTTTTCTGGATATATACCCAGGAGTGAGATTGCTGGATCATATGGTAGCTCTATTTTTAGTTTTTTAAGGAACTTCCATATAGCTTTCCATAGTGGCTACACCAATTTACATTCCCACCCAGTGTAGGAGGGTTCCCTTTTCTCCACACCCTCTCCAGCTCTTATTATTTGTAGACCTTTTAATGATAGCCATTCTTACAGGTGTGAGGTGATACCTCATTGTGGTTTGGATTTGCATTTCTCTAACAAATAACAATGAGAAGCATCTTTTCATGTGCCTGTTGGCCATCTGTATGTCTTCTTTGGAGACGTGTCTATTTAGGTCTTCTACCCATTTTTTGATTGGGTTGTTTGTTTTGTCAATATTGAGTTGTATGACCTTCTGCATATTTTGGATATTAACTCCTTGTTGATTGCATCGTTTGTGAATATTTTCTCCCATTCTGTGGGTTATCTTTTCATTTTGTTGATGGTTTCCTTTGATGTGCAAAAGCTTTTAAGTTTGATTAGGTCCCATTTGTTTACTTTTACTTTTATATCTATTGCCTTGGGAGAGTGATCTAAGAAAATATTGGTACAACTTATGTCAAATGGTATTTTGCTTATGTTCTCTTCTAGGAGTTTTATGGTGTCATGTATTAAATTTAGGTCTTTAAACCATTTTGAGTTTATTTTTTTACATGGTGTGAAGGAATGTTCTAATTTCATTGATTTACATGTAGCTGTCCAACACCACTTGCTGAAGAGACTGTCTTTTCTCCATCATATATTCTTACCACCTTTGTCATAAATCAATTGACCATAAGTGTGTGCATTTACTTCTGGGCTCTCTATTCTGTTCCGTTGATCTCTGTTTTTAATGCCAATCCATGCTCTTTGGATTACTGTAGCTTTGTAGTATAGGCTGAAGTCTGGAAAGGTTATACCTCCAGTTTTGTTCTTTTTCCTCAAGATTTTTTTTGGCAATTCTGGATCATTTGTGGTTCCATATAAATTTTAGGATTATTTGTTCTAGTTTTGTGACAAATGTTGTGGGTATTTTGATAGAGATTGCATTAAATCTGCAGATTGCTTTGTGTAGTATGGCCTTTTTAAGAATATTAATTCTTCCAATCCAAGATCATGGGATATCTTTCCATTTCTTTGATCATCTTCTGTTCCTTTATCAATGTTTTATAGTTTTCAGCTTAACTCTTTGGTTAAGTTTATTTCTAGGTATTTTTTTTTTGAATGTGATTTTAAACAGGATTGTCTTTTTACTTTCTCTTTTTGATAGTTCATTATTAGTATAAAGAAATGCAACAGGTTTTTGTATATTAATCATACCCTTCCACCTTGCTGAATTCATTCATTAGTTCTAGTAGTTTTTGTGTGGAGGCTTTAGTGTTTTCTATTTAGAGTATTATGTTATCTGCAAATAGTGACAGTTTTACCTCTTTCCTTCCAAGTAGGATACCTTTGTTTCTTTTTCTTGTTTGAGTGCTGTGGCTAAGACCTTAGTATTATGTTGAAAAGAAGTAGTGAGAGTGAGCATCCTTGTCTTGTTTCCGAGTTTAGTGGGAAGCTTTTCAGCTTTTCACCACTGAGTATTGTGTTGTCTTTGGGTTTGTCATAAATGGCCTTTATTATGTTGAGATATGTTCCCTCTATATTCACTTTGGTGAGAGATTTATCATGACCAGACCTTGAATTTTATCAAATGTTTTTTCTGTGCCTTTTGTTAATGAGATATATCACACTGATTGATTTTCATATGTTGAACCATCCTTACAACCCTGGAATGACTCCAACTTGGTCCTGGTGTGTGATTCTTTTTATGTATTGTTGGATTCAGTTTGCTAATATTTTGTTGAGGATTTTTACATCTTTATGCATCAAAGATACTGGCCTGTAATTTTCTTTCTTTCTTTCTTTCTTTGTAGTGTTTTTGTCTTGATTTTGGTGTCAAGGTGATGGTGGCCTCATAGAATGAATTTGGGAGTATTCCCTCCTCTTCAGGCTCTTGGAATAGTTTGAGAAGAAATAGGTATAATTTCTTCTTTGTATGTTTGGTAGAATTCCCCAGTGAAGCAACCAGTCCTAGACTTTTGTTAGCAGGTCATTTTTTAATATTACAGGTTCTATTTCACTTGTAGTGATCATTCTATTCAAATTATCTGTTTCTTTTTGACTCTGTCTGGGCAGGCTGTATGTTTCTAGAAACTTGTCCATTTCTTCTGGTTGTCCAATTTGTTGGCACATAGCTATTCTTAGTATTTTCTTGTGGTATTGCTTGTTATTTCTCTTCTTTCATTTCTTATTTTATTTGCATTTTCTCTCTTTTCTTCTTGTTGAGCCTGGCTGGTGGTTTGCCAATTTTGTTTATATTTTCAAAAAACCAGATCTTGTTTTTATTGATTTTTGCCACTGTTTTTTTTTAAATCTCTATTTTATTTATTTCTTCTCTGATCTTTATTATTTCTTTCCTTCTGCTGAAAACTTAAACCTAAATAAGGAAAACAGATATCCAAGTACAAGAAGCACAGAGGGTCCCAAACAAAATGAACTCAAAACAGACCACATCAAGACATATCATAATTAAAATAACAAAAGTTAAACATAAAGAGAGGATTCTAAAGGCAGCAAGAGGAAAACAAAGAATTATTTACAAAGGAATCTCCATTAAGCTGTTAGCTAATTTCTTTACAGAGACTTTGCAGGCTAGAAGCGAGTGGCATGATATATTAAAAGTCCTGAAAGGGAAAAATCTGCAACCTAGGTTACTCTACCCAGCAAGATCATCATTTAGAATAGAAGGAGAGATAAAGAATTTCTCAGACCAGCAAAAACTGGAAGAATTCAGCAGTACTAAACTTACCGTAAAAGAAACACTGAAAGGTTTTATCTAAATAGAAAGGAAGAAAGAATATGTAGGAAAGAAAAAAAAATCACAACAGGAAAGACATATACAGTAAGGATTGAAGATCACTTAAATAAGCTAGTACATAAATCAAGAAACAATCAAAAAGATGTAATAGCGATTATAACTACAATAAACAGTAAAAGGATAAGCGTGAAGACATCATGAGGACATCAAAAATCACAAAATGTGGGGGAGAGAAGTATAAAAATGTAGATATTTTAGAATGTGTTTGAACTTGAATGACTTATCAGTTTAAAGTCATTTAGGTATCAGTATAGTTGTGGGTCAACATACTTGAACTTCATTGTAACAACAAATCAAAAACAGACAGTAGATTCACAAAGACCAAAAAGAAAGGAACTCAAGCATACTACAGAAGAATATCATCAAACCACAAAAGGAAAAACAAAAAGAAGAAATAAACAAAGAAGAACTACAAAAACAACTGGAAAACAAGGATTAAAATGGCAATAAGTACATACCTATTATTAAAGTAATAATTATTACTTTCAATGTCATTGGACTAAACACTCTGATCAAAAGACATAGAGTGACAGGTTTGATTTTGAAAAAAGAACCTATAGTATGCTGCCTACATGAGACACACTTGAGGATGAAAGATATGCAGGGACTAGAACTGAGGAGATGGAAAAAGATATTTCATGCAAAATGGTAACAAGAAGGCAGAGGTAGCAATAGTCATATCAGATGAAATAGACTTTAAAAGAAAGGCCATAAAGAAAGACAAAGAGGTATTATATTATGATAAAAGAGTCAGTACAAGAAGAGGCTATTACACTCACTAACATATATACACCCAGTATAGGAGTACCTAAATATATAATATTTAGGTATTAATAATACCTAAATACCATTAATAATTAATAATACCATTAATAATACCATTAATAATACCTAAATATATATATATTAACAGACATAAAGGGAGAAGTTGACAATAATGCAGTAATAGTAGGAGACTTTAACACCCCACTGACATTAATGGACAGATCATCCAGACAGAAAATCAATAAGGTAACAGAGGTCTTAAGTGATACAGTAGACCAGTTAGACTTGCCATCTACTGGACACTAAACCCCAAAATCCCAGAATATGCATTATTTTCAAGCATGTTTGGAAAGTTCTCTAGGATAGACCACATACTAGGTAACAAAATAAGCCTCAACAAATTTAAAAGAATAGAAATTATTTCAAGCATCTTTTCTGACTACAACAGTATAAAACCAGAAATCAACTGCAGAAAGAAAAGCAGGAAAAGAGCAAACACATAGAGACTAAACAACATGCTACTAAAAACCAATGGGTCAATGATGAAATCAAAGAAGAAATCAGAAAATACCTTGAGACAAACAAAAATGAAAACACAACTTTGCACAATCTATGGGATACACCAAAAGCAATTCTAAGAAGGAAGTTCATAGCCATACAGGCCTTCCTTGAGAAACAAGAAGAATCTCAAATAAACCACCTAACCTACCACCTAAAAGAATTAGAAGAAAGAATAATATCCACTCTACTTTTGACTTTGTTTTTAGTGATGTTCATTTTTATGTGATGTTTTTAATGTGACTTTCAGAACCATTATATTTTTATTGTTCACTTTCATTTCTTTTCTAAGATCTGTAAGCTCAATTTTCAATCCTTTCTCCCTTTTAGAGTCCTTCATATGAATACTTGTGACTCTTTTCCCATTTTTAAAATTTAAGGTAATTATGCTACCCATGATTTCTTTCTGTTTTTTTTTTGACAGTACCTGTGTTTCTCTGAATAATTCATTTTATGATATCTTTTCTTTATTTCTTTAGCACATTTAATCTTATTTTAAAAGCATACTTTATTTAAGGTGTGGTTTATTATATTAGAGCTTTTATGGTTACTTGAGAGACACATCTGGATGGCCCTGGGGTCCTTCCCCCTTTTAAGAGCTGATCTGAGAGCTGGTTCAATGGACTGGTCTGGGCTGCAGAGAGCCAAGGTCTTTAGCTCTGGTCAGCATTCTTGGCATGCAGTCTGTTTCCAGGGCTTTTCATTTGCACATCTTGAGCTTTGAAATGCATATTCCCTAGCTTTGTCCCAGAGCCCAGAGATCACTTGATATATTTCTTGTTGCTTAGTTTAGAGATCAGCAAACACTATAACCGAAAGACTAAATCCAGCTGGCTGTTTTTGAATGGAATATGAGCTAAGAATAGTTTTTACATTTTTATGCAGTTGAAAAAAATCCAAAAAAGAATAATTCATGAAGCATGAAAGTTATATGAAATTCAAATTTAGTGTCCCTAAATAAAGCTTTATTAAAAAACAGTCCAGCTCATTTATTCATGTACTGTCTATGCTGCTTTCATAGTGCCACAGTGGAGTAGAGTAGCTGCAACAGAGAACATATGGCCCACAGAAGCTATTTCTGCATAAAATACATGCTATTTGGCCCTTTACAGAAAAAGTTTGTCTACTCCTAATTTAGAGAAACTAGGTGTTCCCAGATCCAATGCTAAGCTTACCCGTAAATATGTAGCATGGTGTTAGGTGCATGCTCACTCATGGAGTACTCAGTTGTATGTGCAACATGTTAAGCTAGCAAGACCCTCCCTCCTATGACTTTGACTTTGATGCATAAAAACATCTATGTCCATCCCAGGTTAGAGAAAAATGAAAGTATGGGGGTATGGGATCTATACTCACTGTACTAGTTCTCTGCTTATAAAATTTCCATAAATAGATTCTTTGTTATATTGGGACTGTATGATGGTAGTGATGTGTGCATGATATTATTGATCTTTGAATGTTAATTACTGCTAGTAGGAGGTCATGTTGGGTCAAACCGGTCATGTGGTGGCTGGAAGACCTAGAAGAATCTGAAGAAATTCACACCCTCTATTTTGTTTTTGATGTTTTTTGTACACACTTTTTTTTTCCTTTTGGTCTTTCATCTCTTCCTTCCCCACCATTCTGAGATATCAAACTGCATCTTCACTGGGACATTTTTTTCATCTTTCTAGACAACCCTAGAACTCATAATTAGTCAGGATCATTTGGTATGCCATCTTAACTATGGGAAAATCTGTATATAGTCCCTGATCCCTCATTTTGATTATCATTTAATGGTATTTGGCAAGTGATCTTAAAAAAATTGTTCTTTGAGTCATGACAGTTTTCTTGCTGCCCTTGTGATGGAATGTTTTCTTCTATCATTCGTTGTTTTTTCTTGGTGGTGAGATTTGAACAAGCAGAGGGAAGGAAAATTTTCTTCTGCCATTTTAACTAGAAATTCCAGGCTGTTTTATATCCTTATAATTTCTCAGAATCCTGTATAATTCATCTTGCTCTATGCCCCTGAATTGAATTTGTCCTGACATTAAACTATTAAGAATTTTAGCTGTGCAAGAAAAATCACTAAGACTTATTTAAACTTTGTAATTTGACATTCCTAGGACTATCCTTTCAATTGGATATACTAGGCTTATACTAATAAGAGTGGTCACTTAAGTCCTTTGTAAATATTAATATAACACTCACTATTTCTTCCACTAGAAAAAAATAATGTTGACTCCCAAAGAAATTTGAGTGATAATTATAAAATACTTTGCTCAGTTCCCCAACATCAGCTGCCAAGAGTGGTTTCATTTATTCTTTAAACCAATTAACTTATTCATTCTAATTTTTGTAGGCTGCAGTACTTTTAGGACATATTGTATATACCTCCCAGAATACTCCTTAGAAATTGCATGTGTGTAATTTTCACGTGAAATATTTCTGATTGAACTTTATTGTGAATTCCATTTAGACAAGGGTATCAGGATTTTCTTTTCTTTCTTTCTTCTTATTTTTAAAATGATATTTTTTTATAAAATGTTTTAGGGGATAGTTAGCCAAGACCAAAGGAATAAAATGCCTCAGAATGTCAGTGGTTTATGGGATAACAATATGAATAACATACAAAGAGAGTTTTTGAAAGGAAAACTGCCTTAAGAACAATGAACCACAAGATATGAAGCAGTGTAGACCCAAGATCTAGTAGCGCATTTGTCAGTGAAAACAAATACGATCTTTAGAGATTTATTTTCTCTTGAGTACAAGGAAAAGTCAAAATATTTACAGAAGGATGTGAGCCATGCTTGAAATTTTTAAAAAATTGTTTTACTTTTGTTTAGAATTCCTTGATGTCTAATAAATATTGTTTTCTAAGAAAAGATAATATTTAAATTTTAACTATGATGAATCAAAACTTCTGATTAGCTCTTTTAAAAATTCCTCCATTTCCCCAGTTGAGTAGAATTTATGGGTATAAAGGAGGAATTATTCAAAGATGGCACAGCACAAATTGGGAAAAGACTCTCATGATTAAGACAATAGAAAAAGAAAAAAAAAAACATGTTTATTGGAGTTTTTCCCCAATACTTTAATGAATGAGGATGTTGACAGCAATTGCTTTCTTCCCTGCCCTAGTAGTAGAGAATCATTAAACTGAGATAAAAAATAATGCACACTGCAGAGATTTACAAAAATTCTACATTTCTACTGATCTTAATTCATAGCTAAGTGTTGGAATATTTTTACAGTGCCAGTTCTCTTTATATAGTTTGTCTTTTGTTATTTATAGCATTGTAACTTACAATCCATTATTGACAGCCACAGTAAACAAGTTCTTTAATAGGATTTTTTTTCCTTATTTAAAGCTCAGATTTTTAGTATTTATATATAGCTAAATAAATTTTATGTTGACTCTTTCATATAATGATTTAATTAAAAATCAGTTTATCCCATAATATGGGGTTATGGTTGTTGGGATATATTGCTTAAATGAATATCCTACATCACATATTTGTTTAATAAATAATATAATATGACATAAATACTGTGACATTTCTCAACCTAGAGGTTTTATTATCCTCCTTTTTATTGCCTTCTTCTATGTCATGAACTTACGTATCATTATGAATACCCATAGATGATGTTTTCTATTTAGGAATCAGTCTCTATACGGGAAAGAAAATAGGAAAGTGGAAATGGACAAGAGCTATTGCATCCATGAAATGGTAACATGTAAGTACTATTAATAAACTATTATATCCCCATTGTAGGAAGGAATATTGAAACAGTTGTGTTGTTAATTATATAGAACTATATATAACTGAAAGGAAAAAATTAAGAAGAAAATGGTATCTGAATACTTCCAAGTTCCATTAAATACTGTAATCCAATTTATGCAAAAGTATGCTATTCCAAGTCCCCAAACTTCCTTTCCCTCATAGATATTCATGTGAGGCACTTGAAAATGTGCTTTTGATTCTAATTAGTAGCAATAAATAGAAAAATATTTCTTTGGATTTATCAAAAAAATATTAAACTCCTGCAGCGAACGTCTTTCATTTCCAGGTATGATGAATTACCGTTCTATAGGCCAAAGTTCCTTCTTAGAGTAAATGTACAAGTTAAATAAAACATAAAAATCTTCTGTTTGAAGCTTTTAGAGAAATTCCAAGGCAATAAGGTATTAAAGAGCCAGATTTCTAGATGGAAGTGAATTAGAGAGTGGGAAGTTGACATTGTGCAAGCCACTTTTCTCATAGTGGCATCTGCTGATACTTCTGGCTGAGAATATGGAAGTAGGTCACAGATAAGAATCAGAGCAGCTAACAATGCTTCTGGCAATTTTCCAAGGCTAGAGAGACAAAAATTAGAATCTAAAGCCCAGGACTTCCAAGATAGTTAGGACTTAAGGAACTAAGATCCAGAGTGAAGGAGATGTGCAGAACTGAGCCTTATACTTATGGTTTCCCTCAAAATGCATTTCCAAATATATAAACTTCAAGGGAAAAATGCTAAGAAGGTACGCAGAGAACTTTTGAAAAGCAGAATCAACTTTTCAACTGTGTCACTATGCTGAAGAGCAAAAATTGAGGATTAGACTCTTCCAAAGAAGATAGACCCTAGTAAACAATCAGTTGAAACCCTAGAAGAGTTATACAGCAGAAGAGGGTGTGAACCAAGGATGGACAGAGTCTTTATGAAAAATATAATCTAGGGCTTCCCTGGTGGCGCAGTGGTTGGGAGTCCGCCTGCTGATGCAGGGAACGTGGGTTCGTGCCCCGGTCTGGGAGGATCCCACATGCCGCGGAGTGGCTGGGCCCATGAGCCATGGTCGCTGGGCCTGCGCGTCTGGAGCCTGTGCTCCGCAACAGGAGAGGCCACAACAGTGAGAGGCCCGCGTACAGCAAAAATAATAATAATAATAATCTAGTCTGGTACCAGCACATTCTCTGGTTTGATTGAGGTAAACTGTCTTCACTTTCTGTCTATTACAAATTGAGGTGAAGTATCTCTGGAGGAAGATGTTATCAAGATTCTCAGCAATTTTTCATACACAGTGTCTCATATTCAATTCAAACTTACCAGGCATGCAAAAAATACATCAAGAGGAAAAATGGAACGTATGATAGAAAAAGATATACAGGTGATTCTTTGCTGGCCAGCATAACCTTGATATTTAAATCTTACAAGATATTACCTGAAAACAAAATTAGAGAGCATCCAAGTTTCAAAAATCCTAAACAAAATATCTTACGACAGAGTTGGCCAGTTTAATAATGTAAGGTTTATTTAAGCATCAAAATCTCATTGATCTTATTTATCACATAAAATGATGCAGAAAAGAAATTTGATGACATTCACTATCCAGTCAAGATAGAAACTCATAGAAAACTTGAAATGAAAGGAAACATCTTTAATTTGATTTTTTTTAATTTACAGTAAACATCACACTTTACTGTGAAAAATTCAAAGTGTTCCTCATAAGACCAGGAACAAGACAAGAATGCCTGGTAGCTTAATTTCTCTTCAACATTTTAGTGGAAGTTTTAGCCAGTGCAATAAGACATGAATAAAGGAGACCAAAGAAAGAAGGAAGGAAGGAAGGAAGGAAAGAAGGAAGGAAGGAAGGAAGGACGGAAAGAAAGAAAGAAAGAAAGAAAGGAAGGAAGGAAGGAAGGAAGGAAAGAAAGAAAGGGGGAGGGAAGGAAGGAAGGAAAGGTATCATTATTCATAGATTATCTGCTTGGGGACAATTCCACACAATGGCAGAGCAACATGAAATTCAAGCCTAGCATAGAAAAAAAAAAAAGGTCTAATGAGTCACCATTTAGGAAATCTCAGAAAACAAATGTTAACTATAAAAATCAAAACAGTAACAAATGGAAATACTAGGACCTAAAAGTATAATAATAAATAAAAACATACATAGTATGGTCTTAATAGCAGAGTGTAGATGGCAGTGTTAGTGAACTTGAGGGCAAATAAATAGATCTCTAATCTGAAGAATATAAAGATAAAGATTTTTAAAATTAACAGAGTCAGGAATCTGGATAAAGTGATGTAAAATATATGAAGTTTGGGTCACAGAAATATGACAGTAAGAACTGGCCAAAATATTTGAAGTAATAGTGGCTAAAAAATTATCAAATTTGATTTAAACTATTACTTACGGATCCGAGAAGTTCAGTATACCTAAGCAGGATAAGTACAAAGAAAATCACACCTAAATGCATTATAATCAAACTACTGAAAATAAGAATTAAAGAGAAAATCTGGAAAGTTACTAGAAAAGGGAAAGGCACATAAGATGTAGGGGAACAATTTACATCATTGTTCCCCTACATTTAATTGACATCTCACCATAAAAAAATCAAGGCCAGAATGCAAACCCTTCAAGAGCATGGTGGAAATAAAGTCATTTTCAGATAAATGGAAGCTAAGAGTTTATCTCTAGCAGATCTGCACTGTGAGAAACAAAAAGAATATTTTTTACATTGAAGGAAAATGATATCAAATGGGAACACTCGTATCTAACAGGAAAGATTGAGGAACACTAAAGAAATAAAAAGGTAAATAGGTGGAAAAGTTAAAACTTTATTTTTTCTTCCTGCGTTTACTTAAAACACAGTTAATGGATTAAAGGAAAAATAATATATTGTAAAGTAGAGTTTATGAGGTAAATAGAAGCAAATGACATGACAACAATAGCATAGAGGGCAACAGGGGTCATGAATAAAATTATGCCATTTTAATGTAATTGTGTTTGTGAAATGGCAGGTGAGAAATGTGTAGTATGGAGTATGAAGTGTCAGATGTAATGTGTAAAGTGGCAAAAGTGTGAAATGGTGAAATATTGACCAAGGTACACATTGATAAATTAAGAATGCATAGTTTAGCTTAAGAGCAACCATTACAAAAATAATAAGAGGTAAAGAAGTCAATAGAGAAAATGAAATATAACTTTAAAAATTGATTTACTCGAAAGAATGAAAGAAGCAAATAAAGGAACAAAGAAAAATCATAAGGTACAATGAAAAATACATAGTAAGATGTGGGACTGAATCCTAATCATATAAAAATTACATTAAATGTAATGAAACTAACTAAACACTCTACATAATAGTGTCAGAAGTACTTTTTTAAAAAGGACCCAATTATATATTTCCTATAAGAGATGCCCTTTAAACATAATACACAAGTAAGTTGAAACTAAAAGATTGGAAAACCATAATGATAGAAAGGACAACTCATCAGGTGGATATAACACTCCTTAAAATCTATGCACCTAACAAGAAAACTTCAAAATTCATGAAGAAAAATTGACAGAACTAAGGGGAGAAATAGACAAATTCACAAACATGTCTGTCTCAGTAATAATAGGTTAAGTAGATTAAAAAACTAAAAAGAGCACAGAAAATCTGAACACACTATCAACCAAATTAATTGAATGAAATTTCCTCAGCCTGATAAAAGGTATATACAAAATATTTTACAGTTAACACCATTCTTAAGTATGAATGTTCTTAAGTATGAATTCTTAAGACTGAATGTTTTTTCTTATATTTGAGAAAAGGGAAAGGATATTTATTCTTGCCACTTCTATTCAAAATTGTACTCGAGGTCCTAAACAGTGCCATAAAGGGAAAAAAAGGTTAAAAACATTTTGAAAGGAAGAAATGAAGCTTTCTCCATCCCCAAATGATATGATTGTGTTCAGGTAAAATCCTAAGGAAACAACCAAAAAAAATTCCTACTAGAATTAAAAAGTAAATATAATAAAAATCACAGAACAAATGCCAGTGTGGAAAAAATTAATTGTATTTATATGAATTAACAACAAATAATTATGATGAAGTTATGATTTAAAATTTAAAAAGCAGTATTGTTTCTAGTGGCAGCAAAAATCCAAAATATTTTGAAATAAATTTAAAAAAATTTTCAGAGCTTTTATACTGAAAACTAAAAACATTTCTAAGAGAATTTAATAAGACAAGTAAATGGAGATATACTTTGTTCAAGGATTGGTTGAAAGAGTCAATATTAAGTTGTTCATTCTCCCACAGTTAATCTATAGATTCAACACAGTCTCAGTCAAAATGACAGCAGGCATTTTTGTAGACTTTGACAAACTTATTTTAAAATTTATTTGGAAAAGCAAAGGGCATAGAATAGCCAAAATTTTATGAAAGATGGAAACAAAGGTAAAGGTATTACACTACCTAATTTGAAGACTTAAATAAAGCTAATATAATCTAGATAAGTGGTATTAGTGGATAGGTAGGTATACAGTATCAGTGGAATAGGATGGAGTCCAGAAATAAATCCACAAATATATGATCAATTAACTTTTAACAAAGCGCCAGTGTATGTTAATGAGGAAATGTATTCTTTTCCATAACTGATGCAAGACAATCTGGATAGACATGTGAAAAAAGTAGAACTTCTACCCTTATCTCACACCATACACAAATATTAATTTGAAATGGGTCATGAACCTAAAAATAAAGGTAAAAATGTAAAACTTCTAGAAGAAAACAGGAGAATATCTTCATAAATTGGAGTTAGCAGAGATTTTTTAGATAAGAAAAACAAAGCATCAAGCATAAAAGAAGATAAAAATTGGACTTCCTCAAAATTAAAGTTCTCTGCTTCTTTAAAAGTTTCTAAAGAAAATGAAAAAGCAGTCCACAAATTGAGAGGATGTATTTACTCTGTGCATGCATATGTCAGACAAGGACTTCCATACAGACTATTTTAAGATCTCTTACAACTCAATAATATAAAGGCAAAAGATCCAATAAAAAGTGGACCAAAGACTTGAAAGGATACCTCACAAAAGGAGATGTACAAATCACCAATGAATACATTTTTTAAATGATCACTGTTATTGATTATGGGGAAATGCAAATTAAAACCACAATGAAATACCAACTTGCTCAATGGCTGAAATGACTAACATTAAAGGACTGATGATATCAAGTGCAGGAAAGGATGTGAAATTCTTGGGACTCATATATTGTTGGCAGGTGTCTACATGGTATAATCACTTTGGAAAAAATACTAGAATCTTCTTACAAAATTAAATGTACACTTGTCATACGATACACTTAGTGAAGATGACCACGTAGTGACTTGGGTATGAACAGCAGCTTTATTGAGTATGAACTTGGCAGCTTTATTCTTAGCACACTAAAACTGGAAACAACTTAGATGCTCATCACAAGGTGAATGATAAACAAATTATGGCATAAATCTATATAATGAGATAATACTCAGCAATAAAAATAAATGAGTTACTGATACAAATAAAAACATAGATCGACTAAAAATATTTTTTTTAATAAAAGAAACTGACACAAAACAGTACGTACTGTATGATTGCATTCATACGAAGTCCAACATCAAGTGACACTACTGACAGAAATCAGGTAGTATTTGCTTGGGACTGGTGGTGAGGAGATTGGCTGAAAGGGGGCACAACTGAACTTTCTGGGAGTGATGGAAGTATTCTCTATTTTGATTGAGATGGCAATTTTATACTTGTATAAATTTATCCAATGATATAATTTTAAATGGATGCTATTGCATCTAATTATACCTCATTAAGACTGAAAATTAAATGAAAAAAATGACAGTAATCTAGCAGACACACAACATATTAGCTAAAGTTTTTGAAAGTGATGTTATCTAGTGTTGGTGAACGTGTGGAGCAATTTGAACTATTTTACATTGGTGTTAATATGTTGGTAAAATCACTCTGGAAAAGAATTCGACAGCATCTACTTTAGACAACCTTTTGTATACCTTAAGACCCAGTGATTTCATTCCGGAGTGAACACCTGAAAGAAATGTACACAGATGTTTACAGCAACACTGTTTGTAAAAGCCCATTGTTGTGTGAACAATCCGAATGATCACATACAGATAAATATATTACAACTGAATGTTACACAGCACTGAAAATAAACAAACCACTATTACACATACAATAGAAGAATCTCAAAAATTAATGTTGAGTGGAAGAAGACGAACACAAACAAGAATATACTAGATGATGCCCTTATGTAAATCTAATGCATTAGAAGTCAGGATAGTGGTTTACTTGGTGGGGATCGTGGTAGTGACATGTATGGATTTGTGCTGATAATATTGTCATTTTGGGTGTTGGTTATCTGGTATGCCAATGTTATAAAAATTAGCTGAGCTTTACACTTATACTTATGTACTTGCCTCTTTATACTTCCATACAAAGTTTATTTAAGAAGTGAAACAACTGGATAAGAAATAAAATGTTCAATCAATCACCTAACTCTTTCCTATATAATCCTGTAAATTCTATGATGTTTAAGAGAGAGTCAGAAGCCCAAGGACCCTCAGGAAGTCATAGCTTTCATAGTGTTTCTTTTTGTACCCAGTGCTACATCATCTTCTGGGGGAAAAAATTAAAGCAAAGAAACCTGCACAAACTGACTTTATCCCAAAGGTGGTAACAATTTTTTTTGAGGGACAAAACAAAAAATGATGTGAATATCTTAAACACAATTATCAATAGTGTGCAAAAAGGCAGAGAAAAGCAATGATATATTTGAATGGGATTAAATGTACTTCCAAAGGAGCAATAATGATAGCCAACATGATTTCAACATTGTGTCTTAGAAAATGACATCAAAGTACTTGGTAGTATTACCTGTAACATCATGAAAAGTTAGGAGCAAGCTCAGTAAAAACACTGAGACCTCTGTTTAGTCCTTGAAGCACAGAATTATTCTATCACACACACACACAATACACACAAATGTAAATAACACATGGGTTCCCTAGGGTCAAAAAAATACAATAACAATTTTTAAACGGGCAGAATAATACCAACATCCTGTTTCACTCACTGAGTTGTTGAAAGGATTTTCTGATATAACTTGACTAAAAATATTAATAATTCCTTCTGCATGTTCATTATTATCATTAAATTTAGCCTCCACAGTAGCCAAAATCCAGCATAACTCAAATGCTAACTTTGATGTAAATATTATGCTTTTCAATAAAGCTTTATGATACTAGTAATTAAAAATATGTGCAGCTAACATCTACTTTATGGACTTGATAGTAATGAAAAATCAGATGTTGCTGTTTGTTTATTAAGCTGATACTTGCAGAAACACTCCTTGAGTCACTCAAAAGACCAACTTCAAAGGTTTATAGGTTTAATTTATACCCACCACACCTCCAAAGGGATCTGATGCAGCTACAAACTTTAGTAAGTTATAAATTACGAAAATCTTTAGACCAGCATTTTACAGAATATGTTCTGCATAATATTAGCTCCATGGAAGGTTAAAAATGTAGCATAGGGGAAAATATAAGTTGTGTAGCTAAATAAATTGAAAACTGATTAGTAGGTTTAATTAGCAACATTGATTTCTTCACCGTAGATCGGTCTTCAGGAAGAAACATACATTGTGAATCCACAATGGGGGCATGATATGTGTCTAAGAAAATTTCTCTATTTCTCTTTTATTCACATACTCAGGGTGTGGGTTTTTCCCCCACACCAAGCAGCTCTCTTCAATGCCAGCTGGGTGTACTGCAATTCAATTAAGTTCTGACACTAACTGGAGTTAGTGCAGAGCCCATAGATTAAGGTCCTTACCCCACAAGGCTGCTCCCCACTACAGACACCAATCGCAAGTAAGAGGTCCCCAGGTTATCCACAACTTCTGTCCAACTTGGCCACAAATTGGAAGTTCCTATAACCTCACACCTTGGATATTCTTGCTAGAAAGTTTCACTCAACTCAGAGAAACACTTACATTTGCCAATTTATATAATAAAGAATACAGATGAACAGCTGGATGAAGATACAGAAGGTGAGGTCTAGAAGGGTACCAAGTACAGGAGCTTCTATCTTCATGGAGCTGGGATGGGCCACCCTCCCGGCACATGGATGGGATGTGTTCAACTCCCCTAACTCCTTACTTTTGAGATTTTATGGAGGCTTCATCATATAGGCATGATCAGTTATTATCTCCATTTCCAGCTCCTCTGTGGAGAATAGGGGATGGTGCTAAAAGTTTCAAGCTTCTAATCATGTCTTGGTCTTTCTGGTGACCAGTCCACATCCACCAAGAATCAACTCATTAGAACACAAGACGTTCCTATCACCTAGGAAATTCCAAGGATTTTAGGATATCAGTGTCATACGCTCTTATCATTCAGGAAATTACAAAAGTTTTAGAATCTCTGTGTTGGCAACCGAGGTCAAAGACTAAATATTAGAACAAAAGGTTCTCTTAGCCCCCTATTTGTGAGGGTTTTAGGAGCTCTGTATCAGGAACAGGGGGCAGAGACCGATATAGATATAATTCTTATGATTTCACAACATGTTTTGTTTCTCAAATACATTTACCACTTTATGACACTTCACTTAGGAATATGTTCTGCTATATGCTTTTTGGGAATATGTTCTGCTATATGTTACTTTAAACCACTTCTAATTTTATATTCTGCTACTCCTGGATTCCTCCTGATGACTGATAAGGACCACAGGCAAAACTAGGGCTGGACTAGCAGAGCTGTTTCAGGAGACCTACAATTGTGTAGTGGTATGACAGAGGAGGAAAAAATGTAACATTTGGAACTTTCTGCCCTTGTTGTACACAACTGTTCTCTTCCAGTACCTCTGCCACCACTGTACAGTTCTTCGGCAAGATCCCAGTGCCCAGAACATGGAGTTCCACCTTCTTTTTTTTTTTTTAATAATAGTTCTTATATTTATTTATTTATCTATTTTTGGCTGCGTCGGGTCTTAGTCGTGGCACGCGGGCTCTCCAGTTGAGGCACGCAAGCTCAGTAGTTGTGGTGAGCCGTCCCAGCTATCCCGCAGCATGCGGGATCTTAGTTCCCTGACCAGGGGCTGAACCCGCATTCCCTGCACTGTAAGGTGGACTCTACCACTGGACCATCAGGGAAGTCCCTCAACCTTCTATCATTAGTCTCTGGTAGGCTTGCATTTTAATCCTTAGCCTTACTGTCTTCTTTTTCTCAAGGCATTGTGGCTGTCTGATTTAGTGGGTGTCAGAGGACAAACATATCTGGAAGAGGCCATGATATGTAAATGATAGCAAAAGTACTAGCAAAGAGCATTAAAGCAATTACCTTGGATACGAAATTAGAAGTGTTAAGGCACTTTGAGGTCAGTGGAAATCTCCATTATATTTCAAAGTCTTTGGGGCTTACTATTGCTCTGTGGGAGTACTGTGATAATAAAAGCAAAACATAAGCCTAAGGACCTTTAAATGCTATTAATTAGATTCACCATAAAAGAATTTTGAAATTTGAATTGTTGTGCTCTCAATTATGATTTAATTGCATTAAGATGACAAAATTTTGTTTTACAATGATGGTTCAAGACAGTGAATAGAAAATCGTGCTCCAAATGTAGAAAACTGTTTTATACTAAACTGTCAGAAAAGTATGACATACTGTTTAAAGGTATGGCTATACCATAATGATTATGATTACATGAGCTATACATACACAGTCTTATACACAGACAAGAACATTTCTTTTGACATGTGAAAGGATACCTGAAATTGGGTTGTTATTCTTTTTCTAAGAAATATTTTCATGTGATTAAATATGTAAAGGGAAAGTGATATCTTTTTAACACCATTTATTATACTTATAGACATTTATAAACATTTATTATAAAAGCAAGAGATAGAAATTATAACTCCTCTGTGATGACCTTATAAAACTTAAAAAGAATATTTCCAATGTTGGCTTCTGTTCAGAAAAATTTTGATTGCTTAAAAATTATCACAACTTTAAAAATGCTCTTTGACTTATGCTTTGGTAATCATTGGTGCTATACTTGTCAGCTTTAGTTAGAAATAATAGAGGGAACTAAGGTATTATGTTAGAGAATTAGCATAAAGGCAGCCACTAGAATGATACAAAACCTCCTAAATGTCAAAAGAAATACTCAACTGCTGAAAGAAAGAAGGAGAATGAAAGGAGGGGGGGAGGGAGGGAAGAAAGGAAGGAAGTGAGGAAAGAAGGAAGAAAGGAAGGAAGGAAGGCAGGCAGGCAGAAAAATCAAGGGAAACAGACCACATAATGAGAAATTAGGTGTTTGTGTGTATCTGTGTGTGAGGGGAGGAGTGAGTATATGATGGTAAGGCTGCATATGTGTGTGTACGCATGTGTATAGAAAATAACCTCATAATGACATCAATGTTCTGTAAGTTAATCTATAAATTTAACATTATCTCAAAAGAGATCAATAGATCTTTTGATTTAAATGTCCATATTGAAAAATAATCAATCAAGAATATCCAGTTAGGGCTTCCCTGGTGACTCAGTGGTTGAGAGTCCGCCTGCCCATGCAGGGGACACGGGTTCGTGCCCCGGTCCGGGAAGATCCCACATGCCGCGGAGCGGCTGGGCCCCTGAGTCATGGCCGCTGAGCCTGCACGTCCGGAGCCTGTGCTCTGCAACGGGAGAGGCCACAACAGTGAGAGGCCCGCGTACCACAAAAAAAAAAAAAAAAAAAAAAAAATTAGAAGAGAGACATAGACGCTGAAGGGACACAGGCAGAGATTGAAATACTGCAGCTGCAAACTAAGAAATGACAGGTATTACCAGCCAACCACCAGAAGCTAGACAGAGGAAAGGAAGCCTTCTTCCCTACAGATTTCAGAGGGAATGTGGCCTTGCCAACAGTTTGATTTTGGACTTCCAGCCTCCAAGCTGTGAGACAATAGATGTCTGTTATTCTCAGCTATCCAGTTAGTGGCACTTTCTTATGGCAGCCCCCAGATACTAATATATAATCCAACAATGACAACAACAACAAAATGGCCACAGCCAAAGAAGTATACAAATGGCAAAGATACATGTAAAAAGATGATAAAAATCATTAGTCATTAAGGAAATGAAATTAAACCTCCTTGAGAAACCACCATACGCTCACTAGAGTAATAAAAATTTAAGCATCATCAAAGATGTGGCACGAATAGAATTCCACACATAGCTGGTTAGGATGCCAAATTTTATAGTCACTCTGAGAAACAATGTGACAGCGTCTTATAAGAGTACATATACATATATGATGTAACTCAGCAGTACTAGTCTTTTGTATTTACCAACGTGAAGAATTCACACACACAGAAAGTCTTCTCAAATGCAGCTTTATTTGTAATAAACCCAAACTGAAAAAAAACCTGCAACAACTGAAAACATCCTGTCCATCAACTGCTATATGGATGTATAGAGGTGTGGCACATGTATACTATGGAACAATATCGAGCAATAAAAAGGAATGAATTACTCACACAACAACATAGGTGATAATCACATGCATTATGCCAAGTGAAAGACTCAGACAGAAAGCCAACATGCTGCATGACTTCTTTTACATGAATTTCTATTAAAGGCAAAGCTATAGCAGCAGAAAACAGATTCGTGGTGGCGAAGGCGCATGAGAGAACTTTTTCAGGGCAAAAAAATGTAATCAATATTATGACCGTGGTGGTGGTTGCACCACTCTATATATTTACCAAAGCACATAAAATTGAACAAAGTAGCAAATTTTGTTTTATATAAATTACATCGTGATAAGAATTATAAAAATGAGCAGTCTTATTTTTATATAATTATGTACATCTTCTTAGACCTTCCTACCTAGGATTTCATGTTTAGATGCATAGAAGTGACTGAAAAAAGATTACTCAGGGTTAATAGTCACTTCTGGCTGGCATAGTTTGAGGTTTTATTTTTTTAATTGTATGTATTTTGCTGCATTGCTTGAATTCTTGATAATGTTTCATTAAAAACAAGTCATTATTTTTGAACAAATGTAAGAAGAATAACTATATTTTTATATACTGTAGTAAAATGTGCCTTTAAAATTTTTGAATTGAGCCTCCAAATACCAGGAAATTGGACAAGAGAGCACATGATACATGATAGTCAATCTATGTATTAATGATTTAGGAAGCATTTACTTTCAAACTTGTTGATAAGATCTGATCTCTGTCATGTGAATGATTTCATTTTAGCATATATTGGTAATATTATCTGATGTTATCAAAATAGAAATATTTTTAAGCATTACTCACAGAAATAAATTTATCTCTCAGACCATTATTTTGCTCTCAATTTTAATCGAGAGGTGGATCATAATCTCATCATCTTCATTAGTATTCTAGCAACATTATGTTTTTAAAGAAATTCTGTGGTCAAATGCGTTTGAGTAACCCTTTCTTAGGAAAATGGAACCTATCTCCTAATATATATTGTACAATATCATTAAGTTGTCAAACATTTTAGGGTTACTCAGTTTTCTAAAGGGTAGCCTATAAAATTGGAAATAATTGCATCTGAAACCTACCCTCTTAGATCCTGAGATACATCAGATATCCATGTTTCAGTTGCGAAGAATTCTAGGCTTGTTTTCAGGGTTTAGGGGTTCCAAACTTATCTTCATCCTTTTTTGGCATCTTGCTACATTTTAGTGTCCTTGTCTCTAATGAAGTGGTAAATTCCTACCTTGGAAGAACATTATCTGAATGTAGAGCTGACATAATTTTAGGTCCCAGAATTATTATATTTGTATTTTAAAGAGAAAGCAGGGTTTAATGCTAAATCTACAAACGAGTATTTTTGTGGAACTACAGACTCTTTGACACCTATGCAGAGATTTTGTGTTACTGTTAGGGAGAGCTTTCAGTAAGCCATCCAAGTATACTACCAGCCTCTTATCTTTGACCTCTGCTGACTGGAAATCCGGACCAAGTTAAATGTTTGCAATTGTAAAATGTGGAAACATAGCAAGCTTTTGCTTTATTGAAAGGAGAAAACTTAAATCTCTAGCTATATATTCATACGTGGTGGAAGGATAGTTACCATCTTCTCTCCCAGGATATCATGTAAAATATATTCATGAATCCATGTTCATACAAACTATGAAAGATTATTTTTTTCCCAATAGAAGCAAAGGACACCAGCATAAAGCATTCCACATACCAAGCATGAAAGAATTTCACTGAATATGCAAAAAGGCAAATGATAAAACTGGAAAGTGAGATATGCAAGTTAAGCTAGTATGTCTTTGGAGCTGGCTGCATATGTAAAGCTTTCAACAGAATAATATTACACTTTACTGACAGTGAAATGTCCATTACATAGAAGAATAATCATTATCATTAAGTGAATATCCTGCTGAGTACATTTTTCACTGTGGGCAGGCTCATCTCTTGGGACATTTGCAAGGTAGTTTCTGTAAAATTGTTTAGATCAGAGAAAGTAAGAGCACTGGTTGTTTGATTTAGTTGTCAAATGAGAAAATAACTTGAGAAATTTTAAAGCAAGCCAGTGAGGTAGATTTTTTTCTGCCCCTTTCGGGCAAAATTATATACTTTTTAAAAATATATTTTCGGGCTTCCCTGGTGGCGCAGTGGTTGGGAGTCCGCCTGCCGATGCAGGGGACACGGGTTCGTGCCCCAGTCCGGGGGGATCCCGCATGCCGCGGGGCGGCTGGGCCCGTGAGCCATGGCCGCTGAGCCTGCGCGTCCGGGGCCTGTGCTCCGCGGCGGGAGAGGCCGCAACAGTGAGGGGCCCTCGTACCGCAAAAAAAAAAAAAAACAAAAAAACAAAAAAATATATATATATTTTCATCAAAGTAATTTAAAGGAGAAGAGCAAAGATATTGAAATTCTACTTGAAATAAACACATCCCTTTACAAATGGATATTCACAGATATCTATATAGCAAAGCAACGCCCCAAAAAACACATTGGTCAAAGGGAAATTAGAAAAATCTTTTGCGAAGTACACATTTATTCTAAGACTTAAGATATTAATAAAAGCCAAATTTTTTTAAATTTAGTAATGGAATTTATAGGTATTTGATAGTTTATTTCACATCTTTTTGTTTGTTTCTGTCCTTCATGAGACTTTCATAAATATTTCACATAAAGACCTATTGAAATACTTTTATCTCATGCTCTAATTTTTAAACATTCCTTTGGCATTTAGCAATGTTAATAAATTACAAGAACGAAAAGTGTTCAGAGCTTCTTCCCCAGCTCTCCTTTCCCTCGATAAGAATCTAGTTGATAAAGAGAACCATAAGAGAATATTATGGATTCTTGACCTCATCACATTCCAAACAGACATATTTTTTAAAGAAAAAGTATAATAATAATAATAATGTGTTAGCATTTTATGAGTGGTTATTATGTAGAAAGCAGTATTGTGATTGTTTGATTGACTTATTTTATTTAACCATCACAACCACCCTGAAAGGTACTCTTGCTGTTTCTATTCAAAAAAAAAAAAAAAACAGCTAGGAATTCCCTGGCGGTCCAATGGTTAGGAGTCCACACTTTCACTGCTGAGGGCGCAGGTTTGATCCCTGGTCGGGGAACTAAGATCCCACAAGCTGCCAGGCATGGCCAAAAATTTTTTAAATTAATTAATTAGTTAAAAAAAACAGAAATAGAAGCTCAGAAGAATTAGGTGATTTTCTGATAAACAAAGAAGCCAGGGTTCAAATCCAGTGTGATTGCAAATCCCATACCTTAGCCTTTTATACTCTACTGCCTTACTGCATGTAAGCAAGGAGCAGCTATCCAAGTGTTCATTGTCCAAAAAGGGAGAAGTGCTTGCTGAGTGTGTATAGTTGCACTGATTGGATATGTTGGCAAAGTTCTTTGATCTTGACCTATATTGGCTTTTCTTATTTGTATCCCACAAAGGAGTTGGAAGGAAAGTAGATGTAAACAAGCCAAACAGGTTTCCTGAAATAGTTTTCTAGCCTCTAACCAGAAAGACCCCTAAAATCAGATTTTCTCTTTTTAAATCCAAAGCTTTGTTTTGTTACATAACTTTCTCTTTCTTAAAGGAAAGTATTAGTGATAATAGCTAATAATGATTGTTCTTAGTTGGTGACAGCTGATGACCTAAGTGCTTCACATTCACTCACTCACTTCACATCTGTGTTTGTTGTACAGAACTCCAAAGCCCATCCCATCCATATTTCCAGATAGTATGCCATAGTTTCTTATAAGGTGAGCATGTTTTCTGAAAATCAGGATGGTATCTCTAAGACCAACTATTCTATTATGTGCATGTGGTGAGAGTGGAGAATTAGAGTGCAGAATACTCTGTAACTAATGCATATCCCAGCCAATTTGGCTAAAAGATGATTACAATGGCCAGCTCAGGAAACACTTCTATTATTTCAATCAACAGTTGAATTAGATCTATTCAGCAATTACCTAATCAATTTAGGTAGATGACAGTAGATGACATAATAGCTAAATTCTATTGACCATTTAGTTTGAGTTATATTGATAGGCATTATTTTAATAACATATATATACTAGTTCTTTTTCCAGGATGTAAACTGTGCTTTTTTTGTATCTAAAATATATGTATGCTAATATCCAATAAATGAATTTGTGATTTAATAACTTTCATGTCCTAATTGCAAAAATAAGATCAGTGTATTTGTAATTTTTTATTTTAATCAACTCTCAATTTTGGTACACTCAGCTGAGTTTGTTATTAAACTTTACATTTGATTATCTATTACTCTGTCTTCACTCATGAAAATGGCTATGTTTCTGTTTTCCTACCAAGTTTTATTATCTTTTGTATTTCCATTATATCTTGGCCTCAGAATTTGAGTTTCATGAATATCACTAAAATTTGTATTCAGGCAGTGGAAGAATTCAATGCACTAAAAAGTCTATTCCTAAAACTAAAACAAAATAGGCAGACTATAACTCTTCATTGCAGTTAAAGTGAAGACCTTGAATCCCAGAAGATCATTAGTTGCATCCCTGTCTTTAGACATGCAGATTTTTAATAGAGAAATGTTCATAGGACATTTAATCTCTGTTCTGTCAGAAACATTTCACACACTCAAAAAGAACCAGATCAGAAAGATAGCTATTCATAGATCATTGACATGGAAAGATTCTCAAGAGGTTATCTAATCCATAGCCTTACAGTTTAAACCTGAATAGAGAACAGTATTCTAAGTTTTCCTCAGCTTCTTCTTTATAATCACCAAGAACAGAATTAGTTGGTAGCACGTAGTACAACAATCACCTTTATATTCAGAATGCTCCTCACAGTTCTCATGAATCTCAATATTTAAATTCACTATTCAAATTGACCTCAATAGAGACCTAAAATGTCACCTTCTACCAAATCCTCACTGTCTAACCAATACTTCTGAGACAATCACCCCCTCTCCACAATCTGATTGCCATCAAACTCCTTTTTCAGACTTCTCTCTTGTCTACTATTACTCTAAATGAGACCCAGGCCACTATACTCTCATATAGCCCCTGGGACTAGAAGACCTCCCATCTTAGCTTAGTGTGCTAAAATCTAGCCCGGTCTGTCACTCCTACATAAAGACTGCTTTCATCATGCCATCCAAAAGTGGTAGACTCTTTCTACCTCTCTCTGGCACTATGCATCTCCAGCTTTTTAATCTAAATGTCAAGGGTGTGTGATTTGCTGGGCTAGTGAAATTGGTCCATGAGAAGGTAATGATATGTGCTGGACTTCCTAAATAACTCTGAGAGTTATACTTCCTGCTGACATGGAAAAAGGATAAGAGAGATATGTTCTTTGGATATTCTTTTCTTTAGGTAGTCTTTCTGCTCATTTCTTAATAATATTATTTCCTTTTCTTTTTTTACCCTGAGATATTTTATCTAATTCTGTATTTTAGCAATACTGACTGTAACTGGTGTGTGTGTGTGTGTGTGTGTGTGTGTGAGCGAGAGAGAGAGAGAGAGAGAGAGAGAGAGAGAAGAGAGAGAGAATAAGAAACTATATAGTGCCCACAATCCTAATGGTATTAGACTTGAGTATTTTTAAGTAGAAAACTAGACTTACATTCTCACTCAGATACTATGCAAATGAGTCAAAATTGCATAGCTCTTCACCTCTAAAATAAAAAAGGAAGTAGCAAGACCTCATTACACAGGCAGAAAGTGAAATGAAAGTAGTTCCTAAAAATGTCAGAGTAAAATTTTATTACCTGATGATTTACAGTTCATTCCATGGTTTTAGTGTGTAAAGGATAAGCATATCTAATAGAAACGGATGAATTAGGTCAAGTAAAATTGGAACCCATTAAAATTCCAGCCTAAAACTTTGAGGTATAGAGAAGCTTGGCCACCCAAGTGATATATTATATAGCCCATTATTTGCTTCTGGGTTTCCTTTTTCATCTGACCAAGAAAATGGAGGGCTCAAAAATCCTCCCCTCAATCCAAATTCCTTTTGGAATCCAAGTTGGAATAGTTAAGAAGAAATGAAAAATCACTGAGTAATGTTTTGCCCACTTAAAGTTTAAACAAATCCTAATACGAAAAATTTTGAATAACTCAGGTTCTTACATTTATCTTGAAACTCACTTTGTCACATAATGCCTAAACTCTAAAGGCATGTTTCCGTTGAAGGTCATGATTTTGTCATTAAAACGAAGGCACCAAAACAAGCCTACATTTCCTATCCATTCAAAGAGGGAAATCTGCATGCTTCTCACTTGTTTAGAACAACTTGTTTCAAACGATGCAATACATTTATATGCATAAAGCAGTATCCCCCTAATTATAATTTCTTTCTGACTATCCAAGAAAAACACAACAGATGTATTTCTACCAACTCTTGGACTGTCACATGGCAAAAGAACAATTGAATAAATGCTTCTAATAAATGTTCAAGCACTTCGACTTGAATAATTTTTAGCATATCCTTGTTGCCATATTATAGCATTTAACCCTAATGCTATCTTTGTTGGGAATGCAGATGATGAACAAGGTGGTTTGCATTTTACTCAGATCACTTTCCTCTGTGATCAGTAAGCATCAGAAACAGAATCTACAGATCGCAGAGCAATTGCATTTTAAATGTCACATAGCTGCTTTATTATTCCAGCTGGCTTATGAAAAGAAAGGTCCCTCTGTTAATGAGACTAACACTGCCAGTCCCTTTATAATAGATTTAAGCAAATAAATAACATGTTTGCCATTTCTTCTCTTGTTTTTCAAGCACTATTTTTGTCACTGATCTCGTTGCTACAGACATTTGAGTGGAATAACTATAATTGTTGCAAAACTTAGAAACTGAAAATTACCCATGGAGTCTCTATTTATTTTAGACAATTCAGCATGTTAATCCAGATTGTCCCCAAGGCCTGTCCTCCTCATGGTTCTTGCCCGAATTTGCCACTAGTGCTAACATGATAAAAAGATACAATGGGTTAGATTGAGCGGGTCACTAATGCGTGGCGCTACCTATTGCACATGTGACAAGAGAGGAATAGTAACCAGGTAACTTCAAAAGGAACAAAGTCTCCTGTAAGCTAAACAAAGGAATAATACAAGTTCTGTCTAAATTATTGCCAACTTTGAAAATAGAGACCACAGCTCTCTGGTCTTATGTATCAGTGAAATTAAAAATCCACTGGAAAAATTCTTATCTGTATTGAGAAGGCATAAATATCATTTTTATGGAAAAGGTGTTTTTTTAGTTGCCCACAGTAAATTAGCATGTTTAGATACTGACTCTGTCAATGAGCAAGTTGTACTATATAACCCATACTTTCTCATTCCTTTTCGATTTAGCAGTTCTCATGTAGACACTACATGGATCGCATAAAAGTTCTTTAATTTATTGAGCTTTTCACTATCCACAGGCTCTCTCTGGGTCACCTAACGAGTAGTATGTCTCTCTCTTTTTTTTTAACATCTTGATTGGAGTATAATTGCTTTACAATGGTGTGTTAGTTTCTGCTTTATAACAAAGTGAATCAGCTATATATACATATATATCCCCATATCTCCTCCCTCTTGCGTCTCCCTCCCACCCTCCCTATCCCACCCCTCTAGGTGGTCACAAAGCCCTGAGCTGGTCTCCCTATGCCATGTGGCTGCTTCCCACTAGCTATCTGTTTTACATTTGGTAGTGTACATATGTCCATGCCACTCTCACTTCGTCCCAGGAGTAGCATGTCTTAAACACCACCTTATACCAATGACCCCCAAATGTAGAGTTCCAGTCCTACCTGTCCCTAACTCCAAATACATATATCCAACTGCTTAGTTGACTTTGCTGCCTGAATGCTTAAAAGATATCTCAGATGAGTGTAGCCAAAACAGAACTCTTTATCTACAGTCTTCTAGAACTTTTCTTTCCTCATCCTTCCCATTCAGTACATCACATCACTATCCACTTGCTTACTCACGGCAAAAATCTCAGACTAATCTTAGACTTCTCTATTTCTTTTCTTCATGCCCTCCCAACACACACAAATAAACATCAGTAAAACACATCTGTTTATTCTGCCTCCAATATCCCTCTGTTCCTATCCCTCTGTTCACTTCTCTTTTCTCCACTACTAAGACTGTGGTGCCAACTGCTGTATTCTTTTACCCAGACTACTTCAATAGCTTCTTTGTCCTTCACACCTCCTCCCTCCCCTCCCCACTCCTCTCCACCCCTTATTCTCCTCCCCTTTATTTCTAGGATAAACAGTCTCTGTATATCATTTTACAGTGAATGGAGTCAGAGTTTTCTAAACTGCTTTCAAATAGAAAATAAGAATAGTGGAAATGGCATATTAATATTTTTATCTTACAGAGATTTTCAAGCTCAGAGAATAGTTTTACATACTGATCAATTTAAATGCAGACAGGGAATACACCAATAGGTTTCTTTTTTTTTAAGATTTATTTATTATTTATATATTTTATTTATTTTTTGGCTACGTCGGGTCTTAGTTGCAGCACGCGGGATCTTCGTTGAGGCACGTGGCATCTTTTTGTTGTTGCACCCAGGCTCTTCATTGTGCTGTGTGGGCTTCTCTCTAGTTGTGGTGCATGGGCTGTGTAGTTTGCCGCACGCGAGCTCAGTAGTTGTGGTGCGAGGGCTTAGTTGCCATGCGGCACATGGGATCTTAGTTCCCTGACTAGGGATGGAACCCGCGTCCCCTGCACTGGAAGGTGGATTCTTTACTACTGGACCACCAGGGAAGTCCCTTCCCATCAACACGTTTCTTGATGTGTAGTTCAGTGATTCTGGAAACGCTTCCATGTAACATAATCTCCAGCATAAACTGTTCATTCTAATTATTTTTAAGTCTGTTGTGTTATAACAATTCGATAGCTAATTATAACATTTATATTGCTAAATTATGTATCATTTTATATTGGTTTACTGCAGATATAAGCCCTAAATAGTTCTAAATATTTAGGTACTTTTGGAGTTATACGTCAAGTTAAGACTGAGAAGTACAATGTCCTCTCAATTATCTTTATTGTTCAATAATTTAGGAATAATGAAACTTAGAATAACTTAATTTTATAAAGGAGGCTTATACTATTTCACCTACATGGGATCAAGCAAATGTCAAATAGGTTTACAAAGCAAAAGTAAACAGGCGGAGGAGGTGATTTTGTAATGCAAACATAACAAAGTTCTTTCTAACTGTATCAGCTATTTTATTGTGTTGTTGTTGTTGTTGTTTTGATGTATTTGTTCTGGGACCTTTTGGGGGTGAGAGGAGAGAGGTCCAGAAATAGTGACATCTGTGTATATTCCAAAGCTGAGAAGTAAAATCAGTACTACTCAAGAAGCAACTTTGAGCATGTCTATCTTAGTATATTTTCTTTTAAGCTTCTGTAGTGAACATCTAAAATTGTTGTAGTATACACAGATAATAATCAGTGAGGTTTTTCACATTGCTTCTGGAAAAACTGCTTTGTGTTCCAGTTTTAATTAGTGTATTATTATCCATTGCTAATTTGAGGGATTTAGTCTAGAATTAGCACACAGCTGCAGAGAATGCAAGCGCATGAATTGCTGGATTAGTTGGAGTCCATACAAAGGGGAAGGAGTAAATGAGGGAGATGCAACAAACCGTATCCTCCAAATAGCTCCTAAAATTTACCAGCTATTACCTATAATTTAAAAGTGAATTCCTTGATGAGAAGGAAACTGTCTTTCTATATTTGGTTTGTTTTATAATATAATAATAAAATATAGAATTACCTTCTTTTCTTTTTTAAAAAAAGATTTAACACACTCGGAAAACTAGAGAGAATAATTTAACAGACATTTACCTGCCACCCAAATTTAACAAATATCATAGTGTTGCCGTGTTTGCTGTAGGTTTTTCTGAAGGCAATACAACTTTGCAGAGACGGTTTTAGTTGTCTTTCTAGTCCTTCTCATACCCTCCCTCATTCTTTGCTCACCCTCCCAAGATGTAGGCAAAATTCTGAAGTTAGTAAGGCCACTATCTTGGCTTTTATGCTTTTGCCAGGTGTTTGTAAATTTGCAACATATCCAGTATTTTTTTTTTCATGTTTGAAGCTTTTATAAATGATAACACACTATACATATTATGCTGCTGCAACTTAGTTTTCTTCACTTAACACTATGTTTGGCTGACTGCTCCATTGTGATACATATACAGTTCAGTTTGTTCATCTTAACAGCTGCAATAAAAGTCTTGTCCATGCTTCCTAGTGCGTATGTGCTGGGATAGGAATTCTTCATAGCAGAGGTTTTCAAGTGGGCATGATGCTACTCCCGAGGGCATTTGGAAATTCAGGGGAGCTTTCTTTCTATCACAGTATAATCCATTTCTAGGTCTTACATAATAAAGTGCCACAGACTGGGTAACTCAAACAACAGAAATTTATCTTCTCACAGTTGTGGAAACCCAAGATCAAGGTGTTGGCAGGGCTGGTTTCTTCTGAGGCTTCTCTCCTTGGCTTGTAGATGGTCATCTCTCTGTGTCTTCATAGGTCTTCCCTCAATAACATGACTGTATCCAAATTTTCTCTTCTTAAAGCAACACTAGTCATATTGGATTAGAGTTCCCCCAAATGACTTTATTGTAACTTAATTATCTCTCTAAAGACCTTATCTCCAAACACAGTCATATTCTGAGGTTGAAGGTGTATATAAAGGTGTATACACATGATTCAAATTACCTACTCTGTGAATTGTTTCTCATAATATTTACTCATTTTTTAAATTATTCTTTATATATCCTGGATACTATTCTTTTATTATTTCTATATTTTTCAAATGTCTTCTCTCAGCATGTAACTTGACTTTAACTTTGTTTCTAGCATCACACTGAAGAATAGTTTAATGTAGTCAAAGTTATCAGTATCTTCCTTTGTGTAAGTGGTATTTGAGTCATCTTTAAGCCTTCCGTACCAGAAGGTCATAATGATAGTCTCTTGCATATCTTTTAAGAGATGTAAAGTTTTGCATTTCAAATTTAGGTCTTTATCTAAATTTTTTTTGTTATTATGCAAGGTAGGGGTTTGTTTAACTTTTCAAGATGAATAGCCAGTTGGCCCATCACCATTTAATGAATGTGTAATCATTTTTCTACTTCTCTCAAATAATAACTTTCCCGTTCAGTGCGGTTCTCTTTCTGGGTCCTCTACTTTGACCAGTTTGTCTTTGTGTCTATGCTACCAGTTAGAAAGTCATAAATGCTATAATTTTTTGCAAAGTTTTGATATCTCCTAGGGAAATTGCTCCTTATTGTTTTTCAAAATTACCTTATTTTTCTTGGCCTTCACTTTTCCATCGGAATTAGCTTGCCATGTTAATGAAAAAGAGAAATTAGTGGATTTTCTTTGAAAATTAGTTAAACTAATAGATGAATTTGGGAAAAAATATTCATCTTTCAATGTTAAGGCTTTCTATCATGAACATATTATATCATTAATTCAGGCTTTCAAAAAATTGTCTTTTAGAAATTATAATTTCTTTGCATATTATGCAATTTTAATTAGCTTTATCTATATCTTAAAATGTTTATTGATACTATGAATTGTATCTTTTCATTCTCACATTATTAGATTGAGTAATTTTTAAATTTTGAATATTATTATTTTAAAAAAAAATTTATTTTATATTGGAGTATAGTTGATTAACAATGTTGTGTTAGTTTCAGGTGTACAGCAAAGTGATTCAGTTATACAAATACATGTATCTATTCTTTTTCAAATTCTTTTCCCACTTAGGTTATTAGGGGTTACTAAAAGGATGATTTTGATTTTTGAACGTTGATCTTAGATTCCAGCAAAGTTACTCTAAATTTTCACTTTAGTTCTAACAGTTTATCTCTGGAGCTTCTTGGATTTCATATGTAATTTAATGTTATCAACCACAATGATCATATTATTTTTTTTAATAAAATCTTATACCTCTTTTTTTTTTTGCATTGGCTAGACCTTAATAAAAATGTTAAATAGTATCAATTGGCATATATAACTTTCTGTCTATTTTTTAATGAGAATGCTTTTCAAGTTTAACCATTAACTGTGATGTGTATTGTAGGTTTTTTATAGATACTTTTTGACAACCACCAGCTCCTAGTTTGCAGATATTTTTTAAAGATTAATCTGTTTTGATTTTTACCAAAATTTTTCTGTGTACCTTGAAATTATCACTTGGTTCATCTCATTTAGTGACTTAATGTGGTGCATTTCATTCATAGTAGTTGAATTCCTGGAACTAATCTTGGTCAAGCTGTATTATTTATTGTTCTTTATGCCATGACAGACTTGCTTTTCTTATATTTTATTTACATGAATTTTTATCAGCATAATATTTCTGTAATTTTCTTTTCTTTACTGTCCTATCCAGTTTTGATTTTGTATCAAAGTTACACTAGTTTCAGCAAATCATTTGATTAGTGCAGCAGAGACATCTACTTACCTCCTAAAACTCCCTCAATCTCTATTTTCCCTTTCTTCTCTGACAAGAGATATCTTGAATTATTCTGGAATATTTCCTGTTCACTTTTTTCTAGATTGTGACCATGCAATAAATTTTAGTATGAATGTCATATGACTATGTAAAATCTTTCTCCTGGAATTATGCACGATATTGGAGTCTTATATGATGGCTCTCTATGTGGGGAGATATAAACAGAAGTGTTGCATGAGATTTTTCAGGAAGTTTTCTTAAAAGGGAAGGTATGCACTCTTATTCTTCTGCTTTCCTTCTTCTATCGGGCACATTGGACATGATTGCTAGAGCTCTGTCAGCCATACTGAATTATAACATGACCTTGAGAATGGAAGCCCACATACCGAAAATGGTGGTTGAGATTAGAACCTGGATTCTTGAAGATGCCATAAAGTTGTCCTGGCATGTCAGCCATGCAAAGTGTATGTGTGTGTGTGTGTGTGTGTGTGTGTGTGTGTAAGTTCTCTCTTGTTTAAGCTCCTATTATTTTAAGGTTTTCAATAATACCTAATGCTTATTTGCACTCGTAATATTTTTCTTACTTTTATTTTAGTCACTGAAATAATTTGTTTATGATAAGAATTATCTATCCCTTAAAGTCTTGTTAACAATGTCCTGTAAATACTCTGGACTTAAGTTTGTAGTTTGTCTCACTAACTCCTGCATCTGAGTTTTCTTCTCAGGAAAGGAGGCTGCTGATAATCATGGAGTTAATATGCTCCCAACATCCATGAAGTAGGTCTGCATGGTCCAGGGGTGGATTGTGATACTCAAGGAAGTATACTGCTCATACCTTCCTTCAAAAGAAGCTGCCAGGGAAGACAGAGGAGACAGACCAACATCATATGCTGAGGGCATTCCCTGCTTATTCTTTTTTCCCCTTCTTTATTCCTTCACAAGATTTCCCTCAGTAACTTTCTTCCATGTTTAATCTCTTTAGGGATATACTTCTCAGAGAACTTGTCCTAACACAGAGTTAAGGCATTAAAAATGAGAAAGAGAGGCACTGTAATCTAAACAAAGAAATGATCCACTTGGAAGATTACCTAGATAATTAGTAATAAAGTCAGAAGGTCTCAAAATTACAAAGTAACAAAAGAATTGTAAAGACATCTGAGAAATACAGAGCCATAGTGGTAGGACTATGGCTCCTGTGTCTGCAGTTGGCCTCGAGTCCACTAGCCACCTTGGGCTTATCCTACCTGATCAGCATGACGTCACTGAGGAAATAGCTTCACGTGCCGCTCTGCAGGGAATCCATTAGAGAACTCCCACACTGGGCAGAAATAGCCCTCCTCTAGTACTTCAACCAGGCTCATGCATTGTCTGGGAGCAGTTCAGGGTATACATGGCCTTAGCAAGAATCCCAGGAGGGATCTGAGAAAGCAGGAGAGATGCAGGCTCTTAGTTAGTTATCTCTCCCCTTGACCTGGCAGCCAGTCCTCTCGAAGGGAAATCTGGGAGGCATAACTCCCTGACTGCCATAGACCCTAAATTTCATTTTGTCTAATATTAATGGTAGAAAATCTATCCACGGAGAATATTACACATGCTGTATTTGATATTACACTTGATATAACTGCTATTTCTACTACTAATTATCTGGTTGTTAGGTTATTGATTATCTAGATTACTTAGTGAATTGTTATTTGGTTAAATGTATGCCATTTTCCTTATTTATTTTTGTCTTATCTTCTATTTTTTATGTTATTAATATTGCTATACCATGTGCAATATCAGTTTCCTGGAATTTTATAAACGTAGCATCTATTCTCTTCCTCACAAATAAATACTAGACTTTTTCTCATTTTCGAGGATGTAGAAATAAATTAAAAAATAAGCATTCCAATAGCAGAGCTCTTACAATTATGCATATTCAATCTGAATCTCATAATGGAAAAGGAAATCTCAAATGGAAAAGTAGTTCTCAGCAAATAATTGCAATTATGAAAGATACTGGGGGGAGAGGAGGAATCATAGTGAAAATAAAATATCCATTATCTCCCGTTGTCTTTCAGGGACAGCAGACAAAAAATAATTCTAGTCTATATGTGTAGAAATTGTGGGGACTAATGAGATAAGAACTAATAAGGGCCTCTGTTTACTTCCACCAAAACCAATTCTGGTTGGAAATAAAATAGAAACTAAATGACATACCAAATCTGAAAATCTTGAGACTCTCCCTTGGAGACTGAAGTCTGTTTGTGAACTGGTTTATATGTATTGATTATGTATATGGAGACAGGATATGATGGAGAGAGCAGCCTGGGGTAGAAGTCAACCAGAAGTAGAAGGAGATCTGTCAGAGTTGAAAGGTTTTAAGTTCTGCTCTTACCTCTTTTCCACATTGCCTTGGAACAGTCTTTGGCTGTCTCACCTCCATGCAAATCAGGCTAGCTCTGCTTGCATTAGAGAGATGTTAACAGGACAGCACAAAAGTCTACTGGGTAAAGAACTTACGGAAAGAAATAATTCAGATCCACCACCTTCAGCTCTCTCCAAAGTTCTGAATCCTTTCATTTACATTAAATACATAATATATAGATTTAAAAAATTATGCCTCTGCTAATGCTACAATCGAGTTCTTTTGAGTTTTTTTCCCTTGTGTCTCATTTTTCTTAGTTTTCATTCAAGTTGAATTATTCCTTTATGGGTGTAGTTACTTTTTACTGAATATCAGAAACTTTGAAGGAAACTTCCTCAACCAGATAAAGAGCATTGATCTAAAACAAAACAAAACTATCTGCAGCTAACATCATACTTAATGGTGAGAAACAATGCTTTTCTCTGAAGATTGGTAGCACGGCCAAAATGACTACTCTTAACCATTTCTGTTCACTGGAGGTCCCAGCTAGTACAATAAGAGAAAGAAATAAAAGACATCTAAATTGGAAAGGAAGAAATAAAACTGTCTCTATTCACAAATAACATGATGATCTGCATTAAAAATGAGAAAATCTATTAAACAGCTATTAGAACTAATGGGTGAATTTAGCAAGATCATTGGGGACAATATCAATATATGAAAATCAATTGTTTCCAATATACTAGCAATGAAGAATTAGAAACTAAATTTAAATAACACAATGCATTTTATAATAACACCAAAATATGAAATAGTTTGTGATAAATCTAACAAAATATGTGCAAGATTTATATGTTCAGAACTATAAAACAATGCTCATAGATTGGAGGAGTTAATGTTGTTAAGAAGTTAATTCTCAAATGTGTTCTTTAGATTTGGTATAATCCCAATTAAAATACCAGCAAACTTTTTTGTGTGAAAATCAAATAGCTGATTATAAAGCTTACATGGAAAAAGCAAAGAAGCTGGAATGGCATGCCAAAAGCTGAAAGAAATAAAAATAGGAAGACTCAGAGTACCTAAGACCTATAGTGAGGTAAGTAATCAAGACAGTGAGGTAAAGAGAAAGGACAATCACATAGATCAATGGAACAGACTAAACAGTCCTGAAACAGCCAAGGCGTGGAAGCAACCTAAGTGTCCATCCACAGATGAATGGATAAAGAAGATGTGATACATACACACACACACACGCACACACGCACACACACACACCCACACACACAAGAATATTACTTAGCCACAAAAACGAACAAAATAATGCCATTTGCAGCAACATGGATGGACCTACAGATTATCATATCAAGTGAAGTGAGTCAGACAGAGAAAGACAAATATCATATGATATCACTTATATGTGGAATCTAAAAAAATGATACAAATGAACTTATTTACAAAACAGAAACAGACTCACAGATATAGAAAACAAACTTATGGTTACCAAAGGGGATAGCGGTAGGGGGTGGGGGATAAATTAGGAGTTTGGGATTAATGTATACACACTACTATATATAAAATAGATGAACAACAGGACCTCCTGTATAGCATAGGGAACTATACTCAATATCTTGTAGTAACCTATAATAGAAAAGAATCTGAAAAAGTATATATATATATGTATAAAAGTATATATATGTACATATAAAGCTGAATCACTTTGCTGTATACCTGAAACTAACACAACAGTGTAAATTAACTATACTTTGATAAAATGGTTAAAAAGAAATTTAAAAAACAGTCCTGAAATAGACCCATACCTATATGGCCAATCGATTATCAACAAAGTTTCCAAGGCAATTTAATGGAAAAATTAGTATTTTCAATAGCTGTCATTGGAACAATGGAGCCACATGCAAATAGATGAATGTCAACTCATACTTACACTTTAAGCAAAAGTTAACTTGAATTGTAGAATCATAAACCTTAATGTAAAACTTAAAATTATAATACTTCTTAAGAAAAACATGGGAGAAATCTTAGTGACCTTAGGTTAGGGGAAGATTTCTTAAGGCAAAACACAAACCATAAGAGAGGAAAGTGACAGATAGGACTTCAGAATTACCTCATCAAAATTAAAAATGTCTATTTTTTAAAAGGCACTGAAAAGACACACCACAGAATAAGATAAAAATAGTTGCAAAATACATATCTGATAAAGGACTTGTATCCAGAATATATGAAGAATTCTCACAACTGAAGAGAAAAACAAAAATACCCATTAAAAATATGGAAAAAAGATTTGAACATCAAAGAAGATAAACTGATAGAAAATAAGCATATGAAAAGAAATTTGACATCATTATTCATGAGGAAATTGAAAATTAAAACCACAAAAACGATACCAATACACATTTATAATGGTTAACTTTTTTTTAATTAAACAACAGCAACAACTTGACCATATCAAATGCTATCAAGTATGTGAAACAACTGGAACTCTCTGGAACCCTCATACATTGTTGGAGGGAATGTAAAATGGTACAACCATTTTGGAAGTCTAATGAGCAGTTTCTTTAAAAGTTAAATATATACTTACCGTGTGAAATCCCACTCCTAGGAATTTATCCAGGAGAAAATATATATCCACACAAAAACGTGTGTGTGTGTGTGCGTGTACACACACATTCAAAATGTCAAAATGCTTTATTCAAAAATACCAAAAACTAGAAACTATTTAAATGCCCATGAACCAATGAATGATAAACTATGGTACATTCATACAGTGGAATACTACTTAGTAATCAAGTGGGAAAAGATGATGGATTTATGTAGACATAGAGATGAATTTCAAATGCATTATGCTAAGTGAAAATATCCAGATTCAAAAGGCAACATTCTGCATGATTCCATTTATATGATATTTTAGAAAAGACTAAACCACACTGGCAAAAGTCAAATCAGTAGTTGCCATGGCAAAGGGTGGGGAAGGGAATTGATCACAAAGGGACTTGATGGAACTTTGGGGGATGATAGATTTTATATCTTTACTGTGGAGGCAGTTACATGAGTGTATGTGTTTGTCAAAGTTCATAGAACTGCACACTAAAAAGAGGGAATTTAACTGAATGTAAATATACTTCAGTAAACTTAACTTGGAAAAAATCAATTAAGGATGAATATGATGTCATTTTTACATTTGTTTTTTAGTAGACAACTGGCAATCTGGGATCATTTTAATCACTAAAATTGAATTAAAGTGACTTGAGGCTGGTATCAGTCTCTGCAACAGCTGGTCTATAACCAAATAAACGTTATTCACGGAGTAAGAAAGTAGCCTTGAGGGTCCTAGCATTAGTGCATAGGCCTCCTAACCCTTGGTGGTCCCTATAGCTTTGCAGTTTGGTCACAAATTTTACTGACTTCTTAGCCTCTCACTTGCCTATTCCAGAATTGGCAGCTGTCCTTAGGAGAAACTGTCCCCAAATGCTGGGCTTATTTCTCTAAATTTCTTGTCTTTTTATTAATTTTATTCCCCTGGTTATTTGCTCTTTGATGGTTATCTGGTATCTTTAAGCAGTTTTAATAATAAGAAGAAGAATATAAGAGTAATTATCCAAATTTTCTAGTCATTCTCATTGTGAGTGTTGGTTTAATCTACCTATTCCATCATTGTGCAGGGGAGCTCTGCCATTTTCAACATTCATCTTCCAATGCTGCCTTATTCTTATTTCTAATCAACAGGAAAAGTGTGGATGTTTAGAGCAAAAGCTTTTGGTTTTGTTTTATTTCTTTTTGATCCATTGAATTCCATGCTCACATTCCATTGAGAAAACTTTAGTCTTGATCACACATCTCTAAGGGAGTCTGAGAAATGTAGCTGTAGATGCACAGCCCAGGAAGAATGAGAGACCAACCACCTTTGGCAACATCAGGCCACAAATAATATTCTAAATTAATTCTTTGGTTCTTGTAGCTCATTGACTCAGAGATCTGCTCTTCATTTGAATCTTTAGGATGATAAATATTTTTTCTTGTTATGCAGTATTTTTTCGTATGCTTCATGACGAATTTTAAAAATTTATCCTATAATAAAGATATATTTATCTGGGCTCGCCCTTTGTATACTCTCATGGCTTCTGGCCTATTCCTCCCCCTAGAGAGAAGATCATGCTCAACTCCTAGTCTAATTCCCAGAGTTTAGCAGGCTTTTGGCCACTACAGTCCTGCTGACCAGAGGTGAATTCTTTGCTTGGTCCTCACTTGCATTTGTGTTTTAATTCCTGAACGTGCAACACCACCTCCGAAAGCAACCCACTGACTCTCTGCCTGAATTTCTGTGGACCATCTCTTTCTGTTCAAAGTTAGAAATCATAGCTAGTGTGAAGGGAAGGAGGAGACAGCATTGTGTTGCCCCAGAATGTAGCACCCTGGGCCCCTAGAGCAGCTGTCTGGCATTGTCTTCAGTATAGACAATTTTCTGAGTCAGGGTTGAAGCAGTAGGAAACAAATAGGGGACTTTAAATCACTTTTGGTGGACTGGATTTCCACTGTTTCTAATTGTACAAAACCTGGAAGTGGTCTTATTTTTTGTTCCTTTAATTCTTAGATAATTGGAAACTTCTAGATTCTGGTATTAGTTAACTTCAGATCCAGGTTTGGTGACAACATAAGAGTATTCATCCATTCTGATTTTTAAAGAAAATATTTTAGTGGGAAAATTGGGATAAGTTGGGTAAATGAATGCTTTCCACATACATTTTAAATCAGAATATTGTGTTTGGCTTAGTTTACATGTTATATTTTTTCACCACTTAATCTTGAATTATCTTTAGAAAAATTTCCAAATTCTTCAGCCTCCTTCTTCAGGTTTAGGGACACTAAATTTAAGACTTCCTAATGTCTGTAGTACTTGGAAAAACAAGATAAATAAAATCAAGGGCATAGCATTGCAACTGTGAATTGCATTATGTATTGAGAATGATTCACTATTTGGCAAGTCATATGAATAATAAGGAAGCATTAGAAACATTTGCTACTCATATCTGCACAAATTCAAAAAACCGTATCACACAGACCAGAGACCACATTTTGTGTCAGTGACTGTTAAGCTCTAGATGCAAATTTTTAAGCATAAAAAGGGAACAGAGACAGAATCATATAACTATGAAACTTACTTTTGTGACGTTGTTTTGTTTTTAAACCCAGTGAATCAATTTAATATGTTTTATTTGTGATAAAAGGGGGAAAAAAAAGAGGTTAACCACTTAATGCATTCCAAAAAGAGGGTGAAAATGAAGCAGATTTTCAACTTTCATGGTTATTATTTGTGGGGCTATAATTATATCCTCTAGAATAATCATTATAATTCATATATTACATATACTTAACTCTCATCCTTTTGTGGCATAAAACATAATGATCCTTTCCACATCTACATAATAAACCTCCCTACCCTGTATCTTTACAAATCACTGTGACATAGCTCCCAAACTAGACACTCCATTAAACTGATGAGTAAATAAATTAAAAGAAGTAGCCCTCCTTCCTAATTTATATGCTACTTAAAGGTGTTATAAAACATAACTTTTAATATTTCCAGGCACTCCACTCATCTAAATTAAATAAAATCCACATATTTGATGAGTAGAATATGCTATTTATATTTATGTATCAGTGACTGCTCCCTTTACAAGCCGCTAACCCACCCTCAAGTAAAGCAAACACAGTGCATGATTATTCCACATTTTCGGAAAACCTACGGATGCACGTTGCTTCTACACACACTGGCAGAATGCATTCCTTATGTCTTGGAATAGGAAATTCACATACAGCCAGAGAGGAGGAGACAGTTCACATTTTCTTCTTTAGGTATAGTCTGTGTTGCTGTTTCCTCCATGTTTTTGCTTTTTATTCGGATTTTGTTTGTTTGCTCCTCTGTGTGCTGGACGTTGTGTTTTTCTTTTTAATACTAATGGGACGTTCTTAAAAGGCTATCCTGCCAACGAAAATACTTAAGCTCTTGTTTTTACCTTTTCAGAACAATATCCCACTTCATTTTCCTAAAGTCACTAGACCTTTGTGGGTTTTTTCCCACGTGTTCCTTGAGAAGCTTGGCAGATCTGGAATTTTACGAGGGGAACTGCACTCCGGGTTTCTTTTTTCAAATCATGTTTGCGGAGAAGTTTTTTTTCCGTTGCTCTCCAGGTTCAGGTCACAAGCTCTCCTTGCAGCGTGTGGGGAGCCAATTAGTATGCGTGCTGGGGCCGCAATGCCCTCTTCTTTCCGACGCCGCTGCTCTTTCTGAATATGCTGGGCTTTTAAGGCATTGTTGAAATCGGCTCCTGCTTGACTCCTACAGCTGGTTTTGATCAGGCCCCTCTAAAGAGGAAGTTTCAATTAGCACAACTCCAAATGTGCTCTGGAGGTATATTTTTATGACTACTCAACTAATAGCACTCTTTGTTCCTAGTGGTGGGTGACTCCTTAACAGACTCAGCCATTTGTGTGAGTCACCAAGTGACTTTACAGCAAGGCTAGGCTTTGCCAAAACCAGAAGAATGAAGCAGGCCAAATTGAATTAGTTGTTAAAACGCATTAATTTATGCTAGATAAATGTTATTGTGGTCCCGTGGGCAAGTCCCCCGGTCATAGGCTTTATGAACTATTTGCAGCAAGAGGGCTTGTGGCAGTCAATCAGCTCCAGCAGGACTTTACAAAGGACGTAGAACCACTGACTCTTACTCCCTTAAATTTCTTCAGCCTTTCCCCCCACATCGCTGTCTTCCGTGGAGACAGCTCACCATTTTGTACACGGTTTTGTGATATTTAACGTATAAGCAGTTGGATTAATGATTTGTGTTGGCTTTGCCTGACTCCAGTGGAGACGTGGCCATCTATTATGCCTGTGGCCCTCGCCACAGGCAGCTGTGTGTTTATCATTCCAGACTGCAGATCTCAGTGGGTACAGAACTCTGGCTTAGCACCAGCTTCCGGAGTCTGTGCAGCTGTGCAGTGAATGGAAACCTCGATGCCTCAAACACAGCACACACCACCAAGTACTGACAGGGCTGTTTCTCTTCTGGGGAGGAATTAGATCCACTTAAGGCTGGATTATTTCTAGAGTAAGAAAAGTAGAAATAAGTGTTTTCTGGCTGCAAATTGTGGCAAGTGAGAGATGACGCCAAGAAAGAATTATGCATAAATGATAGTGTTTAAACTTGTTTTCATGTGTTTAGATGTGTCTCTTCCAAAAAACTGACAAGGCCTCTTTGTTGGCATTTCTTCAGAGAGAGACCACTCACACACTGAACATTTTCTTTGTAAAGAAATAATTGCAAATCACTGGTGTCTAGGCAGGTGATAACCAGTTTACCTTAAACATGATCTCTTGCAAAATCTAGAGCAAACAACTGGCTGGGCAAAGAGTAATGAATCACTGCCACCCCACTTCACGACCACCAAAAATGCCTGTTCATCAGTCAAGGCCCCCGCATATTTAATGCAGTGGATAAGGGCATGGGCTTTGGAGTAGGTTTAAATAGTGATTCTGCCTCTCATTGGATTTGCAAGCTTGAGCAAATTGCTACTCTCTTTGTCTTCACATGTAAAATAGAGATAAGAGTAATACCTACTTTTGCGGAATGTTAAGATTAAGGAAGTTCATAAATGTAAACCATTAATTAAGTAAATGGGGTACAAGGTAAACTCTCAACAAATGATAGTTTCTATTAATTATTGTTGTTGTTATTATTATTGCTGCTGATCTAAAAGAAGAAAGTCTCTGTTTCTATTTCAGTTCCCCAGTGGCTTGTGGAAGGAGCTGCTGGTACAGGAGATGTTGCCTTTTTCTTGCCCTAATCTATATACACCTGAAGAATATTCAAGCTATCATATTCTATTCAGCGCATTGACCTTGACCTATCTAACTTTTGGTCCTCCTCTACTCTGCCATGTTTGTTTTTTATACTTGAAGACAGCTGCTGGGGCACTCATCTTAATGTGAGAGCACCACAGGTGCTCATCACATTTCTGGTGAATTCAATTTCGTGTTGACAGATGCCCATGTGTGTATGCTTACAAGTATAGACTTCTCCAGGGTGAAATTTTCTCTAAATTCAGAATAAATCCCCAAGATTAGACAAGATATCTTTTTTAGATTAAAAAAGAAAAAATTGCTGTTGCCCCTTTTGCACTGGAAAAGAAAAAAGAAATAATGCAATCTACTCCCCGGGCCTTTAAGCTTTCTGAATTAATTCAGTCCTATGAACGTTGCTATTAGCTGAGTTCCCAGCTAAAGCTCATTCAGCTGTTTGAATTTAATCTATTGTTTGCTCTGCAGGCATTATCTAGTTACCTGATTTAAAAGACAAAAGCATAAATTTAGTCAAAACTTTCTAACCTACTTGTGTAAGTACATTACGAAATTTTTATTTGTCCTACTTTCCATTTTCAGTTGGACTTCCATTTTAATTGGACCAGATCCTATGTCTTCTCAAATTCAAAAAATGTCTAGTATCTTTTTCAATATGTACCTTCTGAATATTACATAAAATGATATACACAGCTTATTTTCTCCTGGCCAATCTAACTTCCTAAGTCATCAAACAGAATTTTTCATCCTATGGTCTTTTTACTGAGTTCCTAAGGAACATTACAGTAGTCTCCACTTATCTGCAGGGGATATGTTCCAAGACCACCACCCCACCATGAATGCCTGAAAGCGTGGATTGTACGGCACCCTATATATACTGGGGTTTTTTTCAATACATACATACCTAATTAAATTAAGTTTAATTTATAAATTAGGCAGAGTAAGAGATGAACAACAATAACTAATAATAAAATAGAACAGATATAGCAATGCACTGTAATAAAAATTATGTGACTGTGGTCTCTCTCTGTCAAATAACTGTACAAATTTAATGCCTCCTTCTGTCTTAACTAAGCACTTATCATGCACTGTAGCCATAACTTTTGTAGCTGGAAGTGTGACAGCAAAATTAGCACAGATTTCTTTTTGCTTCTTCACCATTTCACAGATAGAAAATTTATTCTTACATAGATCTTAATAACCTCAGCATACAGCTTTTTTTTCCTTTCCTTATTAAGACAAAGCTTTCACCTTTTCACTTAAAGGAAACAGTTTATGGCTTCTCATTAGCAGATCAGAATCGCCAGCATCACTACTGTTGGGCTTTGGGGCCGTTAGTAAGTAAAATAAGGGTTACTTGAACAGAAGCTCTGTGATACCACTTGTTGATCTGATAACACAAGCCTGATAACGAACAAGGTACTCTGGACGAGGGGATGATTCACATCCTGAGCAGGACAGTGGGAGACTGTGTGAGATTTCATTCTGCTACTCAGAATGTCGCACGATTTAAAAACTTAAGAATTGGGCTTCCCTGGTGGCGCAGTGGTTGAGAGTCCACCTGCCGATGCAGGGGACATGGGTTCGTGCCCCGGTCCGGGAAGATCCCACATGCCGAGGAGCGGCTGGGCCCGTGAGCCATGGCCGCTGAGCCTGCGCGTCCGGAGCCTGTGCTCCACAATGGGAGAGGCCACAACAGTGAGAGGCCCGCGTACCACAAAAAAAAAAAAAAAAACTTAAGAATTGTTTATTTCTGGAATTTTCAGATCATGGTTGACCTAGGGTAACTGAAATCAAAACTGCAGAAAGTGAAACCGTGGATAAGGGGGACTCATGTGAGTATAATCTAATGCAGAAATAGTTGATGGGCTATTTCAAATACCTGAGCTCTTCAAAACTCTGTTATCCTTCATACTAAAAGCTCCACAAGAGCAGGGATACTGACTGTCTTCTCACTCCCTAGTTCAGTCTCAGTGCCTGGAACGGTTCTCTGACACACAAGCCCTGAGGTATTTGTTCACATAATTATATAGTTAGTGAGAAGCGGTTGAACAATAAACTGACTTATTTCTTCTCCATATTTCTGACTTTTCCATCAAGTCATGTTTTATTGTTTTCTTCATTCAGATAAAACTTTTTCTTTGCTTCTTTAACCGTATATTTTTTACTATTGAAACCACCTCCTCAAGGATCAGTTTCTATGAATAAAAATCAAATTGGGGCTTCCCTGGTGGCGCAGTGGTTGAGAGTCCGCCTGCCGATGCATGGGACGTGGGTTCGTGCCCCGTCCGGGAAGATCCCACATGCCGCGGAGCGGCTGGGCCCGTGAGCCATGGCCGCTGAGCCTGCGTGTCCGGAGCCTGTGCTCTGCAACGGGAGAGGCCACAACAGTGAGAGGCTCGCGTACAGGAAAAAAAAAAACAAACAAATTGGAACTGATAGTATTGTTTTATAGTAAACATGCCGTTAAATTTGCATAAGAATTGGTCTCATCCCAAGGATGCTGAGTTTTAAACTACAACCAATAAATGTGGTTTCTCATGACAATTTCTGAGTGGCTCAAACTGCTAAGACAAGTCCTTGGTATGTTAACAGGCTGTAGTCCAGTGGGTAATGTCACCAAGAGCATTTGTCTGGGGCCAGGAGTCATGGAGGTTCTTAAGCTTCCCTTGGAGATGGTTAATCAATAAAAGTTCTGTGCTTGGGATTTTGTACATTTTGTTAATTAGGCCAAAGCAATAGGCTTTTGTGGCAATTATTCAGATGGTGATGTAAAAAGATAGCCAGAAAAACAAACCTCCGTAATCCACTTACGTCTCACAGAAGCCAAAGGGTTGGAAAAGCCTATTAACAAGCTCTCTGCCTGTCTGTTTGGAGACGTTGTTAAATCGAGACTCTCAGCACCTGAGGCAGTCTGTTAATAAAGATCCTTTGTAGCAGATTTCTGTTCTACTAAGAATGGACGTAAAATGGCATAATTTAAAACATGTCAATAACTCAAGGCAAAAATGCCAAACATAGTCTGTTCTGTCTTCATAAAATGGAGCCAAGTATACACAAGAAAAGTGCCAGGAAGACTTCTGCTGACTGAGTTTAGAGATTGTTCACGATGAGTAATGTCATCCTTCAAGTTAAAACGACCTCATGGGTGGGTATCTCTGTGTCTTTTCTGCACTAAACTCAAGGGATCTTTTCTATTTTAGGACCAGTGAGATTCCTAACCTCCAATCCCAGAAGATGCCTGGAAACCTGTGCCCTTTGCCAGCCTCGTGAATTCATAATAGCTTGTGAGTGTTTAATTTTTGTCTTTTTGTCTTTCTCCTGAGTGGCATTTACGGGTTGTTTGGGAACAGATCTTTATGGACACTGAGCTAGGGTTGGAATGTCTTAGGAAGATTCACTAAAAAATCTAAAACCATGGAACACCATGTCACCCCTTGTTTTACACATTTGATTAAATATGCTAGTCATTTCAATGACTGTGTTGTATTTTTAACACAACAACAAGGGTCAGCAAGTCAATATTTCTCCAGCATTTCTCTGGCACTTACTGTATTATGGTGGTGAAGGCTGACTGAAGGCATTTTCAATGAGTGCTTTGGAAAGATGAGAAGAGGACATAGAATGGATGACAGTGCATTACTGCAGGTGTGGACTAAATCCTGCCACGCTTAACAGGCCCCCTTAGATTAAAATTTAACATGCTGTGTCTCCCACATCAGGTATGGGTAGATGGTTGAGTCTGAGTGATATTATCTGCTCTATTAGAAGGCCTCTCATGAAGTGAGCGGTGGTTTTAATTAAATCCAATAGGTTGAGAAGAGTGGTTTGGCAGTTTCAATTGATTTATTGTGTTTGTGACATCTGGGCCTGATTTATTGTATTGACTCGAAGAATTGTTTTTGGACACTCACCCTACATATTTTCATTCTGATTTAGGAACTCACCTGGTTAGGAACTTCTGGAAGGAAGCTTAGGAACTTCTGGTTTAGCCTATTAATTTGTAGTATTTTAAGTCTACTGTAATTTTATATTTCTCTTTGTATTTTTCTTATTTTGGTAGGATAGTGAACTATTGAATCCATCTTGTTAAAAATGTGGCTGTTTGAAAGCATGAGGTTTTGTGGGTCTGTGTGTATGACAGGGCTGCTTAAAAGTAGTACTGGGTTGAAATTCATTATCATCATCCCACCTAAATTTGTGGGAGGAGAGAGTGAGAGATTGACAGTTTTTTCCTTTAATTTAGTCTATAAATTGATCAACTGTTTGCTCTGTGTTATTATGGCTTTCTAAATTTTAAAGTTTGGATTTTAGATATAAATGTGAACCCTAAGTCATAGAAAGTTTGTTTTTAATTCTGAAAAGAGTGAGCATGTTCAGCTGGACATTACAGCCAAGTGTCCCCTAACCTACATGTTACTATAGGCAAGTCAGTTTCAGAAAGTCTCCATTTCAAACTCCACAAAGCATGTGTAAGAAAGGATGGGAAAGAAGGGAGGGGAGAGAAGAGTCAAACTGTAATTTCTGCCAAAGGAGGAGGGCAGAGAAGCAAGTAGGTCCCAATCAGCTTGAATGCTTTGCTAGTGTATGAATGAGTGGTTGCACATCCCGGATTACAGACACCGTAATGATGTGCATGGCTCGCAGCATTATAGCTCTCTATTTCCTACAGCTGAGGCCACTTAGCCCCTACCTGAACCCCCAGCCCAGCCAAGGTTCTGGAACAAATCAGGGAATGTAAGGAAGTCTAGGTAACTCTCTCAAGCAGATCAACTTCAGGTCAGCCTGTGGCTTAGCTCTCTTTGAGCTTCTGCCTCAGCGTTAGAGGCCGGACACTGCCATTGTTCTTTGTAGTCAGCCTGTAAGGGAAGTTTAGTCCACTTAGAATGGCTTTCTATTTTTCATTCTTGAACCCACATCTCTATCTCTGTAGACTATCCTGTTTGTCTTCATAGATTCTTTTCCAAAATACGCAGAGTACTGCTTTGAGACCAAAGCTGGGGCATGTCTTATACTAACCACCTATTGCCTGCTGCCGACTCCACTGATGACCACATACTGTCCAGATGTTTCTCTGTGGGCTACAGACTACTCATTGTAGTCTGTCCCATTAAACTAGGCTCACTCTTATATAGGTGATTATACCTCTTAATGCATAGTATGTTCTTTAGTCTTTCTTTTAAAACCCTGATTTTTTTTCATTTCCTCTTGTGAGGTTATCGGTTTAAATAGAAAATGATTGCTCATAGCTATGTAGGGTTGATTTGAAAACTTTTACTTTATTCTCCATGGTACCTGAGTTGCTTCAGATAACTCATGAACTTATTTGGTTTTCTGGTAGCTGTTTGGTATAATTCTCCAAACTGGGTGAGATAGGATGTGTTAAAGGAAACTCAGTCATAGGAGGCACTTACTGATCCTCCACCTATATTTCAAACATAAACAGGCGTGGATTTTCAGCCCAGCATAAAATCTACAGGGAAAATCCTCATCCATATTAAACCTAAGAAGGAGTAGGAAATAATGCCAAATTTCTTTTTTTTAAACAGCTTTGCTGAGATATAATTTACATACCATTAAATTCACCATTTAAGTGTACAATTCAATGATTTTTAATAAAATTTTACAAAATTGTGCAGGCTTCACCAAAATCCAAGTTCAGAACATTTTATCACCTCAAAATAGCCTCATCTCAAAAAGATAATTAGTTAAGATTTTATGTGTGATTTATCTTAAGTTAATCATAGAATGATATTTTGTAAGTTAGGAAGAAAGTATAAAGAATATTGTATGTTTAAAAACAGCATATTGGAGTGCTCTCGTGGTTGGTTACTTCAGATGACCTGGTTGCCTTGATCCAAGGATATTAGGTTCTGCAAAGCTGCCTGTCCTTCAGAGAAAAAAAATCTGAAAGAATTTTGAAAATAATTCATTCTAAAGTCAAATAAGTCTATATTGGGCAAAAGTATATCATGTATTAGAGAGATGCAAAGAACTGTGGCTTCTGTGGTTAAGTTCAGATGAGGAAACACATCCTCATTATTAAACCATCAATCTGAGTTACCTGTGCACTGGGCTCCCTGATCCTGTACCTGTAAGCTCCTGTAGCTGCAAGGTAAACACCAAGATTTCTGGAGCCACATTTCCTAATAGACTGCAAAGAGCTGGCCTTGGAAGTACAGCATGAAGAGAAGCTGGAAAGAGCATTCTCAGCAGTGGTAAGTGTACATTTCTTCACTGTCAAAGGTAATGATCCTAATGGTGTTTATCAACTGTGATGGTCATACTCACTAGGCTAGAGAGCCTACTAGCAGGATTTCAGACGTTTAAAACTTTGGTGCATGAGCTTGGTGTGAACTTAATGAAGCATCCCTAATGAGAAACTCAAAAATTCATTTGAATTATTCAAAATAAAAGACTGTTCGCTTTTACTTCCACTTAAAGATAACATGACACCAAAGAAACAGCAGTGATTGGAACGAAGAGTTTGGTTTGGCAGGTTCTCCAATGTAGTTTACAAGTGTTTTTCAAGCAATTTTCTTTTTATGAACAAGACTCTATTAGACAGTAGAAGGAAATGCATAAGCAGATGTTCAACCTTAAAGAGTTTATAATCTTAAAGTTGAAGAAGTGGACAAATTATCAGAGTCAATTCTTACTGCAGGAAGTACCTTACTTTAAATAACTTGATAGTGATTGGATATAAAGGAGATTTGCCAAGATGGATACTTGGTGATGTCTGATAAATATGGTCATAAACAAAAGCTACCTAGATCCTCCATCCCTTTCCTTTCTACCTCTTTATCTAAGGAAACAGAAAGTTTCCTGTTACTGAATTGATCAGATAAGTAGTAATCTCTTATTTTTACTGGATTAACAATGGATTTTCAGAGTAGAAAAGAAGAAATTCGATGACCGAATTCCTCTGAAACAACTCTCCATTTTTCCTACAAAACATTCTTCATTCCATGTTTGTATCTTCTCTGCAGCAATCTGCCAAGTAGTTTTCCCTGGCATGTAGCAAGGATTGGAACCCAGCAACTCCTGGGATCACTCTTTCTCAATATTTATGGACAGATCAGATTGCTAGGAAGCGCTTCCTTGGGGTGCAATGAAATCTGTCTCCTATAGCTTCTACCAGTAGATCCTACTTTTGCACTTAGGGGATCATGAGGAATATGAGCCTTTAAACTTAGCCATCAGCCCATTATTGGGAAGAATTGTGCTAGAACCAGACTTCCTTTCTAGCCCCAAATCCCTTTCTTCACCATCTAATGTCCTCACCGTTTCAGACCCTCCTTCTAAAACTAACCCTCCTTCCTGGCCCTTCATCTCGGCTCTACCCCAATTAGTAAAGGAGCTTAATCCAATTATTAGTTCTTTTCTCACTTGAATCCCTAATTACCTTCCCTCTACTTTCATCACTCCCTTTATGAATTTGCTCAGGTCTACCTTGGACCACATAAAATAAAATAAATAAAGCTTACTCTTAGCCGTGCTACTTCCCAAACAACCACACAATCTTGTGCCTTTCTTTTTCTGTCAAGCTGTTTTATTAGATTTGTATAAACAGTCTATGTTTTACATTAATTTTTATAGGCTGCAAAAGTGCTATTCAGCATACTACTTAATGGATTTGAAATAAACCTAGTAGTTGACAGAGTTCCAAAAGTTGGCAGTGGTTAAATTTTGATAGGAACTAGTTTGTCAGATTTAAACAAACAAGTTGATGGTGTCTAATGGATGAATGCATATCTCTAGTCTAATCTCTTTGTATTTATGAATAATCTTCTAGGAAGATTTTTGTGTGTATTTCATATTTAAATAACATAACTCTCCTTCCCAAATTCAACCATGCAAAGTGGGAGTGGAGTAATATACTATTGAAAGATGTTGTAATCTATTAATTTTTTGTGATGAGTAGAACACATTAATAATATAATATGTTATTACATTATAATAACATTGTTATTATATATAATATAATGCATTACATATATTATATGTAATAATATAACGTTATTACATTGTAATAACATATTACATTATAACATAACTGTAATTTAAAAGGAAAATCCCAGTTACTACAGACTTATTGTATCACTCAACATGCGTGTGACAGAATGGATTATCTGATTCCCTTTGCACACTTATTTTCCTTCCCCCTCTCATCCTTGAGAAATGGGAGTCTTTGGTAAGACACATTAAAAAACAGAGACTGTTACCATGAAAGCATCAAGATTTTCTATGAAAATATTTAATAATCAGTATTATTTAAATAAGGGTTTATTTGTTTTTTGTTTTTGTTTTTTTGCGGTACGCGGGCCTCTCACTGTTGTGGCCTCTCCCGTTGCAGAGCACAGGCTCCGGACACGCAGGCTCAGCGGCCATGGCTCATGGGCCCAGCCGCTCCGCGGCACGTGGGATCTTCCCGGACCGGGGCACGAACCCGTGTTCCCTGCATCGGCAGGCGGACTCTCAACCGCTGCGCCACCAGGGAAGCCCCAGGGTTTATTTGTTTTATGGATATGTTACTCTGAATAATCTAAAAATATAAACTCAATCCAAGGAATATTGTAAAAAGCTCCTGGTCCTCCCTGACAAAGGAGAAAATGAAAAAGAGAGCAGAGGAGTTAGAAAAGACCTGGGAAAATATGAAGATAAACCCCACTCTCCAAAAACAGATGCCAAAGAGAGCAAATTAAAAACAAAAAAAGATAATTATTCGTAATATAAAAATAATTCTTCATTATACAGACTTTCTAACAGAGTTCTCTTGAATAAAGAAGTCCACTGGCACTTCCATAAATGATTCATTCTCTGATGCTTCAATTCTTGCAATATAAATTGCAGTTTTTGCAAATAAAATTCACTTGTATTTATGTACATTAAAATCTTACGAAATAATCCAAACTCTAACATTCTCATATTTCAATAGATTTCTGTAACACGCAGTAATATTCTAAAGTTCCCTAAATTCTGAGCATCATTTATAAAATCAAATTGGTTTGATTTTATAATGATTAAATGATTAAATTGATTTCCCAATGATTAAATTCGTTTCCTTCGATGGAAGAGAACATTACTTAAACCTTTGTGATTTGTGACCTATGATTGCTCTCTCTTAAATGTGATTCGAAGGTCTAACTTAATGCCATGGAACACAGCACAAATTCATTAGGTGTAGTGACACAGCTAAGATCCCATGAACATCTGTACCTCTGACCCAGAACTGTGAAGGAAATCCATCTCTCTGATGTTGCAAAATCATTCTGTCCTGCGTTAAAGAGATCGCAGAGGCCCTTAAGGAAATAAAGGTTTACAGTATTCACCAAAACATCTATGGAAATACACTACTACTGTCCTAAAGTGCAAATGCATATCACACAAAAAGGAAAAGTACCATGTATTTCTTACCAGCAAATGAAGTCACTAATAGATGTCTTAACTCTATGAACTAGGTAGCTTACAAAAGCAAATGAGAAAAGTAGCTAACAAGCAGGATTCATTATGTAAGTTCATGAAGTTTCTCAACTGGAAAAGATTTTGAAGTTAATTCAGCATAGTCCCTTGTTTCAAAATTAAGGTGACCAAAGACCAGAACATTTAAATTACACAAGATTGCACAGCTTGTTAGAGGCAGAGCCAGGGTAAGAGCTCCGGACTCCTGACTTCAGTCTAGAATATTTTACCAACAATTGGTTGCTAAGACAACTTTTTATGCATAAGATGTCTTTAGGTATGGAAAGTCAACTACAAGAAGCATATATTTCACAAGAAGCATATATTTCCCTAGACTATGCATTTTCAACAAGGGCTATGTCATCCACAAAGTGGGTGAACATTAGTTTCTGGGGATCAAAAACTTCTTAGCTGTTAGATATTACAATGGTTTGCGGCCTTCCTAAGGGCCAGAGTATATAATCAGATATAGAGTATGTCTGTGTCTTCATCATTGTATACTAGAGGACAAACAAGAAGAGGTTACACTGTGTGCTCAGTTCTATGAAAAAGGTACATGTAGGGTGCATTGGAATCCAGAAAAAATAGGCTTAATGGAAAGAAAAATACAAAGAAAGTTCTCAGGATCTGAGTCTCACTTCTGTCATGTATTAACATTTACAGTATTTGAAAATTTTTCTGTTGAGGTTCTCCAAGTCTCAGTTTTCTTACCTATAAATTACCTATCTGACCTGATTTGGGAAGAAATAAAAGAAATAACATATAGAAAGCAATAAACCGAGAACATGGCATACACCAAATAAGTAATCATCTGTATCGTTATTACTATTACCTGTCAATACTTCAGAAGCCATGAAACCTACACTGGTTCTTCATCAGTTTACTCAGTGGGCAATTTGTTCTTGGAGACTTTCTCATCTCCTTTTCCAAAAAAGGCTCCCCCTTTGTCTTTGCCCCCCCACCTCATTTCATTCTCTTCCACTCTTTGACACTCCCTACCCCTGCCTTGGGCTCCCTGGTGATCTGTTTGCACCCAGTTCTGCCTGCACAGGGATACCTGAGCCAATGGAAGTATTGGGATTCAGCACAAGCATCACCCTTACCATATATTTCTGCCCTCCCATCCCCAAGATGCTAGAGGAAGATATATCATTGATTTATGTTTCCCCATAAGACCTTTAACTCCTTGAGGGCATAGGTTCATTTATTCAACAATTATTGGTCATTTACTTTATGCCAGGCACTGTTCTAAGTGAAACCATTCCAAGTATTGTTCTCCAGTTGTGAAGAAAACAAACAAAACGACTGCCCTCGTGGAGTCTGTATTCCCACAGGATAGAAAGACAGTACTGTAAACAAGTGAACCATAGTGTTTGTTAAAGGTAAATGTCTAAGAGGTAAATCAAGTAATAAAGGGGGATAATAAGTATAGCAAGGAGTATAATTTTAGGAAAGTGGCCACATGAAGTCACACACACATGTGCGCACACACACACACACACATACACACACGGCCATTTAAGAGTAAGATTTAGAAGAAATGAGGAAATGGGCCATATTTAGGGGAAGAATCTTATATCCTGAGAGCTGAGAGGTACATTTTTATGGCTGCCACAGGGCCAGATGTGTAGGCCACATAGATCTTTTTTTAGGATGTTGGCTTTTACTCTGAATGATATGGAATCATGTCTTATGTTTGTTAATACCACAGGGACTGGGTCCAATGCCTAAAATATATTAGGCATTGAATAAATGATTGATGAAAAAAACAGTTCAGTCAACAGTACATGTACATGCAAACAACCAATTAAATGGCATGCAAAGACTGGCTTTGTGATGTCCTATTTAGACAGGTACACATAGACTATGTATTCTATTCAGATAAACATAGAATCCATTGCAGACAATATCATTTAAAGAAATCATAGCAACATATATGGATTTATATCTGTCAGTTGTATGTTAATAGACAATAATTACAGATTTGATGAAGACGTTGGGGAGAGGTATAGGCAGAATGAAGTTGTAGGGGGAGCCTCAGACAGCTGGACAGCAGCTAGAATTGTTAGATTTAGCCAATAAATAAATAAATACATAAACAAACTAAGCAGCTCTGGATGCCAAGTTAGGTTTGTATTTCAGGTAAATAAGTAATTTTTAGTATAAGTACGTCCCATCAGTATGTAACTGGGTGTTCATTGTTTTACGTGCCAAGTCTACCTCCAACAGACAAGAGTTAAATGGAAACTTCGTGTCAAAATTGAATGCTCAGCAGGGCCTGGCTACTGTGAGCTCTCACCTAAGCAGTCTGGTTGAGATGATTCATGGAATGAGTTAAAATAATCAAACTTCTACCTACATAAATTTTTATCCCATCATTTTATATTTATCTTGTTGTATATACTGTATAATGTATATAAGTAATATAATAGCACAAGAAATTGTATAATTTACATATTGTATAATTTACATATAAATTATTTACATATAATTTATAATGTATAATTTACATATGTATAATGTACATGTAATATATAATTTACATATAAATCATTTACATATAATTTATAATTTACATATAATTTTGGAACTGAGTAGTCAAACCTTGATTCCTGATAAGGAAGAGGAATCAAAAAAGTTGGAGACTACTGTTCTATTCAATAGATAAGCAGCATTGAGACAAAGAACATCTATTCCTTTTCCCTTAAAAGAAAAAAAAAAGACACTCATATCAAGAAAAACTTTTATTTGCTTGGTAAAATTGTCACTAAGCTATTTAGTTTGGAGAATTTGTTAAACTGACCAGATGTGCTGAAATATACTTCCTTGTCACAGAATAGCTGATAATCCACTAGGATAAATCACTGCGGGGTCATGACTTTCAAACAATTCATTTGATGCATTCTTCACCTTACTTAGGAAAACAAAAAGTTTGTTTGGACTTGATCCTTACACTTCACATGGTCAGTCATACTTGGTATTTTTGTTCCAACAGTTGCCTGTCCATAATTCAAATTTGAAAAGATAATCATGTGGAAAGAAAACAAGAAGTCACAAACCACTCCCACTGTGCAGAGTGACAGCATTGTAATACCACGGAATCTAGAGACAGATGGCTGCTTATAGCGGACATCAATCTCCAATGAGAGTAAATTTAGGATAATGCCCCTCTTTGGTAATGGACATGTCTTTGCAAAGTTATTGCTGACAGCATCCTCTAACATGCTGATTTGCTAAGACAAGGTTTTTATTGCATCTAATCTTGTCATAAGGCATGAAAAAAGTAGTTGGGTACATGTTTTTCGTGTATAGTTTTTACAAGAATTGCTTGCATTAGAGAGTGGCTAAATTGTTTTCCATATTTTATGGTACATTTTTAATGTTCCACCACACACAACATCGATCACTCAGTCCATTAGCTTATTATGATATCCTGAAAGGAGACACTTCCTTTGGGAAAAGCTATTGTTTGAAATGAGATGAAGGCTCAGACAACATAGGACAAAATAGGATGGGATTTTTTGAGCAGCTGCTTAATTTCATCAAGGGAAATAGCCAGAAGAAAAAAAAATAGATGTAAATGTATATATTTTTTCAAAATGTCTGACCTATCTCAGTATGCTTTGTTTTCTGAGTATCTTCTAAGTGTCTTCTGAATTGGACCCTTTCCAACAGCTCACAGTATCCCCAGTAAGGACAGAAACAGCTTTTATGATACAAAACTTTTTCATAGTTGTATACATTAGGAAATATTCATAATATTACCAGGGTTCTAATAGGAAAATAGAAAAAAATAGAAGGACTTTAACAGTTTGTAGAAGAGTTGCAGAAGCACACAGGGGCTTTGGAACATCCCAGAGATTAACACCAGTAGAAAGTACCAGCACCACCAGGTGGTATTTCCAGATTGGGGCCATCTAGCTGGAGCTAGATCCAGCCTGGTGCTGTCTTTGGGAGCTGGGACCATGAAAGGAAGGGTTTTCCAATGGGCCTGGAATCACTGTGGAGATATAGCTCCTTGGAGGAGACTCCACTGAAGGGAAATGAGAAAGTACTTGATTCTCCCCTCTTCCTAACCTCCAGTTTCCAACAGTTCTTCCCTTTGGCAAGAACGCCTTGTAAATGCAGTTCCCAATAATGCAGAACCAAAAGGAAGGTCAAGGAATGAAGCTAGGAGCCAAAGGATAAACAGAACACTTAAACACATTAAAATATCTTCTTTTCTTCCACACTTTTTAAAGTATGCTTCTGAGCGCTGTAAACACTTTTCTACACATAAAGATACAATTTTTCCCAACCAGTAAAGTTTGAAATCGTTACCAGCAAGGGTAAGGGTCAAGGTGGAGGTCGGGGACGTAGAGGAGTAGGTTTCCTTAGAATGTATTTTGAAAAAATGTTCTGAGATGGCTTTTCAGGCTCCTAATGCACTTGTGCTTTAAGAAATGTAACCGAGTGGGAAAATAATGGATGCCCCACTATATTCCACACCTACTATATCTCAGAAGCGATGCAAGGTGCTTCTCCACATGTCACTTCCTCTTCAGAGCAGCCTAAAAGGGGCATTCATGTCTCTGTAGGGATATAAGCTGTGATATCTTTATCTCCCTCTGAAATTCCCAGTTCTCTGTAGGGGGTCCTTTGTATCTGCTGTTGAGATAGGTTGACAATACCAAGTTCTTTGACAAGAAGCACAAACAACTCCAATTATGTAAAACCTCCCATCTAGGAACTTAATAACACTTGAGTTACTGTACTGTATCCGGCCTTGGGTCCAGTCAATTATTTCATCTCTGACAATAACACAGGTGATTTAAGGACTGTCATGTTTGTTCTCAAATAAAATTCTTAAATACTTTTAAGGTTGGGCTCCAACTAATAACAGCTAGCACTTACTGAGTGCTTACTAGATGACAGGCACTGCTGTAAGCATTCTACTTTTATTAATTAGTTTAATCCTTGCTATAAACCTGTGAATTGGTTTTATTATTATCTTCATTTTACAAATGAGGAAATAGAGGCAAAGAACATTTATACAACTTGTCTAAATGCATTGAGCTAGTGATGGGCAGAGTTGGATTTGAATCTTGTGTCCTAAGAGTCCTAATAACAAGACTTTCCAGTATACCATGATGACTTGTGGCTCATGGATTTTATGGATTTGTGGCTCATAATTGTATCTAATGCTTTGTATAAGAAATTTCCTAATGAATAGTTGTGATTATTTCTCTTGAGGAAAGGCAAAGTTACATTCATACTAAATATGTGCGTGTTGAAATATTGAATAGGTTTGGGTTATCACTGTGCTCTTTTGAGTAAAGAATTAGATACACCTTTTTACTGGATCACAACATCTGACCATAAATATTTTTTGCATCCCAGTATTAAAGTAAGTAAACTTTTCTTTAAGCAAGATAAAAGAGTAGGAATAATAATATTAGGCTTTTTGTTTCTTGGAATATAAAACTCCAGGGGAAGGGACTGGTACAGATCTGTTCTGATGCAGGGTCTGGGCACTGTGATAACCCTGGAGCCTAGTCAAGTTATAGACCCACAAAAGTACCCACCTGTTTTCTCAGATTACATTTGAGGCCTGATTCGGTATCTTTGTCTTCTCTTATTAAGTGAGCAATTGGTGATATGGGCCTAGCACTAGACAAATTAGAGAATAACAGAGAGCACAAACACAGTCTAATGCCAGCCACCTCAACCATGAAGAATGCTAGGACAATGAGCCTATCCTGTCTTAGGGCCAGGGGTGGAGAATAAGAGAGTTTTTATCATTTTTAGTCATCTACTTCTCTGTCCACTGCAACCAGTATATGATTACTGCTCTTTTTATAAATAAAACTTCATGAACAGGTCAGGATGGTTCTTAGCTCTTATCTTAATTCCTCTAGCTAACTTAGAAATTCATTGCAACACTCACCTTTTAATTTACTTATCTGTGCAAATTTTGCTACCTCCAGGAAAACCATATTTTTCTACTACTCACTGCAGAGGGAGGCCTTGGTATTTGCCTGAAACTGTCAGGAGCAAGTGTCACTTCTCCTCGTAGTGTTTGTCTCTGCTCATTTTATCACCTTTCGTGATTTTTTTAATAGATCACTATCTTATCTCCTAGCATAAATGCTACAGATTTAATAGATTTAATACATTTAACCTTTAATCCAGAGACCTGGAAGTTTTGTTTTTGATAAGCAGCCCCATTTTCCCCATTGTGACTGATATAGTCACACTAAGGGGTCACATGAGCTTATCTGCCACATTCATCTGCATTCCATCCCTACTTGATCCTACTTAGGATTCACCAAACCAGTGTCCATGGTAACAGACATCAGGCTTCTTTTGTACAGTTGGCAAACTGTCATTTTCCTGGCCAGGCCTCCAAGCTCTGAAGGCTTGCCATGTCCCTTCCCTTCTGAAGGCAGAGCCTAACACTGCTGCTTCCTCCAGCATGCTTTGTCCTTGGGCAACTGTCCCCCTGCTCATGTTCGAGCTGGATTGGCTTTTGAGAAGTAGCCTGGCTGTAGAACTTGGTTAATAGATAAATCCTTTTCTGGAGAGGGAAGAACTGACCCAATCCGATCTTCCTGTGGAATGTTTGAATGTGAAACACAGAGAAGGAAGGACTGATAATAGAGCAGCATAGAAGATGAGAGCAGAGAGAAAGTAGTAAGCACAAAACATGAGAAAATAGAAACAACTAGAGTGTAAACACATGAAGTGGAGAGCAAATTTGTAGCCACAAGCACAATTAGGATCAGGGTCGAAAAAGCCAAGAGGCAGAGACCAGGGGAGCTGGCTCATGGGAATATCTGTTTGACTGTTGTTGGGACTTGGGAGCTGGAGTATCTGAACTCATGTTCCAGGGCTCCCCCAAAACCTATTGCACACCAGATGAGTCCATTTTCTGTGCCTCCTTACTTCAGGGTATTTCCTTAAAATAAACTCACGTCACCATGGTAACGAAGACCCTATCTCAGGTGCTGCTTTTGATCTAAGAGAGGCCACACAGGCATAGTAATCATAGATTTAGGGTACCTATACACATTCTTCATCTTTTCAACAATTTAATGCAACCTTTTCTTGCTTTTGAACCTAAACTCCTGGTGGGTAAAAATATGCATTTGTATACCAAAAGCCAAATTCTTTGGTGCTGATCTAGCTGTAAAAATAATGAACACTCATTAATCATAGAGAAATGTATCCCTAAGGTACTAAAAACATAGGTTTTCTTTTATTGTATAATCTGGTGTTTTTCTCTGGCCTTTTGCATTTCTGTTGTAAACTTTTGTTAGGACAACAGAATGGATGTCAGTAACTACTTTAGGCTCTGTAGGGGAGGACAAAGTTTTCCTCAGCCCTCTTAGGGTCCCTGGCTGGGTCTGAAACGTAAACTGACAAAGACAGATTAACGGGAGAAAAGTATACAAATTTATTTAATGTAAGTTTTATGTGACACAAGGGCTTTCATAGGGAAATAAAGACCCAAAGAAACAAGCCTGTGTATTTTTATGCCAGGTTTGAGGAAGAGTGGACAGTTGTGGAGGAATATGGCAGGTTAAGGAGTATGAGGTAATTGTAGTAAACTGGGAGACACTGAGCAAGGCCTGCCTGTTAGGATTCTTCTTGGTGCCCTTTGTCTTTGGAGATAAGAATTCTCCTTCCCTCTGGGAAAGGAGAGGGCACCTCTCACATGAAGACTTTATAACTTGCTTCAGGGAAGAGCGGTAAGTGGGGGAGGAGGTCTGAATGACCTCTCTGCTTCTGCAGGAAACTCTTTCAGCTTAAAATATTTTCCTAAGGTATTCCAGAGAATAGTAGCCCTGAGCAATGTAAAGAATGTAAAGAATGTAAAGAATCTGTGATCAACTGGGTGTGAAAAAGCTGTGGAAATGGGAGATTTAGTAAGATGATTTTCCCAACTTGTTTGTCCATATATTTTTCTTGAAAAGTATCTGTGGAACCTACCTGGAGAAATACTACTTTATGGCATCCTTGGTAGAGTCCAGCATTTTATTGTTTATATAAACTTTTTAATGAACTATAATAAGCTCAAAGAAAGCTGCAGAATTATGAGTATACAGCGCAAGAGATTTTCTTAAAGTGACGTTCTTGTACAACCACCACTCAGATCACAAAAAACAAAACAAAGCAAAACAAAAATACCAGAAGCTCCGTATTACCCCACCCTCTGAGCACTATCCCCGTACAGGTAACAGCCATCCTAATTTCTAACACAGAGGTTAGTTTCAACTGTTTCTCAGCTTTGTATAAATGGAATCATTTAGTATGTGCTCTCTGTTTAGCTTCTAAACAGCTGCTCTGTGTTATGTTTGTGAAATTTCTCAGTATTGTTACATGTAGCAGAAGCTTCTTCCTTTATATGTTTGCATAGTATTCCATTGTATAACTATACCATAATTTATTTATCCATTCTGTTGATGGACATTTGCATTGTTTTCAGTTGGGAGATAATACAAATAATGCTACTCTGAAGCTTATTGTACAGGTTTTCATTGTATATATGTACTTCTTTTTGTTGGGTGTATACCATGGAGTAGAGTCATGTGATATGCATAAGTTCAGATAAGATTCTAATGAACATTTATAAGAATGCAAATTGCTCCACATTCTTGTCAGTACTTGGCACTGCCAGTCTTTTAAACTATCTATCCTAATGGATGCATTCACCGGATAGCTAATGTTTATTGACCATGGAAAGATCTATTTGTGTGTGTGTGAACTGTCTGTTTGGGTCTCCTTGTCCACTCTTTAACTTCATTTTCTGCCTTTTACATATTGATTAGTAGGAGTCATTTATGTGTTCTGGATATGAGTCCTTTGTCAATTACACTTACTGCAAATATATTTTCCCATTTTTTAATATTGGCTTTTCATTTTGTTAATGGTGTCTTTTCTTAAACAGAAGCTCTTAATGAAGTAAAGTTTATGAATTAGTCCAGCATCCTTTGACCTGGTTACGGACCATGTCATATTGCTCTGATGTCTTTATGAAATAGTCTTTAATAAAACATTACTAGGTTTAATTAATAATTTGTAGCCTATTATCTCATTTATAAAATTTAGGATGTTTCACCATAGATGACTTTCCTCATCCTTGCCCACTTCAAAGCCCAAATGCCTTTTATTTAGATCCCTGTCATAACGTTACCATAATTTGTCTTGTATGATAAAATGATTCACTACCCAGATGGTTCTGTCAAAAATGTGCGTTTCCCTGGACATTCCTTCTTTCATGACAGGTACAAATATCATAAATGTAATTTACCCTGGCACCATTCCTTGTGGGACCACAGTTTTCCTCTTCTTCATTCAAAATGATTCATTCATTTGCTTATTCAACAAACACTAATAGAGTGACTAATGTAAGTTAAGCACTCTACAAGACACGGGTATATAATAGTAAACAATATTGAGCACAGCACTTACCTTCATGCATTTTGCAGTCTAGAGGGAGAGAGAGACATTACATCAGTTATTATAGATATTTATGTAAAGTGATTGTGGCAGGTGCTATAAAGGAAAAGTGCCATTGTGAGGGGATGGCCATTTTTCCAGGCAAGTGTATCAAGGGCTTTGTTTTTCCTTGTGGATCAGACACAGGAATGTTAAGAAAATAATGATTCATGATTCCCAGGAGTTTGGGTCTGAGGAATTACTTCAGCTCAGTGACTGCACCAGTTGAGAGCATGATATGTGGCTTGTGATCTGCTTCAGTGAGGAAACATGGTGGCAATAGCCAGACCAAGAAAATCAGTGGGTGTTAACTTTGGCAACTTGCGATATAATATTTCAATCTTCATTCTGTAAATATTTGTTTTGAAAGAATTCCTGTTCTAAAACATTTATTATAAGTTCTTCCAATTGATTGGGTAAAAAGTGTTCATGAATGTTTCAAGAGGTGTTTTTCCTATACAGGAAATACTGACTGACAGAAAGCCTGTGGTGTTTCGTTTTTTTTTTAATTTTTCTCATTCTACCCACTTTTCATAAAAACGTGGGATTTTTTAATTAATTTTTTTAACGTGTGAAAACACTTCCAGCAGTAGAGATTTTGTAACTTTCTATTATTATTTTTATGTCTTCTTCGAAGCTAACGGTTCTTTAGTCTACTTAATCTAAGAGAAGCCACCTAATTATTTGCATCCAGGAATGTCTATAAGGAAAAAAAGCTGCTCATATCTTCAATTCTTTTTCCTTTTCCTTTTGATTTTTTTAAATCTGCATTTGTAGTGGACACATAATCCAGCATTGTCCAATGGATTGCAGAGTAAGCTTCATTTTCCATATAGTTATTGAATTTGCTTTTATCTGATATTTTAATTGCCTGATGTCATATAGGTATGTTATTAGTTTATTTCAAATGACTGATTTTGGCATTCTGTTTTTTATAGCATGCTAGAATGAGCTGTAGTACCAGCAACACATTCTAAAATAATAGTTTATTTTTTCCCTTTGTTATTAAAAAGTAACATAGATTTCTTATAGGGAAGAGTGATTAAAAAATGAAAATTTAAACATTACCTTACTTTTAGAATTTTGATGTATATTTTTATAGTCATTTATTTTGCTATAGCTTATATTTATTTATAGAAATGGTATCATACTTTGTATGCTGCCCTTTAATTTGCTTTTGTCTTTTTACACTAGGTAATGAACATCTTTCTATGTTATTACATAGCCAAAAATTAACATAATTAACGACTACTGCATATTTGATCATTTACTGTTTCGCGATGTATTTAACCTTAGTTTCTTGGTCTAATTCAACCACACAATAATATTTAAAAGTACAGTGTGTGACTGGAAGACCAAAGGAGCATGCAATACAAATTTAGATAAAAGAAGATAACAAAAAATGATCACACAAATAAATCAGTAAACGTTTTTTCATAAATAGTAGATGAAAAATAGAGAATATGAGGCATGTTTACTTTACCAGAAACAAAAATTAACCAAATATTTTAAATCTGTGCTAAAATCATAGTAAAAATTGGATTTATATCAAAAGGTCATCAAATTTATAGCATAGGTCAAGAAAGTTGAAAAATGCAGTTTATGTGTCAATGCACAGATTGAACAACATATACTTTGCTTGAATTATCACATGGTTTACTGGTAGTCTCTAATATGGTGCATCCTTTTTTTAGGTGAAACCCAACCATTCGCTATCGTTTCTACATCCATTCATTCAGCAATTATTTGTGGAGGACGTAGTATCTGCCAATGTCTTTCATGACCTAAGGGCCAGTAGTGAACCAGATAATACAGCCTTTCCTTTCAAGAACTCACAAACTAATGAAAAGGGCAGAATTTAAATACAGCATTACACATCTAAGGGTAGTGGCCTAACTTTTACCCTTCATACTCTTTTGCTCTTCAGATCTGGCACAAATAAAACCAAGGACACATAGGGAGGCCAAAGGGAATGAATCTTGCTGGGATTTGAGGTGAAATCACACCACATTGAGGCTAAACCACCGGGTGGTTATTCTTCCTTCTCTTGCTACACAGTGGGATCCAAAGCTCAGCTTCCCTTTCCTATCCCCCATCAGCTGTTCAGCTGAGTTCAAGAATGCCAGAGACCACAGGGAAGGGGATGTAAAGGAGCTGCAAAGCAAGGAGGTTTCCCTCTTGCTTGGAAAGACACTCTGGATTTATGTATCAATGTATCTATGTGCTTGGATGTTTAAATTTGGGAACATAAATACCCATGCATGTTTAAAAGCTTTTGGTACAACTTGTTCTGCTTTTCTTCCATTGACTTACAGAGGTATGTTGAGGGACATGGAAATCAACTCTTTAAGAAATCTTGAGGACTTCTGGTACAATATGACCAAAGAATCAGCTAATGCAGTTGTGCATCTGGCTCTATGAATATATTCCCAATATATAACTGCATGTTCAAATGTCTGTGTGTGTGTGTATTTTATAATCCTCTTGCTTGTGCCCTGCTATATCTAAGACCCTGAAATAATGTTTCTTGGCTGCACTCACTTTAGAATCAGCTGGGTAGCTTAAAACATTTTTGACTCCTGGGTTCCACCTCCAGAGAACCTGATTTGATTGGTCTGGAATGTGGTCTGTGCACATTCCAGACCAGTGTGCTGTAACTATAAGTGTTATACTTGGAACTTAAACTCTAAATATTAACTACTGTTTTCTCTTGTTTTTCTATTTTCCCCCAATACAAATGTCTGAGATAGAGCTGCCCCAAAACTCTCTCTGAATTCTTCCCCTCCACTAACCAATTTTTGCTTATCATATGCATCCCAACTTCATGTGCCCTATGTGGGGAACTTCAAATACCTCTGAGAAACTCTTCCCTGCTTACAGCTTTATACCACAGGAGGAATGGAAGTAAGCGTCATTAAGATAACAATTCTATGATCACATATACTGCTTTCTACTGCATTTATATTCTCAGAACTATGCTGCTTATGGTGAATATGTATAAATCTTACTTCAGAATATAGATGAAATTACACCTAGAGCACATATTTAACTAATGTAGAGCTGCATCACTTAAGGTGAGGAAATAAACGTTTTCCATTTACTCTGTGGCATTTTTACACAAAAAATAGAAAATGGTTAAGCTTCAAATAATACATTTGGTTTCTCTTCTCTAATAAAGATTTCCTTGAGGTGGGGATGAGAGCTTTAAACTGAACATGGGATATATGATTTCAATTTCAATCTGAGTGTACCCTAACTTAATCATTCATTAAATTAAAATGTGAGTTACTATGAGTGTTAGATAATTTCATGTGTCAATTAGATTTTTCTTTAAAATGCTCACCACATTTAAATTGGACATTGATACTTAAATATTTACATTTCCAAATGGTCTACTTTCTGAAACTTGGAACACAAGCATCAAGTTCAATTTGTTCACTTTCAATTTTTTTAAACAAGTACTTATTGAGAGCCTACTATATGCTAGGCAACGCTCAGAGTTGTTATACTAAATTGATATTGGATTGTCTTATGGAATTCATAGTGTAGTGAGGGATACAGGTAATTAAAAACATATGCTAATAAATACAAAATTATAAATTGAGATAACTACAATGAAGTAAATGGAAAAATGTGCTCTAATGGAAAATAAAGGATGAAGAATAAGAGATTTTAGACTCTTGCAAATTAAAAAGCCCAGGATGGATGGGGTATAGGAATAGTATTTTTAGTCTTGGAAACAGTATGTACTAAAAGCTACCAGATATAAGAGAACTTGGAGTGTTCAAATTCATGTGGCTGGAGTTTATTGACCTGCTGGTGAGTAAAATATAAGATGGCCTTGAAAGGTAAGTATGACCTTGCAGAATAAGCTAGCTTTATATTTTATTTAAATAGGATGGGAAGCCATTAAAGATTTTTAAGCATGATCCAATTCATATTTTAAAAACGTCATATCAGTCTAGAAAATTACATTTAAGGCAAGTATAAAATAAGAAAGATGAATTAATAGTTTATGGCAGGAGTCAATATGAGAGATGATGGTAGCCTAGATTGTGAAGGGGGCAAAGGAGGTTGATTTGGAATGGACTGGATGAGAAGGCTTGGAAGAGGGAAGACTCAAAAGTTACTGTAGGTTTCTCGGTTGAGGAACTGGGTATATGCTGCAAGAATTACCGAGATGGAAAGACCAGTAGAAAACAGGTTTTATTGCTCTTGTTATTATTATTTTAGTGGGACTTGTGGAATTTGAGTTGGATTTTGTATACATTAAGTCTGAGATGCCTATAAAACGATTATACTTAGATATCATGGTATAATTATATGTAGCTCCATGTGCAGAGGAGAGGCAGGACTAATCTAGATTCAGTCAACATCAGCATATGGATTTTTAAAAATTTTTTTTTATAGATTAAAACGTACACAGAAGTAGAGACTAGAACAATGAACTCCCATGTGCCTTTCACCCAACTTCAACAGCCATCAACTCATGGCCAATCTCGTTTCAACTATATCCATCCATTCTACCACCCCAACTGCTCCCCGCCTCCCACCACCACCACTAACACTACTGGATTATTTTGAAGCAAATCCCAGGTGGAATATAATTTCCATCATTAATTGTTCAGTACAGATTTCTAAAATTGAGGACTCTTTATAGAAATATAATCACAATATCATTATCACAACTAAAGTAACAGTAATTTCTTTATATTATCTATTCAATCAGTGTTCCAATTTCCTTGACCATCCATAAATTATTTGTTACAGATTGTTTTTTAATCAAAATCTGAATAAGTTTTATACATGATAATTTGTTGCTTTTTCTTTTAAGTTTCTTTTTCTTTTCTCTCCCTCTTTTTTTCACTTGCAATTTATTTGTTGATAAACTAAAGTTATACCCTTATAGAGATTCTCACAATCTGTATTTTCTGGGTTGCATCCCCATGTTGTCATTTCCCGCATTATTCTCTCTTTCTCCCTTATTTCTTGTAAATTGGTAGTTAGATCTATAGTTTTTTACTTGACACAGATTTGATTTTTTTTTGTCAAAAATATTTCATAGATGGTGCTGTGTACTTTCATCATGAGGCACACAATATCTGGTTGTCTTGCTTTTTCTGATGCTAGCAGCCGCTGATGATCATTGCCCAGATCCATTATTTCATTTAATGTTGCAAAAAGTCTCTTCAATTTTGTTTCTGGGCAATTTGGACACATTTCCTACCTTATACTTGGATTGAACCATTTCTCTCAGGAACTCGAGTTCCTTTTAGTTGAAAATGGTATTTCAAGAACACAGTCTGGATATTCATTGTTACTGGCTTGCTCATTTTGGATACAGCTAGGAGATGTATTGCACATTCATACTGATATTTTTCTATTAAAATCAGAATTACTAGGTTTTTACTTAACTGCTTCAGTCTAGAATAGTGATGGTTTCTAATGTCATCAGAAAAGAGTGTGGAGAGGGCCCCAAACTGGAGTCCTATGAAGATAGACATTTAGGGATAGAAAAGAGGAAAAAGACCTGACAAAGCTGGTGGAGAGGAGCAAGTAGGTGTGCTGCCCTGAAAGCAAGGATGAGATAATGTTATAAGAAGGAGAAGACAATTGTATTGGATGATCCTGAGAAGTTAAATAATACAATGTGAAAATTGTGTGAATTTGTATTTGGCAAAAATGAAGCAATTTCTTGCAGTGGAATGACAGGTGTAGAAACCAGTCAGAGTGAGTTGGTAAGTAGCTGGGAGATGAGAAAATGTAGACAGTGTGAATAGGGGTATATCCTGATTCTGAAAAATGGAAATAAAGTGGCCATTTATATCTGTTTTGCCTGAAGAAGTATTTCTTAATTGATAAAACCTAGGTCTCAGTCAGGGCAAGTTTCTTCTTGAAGAAATCTGAGAGAGTAAGACATCCATGCTTACAAAGTATAAATTATTGGGGAATAAATAGATGTCTACACAGTCTCCTTTTACATTCCTAGATTCCTTAGTGTACTGAATGATTCAATATATGAAAATGTATTTACACACAATTCTTTTGACAAGTCTGTCATGAACCAAGAAAATTTCCACCTTCACTAAGCAGTAGAGGTCTATAGAAACTGTAAATCACTGATGTCTTATCACTGGTCACATCACTCACATTTCATTTTCTTACATTAGCCCTAGATTCCTCTTTCTTTCAGCCATTTCATTGTTCAGACTGTAAGAAGATTCAGAAGGTAAAGAAGCAAATCCAAACTTTCTGTCGTTTGCATGTATTGTAGCAGATTCACCTAAAGTGATTACCTAAACTATGTATTCTCAGCCTCACTGGCTTGGCCAGATGGCGTGTTCCTTTCCTCTACAGCCCATTAGTTTATTTTAGCAAACCCTTGAGACTGCTTTAACCTCCCATAAATGGAGTCGATGAAGGCCAGGTTCTTTCTAGGTTAATGATTTTGAGATCAGTATTTTTGAAAGCTAAGCACTGTTTCAGCAAAGAAAAAAAAATCAACAGATGGGAGAGAGGGTCGCTATCGGTGATTATGATGGCAGTAAAACAGCTTACAAAAGGAAAAGAACAGACCGTGTGGCTGAGTTTAGTCCTTCCCCGTAGTTAAGTGGTAATAGATACAAAAGTGAATCAGGCCTGCCTGTTGCTTCAGAGAGTCTTGAGGAGTAAAGGTAGATGGTAAAATGACAATAATTATTTTCATGCTATTCAGTTTGGAAGTGTTTCACTTCTTACTAAGTGTTATTTTTCCAGGATTACAAGGCCTGCCTTTGAAATGAAGAGGGTAATGTTATTGAGTAACTTTTATTTTGTAACATACGGTCAGTAGCAAGTAATTTTAAAGGTTTTTGAAGAATAGCAATCTTGTGAATCATAGGAAGGCTCCATTTAAGTGGACCCAGTGTGACTATTCGAATTCAGCAAATTATTTCTCTGGAGGGAAAATTCTTTTTAATAACTATGATTAAAAACAGCTTATCTAAAAACAGAACCGGCAAAGACATGGGGGTTTTTCTTACAAAGAAGTTCTGGAAAGGGAATGAGGGTGAGTTTTAAAGAAAGAAAAATATGAAGGATTAATAGTGTACTCTGCACCTCATTTCTTTTCTTTGCACAGGTGTGGGGACGATAAGGACCCCCTCTGGTTTCGGGTTTGCTCTCTCTCTTTTATCTTGATTATGCTATCACCAGAGAACTTTATCTTTCCAGCATCATGTACAACACAGATCAAATTAAAACACCCGAGACAGAAGGGGTTGGAGGATGGGTACAAGAGGTGGAGTTGAGTATGGTTAAGGATCACTAATAGCTATAGTTTTGTGAGGGAAAAGAATTTTTGAACTTAATATCCCAGCACCTAAGCTGTATTTGCTGATTCATATATAATGGTCTGAAAGAAATATTGTACTGAAGATACCAGTAATATAGATTGAATGTTATGAAGAATGGCCTTCAAAAATTGCACCACATAATTATAAATGCCCCTCTTAATTGGTTAGGATCTTGAGGCATGTGTAGACTAGAAGTTAAGCTGATTTTCAGAAATTTTTGGACCTCAAAAATGACTGACAATGCCAGCTTCACTTCTACTCTAGGGTAGATAGAATCAGTGTAGGGAGGGTAGACCATTCCCTTCCTAAATATGAGGTCATGGATACAAACCAATATTTCTTTACTGATGAGTTTTTTATTGTTTTATGTAAGTTATAGGTATACAGCACTATAGTTCAGCATCTGTATACAGAGTGATCACCAGCTATTATCCATTACCATAAAGTTGGCCTCCTGCACCCATTTCACCCACCCCACAACCCCCTACCCCTCTGGTAACCACTAATTGGTTTTCTGTATCTTTGAGTTTGTTTTATTTTGTTTGTTTGTTTTTATTATTTCCAGATTCATATGATTTCATTCATACGGTTTTTGTCTTTCTCCAACTGACTTATTTCACTTAGCACAATACCCTCAAGGTCCATCCATGTTGTCAAAAATGGCAATATCATTCTTTCTTTATGTCTGAGTAGTATCTCATTGTATATATATACATACCACATCTTCTTCCATTTCACCCATCAATGAACACTTTAGGTTGTTTCCATATCTTGACTATTGTAAATAATGCTGCAATAAACAAAGGGGTGCATATGTCTTTTCAAATTAGTGTTATCGCACTTTTCAGATAAATACCCAGAAGTGGAGTAGCTGGATCATATAGCAATTCTATTCCTTTTTTTTTTTTTTTTTTTTTTTGAGGAATCTCCATACTGCTTTCCATTGTGGCTGTGCCAATTCACAGTCCCATCAACAGTCCATGAGGGTTCCCTTTTCTCCACATCCTCTTCAATATTTGGTATTCCTTGTCTTTTCAATAATAGACCAGGGTGAGGTGATATTGTGGTTTGCATATCCCTGATAATTAATAATACTGAGTATCTTTCATGTGCCTTTTGGCCATCTGTATGTCTTCCTTGGAAAAATGTCTGTTTAGATCCTCTGCCCATTTTTTAACTGAGTTGTTTGATTTTTGTTGTTAGTTGTATGAGTTCTTCATATATTTTGGATATTACCCCCTTATCGAATGAATATATGATTTACAAATATCTTTTCCCATTCATTAGGTTGCCTTTTCCTTCTGATGATGGTTTCCTTTATTATGTGGAAGATTTTTAGTTTTAGGTAGTCCCATTTGTTTATTTTTGGTTTTGTTTCCTTGTTTTTGGAGGCAGAACCACAAAAATATATCTAAGACTGATGTCAGTTAGGTTACCAACTGTGTTTTCTTCTAGGAATTTTATGGTTTCAGGTGTTACATTCAAGTCTTTAATCCATCTTTAATCCATTGTGAGTTAATTTTTGTGTATGGTGTAAGATAGTGATCTAGTTTCATTCTTTTACATGTGACTGTCCACTCTTTCAAGCAGTACTTATTGAAAGACAGTCCTTTCTCCATTGTATGGTCTTTGCTCCTTTGTCATAAATTAATCATCCATATATGTGCAGTTTTATTTCTTCGCTCTCAATTCTGTTCCATTGATCTGTCTGTTTTTGTGCCAATACCATACTGTTTTGATTCCTATACCTTTGTAGTATACTTTGAAATCAGGAAGCATGGTACTTCCAGCTTTGGTCTTCTTTCTCAAGATTGTTTGGCTCTTCAGGGTCTTTTGTAGTTCCATACAAATTTTAGATTTGTTCTAGTTCTGTGAAATATGCCATTGGCATTTTGATAAGGATTCTACTGAATTTGTAGATTGTTTTCAGTGGTATGGACATTTTAATAACATTAACTCTTCTAATCCATGAGCATGGAAAATCTTTCCAATTTTTTTGTATTCAATTTCTTTCTTTAGTGTCTTATAGTTTTCAGTGTACAGGTATTTCAGCTCCTTGGTTAAATTTATTCCTAGGTATTTTATTATTTTTGATGCAGTTGTAAATGGGATTGTTTTATTAATATTTCTTTCTGATAGTTTGTAATTAATGTATATAAATGCCACAAATTTCTATATATTGATTTTGTATCCTGTGACTTTACTGAATTTATTTATTAACTCTAAGTTTTTTGATGGAATCTTCAGGGCTTTCTATCTGCAAATAGTGGAAGTTTTATTGATACTTCTTCCTTTCCAATGTAGATGCCTTTTATATCTTTTCCTTGCCTAATTGCTGTGGCTAGGACTTCCATTACTATGTTTAATAACAGTGGCAAGAATGGGCATCCTTGTCATGTTCCTGATATTAGAGGAAAAGTTTTTGGCTTTTCATCATTGAATATTGATGTTAGCTATGGCTTTATCATATATGGCCTTTATTATGTTGAGGTATGTTCCCTCTATACCCACTTTGTTGAGAGTTTTTATCACAGATGGATGATGAATTTTGTCAAATGTTTTTTCTGCATCTGTTGAGATTATCATATAATTTTAACCCTTCATTTTGTTAATGTGATGTATCATGGTGAATGGTTTGCAGATGTTGAACCATTCTTGCATACCTGAAATAAATCCCACTTGATATCGGTGTGTAACCCTTTTAATGTATTTTGGATTTGGATTGCTAATGTTTTGTTGAGGATTTTTCATCTATGTCCATCAAAGATATTGGCCTGTAATTTTCTTATTTTTGATGTCCTTGTCTCTTTGCTGTCAGGGTAAGGCTGACTTTGTAAAATGTGTTTGGAAGGTATCCCTTCTCTTTAATTTTTTGGAACAGTTTGAGAAGGATAGTTATTGAATTTTCTTCAACTGTTTTATAGAATTTGCTAGTGCAACTGTCAGGTCCTGGGCTTTGGTTTGTTGGAAGTTTTTGTTTACTGTTTCAGTCACCTTATTAGTAATTGATCTATTTAGATTTTCTATTTCTTCATGATTCAGTCTTAGAAGATTTATGCTTCTGGAGATTTATCCATTTCTTCTTGATTGTCCAATTTGTTGGTGTAAAATTGTTCATAGTAGTCTCTTTTGATCCTTTGTATTTCTGTGGAATTAGATGTAACATCTCCCCTCTCATTTCTGACTTTATGCATTTGAGCCCTCTTTTTTTTCTTTGTTAGTTTAGCTAATGGCTTGTCAATTTTGTTTATCTTTTCAAAGAACCAGCTCTTAGTTTTACTGATCTTCTTTATTGTTTTATTTTTTAAGTCTCTATTTCACTTATTTTCTTTCCTTCTACCAATTTTGGGCTTTGGGTTTCTTTAAGTGTAAAATTGGAATGTTTGGGGGGATTTTTCTTATTTCTTGATGTAGGCCTGTATTGCTATGAACGTCCCTCTCCAAACTTCTTTTCCTGCATCCCATAGATTTCGGCATGTCATATTTTTCATTTCTTCTCATTTGTGTTTAGGTATTGGATTTCTCCTTTGATTTATTTGATGACCCATTGGTTATTCAGTAGCATATTGTTTAATCTTCATTTTTTGTGTTTTTTTCCATTTATTTCTTATGATTGATTTCTAGTTTCATACCATTATGGTTACAAATGCTTGATGTGATTTCAGTCTTTTTGAATTTCCTGAGATTTTTTTGTGACCTACATGTGATCTATCCTAGAGAATGTGCCATGTGCAACTGAGAAGAATATGTATTCTGCTGCTTTGGATGGAACGTTTTATATATATATATATATATATATATATATATATATATATATATATATATATATATATATATATATATATTAAGTTGTTCTGGACTAATATGTTTTTTAAGTCCAATGTTTCTTTATTAATTTTGTCTGGATGATCTATCCATTGATGTAAATGGGGTATTAAATTTCCTACTATTATTGTATTGCTTTTCATTTTTCTCTTTAAGTTCATGAATATTTGCTTTATATAATATATATTGGTGCACCTATGTTGGGTGCATATGCATTTATAAATATTTTACCTTCTTATTGGATCAACCCCTTTTTCATTATGTAATGTCCTTCTTTGTCACTTATTACAGTCTTTGCTTTAAAATCTATTTTGTCTGCTCTGACTATAGCTACTCCAGCTTTCTTCACATCTCCATTTTCATGGAATATCTTTATCCATCTCTTCAGTTTCATTCTGTGTGTGTTCTTACTTCTGAAGTGAGTCTCTTGTAGGCAGCATATAAATGGGTGTTGTTTTTTTATCCATTCTGCCACTCCGTGTCTTTTGATTGGTGAATTTAGTCCATTTACATTTAAGGTAATTATTGATAGGTAATGTAGTTATTGCCTTTCATTAATTGTTTTCTGGCTGTTTTTGTTTCTTCTATGTTTATTTCTTTTTCTCTTTCTCTCTTTCATTGTGTTTTGGTGGTATTCTTTGGTGTTGTGTTTAAATTTCTTTCTTATTTTTTTTTATGTATTTGCTATAAGTTTTTTCCTTGTGGTTACCATGAGGTGCACATATACTATCATATGTAAATAGCAGTCTGCTTTAAGTTGGTAGTGACTTACATTTGAATACATCCCAAAGGTTTATCATTTTGCTCCCCCATCCCACGTTTCATATACTTGACAGCACACTCTACATTTTAAATTTTTATTATGATTTTATTTAATTTTACTACTTTTGTCTTTTAACCTTCATGCTTGATTTATAAGTGATTGAGCCACTACCTTTATTATATATTTACTTTTCCAGTGGGATTTTTACTTTCATATGTTTTCTTATTATTAATTAGTACAATTTCTTTTCAGCTTAAAGAAGTCCCTTTAACATTACTTGTAGGGTCAGTTTAGTGGTTCTGAACTCCTTTAGCTTTTGCTTATCTGGGGTATTCTAAGTATCTCCTTCAATTCTGAATGATAACCTTGCTGGGTAAAGAATTCTTGTTTGGAAGTTTTTTCCTTTCAGTGCTTTGAATAGGCCATGCCACTCTCTTCCGGCCTATAAATTTTCTGCTGAAAAATCTACTGTTGGCCTTATGGGGTTTCCCTTGTACATAACAACTTGCTTTTCTCTTACTGCTTTTAGGATTCTCTCTTTATCCTTAACTTTTACCATTTTAATTATAATATGTCTTGGTGTGTGTCTCTTTGGGTTCATCTTATTTGGGACATTCTGGGCTTCCTGGACCTGGATGTTTGTTTCCTTCTCAGATCAGGGAAGTTTTCAGCCACAATTTCTTCACATACTTTTTCTGGCCCTTTCTCTTTCTTCTCCTTCTGGGACCCCTATAACGCTAAGGTTATTCTGCTTGATATTGTCCCAAAGCTCCCTTAAGGTATCTTCACTTTTTAAAATTCACTTTTCATTTTGCTGCTCTGTTTGGGTGTGTTTTGTTGCTTTGTCTTCCAGCCTGCTGATTCACTCTTCTCCCTCATTCAATCTGCTCTTGAACCTCGCTAGTGTATTTTTCAGTTTAGTTATATCTGTTTGGTATTTTCTTATATTTTCTATCTCTTTGTTAAGGTTCCCACTGTGTTCATCCATTTTTGCTGAGTTCAGTGAACATCTTTATAACCTTTACTTTGAAACTCTCTATCAGGTAGATTGCTTATCTCTGTTTTGTTTAATTATTTTTCTGAGGTTTTCTCTTGTTCTTTTGCTTGAAACATGTTCCTCTGCTCCCATTTTGCCTCCTTCTCTGTGTTTGTTTCTAGGTATTAGGTAAATCAGCTACCTATTTCAGTTTTGAGGAAGTGACTTTGTGTAAGAGATGCCCTATGGGGCTCAGAAGCACAATCCTGCCTGGCCAAAGTGTCCCTTATGTGGGTTGCATGTGCCTATTGTGGTCAGGCCATGCAGCTGCCAGACACTGGTGGGCACAGTTATCACTAAGCTGGCTATGAGGCCTGGCTAAAGTGCGGGAGTGGGTAGTGCTCTTGATGGGGCACACCTACTAGGACTAATAGGTTAGATGGTGTTTTGCAAAATGGTGCCCACCAGTGCTGGTAGTAGCAAAGTAGCCTGAGATCACAAAAAGAGTGCCTGCCAGTATCTCAGTCCCCAGGGATCATCTCAACTGCTTCCTTCCTCTCTGACAGATGTTTCAAGATTAGTAAGTAGGCCTCTTCATCAAGACCCATGTGCTTTCCAGTCTCGTGGGCGTTGTTTTTGCTGGGTTTTAGGTCAAGTGAGTCTGTGCAAGAGCCCTTTAAGAGGGGGTATTCCATTCCCTGTGGTTCTATAGTTTTCCTGGACATATTCCTCATGGTTTTCTAAAGCCAGGTGTTTTGGGGGTTTGTTTCTCTTGTGCCGGATCTAAGTGTTGGAGTACCTGATATAAAACTCAAATCCCTTACTCCTCAGGGAAAATAATCATACCTTTGTAATCCTTCCTGGTTGTGGATTACTGTGACTGGGGTGTAGTTTTCTTTTTGGTGTCACTGTGTCCTCGTTTCTGCTACTTATCTTGATGCTGTCCTTTTGCCATTTGTTGTGGAGACTCTGCTCATCCAATTTTCAGGTCCCTTTCAGATGGAATTATTCCATATATAATTGTAGATTTCTTGTGTCCATGAGAGGAGGTGACTTCAGGATCTTTCTTTGTCACCATCTTGAACCCTCTCCTCTCAATTCTCCCACTGATAAATTTTCAATTACCTATACAAGCTTCACATTAAAACAGAATGATTTGGCACAAAAGATGCCGTAAATTTGAAAATACTTAAGTTGTACAGATTGGGCTGTAGCTCTGAGTAGTTCAACATTTTTTTTTTTCAGAAATGATCTTATCCGCTTAGAAAATATGCCTTCTCACTGATTTCCATTCATTTATTTAAATATTTAAACCTAAAAAGTACTTAGCTCCCATTTACCAAAATGGTTCATATCCTGACACAATCAAAATTGCCCATGCAGATGAAAGTAAGTTATGGGTCTGGGAAGAATAAGGGAGTAATACTTCACACTTTATCTTATTTTGAAATTTTTCTTGTATAAAAATTGTAGGAGGGGAGCCCCCTGTGTCCTTTATCTGTCAGATTATGCACATGTCAAAGTCCAGCTATCCACCACATAAAAATAAAAAAAACCCTTCTAAATTCACAATGAGGAGCTGAAAGCATACAAGAATCAGTGGGCAACAGCCAATATTCTGGGTGTCTTCCTGTCTATCTCTATGTAACTTCAGTATATTCTATTTCAAATGCATTGTCTTTCAGCCCATTTGTAATTGTCCCAAGGAAAACAATTTCAAAGTCTCCTTTAAGCATACAAGTCAAATAGTTTTTTATGTATCATCGTAAGAACAAAACATTGCCAATTTTTACATTTGAATCAATTTCCATCATTTGAAAAAATAATTATAGTGAAAAGTTCTGCCTTTGCTTTCTGAAATGAATTTAGGAATGCTTTTATCTTCCATTTGCAAAGAAGTCCTCCATTTTTCCTGTGGAGTCACTTTCTAATCACGTTCCCTCGCATTCGGGAAATCCCATCTGTTTATGTTAGCAATGAACAGGCTAAGCAGAAAAACGGAGAAAAAAATCAGAGGTGGGAAATAGAGTCTTGAAAACATGTGAGAAATGCTCAGAAAATACACACATACATACATATATTTTAGCAGTTTCCTGGAAACAATGGAAATCCCTTCTCTTCTTAAAAAATCTCCCTTCCTCCCTCTGCTCTCTAATTCCCATCCAAAACCCAGTGTTTTAACAGCAGTAATGTTCCCGGAATGAAACAAAGTGTGTTTCAGAGGAAGCATGGGAGACTGAGAGCTGTGAACATATGTGCAGTGTAATGTAGTACTAAAATATAAGCCTTTTTAATTAGATCCTAAAACTGCTTTTTTAATGCTATTTTTTTGAAGCTAAAGAATTGTACGGTTTTCTGTCATATAGATTCATGCTACTACCAAGCTTTCTTTTTAATTAATACACAAATAAAGGATACATAAAGGGTGGCTCAGAGATGGCACATTTATCCTCACTAATGAGGACAGTGTGCGAGGATGCTCACTTCTTGCCTAAGGCTACGCTGTTTTCAGTTCTTCATCCTGTAATTGCGAAATTAAATAGTTTACACTGGCTTTGTGATTAGGAAAAGGAGAAACACATTTTAAGAGGTTAAAAGTCCACTTGGATATGGCATAGTTACAATTTCCTGTTAACACCAAGCCTTTAAAATTTTCTGGATGCATGATTCCTATCTTGCCAGTATCCACCCCCAACCCCAATTCCCAGAACAAAAATCTTTGGTTGGGAAGAATTAAATGGTAAGGGTTCCAGCCCCTCTAACTGACCAATGAGAAATACTGAGCCAGATGCCTGAAAAGGAGTTGAGAGAAAGTGAGCAACAATGGCAAACAAATGTCTGGACAGGGCAAATACTAGCTCATCAGGCCTTGAGCAATAGCTTAAAGATGGGGCTTTTGTTGAAGCTTCTCTGTTAGATATTTTGCTAGGTACAACAATGAGCGAAAATAAAACCATGCCATCAAGTGCTGGACCATCAAGTGAATGAGATGAAACAGATGTAAATAACTGAAATATAAGGTAGGTCCAAGTTTAGCTGTGAGAGTGTCAGACTGTTAATGATGGGCAAAACTTCTTAGAAGCAGTGGGAAATCCAACCAGTGAAAAGGCTTAGCAAGACATGTGTTTCAAAATTGGGCTCTTTGCATTAAAGAGAGAGTTTTAATTTATTATTGAGGTTGTTGTTTAACATCTTTTTCCCAGTCTCCTGTCCTTATGTGCCTGGTGCCATATAGACCAGGGAAAGAAAGGGCTCAGTGAGATGCAGGGAAGGGCAAGACTCAGGGGTTCAGTAAGGTCAATGACAAATTGACATTTGAAAATAGAAGCTTAGTGCAGAGATATAGTGGTTTGCAAAAAGGAAGAGAATGAGTATCTCACTTTCTAATATTCCTCACTTCATGACCCTTAGTGTAGGGATATCCTAGAGTCCTTTCATTCTTCACACACACAGAAATTTCAGTTGGGACCAAAATAAAACAAATGAAAAATCCGTTTGCCATTGATATATAAAATATTAAATTGTCCTATTTCTGCATGGAAACATACATGACATAAATTACTTACTAACATGAGTTTATAAATTCTAATGATGAGGGAGTTCATATTAATAATTAGCATGAATTTGTATTAATATATATCTTTTTATGTTTTTTAAATGGTGATAACATAGGTGGGTTACATAGAGGAAAGTCCATTCTTTTTTTTTTAATTAATTTTTATTGGAGTGTAGTTGCTTTACAATGTTATGTTAGTTTCTACTGTTAGTTTCTACTGTACAGCAAAATGAATCAGCTATACGTATACATATATCCACTCTTTTTTGGATTTCCTTCCCATTTAGGTCACCACAGAGCACTGAGTAGAGTTCCCTGTGCTGTACAGTAGGTTCTCATTAGTTATCTATTTTATACATAGTATCAATAGTGTATATATGTCAATCCCAATCTCCTAATTCCTCCCACCCTCCCGCTTTCCCCCTTGGTATCCATACATTTGTTCTCTACATCTGTGTCTCTATTTCTGCTTTGCAAATAAGATCGTATATACCATTTTTCTAGATTCAACATATACGCATTGATGTACGATATTTATTTTTCTCTTTCTGACTTAGTTCACTCTATATGCCAGTCTCTAGGTCCATCCACATCTCTACAAATGACCCAATTTTTTCCTTTTTACGGTTGAGTAATATTCCATTGTATATATGTACCACATCTTCTTTATCCATGAGTAAAATCCATTCTTATAAAAAGATTGTATCTAAATTGATTTGTGCAATATCTAGCTAATATCTATCAATACCATATACAGACAAGAACACTTTATTAGAAGGGAAAAAAAAAAATCTGTGTTCCAGTACAGGCTCTGCTCATTAGAAACTTTCCTTAGAGAAAGTACCAAAACTTTTATCTGAAAAATTAAGCATAATATTCGTAACTCCTTTTTGTAGCAATTTTTGAGGATGGATAGAGATGTTTTACATGGAGGCACCTTAAACATTTACACATTAATATTCAACTAAATAGAATCTTGTGAATAGATGCTTTGAAATGTTAAATTAATAACAACCTGAAATAAGCCTCTTACAACTCAGCAGTGTAATCCTTTTATAAAGTAAAAGACCTGATGTTCAAGAATTTCAAGGTAACAGTGTTTTTACATACCTTTGTTTCTTGCTGGAGTTAGTTCATCAGTAAATCTAGTGCAGACAAAATAACTGGGGTTTCCAACAAACTCATCCATATTGAAGCCATACAGGTTAAACATGATCCTTTTGAAAGTTTCTTTGGAATTGAATTATTTCAAACAGATTTATGGGCCAGATATAGTTGAGTGTAGTTGATCATTTGATTTAGAAACAATGGAATGATGAACTATTCAAATGTTGCTGCTAATTGCCTTGCATCCTAAACACATAAATCTAGTCACTTTCATCTGTACCTCATCTGTCTGTTTTCTAATCAGCATTGTTTTATTTTGGAACTGAATTTCCAGAGGTTCTTTCTAGAAGTTGGGCAATGGAACATTTGCTTATTCTGAAGTAATTCAAACATTCTTTAAATGAGAAAAGCTCAGATAGTGCAGTAATTTTTAGTTAAATTTTCTTTAATCTACTATTAAAAATCAATTAAATTGCTTTTTAAAGTACCTATAAAAATTTCATTTTGATGCTATGTTTCCATTAAAGTTTCTTACATATTGTGTTATTCCAGGATTGTATGTCAGAATCTTACTGCAAGTGTTTGTAGTAGTGTCTTGTTTGTAAATAGGTGGAATTAAAAATACATAGTGCTGTTTCAGTAGTATGTGGGTTCAAGTTATTCTCAAGAAATCTTTTTTTTACCTTTTTTTAATGTTTGTTTAGGAGCTTACCAGAAAAAGAGGTGGGGTGGATGGGAGGGAAATAATGGGAAAAGTATCTCACAAAATCAAATGTAGGGAAAGCAGCTAGGCTTCAGAGAAACCAAAGCAAGAACAGGAGAGCCTGCAGGAGCCAAGAATCCCCTCTTCGTCTCATTTTGGGCTTTCATCGGTTTGTAGCTTTGCCTCTCTCTTCACTTCTTTTCCTTTTCTAAATAAATTGCTTTATTGATGTATAAAGGTCATAAGTGTACAGTTCAATGAATTTTTGAAAAATGAACTCATCAATGAAATCATCATCCAGATTTATAACTAGAACAGTATCCATAGCCAGAAGACCTCTTTTGCCTCTCCTACTCATTAGCTTTCTCCTTCCCAAAGGTGAATTTCTACTATCATAAATTCGTTCTACCTGCTTTTGAACTTCATATAACTGGAACTGTACAATATGTACTCTTTTATGCCTGGCCTCTGTCACCCAGTATAATTTTTGTGGGAGTCATCCATAATGTTTCATTTGTAGTTTCATTTGTTTTCATTGCTACGTAGTACTCCTTTGTGGAAATATGCTACAATTTATTCATTCTACTATGGTTGGAAATGTGGTTTGTTTTTCATTTTTGGCTGTTTTTAAAAAGTGCTTCTAGGCAACAAAATAAAAAAATAAGTAAATGGGAGTACATCAAACTGAAAAAACCTTTGTACAGCAAGGGACAGCATCAACAAAACAAAAAGGCAACCTACTGAATAGGAGAATATATTTCCAAATGATATGTCTGATAAGGAGTTAATATTCAAAATATATGAAGAATCCACACAACTCAATATCAAAATAACAAACAACACAATAAAAGAAAATGGGCAGAGGGTCTGAGTAGACATTTTTCCAAAGAAGACATACAGATGGCTAACAGACACATGAAAAGATGCTCAACATCACTAATCATTAGGGAAATGCAAATCCAAGCCACAGTGAGATATCGCCTCACATCTATCAGAATGGGTATTATCAAAAAGACAACTAAGAACAAGTGTTGGTGAGGAGGTAGTGAAAGGGCAACCCTCATGCCCTGTTGATGGGAGTGCAAGTTGGTGCAGCCACTATGTAAAACAATATGGAGGCTCTTCAAAAATTAAAAATTGAACTGCCATGCAATTGAACAATTCCACTTCTGGGTATTTATCTGAAGAATATGAAAATGCTCATTTGGAAAGATATATGCACCTATGTTCATTGCAGCATTGATTACAATAGCCAAGATATGGAAGCAACCTAAGTGTCCATCTATAGATGAATGGATAAAGAAGATGTATATATATAATAAAAAATGCTCAACCATGAAAAAAAAATCTTGGCATTTGTAACAACATGGATGGATCTTGAGGGTATTAGGTTAAGTGAAATTAGTCAGACAGGGAAAGACAGATACCATATGACTTCACTTATATGTGGAATATAGAAAACAAAACAAACAAACCAAGAAAACAAACAGACTCATAGATACAGAGAACAAACTGGTAGTTGCCAGAGGGGAGTGGGATGGAGCATTGGGTGAAATAGGTGAAGAGGATTAAGAGGTACAGACTACCAGTTATAAAATAAAAGTCATGGGAATGTAATATAAAGCACAGGGAAAATAGTCAGTAATATTATACTAACTCTGTACGGTGACAGATGGTTACTAGACTTATCATGGTGATCAATTCATAAGGTATATAAATGTCAAATCATTATGTTGTACACCTGAAATTAATATATTGTATGTCAACCGTATTTCAATTTAAAAAGAAAAAAAAGTACTCTGTGCACATACTTTAACGTGTCTCTGGTGCACATATTTGTGCTTTTCTGTTGGATGTATACCTGGGACTAGAAATCCTTGATCTTAGGTTACAGACATATTCAGGTTTAGTAGATACTGAGAGACAAATTTCGAAAGTGGACATACCAACAACATATGGCTTCTCCAATTGCTCCACACTCACAATACAGTAAAGGAAATGTAGATTAAAACCACTAGAGGATGTTAAGATAATATAATATTAAATTATACTGTAGTAGTACATATCCGGGATGAAATTAAGAGTACATTAATTATAGCATTTTTCAGATCTAGAATTTTCATTTAATTTCTTTTATCTAGATTCCTTTACTCAGCAGAACATCTCCCTCTTGTTGTCTATTTTTTGAGCATATAAGTCACAGTTGTATTAAAATCCATGTCATATAACTCCATTGTTTAGATCATCAATGCAACTCTTTCTATTGTCTGCTTTTCCTCTTGGCCCTATCTCTTGGTATGCCTTATATATTTTGATTGAAGGGAGGATGTTTTAAGAAAAGTTGAGAAGCCTTGGAAATGTGGCCTTCCTCCAAGACTGGATTTTATTTAGGTTTTTGCAGGATGCTAAGCCAATCTTATTCAGTCTCACCCTGAATTGATTTGGGACTGAATTTTAGCCTTTTTAAGGATTGATTTATCTTGTTCAGATGTCTCAGCAGAAGGCTGGACTGTTTACTAAGGTCTTTTGACATTGGTAGGCTCTTAGCTCCAATTTTTATCTCCAAGAACAGTGAGACTACTGATAACTATACTTAGGTTTTCAGCCTTTTAGCAACTGTTTTCTGCTTGGTTCTCCAGACTCTCAGTCTGTTTCATTTATGAATGACAAATGCTTTTGGGGAAGGCCACTCAGACTGCCGGGTTTCCTTCTCTGTACTTCCCTTCTCTTCAAAATATTATTCCCTCACACTTGAGCTACCTTGCTAGCCCTGAACATCAAAATTTTTCTCCCCAGGTCCATGAGACTCCTGAAGTCTATATTCAGCTTCTGTACCCCTTAGTCAACTCTTTCTACTTGGTTTATTATTGTGTCAGGCAACACTGCTTATGAATCAGCAAATGGATTGAGGCAAAAAGAAGTATGAAATGTCATGTTTACCTCAGTGAATTTCTCTTCTCCCAGAGATGTTGACCCATTAAGCACTGGGTATTTTAATAGCTCAGTAATATTTCTAACAGATTACTCTTGTATTCTGCCCAGTTTTTGCAGTTGTTTTTATTATGAAGATTGGTGTGCTTCAAGTTAATTCACCATAACTAGAAGAAACAGAATTCTTCTCTTTATCTTTTCCAGTGTATGCTGACATTATTTTGCTTTTTCTCAATTTCGGCTTTTTCTCAAAGGCCTCTCTGGAGCCTCATGACTTCCAGGTCCACTACTCAACAGATATTGAAGGAAGTTTTGTGTGTCAGTTCCAAATTTTCAAGGTGAAATCTAGTTGTTTGAGCATTATAACTGACATTTGGTGGGAGGGTTGTGTGGGGGGGGTATCATTTGGCCTATTATCTAAATCACAGGGAATCTGAGAAAAAATTCTGTAAGAAGCAGTAGTGGGATTTGAAGTAGGGAAAAGCAAGAATAATAGTACTAAAAAAGAAGCAGAATCAAACAGAGAAGAAAGGCAGATAGATATAACAAACATATGACCTGAAGTCTCAAGTTGCAATCTCCAAGGCCCTGTTTCCTGAGAGCTGTTTTTATTCTTTTTCCCTTTTTTAAAGTTGGAAGCTTCCATGGAGTCTTTCCAAATTACAGTAGTCAAAAAAAAAAAAAAACCTGTATGTGCTTAGTCTAGTTTTTTGTTGTATTTCTGTGACACATTCAAAACATCCTGACTAATAAATAAAACTCAACCTCTAGGATGATAAAATTATCTGACATAATACAGGTTACAATATACTAGATAGCCAATTTTAACTCCTTTCACCCTTGTATTGCTCAATTCTGTTGATCCTCTTCAGTAGGTCCTTGATCTTAGCACACAGCTATGCAGTGGTTTGTAGTATTTTGATTCTCTTTGCATTTCCTGCTGCAAGAAGCCCTATGAAGAAGACCAACAATCATCGAGAAACTGAGAGGCCTGCTGCCGATAGCTACGCTAGACGTTCTTCCAGTCCCAGTCAGGCCTTAGAAGTAACTACAACCCCAGCGAGCATCTTAGTTACAGCACCATTAGACTTCTCCAGCCAGAACCACCCAGAGAAGCCACCTCAAATTTCTGATCAGCAGACACTGTGATATAATAAATGTTTATTGTTAAGTCACTCTTGGGGAGTGATTTGCTATGCAGCAATAGATAACTAATATGGTTCCAGGAAGACCAGGGCCAGTGCAATTGAAACATTGTGAGTAAAACAGAGAATGATAGAAGATTAACTTAGAGAGAGGTTTGGGGGTAGATTATTATACAGGGAACCACAGAGTATGATAAGGAACTTAATTTTATTCCAACTTCAACTGAATGTCATCAAAGAGTTTTAAGTATGGAATTAACATACTGAGGAGAAAGAGAAACCAAATTTACTTGTTCATTCATTGACTTAGCAAGTATTTGTTAAATGCATGTTTATGGCAGATACTGAGCTAGGTACATGTGATACAATGATGAACAAGATACGTAAAATGCCTCCTTTATGAATTTTCATTTCAGTGTTCATGGCAATAACAAGTAGACAAGCTAAAAGTAAAACATAAATTTAGATTGTGGCAGATTGTGAAGGGTGAGTGGTAGTAGAAGGAATAGCGTGAAAGGACAGGGTTGAATGAAAGAAACTGCTTTGGGGTCAGAAAAGACCTCATGAAGATGATAGGGTCCAAGTCCATGCCTTTAGGAAAAGAAGGCACTAGGCATGGAGAAGTAGACGATAGCTATCTTCAGGCATGTTGAAAAGGTCTTGAAGTGGGAAAGAATTTGACAAAATAGAATAGAAAAGAAGCTAGTGTGGTCAGAGCAGTTCAAGCAAAGAGGGGGTAGGATGAGATGTGCTTTCAGAACCAGGCAGGAGTTAGATCATTTAAGGCCTCATGGACCATAGAATGGCATTTGGACATTAATCTAAATGCAGGGAATAACCACTGGAACTTTTTGAGCAGATGAGTATTAAGATCTGATTTATATTGTAAGAATCATTTGATGCTATGTAAAGAAGAGTTTTTAAAATATTTTATATAAAATATAATTTATAAGAAATATATGAAGTACTCAAGTTTATATTTTAAAGGGAGCAGGAGAAAAAGCAGGAAGACTAGTTAGTGGCTTTTGCATCAAGTCTGACTAGAGAAAATCTGTCCTGGATTAGCCTGTGGCAAGCTATATAAAGAGAAGTAGATGGATCACGTGGATACAGGATGTATTTTGGAAATGCCTATTGGCATTGCTGCTTGATGAGGGTGGGAGGATGGGTTAGTGAATACTAGAGAGGATCTCTTTGCCTTTACAATTTAACGACATGATTGTTTTCCTGTCTAAGGAATTATATGCAAGTATTTTAAACGATTTTAAAACTGAAAGCAAATGTAAATTAATTTTGTTTCCAATTGCTAAAAAAATTTATAATACCTCTTGAAATCATTAACAAAATAAGGAATTACTGAATTAGTAGGTAATGCTAGTTCTTTGACCTTGCCTAGGGTATCTGAGAAAACAAGGAGAAAGTATATATGATAATGTGTAATAATAAATCCTGCAGATAGAAAATGTCAGCAAGGTCTGATGGGGCAAATATAATGAGAATGATTTTCTGACGTGGACCTCCCTTTATTTAGAAATTAGATGTAAAAGCTCCTTCTTTGCACACACGTGCATTTATTTATTATGTATGTAGATACTTTTTATGCATTATAGGTGCTTGTATTTTTACTGTGATCAGAAAGTCTCATTGCTTTCCTGTCCACCTCTCATACAATTTTAATGTTGTATTTTATATTATCCTCAGTATGTTATTTTCACTTCAGCTCCCCCCTCCCATTTTTTAAGGAAAAAAAATCAGTCAGTTTAGGAGATTTTTATTATCTTTCTTAACCCATTATAATGTTTCCTCCAAGAATAATATCTATGCTGTCAATTGAATTACCTAGTGACTGCTGATAAATATCTGGAATATTAGATACTATGCTTCTTTCTAGGCGTTTAAGATCAAGCATTCTTATTTCTTGACAATTGTTCAAGTTGATTTCCACAACTCTGCCACGTGTTTGCCCTTGAAATTTCTCATCGTTTTAGTTGAAACATTGCATATTAAGCCATATTGTGTTTAAGGAAGCATAGAGTCTGCAAAGGTGTGCGCCCAGTTAAAAAACAGTTGCCTTGTGGTAATAATTTTCTCCCAAGGCCATGCTTTACAGATTTTGTAAAGCGGGACATGAGGGAAACTCTCTGCTTGGAAGTCTGGAAGCAACCTGAAACACGTTGTGAAATCACAACCACTCTATTCTCGCTTCCAATAAAAATCTGTTCTGTGTGTTTTTTCTCCCTAAAGTGATGTTAGTTTCATTGATTATGTGATTCCTTTCTTCTCTTACATTTTATTCCGCACCTATTCTTGTTCACCCATAACATATCTTTTTACTGTCTGTAACTCATAGACTGCATCTCTTCATGAACTCAGCTACCATCTCCACACTCTATCCTAATCTCATTTTACTCTATTCTTTTTTTGTTCTTCCTGATTTTCATACCTATATCCAATATGTGTGTATACATTTTTATATATGTACATGTGCAAAGGTATACAGCTGTAAGAATTTGTACATGCCAGTGAGGCTGTAAACAAATTGATTTCTCACACTTTCTTCTATCCCCCTACCTAAGCACTGCCTTCCTCATTTTCATTTTTAATCTCTCCTGGAATGAGGCCATGCACCCAGCTTTAATACTCTTGTTTCTGAATAACAGGTTTTTAAGGGTGAGAACGCTACAGTCAGAATCATGGAGCTTCCAGCCCCAGAGATTTTTATTACCACCTGGGAATAGCAGAAGTTACTAGAGATGGATGAGAGGAGCAGGCTTTCTAGCAGCTCTCAGAGGGAATTGGAGAAGTACAAAATCATGCTGGGGGCTGGAATATGTTCCCTGTAGATAAGAGCTGTTTGATTGGAGTTCCTTTTCTTTTTTTCATTATGGTAAATGCACATTCAGGAGAATGTGATTGATATATATATATGAGATACTTATTTTTCTTCAAATTTCTATGTATATAAATATAATAAATGTATTAGATGTATAACCACAATCCAATTTAAGAAATAGAATACTGTCTGTTTCTTATAAAAAAAACCCTTTGTGCCCTATCTCGACACATCCTACCTTCCCCTCTAGGGTAACCAATAGCCTAAATTTTGTATTTATAATCTACTTACTTTTCTGTAAAGTTTTATTACCTATAAATTGGCAAATGCTCTAAAGGGAAAAGCAGTGCAAAATGCCATGTTCACCTTCATGAGTTTCCCTTCTCTTCAGGGTATTTACCCTGCAAGTCTTTTTTGTTTGGTTGGTTTTTATGTGGCTCTTCTAGTAATTGTTGATAGGACAGTTGGCTTAATAGGAACTAGTCCATCAATTCTAGGTGCAATTCTAGGTGAATTACTTCCATATTTAACTAATAATATGAAAAGTGCAGCGTGACATGAAGAAACCTGAACTCAGGCTGGGAGGCTTCTTGTATGAGAGAACATGGTAGATGTTTAGAGGTTTGCTGGAGAGGAAGGAGGAAGGGCATTTTAGGAAGATGAAATCAGGCAAAGCAGTGGGGATGCGGAATGACTTGACATCGCTGGGAAATGGCAAAGTGTCTCCCTTTCCTCCACCCCTCTTTCTTTTGACGCTGAGGCTTGCCAGTTCCAAGTTGTCCTGAAAGCTTGAGTAATATCCCTTTCTTTAAGAGATGGAGAATCAAATATGGATTAAAGAAGGCCAAGATAAATAGCATGTCAGTATGAGTTTCACTACCAGGCTCTCTTTTAAAAACTCCTCCCTTGCTGTCTTTCTCAAGTGGACTTTCAGTGTTGTATGTTATGCTTCTGAAACAGTTGCCGTAGCTACATGCCTGACCTTACTCTACCAGGGCCTTGCTAGCTTACTAAGGATCTGCTGTGTACCCATCACTCTTGCCTGAAGGAGCTCATTATCTAGTTAGGGAGCCAAGATCTAAATACACAAAAAAGTCAGTTCACTTTAACCATGACTCATTAACACCTGCTATGTCTGGGATGACACTCATCCCTGTGCTACAAGATGAATAGGAGGTGTACATGTATGCCTGGAAATGTGTGCAAGAATTATCTGGATGTAATAACAAAAAACTAGAAGCAGTAAAAGTTTCTGTCAATGGAAAATGAATAAACTATGATGTAAACATTCAATGGAATGTTACAAACAAGGCAAAATTAATTCATTCTCTTTGAATGTATCTACATGGGTGCATAAACATAATGTTGACTGAGAAAAAAAGCATTGTTCCCTTTTACATAAACCTTGACCACACACATATATACAAACATTTGTACTAATAATAGTGATAGCCAATATTTACACAGAGCTTAACACTTGCATGCATTTTATTCTCACAATAATCATATGTTAGACTCTATTATCTTCCCCATTTTTTCAGATGAGAAAACCAAGGAGTTTAATAACTTGCCCAAAGTCACACAGGTACAAAGTGGCAGAGCTGCCTCCAGAGTCTGTGCTCTTCAATGTCATGCTGTGCTGACTCGTGAAAGCCTGATACTCTTGATGGGTGGAATAGTCACCAACTTCATAATAATAGTTATCTCTCAGGGGGAGGATGGAGGATAGAATAAATGGTAGGACTTTTATTGTATGAATAGTATATTATTTCTTAAGAAGAAAGGAGACTTATAGAAAATTTGGCATGATATTAAAATTTGCTTTATCTCAAGTTTCTCATACTAATGTTTCCCTACTTTTCAGTTTATTTACAACATGCAATTAATTGATTTTTTAAAAAGATGAGTCAGAAAGGGACTTCATGTCTGGTTAAGAGAAGGAACCATGAAAATAAAAACTATCTTGGTACAATATTACTGCTATAATTAGCATAGTGATTAGAGCACTTGAATGTGTATAAAGCATTATTACCTCATACATACACAGCCCCGGGTGGTGGGTATGACAAGCATGTAATAATTTTACACATACGCAAACTGAGGCCGAAAGAGGGTACGTAACCTGCTGAGTCCGTGTAGCGATTGGTCATTGATAAGCTAGTTTTTGTTGCCTTATCAAATGAAGATGGCATAACAACAGCACTCCTCTCATTAAGAATAGTCTAGAAACACATCAGGCGTGGGAAAGTGCTTAGAAGAAAGAAATCCAATCAATAAGACACTAACTCATTCATTCCTTTTTGTGGCAAAAAGAATGCTTCCTTGTCTCTTATTCATCAGAAATGGTGAATTAAACTTGGGGAGGAGCTCTGGGATCTTTCCTTTCACATCTCCCCACCATGACTACCACCATGACAGAATGAGAAGAGGCATAGATGAGGCAATCTAGTCTTCATGCTTTTTTTTTTTTCATTTTCCCAAGATTAAATGATTATTAAAAAAGCACGCCACACTGTATAGAAATCAACTAGCGTGGGCTGTTCACAGGCTTAGCTCCAGGACCGTGTTCAGAGGTCCTTGGAACTGTGGTCCATGGTAAAGTTTTACAGCATTACCAGGAGTGTGACAAGGCTGAGGAGTCAGGATCTGGAAATGTACAGAAAGAAGTTTCATCTTCCTTTGACCAAGTTATCAAGGAGGCAACTCGAGAGATGATGGCTCATTCTGCTGCTACTCTCATCACACATCCCTTCCACATGATCACTCTGAGAGCTATGGTACAATTCATTGGCAGAGAATCCGAGTACTGTGGATTTTATGACTCCATAGCAACTATCTATCAGGAAGCGAGCATCCTAGGATTTTTTATGGGTCTTTTTCCTCACCTCGTAGGTGACGTCATTTCTTTGTGGCTCTGTAACTCACCGGCCTACATCATTCGTGCTTTCTTCTAGACCTGTGCTGTTCACATGTGGCTACTGAGAACTTAAAATGTGGCTGGTGTGACTGAGGAATTGAATTATAAATTCTACTAATTTAAATTTAAAAACTGAAGCAGTATAAAATATATTTTTCATAAAATGCAACTTTATTATTTTTAAGACATGTCACTTTAACATTTGCTTCATGTGAGATACTATTGTTGCCTTATCATGCCCATGTCGGACTTGTTTTACAGATAAACATATCACCATCGGAGTCAGATTTAGTCAGATCTAGTCAGTGTCAGTGGATTGATTCAATTTGAATGGCTTTTTTTAATGCCCAGATGTACCATTGTAATATGTTTATTTAAATATTTTATGCAAACAGCACAAGTTACAGTGATATCTACAATGCACAATTTATTTATTTCAACATTAATATGAAACTTTAATCTACCTACTACTGTATTACAGTTTTGTAAATTTACCTTCATAATCATGTGCTTCATAGAATTGTTTGCAAGTCATCACGTCATATGTCTTAAATACTTAATTCCTTTTTCAGAACACTGTCATACCCTCAAAAAATTTTACTTTAAAAGCCTAATATAAAAAGCATTTAGGGGCTTATCAAAGTGAGAAAATCAACAAAGACCCAATCCCAAGACCTGGCTTAACAGTCTCTCCCCTGTTCCTTGAACACAGCTATAGATGGTAGGTGGGGTTACACGGACATAATAGGGCCAGAAATTCCCCATTCAGACTCTAGGAAGGGTAGGAGACCAAGTAGCTTTACATATCACAGAAGTGGAAACTGGAAGTTTAGGGGTGACTAAGCATGACTTCAGAAAGGTGGGAAGAATTCATGACCCTGAATCTTTGTCGGGGGGAATAGCTGCCCCTTCCCTTCCTAATGAATCTGGGAGATGGGTCCTATTCCCCACCTCTTAGCTTAGCCTTAATGAAATTATATATTGCTGTTCACCACTATGCCTGTCTTCCACCCTTGTACATACTTTAAAGTAGTAGGAAGCTTGCAGTTCCCAGAGCTGTGTGTGTAGTTGGGTGGGGGGGGAGGTACTCTCAGAAAGGTTTCTATGGGCCTGTTTATCTCCCACCCAAATGAAAACGACTCATGCTCAATGGCCCTAATCACAGACTGTCTCAACACCCTTCTGTCTCAACGCTAGAGAGCATGCAGACAGCTCTGTGTGAGTGGTACGTGTGTGTGAATATGTGTATAGTAACTGTGACTATCTACTGGACACTATGGACCCAGGGTGGGAGTGATGGTAAGATAATGCCTCTTCTCTGCTTTTCTTTCCTCAAGTGGGGAAGGCCTAAGGGAAGAAGGAGCAGAGGAAAGGTTTTAGCAAAGATAGGAGGGGAAGGGGAACATGCTATTTACAGGCTTGGACTACATCTTCGAGTAGTATGCAGGTCATTCTCCAGCAACTAGATGGGAACTGGATTCAAACCTAGGGCCATGATAATTGATTCCTGGCTGAGGCCAGCTCTCTCATTCCATGACAGCCCAGCTCTGAAGCGGATCATGGATAGGAACTTTCTCCTGAAAACAGTGATTTTTTTTAAATACTTATAATAATAGTAGCCAGTGGCCAGTGAATATAGAATAGAGCAGGCATTGGTTGGGTGTACATGTGTTGGAGATGGAAGGGGTATTGCTGTGAGGTACAGGAGACGAGAGCCTGGGAACAGGGTAGATACTGCTCAGAGATCTGTTGTGTCAGTCTTTCTGGGAAGTAACTATACAAGACGATGGTTTATCCCCATTGGGTGGGTACCTTGGGGATGGGAAGCCTCTCCACAGTCTATCTTCACTGGGCCTGCCTTGATGACATAATTGCAGAGCACAGGATTCTCTTAGCCATCAACAGTGCTTGGGGAAAAAATAGAGCAAATAACAAGGAAGAAGCCAGGTGTAGTGTGAGTAGGAAAAGAAGCAAAAGAGTGAAAAGAGGAAAGAATGGACCAGGTTGTGGGAAGGAATAGAAATGTTCCCTCTTCCCCATACACACACTCAACCCCGATTCAGGCCCCATCCCATTGTGTATGATCAGGGCACTGTAGAGCACATTGGTGCCATCTTGGCAAAAGCATTCATGGACTTTTCTTTGAGCACAAAGAAAACATCTGCATGGATGTCCTCAGACATGGCATTGCCCTCTCTAGTGAAGGAGACCACAGTGACTTCTGTCAACCATGCTTGATTGTGACGTGCAGATTTTATCCTTGATGCAGTTTAACCATCAGAATGGGGTACCACATGGTCATGTTCATTGACTTGGCAGAGCCTTGGATACCTCCTCCAGGGACACCTGCAGTTGAGGCCCCACAAGTGGGTCCTGAACCCTGTGCCAAAGATTCAGCCCCTACTCAGCCCATTGAAGCCTAAGTAGCCAAAGTCACCATCTTCAACGGTTCCATGGCATCTGGATCAAAGCATTTGAAGCAGGTGAAGGACCAAGTGGAGCAGCTGCAGACAAAGAATAGTTTGAAGAGGTTGACAGAAGGAGGCAAAGGGGTGAAGGGGTCCCCATGAAAGCTGTAGTGAAAGCAGACACTAAAGCCACCTGATAAATTACCACTGACTAGGCTCTAGGCCAAAAAGGGTGGAGAGAGCGGGGCAGTGCAGTTCGTCCTGGCTCCATTCTACTTTCTTCATCCATCCTGCCCTAGATCTCATATCACTGACCCTGAAAAGCAAACTTTAGCTCCTAGAGAGGACGCATAGCCTATAGCTCCAGAAGATGATTTTTCTGCTCTTAATAACATACTTACTAATATTTTACATCCATCATTTTATTTGGCTCTCTCAACTTAAACTTCAGTGAAGCTGATTTACCCCATAAATGGAAAATCCAGGACTCGAGAACTCAGGGGATGTGCTTTTCCATGATCCCAAGGACCAAAGCTAACTCACCGAGGGAGAGATCTGAGTGACCGGCCTTCAGTCACACAGCAAGTCATATCTGGCTCCTAGATCTTCTCTTATCTTGAGAGACACATGGTTTGAGGCAATCAGGATGTGCACACACACAAGGGGACTAGAAATGTGACATGTCCAAAATGAAGTGGGAGCACAGTTCAGGGAGGATGCCCCACCCTTACTCTGCCTCTTGCACTGTTTCCCCTTCCCTGACCCATGATCACAGAGAAAACCCACAAAAGCAGGAGACTTCTTTCCTTTCTATCTTGAAAATTTCATCAGATGTTTTGTGTAACACCAGTGGTGCATGACTCCAGAGGGCATCATTTATTCACATTACAGAATTGTGCCCCAGGAGGTAACGTGAAATAACGATAAGGATTCTTGGAGTCGTATAATCTCAGGTCCTAAACGTCTAATGTTAGGACAGCTAAGATGCCTGAATGGTCTGGCACCTTGGAAATGGAGTGAACACAAAGTCCTTAGAGCTTAGCTGCTGAGACCACGGATTTCTCTATTGAGGCCTATCCTAAGGGGATTCTCAGGGGAAACCTCACTGCTGAGAGTTTCCATTAAGAACTGAAATAAACTTTTCAAGGCTTAGAAAAGAGACCTAGGAGACTTTGCATCTATTTGTGTGCCCAATAGGATAACCCTTGGGAACATGTGGTAATTAAACATTTAAATTAATTATAATAAAATAAAGTAAAAAATTCAGTTCCTGGGCTTCCCTGGTGGCGCAGTGGTTGAGAGTCCGCCTGCCGATGCAGGGGACACGGGTTCGTGCCCCGGTCCGGGAAGATCCCACATGCCATGGAGCGGCTGGGCCCGTGAGCCATGGCAGCTAGGCCTGCGCGTCCGGAGCCTGTTGCTCTGCAACGGGAGAGGCCACAGCAGTGAGAGGCCCACATACCACAAAAAAAAAAGAAAAATTCAGTTCCTGTTAGACTACCCACATTTCCGTTGCTCAGTAGCCACATATGCTTAGTGGCTACCATATTAGGTAATGCAAACGTAGAGCATTTTCTTCCTCAAAGAAAATTCTGTTGGACAAAAACTTCTATTAGTCCTGGAATCCAGAATCTAATTTAACCTCTTCTTTTCCTGTGGTCATCAGGACAGCTTTGGGTTTCATCAGGAAGACCAGGTGCGTAGTAGGTAGGGAGGAGCAAGTCCTTGCAGATACCTGCCCTCCAGAGAAGGCTGAAATGGTCAGCCTTGAGCAGTCAGTGGCTGAGACATTAGGACAGAAGAGGGGGCGGTTCTGGAGATCAGCTGTATGAGCAGCATTCGTGAGCAGGTGGTGACAAGTTCCCTAAGTTACAGGGTCCTCTGTGGAAATAGCTTCTCTAACAGGTCTTCTGCCTTGGATTGTTGCTGGAGAAAATGTCCAGTTGGGGGAAAAGAATCTTTTGATTATCTAGTGAGCACAAAAAAGATGAGCTTATCTGAGGGCAAAATTGTGTAGATTGTCAAAATGTCATTCCAATCCACAAAGGATATGCTAGGGAAGATACCTATCACCTGTTCTGTATGTCAAGAAGAAGAGAATATAGCCACATGAACTGTATATGCAGTCCATAAATTCAAAGCACTTGACATTTTCTATAACACATCCCCATGATATGAATCATCCACTGTCCAGCAAATGGGTTATGCTGAACATTTGCATTCATTAGATGAGCTGTCATAAAGACAGAGTGTTGGAATTGTTACTTCTAGTCCTCATTCTGTGCATTAGACACTTGGGGATCAGGCCGACGTTGCCCACGTAGCCCATGGCAGTTCTCTGCGTGTGAGCCGCCATCAGCATCTTTCTTCTCTCTCACTGGGCTTTTCAGTGAGTGCTAAACAATTGCTTTAGGAGCTGGAGGAAGCTGTCAGATCCCCTGTGAGATTAGATGAACAAGCTTAACAGAACAGAAAGGCAAAAGGAGACTTGCTCATGCAAGGGCATACTTGCTTTGGCTCACAGCTGTCAGGAAAAGAGGGAGCTCCAGTGCCAGCAGTAAAAATAAGCTCCTCCTTCAGTCCTTAATGTTACGGTTTTCTTAGAAAAGTACAGGGCATGTACTTTTCTTGGGCATGCCCATTTAGACACTTTGGAGAGAACACTTTGCCAAAGGGAATTTGCTGTCTTCAAAACGCTTCTGATAATTTGCAAACCCTCCCAAACAATTAAATGCTTTCCAGGAACTCTTCCCTCCTTACAGCAATTCCCTCCAGTTACTCTTGGAGCCAACCTATAGATGTGTATATCTCCTTTGGGATATGATTGCCTCCCATGCACTATGCAAACCAAGACCTCTACCTTCAAACCCACCCCTAAGTCCCAAAATACACTTTCCTGCTCAGGCCCAGCAGAGGGTCTGAAAGATGATGACAACGTATGATTTTCTTGTGAATAATCAGATTCGCTTTGATGACATAGCACACCTTTGAAACCATGCATCCCTCACAGACACCTACTTCTCATACTCCTTTCCTGGTCCCTCCTCATCTGCTATCTCTTAATGTCTAAGTGCTCCAGAAACCAGTTCTTGATCTCATCTGACCCCCTGAGTTTAAGTCCCACATATATGCTGCTGACACCCAAATTCAAAGCCCCTTCTCCTTAAACATCCAAAATTTAACGCCACATGTCCCCCTCATAAATGTGGTACATGCAAAGCATTCTCCATCTTCGTTGATAGCAACTCCCTCCTTCCAATTGCTCAGGCCAGAAGTGTTAGTGTAACCTTTGAAATCATCCGGTAAGGCACTGGTAAATGTTCCACAGTCAAGTCTCTAGGAAAAAAAAAAATTATTTGTTGAGTTTGCCAATTTCCATGGTGCAAAACTTCTATCCATGGATAGGAGCCATCGATGTGAGTTCACTTGGGCCGAGATAAGAAGCAATGGCACAATCAACTCTCCTCTCTAGAGCTGCAGCACATCACTAGGCTCTTGTCTCTTTCCCTCAGATCCCACCTTCAATTCAGAAGTAAACCCAACTGGCTCCACCTGCAAACCACATTCATACTCCAACTCTTTGTTCAGCCCCTGCTCTGTGCCATTCATGTTCCAGTCACCATCATCTCTCACCTCAGGTTTTGCAGTAGCCTCTTAACTAATCTCCTTTGCCTCATATAGTCTATTCTGAGCCAGAGGAACCTTTTTAATAGATAAATCATGTCACTCCTCTGTTTGGAACCTTCTAGTAGCTTCTATCTCACCAGGCAATGTAAAAGCCATCAAATAGTAGTGCGTTCCTACTTTATTTTCCTGTATTTATCTTATCATTTTCTAATATAATAGTTTACTGTTTTATCATTTATTTGTCTGCTTTCCCATTCAAAAATGCAAGCTCCATAATGCTACAGATTTTTGTCCCTTGTGTCTGAAGCCCCAGCTCCTCTAAGAGTAAATAGACATACAGTAAGCCTTCAATAAATAAGTGTTGAATGAATGAATAGATGAATCTTACCTCTTCTCTGCTTTGACCTGGTTGCTCCTCATCTTGCTATCCTCCTGATTCCTGGGCCTTACCTGCTCCTAACCATAATGTAGCCTGCCTCACTCCCGACCTGGATCCCCGTCCTTCACTGCTTTAGACCTCACACTTGATGGGTCAGGCCCTGACAATTCCCTAGTTCTTACCCACTTCCAGCGCTGCCTATTTGATCTGCCTCGTCGCCGGCCACTACCTCATAATAACGCATGAATCTTCCTTTGCGGCTTCCTCCCAGCATCTTCACATTTTTAGAAACCTACCCAAAGTGAATAATTATATAACCCATTTGCTCTCCTGCATCTGGCACTATGACGGTCACTGAAAACTAATAATTTAGGTGAATGATTATACCTCTGTATTAAGCAAGTACCCATCATCACTAGCGCAACTACATAAAAAGGCAATTAGTAGGCGAGTAAATAATCAGAGTCATGACCATTAATATCTATGGAACTCTTACTGTATGTTGGGCACTCTGTATGCTTTATCTCTTTTCACGTTTTTCGTATCCACTTTTGTCAACTTAGATCAAGAGTTTGAATTTCTGAAGTAGCCTTTCAATCATAATCCATGTTTTTACCTTTTTCCCTTCCAATACTATTGTTCACACTATAATCTCCCTGATTTTTAAAAATATATTAACACTCCCCTGAGCCCTCTCACCGTAATTAATAAAATCCAGACTATCAGTGTCCAGTGATAATACTTAACATCAGCAGGTGCTTACTATTTCAAGTCTTGCTTGAATGCTTTATGTGTAATTATCATATTTAATGCCCTCAACAATCCAATGAGGTAGAAAAAGAGTCATGAAGAGGTTAAATGGTTTTGTTCAGTGTCATAGGTTTAATAAGTGGTGAAGCTGGGATTTGAACCCAGTCACTTATCATTCTGCCATCCTATTCCCCAAATGAGTAAACTGTCCCCTCAACTACATCTCCTACCTACCAAGGTGTACAACAGACATACAGGCTTCTTTTTCGCTCCTGGAACACATGAAACTGAAAGGCCTTTGTCAGCAGGGCTCTCCTGAACCACCCAATCGAAGTACAATGCTCTCTCACAACATCCACTTCTCTCCTCTCACAGAGGTGGTCACACCTTAAAGATTTATTTACATATTCATCCACTTTGCCCACCACATCTATGTTTTATTCAAAACAGCCTATACCAAGAATGTTTCCATTTCTTAACAAACATCTGTTGAATCCACTCATGAACTTAGTGTTATTGAATCTTCAGTACAGACCCTGAGGAAGTCCCACTCTTCATTGACAGAGATAGTAACTGGCCCAAGGTCAAAGAACCTGTAAGTGGTGAAACCTGGATTGGAACCCCAGCCTTTCTGGTTGCAGAGTACCAGCAAGCTCTGCTTCTCCCCTAGGTGCTCAGGATTTGAGGACCCTAAACAAGGAGATTACTGAAGCAGCTGGCAGATGGGCTTAATAATCTCCTCTGTAATTATCTGCAAATATGTAAACCTTGAAGTGAAAAATAAATCCTCCCTCCTCAGGTTTCTTTTTAGAGTGATGACTGAATGACCTAATGGAACCTCATCTTGGGGGCTTGCACTGAGCAAATCACAGTGCAAGGAGGCAGCTAATTGCCAAACTTGATTGCAACTGCTAATCACAGTCATAGGGAAAAAAAAGTGTTGGGAATTAATTAGGCAAGGACATTCCGAACAGCAGCAGGAAGCCTCTGAGTGACCTTTATTTACAGTCAGTTAAACAGAAGTGTGACTAAAAATGCCAGGGAGCAAATCAGATTATTAATATTGATTGCTTAAAGAAAATGAATAATTTAGAGACCTAGTCAGAATAAATAACCAGTGACAGAGATGAAAGAGCACAGCATACCACATTTCTAACATTCATCCGTCATGCGGCGGTGTCCCCTGCTCGGAAATTGAGAATTTTCACCCTCACAAAGCACAATTAGTTTCATGACCCAGCACGATTGCCTCTAGGAACTGTTCTCTTTCAGCCAAGCATGGGGAAAATCCAGGGTGTTGAACTAAAGCTTTTGTCAACACTTTACGTGGTAAACTAATTACAAGTTCAGGGAAGGTTACTTTCCAGTTTTTATCAATAAAGCATCAACCAGAAGAAGTTGGATTGCATTTTCTGTGCTTACTGAGTAAAGCTCACAGGTTTCCGTTTTTGATGACTGTATACCTTTTATGGTACATATACGACAGAAGTTTTCAACAGGAAAGGCAAACGTTTCAGATTGCTTATAAGTAAAGATTTTCAGAGGTCATCTCCAGCTTCTAATAAAAGTTGACTTTCATCTGCTGGAGTCAGTTTTCTACCCTACTTCCCCAGCAACATGCCTCTGTCCTAACTCCATTTGATGATAAGACAGACATAGAATATTTATTTATAGCAAGATCTTGAACAGGTACCTTTGAATTACATGTTTTCTTGAAGCAGTGATTTTTGAGATTTTTATGGCGTATGGAAGGGTTTAAGTTATACTTAACGTTATGCTCTCCTCTACCCAGAAATACTAATTAAATTTCCTGGTGGGGAGTTATTGCAATAATTATGTTTTAGGGCCGTAGATATTCATAGTTTTGCTGAAGTGGAAACATTGCAGAACTACCATAGTGGCAGAGAATCCAGGCATATTCACTTTGGATGGGACTCAGAGAAATTAAGCTCTGTTGCTATCAGATTAATGGAGCAAATTAACTAGCCGTGTTCAAGGCAGCCACAATTTCTATATGACAGTAAACATAATTTGTAAACCAATCAATAAAGCAAGTCAAATCATTCATTTTCTCTCTCCAGTATAGCCATTAGTATTCATTTATGCCTATACTAATTTATGTCATTCATATCATGTATCGAGTATAGATATTAGCATTATCTAATAGACATATATGAGAGATAGATACTGAGATGAAATGTTTTCCAGTTCTTTACAGTGAAGAGAGTTGCATTTTTTCCCTCTTTTAAGCACAGTTGTTTGAAGTACATCCCCTTAGTACTCAGCCGTAGGATGTCAATATATCACTGGGTAATCTCCCCAGGTGTTCCATTGCCCTACAGTTGGAAAGGAACCAAATGCAAGCCTCAGTGAGGCTGAAGTAATTTTCTGTGTGAATTATTGACTTCCATTGGTCTTATTCTGTTGCCTGTTAGACTTTAGCAAATACTGCCCAACTATTGGTCTGACTGAGCCTAGGTGAGACCCGAGACCAGCACACTTATGTTCTTGTGGTCCAAAAAAAGTGGGTACTAAAGGTTGGAAGTTGGCACCAAGTATGGCTGACATCTTCCAATATGGCTGTTGTTGTTTTAAGAGTTGATGGGGTATTTTGTCAAACATGAATTGTCACTTTTCTGTTACAGAAAGGAACTTGGTTGTTTGATTATTTCCCAGTAGTAGGAATTACTGCTTTTGAACTGTCCTAGGGAGCAAGAAGAAGGTCATCCAATTATGCATCTATCTTGTTATATGGACTTTTTTTCATGAGAATTTGAATTAATGTAACACTCCTTTTGGAGGGAGAAAAGGTCATGTGAAAATCAGATTCCTCTGTTCCCTGTGGTCTAGCACCTGTATGTCAGCACTGCAGGCTGATAATCTTCTGATGGCAATATTTTCCTGCACTTGGTATGTTGCAGGGAGATTTTTCTTTGCCCTGAAAATTTGGAAAATATCACTATTTATAGGTTATTTTATACTATTTCTAATATCTCTTCCTGGATGTTTTAAATTAGCTTGTTTTTTTAAAAACATGCAAAACTGATACTCAAAGGAAATGCATCAACAACAAAATGCAGAGAACTTTAATTGAATGCCAGCCTAAACTCTTAATCACATCTGATGTTAAAATACAGTTTTTATTGAGGTGTGCTAAATGATTCAGGTAGCTGGCGGGTTGGTTACCACAAGTCATTAGATTGTGAGGGGATTTTATGGGCTCTTGTTAGCATCTAGATACTAGCACACTGACCGTGGCAACATTTCTTCTCCAAAGCAATTTTCACTTTCAAAAAAAAAACAGAATTATGTCCTCTCCTTTAGATTCCAGAAGCCTACCTAGAATGGGACTAGACTGTGGGTACAAAGTGGAGTTCACCTTTTCTGATTATTTTCTTATTTCCATACAACAAAATGAGTCCAGTCCTTTGGAAAGGCAATACTGTGCAAATGTGCCCCTCTTAATACATAAAAGCTAACATTAAATACATGACCGTATGACATTCTTAGATTTCTTGCTTTTGCTACTAGAGTGTGGTGATTTTCATGTTAATTTTATGTCATTTGTAATGGGGAGGCCAGGCTTTATGTGCAGATGTGCCCTGTGCCTTTCCGTTATGGGAAGCAAGTAATATGATTGCAATAATTCCTGGTATCAGATTATAAAAGCAGCATCTTTAGAGTCTGTAAATGTGCTGTTTAATTTTATCCCTTTGTTTATACACAGATTAAAACACGATCCCCCATGGCCACAGCTTGTAATTGAATAAAGTGTTCTTAAGCTGCCACAGAGCAAGGGAGCAGTGCTTGAGTGACTTCGAAATAGAGTCAACACCTGAGGAATAAATTTTCTCCTTTGTCTTTCCCATGACCGTGAATGTTTTGATAATGTTGAAAAGACACAATAAAAATATTATTATTTAATGAGCAAAGAAATGTAGCTAGTCACTACACTGCCTGCTGCAAGAAAGGAAGATTTTTCAATATTACTTGAAGAATTTCGGGGTTGGGGTGGATATTTTCCATATAATTAATTTCATCTTAATTTGCTTAGCTTTCTGTAGAAGATCATCAGACTGAAACTGCAATATGTTTCTTTGTCTTTTTTATCCCCCTGAAGTCTCAGCATAATTTAGAACTAGGGAAAAGCGATTCTTTTGTACTTTACATGCAAGTCACAGTTTCCTTATTGGGTTCCAAAGGATCCCTGGTCTCCAAGCTCCAGTACACAGCTGCCACTGCATATGTTACTGCTGAAAACTAAAACTTGCTGAAATAATCATTCCCTATGTTTTTAAGAGGCTGTGTTTAAAGTGCTGCTTGACACATCTCATTTCTTCAGGGAACTTGAGTTCATATTACAAAACAGCAGAGCCAATAAAAAACTAAGATTTATTCTTTTTCTATTTAATATTGGATATTATGAAAAATCTTTAGAATCACTAATAATCAAAATTCTTTTGAGCCTGAGGTGTTGTATGTACTTTAGATTCTAGCATACAAAACAAAGATAAATCAACACCGAGTAGTGAATATAAAATTTGAATACTTTTCCATGCACATGATTTAAAAATATAAATTTTTTGTAGACACACAAAACTAGTACCACTTATGTTTGAAACCATTAGAGGCTTTATTAACTTTTTTTCTTCTCTGATCTTGCTGCTGATTATTTCCAAAACTTTCTAAAATAAGTAGCAAAAGTCGAAAATAATGCTTAACTTGCTTTGCTAGCATATAGAATACATACCGATTACCTTAAATCACCAGATGTATGAAATCCTCCATCTAGGCAGAGACACTTCCAAGCCTAGATGTCTGTGGACTTCTACTTCCTCTATTACATATAAATAAGATAATAAGAAATATAGATCCCACCCAATAATTTCCAAAGTTAACACAGAGAAACAACTGTTTGGACACAGCCAGGATCTCCATTAATTTTAAAGTTATGTTGCTGTGGGAGAATGTTATTTCTGAAAATAAAAAGTTTTGTTATCAGCATCCTTGAGAGGTGAAATTAAAAATGTAAGTTAATGGAAGGTAGTCTGGCCAGAATTCGCTGACAGCCTGAAGAGCAAATGAACATTTAGGGTTTCCTACCATTTTCTTTCAAAAATATTCTTAACAAATAAGAATAACAAGGCAATTTTCTCAAAATCCCCAAGCTTGTTTTGTTTCGTTTTGTTTCATTTTGTTTTGCCCATCATTTTTTCCCCCCATTCTGGACTTCTGGACTGTCAAACAGAAATAGGAAACATTTCTAAATGAAAAATTGTTCTAAGTGTGGTTTTAATCCAATAATCATTACCAGATTGAATTTCAAAGAATTCTAAAGATCTTTGTTTTTATGTTTGAGAGAAAGGAAAAGTAAGTTGCATTTGAATAATATTTCAGTGGTTTTGTAAATAATATTTATGTTTAAATTTAAATGCAAAGTGTGGATAATTTAAGGTAGAAAGGAATTCAGTAATTACAGAGTTCCCTTTTAGCGAGGTCTTAATCAGTGTGGAAGAAGATCTCTTTTTGTGGCTTCATTGCATTCAGATGATGTCGGCAGATTCTGAGACAGGAAAGTAGATACGTGTTCCTTTGATGTTTTTCTTGGGAAAGTTGGAAGTGCATCCCACAGGGAAGATACATTTCTCCTTGCCTGCTTAATAGCCCCCAGAGACACGGGAAGCCACCAGAATAGCTATATTTGATTATTATATAACCATTCGATTTCTGAATAATTCAGTGATTAATTTTTCTTAATGAGAAAGGTTATAAGTATGGCCAGTATAAAATAATTTGTAAAAATCCCAGTCATTAACTACTTAAAGGTGAAAAAAGCTATTTTTGACTTGAACCACTTAGCTCTTTTTAAATAAAACTTTACACTGATCAGATAGATACTCTGCTACCAAGGTAGCCCTAATAATTCATGCGGACCATGTTTACCATGTCATAGTCCATTTTATGTCCATGCTTGATTCTCAGTAAATTCGTCTTCCTTTACCAAACCCACTGAAAATTAAAATGATTTCAATTACGTTGGTTACCTATGTTTGGCTGTATGGATGAATTTTCATAGAATACATTTTTTAATCTTTTGTTCAACTATTTAATAGAAAGTTCTAGTAGATAGTGTGAAATCCAGAGAAGAACATGTTTAGAATACCAGATATGGCAAACTAGCACTATCTGGAATTAAATTTTATGTGAACTTAGTCATCCTGGATGAAGATTACAGCTCAAAATACCTACACTCTCAAAAAAAAAATTACAGATCTGGAACATTATTCATCATTATTCAGTACATCTAAGGAAAATACTTTCTATGATATGTTTAACCCCAATTGAGGTCGTGACAGAACTCTTTATAACCCTACAAATATCTTAACTTGAGAAAAAAAAATGTTTTAAAAATATAAAGCCAGTTGACTGATTGATTTCTTATGTGGGACTTTGCATAAGAAATAACAGAGAATGGGGTATTAGTCCTGTCCATAAAAGAGGGGAATACTATGGTGTGTGGACCCTGAGGGGATACAACACACTAAACTTGACTGATCACTTGTGAGAAGCAAGAGACCAGAAGCCAAGAGTGACTTTAGACTTGCCAGACTTTAGATTTGAGTAGCCAAACGGAAAATGATTGTATGAACAGAAAGAGGGGAAACAGGAATTTCTCGATACTATAATGAGTTCAGTTTAGAATCTTTTGAGTTTAGCCGAACCTCCAGGACAAGGGATCTAGATGAGAGATGGAAACAACTGATGGCTTAAATGTTGAGGCTGGGGAGACAGATGTGGGAGTCGTCTATACACATATCTCTGTATTTACTGATGGAAAATAATAAATGAACATGGGATAAAAGAACGATTACCTATAACCCTACTATCCAGAAATAAATAATATTATTACAGTATAATATATAATGCATTCCCCAGTCTTTCCACTACACACATACACATACATGAATGTGCTTTTCATCCACTCACTTGCATGCATAACTATCCTGTTTTGAAAACTTGTAAGCAGACAGCTAAGGTGTCTTAGCATAACATTGTTTCAAAGCCCTGCAGTTGACTTGTCACCTTGTGACCAAATTGCAGTAAATAGTAGCTAGGAGGAAAAATAATAGACTCGGAGAATACCTGGCAATTTCCCATATATTAAGTGCTAGTAAATAAGTCTTTTTTAGCATACCTAGTTTAAAAGAGGATTTGAGTCCAAAGAAAAACCTGTTCAAAAATACCTTTGCATTTTAAGTTAATACATCAAATCAAAATTGTCTCACTGATTCCCTTCCGCCTTCCTTATGCTTGTTCCTCTTCAGTCTGAGACATGATTTCAGCCAAGGTAATTAGGATGATCAAATAACTGTTTGGCAAACCTTTTCTTGCATTAAGGGAAAGAGAGCTTGCTCTAGGTTGGTCCACATCACCATTATGGCAGTCCTGTTTGGACCTGTGATAATGGTTTTAGACATTATAGCCTCAAACTGCTGAGTTTCAGAAGCTCCAACCAGAATTGCAATTCCCTGAATTGTCATAGTGCAAGCACACAAGAAGTGAAAAAAACAAAAAAACTACTCAGGGAAGAAAATTGTATGTAAATAGAAGGTATGAAAAAACTTGCCATAATCTGTACTCTGATAACATAGTCTAAAAATACAAAGAACATTGGGTGTGTGCCTCTTAAGTCTCCAGTGAGAAAAATATCCAAAAGTTCACAGAGCTCAATTGTTTTTCCAAAATGCCCAATTAGGAAAATCAATTAACTAGGCATAATGGGCCCTGTGGAGAAATCGCTTCATTTCATTGGACTAGGAAGAGAAACTGAAAAACCTATTTTTTTCTATTGCTGTACCCTTCCACAAAGCTGTGAAAAAGAGAGAGAGAGAAAGAGAATATATAGGAAGATGCCTTATGGTGTCTCTACCTATCTAAGTCTCAGCTATCAGTTGTGACATTCCAACCTCTTTCTCACAGAATTTGGGTTTTTATGTAAAATCTGGGCAGATTTTTACTCTTTAAGGCTACCACTGTGTCTTAGGGTCCTGGTCTCCCAAGACTAGCTTCTAAATAGGATCTAGTCTCTCCAAGTTATCCTTTCTATAGAGATCTGGAAAATAAATTGACTTAGACCTTTCTTTTTTCCATTTCATTTTTCATACTCATGGTGGGTGAAGGGGCAAGCAACAACAGTGGCCAAAACAAACACAAATGATAGAGTTTCCAGAAAGTTTCCAGCTTCGTCTTGGTGATTATCCCAGATACTCAGAGAGTCTTGCTGATATCTTTTGCTCCAGAGCATGAAGTTAATCAAATTTTGCTTTTCTTCAATCCCTGTATCTTCTCTAGATGATAAAGAGTACTTTGTTATTTCAGATTGATTCAGCATAAAGGTCTGACAAAACCCACTGGTGTGAGAATAGATGTGCATCCATGGGACATTTATATAAGCCTGATCTTATGAGGGTGATTTGCGTTTCTAGAGATTATGACCCTGACTCTCATCGGTTAAGTGCCTTCTGTTCTCTAAGTCCAAGGTCATAGTAGGGCATTTTCTCACCATGAAAGTTCTGAACTATCTAAACAGAAACTGCAGTCTGGACGTCTGTGATACTGCTTGGATCCCCATCCTCTCTCGATCAGATTACTGCATGAGTGAGCTAATCTCTCTCTGCCTTTAGGTCTCATCTATAAAGGAGAGATCATATTACCTGCCTCATAGGGATGCTGTGAGAATTCAATATGTTTATAAGGTAAAACAGCCCACAACTGTGCCTTTCACATTGCAAGCATTGTGTAATTACTATCATTGCCAGGATTTATTTTGCAATGAAGTTGGCTTTGGCCTACACTGGTATTATGGACGGAATTGTGGTCCCCACAAAATTCATATATTGGAGTCCTAACCCTCAGAACCTCAGTGCCTGTATTTGGAGATAGGGTCTTTAAAGAGATGATTAAGCTAAAATGAGGTCATTAGGGTGGACCTTAATCCAATATGACTGGTGTCCTTCAAGAAGAGGAGATTAGAACACAGACACCAAAGGAAGACCATGTGAGGACATAAGGAGGAGATGAACATCTACAAGATGGGGAGAGAGGCCTCAGAAGAAACCAACCCTGCCAGCACTTTGATCTCCAACTTCTAGCTTTCAAAATCGTGAGAAAATAAATTTCTGTTGTTTAGAACACCAAACAAAATCGGTGGTACTTTGTCAGCCCTAGGAAACTAATACAAATGGACTTTAAAAATTGAAATTTTCTAATAAAAGTTCTTGTTTGGGGGCTCTCTTGAAAGTCAAGAGATTTGACAAGGGTGGACTCCTCTCAGCTACATGGAAACAAAAGATGGCAGTTGAATGATAAATATTGTTCTTTTTAGAGAGAAAATGGATTATCCAGTTGACCACAAGGCCACCATTTCCCATTTTCTCACATCCAATCCACTGGCCCATTGGTATCACAGCATCTGATCTAAAGGTCTTGTTCAGTTTTGGTGATTATTTATATTGGTTCTATTTTTCCAAATTTAGCTAGACAATCCCTGGTGTAAAAAAAGACTTTCTCCTGTCCTGACACCCAGGGAAAACCTTCACAGGCATGATAGCATACCCTTGGTGGGTTTTGGGTTTTTTCACAAGCAGTTACCTCTGTAGTTCTGTTTCTTTCTCGCCTACCCAGTATGGGCAGTAAAATACACATTTTGTATTATGGGGTGTGTGTGTGTGTGTGTGTGTGTGTGTGTGTGTGTGTGTGTGTGTGTGTTGTGACTCAATGTTTGAGAATTACTTTCAACAGGACAGAAAACATTTCAGTTTTAAAACAAATTTGGATATCATAAAGCCATAGCTTTCATTTCCCTGATTTTGGCTGGAAACTCATCCACTTTTCCACGTGCAGTGCATTGCCACGTCATTCTGAAAAGCACTGTGATCTCTAAGATACCAGTGGAAGGCCCGGGGTGGTGTGGCCAGCCAGCGAGGCTCTGCTGTAACCCCACACTGAACACCCTGTAATGAGGACGACTCCTGCTTGGAGGCGTTCCGTTTCATGGGTTGCCATTACCGCTAGAAGTACGGTTCATGTCTGCTTGCTGGCTGGTCAAAGAAATAGTGTCAGTTTTTTAATAACAAGCTGTAAGCACTTGCAAGTCAAACGGAGGGAGGGAGGGAGAAAGAGAACCGTGCCCAACGTTATTTCAATAGGCAAGCTCCAAAGTCTTCTAAGGTTAACACTGCCTAATTAATGACAGCACCAAATGGAGCCAAAAGCGTGAAGTCTGCAAATGGCTAATAATGAGGGCTAGATAGATATACCCCGCTTTCCATGTATTTTCATAGGGCTGGCTGCAAAATGTAATTGAGGTAAATGGGGTTTTCTGCTTATTTCTTATTCTTTAATGCTGAGAGAGTGTTTGCTATTCTCTTTTCTTACCTCAAAGAACCTCAGTTAATTGTAGCAAATTTTATACCTGGTGGTGTCACCACTCAAATCGTTGACACAGAAACCCTTGAAGGGCATTTCCAGAAGGAGGGGGAGACACAGTCCTATGCTATGTTCAGCGCACATTATCTCTTTGCAGTTATAGCTGATGGACCCTAACTGTCACGTTGGGTAGCAGGAGGGGGATTGTTTCCAACTCTTCATGCTTGTGAAAACGAGGCTTTCCATTCTTTCTTTTAAATGCTTAAATTCAAATCATTTTTAAAGTACCATGACCCTTTAATGAAAACAGCCAATAAAATAGGATCTGAAAAAGAAAGACAGATTTTAGGAACATGAGATTTTTTTTTTTCCTGTGGGCTTTGTTTTCCCAGACTTGAATTAATCACAGCTGTCTTACACCCGCAAAGGTTATTTTTATCTAGCATGCTTTAAATTAAAAAAAACAACAACAAAGGGAGCAATCTGATGTTCTTCAAGCTCCCATAACCTTCCACAGAAAAGACGGATGCATTAGCTCTGTGCAGCTAAGAATCCAGCTTTTAATTATATCTTCCTTGTGTTTACATGAACTAAAGTTTGCATTTCAGAAGCCTTGTGGAAGGATTCCTGTGGCTGACCCAGGAGTAGTAGGGAATTTCTCCATCAAGTGAGTATTGATGAGCTGCAAAGTTCAGTGAACAGGAAAATTCTGCTCCTTTTATTGCCAATGTGACAGGTTACTTTATTACCATGCCTTTCACAGCAATTTAACAGTTACCCTGGTAACGGATTCACTGAGGTAATGGGATCACAGGCGTTAGAGCCGAGGCAGGCTGGCCGCTCGGAGCAGCCATCTGCTGGCTGCTGTCGCGAAGGCTGTCTTCCTGAAGGAGCCCTGACAATCACGGGGCCTGCCTGGCGATGAGGCAGGTGAAACCGCAGGCCTGCCCTATTTAGCTGTACTCTGGTGATTTGTCTTTCTAATTCCATTGAAATCATAATCAGGATTTGTTTCTGATTAATTAACTAACCTTTTGGTAAAAAGATTAGATAACGAAATTGCTGCCTATTCAGAGATAATGAGATTTTTATTACTCTGTCAAAAGAAAAAAGTACATTTATGTGTCACCAGCCGCTGTGTCAAGAGGAGGGAAAAAAAAAAAAAGATCTAAGTCTTTGTCGGATGTGTGTATTCCTCAACAGACTAAGGGTGTGCTTCATTTTGCAGGAACTCCCCGGTCTTATTTGAAGCCTATAGGAAAAGCTTTCAAAACAGCAAACAAAGTAATAAACACATTTAGGCCAATAGGCTTTTGGGGGAGGGTGCTAATTTGTTTTAAAATGTCTCCTAATGGGAGAGAAACACTTGGGAGTCTCAGGAACTTGCTTGTACTGTGTGAGTGTATTTATGTAAGTGTGAGAGTGTGAAGAAAGCAGTAAAATCTCCGTGCGAGGCTTTAAAATGACATCTGTAGACAGGCTGCTTTTCCCCTGCACTACAGGTATGTCTCCGGCTTGCGGTACATTTGCCTTCTGGCAGGAGTTGTACTTGGGCAATGGGAAGGGGAAATCATCCGAGCTTAGCAGGCTGGGAGGTCACCTGTGACTGTCACAGGTAGGCTGCGTTAGGAAATGAATTATTCTAACTGGCTGACTAAAAAGGGAAGCTTCTCCCTGCTTCACTCCAAGACACACAGCCGGTTGATTTAACCTTTCAAGAAGTCACAGCTCAGTCCTTTGTTAGGGAAGACTTTCATTTTCTGACTCCTCTGTGGCTTCTTCAATGTTGTGATACGAAAAAAAAACAAAAACAAAAACTAACCCAGGAGAAGTGCTTCCCTGGATAAAGAGATGCCAAATGAGCCAATCGGGCTGCATGCAGCAGTCAGCGTCACAGGGAACAAAGCACAGTGTATTTCCAAACAGAATTTCACAGAGCTTCAATATTGTTTTAATTACTAAAACCTGAGGAGGAAACAGAGTGCCTGTCTCTTCCTGTGATGCAGTAAAACCGAGGAGCAGGAAGGAGGGCCAAGCAGTGGGCTGGGACCCAGCTGAGCATTTTGTTAAAGTGTATTTGTGTCACTGCCTTTTCACATTCAATGAGACACTTATGTTTCCTGTGACATCCTGTGGCCCTGGCCCTGGCTGCCTCAGCTTGTGTGTGTATGAATAGGAAAAGATTTCAAGTTCTAAAAATGGAAGTTTCTGTTCTGAATTTCATATGGTTCACAGACAAGTTGAAACAGACCAAAAAAAAAAAAGAAGTGAAGGGGATCAGATGTGCACATTCCATAGCCTACATCCCTGTCCTGGGGTTCCCACTCTCCATCCCCTCCTTTATTCTCAGCCCCTCCTGCACCTCGAATTGCCAGCTAACAGGCTCCATTTCGGATAAAAGATGCTTGACAAAGAAAGAGAAATAAGACATTAGAAAGGAGAAGGCTGCTGCCGGGTGGGGATTTCTGCTAGTTCATTGCCAATAGCTTTTTACAGGAACTTGATCTTGTTGGCGCTGTACCAACTGAAGGGAAAGAACGGGGCGGGGGCGGGAAGCCTTTGTCTTCAAACTCCCGGTGAAATATAGGGTTAATATTAGCAATTATTATTAAAATTAGCCAAATGTTATTAAATGATCTTTGTATAGAAGAATAAGTATAGTTTTCCCTTTGGCAGACAATGACATCTGCAGCTCTACATTTTCATGAAATGACTATACTTAAAAACATTGCTTCATTTTCATGGTATTTCTTTTGTGCCTAGGAGCAACCCTGTAATTGTTCACTTCAATTACAACATTACTATTTTAAACTGAAACCCATTTTATCTGCATGCCAGCTTTTTATTTGTTTTACCAACTATATCTATTTCCATTACTGCAAGGCTGATGGTTTGTCTCAAGAGGAAATCAAATCCATTAATTCAGAAATTTCAAGCCCGACTAGCTCTGCCATAAGCAGCATTTCTTATGCTAATAGCAAATGTGCTGAGACTGAAAGGAACTGACATGGCCCTGTTTTTTATCATAACTTAAGCATTTATGTAAGAAGGCAAATCTAATAGTACTAGGAAACTGTAAGTGTTATTATATCTAATTCACTTTCCTGAGATCTGGACAGGGCTCTGGTTTGTGTAGCCATGGTTTAAATCAGGCTGCCACGAGACTTTAACTCACCTGACTTTTCCTATTTAACCAACATATGGCTTCACGACAGATACATCTAGCATGAAACTAGATTCGTGTGTGCGTGGTTTTTTGTTTTGTTTTGTTTTGTTTTTTTATTCTCAAATTTTTCTTTCCTCCTTGAAAGAGAGACTTCTGTCAATGTGGGAGAAAAATAATGATTTTGTATTCAGGTGAGGTCTGCAACTTATCCCTTTAGCAGCACTGGCCTGAGACAAACCTGGCCCCATCCTGCTTCATTTTTAATTCACACTGTTTGGGTCCTGTCACATGGTTTGTGTTCAGTTAGATAGCTTGACTCGATAAAATCTGACTGTGACCCAGAAAAAAAAAGAGAGAGAGATTGCTCCTGACTCCTGCATAAGCTTCTGCAGGCTCTGTGACCTGTTTATGTCAATGGTAAAGTGTAAGAGATTACTATCACAGAACCACATCATCTTCTGGGATCTAAAAAATACAGAACGCTCTTGAGGACCCTGGCCTGCCTTTGTCACCACAAAGCCCTTTAGTGCTATAAATCAGTCCTCATTGGGAGCTCTTATACACCAGCCATCACCGATAAGCTTGGGAGAAGAAGACAAGGCTTTTAGGAACTGTTGAACCATGAAGTTGACCTGCTCAGGGTTTTGCTGTAGGCTATTAAATCCAGGATGGCTGTTTGAAGATGATTCCGCTTTCTTCTTCCTTTGGCCTGGTTAAGCAACTCTACCCCCAGCTCAATTTGGCTGATTAAAAAATAAGAGGAAGAATGGAACAACCTGCTCTCTGAGAATGCCACCTTCACACATCAATTTTAATGAGTGACTTATGCTGACGTAGTTTATGAACTCAAGCAACTTGACACTCATTTTGCAGCTAAGAGAAGATTTACTAACTATACATACTGCTCTGCTTTTGTTGGCATGGGTACCACGATTCCTTTCTCCAAAAACAAACCCAAAATCTTTTGTAAACATGCATTATTTGGTTAACATATTGTAAATGGATCCCAGTTGTACAGCACAAGCCTCTTCACTATTGTGTAAACAGTTATCCACCGAAAGGCTTGCTTTAAATTGTAAATGAATATATTTCAGCTGTAATGTTGCTTTCAGACCTGCCCAGTGATATAAATCTGGTCATTCGTTTTTTGCACTCTGCGTATTACTAACCAGTTAGAAATGTGCTGATTATTTGCACAAGCCTTTCACACTGCAAGCGCAGTTAAATTGCTGTTTTATTTTTCCTGTGTCTGATGAGTGTTAACAAGAGCGCCATTTTAGGAAACTCAAACCAAATACAGCTCTTTAATTGGGGCTGGGGGTGTTTGGGAAAAGCCACCTGGTGAGTAATTCTACTGTTAAATGATTAGAAGTTCACCCACCCCACCTAGGACTTACGGCAAGATTAATTAAAGGGGGTTGACAAAAATTCAATGCCTTGCTCAAGCAACACAAATAGCTTGAAGTATCGTACATCCAGTTATGGGGGATAGATTACTTAGTGCAGTGTCTAATTCCCAACTCTCTCTTTTCAATGCCTGCATCGCCAAGCAGCTCCACGTTTGGGTTAGGCGAGTTTGCATTCTATATCCCCCAAAGAAAGCATAATTTGGAGAGAAAATGATGTGGTGCTTTCATTGGGCACATGACTTGCCTTTGAAGCCTCTGCCCAGGGACTGATGAAAGTTCCAGCTGACTCAGAGCGCTTTGTCTTCTTTTTTTTTTTTCCTAAACATTCAATGATTCATTTTTAAAGTTCACCCCACCCCTTGCAGTTTAATGGCATTCCAGTAATGTGCTGATCTGCAAAGCTCTGGAGACAAACATACAATGACCTCAGATGGTCTCCTTGGTGTAACTTTATCTAGCTCCATCTGTTGCAGGAAGGGGGGACTTCTTCCAGGGCCTGAGAGTGGGCTCTTGCCTAACACTCGGAATGAATTGTCTGAGGAGACACACGTGCTGACAAAGCAAAAGACTTTATTGGAATGGGGCACCTGGGTGGAGAGCAGTGGGGTAAGGGAACCCAGGAGAACTGCTTTGCCATGTGGCTCGTAGTCTCAGCTTTTATGGTAATGGGGTTAGTTTCTTGGTTGTATCTGGCCAGTCATCTTGCTTGTGCCCATATTTGGTCTGACTCAGGGTCCTTCCTGGTGGCGTGTGCATCTCTCAGACAAGCTGGATTCCAGCAGGAAGGTTTCTGGGAGGTTGGCAGGACATATTATGGGCTGGTGTCTCCTCCCTCCTTTTGGCCCCTCCCGAATTCTTCCAGCTGCTAGTAGCTTGTTAGTTCCATGTTCCTTATCGGGACCACCTGCTGTGAGATAACTCATGCAAGTGGTCATTATCCTGCCTGGCCAGGGTGGATGGTTTCAGACAGTGGTTCCTTAACGTGTTGATAGAACTACAAAACTATACTGGCACTGCCTTAGATAGTGCTGACCTTAGAACAAGCCTAGGATAATGGAAAATGCCCCAGTTCTAGCCCTGGCTTTGTCCCTAACTAGCTCAGTGACTTTGGACACTCATTTTAACCTCTGTGAGCCTTATCTGTGACATGACAGGGTACGGCAGCATGAGCATTATTGTTCTTCCAAAACTGAAATTCTAGCATGTCTGGGGTGCATCATTCGAACTGCTTTTTAGCATCCATAATTAGATATGAGGGAGACTCAATAGTAAAAATACATGGTATTTATTAGCTGAAAGTATGAGGCTCTATTTCCGTATTGAACATTAAAAAGGAAATCTGTGGCTTCCTGTTACTGCAAATTCTGTAGAGTTAACGTAGAATAAGTACACTTCCTGTAGCATGCATTCTTTGAAGCCATTAATGCCTATACTATCTGTGAGTAAACCACATGAGTCATACGTTTTAGATCTAAAATAGTTTGTACTTGTATTATTTCCAATTTCTTTAATAAAATTTCTCCTTTCGTGATCAGGATTCAAGCTACCTTTTTCTTCCTGACATGCTATTTATTCAGATATTCTGTTTTACATATTAAATTCAATTTAGGTGAAAGAATGTAAGTAATGTGCACAGAAATATATACCTGTGAAAATAAAGATAGGAGGCTCCCCTATCCGAAACGTTCTCTTTAGATATTGATTCAAGTTATTACTCATGGAAAATTGGAACCATAAGACTTGAGTACAAAAAACCCATTTAAGAACCATTATTATCAGCTTTATTATAATGGCAAATACAGGATTTATTCCAATCGTTTGCTGTGCTAAACACAGTTTTCTAAATAAGAAATAGACATGCTCCCATAGCATTTCTCTTACGCCCTCTATGTGTTCTACGTGCATTTCCACAAAGGAAATGGAATTATTTTTGAATGACATGTGTTTTAGTTAGAAAAATGCTTTGAATAATTTTTTTAAATGTGTAGTTTTTAGCTAGTCCTGAATCCTGATACTTGGTTCATTTTAAAATTTACGTGTTAGACCAAATTCAAGTAGTAGCAATGCCTCCTTTTATCAACTTTCCCATCTGCCGTGACTTTTATTCAGTGCTTCCTAGACAAATAGATACTTCATTACTCAGTGCTTTGCTGTTTTCTTTGCCTACTTTTGACCCTGTCCAGGCAGACAACTGGCTGTCATGATTTTACTTTTCAACTCTTCACTTTATAACCCGGTGTCTAGGAATCCCCCATTTAAAGGAGGGAACCACTTATTTCAGGCCAAACGTGTAGAGTATTGATAAAGTCAGCTTGGAGTTGAAATGTTTGTAGAACAGCTCACCATGACCATCTTAACATATGGAGGAGGGAAAGGTGTTTCTATTGAGGTCTTGGCTATTTAGACAAAGCCAGTCTTGTTCTGACTAATTCTTTTCTATCAAATAAATGTTCATGGTTGTTGCAGTAGTGGTCACCTAAATACCCGAAAGAGTTCAAGTAAGTTTTTCCATTTTTATACTGAATGAGTTCAAAACATTCAAATATTCTAATATACAGTCAGCTATGCCGGAGTTGAGACTTTCCTGCTATTGTCAAGCAACCAATATAATCTAGTTGGATATTATTCTGTACCATATTTGTGAGCAGACAGAATCCCCTTGCCATGACCTGGATCTCAGAGGACGTCCAGCTACTTAAAAATTGTTTAAGGAAAAGGTCGCACAGCCTTGATTGATATATTCCTCTTCAGTTACTTAACCTCTAATCACTTTGAAGGTAGGGGATTTACCTTCCTTGTCTTTCTAATCCAAGATGTAGCACAGTGCCTCACATTTAGTTCATATTCAGAAAATGTTTATTGACCTAAATAATTATGGCATCCTGAACATTCATTCTTCCCTATAAGGTGGTAAATACAAGTCAAGTAATCATCAACATATATAATAAGTTACATGTGTAGGAAATGTTCGTTTCTACTTACAGAATGTCCTGTTTGTGAATTTACTTGAGCCTAGACACAGTTTCAGAAGCTAAAATGTTATTCATATTGCAAAAATGAAGACTTCTCGAAAATACAATTAAGATAATACACCTATTTGAGTTAAACCAATATGACGGGGGAGGAGGGAAGATTATAAACCACAAGGAAAGAAATTAATCTCGGCATTTAGGCGAGTTCTAGTCTTGAAAATGTCTTTTTGTTATTACGTATCTAGAATGTGATTTTCTGCATAAACTTGTACAAGAGTCTTTAGCTACACTTTCTGCTTTTAGACCTTGTGCGAGGGCTTATAATTTACAGATCATTCATTTAAATAGCATCGGGAAGAGAACAATTTAGTAGCCATTATTCTATATTATTTCACTCTTCTTAAACATACATGTATCATTTTTTTGTAAAAATAGTAAAGCTCCTTTGAAAAAGGAAACTGAATGTGCCATTTTTTTCAAATGCAGTATGACGTCAAGCCCAGACAAAAGGAATCAGCAGCGGCTACCCTGCAGATCAGTGCTACAGCTCTGCTGAGTCCTGAAGGATAAGGGAATTTAGCCTGGAGAAAGGAAGCAAGATTCATTTCAGGCAGAGGGAAGAACATATGTTGTTCCATAGCTTTGAGTTTAAATCATACCACATTAGAAATGCCTTTGTTGACTACAGTCCAAATGTTATTTATATTTTACAGAAACTTAATTTAAAAAAATTCTCTACCTTCCCTTTCAAAAAAGTATTTACCTTTTTTTTTTTTTTTTTTTTTTTTTGCGTTACACGGGCCTCTCACTGTTGTGGCCTCTCCCGTTGCGGAGCACAGGCTCCGAACGCGCAGGCTCAGTGGCCGTGGCTCACGGGCCCAGCCGCTCTGCGGCATGTGGGATCTTCCCGGACCGGGGCACGAACCCGTGTCCCCTGCATCGGCAGACGGACTTTTAACTACTGCGCCATCAGGGAAGCTCAGTATTTACCTTTTTTAAATGGAAATTTGAGATTTATAATAAAACAAATAATAAACCAGTTATCAAATAGCTCGATTTGACCTCATTAATTTTAACTTCCAAATATATTGAATCTTGTTTATTTGCTCGTCTATTCAGTAAAATTTTATTGAATCTATGGAGACCTCTAAGAACTATGATAGCTACTGGGGGCACAGGGGTAAAACAAAAACAACTGTGGCCTCATGCTCTCATGGTGCTTATAGAACTTTGAAGCCATCTCCTCAATCATCATGAAAAGTTAATGGCTCTAGATGAAAATCTCCAGGAAGTGGATACTCAATTATTACTTTTTTTTTTTTTACATAACAAATTACCACAAAACTTTGTCTCTTAAAACAACAATAACCATTTATTATCTCACAATTTCTTTGTGTCAGGAATTTTAGAGCAGCTTTGCTGGGCTGTTCTGTTTCAGGGTTTCTCACAGATTCTAGTCAGATGTCAGCTGAGCTGCAGTCTTCTGAAAGTTAAAGGCTATAAGATCTGCTTCCGAGTTCTCTTAGACACATGGCTGTTGGTGGGAGGCCTCAGCTCCTGACACTGGGATTCTCCACAGAGCTGCTTGAATGACCTCATGACACAGTACTGGTTTTCCCCAGAGCAAATGATCCAAACAGGTTGGGTTAGAAGCTATAATTCCTTTTATAACCTGGCCTCAGAAAACATACATGATCCCATCTGCAGTATTCTACTGACAAGCCTTGATTCATTGTGGGAAGGGACCATACCAGGGCATGAATAGCAGGAGGTAAAAACCATTGGGGGCCACCTTGGAGGCTGGCTACCACAATTACTAAACCTCTGTTTAGAAAATCTCCACATCTCTGAATCTAGTTTGTGACACAGTCATCATTTCAAAAACTCTCATTAAGTTCAAGTTAACAGCTCTTTTACTTAGAATCTGATAAGTTTAAGGAATAAATTTTCAGGGAGTACTGGGCTTTCTGTTTGTTTCTTTTCAATTAAATAATCATCCCCAGTACTTTGAAACAATCATTCTGTATCAGAAAGCCATAATCTGGAATGAGCTTTCTCTCTGTTCTTTGTGAGGCATAAGGGCTCCTATAAAGTGCTGGCACAATTATATGAACCATGGTATATTCTTCCCAAGTACTGAAAATTCTAACTCATCCAGGAATCATTTCAGCTCTTTCATCTGTGTTATATACCGAAATTCTGAGTAAGATTTAAATTTTTCAGAATTTCTGTTGCAAAAAAAAAGTTCAAAGCACTGATCTAACTCAGAATCTACCAAATGCAAGAATTCTTTTCACAACCTCCCTTACAGATGGTCGATGGGTAGCTGGACTACTTTACATGACAGGAGGCTCATTTCCTCATGGGAAACAGTAAATTCATATTCAGTAGAAAGCCAAAATCAGCTCATTGAAACTTCAACCCATGAATTTTAACTCTGCCTTCTGGAGTAATGTAAAACAAGTTGGCCTCCTTTACTGCATGACAACCCTTCATGTAGATAGCTGTCATTTCTTGCCCTTATAAACAAGTAATAAATTAACTATAAATTGATATTCTAACTATATATCATTATTATTTAAATACCCTGAGGCCACGTTCTGTCTACCTGGTTTCAGGACCTCATCCTTTCTTTAAAGATACTGTTTAATTCAAAAGTTATAGCCTTTTTCCTTAGTCCAAATAAGTGAGATTTTACTCAATGCAAAAGCAAATACTTGTTAGAGTTCTTAGAGATTGTTAATTTAATTTAATGACTCTCTGGAAATCTGAAGCTTAACTGAAGCAAATTCCTTTTCTGCCTTCACATCTATTTCCCCACAGAAGGATTTAAAAATCAGATTGTAAATCCTGTTACTGCAGTCTGTCTGGTTGACAGGTATTCTTTGGGTTTACTTGGAGTCAGAGGAGATTACCTAATCCCAAGAGTTCTATTTTCCCCCTTGCCTAAGGCCTTCCTGGTGTTAATTAGGTGTAAGGAGAGGCTCAGAATTAACTCTTTCCTCTTTCAGGAACATTTACCTTCCTGTCATTAATTGCACTGCAGCAATAATGATGTAATAACACCCTTCACTGTTGAGATTGCCATATTTTGAAGGAATTCTCAAGTGTACCAGAGAGAGTTCGTAGATCTAATTCTCAGCCAGAGAGCTGCCAGGGAAGGATCTGAAATTTTTTGACTGTTTGCTCAGTATCATTATTCTTGGGGACTAACTACTTTTGAAAGATTGCCTTGTTGGTTGTGGCTGGCTGGTTTATTGTCTTTTCTCTGACCTTCCTAAATGGTGAAAATGCCTGTCTTTTGATAGCCATATTTCCCTCTGGCTCTGTGCTCCTTTGCACTGATGCCACATGGAAAGATTTTTCTCTTTCTCTGTATTCCTCAACAATAAAGATGTTTAATTTGGGCTTTCTGAAGAGTCTTATCAATGCCAGTAGTTTACCCAGTCATTGTACACAATGGTAGCAATTGCTACATTTTTTTAAGTGCACTGTTATATAAAAGTCTTCAAAATCATGTTGCAAAAGTAACATCTTTATTTATATAATACAAATAGCGTTTCTGAACTACTAAAACCAGTGATTTATGCAGGGTCGAGAACAAGGCAAACATGCTTCATCTCTACATATTTATTCCCTGTGAACTTTTCTCCTAGAATTTTTCAGGATAAGACAAAGCTAGAGGAATTGTACTCTTCAAGAGGAAAAGAGATGGCCCTGCCAAAGACAGAGCCCTGTGAAATCAAATCTTACCTCAAACGTGAGTGTTCTGGGTTTAAGAAGTAATTAAAAAGTCTTGATGGCCGCTGAGCCTGCGCGTCCAGAGCCTGTGCTCCGCAACGGGAGAGGCCACAACGATGAGAGGCCCGCGTACAGCAAAAAAGTCTTGCTAAACAAGCTGTCCATTAAATGTAGAGAGTCATGTGATTTTGGTAGGTGGAAAGCTAGGCTGTAAGAATTTTGACAACTAATTTTAGGCTTTGGGGATTAGTCGTGGTAGGGGGATGAAAACTGAAATCTGACTCTCATTGCTACTTTTATTACATTTTTCTTTAAGGTCATTAATATAAAAGTCATTAATGAAGAAGGTATATTTCGTCATAATATGAACACATTGAGTAACACAAAACATTCATTTCGAGGAAAATTAGAGAAATTTCTGTGGATGTCTTTTTTTTTTTAAGGCAGCCTCTTTTTTTTTATTAATTAATTTATTTATTTATTTTTGGCTGCTTTGGGTCTTCGTTGTTGCCCGTGGGCTTTCTCTAGTTGCGGTGAGCAGGGGCTACTCTTCCTTGCCGTGTGCATGCTTCTCATTGTTGTGGCTTCTCTTGTTGTGGAGCACGGGCTCTAGGCATGTGGGCTTCTGTAGTTGTGGCACACGGACTTAGTTGCTTCATGGCATGTGGGATCTTCCCAGACCAGGGATAGGGCCTGTGTCCCCTGTACTGGCAGGTGGATTCTTAACCACTGCGCCACCAAGGAAGTCCCTAAAGTGGTCTTTTTTTTTTTCTTTTTTTTGCGGTACACGGGCCTCTCACTGCTGCGGCCCCTCCAGTCACGGAGCACAGGCTCCGGACGCGCAGGCCCAGAGGCCACGGCTCATGGGCCCAGCCACCCCGCGGCACGCGGGATCCTCCTGGACTGGGCCACTAACCCGCGTCCCCCACATCAGCAGGCAGACTCCCAACCACTGCGCCACCAGGGAAGCCCCCTAAAGTGGTCTTTTTAACTTTTCTCCAGGTTGTACCTGAAGAAGGATATCTAAAAAGATCATAGGAATGAAATAATGCCACATGATTTCTCCTACTGTTAAAATAAACTAAGGTCAAAACTTAGTTTTAAAGATAACGTATACTCAAAGAGCATATTATGTCATTGCTTCAAGACTTTATGATCTTGGTGAATCTACACACACAGTTGTCAAAGAGAATAAAAGACAATGCTAAATACTCTAATAATCTTTAGATTATCCATAAGAATGTATTTAGAGTGTTTAAAGCATTATAATATGCAAAACGGTCCCATGTCATATTATCCAAGTCTTAGAGGAACATTATGAAGTTACTAAAATTATGTGTTATCTCTAACTTACAGATGACTGAACTAAAACAGAAACTTAATGACCATAATGGATCTAGATTACAGGGCAATTAATGACTCATTTTGTGTACCTACCATTTTCCTCTCTGAATCCCCCAGGATTCTGTAGCACACTGTTATGAAGAAGCGTAAAACTCTCTGGCTGCAATCTCTGTAGTTATATTTCCATTTATTATACATACAGTAATAAATCATAGTAAGGTTAATACATGAAGAGTATGAATTTGTCAACCAAACCAGGGCAATTTTGAGGGTGAAAGGCGATGCTACTAATAACTATGCTGGGACCTTATGTGTTCACTCTAAGGATAAGTAGAGATTAGAAAACAGCTGAACACAAAAAAATTTGTGTATATATTTTTTTCAGTTTTGTTTGTTTTGCTTTGCCACAAGAGTGAGAATCTTTCTTATATGTGTGAGGATGTTTGTTTGTATTCTGCCAGGATAAGTGATGATTAAGGAGGATAGTTTTGCTCTTAACCAGGATGGGATATTTGTTCCCTCTTCATTTCTTAATATCTCTGAGAGTATTATGCAGGGTAGTCAACCATATTTAGGTAAATGTTACAAAATAACAATTATAGGGGGAAGGTTTTATCTTCAGAGGTTTTCTAGGATATGTATGTGTGCTTGTGTGTGTATATATATATATATATATATATATATATATATGTATGTATTTGAACGTACATTTTTTCTTGTCTTAAAAAGATAGATGGGAGTAATAGAAATGACTAATATTGAGTACCTTTTTAAACACAAATGTTGCATAAATATTTTTCAGTGCTCACTAAAATTTAATATTGGATTACTAAGAGTTACAATCTCAGACAAAATAATCCAGTGCTTACATTTTAAGTTTTATTTCTCAATAGCAATTACTCATTCTGAAATTAGTTATCTTTTAATAATGGATTTTAATGTATTATATTAAAATTATTCTCACTAAAATATTTGTATTTAATTCTACTATCTTCTGTTATATTTTTCTCCTGTTCTATTTTCTGTTTCTTATTATTTTATAGGTTAACTTTTTCCTTTCTTGATTATTTTTTGGTTGGTCACAGTTTTTTGGGTTCTTATTTTTTTCAAATAGGTAATTCTAACTCTATTACTATTTCACTAATAAGTGCCATATGTTAGTAAAAAAAGGATTTTGAGATAAATTTGCCTGAAAACATCAAAATGAATCAGTTAACTGTAATAGTCAGCCTTGCTTTGATGACAAATAACCTCTAAACCTCAGTGGTTTACCACAAAAACTCATTTGTCTCTTATCTTTCATGTAATCTGTGAAGGTTGCAGGCTGACTGTGCTTTACTGCATTTATCTTGTTAATTCCAGAATCTAGACTGAAGGAGCAATCCCTTTTTAGGACCTGCCATTCTTTTGGTGAACGGAATACATACATACATACATACATACATACATAAAAAGAGCTGAGGCACTCAAGACTTTCAAAACTTCAGATTGGATATAGTATATTTCATGTCTGCTCACCTCCCATTGGCCAAGGCATGTCACATGTCCCTGATGTCAAGGGGGTTGGGATGTATGCTTCTCCCAGAAGATGGTGCTTCAAGTCACACGGCAACAGAGTGGGTAGAAAATCATTGAAAATGATGGCACAATTTACTACAGTAACTCTAGTCTGTTTGCTCTGATAAGACAAGATCAACATGTACTGAACCCACCAGGTGCTGGGGATTCTGTAAGGAACAGAACTATCCTTGAATAAATGGAACTTACGTTCAGGTTGTGATTTTCCTACCCCACTACTCTTCTGGTTTTGTATTGAAATTATAGGTAATTTGCACTAAATTTTCACAAGCTCTGACTACCCTTTTTGCAAAGTAGCCTGTTCTTATTCTATGAATTTGGTATCCTGTCAAATCTCTCTGGGAACAGAAACGCTTATTTTAAAGTTTTCTTCTATTTCTGTTGTCAACTTTACTTTCTTATGTGAGAATTTATCCTTTTACGTGGTTCAGGTATATCTTTATTCTGTGTTGGCTTTTCTCCTCTTTCTATGATTGATCTATATTGAAGACTACAGATTTCTTTCTCAGTTCAAGTGACTATCACGGTTTCCCAGGCAAGGAATGTGAATTCTGTCCACAGGTCATTTAGCTATAGCAAGTAATCAGTAGCAAATAACCAGGAAAGGGCCTGGTACGTGGGACCAGTGAACATATTGTTCATTTGGTTTTATTTTAAGGTACATGGGTAGCTTATGTTTTGCATACAGGTAATTCTTATTGTGAAAGTTATTTAGACACCTGCTCTGTTTTTACGTTGTAACCTCAAAGCCTACTCTGTAAGTTCCCCATGGAAAAATTGCCATATAATTTAAAGAACTTTATCCTGAGAACACACACCAGAGTCTGTGTATTATGTGTTGGGTCTAGCCCAGTGATTCACAATCCTTTAAATAATATTCAGAAATTTTCTTAGAGCCCCCTTCTGCTGCCTCTGATCTGAAGGCTACTCAGGGTACACCTGAGACTAAGGGGAGATATTCAGGGTGAGTGAGGATTTGCAGTAGATACAAAGTTCAAGTAGGTGCTAAAACACTCAGTAATAATGATAAATAGCATTTTAGGCACTATTTTGAAAGAATCAAAATAATGCAGAAATCTAAGATGGGTAAAATATCAAACTTAAATAAAGACAGGATCACTAATAGTGTGTTGCTGAGCCACATTGGAGCGTGAGGCAAAAGGAAAAAAGAGTCACACTGAGATTTTTTTAACAATGGAATTTGGGCATTAATTTTGATTTTATTAAATATTATTTCTTTTAATTACTGAGTTTTTTGGCACCCCCTCAAATTTTGCATTCAAGACAAGTTCCTCACTTGTCTCATTTACCTCACCGTAGTCAAGATTCTGACTCAGAGCCATTCTGGGAAAACACACCATTTCAGTGGTTCTGTGCTACATTTGTATTATGTGAGCAGTTCTTTGGCTTTGTTGGGTTAAGTAAAAAATTCTCATCTATCGGCTTTAGAGCTTTTACAACTTTCCCAATATTATTATCCACTGATGGAATGTTTTTTCCCTGCGCTGCTACAGATTTACTCTTATTTTTTATTTTGGGGGTTTTTGCTTTCCAATAGAATTTTAGGAGAGAGTAAAGGTAAACTTATGTGTGTATATGTACTCAGCCATCTTGAAGTAGAAGCTGGCAACAGTTATAAATGCAAGAGAAAAATAATGTTAAAATCCTGTGGCAAGGGAGAGATAGGTAAAAGAGATGCCATAATTTAAAACTCATAATTATTTTTTAAATGGCCACTGTTTCTCCTTCAAAAATAATGGATGAATTTGATTTGGGCATATTTTAGAATTTGGAAATAAAATGTTTGAGTAGAAAGGAAAGAGAGAAATTGAGTCTTTTCAATCAAGCCATAAAGAAATAATCTAGAAAAGTAGGGAGATAGACAACTCAGTTTCCATGTTCTGTGAATTCTCCAAAGTATCATAAAGATAGATTCATTGGAATAGAGACACATAACTGAGCAAATAAGGAAAATTTCAAATCATTGCATTAAAAAAAAAATCTTTAAATTCAGGTAAAACAGTCAAAAGCATCCTGTGTTGTGTTGTGATGGAGACCTAGACCAGCCATTGCTGGTCTAGCAAAACCTTCCCCTTTGTTCTACTGGCAGTTCATGTCAGAACCCCAAATGACTAATTTGTGTCTCAAACACTGAGGTGTTTAAAATATAGCATCTACCATTTATCAATTGCTTAATGTGTGTCAGAGACTAAGATGCTTTCTCAGGTTATCTTCACAACACAAGAAAAATGTGTGTGTAGGAATTAAAACCTCCCTTATCTTATAAATAAGGAAACTGAGGCTGAAGAAGTCAAGTAACTTGACCAAGGTCATACATTTAACATTTGCTGAGCTTGGGGTCATTCCCAGGCCTCTCTGGTCTCAAGCCTATGCTCTCAAACACTGTATCACAGTTTTAGCACAGAAGGGGAATCTTTCTTCTATCTTAGTGATCAGGTTAATACCCCAGTAAACTTGGACCAGTTAGTAGAGGACCCCAATTGTCTCTCTCTTCAGTTGTTTCATTAAAACCTGTTCATGGTGAGTGTGTAACTTATCTTTACACTTCAGTTTTCTTATGTATAAAATAAAACAACGCCTAAGATTCCTACCAACTCCATGATTCTGTGATTATTATCAACAAGCTATTTGCTCTAAGTAGGTCATAATTGGAGGCCCTGGTGACATAAGTGGTAAACTAAGAAACTAAGATTCAAACAGGTGAATTCTAAGGAAACAGAGGTAATCCCCTTAATTTCCTGCAGCTCTTTTTATTCTTATTCTTTCCTTTTAAGTCTGAATCACTCAGTTTTTTTATGTACCAACTTTGTTTTTCTTTCATCTTATAGTAATAGAACCGATACAATTCACTTGGCCTTGCTCTCTCTACCCAGCTTTTTCCCACCATTGAAAACCAAGCCACCTTTAGATTAATAAGACGCGTGAGCCCCACCTCAGAAAATTTCACACATTTCCCTAAGGGGCCATGCCTTCTTCACCCATCACTTGAGAATCTCAGAGACAGCCTATTGAGTTACTCTGCTATTCAAAAATGGTTGTTGAGCTTTACTCGCTGGAGTTTGTTTTTATTAAAATTATGTGTTGTCAGGGAACTTCAAATTAAGAGAACGAGACCTCATTTCACAAGCATCAAACTAAAATTTTGGAAGTACTGGAGAGGATGTCAATCTACACTGTCATAAATTGCTTTGTGGAGGGGAGGGAAACTTGTACAACCATTTTAGAGAGCAGTTTATCAAAATATCAGAAATTTAAAAATATGCATGCCCGAGGACTTGAAAATTTCACCATCATACATGTGCACCCAGATAAATTCTAAAAATGTTTACTGTTGCATAGCTAATGATATGGAAAAACTAAATAACTTACATGTTCATCAGCAGAAGAACAGATACATGAACTGTGATTTTTGCAAATAATGGGAATACTATTCATCAATCAAAATGAATGAATCAAAGCTATGAGTAACAATATGAAAAAATCTAAAAGCCTAATAATGAGGGCAATAAAAAGTTGCAGAATGCTACATACTATATGAAACCAATTAAATAGTTTTAAAACATGTGAAACAATAGAATATTTTGTTTATGACTATATAGTTCAAAATTTAAAAGGCCTTGCGGGTGACAGATAAGATGAGGGCAACTGCTAATTCTGGGAAAAAAGTGACTGGGTTCATGGGGCAGAGAGTTTCAATTATATTTGTTGTCCCTAATTCTTAAATGGGTAATGTATACATGGCTATTTGTTTTATTATTTTTATACTTTTTTGCATGACTTAAAGATTGTACAATAGTAAAAGTAAATATATTTTTTATTTTCTAAATGTGAAATTTTAGAGGACCCGCCATGGTTACCAAATTCCACAAATGCTCAAGTCCCTTATATGAAATGGATCCTCAGATACGGAGGGCTGACTGTTATGAGATTCAGTGTTTTTTCAAACATTACACACTTTTCTCCGTAGACACCAATATGTCCCCCATGAGAATGAGAATCATTGCTCTAACCAATCCACACTTACATTAATTACATTAATTTAATCATGTGACAAAGTTCCAAGTATGAGTTTAACCAAGCACTACTTCATGTTGCTCATCACCATTTCCACTCACCCCCTCTATGGGAGCCCAAACTTTCTGGGAAATGGTAGAAGCCAGAGGCCAGGAGAGCAATCTCATTAGCTTGTTGCTAGATCAGTCCAAGCCCAACAAACTTACCCTGGCTCAGAGCCACTGCTGAGGGGAACCACAGTGACTTAGTCAAAATCAATGGAAAAGCTTGGTCAGCAGCCCCCAAAATTCTCAAGTACACAGGCTTGAGATCAACCTTGACTATATCATTCAGATTCTTTCTGTCATTGAAAATAATCAATAAATAATCAATTGTAAGAATAGAAAAGAGTTTTATTAGAACCAAACTGAGGACTATAGCCCAGAAGCCAGCTTCCCAGATTACTCTGAGAAACTGTTCTGGAGAAGAATGGTTTTCAGCACAGTTTAATATCTTGTCAGAACAAAGAACATTAAACAAGTTTGGGATACATTTCTTCAAGGTTTCAAAAAAACTAGACTAGCACGTACACATATAGCATGTACAGTTTGGCCTTGGCTCCTGGGAAGGGAATCTCATCATCAAAGTAGTACCGGCATTGGCATCCCAGGATGAGAGGCATTTAATCTTTCTTTTTAACATGGACATTCTTCTGGGCTGTGTGACCTTTTCTTTAATACTTAAAGCAGATGTACAATGTAAGTTTGATAAGCCACAAACAGGCTGTTTTAGTTAGCATAGAATTCAAGTTAACTCATATAGAAGCCAGAATAACTTCCCTATACCTCAATATGTGAAAGTTTCTTTTATCATTTCCCTTCCTGACATCGTTCTTTGCATCAAACTGCTTTGTAAGCCACCACCCAAAGCAAATCTTGGGAGGCAATATGTGGTTTGGCCTCCAGTGACTCTTTACTCATTTGCTTGTGAGTTTCCTTCGGATAAGGTCACTAAAATAAGGTTTGGTTTCCACTACCGAGATAACAAGAATCACTTTATACACAGTTTGGCCTCCACTGAGATCTTGAACTCCATTTCCTCAAAGAACTGCAATATCCTTGGCTTCCTCACTCTTCTAGTTGAATAATGTCCATCATTCTACATTTTTTGGCAAGTATTTGCAGCTCAGGAACTCATAGTATTTTTTCTTCTTGAATTTATTTACTTAACTCCACTAATCAACCTCTCCTTACCTCAGTAGTTTCCCACCCCAGCTCACCCCAGCTACACATTTCATTACCACATCCTAGAGCTCCGTCTTCAGATGAACCATCTCTTTATTAGCTTAACCCGTTTTTCCTCTTTTACCCAGGTACTATCTTGTGCAACCGTTCTTGGGCAAGAGCTCCAATTCATTAACTTTAACACCACTGCTTGTTCACTGCTGATAACCCTCTTGTCCTTTCTCTTCCCTGGATGGGATTTCAGGGGCAAGGACTGAAACCCTTCCTTTGCAAATGCCCTCAAATCCCTGGCCTCTCTCCCTCCATTGCACTCACTTAGCAAATACTGGCTCTGGTTAAACCCACATATCTATTTCTCTATGGCTGAACCCAAGCAACTAAATACTGTTGAAGAAAAATCACAGTTTGTTGATTGATGTCACTTTAAATACAATGCAGAACTCTCAAACAAATTTCAACAGTAACCCCGGTTCTATTGTATTTTCCTGCTAACTTTTCTTTTTCACTTTCCAAGGTGACTATTTCATAATTTTTCCCTGCCGTTTTAGAATTTTCACCCCTTTCACATCCATTAAGTATTACTCATAACTTAAAATCGTATCTCATACTTAATTGAAAGAAAAAAACAGTAAAATTTAAATTTCCTAATGATCCAGCAAACTTATCTACAAAGTCTTGTGTATATGCTCTATTTTATCTCCTGAAAAAAAGGATAGACCATTCCAGTCTCTATTAATAGCCAGTGTATCCACTTTGTGCTATGTATCATTTCATATTTTGTCTTCTCAAGGACTTTGCTCCTGGGGTATATTAGTATCCATTGTTGCACAACAAACTGCTCTGAAACACAGCAGCTAAAACCAATGAACGTGTATTATCTCACAGTTTCTGAGGATCAAGAATCCAAGAATGGCTTAACTGGGTGAATCTGGGCCAACGTCTGTCACAAGTTTTCAGGCAAGCTGTCTGGGACCACAGTCATCACACTATTTCATTAGGGCTGGAGGATCTACCTTGAAGCTCATTCTCATGGCCATTGGTCAGTTTCTCACTGACTATTAGCTGGAAGCTTCAGTTCCCCACCACTTGGGCCTCTCCATGGGGTTGCTCAAAATTTGGCAGCCTGTTCCCCCAGAGCAAATGATAAGAGACAGAGATGGTGAGAGACAGAAAGACTAATATAGCCTATTATGAAATAGCCTATTATAAAATAATTTTGGAAGAGACTACCACATATAGCATTTTGTTGGATGTTCTTGGTCACTGTGGCGTAATAGAAAATATATATTTTCATCTCTGCCTGGTTCTTGGCACAGAGATCTTAAAATCCTTGTAATTTCCTAAGTAATAAGAGCACTAGGAGCATCTTTTGTTCTAATGTTTGGTCTTTGATCCTGGCTTCTGACACAAAGTTCCTAAATCCCTTCGAATTTCTTGGGTGATACCAGTGTCTTTTGTTCTAAATGAGGTGACTCTTGGTGGTCTCCTACATGGCAGCTGCTCACCAGAAAGACCAGGCCATGATTAGAAGTCTGGAATTTAACCCAACCTCCCATTCTCTAGAGAAGGGAGAGGAATTAGAAATGAAGATAATGATTGATCATACCTATGTGATGAGCCTTTGTAAAAATCCCCAAAGTATGGGGTTTGGAGAGCTTCCAGGTTGGTGATCACATGGAGGTGCTGAGAGAGTGTCACTCCTGGAATGAGCATGGAAGCTCTGAGCTTCTTTCCACATTTTACCTTACACATCTCTTCCATTTGGATGTTCATCTGTATCTTTTATCATATCATTTTATAATAAACTGGTAAATAGTACATAAACTATTTGCTGAGTTTTCTGAGCCACTCTAGCAAATTAGTTGAACCCAAGGAGAGAATCCTGGGAACCTCCAGTTTATATAGCCTGTCAGTCAGAAGCACAGGTGACAACCTGGACTTGTAATTGGCATCTGAAGTGGGAGAAGGGGGTGGACAGTCTTGTGGGACTAAGCCCTTAACCTCCAGGCAGATAGTGTCAGAATTTAAGTTGTAGGACACCCATCTAGTATCTCAGATAATTGCTTGGTATGGGGAAAAAACCCCACATATTTGGTGTCAGAAGTGTTATGAGTATGGTAGTAGTGTGAGAGTAAAGAAGAAACACAAGGAGGAGTACTGAGGTTTTTCCTTCTCTGTCACATATCCCAACCCTGATACTATTGGAACGGGTCTACCCAAGTGTGTGAATAACGAGAGGTGGGCTCACTGGGAGCCATCTTGGAGGATGGCTGCCATGTGCAGTTACTCCTATACAGCTTAGATTGTAAGTATCTCTCTTCCTATTGGAGCATTCCCACCAGCATACAAAGTTGCTTCTATCAAAAAAGAAAACTCCCATGGCCTCACATTTCCATCCATCTGCCACCTAATCTATTTGCCAAACCTCACTGCCAAATTTCATAGGACTTGTCGGTAACCGCTGTCACCATGCTACAGCACTTTTCATTCATTCTCTAATCCCCTCCTCTATTTTCTGGCCATGCCACTTATCTGAAATAATTCTTGTCAAAATCAGCAATGATTTTATGTTGCCAATTCTAATGGACCCTGACCTACCTTCATCATGCCATAGCTTCTAGCAGCATTTTAAAATATTGTTTCTCTCTTGTTTTGCATGCAGAGGTGAATTTAGGTTTTGTGAGACTTGAAGCTTATGCAGTTTTGGACACTCTATTTAAAAATAAAAATTCAGAGTTCTAATATTAGATATGAAAGTACTTATTTATTTAGAATTAAAAGTAAATCACAACAAATGCAAATATTAAAAACTAAAAAATGCCACCAATGTAAAAAACACAACTCTATTTTTTTTCTTACAAATTTGGCTGCATACTGTTTTATTACCTATTCGTATAATAATGATCTTGATATATTATTTTCTATTATGAGACTAGAAAGGTAATTTAGCTTTTCTCTAGAATGGTTGATCAAAAATCTTTTAAAATTATTTTTAGTTTAGATAATTTACTTTCAGCTTAATGACTCATCAATGATTGTTAGCATTGTTGTCAAATTCGAGAATTTTTCTCTCAGCTTGTATTTTTATTGCAAATACAAGCTACAAGACTTTGATGAACTTTCCACAGTTCACATGGAACTCCATACATTCAAACCTTATTTCTCCTCCATTCCTGGTGCCAGACATCATGATAAGCCTTCTAATTCTTTCATTTATAGTCACACTGCCAAGTGAGTTAGCATAGTGGGCCTCCAGGACATTCATGGAGGCCATTCCTACACTGGAGTGGCTAGCAAAATTTAACAATACGCAGCAATAGGTTGTGAACTACATTAAGTTTACAAAATCTAAAATAAATGAATACATAAATGTGTTATATTCCAGTATACAGATGTATATAATGTCTGTAGATTACTTTTCTATTGCTACTTAACAAATGAGTACAACCTTAGCTGCTTAAAACAATACATACTTGTTATCTCACAGTTTCTATAGGTCAGAAGTCTGGACACAGTCTAGCTGGGTTCTCTGCTCAGGGTCTCAAAAGGCTGTGCTCAGGGTGAGCCAGGACTGGGTTCTCATCAGAGGCTCAGCTGGGGAAAAATCTACTTCTAAGCACCTACTGTTCCCTTGCAGCTGTAGGATTCATGACAGCCAGCTTCTTCAAACAAGCAACAGAAAAAGAGTCTAGCAAGATATATACTACAGTCTAATGTAATCGTGTACATGTAATCACTCATTCCATCACCTTTGTTGTATTCCAATGGTTAGATGCAAGTCACATGTCCTGCCCTTAGTAAAGGGGAGGGGATTACACAAAGGCATGAACACCAGGAGGTGGGGATGAGAGGGTCATCTTAAAATCTGTCCACCACAGTCTGTCTTAAAGAACAGATACAGGACTTCCCTGCTGGCGCAGTGGTTAAGAATCCGTCTGCCAATGCAAGGGATACGAATTCAAGCCCTGGTCTGGGAAGATCCCACATGCCACGGAGCAACTAAGTCCGTGTGCCACAACTACTGAGCCTGTGCTCTAGAGCCCGCGAGCCACAACTACTGAAGCCCGCGCGCCTAGAGCCCGTACTCTGCAGCAAGAGAAGCCACGGCAATGCGAAGCCTGCACACCACAATGAAGAGTAGCCCCTGCTCGCGCCAACTAGAGAATGGTCGAGCACAGCAACAAAGACCCAACACAGCCAAAAAAAGAAAAAGAAAAAGAAAAATACATATAAATAAATAAATTTATTTTAAAAAAAGGATACAGAAAAATAACAAAATGATACTTGCCATATAGATAAACTTATTTTAATGAGTTCAAAATAATTTACACACAGCACTGTCTCAGTGGCTCTGTGAGGTAATATGTGTCTGCTTTCTACATGAGCAAATAAAATTTTTACCTTTTTTAGCTTCCAAAGCCAGGTACTTGAGCTAGAACTTGGACTTCTCACATTTCAACATACAGTTGATCCCTCAATGACAGTAGCTTCCTCTAGAAACACTATAAAGTTGAAACTTTTATTCTTTAAAATAGCTTTTAAGTACCAGAGCCACTCAATACACATTTTTTAAGCATAAACTAATTACTGAGAATTAATTAAGCCCTTAGTTACTATTTGCATACAATTAAAATACATTTTCATTTGAACATATCTTGATGTAACACCCAGTTTTCAGATTTATAAACTTAAAGATTTTGTGGACTTTGCTTCAGTTTTCTTTTGCAGATATTTGAGACTATTCTCATCATCTAGTACTCATTTTCATTTTCTAAAGACTCACCTGGAGATGTTCATCTCTATCCTTAATTTATCCTAAAAACAAAAGCAAGAATACTTCTCAATGATCTTAAAAGTTTACATTGACAGTAGTGGTTAAGGTATAGCTTGTTTTTTTTTTTTTTAATGCTTGGCTTTTTTTGTTTGTTTTTGTTTATTTTTACTTATTTATTTTTGGCTGTGTTGGGTCTTCATTTCTGTGCGAGGGCTTTCTCTAGTTGTGGCAAGCGGGGGGCCACTCTTCATCGCGGTGCGCGGGCCTCTCACTATCGCGGCCTCTCTTGTTGCGGAGCACAGCCTCCAGACACACAGGCTCAGTAGTTGTGGCTCACGGGCCCAGCCGCTCCGCGGCATGTGGGATCTTCCCAGACCAGGGCTCGAACTCGTGTCCCCTGCATTAGCAGGCAGATTCTCAACCACTGTGCCACCAGGGAAGCCCAAGGTATAGCTTGTTTAATTTCAGTAGCCCTGTGTGTTTTTTTCTTTGCTGTCATTCCTCACTTCGTACCATATATAGAAGCATTCCTTGTTATTACAGTCTTTATCCTCCACACAGATATGCCCGATTAAAAGGCCATGTTCTAAAGGCAGGGAAAACGCAGATGTTTTCACTTGCCCATTACTCCACATAGCAATGATATTAGCTTTTTAGCTGTCTACAAATTAGCAATGTGAATGTTTTTTGAACCAAAGCTGAAATTTGTAGTGCCTCTAACGTGTAATGAAGTTGCATATTTTTTACCATGCATTCACTCAAGCATATGGGTTTTATAATTGAACTCAAGAGATTGTATTTTGTGTTCACTTCTCCTCTAATAAAAATGTACATATACCAATGCTTCTGTCCCTATTTGGAGACACAATTTGATACAGTTTGGTCATCTGTTATAGAGTGTAGATATGCTTTCATTCCTCTGTTGAAAGAATAAAGTCATGATAACTTAATTATGCAAAATAAATTACTAAATAGCAAACTGTATATTATTTCTGCACATCATCATTGTAAAAGAATTACATGATATGAACTATCAGTGTCAAGAACAAATATCATTACAACACATATGCTTAGTTTTTTTGAGGAAACATGCAATTTTAAAGCATAAGCTTAGTTCTACTGTTATTACTCTTAACCAACCAAGCTTTCAAATAAATGTTCACATTTATATGAATGTTTAAATTGTGGATTTTAGGAATGCTCAGATTATACTCAGAAGCAAGTATTTCCAGATTTTGCTTAAAATATTACTTTTAAAGCTTTTTTATTGCAGTTGAATATAGTGGAATCACATCTGATGAAAAAATAGAAGTAATTGGAAAATTCATTAACTCTTTTTAGACAGCCTTTAATGATTTGAATTAAAGTTAGACCTTTGGTGAGGTTCATACTTAATCATTGTCATCTGTATGCAGTGTAATTTCAAGGGCTGTGATAAGTTAAATTGAAGTGGTTTAAAATTTTTCTTTTGCATTTACTCTTCTGCCTGTATGTGCAGATGTTTATGCATATTTTTCTCCCATGCAATCAAACCATTAATTGGGGTAGCCCTTATTATAGTCTTCTAATCAATGAAATGAACACTGTAATGCTCAAAACCATCAAATGGACATTTTCACTTTAAAATTATTTTATAGGAAATTGTTTTATTAGGAAGGAATATATATTATTTCAAAATGAAAACAAATAATCACTAAAATTTATTAAGCATTTACTTCTTTAAATGTTTATTTCTATGTAGTAATTTCCTTCTCTGTGTGTTTTATTAAATCATTACAAAAAGTTATAGAGAAGTATTATTTCCCTAATTTCACAAAAGAGGAAACTGAGGCACAAAAGGCTAAATGACTAGTAAGAGGTAAAGCTGAGATTCCAACAAGGAAGTCTGGGTTTAATGACTAACTTATGCCATCTTTAAGAAGTTTAGCATCAACTCGAAACACTCTTTAAATGAGAATTTATTCATTGCCCTTTGAAGAAAATATTTCTTTTAATTAAGAGTTTAAAATTCATATTTTGTCTTATCTGCTATTGAATTGTGTTAAAAAAAATAAGAAATGTCCAGAGTCTATTTTGTTTTTATAACACTACTGCATAACTCAAAATTATTATATAGGTTCTTTCACTTTAATACCATTTCCTTATAGTACCACCAGTGTTGAAAATTTGTTTCTTCTTTTCTCCCCCATGTTCAACACCACTTTCCTGCCCCACATCCACTAAATAATGACAGCAGATATTCTTTAACTGCTCAGCCAACTATTTTGCACAAACAATTATATTTATTAAAAAACCAGATTGATTTTCTGTCTATAAAAAAAGAGATTTTGAAAACATTATGCTTCTCGGTCAAAGCTTATGTCAATAAAATACTCAGTAAAGTGGAGATTTGGAAATCATCCAATTAATTTGATCAATAGAGAGAGAAACTCAATATATTAAATCCTAAAGGTTTTTTCCTCTTCTAAATTACTGTCTGCAGACTACACTGATACAATTAGCCAGGTAATCACCACATCTTACTGCAACATGTGTTCACTCCTCAGTATTGTAAACAATTGGTAGACACCGTGGGTTTTCTCAAATTCTGACTCTTCTCTACAGTTAGTAAACAGTTGTGAAGTACAACAATACAAGAAACTTCAAGAAAATGTGTATAATTACTGAATTATAACTAATTAGTCTAATGAACTACCTGAATTTGATTATAAGAATATGCCAACTGGGACTTCCCAGGTGGCTCAGTGGGTAAGAATATGCCGCCAGTGCAGGGAAGATGGTTTCAATCCCTGGTCCTGGAAGATCCCACATGCTGGGGGGCCACTAAGGCCATGCTCCACAATTACTGAGCCTGCACTCTAGAGCCCACGAGCCACAACTACTGAAGTCCGCACAACTAGAGCCCGTGCTCTGCAACAAGAGAAGCCACTGCAGTGAGAAGCCCGCACACCACAATGAAGAGTAGTCCCCGCTCGCCGCAACTAGAGAAAGCCTGCGCGCAGCAACGAAGACCCAATACAGCCAAAAATAAATAAAATTTTTTTTTACAAAAAAGAATGTGCCGACTAGTATGAAAGTTCTAGATCACTTTAATATTGATAAACAATTCTGACTTTAACATTCCCACCAAATGCAGAGATTTGCATGGGAATTTTTGACATCTATTTCACATGTTTCGAAACTTCACCTTGTTCAGATTTTAATCAAGAATTCAAAGAACTGAATGTCAGATCATTTTAAAATGTTATCCTGAGTTTAGGGCTACAGCAGTAGCTGTGATTTGCTCCATTTCCCTCTTGGGGGTTTTGAAATACTGATGATGTCGAAGAAGTCTCCCATATCTTGTTCCTTCTATTTCATGATAATATCATAAATCATTTGAGGTCATGTTTTGTACTGTGAGCAAGTACAAATTACGTGTAATGTAGAATCTACTGTTCTATTATTAGCTACCTTTTCCTAGAGAAAATTTTTTCATTCAAAATAGAAAATATGTCAACTCACTTGATTTAAGTCACAAGCTTTTATTACATTCAGTGTCAGAAAAAAGATTTGGTGATTAATGCAACATTTTGGACTTTTGGGGGCTCAAATAAAACAATCAGTTAAAGGTGGGGTTAATCACCTATCTATGAACATCAATTTATGAAAAATACTAAATGGCATAGAATGATTATGCTCAGAGCAGTCTAAAAAGGAGAAGTAAAAAAGCGAGGCAGGTGCTTTTTTGCATGGATTCATGACACTGTATGATTATTTTACACATTAAGCTAATTTGTAACTGTTAAAAGAGCTGACCCATTTCGAGAAAATGAGAGTAACTAGCAAATATAAGGAAATCCAATATGAACTTTCTGGACCTATTAATGTGCTGACTAGCTTTGGATGCCTTCCTAATTACTTCTTAATGTTTCGCACAAGTCATCAAAACCTGCTAATACATCTGTTGAGCCCATTATTTCATATGTGTGTGTGTGTGTGTGTGTGTGTGTGTTAGGATACAGCAGGAATACATAGATTATATGGTACTGTGTATCCTTTATTTATTTACCTGTAGAACTACTGGAATTTGTGAAGTAAGCATGGTTTTTCAAAAACATTTTGGTCCAATTTTTGGTCTGTTTTCTATTTCTCTGTTTCTGCTTTGTGCTACAATTATGTTCAAAAATGTCATGTGAATCTTCCATCTGTTCTCATTTAAACTTAGAGCAATTTTTCTTAATGGTACTTAGACCACATTAAGTCATATAGATATCTTGTTTTCTTACTTTTAAAATACCTGCCTCAGAAGACCTAAATAGACATTTCTCCAGAGAAGACATACAGATGGCCAAGAGGCACATGAAAAGCTGTTCAACATCACTAATTATTAGATACATGCAAATCAAAACTACGATGAGGTATCACCTCACACCGGTTAGAAATGGCATCATCAGAAAATCTACAAACAACAAATGCTGGAGAGGGTGTGGAGAAAAGGAAACCCTCTTGCACTGTTGGTGGGAATGTAAATTGATACAGCCACTATGGAGAACAATATGGAGATTCCTTAAAAAACTAAAAATAGAATTACCATATGACCCAGCAATCCCACTACTGAGCATATACCCAGGGAAAACCATAATTGAAAAAGACACATGCACCTCAGTGTTCATTGCAGCACTATTTACAATAGCCAGGTCATGGAAGCAACCTAAATGTCCATCAGCAGATGAATGGATAAAGAAGATGTGGTATATATATACAATGGAATACTACTCAGCCATAAAAAGGAACAAAATTGGGTCATTTGTAGAGATGTGGATGGACCTAGAGACTGTCATATAGAGTTAAGTCAGAAAGAGAAAAACAAATATCGTATATTAACGCATATATGTGGAATCTAGAAAAATGGTACAGATGAACCGGTTTGCAAGGCAGAAATAGAGACACAGATGTAGAGAACAAACATATGGACATGAAGGGGGGAAAGCAGGGGGAGGGGAGATGAATTAGGAGATTGGGACTGACATATATATACTAATATGTATAAAATAGATAACTAATAAGAACCTGCTGTATTAAATTAATTAATTAATTAAAAAAATACCTGCCTCATACGTGTGTATAAGTGAGTCTGTAATCGGTCTAGCTGGTAGATACTAAACAGAGCTTTTTAAACCATGATCTAAGAAAGGAATAGCTATTTTCTAAGTTATCTTACCCTGAGATAAGATTCAAAATTAACTCGATAATTAGGAAAATATTTTTTAATAACAAATGTTTTACATTTTAATTTTTGGCCTGATCATAGTGCTAAAATAATGTTATCCAGAATAGATATAATTTAGGGAGAAAAGGAAAGAAAAGAGTTTTTATGATTTTTAAATTTTTCATTACATTAAAAATAATGAACAAAAGTGTCCTGTTTCTCAACATATTATCCAAGATACTGAATGAAGGGAAAAGTACAAAAGAAAATTAGATTTATAATTCAATGTAAAATAACAGATTTACTACTAACATTTGTAAGAGGCACTGTAGAAGTATAGGTCAGAGACCAAGCAGAAAGACAGACACCATACTAGGTATTGTAAACAGAGGACATTTCATTGAGAGAATTAGTTACTTAGGTGTTGAAAGTCTGAAAGAGCAAAGAGGGAAAACTGATATGAAGAGATCATAATGTAGAAAACAGCATCTTTTGGACTGGGAGTACTAAATGGAATTGATGATGCCATACAGCTCAGAAGAGTGAAGTAGAAGCCCTGTGGATTGCGGCTTGTGCCCATAGCTCAGATGTGGACCTTTGACAGAGAATGCTTCACCAGGGATGCTCTCAGTCTTATGGTACAGCACGTGAGGGCACAGGAGGTGTTTGGAAGGTGGGGAATAGGGTGATTGAGAGAAAGAACAGCTGGTTCTTTTGGTCACTGAGAAGGAAGACACAGTTGATACTCACACCACTGAAGGCATGTCAGATAGTGCTGAAAGCACCAAGACAAACTGGAAGCTGCTGCCTTCATTGTCTTCTGCTCCTGGAGGCATACAGAGCCAAGTGGAAGATGGATATGGGCCCATTGTCTTTTCCACCTTCCTTTAAATAACCTTCCAGCTCCAATTACTCCTTTCTGTCAGCCACTGGCAACCATTGATCTACTTTCTATTTCTACAGATTTGCCTAGTCTGGATTTTCCATAAAAATGTAATCAACGATATGTGGCCTTCTATTATGCCTTCTTTTACTTAGCATAAAGTTTGGAAGATTTGTCTATAATATAGCATGTATTGATACTTTGTTTTTATAAATAATAGTATTCCATTGTATGGTTATACCATATATTGTTTATCCATTCATTAGTTGATGGGCATTTAGGTTATTCCCACCTTTTGGATTTTATGAATAATATTTCTATGAACATTTATATACAGGTTTTTGGGTGAACACAAGTTTTCAATTCTCTTGGCTATATATCTAGTAGAATTGCTGGATCTTATGGTAGCACTATTTTTAACTTTTTAAAGAACAGCCAAAATGTTTTCCAAAGCAGCTTCACTATTTTACATTTCCAACAGCAGTGTATGAGGGTTTCAATTTTTCCACATCCTCGCCAGCACCTGTTATTGTCCATCTTTTTTATTATAGCCTTCCTAGTGTGTGTGATGTCTTACTGTGGGTTTGACTTGTATCTATCTAATGACTAATGATTTTGAACACTTTTTCATGTGCTTATTGATCACTTGTATATCTTTTTGGATAAATGTCCATTCACATTCTTTGTTCATTTTTATTTGCATTGTCTTTTTATTGTTGAATTGGAATTTTTTTAATGTATTCTATGCATTCTGAAAAAGGATACTAGACCTTTATCAGATATATGATTTGCAAATATTTTTTTCCCATTATGTGAGTTGTCTCTTCACTTTCTTAATTGTGCTTTTTTTTTTTGCTGTACGCGGGCCTCTCACTGTTGTGGCCTCTCCCGTTGTGGAGCACAGGCTCCGGACGCGCAGGCTCAGCGGCCATGGCTCACGGGCCTAGCCGCTCCGTGGCATGTGGGATCCTCCCGGACTGGGGCACGAACCCGTGTCCCCTGCATCGGCAGGCGGATTCTCAACCACTGCGCCACCAGGGAAGCCCTTAATTGTGTCTTTTGAAGAATAGAAGTTTTCTTGTGATGAAGTCCAATTTATCTATTTTCTCTTTGGTTGCTTGTGCTTTAGGTATTGTATCTTAGAAACCATTACCTAATCTAAGGTTACAAAATTTTCTTCTAATATTTACATAGTTTTACTATACTTGGATCTTTGACCCATTTTGAGTAAATTTTTGTATATGGTGTTAGGTAGGGAGCCAGCTTCATTCTTTTGCATATGGATATTCAGTTGTCTGGCACCATTTATTGAAAAGACTATTCCCTCTCTTCAGTTAATGTCTTGGCACCTTTTTCAAAATCATTTGACAATAGATGTATGGAGGATTCTTTTTTCTGAGCTCCCAATTTTATTCCATTGATCTATCTATCCTTATGCCAGTGCTATCCTGTCTTTTAAGTTATATTTTTTAAAGTCTTCATCTTTTATAACTCTACACTAAAGTTTATAGAGATAAAATGATATGACATCTAGGATTTATTTTAAAATAATTCAAAGATGAAAGTGAGAAGGATGGGTAGGTGTACAAGTTAAATAAGATTGGCCATATGTTGGTAATTGTTAAAACTGGGTGATATTACGCACAGAGGTTCTTTACACATTCTAACTTTTATAGGTTTTATATTTTTGACAAAAATATATAATAAAAATATACAAATAACAAAGATGACAAAAAATGAACAAATTATCCACCACCACCAGCATATTACAGCTCTGGAAGAAGTAAGGGAATAACTTGGATATATTTTTCTCATGTGGAAATGCTTTCCCAGCATATTTCAGGAAATGTATATTTTTCCTATTCCTGAATCCTGAGAAAAAAGTAGTCAAAAAAATCAGGAATACAGAGGAAAAGCATAACAATTCTCCTGTAAGAGCTTAACAGTCAACATAGAGACATTACTGGTTAGAATAAATCACTGACGACAAGTTGAAAACATGGAAGAGAAAGGTTAAGGCTGACCTTTCCAGGAACCAGGACAGGAGCACATTGGAGAGAAGTTATTCTTATCTAGTTTGTCTTATAGTTAAACTATAAGATAAGCTAACTATAACTACTTATATTTATCGTCATGTTGTGTGTTCCTGAACCTGATTGCTGCTAACAGTGAGTCATTTTTGCAAATATATAAATATTAATGAGATTATTTACATAGCATACTTTATACAAATCCTATAAACGATGTTCTAAGAAATAAGTTTTGGAACCAAAATACATCCTTCAGTTAGTAATTTTGACATGACATTCTGCATATTGCTGTCAATCTTGCTGGGGTATCTGAATGTAAGGTTATTCAAATGCTGCTCAATAATGTTTCCTGGTATTTCCCAAGGATTGGATATGTGGTACAGTTCTTTTTAAATATATGAACAAAGTAAATGCAAATAGAAGATGTTATTGTGAAATATTCTAATAGGAATTAAGAAACTGATCTAAAATCTGTTTTAAAAAGAGAAATATTGATTTCAATGACAAAATCCAAATCAAGGGAAGAAAACAAAATATTTTCATTAAAAAGAAAATGAGATTTATGGAGCAGTAGGTATTCTAATGCTTAATTTAAGCTTGTAGACATATTTGTAACAATTTGATCAACATTGTTGAAAAATAAATAATGTTTTCTGGGCTAGAATATTTGTCATAAAAAACATCAAGATTATGTAATAAGGCAATTAATGTGCTGTGAGTTTTAAAATTTCATGTTAAGAAAGATCATGTCTATTAAATATGTGTGGCATTATCTTTCAATTATTTAAATGACTTTTATTTGTCATTTATTTCATGTGAGTGTTATTTTCTTTAATATTTTCTATCATAGTGTGCCCATATCAGTTAGAGATCAGTTCTCCATGCTGTTGAAATGTACAATGCTGTTAAAACTATACTTTTGTTATTATATCATTTTTTACATAAAATCTCTGAAAGTATAGTATAAAAGTGGTTTGCAGTTTACTCTTATCACAAAAAAATGTGAAAAACAGAGGAAAATTTATGATTCCAGGGCTACCTGAGAATTTCTAGGATTTCTGGTTTCGTATTTCAGAATCCTGAAATTGATATCTGTCGGGAATTTGGAAATACTACCTGAATTCTGTTTTGAAGCTGCAGAGCTGCAGCATGAAGCTCTAGCAGCATGGAAGTGTTGGCTTATTGTGTGTCCAGAGGGACAGTGGTCTAAAGCTAGGAAGATTTTTAAAATGACAAGTGATCACTCAGACTGAGTTCACAGAACCATTCCTCAGAGAGATCCAGAAACTCAGTGTCTGACTTCCTGTATTTCACAGAATGGGAGCTCGAAGTTGTATTTGGTCATTTTAGGGAAGGTGACCCCTTAAGACTAGAATAGTTGGGGACATCTGAGATTTGGAAACAATTTAAATTCTACAACTAAGAATCAAGTGAAACTTAGAAGTTCAGCCTACGAGAGAGAGTAACTCCATTACTGTTATATAGGGTGTGTCCTAAACAGCTGTTCTTGACCACCATGGAAAATCTGATAGAAGGAAATGGAAGTGGTTTCAAATGTACATAAGAAATCACTGTTTAAGTACCGGGATAATAAACTGCTAGTTAATTGTAGAATCTCCAGTTCTAGAGATGTTTATGAAAAGGTTGAAAATTACTTATTCTGAGTAGTGAAATACATCTGTCTGAAGTAGGAAGGTTGAGCTCTTTGTGTTCTTCCAAATTTATTATTCTATATATCTTTCTAAGATTCAGAATTTGAGGTTTTATTTACTTTAGGCTACAGGCCTTAATGAGCTCAAGATCTTTTCACTGTTCTCTGATCAAATACGAAATACATCCATAGTTAAAAATAAATTATCTTGAAATTTAAATCACAAGAAATATTGAACTTAGTTAAGAAATATTGAACTTAGTTTCTTCTCTTCTTTCTCTTAGGCATTAGTTGGTGAAGGGTTGGGGGAGGGATGTGTGTGTGTGTGTGAAGGCAAAGTAGAACGCAGGGAAGAGGTGATGTTATGTGTTTATGTCACCAGCCCACTATTAGATAAATTCTTGCTGAGAAACATGAAGTGGTGCTTTGGAAGCACAAAAGATTTAATGTACCTTCCAAGAGAGCAGTTCTTTGCCTATTAGCCAAGATGATGGAGCTCAATGACGATTTCATAGATACAGCTGACATTTCACAAATGGAAAACAAGTACAGACAAGCTTTTTATTTTCAAATGATTTTCACAGTCAAAAGAGAATACTGTACCCACAAATATGCTTACTTGAAAGAGAAAAACATTTCCATTCATTTTTCACATGAAAAGTTTTGACAGTTGAATTGAGGTGAATTGACTTTGGCAATTTTTCTGTTTGGCTTTTAATACTTCCTGCTCTTTCACAGAGAAACTTAAAGATCAATTAAGTATATTATACTGTGTTGAAATTATATAGCATTTAACTAAAAACCTAAAAGCAATAATGCTTTTCAAGAATGGAAAAGAGGTATAACAGTCCATTAGAAGTGGATTATTTGTATCATTAAGGAGAATCATTATGTGCTTTTGAATGAGAAAACACACTGAAGAAACAGAATTCGATGGTGAATGAACATTTGGTTAATAGTTATGCAGCATACATTCAAGAAGAAATAAAGATATGTGTATGTGACTAATAGACAAAAGAATTTGCAACACAAGTTGCATATACCATTAAAACACAATTATTCCTGGAAAACCCATAAGAAGATTTTGCATCGGTTCATATCATCATGTTAATACACGTTTTTCAAAGATACCAATTTTGAAATATAATAAGCCATTTCCTCTCCTATTAAAAAGTTGAATTGCTGCCACTGAAGGATTTATACACCTGCCAGATGCTGCTCAATTCTTCAGTCAAAATACAAGTATCTCAATTACAACCCATATGTACTCCTTCTGTATTATGAACTGCGATTTCATCTCCATTCTCAACCAACCATGAGACTTGAAACATAGCCTGCCAATTACGTGGAAATGTACAAAATTGTATGGGGTTGGAGACTGCTGGCAGAGTTAGGTGCGGGTGTATGTAACACATCCTTTCAGGCATATACACATAAACACTACTTGCTCTCTTCTTTTATTTTTTCCCCTTAATCATTGAACTAGGCAATAACGAAAATACTCAAGAACTAGTCTTAAATGAGGAATAACAGGAAGGCATAGAGGAAGAACTACATATAGGTGAAAACATTCCATAAAAATGAGACTGCAGGTAGTTTTTATTCCTAGATTGAAAAATTAACACATCATTTATGCCAAAACTCTCAGTGAGAACTTATTAGGATCAGAGAAAAATATTTTTCTTTTGATAGTCTCCAAAATAAAATAAATTAGCCTAGTATCAGTCTTTTTCAGGGTTGTCTTAGAAGCCCTGAGGGAGAGCCTCAGACACACACACATGCACCTGTACACAAATGAACGAGATGAGCTAAACAGCACAGATCTGCATTGTAAGATAAACAACTTTGTGATTTTTATTTGTACCCTGGATTTGAAGGTTATCAAGAGACCATCTTTTCCGGATTACTTACATTTTTACTTAGCAGGTTCCAGATTTTATCATGTTGTAGTATTTCACAACATCTGAACACTAAGCCTCTAGAAACCCTTTTTCAGCCTCTAATTTGTGGCTTTTAATCTGCTGCGATTTGGGAAATCATAAAATGCATCTTGGTGTAATTGTATCCAATATCAGATAAAAGGGAATAAATCTGGAGGGGAGCCTACAGGGCTCTGCAGTAACGTTCTCACAGTTCCTAGTGTGGCCCTGAATGATCATCTAAACTCTGAATTTCATTGTTCTCTTCCTGTAAAATACCAGGTTGGACTTCATGGGCTTCTAAGCTCCTTGATAGATCTGAGACTTGTTTTGGTTCTCCAAGGCAGTTTTGTTACTTTCTGATTCCCATTTTTTTTCTTAGTTTGCTGAGTAAGTGACCTCCTTTTGAAGTGGTACTGTACTTACTATCTTGATTATTTAGTGGCAAGATATTTCCTAAGAATTCAAGTAGAAAATGAAGCTTAACAAATAGATCATACAAGCCACTCTTTTATGGCATTTAAAAACATCCCATAGGTGTAGACACAAAGATTTATAACAACATGTATTTTTATCGCCCCAGCAAGTCATATTAAATAACCAATAAACGTTTGACACTTGGATGAGGGAATGAACATGGAGCTGAGTAGGTCAGATAGTATCATGTACCAATCAGGGAATAGGATTTACATTTTAACAGCTTTTCTATCATTCTTCATTTGCTTTTATTTTGTTTGTTTAGTTTACAAACAAAAGAGTACGTTGTCCCTTCTTTCCAAACTTAAATGTAAATAGTTTTCCAGTCTATATGGACAGAGAATAATTCTTTTGATAGGAGCTATTCTTTGTTAATTTATTTGTTATTTGGCTTTTCCTGAATCTCCTGTAACTAATACTGTAACTGAGATATAGCCATTCTGTTACGTATCTATCTGTTGTATATCTTTATATAGATATGGGAATACATATATATGTATATAATAGGGGATATATATGTGTGTGTATGTATATGAATGAGGAAATGACTAACAATGATTAGTGGTTTATTAAAAGGATTATTTTTTATTAAGTTACTGTGTGTAGTGAACTTAATTTCTTTCTTTTTACAACTTCCCCTTCTATTACAGGCTGTTAAGCTCAGAGCCTAGATCAGCTAAGCAGCAGACTCAGTAACAGTAAATGAAGTGCTGTGAGCTTACATCAGACTAATTAGTCTAAAGGATTAAAAAAAAAAAAAAAGAATGGGGGAAGGGTTTGGGAGGACTTTTCAGGTTGCTTTGTGAAAGGCAGTTTGCTTAATTAAGCCAACCACTAATTGTTAAATATTTTTCAGGCATTAACAGAGCTACTCTGAGTGTAATTAAATTTTGATTTTAGTGGTATTTGCAGGGATTAAAGTCACAATCTGCTGAGGCACTGGGGTTAGTTAATATTCACTTCGCTGCCACAGCTGTCCTCCATTATAATACAAAGGACAGGAAAAGAGACAGCAGAATGGGGTGAAGTAATGAGAAAGCTATTCATTCATCTGAACCAGCTCCTCACTCCACAGCCTTGTACAAATGAGTCTGAGCTGGATGACACACAACCAGGCATTAAATCCGATTTAATTTGATACAATAAAGGGATGTCTAAGCCCTGTGCATTCTTATTTTTATACATGAGACTATGGAATGGATTTTAAAAAAAAGATAATCATATGATTATCATACGTTTCCATCCAAGTGGTATTTCTGGACTTATTTGCTCTACAGGAGTCCACCAGGATTGTAAACCAATTCCTGCTAAGCCATTATTTGTCCCAACTGAGCTTGAATGAACCCTGTGGAAGGTGGTAGTGACTTTAAAGCCCTAGTAAAATTTAAACTGGCAGGATCAATGTTTTGAGGTCGTTTTTTTTTGTTTTTTTTTTTTCCGACTGAGACTGCCCCTGACCCCGCTCCCCCAAGCAAAAAAAAAAAAAGCCCTGAAGGGTTACATGCACTTGAAATGAATGAAGCTTAGCATCCCATGACTGACAAGGAACATTCCTACTGCTGACTCATAACATTGCTGGGGTTTTATGTGTTGTTTTGTTCTTTTAATTCAATAATTTTATGCAATGTCTTCCAGTTATTATATACTCTGAAGAGGACAGGCATAGAAAGAAATCATCTTGTGCTCCCTTCCAACACCAGCCCCCAAAATAGGAGTCTAACCTAGAATCTCCTCTCATTTGTGTCCAATCTTTATATTGGCTATTGACAGTAGTTTTCAGGGTGATCCACAATCCAGTGTCCCTGCATCAGTGGTACTAGGCTCCCAGTGTGTGCAAAGCAGCAGCCTTGGAACTAGCTTCTCAATACCAAGCTAGTGCTAGGGGTATTCAAATGAGGAATGTGGCCACTTGTATCCTGTATTGGCAAAAACCATTTTTAAAAAAGAACCAAAATCTGGAGTACCCCTGGTGTTTACCATGACACTTGCCATTAGAATAAAAGAAAGAGAGAGAGAGGGAGAGAAAGAGGGAAAGAAAGAAGAAAAGGGAAGGGAATTGGGGGTGGGGAAGGGAAGGGAAAGAAAGGGAAGAGAAGGGAAAGGAAGGGGATCAATCTAGCAAAAATCTCAAGGGAACTTGACTGCAATATTTCTATTCATAATGAGACAAGTTCAGGGACTAAGTGATTTATATTAGTCATGAGATCTCTTCTGTAATCTAGTTGAATTACTATATAGTGAATCCTACATTTGAGTTTGTTCTGTAGCAAAAGTTCCTGTCTGACTGCTTCTGCTGGCAAAGATAAGTAGAGATATGATGAGTGGATTATATAGGGCAATCACCTTGAATTTCAATTAATATTAGCATAATTTAATTCTAGTGTTAAGATGACCTTGGCCCAAAGGACTAGGTTCCTTTTCTAAGAGGCTTCAATTTTTCACTTCACATGAAGCCTCACCCAGCAGCTGGAAAGCAATTTCTATTGGGTAAGTCATTGCTTCCTATTTAAAAGAGCACAATGCAGTACTTTGGGAAGACATTTGAGAGCAACAAGCATTAACCATACAGTTCAAATATGTTATGTGTCTCCTGATGTCCCAATATCTTGAGTGTCTTGTTACTTCTAAGTGACTAGAGGTAATAGGGAACATTCTTGTCCTGTGCAGTTATACCCCTTGGCTACTCTCTGCTGTGTGACCCTTTTTCTTCCTGCACTCAGGCTTCTGATAACTTCTGCTTGCTGACGTTCCCTTCGTTTCTTAGATAGCAGCAGTATTTCCTTTCAAACTTTCATCTTAGCAAAGGAATATAGCTCTTTCTTTATCCTACATAGTGGCTATTTTAGTAAATAAATAAATAAATAAACAAAATGCCCAGGCAGAGCATTTTTCTCTTTGGCATTTCTTTTGTTATTAATGACATGTACTAGTCACCATACGCATCTCAGATGAAACTGTTATTTTCTCCAACATTTCGGTTGCAGGCCATGAAACCCTTCTCTCTACTATCTTTGCCTGAGGTGGAGAGAGTATACGTTCTTCTTTGCTTTAGTGTAACTTACCCTCAATATATTATCCAAATAAGGATATAAAATTAAGAAACAAAATCTCCAATGATTTCCATGCATAATACTAATAATTTTTACTGACACTCTCTCGTAGGTTAAAAAAAAAAAATTATAATCCACCATCACTTAGGACATAGTGCTTTGGTCTCAAGATACAGAGCCTAGATGTCCCACACCCTAGGCTAGAGAATTAGCCCACAATTCTCTTTCTTAATTCCTTGCAGAGAACAACTGTGGACAATTTTAGAATGGTTGTCCAGGAATGGGATATCCCATTACTTTGAAAAACACCATGCAAGCTAGCTACCCACACAGCACAGATAGGAGCCATCTATATGGCTGATAAAGAATCATGCTTCAATTAAACTGAGCTACCAGAGACTTCCCTGGTGGTCCAGTGGTTAAGAATCTGCCTTCCAAGGCAGGGGACGTGGGTTCACTCCCTGGTCAGGGAATTAAGATCCCACATGCCGTGGGGCAACTAAGCCTGTGCGCTGCAACTACTGAGCATGTGGGTCACAACTAGAGAGAAGCCGATATGCTGCAACAAGGAACCTGACACAGCCAAAAATTAAATAAATAAATAAATATTAAAAAATGAAAACAAAACTGAGCTACCTATTCATAGACAGGATTGAAATGACTCTGGTCCACAGCGTTCAAATTCATGAAAGAAAATTTCCATTTTGCCTGCGGAAACACAAGCCTATCTAACCTGTAATTTGCAGTTACTGTCATGTTACAAGTAAGCTATTAAGTTTGCCAAGTAGACTTTGTTTGATATTTCCAAAGCTATTCCAACCAGATTGGTACATTAGCAGTTTACATCCGTGAGCAAGGCAGTCACCAGCCAACACCCACTTTCCAGTTCTTTTCAATCAGAATTGATTTGGACACTAAAACCTTCACAAGATTTTTCTCCCCACATTAGAAACATGATAAACGGGGGACCTTCAAGATGGCAGAGGAGTAAGATGTGGAGATCACCTTCCTCCCCACAGATACATCAGAAATACATCTACATGTGGAACAGCTCCTACAGAACACCTACTGAACGCTGGCAAAAGACCTCAGACTTCCCAAAAGGCAAGAAACTCCCCCAGGTACTCGGTAGGGCAAAAGAAAAAAGAAAAAACAGAGACAAAAGAATAGGGACAGCACCTGCACCAGTGGGAGGGAGCTGTGAAGGAGGAAAAGTTTCCACACACTAGGAAGCCCCTTCACTGGTGGAGACGGGGGTGGAGGGGGGGAAGCTTCGGAGCCACAGAGGAGAACACAGCAACGGGGGTGCAGAGGGCAAAGCAGAGAGATTCCTGCACAGAGGATCAGTGCCGACCAGCACTCACCAGCCCGAGAGGCTTGTCTGCTCACCCACCAGGGCGGGTGAGGGCTGGGAGCTGAGGCTCAGGCTTTGGAGGTCAAATCCCAGGGAGAGGACTGGGGTTGGCTGTGTGAACACAGCCTGAGGGGCCTAGTGTGCCACAGGTAGCCAGGAGGGAGTCCTGGAAAAGGTCTGGATCTGCCTAAGAGGCAAGAGACCATTGTTTCAGGGTGCGCGAGGAGAGGGGATTCCTTCCTCATCTGCCCACAGAAGGCAGAGCACCGCCTAAGTGAGCTCCAGAGACAATCAGCTCGGACCCCAGAGATGGGCATGAAACGCTAACGCTGCTGCTGCAGCCACCAAGAATCCTGTGTGCAAGCACAGGTCACTATCCACACACACAGCCCCCCCACCACCCCGGGAGCCAGTGCAGCCCGCCACTGCCCATGATCCAGGGACAACTTCCCTGGAATAACAGTGCACCTCAGGCTGTTGCAACGTCTTGTTGGTCTCTGCTGCCGCAGGCTCGCCCTGCATTCCAGTTATAACTACCATACCCCTCCCTCCCCCTGGCATGAGCGAACAAGATTCCCCTAATCAGCCGCTGCTTTAACCCCCTCCTGTCTGGGTGGGAACAGACGCCCTCAGGTGACCTACACACAGAGGTGGGACCAAAACCAAAGCTGAACCCCGGGAGCTATGCGAACAAAGAAGAGAAAGGGAAATCTCTCCCAGCACCCTCAGGAGCAGCGGATTAAATCCCCACAATCAACCTGATATACCCTGCATCTGTGGAATACCTAAAGAGACAACGAATCATCCCAAAATTGAGGTGGTGGACTTTCGAAGCAACTGTAGACTTGGGGTTTGCTGTCTGCGACTGATTTGTTTCTGATTTTTATGTTTATCTTAATATAGTTTTTAGCGCTTGTTATCATTGTTGGATTTGTTTATTGGTTTGGTTGCTCTCTTCTTTTTTATTATTATTTTTTTATTTTAATAATTTTTTTAATTATTAAAATTTTTTTCTTTCGTTTCTTTCTCCTTTTTTTTTTCTTTTTTAAAGAAGATGTTGGGGGTAGGAGTTTATTAACTTATTTATTTATTTTTGCTGTGTTGGGTCTTCGTTTCTGTGCCAGGGCTTTCTCTAGTTGTGGCAAGCGGGGGCCACTCTTCATCGCAGTCTACGGGCCTCTCACTATCGCGGCCTCTCTTGTTGCAGAGCACAGGCCCCAGATGCGCAGGCTCAGTAGTTGTGGCTCACGGGCCTAGTTGCTCCACGGCATGTGGGATCCTCTCAGACCAGGGCTCGAACCCATGTCCCCTGCATTAGCAGGCAGATTCTCAACCACTGTGCCACCAGGGAAGCCCCTTTTTCTCCCTTTACTTCTGAGCTGTGTGGCTGACAGGGTCGTGATGCTCCAGCCTGGTGTCAGGCCTGAGCCTCCAACGTGGGAGAGCTGACTACATTGGACCACAGAGATCTCCCGGCCCCACATAATATCAATCAGCAAGAGCTCTCCCAGAGGTCTCTGTCTCAACAGTAAGACCCAGCTCCACCCAACGGCCAGCAAGCTCCAGTGCTGGACATCCCATGCCAAACAACTAGCAAGACAGGAACACAACCCCATCCATTAGCAGACAGGCTGCCTAAAATCATACTAAGTTCACAGACACCCCAAAACACAGCACCAGATGCAGCCCTGCACACCAGAAAGACAAGATCCAGCCTCATCCACCAGAACAAAGGCACCAGTCCCCTCCACCAGGAAGCCTAAACAAGCCACTGAACCAAGCTCACCCACTGGGCGCAGACACCCAAAACAATGGGAACTGTGAACCTGCAACCTGTGAAAAGGAGACCCCAAACACAGTAAGTTAAACAAAATGAGAAGGCAGAGAAATATGCAGCAGATGAAGGAGCAAGGTAAAAACCCACCAGACCTAACAAATGAAGAGGAAATAGCCAGTCTACCTGAAAAAGAATTCAGAGTAATGATACTAAACATGATCCAAAATCTTGGAAATAGAATGGAGAAAATACAAGAAACATTTAACAAGTACCTAGAAGAACTAAAGAGCAAACAAACAATGAGGAACAACACAATAAATGAAATTAAAAATTATCTAGAAGGAATCAATAACAGAATAACTGAGGCAAAAGACGGATAAATGACCTGGAAGATAAAATAGTGGAAATAACTACTGCAGAGCAGCATAAAGAAAAAAGAATGAAAAAATTGAGAACAGTCTCAGAGACCTCTGGGACAACATTAACATACCAACATTTGAATTATAGGGGTCCCAGAAGAAGAACAGAAAAGGAAAGGGTCTGAGAAAATATTTGAAGAGATTGTAGTTGAAAACTTCCCTAACATAGGAAATGGAATAGCCAAGCAAGTCCAGGAAGCGAAGAGAGTCCCATACAGGATAAATCCAAGGAGAAATACGCCAAGACACATATTAATCAAACTATCAAAAACTAAATACAAAGAAAAAAATGTTAAAAGCATCGAGAGAAAAGCAACAAATAACATACAAGGTAATCCCCATAAGGTTAACAGCTGATCTTTCAGCAGAAACTCTGCAAGCCAGAAGGGAGTGGCAGGACATATTTAAAGTGATGAAAGGGAAAAACCTAAAAGCAAGATTACTCTACCCAGCAAGGATCTTATTCAGATTTGACGGAGAAATAAAAACCTTTACAGACAAGCAAAAGTTAAGAGAATTCAGCACCACCAAATCACTTTACAACAAATGCTAAAGGAACTTCTCCAGTCAAGAAACACAAGAGAAGGAAAAGACCTACAAAATCAAACGCAACACAAATAAGAAAATGGTAATAGGAACGCACATATCGATAATTACCTTAAGTGTAAATGGGTTAAATGCTTCACCAAAAGACATAGACTGGCTGAATGGATATAAAAACAAGACATGTATATATGCTGCTACAAGAGACTCACTTCAAACCTAGGAACACATACAGACTAAAAGTGAGGGCATGGAAAAAGATATTCCATGCAAATGGAAATCAAAAGAAAGTTGGAGTAGCAATTCTCATATCAGACAAAATAGACTTTAAAATAAAGACTATTACAACAGACAAAGAAGGACACTACATAATGATCAAGGGATCAATCCAAGAAAAAGATATAACAATTGTAAATATTTATGCACCCAGCATAGGAACCCCTCAATACATAAGGCAAATGCTAACAGCCATAAAATGGGAAATCAACAGTAACACAATCATAGTAGGGGACTTCAGCACCCCACTATCACCGATGGACAGATCATCCACAATGAAAATAAATAAGGAAACACAAGCTTTAAATGACACATTAAAGAAGATGGACTTAACTGATATTTGTAGGACATTACATCCAAAAACAACAGAATACACTTTCTTCTCAAGTGCTCATGGAACATTTTCCAGGACAGATCATATCGTGGGTCACAAATCAAGCCTTGGTAAACTTAAGAAAATTGAAATCGTATCAAGTATCTTTTCCGACCACAACACTATGAGACTAGATATCAATTCAATTACAGGAAAAAAACTGTAAAAAAATACAAGCACACAGAGGCTAAACAATACACTACTAAGTAGCCAAGAGATCACTGAGAAATCAAAGAGAATATCAAAAAAATACCTAGAAACAAATGACAATGAAAACACCATGACCCAAAACCTATGGGATGCAGCAAAAGCAGTTCTAAGAGGGAAGTTTATAGCAATACAATCCTACCCCAAGAAACAAGAAAAATCTCAAATAAACACCCTAACCTTATACCTAAAGCAATTAGAGAAAGAAGAAAGAAAAAACCCAAAGTTAGCAGGAAGGAAGTTAGCAGGAAAAACCCAAAGAAGGAAGGAAATCATAAAGATCAGATCAGAAATAAATGAAAAAGAAGTGAAGAAAACAATAGCAAAGATCAATAAAACTAAAAGCTGATTCTTTGAGAAGATAAACAAAATTGATAAACCACTAGCCAGACTCATCAAGAAAAAAAGGGAGAAGACTCAAATCAACAGAATTAGAAATGAAAAAGGAGAAGTAACAACTGACACTGCAGAAATGCAAAGGATCATGAGAGATTATCACAAGCAACTCTATGCCAATAAAATGGACAACCTAGAAGAAATGGACAAATTCTTAGAAATGCACAACCTGCCGAGACTGAACCAGGACGAAACAAAAAATATAAATAGACCAATAACAAGCATTGAAATTGAAACTGTGATTAAAAATCTTCCAACAAACAAAAGCCCAGGACTAGATGGCTTCACAGGAGTATTCTATCAAACATTTAGAGGAGAGCTAACACCTAACCTTCTCAAACTCTTCCAAAATATAGCAGAGGGAGGAATACTCCCAAACTCATTCTATGAGGCCACCATCACCCTGATACCAAAACCAGACAAAGATGTCACAAAAAAAGAAAACTACAGACCAATATCACTGATGAACATAGATGCAGAAATCCTCAACAAAATACTAGCAAACAGAATCCAACAGCACATTAAAAGGATCACACACCATGATCAAGGGGTTTATCCCAGGAATGCAATGATTCTTCAATACACACAAATCAATCAGTACCATGTAACATGATACACCATGTTAACAAATTGAAGGATAAAAACCATATGATAATCTCAATAGATGAAATCAAAGCTTTTGACAAAATTCAACACACATTTATGATAAAAAACTCTCCTGAAAGTAGGCACAGATGGAACCTACCTCAACATAATAAAGGCCATATATGACAAACCCACAACCAACATCGTTCTCAATGGTGAAAAACTGAAGCCGTTTCCTCTAAGATTAGGAACAAGACAGGGTTGCCCACTCTCACCACTATTATTCAACATAGTTTTGGAAGTTTTAGCCACAGCAATCAGAGAAGAAAAAGAAATAAAAGGAATTCAAATCAGAAAGGAAGAAGTAAAACCTTCACTGTTTACAGATGACATGATACTATACATAGAGAATCCTAAAGATGCTACCAGAAAACTACTAGAGCTAATCAGTGAATTTGGTAAAGTAGCAGGATACAAAATTATTGCACAGAAATCTCTTGCATTCCTATATACTAATGATGAAATATCTGAAAGAGCATTTAAGGAAACGCTCCCATTTACCATTGCAACAAAAAGAATAAAATGCCTAGGAATAAACCTACCTAAGGAAACAAAAAACCTGTATACACAAAACTATAAGACACTAATGAAAGAAATTAAAGAAAATGCAAACAGATGGAGAGATATATCGTGTTCCTGGATTGGAGGAATCAATATTGTGAAAATGACTATACTACCCAAAGCAATCTACAGATTCAATGCAATCCCTGTCAAGCTACCAATGGCATTTTTCACAGAACTAGAACAAAAAATTTCACAATTTGTATGGACACACAAAAGACCCTGAATAGCCAAAGCAATCTTGAGAAAGAAAAATGGAGCTGGAGGAATCAGGCTCCCTGACTTCAGACTATGCTACAAAGCGACAGTAATTAAGATAGTATGATACTGGCACAAAAACAGAAATATAGATCAATGGAACAGGATAAAAGCCCAGAGATAAACCCACACACATATGGTCACCTTATCTTTGATAAAGGAGGCAAGAGTATACAATGGAGAAAAGACAGCCTCTTCAATAAGTGGTGCTGGGAAAACTGGACAGCTGCATGTAAAAGAATGATATTAGAACACTCCCTAACACTATACACAAAAATAAACTCAAAATGGATCACAGACCTAAATGTAAGGCCAGACACTATAAAACTCTTAGAGGAAAACATAGGCAGAACACTCCATAACATAAATCACAGCAAGATCCTTTTTGACCCACCTCCTAGAGAAATGGAAATAAAAACAAAAATAAACAAATGAGACCTAATGAAACTTAAAAGCTTTTGCACAGCAAAGGAAACCATAAAGAAGACGAAAAGATAACCCTCAGAATGGGAGAAAATATTTTCAAACAAAGCAAATCACAAAGGATGAATCTCCAAAATATACAAGCAGCTCATGCAGCTCAGTATCTAAAAAACAACCTAATACAAAAATGGGCAGAAGACTTAAATAGACATTTCTCCAAAGAAGATATGCAGATTGCCAACAAACACATGAAAGTATGCTCAAAATCACTAATCATTAGAGAAATGTAAATCAAAACTACAATGAGGTATCACCTCACCCCGGTCAGAATGGCCATCATCAAAAATTCTACATACAGGGCTTCCCTGGTGGCGCAGTGGTTGTGAGTCCACCTGCCGATGCAGGGAACATGGGTTTGTGCCCCGGTCTGGGAAGATCCCACATGCCGCGGAGCAGCTAGGCCCGTGAGCCATGGCAGCTGAGCCTGCGCGTCCGGAGCCTGTGCTCCACAACAGGAGAGGCCACAACAGTGAGAGGCCCACGTACCGCAAAAAGAAAAAAAACAAGAAAAAAATTCTACATACAGTGAATGCTTGAGAGGGTGTGGAGAAAGGGAACCCTCTTGCACTGTTGGTGGGAATGTAAATTGATACAGCCACTATGGAGAACAGTATGGAGGTTCCTTAAAAAACTAAAAATAGAAATACCATACGACTCAGCAATCCCACTACTGGGCATATACCCTGAGAAAACCATAATTCAAAAAGAGTCATGTACCACAATGTTCATTGCAGCTCTATTTACAATAGCCAGGACATGGAAGCAACCTAAGTGTCCATTGACAGATGAATGGATAAAGAAGATGTGACACATACATACAATGGAATATTACTCAGCCGTTAAAAGAAAAGCAATTGAGTTATTTGTAGTGATGGACCTAGAGTCATACAGAGTGAAGTAAGTCAGAAAGAGAAAAACAAATACTGTATGCTAACACATATATATGGAATGTAAAGAAAAAGAAAAAATGGTTCTGATAAACCTAGGGGCAGGACAGGAATTAAGACACAGATGTAAAGAATGGACTTGAGGACACAGGGAGGGGGAAGGGTAAGCTGTGACAAAGCGAGAGAGTAGCATGGACATATATACACTACTAATTGTAAAATAGATAGCTAGTGGCAAGCAGCTGCATGGCACAGGGTGATCAGCTCGGTGCTTTGTGACCACCTAGAGGGGTGGGATATGGAGGGTAGGAGAGAGACACAAGAGGGAGGGCATATGGGGATATATGTATACATACAGTTGATTCACTTTGTTGTACAGCAGAATCTAACTCAACATTGTAAAACAATTATACTCCGTAAAGATGTTAAAAAAAAATGATAAACAACTTTGCTGTCTTCCCCACATACACACCCAAATTCTAAAATAAAATATTGGGTTGTGTATTATTTTTGTTATAGTAGTTTGTTGAAGAAATAAAATTTACTTTAGGGTAAACCAAGCTCTAAAACAAACTCAAGTAATCCAAAGAATTGATTCATCTTTTAATGTCTTACTCTTTCATAGAGCTTACTTCTTAAAAGCCTCCCCTTTTTCTTCAACATCATCAGTCGTTCTTAATAGGTTTAAGAACACCTCCAGCAAAGTTTGGATTACTGTTATGTTTCTTTTCAAATTGTTTTGTTCATACTCAGAGTAGAAAATTGTTAGTATCTGTAAATTTACTTTTGATTGATTCTTAAAGTTCTCTGACACAGTCAACTTGGAGCTAGGAAATATTATTCTGTTGACATGTGTGATTTGTTAGATGATCTAAAAATGCTTTGAAGGCATTTGCAAAGTTTTAGTTACAGGTTTTTATAAATGTATAATGTACTAAAATTTAGGCCAAATCACGCAAGGAATTCTTAAGAGAGTCTGAAGCTGAAAGTGAATCAAAATTTTCTAAGCCAGTTATCCATTCTTACCAAGGTTTTTCTTCGTGTACTCTGACAGGAAAAAAAAATTCCTTCTTTGTGATGGTGACAAATAATACATGTTACCTCTTGTTTTGCATCTAGAGTGGGTGTGAGGGTGGCCAAAGGCATGTAATGACCTGTGTCCCCATGTTGTATATTCCCTCTGTTATTTGTGTGATACAAATATTTATACCATGCAAAGACCTTGCCTTCCTAACTCAGAATTCTGTGCTTAGAAGACCATAGCCATTAAGTGATTGTAAACAGCCCCATCTGAGTCTGTGGCCACCATGGAAGAACAAGTTGAAAGAATTTAGGCTGCGAGAAAGCAAATGCTTGTTTAAACACATGTATGATATAATTAAGGGAAGACGCTAGGGAAATTATCCAAAGCACGTAAGAATCAAATAGACTCACTTTAATAAGTATAAAAACTCTATTCAAATAGAAGCTTTTGGTGGCTTTCTAAGAGATCATACTTGAAAAAAGGGGGGTAGGGGTGGGGATAGAGATTATAATTCATTCTAGAACTATACAGCATAAGTAAATGAACAATAAAAATGATAAATTGGGCAGTAAAAATGATTACAGATATAATACTTTCACATACTGGGCATTCATTAAATTGACTTCTCAGTGTAATTACTTTAACATTTCTATTTCTGATTCAGTGCAGATTTTTGGATCATTAAATTAGATAGTAAATATTATACATATTTCAGGAAGGTAATTTATGGTCTAACAAATTCTCCCACAGAGAGTAAATGTCTGATGACCAGACCAGCATTTTCTGTAGTAAATTTTTGGACTTAAAATCATTGTTTAAAACCACTTCAACAAATATGTATTTTGCACCTGTTACACTAGGCATTGTATAGTAAACTAGCACATAACTGACACACAGCAATTATTTCATATACCTCTGAATTCCCATAAATTTTTGTGAATACTCTCTATATATTATATAATATATACTTTATACATCAGTTAATAACTACTTTGGGTATGAGTTTTTTTCCCACCTAAATTCAATGGCACTGTCACTGCCTGCAAGGAACTTACAACTTAGGAAGAAAAGCACTTATACCACTAAATAAGTATCAGTAAAGCACTATAAGAGAACAGATGAAGATTCAGTTAATTCTTCCTGGGGCAGGTAGAAAGAAAGGTTTTAAGAAATGGTATTTGATCTAGGTCTTCAGAGTATAGGAATTCACTAGACAGGTAAGGAAAGAACATCCCAGGCAGGAGAAAAGAATAGGGCACATACAGTCTTGGCGGGAATGTGAATTGGTGCAGCCACTGTGGAGAATAGTATGGAGGTTCCGTAAAAAAATAAAAATAGAGTTACCATATGATCTAGCAATCCCACTCCTGGGCATATATCTGGAAAAGATGAAAACTCTACTTTGAAAAGATACATGCACCCCAGTGTTCATAGCAGCACTATACAATAGCCAAGAAATGGGAGCAACCTAAATGTCCATTGACAGATGAATGGATAAAGAAGATATGCTATATATATATATGTATGGATACATATATATATACATATACACACAATGGAATATTATTCAGCCATAAAAAAGAATGAAATAATGCCATGTGTAGCAGCGTGGATGGACCTAGAGATTACCATACTAAGTGAAGTAAGTCAGACAAAGAAAGACAAATATCATAGGATATCACTTATATGTGGAATCTAAAAAAAAATCCCACACATGAACTTATTTACAAAACAGAAATAGACTCACAGACATAGAAAAACAGCTTATGGTTACCAAAGGGGGAAAGGGGAGAGGGATAAATTGGGAATTTGTGATTAACAGATACACGCTACTATATAGAAAATAGGTAACCAACAAGAACCTACTGTATAGCACAGGGAACTATATTCAATATCTTGTAATAACCTATAATGGAAAAGAATCTGAAAAAGTATATATTATATATATATATATATATATATACACACACACACACACACAAACATATATGTATAAATGAATCACTTTGTTGTACAGCTGAAACATTGTAAATCAACTATACTTCAATAAAAAATTAAATTACATTTAGTTTTTAAAACAATACTAAAAAGAAATATGGCACAGACAGGTGGAAGTACATGGCATATACACTCAATGGAGACTTGCTACGCCAAGAGAGATTTGACCACCTGGGAGCTTGCTAGAAATGCAGAATCTCAAGCTCCATCCGTGAACTTCAGAATCAGAATCTATATTTTAACAGTATCCCCGGGTTATTTTGTTAAAGGCTGAAACACACTAGCTAGGAAGGCTTGCATTGTTGGAGTGTTGGACGTCCACACTACTGGAACAGGTGGAGGAAACTAGACAGGGACACAACTGGACTGCAGCATCCAGGAGCCTGCGATCCATCCTGTAGGCATCCTGAAGTCCTCCCATGATTTTCTGAAGGGCAGAATAACAGTACTAAACCAAAGTTTTAGGATTCTAATGCTTGTGGAAAATACTAAAGAAGGAAACTAGTTAGGATATTTTTCTTGTAGTTTAGGTAAAAGAAAATCACCACGAAATGCCTCAGAAGAGATTGCCATGATTTTATCACAGCAAAAGAGGCCATATTTAGACAGGAGAGATTGAGAAAAGGAGTTGCTCTAGGACGTGGCTAGTTTCAAGATGAATGCTGTAAAATGCTGTTGGAGTCAAATATAGATGAAAGTGGTTAGAAGTATAAAGGTAAAGAAACTTCAAAAGTGGGACGCTAGGGTGGTCAACATTAACACAGGCCATTTACCCTCTCAGTCATCTATTTACTCAACAATGTTTGTCAAATATCTGATACCTATTAGTATATGCCAGTTACTTATGAGCACTGAGGAAACTGAGTCTGCCCACAGGACAGACAAAGAACAAACAGTTAGATGAAAGACTATGTAATGTAATTTCAGGTGGAGATTAGTGTTAATGTCATCAAAAAAAAAATAGGACAGGCTCAACGTTAAGTCAGAGGTCAGAGAAGGACTCTCTATGAACCCGGTCTTCATGACAAAAGGAAAAATGTGAAGTATCTAAAACTGTCTTGGAGAATTCAACTACCTTTAAGAAGACATTCACTTTGTTTCATTGTTTTGCAGAAGAAATTGAGTCATTATCATCTTAAGGATAACTAAGATAAGACCTTGGATTGTTTTACACTTTCACTTATGTCACATTGGTCCATATAATCCAATCTGAAGGGGAGAGAAAAAGGTTTTACAGATTAAAAGTTAAAGTTTCAAACAGGTGGGGTGACATCTAAAAATGATGAGATCTCTGATCTTTTGACTTATAGATGACTTAACTACTAAGTAGTAAATTATGCATTAAGGTTTGTTAAGCACATAAAAGAGTTTCAGGCTACAGATCTAAAAAATATAAACCTCATGGTGGTACATTAAAGATGGCTGCAAATTCTTTGCTACTCGTCCCATTGAGAAGTGGAGTCTAATTCTCCTCCCCTTGGGTCTGGGTAGGTGAAATGACTTATTTACCACTGCATGTGGGGAAGGTGCTGTGATGCTACGTGACTTTTGAAGCTAAGTCTACCAAAGTCTAGAAGTTTCTGCCTTTTCCCATTACGTCACTTACTACGAGGGGAAGTCAGCTACCAAGCAAAAAGTCAAAGTATCCCAAGAGCACCATGCTGTAAAGAAGACCAAACAGGCCATGTGGAGAAGCTGCATGGCACCTATTCCAGCCACAGCTGGACCCATGCAAGACCTATGAGCAAAGAAGCTTCAGGTGACTCCAGATCCAGCTGCTGTTTGACGGCAACCCCATGAGAAATCCCCAGGGAGAACTGCCCAACTGAATCCAGTCAACTGACAGAACTGTGAGAGATTTTTAATAAATTATTATTTGAAGACATCAAGTTTTGTGGAACTTTCTTACACATCAATAAACAACCAGAACACTTATTCTTTTCAAGAGGCATGTGATGGAACAAAAAAATATTATAAATAAAGGGATACTGACTAAACTCAAGACTTTGAAAGTAATGTGTTCTTTCATAGGTATCTCATTCTATAATATCCACATAGATTTCCACATGATTCAAAGGACTTTTTAAATAAAATTAATGTCTTTTATTTTAGATTTAGAATGTGTTTTAAATGTAGTGCTCTGAGAAAACAGTATAGCATCAAAGAGTGCTGAAACTGGGAAGTCCCTTCCTTAGAGACCGTTAGTCCAATCCTCTTAATTTGCACATGAGAATGGAGAGGGAGGAAGAGCATGAGAGATTCCACAATTTTCAGAAATTCGTATAAATTTAGTGATAAAACTTGGAAACCCCACATCTCTAGACTCATTTTTTTTCTTTTCTCGGAGATTTTTTTAAAATTAGTGTTTCAGTGATGAAACCGGCATGGTATTATTTGACTGCTAGATTACATTTTATATTGTCAGATGAATCCAAGTGTTATACCCATTAGACCTAACACTTCAATTCCAAAAGCAGTGCTATTTGTCTTTATGATATACTGTATTATACTATGGTGGCTGGCAATTTAAAAGCCAGTATGTTCACAAGAAAACTAATCTATGGAGATAAAAATCAGAAGAGCAGTTACCTGGGATAGGGGAGGGGGGACAGGGGGTGGTAAGGTGTTGACTGGAAAAAGGCACATGAGTACTTTCTAGGGTGATGGAAATTATCTATAACTTGATTGAAGTTTGGTTACATGAGATGAGTATATATTTATTAAAAATCAGTACTGTATTCTTAAGATATGAGCATTTCACTATATGTAAATTACTTCTTAGTGAAGAAAAATCATAAGAACAAAAAGAGGAGAGATTTTGTTGCTTCACATAAGAAAATGACTTGTCAGCAGTTGTCTAGTCAATAGTGGAGATAGTTTGGGCTTATTTAAGTACCCTCTCTGTCTTTTTCAGTTTTGAAATGGATGGGTGAGGTCAAGGGTATGTACATCTGTGTTCATGAAACAAAGTAAAACTAACGAAGCTACTCACAGGCTAAACATATGTGACCACAAAACATTAGTATTAGAAAGGGTCTGATAAATCATTTAATCCAACTTTTTTTCATTCTACAGATAACCTTGATCTTGCTAACAAATCCAGTAAATAGCTGGGCTTCCTTAAAACCTGATGGGAGGGCTTCCCTGGTGGCGCAGTGGTTGGGAGTCCGCCTGTCGATGCAGGGGACACGGGTTCATGTCCCGGTCCGGGAGGATCCCACATGTCGCGGAAAGGCTGGGCCCGTGAGCCATGGCTGCTGAGCCTGCACGTCCGGAGCCTGTGCTCCGCAACGGGAGAGGCCGCAGCAGTGAGAGGCCCGCGTACCACAAAAAAAAAAAAAAAACCTCATGGGAAATGAATATGTTGAGCCATTGTTTGTAGAGTAGAAGCCCATTTGTCCAATGACGTCAGGTCGGTAAATAAAAATAGGGTAAAGCTGATATTCAAAAAGAAAGAAAGAAATCCAAATAATGTAAGCATTTTAGCTCACCTAAAACACGAATTAAGTTGAAATATTCTTTCTTCAATCTTTTTTTTTTTTTTGCGGTACGTGGGCCTCTCACTGTTGTGGTCTCTCCCGTTGCTGAGCACAGGCTTCAGACGCGCAAGCTCAGCGGCCATGGCTCACGGGCTTAGTTGCTCCGCGGCATGTGGGATCCTCCCTGACCGGGGCACAAACCTGCGTCCCCTGCATCGGCAGGCGGACTCTCAACCACTGCACCACCAGGGAAGCCCTATGTTTATAGTTTTATACCTAGAACATATATATATAATATATAACATATAATATATATTATATGTATAAATAACAAAAATAGAGAGCCAGTGAATCTCTATTTTTCCAGAGTTATCATTAATACTAAGTAGGTCAGGGGAAAAAGTTGCAGAACCATTGTCAATAATTCTTTAATACAGAGATTACACTTTATAGTGTCAGATGAATCCAAATATTATGTAAATTACACATACAACCTCAACGCTCAAAGCAGTACTATTTGTTTTTCTCAGGTACTGTATGACACTCTATTGCTTGGTGATAGAAATCATAAGTGTGGTGACCTGTGGGATGGAGAGGGGCTGACTGGAAAGGGACACAAGAGAACTCTCCTGGGTGGTGGAAGCAATCTGTCTCTAGATTGGGGTGGTCATTACACAGGGAGTTGGATGTGACCTAGACAGCCATTCTGCCGTCCCCATGCCTTCTCCAGTGCCCATGGACTTTTCAGTTCATCCCATTCTTGTTACTTGTTTCCAACCCTGCCCCCTGCCCCCAGCACACCAGGAACTGTTGTTCACTAGTTAACATGTCAGCAGAAGCGGAATAACTTCCCCACATGCATATCTGGCTAGAACAGGACAGGAACTAAATCCCTGATAAAAACGTGTTTTAGAAATTGACACTGACATGAGCTGGGACTCTATTTGTGTTTTAAAAGCATCTGTTGGACTGCTTCGTACTGACTGAGGTTTGACAGGTCACATTCCATTTCTTCCATTCTATTAAAGAAAGTGGTGGGCCACATAAGGACATGGCAAATAACACATCACTTGAGTACATGAGCTAAGCATGCATTCCAAAGATAAGTACAAAAATCTCCAACCCGTGCTGAAAAGCATGCATTTTCATCTTAGACAGGCTGATTACAGCCTTAGCAGCAGGCCTGAATGTTGATCCCCATTCAGTAACGCTTTGGATGCCTTCATTCCAGCATTTCCCAGCAGTGAAAACATAATGGAGAAGAAACTGCCAAATGACAGCTCATTGCTGCTGCTCCTTTTTTTTTAAATATAAGAAAAATAAAATGAAGGAAGACAATAAAGTGAGCAGGAACATAAAAGAAGAGAGAGGCAAATGTATAAAACAAATTTAGATCATTTGAAGTAGAAGAAGCTTTTGAGGATATTTTACGGTTTACCTTACTTTTAAGAAAATGTACAGTAAAACTAAACCAGAAAAAAATGTTCATCATGGCAACTGCCTTTAAGTGTCAAATGAACTTTTCAGCCTAAGCTTTACCTCCCAATGGTAGCACGAGCAGTTCTTACGGAATATCAGTGAAAAGAGATGTACTTAAGGAGAATACATACCAGCTACCCTCAAGACTGCCTAATAATACAGCTGCACTTTTAGGATAGTAGAGACATATCCTACCCCATTTCAAAACAATAATCCTACAAGGAGAAAAACATGTGAGTTCTTATAAATCAACAAGCAGAAAGACCAAGTGGGATCCAGCATAGCTAGTAATGCCGTTGCATCTGCTACCGCCATTTCTCATATGAGGGACTGGATGCTTTTTGTAAGGCCCTTCCTCTCTGTTTGCTTCCTTTACATCATAGCCCTTGTTGTCATGCATGTAGAAGTGACATGCACACTAAACAAATTCACTGTGGCCACCCCTGAATTCCAGATGAGAATAGCTTGAAAATATATTTTTTTCAAGACAAGTCAACACGTTACAAACAAGAAGGCCCTATTTTAATTTAGAGAGCAGACTGAAACCCACAGCGGAGAGGAGATCTGACTCCCCAGTGCTGTGAGCATTGGCGGTGGAACTGTCACAGCAAGGAGGCTCTCGGAAAGAGAGGGGAGAGTCAAAGCCAACACCAGTTCCCCTGGGGTCTGTTGTAATCAGGAGACAAATGGTCTGTACTCAGTAACATGTATTCATTGTGTTGCAAGAGGCTGCCAACGCGAGCTTTCCTACGCTTTTGTGGAAATACAGTACGAGTCTTTTTTCCCTTTCAGTTGCTTTAGAACAAGAAGAATAAAAAAGTCCACTGCTGACAAACACTGCTTCGGGCATTTGACACTGGTCTTTGATCTAGTTACTCAGACAGTTCAAAATGAACAAATTAGGTGTTTACAACAAAAGACATTCCATTTCAGCCTGTTCAAGTGCCAAGCGGGGTGGACAGTATTCTCAAACAGAGCTGGGAAATATCTTCCTGCCAGGCCACAGAACGGGCACTGGGAGATGATTCCCCCACAGAAATTAATAAATTAGGATACTGCTTTCATGAATTTAAAAAGAGAAAGAAAACAAGGGGTTCAGGGGTCAACGAAATAAAATCTAAACCATGCGGATCACTCAAGCTAGAGGCCCACAGGGGGATCTCTTAGTTCTTCCTGGGATGGTTTCATTATGGGACCAACAGAGCAAAAGCATTCGTTCTCATTTCTGCCTGAAGACCGTGGCACCCATCTAGTCTACACACCACATAGAACAGGGCAAGCTCTTTATCCTATTATGTAAAGTCAGCTACTAAAAGTATTCTAACATTATTCTCAAGGAGAGGAGGAAAATTGGGTGTCTCTGTGTCATTTCTCCTCATGAAAGAGAATGGTTTTGTTCCCTGGACTTAAGTGTCTGTTTTGTTTCTACTGAAAACGTACGTCTGAGAAAAGGACTCTGCCTCTGTTTCCTCTTTGTGAAATGAAGAGTTTATCCTATGAGATGATTTGTTAAAGGCTTTGGCAGTCTAGGACCAATGAAGACTGCCTATAAATAGAATATGTAATTTGTACCATGTTTTTCTATTAGGGAACAACCTGGCCTTTTTTAAATAATATTTTACAATGTTTAAAAAAGCAGCTGCCGTCTCAGCCACTGTTCCAGCAGCAGTGGGCTTTCAGATGTGCTGTGTGATTCAGGGGTACACACAGAACATGCTGAAAAGTGGCACCTTAAAATCACAGTCATTTTCAGCAAGCAGTGGGGAGTGGGAAAAGGAAAGTAAGTGGAGAAAAGGAAAGAAATCTGTTAGCCCAGATCCCAACATCCCCTAGAATGGAAATGTCAGACTTGAAAATACCAAGTGAACCAGCTTGTCTAATATGTTACCATCCTGGCTTATAATTACCGGAAAGAAGTTATTTGTCTGTTGTGTTCAGCTCCCCTGTCAGCACTCCTGTGTTTAATTATCAGACTTCGCTGAAAGTTCAGCTTCCTCGGTTCCCTCCTCTTCTTGCAAAAACATAAATCGGAACTTCTTCCTGGTTTCTGTTAACTGTTTTGGCACGCTGCCGCATCCAGCCAAAGAGGTGGCTCCTCTCCCAACTGCTAAAGGAAGCAGCTGTTCGGCGCAGTTTCAGCTCGCACTAGCATGACTGTTTAATATATCATAGTTCGCAGCCTCTTGTCCATCAGCTGGGTGAAAAAGAGAAGCCTCTGAGGAGGTTGTTTGCTAGCTTCACCTCCACGCAGCACAAGGGCTTCAAACATCTGCCCGCTGTGGTGCAGCTGAGCCAGGAAATTCAAAACTGACTCCAAATAAGGGACCCGGCAAGTAAAACAAACAGTTGTTACCCTGCCCTCCCCGCTTAGCCTCCCAGGCCACAGATCCTTCCAGTGAAAAGGATCTTGTTCTGGGTGTGATTCTTTCATGCAAGCTGTTGGTCAAAATAGAGTCTTGATTGTCAGAGGCAAGAACTGGGTAAGGCAGAGAACTTTGGAATCTGGGCATCCCTAACTTGAAAGAAAACAGCTAGAAGTTAGTTAAATGCTGCATTTCCCCACTCTCTCACCAGTGTTCCATGAGTGAATCCAGCCCTGAGGAGGAAAACGGAGACTTAGGACAAGCTATGATTACAAAGTCTGCTGAGAATCTGGACTCACCCCACAGAAGTTGTCCTAGACAGAAGAGAATAAATCAGATGGTAGTGGTGTTTGTTGAGGTTGATTTGTAGCTGGGCTTGACAGCAGCTCAGAGCTTCTCCAGTTGGTTGGTCATCCTCTGAGGTATGACCCCATCAGCCAAGGTTGATGACAGCTAGTAGGACAGACTTTGAACCACAGCTCTGCCACTTACCACCGCTGGGACTTTGGGTGACCTAGCTCTTGTCAGTGCCCCAGTAGTCTCCATACAGCGGGATAATAAAAGTTCAAACATCATGCGAATATTAGATATTAAAATAGATAAATGTATTATATGCCAAGTACTTAGAGCGGTGCCTGACACGTAGTGAGTGCCAAAAATGTGTTAGGCACTACTATTGTTGTTGTTGTTGTTATTATTACTACTACTACTATTCCATTTTCTTCACTGTTTCTTCTTCCCCCATAGCTCCTGGCATATTGATTTGATTTACTCAGAGTAAGCTTTCAATAAATACGCACTGATTAACAATGTGCAGTACAATGTGACAGGCTCTTAAGTAGAACTAGCTCATTGACAAATACTTTGGCCAAATATTCTGGTAAATTCGACATCTAACAAGGTGACTGTGAACACTTACCTACATGCAGTAGAGCTTCTCTGCTTACACGTGAGTGTCTAAGATGGACAGAATTTTGTATATTTCACACAGTTTTAGAATCTAAGGCTTTGTTGTCTATATGAGTTTCCTGCAGCTGCCGTAACAAATTACCACAGCCTTGGCTTAAAACAACAGAAATTTATCTTCTCATAGTTCTGGAGGCCACAGCTCTGAAATCAGGGTTTCGGCGGGGCCACACTCCCTCCAGGGGCACTCGAGGAGCATGTTCCTTGCCTCCTGCAGTTTCTGCTGGCTCTGGGGGTTCCTTGGCTTGTGGCTGCGGCACTCCAGTCTCTGTCTCCAAGGTCACACCACCTCCTCCTCTTCTGTCTTCTCCCTCGTGCGACCGTCAGTTTCCCTCTACCTCACTCTCATAAGAACACTTGTCATTGGATTTAGGGCCTACCTGGATAATCCAGGATAAAATCCTCCCAGCAAAATCTTTAACTTAAGCACATCTTTTGCCTTATAAGGTGATCTTCACAGGTTCTAGGGACTAGATGTAGACACATCTTTCTGAGGGACACTATTCAGCCCACTATGACATCTGTTACCAAAATATGCTGAGAGAGATTATAAAAGTTATCATTTATTTTAATCAAGTGCAAATGTTTATACCTTTCCTAGGAATATTTGTGCTGGTCAAATAATTACACACATACACATACGCCTACACCCTAGCTGTTCTCCATTAGAGCGAGAGGGAGTTTTTGTTTTGTCATTGGCAGAAAACGTGTCAAGGTAAAGGAAAAAGGAAGAAAAGAAGGAAAGGGGATGCCAGGATTCCTTTATCACCTCCTGTGAACTGGTTTTCATTCTCCCTGTAGGAGGAGATGGTACAAAGCACAGGGCTATGAAGGTTCATGAGATTCCTCAGTGAAAGTAGAAAGGATCTTGTGAGACACTCTAGCACAGGGAGAGCTGCTTTGGAGCCCAGTGACCATCAGTGGGACATTCTCTCTGTCTCTGTGCAGAACCGGCACAGCTCCTGCTTCCTAAGATTCAAAACTTTGGAAGCATCCTGCAGCACTGCCCTCACTTTGGATGAGTCACCTCATGATGTGCTGGGGCATCAGCAAAGCAATGGAAATGGACACGTGGGGCCAGAGAGACAGAGGCCACCATTGTGAGGACATAAGAGATCCATTCCACTAGAGACTTCCAGAAAGATCTGAAGGGCACTTTACTTGGATGGATGAAGCCCTGTTAGTGTGTGGGTGGAAGTTATCCTGCAAGTTGACATTTGCATAAACACCTCCCTATTTAGAGAAGGAAATGGGGATGTAAGGTACCACTAAACTCTAAGAGATTGAGAAAGGATGGGAGAAGCATTTTGACACACTGGTTGTAATAGTTTTCTATGGCTGCTGTAAAAAATTACCAAAAAACTTAGTGGCTTAAACCTACACCCACTTATTATTTCAGTTTCCATGATTTGGCTGTGTTCTGAAATCAAGGTGATGTGAGAATTGTATTCCTTTCTGGGGGCTCTGGGGAAAAAGCCACTTCCAGGCTCATTCAGGTTGTTGGCCGAATTGAGTTCCATGCAGTCGTGGCTCTGAGGTCACCATTTCCTTGCTGGCTGCTGGCTGAGGCTTCTAGTGGCTGCCCACGTTACCTACTCATGACCCTTCCATCTCCAAGCCATCGGGGGCACATCTGATCCTTCTTGGGCTTCTAATCTCTCTGACCTCTCTTCTCCTTCTAAGGGCTCATGTAATTATACTGGGCACAACTGGATAATCCAGAGCAATGTCCCTATGTTAATATCACATGATGAGTAAATTTACATTTGGAAAGTCCCTTTTCCCATGTAGGAAAAGATACAGTTATAATACCAGAGTGTTAAGGTCATGGGGGCCAAAATTCTGCCTACCGCACTGGTAAATCTTACAGCAAAGCACCCTCTCCCAACTCCCACAAAAAGACCCCTGGGCTAGCAATCAGAAGACCATTTTCCAGTGTCACTTCTACTGCCAGCTCATTTGTTGATGAACATGGGTGTCCACTGTCCTGCTTGGGGACTGGTTTCTTGTAACTAAAGTGAAGGGATCTGACTAGATGCCATGTAAACTCTCTCATTGCTCCAGAATTATATAACTCTGTTTCTCCAGTAGTGAAAGATTACAACCCATTATAAATCTACAGTACAAAATGTATCTTGTGGTTTTTCAACCAATTGCTGAACTATTGTCAGTGCCATTGCTGGGGTCAGAACAGTGGACTGCTGCCACCCTATATATAAACTGCGATTTTACAATAGATAATACAAAGTATACGACATAAGCTCACCAAATAGTTTCCTTTAGGAAATCACTGACCATGCATGCAACTGAGTCATTCAAAATAAAGGTTTGAGCTATTTGAGTGTAGGCTTTACAGCAGACATCACTTTTGAACAAATCATTTCATATGGAGTTTAAATGTAACCAAGTATTCAAAGTGAAAGACACAGAGGGCCTCTAGCTTCCAGCACACCTCAAGGGCAAACCACAAAGAATGCAATGAACTCCTTCTATTCATAGCATTCAACTTCTTCCATCAATCTCTCCCAGATGCCCAGGATCAGAGTGTTTTCCAAAAGAATTGCAGTTTGGCAAACCTTGTCAGAGCCTGAAGTCTAAAGCATTACCTCAGATCTACCGACTTCCAGATAAGGCCTAAAGGTCTAAATATCTAAGCCTGTCATTCACTTGGGTCATCCTAGGATTTCAGTGCATCTTGATATGTAAATGGATCAATATAACATTCACATTTTAAATTGTTGAAAACAAGAAGGACCCCATCTTTCAGGTCTGTCTTTCTCAGTTGTTGTCTCTCCACTGCTATGTCACTAAATCCATCTCCAGATCATCTTTTGTTCTACTTCTATATCAGTAACATTCTTCAAGACTAAAGAAATGAATATTTTCATGAATTTTCTTAAAACGTATTGAAATAGAAAGGAAATTGAAAGAAGTAGTTATTGAAATTGAGCCACTCAACGTTACATAGCACTAAACAGAGATGCTTTCTAAAATTCACATCTTAGGTCTAGAACTAAATTAAATTTTATTCATTCAACAAATATTTACTGACTACCTACTGTATGCCATATCTAACTTCTAAGGATAAAATGATGAACAGAATAGTCCTTGATCTCAGAGAATTTACATTCCGTAGAAGACATACAATAAACAAATAAATCAAAGTACTGTGAAAGAGAGATGAATAGGTAGGGAACAGAGTGTGACTGGGGTGGAGTATTTTTAGAAAAGGTGGTTTCTGTCAGGATGACAAATTAAACAAGAATGAACATCGATTGAATATGTCAGGAAAGAGCCTTCCAGGCAGAAGGCCTGGAGGGCAAGTGCAAAGGCCTTGGAATAAGATGTGTTTGGCATATTCAAGACACATAAAGAAGCCAGTGTATCTTCAGTGTTGTGAGCAAGTGGTATAGTGGTCATAATGGAAAGAACAGCCCGGTCAAATCATATGGGGCTGTGGTAATGACTTTGGATTTTATTCTAAGTGTGATGGAAACCAAGGGAGAGGTGAAAACAGAGGAGTGACCTGATTTGATTTATAATTTCAAGTTATCACTTTGGCTGCAGTTGGAGAATAGAGGTCAAGAGTGAAAGTCAGAAGGCAATTGAGAAAAGTTATTATATAGCAAATATAAGCTCAAGCAAGAGATAGACTAGGGTGGTAGTAGTAAAAAAGTGATCAGGTTTAGGATGTATTTTGAAGGTTTTGCTGACATGTCTTGCTAATGGATTGGATGTAGAAAATGAGGAAAAGAGAGAAGGGTGAAAGCCCATTACTGACCAGGATAAAGTAACTGTCAATTACATCCTCAAGCATAAATTGAACCTTCTCTTTAAGGAGAAGGGATTGATAGTTTTCTTCACTGTCTGTTCCCTTGGGAGGACTTACTAATGTCTAGTCGTGAGGAGATAATGATGGATAACTGGAGAGACAGTCACTACTCCTGTGTTGTCCAACCCGAAGGCACACCAGCAACGCGCATCATGACCCATTCCATGCACGTGGAGGCTGCATTGGAGGAGAGAGGCCAACATAGAAGCATACATTCTGCCCTTTTCATAGCAGTACCGTAAGGCAGCCACAGTCAGGGAGGACAGACAATCCTTTTACTTTAAACTTTAAACTGTAAGGTATAACTATGTCAGCTCGTAACCAGATGGTATTTGGCAAAGTAGAATGGAATAACTTTCAATAAAGTTTTCAGGTATATTACAAATACACCTTTACCAGAAGGTAAAACATTTTTCCCCCAAGATTCCTTTCAGATTGAGTTGAAGGTTTCGCCACCCCCACTTAATCTTCACACCTGCTCAAATTTTGGTACCAAATATACATTAAATAAGTCCATTGAATATGTTGTGTATTGTAATCCAGGAATACTCAGCTATATAAAGTCCTTTAAGTTTTTTTTATTTTCAGATTCATACTAAGGCCCAGTATCAGGTATTTTATTTAGATCCTGGCTTCACCCTGCTCTTTGGCCACAGACAGAGCCTTCAGCCCTGGCTGACCATGAGGCAGATGGATCATCAAAGAGGGAAACCACACAGTGGAAACGTATCTGCATTCCTCATTAATTAGAGTTTCTTGTAAAATATTTTTTATTTAAATAAAATCAGGTATTTGATTTATTTTTATTAGACCCAACTAATTTAATAAATCGGTATTTATTTATTGAGGTCTTACTATAGACTTGACTACAGGTCAATCTATACTACACTCTGTGTAGATTCTGAGAATACAGATGTGACCTGTATATGGTCTCATCCTAGTAGGAAAGAAAGAAACATAAATAAATACCTATATTAGCATATGATGTCAAAATAAACAAATGAGTGAAGCGCTATAGGGTATTAATCGGCTGTAGTGAGCATTTGGGTGAGGGTGTCACGTGAAGTGACTGAGAGAGCTGATATTTGAGGTTGACCATGAATGCTTACAATCATGACAGAAAGGAAAAATGGAAGGAGAAAGCATACATTGATCTGGGTACTTGTCGTTGCCGATGCTGGTAGTTCCAGATCAATGGTGATAGGGAGCAGGGTGGCATTGTGGTCAAGAATACGATCTTTGCAGCTGCAGCCTCCGCATAAATCCCAGTTCTACCACTTGTAACGTGTCCCTTGGCAATCTAATTAATCTCTGCATGCCTCACTTTCCCCATGTGTAGTACTGGAATAACAGCTATTTCTTAGAGCTGTTTGAGGATTAACTAATTTAACTTTCAGTGCTTTTGAGTAAAGCTTTAATACCTAGTAACAGGTGTACAATACTGTGATTATAGCAATTAAAAAAGCAGGTTAACAGTTTCTTATTTGAACCATGTTAATAAAGAGGGCAGGGCAACTTTTATGGAGTAATTTAAGCCTTAAAAAATGATTATTTTTCATCTCTCTTGATTTCTAAAAGTTAAGACTGAACTTACGAGGATAGAAACTTTACTTTCTAACGACTATGTTTACATTTAGTTATTTCTAATCAGGATGCGGTGATAGGTTTAGTGCCCAAATGGGTCAAGTGGCTTCACCCTGCTCTTGGCCACAGACAGAGCCTTCAGCCCTGGCTGACCATGAGGCAGATGGATCATCAAAGAGGCAAACCACACAGTGGAAATGTGTCTGCGTTCCTCATTAATTAGCCACTAGAAAAAGAATTCAAAGTCATGTCCTAATGGCATTGAGGCAGTGATATCATTTTAATCAGTGAATTTAGTGCTTTAAAATTATAAATTGAGCAACATTCTTATGCCTGCAGAAAAGACCGTATTTGGATTGGATTGTGAGAACTGAATTTTGGGTGAGATTCTGGCTTGCTTACTGCATAATAATCTGTCATATTTGGAGGCTAAGTTATATTTTACAATAAACTCTCCCATTGGCCTTGTCATATTCTAATTTCCAAAATTAAAAAAGAATCTTGAGAATCTTGAGTAAGACATAATGTGGTCACAGTGCAAGAATGCCGTGGAGAAAATCAGTGGGCAGGGAAGAGACAAATTACTAGCTTCTTGCCAAGGTAAAGCCCAGCTTGATGTTGAGGCAGTGAGGATGAAAAACAAAGGAAAAGCAACTCACAATACCCGATCATAGAACGACTTCTTTATCTACTTTTTTTTCTTCCACTCTGCCTGGCAACTGCTAAACATTCTCCAGTTGCCAAAGCACATACACAGCCAAGGGCTGTGGTGCCAGAGACGCATTTAAATGACAATGCAACACTTGTGGTTAAGGAAGAATGCCCTGTGGACTGGGGATGCCTTGCCTACAACTGCTTTGCTGTGTTTAAACTGTCCTTTGTGCATCATTCATTCTGAATACATTTGAGGGCAGCTGGAAAAGAACTGATGAGTGAGTCTGAATGTTGAGAGAGGTGAAGGAATGACATTTTAAAGGCAAACATTGAGACTTGTCAGCCGGAAGAAGCAGCAGCTGCTACAGATGCTGATGTAACAGATGACATTGAGGGCAGAGAGCGGGGTGGAATGTCAGTTCAGTGGGAGAGAGGCTGCCATACAGAGAAAGCAATCCACTAAACACAAATGCTGCAGCATCCAGACCACGCAGAGCAGCCTGGGTCGGGGTCTTCTCTCAGCAAGATGGCTGGCTGAAAGATAATAGAGGAGAGGGGGAGAGAGATTTAGAATACATCTGCTTCTGTGGCAGGAGACATTGTCAGTAGCGTTTCAAACCTGAAGAGTGTAGCCTGCACACTTCTTTCTTCAGAGCAAGCTGTGCACACCTCCTTTGGAAGCTGAAAGATTGTGCTTTATGTTCAGTGACCTTAAAGAAACTCTACTTTGGTACCTTTGATTCAAGAATTCTTTGCCAGCCACTCTGGTTTGAATTGTTACTGATGATTGGGACAAGTGCCAAAATATTTGACTAGTTGTCCAAAGCATTGGAGAGTATAAAAATACAGTCTTGTTGCTTGAAAAATGCCATTTAGACGTCAGTTAACCTTGAGGCCTTTCTGACCTATGTCCTCTAGAAGAGTTCATGAAAATAGAAACAAAGAAAATCAAAATGTACCGAACTTAGTATCTGCAAACCCCATGAAACAGCATATCAAAGGATTGGTTCCAAGTCAGTCTGACATCTGAAGAACAGCAGGGCTTACAGCAGGTGAGATATCAAAGAAAACAAAAGAGGAAGTGAGGCAGTCACAGCCTTACCTGGTCTTTGCTGGGGAAGAAAGCCTGCGAAATCTGAGGCATCCGTTTCTCAATATGTTCAATAGCAAGTCAAAGGCTTTCATTCATGCAGAGAAGTTACAGAAGCCCAACATCCATTTGGTCATTAAAGAACCATTTACTGAGGCACTGCTATGTACCAAACATAGGGGACTGAGAAGCAATTACAAAAGACATTGCACCTGATAAAAGATTTTATATACATATATAAAATATATATAAATTTATATATATTTATATATATATAAAATATACATAATCAATCCATGATTTTAAAAGAGTGCAAAGAATATTCCAAAAAAGGATGCAGGGCTTTTAGAGTGATTTTTATAAAATCACATAGTGAGGAATCTAGTAAATAATAATAGCAATATTATGGGAAGGTACCCAGGTTTTTATAGATAACAAAAAATAGGTTGTGCCGTTAATTGAGAGAGTGTGTAAAAGGAGGAGTAGATTTAAAAGGGAATATGGTAAATTCTGCTTTGTATATGTCTCTCAGGTTTGCATAGGTGACCCCGAAATAATAAGATGGCCTGAACTGAATTTTATTTTATTTTCTGCCACCATCACTGCCAGCAGCATTATAACATATGAATAGCAAAATGAATAGAAAAGGAACAGAAAGGAAGAAGTGATTTGCCTATATCAGGAAAAAGCATTAGGACACCTGAGGGTTCTAGGCAATTGTGTCCAACACTCAGACTTTTCCCATCTTTTTTTTTTTCTCACATTTTCTATAATTTGATTGCTAACAATGTGAGCCCAGAATCTGAATAGGTTCAAATTCTACTACTTCCTGGCTGACTGTCCCTGATAACTTACTATGTCTTACTAAGACTGCTTCCTCCTTTGTGAAATGGGGATAACAGTACCTAAATCATACAGTTGATGAGAGGATTGATGGATTCTACACATTTTAAAAGCTTAAAACAATGCCTGGGTCATAGCCGGGGCTCAATACGTGTCAGCTACTTTCTTTCCTCCGTCTTGTTTCTCTCCACTTCCTTGTGCTTTTAATTTCCACTCCTGCCCTCAACCCTTTCTCACCGTCCTGTGGGGAAAAAAAAGCTTTGGACTGAGAAGATCTAGGTTTCAATCCTGGTGCTGTCACTTATTACCTGTGTGTTCTTGCAAAAGTTCTTTGACCTTCTGAACCTAAATTTCCTAATCATAAATTGCAGTTGTTAATTCTGTATTTCTCATTAGGATGTGGTGAAGGGTGAAGAAGAGTTTATGTGTATTGGATATTCTCCATTTGCCCCTCCAATTCCACTGTCCCATTTTCTATACACTTCTGCACTCTATGTACGTACTGTTGTTTATCAACTAAATCAATGGGCAAACTTGCCCTCTGCCTCCTGGTTTGACTTGGTGAATAGAAGACACCAGAAGAAATTTGAGAAGACAGGAGAGTGAGGTCAGGGTGTTTATTTCCCCAGTTCTCTCCCTGCTCAGTCCCTGTGAATGAATTGCATCAATCCATTGAAGGTCGCAGTTCTGGTTAAGTAGCCCCCTCTGTCTCTGGGTCCTGCTTGGTGCTCCCTCCCGTGATGCTTTAAGCCTAGGTATGGAACAGGCTCCCCACTGTTGCCAGCCCTGATGCACCGCAACATTCCGTGCTCATTTCCCTAAAATAACCCTACAGGCATCTTTGTACATATCCCTTTATTAAATTCTCCTCAATTATCCCTGTTTGAGTATGCCATCTGTTTCTTTCTATGATCCTGATTGCTACACCATGTAAGGTCCCTGGCACTGTGCCTGGCTCCTAATAAGTGAGAGTTTCTCCCTAAAAACAATGTCTGCCCATGACTTCCTCAGGCATTGCCTCACCATAGGTTGGTGTTCACAGGAAAAGAGAAGAGTCCTGACCTTGACATCATGAATCTGGACAACAATATAGAATTTCTTTTTTTGCTTTTCCTTTGGAAAACCCCTGGTTATTTAACTCAATCCAGTAACAAGATTTGTCTAACTAATGGACAAAAACATCTCTGATTCAAAATAAAATTATAAGATACAACTATTGTTAGCAAATAAATCCAAGAGCAAAAAATCTAAAGTTTACTATAAAACGGTTGTAAGTTTAAATATCTCAATAGTAGATTTAACATAGTAAACAGCTGAAAATTTTATTTTCCCAGTGCCTGGCATATATTAGGCATTCAAGTTTCATTGAACATTCTTTTTTTTTTTTTTAACATCTTTATTGGAGTATAATTGCTTTACATTGTTGTGTTAGTTGCTGCTGTATAACAAAGTAAAATCAGTTATATGTATACATATATCCCCATATCCCCTCCCTCTTGCATTTGCCTCCCACCCTCCCTATCCCACCCCTCTAGGTGGTCACAAAACACTGAGCTGATCTCCCTCTGCTATGCGGCTGCTTCCCACTAGCCATCTATTTTACATTTGGTAGTGTATATATGTCAATGCTACTCTCTCACTTCGGCCCAGCTTACCCTACCCCCTCCTCAAGTCCATTCTCTACATCTGTGTATTTATTCCTGCCCTGCCCCTAGGTTCATCAGAACCTTTTTTCCTTTTTTTTTTAGATTCCATATATATGTGCTAGCATACAGTATTTGTTTTTTTCTTTCTGACTTACTTCACTCTGTATGACAGACTCTAGGTCCATCCACCTCACTACAAATAGCTCAATTTCGTTTCTTTTTATGGCTGAGTAATATTCCATTGTATATATGTGCCACATCTTCTTTATCCATTCATCTGTCAATGTTCACTTAGGTTGCTTCCATGTTGGACAACAATACAGAATTTCTGAAAAAGTGGGGAAATAATATTCCCCAAAGTAGAAGAACCTATAACCATATCTTTATTGGAAATTCAGACCCCAAAACAAATCCCTAAAAAGTGAGGTTTACTTTTATTGTTCCTATATGTTGCCACCCCTGGATGCTGCCAGGTGCAGTGGTGCCCTGTTCATCATTCTGTCTTTTGGAAAATTCCAGGGTCCTCTAACACATGAGAAAGAAGAACAAATCATGAGAAAGAAGAACACAGTTTTGTTCTCTTTCACAGATCTGTCACTTATGCCTTTCCTAAGGAGTTTCTCCCATAGTCACTGGTTAAAGGCTTGGGTGGAATTAGCACAAGAACAATGGAAGGTGATCAGATCTTTTAAAAATAGTATAAAAAATTCAGTACAGTTTTACATGAATAAAAAATATCTAAACTTATTTTCCAATAACCATTCTACCAGCATCTCCTTTAGTTCTAAGTCAAAATATTCATATTTTGGTCTACAAAAAAATAAATAAAGGGATGTCAATTATGCAGCTGACAAATAATACAAAAGTTAGTATATTTATGTGGCACACTTCTCCTATTTTGTTTTATTTTTCTTGGGTGCTGGCTTTTTTACACTTCCAATGGTTTCATTTTGGTGTTCATTCTTCGTATTCAAACATGCTTTTCCTAAGCTTCATGCTAAATTAGCCTCATCCCAAATATCAAATATTTTCAATTCAGATCCTAAATGTATGCAGGGTATTAAATTCATGGTGTTGTTTCCATAACCCTTGACACTGAATATTTAACAGGAGCTTTAAAAATTCTAGTAATTTTTCCTGGTTGTTAGAAAATACGCGGTCATAGGACAGCCACTTAAAGTGTAAGTAGTATTTTAAATCATTAGTGCTAACATGCTTCAGTGTGATATTTCTTTTATATGTTAATATTAGCAATCTATTTGAATATTTTGTATCTGCTTCACAACTGTTTTGCTTGCATATTTTAAGAATTGTAAATCTCGCTGATGCACAGATAATAACTACTGATGTCTCTATTTTGTTTAAAGTGTGTAAACTCTGACTTTTCTTTCTCTTCTGTCAAATCCCTTGTGGCTGAGGACCTTAATCTTCCCAATGCCTTGTGTGAACCAAGATGATTCGCGTTCCTTCATAACAAAACTGACCCACGATAATAATTACAGGGCAGCCTTCTTTCCCCTAAAGAGTTAAAAGCACATAATTTGTCCCTAGGAACCTATAGCTTGCTTCTACGAGGCTCTTCAGATGTGTCGGTTTACTAAGAAGAAATAAATGGGATGTTAACAGATGAGGTGGGGCTCTGAGGAAAGATCTCTTTCAATTGGGGCTTCACGTTTTCTTTTTCTCCTTTTCTTATTTTAACTTCCTTTAATGCTGATAGGGCTAAATCGAGGTGACAAACACCTGGCAGTATGCAGCCGCCACAGCCTCATCCTGCATCCCTCCCTCTCTAGCACCACCGGCACTGATGGGGCCTCACTAAGTGCAGTCAGGGAGTTTCTCTAGGGGGCTGGACCAGTTCAGAGACAACCCCGATCTGTAAGCTTTGCAACATGACTGATGCACTTGGAAGAATCATTAAAAAGATGATGCATAAAACAGTATCTTAGAATCAAAAGGTAAAGATACTCTAAGGATAGTACACCTCACTGCAAGACTATAAAAAATTAGACTCTTAATCCAGCAAGTTACTTATTTGGGTAAAGTTTTTTGTGTATACTTAAGATATGCATTCTGTTATTTATAAGAAAATGTTATTTATTGCTTAGAATGGGGGCCAATGCCTAAAGGAGACAGAATCTGAGTGCCACCGTGTTTAGTGAACTGTTTAGTTGTCCGTTGCCATTCTCTATAGAGAAGAGGAGGGAAATTGCAATTTTAAGATACCCTTTTAAAATCACCTATCATTTTTCACAACAAAAACTGATATACAGACTTATTAAATGGAAGTTCTGGTGGTTGTAGACCCCATTTCCTATCCAAGGGGAAAAAACCTCAAAACAAAAAATACCTGTTTATTTTGCTGGGGAACACTTATCAGTAGAAAATGTAGGATTATAACGCAAATAGATGGGCCCACAAATAAGACGCATAAAGAGGTGAATCTAAAGAACACCTTTGGAGCACATGACCTCCTCAATGCATCTTATATAAATAAGAATTGAGGGGGTTGTATTAATTCAGTGGAAAGAGTACAGCTTTTTCTATAAGAAGGTGGTGCAAAGTCTGACACAGCTTCTTATCAGCAAGTCACTGAAATTGAGTCAGCTTCCTCATCAGTGAAATGGATAATAATACAGATGAGGATTAGCAAGGTGCACACAGAGCCAGTGTGGAGACTGGCACGTAGGGTTGCCCAATAAATGATTTTCCTGACAAACTATGTTTTGTTTAGTATTTACCACAGTGTGGTATGAAAAATAAAAGTTAAAAAGTGAAAATTGGGCTTCTCTGGTGGTGCAGTGGTTGAGAGTCCGTCTGCTGATGCAGGGGACGCGGGTTCTTGCCCCGGTCCGGGAAGATCCCACATGCCGTGGAGCGGCTGGGCCCGTGAACCATGGCCGCTGGGCCTGCGCATCCGGAGCTTATGCTCCGCAACGGGAGAGGCCACAACAGTGAGAGGCCCGCGTACCGCAAAAAAAAAAAAAAAAAAAAAAAAGTGAAAATTGTTGAACATAAACATACAAAATCTGCTTATCCAGCAATGACCTCCTCTATCCTTCAGTCTTGTCCCCAACTTTTTCTGAACTCCAGTCTGCCAGTTTCTTCTTCTTTGTTTATAAGAGGGAAGAGCTTAATTTTCTACACCAATTTATTACCTCCACAGTGACTAAGAACATAGGGAAGACTGCATCATTCCCCACAGCAATACTTGTCCTTGTATTCTCAGCCTCCTAGCTAAAAAACATCTGCATCTGAGAGAGAGAACTTGGTGACCTTCTTTTTCTTCTGATTAACCAACCTCACTCAATATTCTTCACTCTTGATTAGCAGTTGATTTTATTTTCCAATTTAAATAAATCTGTAATGAAAGACTAGCTGTCCTCTTCCACATAAATCATTCAGTTAAGGTCTCAGACTTTGCAGCCAACCTGCCCAGGTCTCTTGGATTCCCTGTTTGTTGGCTGTGTGACTGTGGGCAAGTTATTAATTTCTTTCTTCCTCAGTTGCCTCAACTTGAAAATGAAGTATAAAAATAATACCTACCATTTAGAGTTGTGGTGAAGATTATATTAGTTAATATTTGCAAAAGAGCATAGAACATATAGTAAATGCCATATAAGTGTTGGCTGTAGTTTCTCAAGGGTCTCCGTTTAGCTTATTTCATAGTTAACTTTCATACAAAGAAAAAATATATATGTGTGTGTGTATATCTCTCTATATATATGTATAGTCAACTATTAACATGAGTAGTAAAGCTGACTGACTTAACTAGTCAATGGAGTTTAATCCCTCGTCTCACTCCATGGCTAGCCTGGTCCCACTGAGAGAACATGCTTGGAGAAGAGAACATTCTTCAACTTGCTTTCTCCATCAGGCTGGTTGCCTTGGGGGCTTTACCCCCAGGTCTCTCTTCACCTTCAAAGCCCAAAATGATGTCTTTGTAACAAAATTAAAACCATATTTATTTTCTTTCTCCAGGTTTATTGCGATATAATTGACATTTAACACTGTGTTCATTTAAGATTTACAATGTGATGATTGGATATATGTATATATTGTGAAGTGATTACCACAATAAGGTTAGTTTACACATGCATCACCCCAGTTAGTTACAATTTGTGTGGCAGGGGGGCAAGAACTTTTAAGATACACTCTCTTAGCCACTTTCAAATATACAAATACAATGTACAATACAGTATTATTAACTATAGAACTTATTTATCTTATAACTGGAAGTTTGTACCCTTTAACCACCTTCACCAATTTCCCCTATACTACCTCCACCACTGGAAACCACCAATCTACTCTCTGTTTCTAGGAGTTCAGTTTTTTTAGATTCCATATATACATGAGAATGTACAATATTTGTCTCTGTCTGACTTATTTCACTGCGCATGATTCCCTCAAACCTGTCCATATTGTTGTCAATGACAGGATTTTCTTCTTTTCATGGCTGAATAATGTTCCATCTGTCCATGGACACTTAGGTTGTTTCCATGTCTTGGCTATTATAAATAAACCCGCAAAGAACATGGGGGTGCAGTTATCTCTTCAATATAGTGATTTTATTGCCTTTGGATATATACCCACAAGTGGGATTGCTGGATCCTATGGTAGTTCTATTTTTAATTTTGTGGGGAACCTCTATACTGTTTCCGTAGTGACTACACCAATTTATATTCCTATCAGCAGTGTGCAAGCATTCCCTTTTCTCCACATCCTCATCAGCACTTATCTCTCATTTATTTGATAATAGTCATTCTAACAAGTGTGAGAGAGCCACATCTCATTGTGGTTTTGATTTGCATTTCCATGATGATGATTAGTGATATTGAGCACCTTTTCATGTTCCTGTTGGTCATTTGAATATCTTCTTTGGAAAAATGTCTATTCAGGACCTTTGCTCATTTTTAATTAGATTATTTGTGGGTTTTGCTACTGAGTTATATGAGTTTCTTATATATTTTGGAAATTAATCACTTATCAGGTATGTGTTTGGCAAATATTTCTGCCATTCCATAGGTTGCCTTTAAATTTTGTTGATTGTATCTTTTGCTATGCAGGAGTTTTTTAGTTTTATTTGTCTCACTTGTTTATTGTTGCTTTTGTCATTTGTGCTTTTAGTGTCATTTCCAAAAAAATCATTGCCAAGATCAAGGTGAAGGGGCTTTTTCCTTGATTTCTTCTAGGAATTTTATGGTTTCAGGTCTTACATTTAAGTCTTTAATCCATTTTAAATTAATTTTTGTGAGGTGTGTAAGATACAGATCCAGGTTCATTTGTTGCCATGTGAATATCCAGTGTTTTCATCATCATTTACTGAAGAGACTATGTTTTTCCAATTAAGTATCTGGGATCCCTTGTCAAAAATTGGTTGACTATACATGTTTATTTCTGGAATCTACATTCTGTTCCACTCATCTATGTGTCTGTTTTTGTGCCAATACAATACTGTTTTGATTATTATTTGTAACATAGTTTGAAATTAAGAAGCATGATGCCTCCACCTTTGTCCTTCTTTCTCAGGATTGCTTTGGCTATTTGGGGTCTTTGTGATTCCATATGAATTTTAGGATTGCTTTTGTAAAAAATAATGTTGGAATCCTGGTAGGGAGGGATTGCATTGAATCTATATATGACTTCCGTTAGTATGGACAGCTTAACAATATTAATTCTTCCAGTCCATGAACATGGGTATCTTTCCATTTATTCATATCATCCTCAATTTCTTTCATCAATGTCTTACAGTTTTCAGGGTACAGATCTTTCACCTCCTTGGTTAAATTTTTCCTAAGTATTTTACTGTTTTTGATGCTATTGTAAGTGAGATTGTTTTTCTTCATTTCCTTTTCAAATAGTTTGTTTTTAGTGTATAGAAATGCAACTGATTTTTGTATGTTGGTTTTGTATCCTGTGACTTTCCTGGATCGACAGGACTGTAGGCTATACTCAGCAGTTGGGCAGGACTTGGAATTTTCTTTCCTGCCTGGGAAAGAGGGTAGAATGAGCTCCACAGCTGGTACTCTTTGATTGGGGACCCAATCAGACAGAACTGCCAACAAATCTCCTTGGCCAGATGGGACCACCAGCTCAGCTCTGAAGCTGGGCAGAGTCACCGGCTGGGATCTCTCTTTGAGTCCACTGCAAGCAGGAATGCAATCCACCAGGATCAGAGTGCTGGTGCTATAAGTCTTGCCCCCTGCTCTGTCTCAGTCTGATTCCTGGCGGTCAAGCCCCACAGATCCCTCTAGTGATTTTCATGAAGTAACACCCGAGTGGCCTCTAGGGAAGTGTCTCACAACGCTGGGGAAGCTGGATGTCCACTTTGGGCTCTCTTTTCCCACTGGGGAAATCATAGGCCCAAGGCGGCCTTCTCAGAGTGGCACTGTGATGGCCTGGGGAAAGCAATGAAGTCAGAGTATAGCTGCTCCTCTTACCCGTCTAATTTTCTGTTGTCCAGAGGGGAGTTTAACCTCACCCATGGGTTCTGAGAATTTTACAGTGGTGTCTCATCTATGGATCATTGCTAGTTGATCTTCTTTTGAGGGGGACTGGAGTGGGAATGTCCTATGTCACCATCTCGATGATATCACTTCAATTCATATCTCTAACACAACATTCTGAAGATCACTATCCAGGAAGAGTTCAAACCCAGCACATCCTCCTCCCACTTCACTTCCAGGAAGAAGCAAAGAGCCATCAGGTCAGAGCCACATGCTGAGGAGCAGAGGTTTGGAAAAGATGAGAGAACTAGCCAAAAGTGCTTGATTTCCAACACCCTTTAGACTCCATCTTTTGATATTGTTTCTTCTTTCCTTTCCCAGAAGTTATGTATCTCCTGCTTGTTAGGGGCTTCCCTGTTCTTGAAAGGCTTACCTGTCATTGGCTTACCAACCTCTTCTGTTCTCCAGGTCTTAGGGGTGAGCTAGCAAATTGACTACAGGTGAGCCAGACATAGTCTATGGTTTTCACAGAACTGTTAACATTTGAATTAATTGCCCACATTTAAAACTAGGGAGATTTCATGTAAAGTTTGATTTGGGGCATCTCTTGGAAAATTGGACTATCTGGCAAAATTGGACCAACTTTATTTACTTCATCGCAGTAACTGCCTGGAGCCAAATGTGGCTACACCACATCAACAGGGCGGGCATAAACCAGAATCTCTTCACTCTGTTGTCTCAGACAGCCCACACACTGCACTCAGTTACCTATTCTACCAAGGCCCTTAGGTGTACTCAATTGTTGTACCCCTGATTTAGGAAGAACCATTCTTTCCTTTGGTACACTTCTCCTTTTCCCCCTCCCTCCCCCTTCTTTCCTCTCCCTCTTCTCCTCCTCCTTGTCCTCCTTGTCATCCTCCTTCTCCCCCTCCCTTCCCCTCCCCTTCTCCTTCTCTTCCTTCTTCTCCTCCTTCTTCTCCTTCTCCTTCTCTTTGGATCACTGAATAGCCTGAAGAGGCATGACAAGAAATGGCCCTAAGGAAAAGCTGCAAATAAGATTGATTTTAATTCAAATAGTGTGGTGCAGTCGATCCAAGCTAAAAGAATCCTCAGCCATACCAGCTGTCCAACATGAGGTGGGTCACATAGGGTCTAAAATGAGGTGGGCCACAAGGACCATCTCTTGTGTCCTTTTATCATCAAATGCTCCATCCTGTCTAATTTCCTATTTTCCACTACAAGAAAAATGGTGGCAACAGTGCTATTACAGACAATGCCTTGCTCTTCTGAACTTTTTTGTATTGAAAAAATGTAGACCTCCTTGCTTCTATAATTCCCTAATACTGTTCATTTACTATTGTTTCCATCACTTCTCATGACATTACATCACCCATCCTGCTGCCTACAAATACAGGTTTCCAGTGCCCATTTCAAAGGTTGTTACTCAGCTTCATTGATGAAGACCACAAATGCATGTGCACCCAGAATATGCAGGAAAATGTGAACAACGCTTTGTTTTATGGTCATGTTAAATTTATCATATAGAATTTTACAGTGTAAAAACATAGGATAATACATCTCCCAACAATGTCTCTATAGGCTGTAATCACAGCATTTTTATAATGTGACTTCTTTCAATGTTGACTGCTCCCTTGACTTTCTATACCAAAACCAGCAGGGACAGTAGGCAAAAGACCCAGTGGTGGAGTGAAAAGGACAGTTCCATTGTCACAAGGAACATCTCTCCCTTGTTTGGCACAGCTTAAGACAGAGTAAAACATTCCCACATCAATCAGAAGAAAGAGAAGATGTCGATCAAATGGCCTGTTGGCAATAAGCTTGCTCCCCCAGGACTGCCTGATGAGGGATGGAGGGACTACCCTGGAAGTCAGCAGCAGGGATGCTGACAGAGTAAATCACACCCATAGAGCTCCCTTGCCACCCTGGGATTCTGTAGACTGGAAGTGGCACAGTGATGTGGTGGAACTCAGAGCCAACACAATGGCCCTCACATGCATTTCAAGCCCAAGAGTTGATGGTAGATGTTTGGTAGCCCAGAGATCTGAAATCATCCTGTGTCGCATGTAAATGAGTTATATCAGCGTGTCAGCCCCATTTTTCAGTCCCAATTTTATATGATCCCACAAAGAAATGCCCGGCTGGCCAGTAGGACAGATCTGCTTTCCAGGCCACCATCTATGACCTGGGCCCTGACCACAGAGGCCTGGGATGGCCCATAGGTGAGGATCATGAAGCTCCTTGGAACACCTGATCAACCATTGTTAAAGGTAAGGTAGGGGCATAAATGGTTGGAGAATAGCTTGTTATTCTGGCCTAGGCTCAGGATACCCCCTTCCCCAACAGAACTGTTGTCCAGTTCAGTGTCAGGCACCAACGAGACTCCTCTTACCTGGCTCTAAGGGCAGAACCGGCCATCAGGCACCCCCTCTGGAGGCATTTCTGAGGCTCTCTGGAAGAAGGTTAATATGTCCCACAACTTTGTTCTATGGTTGTTGGTCACCTAGCAAGCCAGCAACTTGCCCCATTCTTCCTGGCTGGCTGTTGCTATCAGATAAAATGTTTCTCTTCTCTGTTAATACTGGTGATTTTATAGTCAATCCACTTTGTTTTTAAGCTGTAAAACATTCCTCCCTTAAAATCCCTATCCATAATCTAAGATGAGGCTATGGAGTTTAATAAAACTTCACTAATGGCTTGAGAATAGAGATGCGACTTACAACAAGAAAAAGGAAGGAAGGGAGGGAGGGCGGGCAGACAGAAGGAAGGGAGAAAGAAAGAAAGAAAAAGAAAGAAAGAAAGAAAAAGAAAGAAAGAAAGAGAAAGAAAGAAAGAAAGGGAAAGAAAGAAAAAGAAAGAAAGAAAGAGAAAGAAAGAAAGAAAGGGAAAGAAAGAAAGAGAAAGGAAGAAAAGAAAGAAAGAAAGAAAAAGAAAGAAGGAAGGAAGGAAGGAAGAAAGGAGAGAGAGAAAGGGGGAAGGAGGGAGGAATGGAGGGAGGGAAGGAGGGAAGTTGGTGTAAGGATTACTGCTCTTACAGTCCCTAGACCCAGGGATTCTTTAATGACAGTTTACCCCACTGGATGATACCAGCACAGGGTATGTGCCCAATGAATGAATATTAGTTAAATGACTAAATGAAAAGTTTCAGGATTCAGGCCATCTCCCATGCAGGGGGAGGGTTTCTGACTGTATTCTTCTTACCCTGGAGTTATTGCTCCAAAAGTCTTGACTTACCCCAAAAGTCTTGGTACCCATAAAGAGACTGATGGGCTATGCCACCCAGGATGTGTAATTATCCCCACTGGCTCAAATCTACCCACAGTGAAGATAACCTCTTGTGTTATTATTCACAGACTCTTAACTCTCAGTTTCCATTCCAGAATTAGATCTAGGCTTTATCTTTATATAAACAAAATCCCATCAGAGGCTTTTTTTTTTTCCAGTGCTTATTTTAAAAATAAGCATCTTACTAAGCAGAATACAAATTTTCCCCTTCAGTAATATAAATTTTGAAATTGCAGCTTCCTCCCTACCTCTACCTCCACAGCCTCTCAGTGTTTCAAGCATCAGGCAGGGTTCAAGTTCAAGGTTCCGGACTTCTCTGCCCTCCATTGCCTTTGCAAGTGGCAGCATTTCCTAAACAAATTAACTATTTGGGGCAGGGGATGGGGAGTCCATCTGACTTCTTTTGGTATTGCCTCTCCTTTTTTAAGGAGTGAGCATTCTGCCTGGCTTTGCTCACTGTGCTTAGAGTGCACTCATTTAAGCCTAGCAAGGGTGGCTGGTCAAGAATTCTCGTCATCCCTACATATTTTTCCACCTTGGAGACAAAACTAACAGTCACCAACATGCTTTATAAGTTAGCTGTTGAAAGCTTGAATTGTTAGTTTAAATATCTAGTAATAAGGGAACTGGCATTTTCTAAAAATTGTAACTGTTTAGAACTCACAGCCTTATATTCAGGCTCTGATAATTTCTAGGGTAATAAAGCTTTGTCAGGATCAGGTTTTAAATTTAATTTACTTTTAATCGACATATAGTCTTAGTTAAAAGCTACTTGTAAATTTCAAAACTTTGAGAAAATAAAATATTAACATTTTCTCTGATTCTACTATCATTTAGCCTCTTTTCAAAAATATGTTTACTTTTGGGCTTCCCTGGTGGCGCAGTGGTTGAGAGTCCGCCTGCAGATGCAGGGGACACGGGTTCGTGCCCCGGTCCGGGAAGGTCCCACATGCCGCGGAGCGGCTGGGCCCGTGAGCCACGGCCGCTGAGCCTGCGCGTCTGGAGCCTGTGCTCTGCAACGGGAGAGACCACAACAGTGAGAGGCCCGCGTACCGCAAAAAAAAAAAAAAAAAAAAAAATGTTTACTTTTTTTTTTCTTTAATGACCTTTGCATTCTGGTAGTTAATTGCTAAAATAATTACTAAAATTTTCATCCTACCTAAGTCCCCTTAAAAGAAATCCAGTTGTATAAAGTAAGAATAAATGAATGAATTACTTTAACAATAAATTGACAACTAATACTAGAAGTTGCTTAATTTAGAATGGGCTTTTCAAAGTTACTTTTGGATAATTTTAAGGAAGACCACAAAGTCTAGAAATATAATGGTTCAGGTTATCTGCAGTTCTGCATCATTAAAGAAATCCTGCAATTGCTTTATATTTATTTAAATAAAAACAAAATATTGACCTTCCCATCTATTTTATGGACTAGTGTTAACCTTGCCTGAAAAAAGATGGTGATTTTTAGAGTTGTGATTTTTAATGGCCTTTGAATGCATCCTGCACAGGCCTTTAATTCCCCAGTGTAAGTAAGGTTCAGCCCTTTCCAGATGGGAAAATAATAAGGACACTAGGAAGATAGCAGGTGATTCTTGGGCAGCTGCCAGAAACTTGCAGCAAAATGAATTATGTAGGGCCCCGGTGCTTTAGCCAGCATTTTTTCCGTTTTAATTTATCAAGCCAAAGCTCGTTGACATGAAAGTGAATGAAATTGTTATACAGTGGGCTCTAAAAAGCCAACTCAAGGGTTTAGTGCAGAAGAGCTCTGACTATAAATAACAATGAAAATACAGGAAATGTTCTTTCTACTAGCACCTGCTCTGTTATTTGAGATGCACTGGCAATTAACTCAAATCCCAATATCAGTATCAACTGGAAAAAGGCCAATTCTTTGAAATATTCCAGAGGCTGCCTAATCTGTCGTAGATGATTATCAAAAGGCTAATCCTCAAAATAGTCATTTTGGGTTTTGATATGTGGAGCTGTATTTATTTGTTTATCAAATGTAATATAATAACTGACAGAAATGACAAAGTAGTATTGATACTGCTAGGAGAGAGACTTTGCAATCAGAAAAGGTTAATACCATCTTGCTTGAAAAAAATTATTTTGCAGTGACTTGTCCGAAAAGGAAAACAATGATATAAATCACTGAGCATTCACAAATGAAATCTCTGCATTTAGCTGAAGAATATAAATCGGGTTTTATAGTAAAAGCAAGATAGCTACAATTTCCACTGTGAATGAAAGAAAAATATTAACTGATTAGAGTAGGATTTAACGTGTGTACGTTAAGGGGAAAAATCTTCCTTGATGAAAGAACATTTAATATTTCAAACCTCTAGTCAATGTTTTGTACATGGTGGCTCCTGATTAAGTATCTTTCTTCTATTAAAGAGTATTACATGTATTAGGGAAAGATGAAGTATGATACTGTCTCTTGTCGTCTGAGGATGGGATAATACAAAGTTTCCATTGCATCTGCTTGGACCCTGTGGAATCTGGAAAAATATATTGTCTATGAGTCTATTTATCTATTCATGCCTTTCCTCAAAGGATATTTATTGAATGCCTACTTTGGGCATTGCACTTAAGAAGGTTGTCAGCTGCCCAAATTTACCATGTAGATGAATCAACTGAGCGTTACCTTTTCTATCGAGGAAGTTAGAACATATAAATAAATACCTATGACACAAATATGAAATGGTAAATATTTTTATTAATGTTTATAATCAATATAAAACAAGACTTTCCACTATCATCACTCTTTTTCTATTTTATGAATTAACTTGTATCTTGCCAGGAATACAAAATTAAGTGCCGTTTAGTTTCACAATAATTTATTGCCTTTATTTAAAACAATAGAATTGCATGTTATCATTGCGCTGGTAAATCTAGACTCTATGCTTACTATACTATAATCTATACACTACAAATAGACCATTAGGCCATTCCACACATCATCACTGAAAGTCATTTAAAATGACTGTTAGTATTAGTAAATGATGATAATAAAATACTAGACTATTCAGTTAACTTTGAGGAAAAATAAAACAATGATTAACATTTGGGGGAGTGTATCATATTCTAGATATGTTGCTAATTGCTTTACACACATTACCAGTTTGATCTTTATGTTACCCCTGTGTGATAAGTACAGTTGACCCCTGAACAACATGAACTGCATGGGTCCATTTTCACATGGATTTTTTTTTCAATAGTAAATACTACAACACTACACGATCTGCAGTTGGTTGAATCCTCAGATGCAGAACCACAATAAGAGGGTTATATAGAGATTTTTTACTTCAGGGTGGGTGGGTACTCCTAACCCCTGTGTTGTTCAAGGGTCAACTATATTACTATTCTTGCATTTTACAGATGAGGAAACTGAAGATTTGAACATTTAATTAACTTGACAGTGTTTGAATTTGAACCCCGATGAGCAATACCATCAGCAATTGCACTAATCTGAGACTATCAATTTTTGAAAAGAAAAGGTAAAATATTATTATTACTTGCAGAAAATATGATTCCATATTTAAAAAGAGAATGAACTGGAAAGCGATTACAAATGAAGACATATATTTACATAGTTGATAAATGTAAATTCTTATATATAAATTATAACCAATTAAAAATATAATGGAAGAAAATAATCATAGTCCCGAACAGAACGATCATTGCAAAACCAACTTTATAAGGAATCTGTAGGTGATTACAAGGTGCAAATTTTTCAGTATCTTTTGAAAGACATAGTAAAATCCTTCAATAAAATGCAATCTATCCTGTTTTTATAAATAAAGACTCAATATTGTTAAAATATTAAGTAAAAAAAAAACCCTCTAAAATTTATGAAATGAAATCATGTTATTACATTAGTCTGGAAAATAAATCCATAAAACTAGCTAGAAATATTCTAAAGAAGAAGAGTAAAGAATCATACCAGGGCTTCCCTGGTGGCGCAGTGGTTGAGAGTCCGCCTGCCGATGCAGGGAACACGGGTTCGTGCCTCGGTCCTGGAAGATCCCACATTCCGCGGAGCGGCTAGGCCCGTGGGCCATGGCCCCTGAGCCTGCGCGTCCGGAGACTGTGCTCCGCAACGGGAGAGGCCACAACAGTGAGAGGCCCGCGTACCGCAAAAAAAAAAAAAAAAAGAATCATACCAGATAATAAAACATATGCTAAAGCTCTAATTCATATAACTTTAATAATGGCCCAGGAATACACAGAAATATCAATGGAAGACAGTGAGTTCAGAAAGAGACCCAAATACATATGAGAAGTAGCACAAAAAGAGCATCTCAAACCAGTGGGTATAAAGGTGAATTTTTCAATAAATCGTTGGCAACTATATAGTCATTTGGAAAAAGTAAAGCCACATTTTCAAAACACTACTTACATAAAAATAAACTCCACATGGATCAAAGAGTTAAAGTAAACAGTGAAGCCATAAAAATATTGGATGAAAACATGACTGAATTAATTTATAACTTTAGGATGGAGATGATCTTTTTAAGCAGACACAAAGCTCAGAAACCATAAATCTGATAACATAAACAACACCTAAAAACCTTTCAGCAGGGCTTCCCTGGTGGCGCAGTGGTTGGGAGTCCGCCTGCTGATGCAGGGGACACGGGTTCGTGCCCCGGTCTGGGAAGATCCCACATGCTGCAGAGCGGCTAGGCCCGTGAGCCATGGCCTCTGAGCCTGCACGTCCGGAGCCTGTGCTCCGCAACGGGAGAGGCCACAACAGTGAGAGGCCGCAAAAAAAAAAAAAAAAAAAACCTTTCAGCAAAGTCTAAAACATTATGAACAGAGGACATTTAACAAAAAAGAAACACATGACAAAAAAATTAACATCCTTAATTTTGAAAAAAAACTTACAAATTGATTTTTAAATAGAGGATAATTTAATACAACTATAATGCTGTGTAGTTACATTAAAATGCGATAATCTAAAAACTTGGATCAACTTAAATATCATTCAGTAGGAGATTCATTAAATAAATTATGGTGTATCTAAATAATGTAAAAATGTGCAACCTAATAAATTAAAAAATTGGAGTAGATCCAAATAATATAAAAATTTGTATCACTTCATTAAATATTTAAATAATTTTAAAGAGTGACAGCCATAAAGTTTAAAAAGATGTGTTTATATATAGGAAACATTATTTCTAGCTATAGATATTCAGAAAAGGTGAGCCTTAAAAAGTAAAAAGAATTTAAAGATAATGAGAAAAAAAAAGAGGAAGATTGCATTTCAACTAAGAAATAACATGCTGAAGACTGAGAGAAAAGGTTGAGAAGTTTAAGACATGAAGTTTAAGATAAATGAAGAAAAAAAGCATGTTGGGGTCATATCACTGAAGGCTTTAATTATCTTATTGAAAAGGATTCGGGTGATGAGGAAATAACAGTTTGCTGTGAACTAACCCGTCAGGCACAAGCAGAATCTTTCTTGAAATATCTCATTTAAACCTCTCAGCATGCCTAAGAATTACATATGATTATTCTCATTTTAAAAGTAAGGAACTGAGACTTGAAAACTTAAATAACTCACCTGAGTTCTCACAGTAAGTAACAGAATTGACATTTAAACTAGGTAATCATATAATTTATTATATAACTTGGGACACTTTTGAGAGTGAAAGGAACAGCAGGCTCAGATAAGTACTGTCGCAGCCAACAAAGGAGAATGGTCACCATTGGTAGGTTTGAACCCAAGCCTGTCTCCAAAAACCTACTCCTTGACATCAATTACCTTTCACAGGTTGGCCCACACCAAGCATTTTCTTTTAAAATCTTCTCATGACCTCACCACATGCTCTGTCAAACATTGTCTCACATCAGAATTAGGGATGAATTAGCCCCGTTAGCTCACCTGTCTGACATCTCTATCCACAGAAGGAGCTGTACAACTTATGGGACAGCGTTTTTCCCAGGCACCTGTTAAATGACCCAGACCTCAACGTTTCCAGTCTTGTCCTGGAATATTGTTCTTCAGAATAATAGAACCTACCACTTCAGAATTTGAATTCCATAACGTTTCTTTTCTAGAAAAATATATGTTACCACTGCTCATTCTAAGCCTGATCTTTTCTAGCTGACAATTCTTGGTTGATTTATAATCAACATTATGAACAATATAAATGACATTATTTAGGAGTTCTTTTCCTTTTGCAAGCTAAGAATTCATTGTTAGCTTAGAGTAGTTATTTAGAACTGTGGGTGTTTTCAAAATACTTCTCATCAAAAATTTCTTTGTCAGTCGACCATATTGGATGCCTATTATTTCACTCCCTTCGTATGTTAAGCCTGTCATCTTTATCCCTGTCTTCTTCTACCAATTTTTTCCTCCCAGGCCCTGTTCATATTCCCTTGTCATTAAGTACAGACTCACTGTATGCACATTCTAAAACGTGCCAGTATTAAAATGAAAAGTGCCAGTAATTTCTATACCTTGTTTTAAGGATGATTGTTTATATATTAGTAGTATTTAAGTATTTATAATCAAGATTATCTACTTCCCTTACACTTACAAGGTTTCAATGAATATACTCTATATGGAATATAAAATAGGGAATATACTTCTTTATCTATAGATAGATACACACACACATATATATGTATGTAACAGCAAGTTTGTAATAAAAATTGTTATTTTGTACTTTTAAATGTGTTATAAACTTTTGAAGGCTTATATATAATTGGCATTTTCCTTTACCTCCTTCTTGCCAGATATTTTGTTTTGCTATTGTAAGCAAACTAATTTGTGCCACTCAAACACCAGATGAATACAGCTGATGTTTCAAGAAACACTGTCAAACCCAAATATTTTCATAGAGGCCATACATAGCAGTTCCAATTAATTTTCTTTCATTCCTCTTTCCTTCCTTCCCTCCCTCCCTACCTTACTCCCTCCCTTCCTTCCATCCTCTCTTTCTTTCTGCCAACAAACTGACCAACGCTTTGTGACAGAAACAGTTCCTGGTGAAGTGAATACAGAAGTAAACAAGACAAGGCTTCTGACCTCATAAAACTTACCTTCTAGTGGGAGGAAATGTGAGCAAATTAAATGTGTTGACAGTGCAGAGTACTCCGAAGAAAACTTTTCTAAAAAGTGATGTAAAATAGTCATAAAGATAAACAAAAGCCCAAAGAATCTGTGGCTTGTAGATCTGCCGGTAAGAAATGCTGAAGTTTGTTTTTAGGATAAAGGGAAATAATACCAAATGAAAGAAGAGGGTGAAGAACTCTGGAAGTGGTAACTAGGTGGATAAATGTAAGAGAATATATATATTTTTTCTTCTTATAATTTCCTTAAAAGGCAACAACAATGTAATCACTCAGTTATGTTAGAAAGTTTCAGCAAACTGTAGATAGATAATTTCCTCAATCTAAAATGTATCTATAAAAAACTACAGATGACATCATACTTGTGTTCAGTGAAAAACTGAACATTTCGCTCAGTCAGGAACAAGGCAAGGATTTGAGCTGTGACCAGGGTTAGTGGATATTGTATTTCAAGTCCTATCTTACAGCAGGGAGAAACATTAATGGAGGGTATAGAGACTGGGAAGAAAGAAGGAAAACAGTTTTATTTGCAGATGGCTTGATTGTTTACATTAAAAATTCTAACAAATCTATAAAACAAACTACTAGCACTAATAAGTGAATTTAGCAAGGTCACAGGATACATGGTCAATATATTACAAAATCAATGTTATTTCTATATACTAGCAAAGACAACTGGAAAATAAAACTTAATAACAATATTGTGTTTTACTATCTATTGCTGCATAACAAATTGCCATAGATGTAATGACTTAAAACTACAATAAACATTTATTATCTCACGCAGTTTCTATGGATGAGGGATTTGGGAAAAACTTAGCTGGGTGATTCTGGCACGGTGTCTCTCAAGGGCTGGCAGTCAAGATGTCAGGCAGAGCGGCAGTGCTCTGAAGGCTGGACAGGAATATCTACTCTCAAGGAAGCTCACTCACATGGCTGGCAAGTTGATGCTGGGTATCGGCAAGAGGTCTCAGTTCCCTACCACATGTGCCTCTCCTAGAGCTTCGTTGGGGTCCTCATGATGTGGCAGTAGCTTCCTCCAAAGTGAATGATGATCCAGAAGAGATCAAGGCAGAAGCCACAGTTTCTTTTATGACTGAGCCTTAGAAGTCCCAGTCAGTCATCCCCATGATGTCCTCTTGGTCACTCAGGTCAGCTTTATTCAGTGGGGATGCATACGCAAGGGTGAACATACAGAGAAGTGGAAATCTTTGGGAACTTTCTTGAACGCTTATCACCCCAAATACTATTTATTATAGCACCAGAAATGTATTTTTTAAGTGTAGAAATAAACATAAAGTATGTGTAAGACACTGTGCCAAAAACTACAAAGCATTGCCCAGGGAAATTGAAGAATTTCTAAATAAATGGAAAATTATGCTATGTTAATGGATTGGAAGGCTCGATGTTGTAAAAGTGTCAGTTCTCCCCCAAACTGATGTATGATACAAGGCCAATTAAAATCTAATCAGGCTTTTAGGTAGAAATTGACAAGCTGATTCTAAAATTTGTAAGGAAATGCAAAAAAACTAAAATATCCTTGAAGATAATTGGAGGACATACACTATCTGTTTGCAAGACTTATTACAAAACTACAGTATACTATCAAGAAAGTGATAGACAATAAGGAGAGCAAAATAGTTCAATGACACATAGTAGAGGACCCCAAAATATTCATGTTTGTAAACAGGTCTCTTTGTTATTCAACAAAGGAGCAAGACAATTTAATGTGGAAAAGTCTTTTTAGCAAATAGTGTTGGAAAAACTGGATAAATGTATGAAAGAATAAATGAATCCTGACCTCTCATTTCAAATGATACACAAAATAATTAAGATGCATCATGGACTTATATGTAGAAGCTAAAACCTTAAAACTTTTAGAGGAAAACAGCAGGATATCCTGAGGGCCTTGGGATAGACAATAATTTCTTAGAACATAGTAAACACTAAGCATAAAAGAAAAAAATATAAAATTTGACTTCATCAAAATTAAAACCTAACAACAGCTTTAAGAAAATAAAAATACAAGCCTCAGACTGGAAGACATTATATATGTATATATAATCACAGAGAGAGAGAGACTTGCATTTAGAATATATAAAGAACTACTAAAACTCATTTTAAAAACAACAAATAAATATATGAACAGCCAAAAAGCACATGAAAATCTCAAAGTCATTCATTATCGGGGAAATGAAAATTAAAACTGCAGTGAGATAACTAGAAAACTATTGCACACCCTCTAGAACGGCTGAATTAAAATACTGGCAATATCAATGTTTTCAAGATTGTGGAGCTACTTGAAGTCTCAAATTTTGGTGGTGGGAGTATAAAATAATGTAAACAATTCAGAATATAGTTTAGCATTTTCTTATAGCTAACATGCATTTACCAATCAATCAGTTCCACTCCTAGGAATTGACTCGAGAAATGAAAACATATGTCCAACAAAAAGACTTGTGCTTGAAAGTTTATAACAGCTTTTCATAGTAACAAAAAACTGGAAATAGTCCAGATGTCTATCAACAGGGAAATGGGGAAACATATTGCAGTATATCCACAAAATGGAATGCTGATCAGAAATTAATAAGAGAATAAACTAATGATACACAACAACATGGATGAACCTCAAAAACATCATGAAGAGTGAAAAAAGTTACACGTGAAGGGATATATACTGTATGATTCTATTCATATGAAGTTTAATAACAGGCAAAACAAATCCATGGTGTTAGAAAGTGAAGTGGTCGTTGCCTATGAAAGGTAGAGTTTGACTAGATTGAATGGACATGAGGGGGTTTTCTGCGGTAATGGAAAAGTCCTATACTTGATTAAAGTGTTGCTTACATAGGCGCGTACATTCATTAGAACTCGCTTAAGATCTGTGAATTTCATTGTATGTAAAATTTGCCTCAATTTTTTAAACAAGAAAAAAATTAAAAGAGTAAAACCAGTTAGGAGGTTGCTGCAAAAATTCAAGTGAGAGATGATGGTGGGACCAGTGGAGATGCTGAAAGTAGTTGGATGGGAGACATGTTTTAGAATGTGCAGATAAGACTCACTTATACAATGTGAGAAATGAGCAAAAGAAAGGAATCAAGGATTGCAAAGGTGAGAGGCGTCTGCTTCCTTGGGAAGTTTTCTCAAAGTACAGCTCTTTATTTCATGACTCATGAGGCATCCATAAACCTTTCTACATTTTCCTCTGTTTGCCTTTGTTAGAAGGGTTCAGCATTTCCTGATTTGGAAAGTTAAAGCCAGTCTTTGACCGATTTGCCCTTAAGTCTCTTCCTTACCCTTCTCCTGGTCTCTTTTCTGTCACGAGGAGGTGGCTTCCCGCCAAGCTGTGTCTCAGGCTACCTTGTCAGATGGCTTCTGGTTGGGTTTGGCCAACGGAAGAAATGTAGGGAGATTAAAACATAGGAGGAAGTGAGAAATCAGAATAGTTCTCCTCCTCTCTCTTCATGGGTGCATGTCTCCAACGATGGCTCTGTCTCCTTCGTGTCTCCAGCTTCCATGAGATGATTCCCAACCCCAGGCACCCCTACCACTGAATTGCCACTTTGGTCCTCCAGCCTAGTAATGGCTACTATTGTGGGTAATACTTACGTTGCCTGGCAATCTCCTGTTGGCTTTTCAGCATTTACCTCACTTGTGTGCGTGATTTCCTGTATTAACTTCCCTCCATTTAAAACTCATAGTTTGATTTCTGTTTCCCGAGTTTAAGGCAGGCTATTAGTGAGGAAAGGAACAGAGTAACACTGGGCCCTGCAAACTCTTAAGACTGGGTCCAGTTTGCCTATGATCTTACTTATTGTGCGTTGGTGCACATATACACGAAAGACTCAACAGTTATATTTTTGTAAGAAAGGTCAACTGAATAATAACATCCACTTTACCTTAGGGAATGTTTTAAGCAACGTTTTATTGTCAAATTTTTCTCCTTAACCTGTATATAAATTAACTTAGGGCTTCACTCAGAATAAATGTTCTATAAATGTTAGCTATTATCACCTGTAAAGCTTCTTGTACTACTATTCCTTAATAAAGTATTCTTTGGAATTCTGTAGTCCTGAAGAAAACACATTTATAATTAACCTTAGGCCTAGGGGGTTCATGTATAAACAGTTATGTTAAGAATATGATTTAATGAATATCACATAAGGAAGAAAAAGAGAAGTTCCCTAATAGACTAAAAATGTAGTTGCTTAAAAATATGTCTAAAAGTTTGGAATGATGAAAAAGTTCTGGAAATGTATAATGTTGATGGTTGTACAACACTGTAAATGTGATTAATGCCACTGAACCTCATACTTAAAAATGGTTAAGATGGCAAATTATATGGTATGTATATTTCACTGAAAAAAAAAAGTAAAAAAAAATAGTAAGTCTAAAGAAAGCAGAAAATACAGAATAGGGGGATATCTGACAATTGTCTTTTTAAAGATTATGATTTTAAAATATGTGTGTATAACTGTGTTAGTCTGATGTTCTTAATTTCAGAGCATAATAACAAAGAAAACGTAAAGGAAAATGAGGCATAGTTTATTTCTTTTCCACTTCTACCATCTGTTCACATTAGCCACAAAGAAACACCCTCATAAAATTCATTAAACTACTGAGTTATAATTCAATGTGGTAATAAGTCTTCAACACAATGTACACAATCGACAAATGACTATGGCAATGACATCATTGTAATGGTCATAATTACATGACAATTCAGATATTTGATCATTCAAAACATCAGTAAAATAACTATTCTTCTTTTTTGTCAGCCTCTAAATACCTCTATTCATTCTTTATTCAAGAATCTGTGGCTTTCAGGGAAAAGATAGAACCCAGTACAGCGATGATGGAGACAAAGCTGGGAGAGGGGGAGGAGAATGGGGTTTTGAGGGACAGCAGGAAAAAACACTGCACCATGCGCCCTGAGAGTAGAGAGAGGGAGATGAATGTGCATGAAGCCAGCCTAATTATTGCAGAGTGAAAGGTCATCAAAATCAATTTGCAGCACGATGTACAAAGGTCATTATCAGCCTCAGATTTCCTCTGCCCGTTTAAAACACAATAAAAATAAAGTGAGTGCTTTAATAACTATGATTAGCAAAGAAAAAAGCATATCATTGAGCCATCTGTTTAAATATTTGTGCTACCTTAGTTTTACTCAAAACAGCATGAAAGATGAGCAGTGAGGCGATTTTTTTTTTTTTTTCTGTTTGTTTGCTTTTAAAATCCTGACATTTTCTCCACTGGTTGCTGAGATTTATAACACAGATGAAAGAGCTCCTCTAAAATTACTGCCCTTTGCAATCAATAGCACAGTATTTGTAACGACTTCCTTTTTATTAGAGAGCACTTCATTATTATTTTTATTATAATTTTATGGGACAGTCTGGAGCAGAATTCATCATTCACTTATTTGAAGTATCTCACTTATTCAATGGCACAGATGGCCTGATCTGAGGAGATTTAATCACCCTATGGTAGGGCTGCCTTGATGCTATATAAATGCAAACCATGAGAAAGGCAGGAAGCAATGGGAAACAATAACGTTATCTTAGGCACCGTTAAGAGACTCTATGGAAGCTAATTCATTTGGGAACTTTGGAAGTTATAGTTATAAAGCTGCATCTTTTTGCTTTTCCTCTAAAAGTTGATATTATAGTACCATATGGGGCAGGGCTTTTGAAGTTTTTTTAACTATCTCTATCAGTAAAAAATACATTTTACATTATGACTCAACACACACACACACAAATATTCACACATATACTGAAACAAACATTTTAAGAAGCTGTATTTGTCATTATTATATGTGATTCACAAAGCTTTTTTCCTAATCTTATTTATTGTTTTTTAGGAAAATGCCAGTCATAATCTACTAAACTGTTCTAATAGATGCGTCTGGATCCTCATATGAAAAACAGATTTAGGTTCTTTTGTGTTTTCAATGAAATAATATATGTGAGTCCTCAGTGTATATCTGGCACATGGTAAACATTTGATATTTATAGCAGTTATTATGAGAAATGTCTTGAATAGATCTTGCAACGTACCACAGTTTAAAGCAACCAGGAAATGACCTGCCTACAGAAGTGGCTTCTCTGAAATTTTTTTTTTCTGTTCATTGTCGTATCCTTGTCCAATTATCTGGTTTTGAAAAATTATCCAGTTGATCTTATATAACAGAAGACCCTGATTGTAGACAGGGAAAACATAAACGTGAAAGAGAAAGATCACTGAAAGACTGTCATTCCCTTTCTATTCTCGGCTTCCTGGTTCACTTACTTGTTAGTTCTTGTCTGTATCATATGATGTAGGCAGAAGGGAAGAAGTTTAAGTTCCATAAAGTTGCATCTTTATAAAAGAGATTAAAAAATCTGTAGTCTATGACCACAAAGAAAGAAGAAAAAGAGAGAAAAGGATAAAGTAGATACACAAATAGGAAAAAATGAGGAATTCTCTGACTTCTGACTATATATTATATTATTCACTCACTTTCCGTAAAACTGGAAGGAGACTTTTGAAATCTTTTAGCTAACTGAAGTATTTTCATCCTTATTTTATTCATTTAATAAATATATATTTATTAAGAACCTATGTTTCTAACATAAGAGAGTCTAAGATTTGTACATACTTAATTATTTTTAGTTGAGAAAAATTATCCTTTCTAAAATGTTAAATTTTCTCCCTCACCCGTGATAAATTAACCACAGACCAAGAAATATGTAAACACGCTGTTCATGAATTTTCCTGAAACTTGTTCTTTTAGTTGAGAGTGAGAATTTGAAAATCACAATAGCATGAAATATGAGCTAGACTGAGACAACATTAGCCTGGATTACCACTACTGAGAACTATGCAAAGTGCATTTTTAGGGAGATAAATTACCAAATATCAAGAAGAGATGATAAAAATCAATGGGAAAGGCAAGAAAGAGTGCTTCCTTTTCTACGAAGACCGATGCCATTTCCATCCAGAGGAGGAAAAGATGAGAATTTTTCATTGCCCCTTTGTTATGGACTGAACATTTATGTTCCCCTAAAATTCATATCTCAAAGCCCTAATCCCCAGTGCGATGGTGTTTGGAGATGGAACCTTTGCGAGGTAATTAGGTTTAGATGAGGTCATGAGTGTAGGGCCCCCATGACACATGGGATTAGTGTCCTTATAAGAAGAGGGAGAGACAGCAGGGCTCTGTCTTTCTCCATCATGTAAGGACACAGTGAGAAGGTTGCTGTCTGAAAGCCAGGAAGAGAAACTCTTATTGGGAACCAAATCTGCCAGCACCTTGATCTTTGACTTCTCAGCCTCCATAACTGTAAGAAATAAATGTCTTTTGTTTGAGCCACCCAAGCTATGGTATTTTGTTGTAGCAACCCAAGCTGACTTATACATCTTTAATATCCAGTGTTTGGTAAGAGCTGATGAAATTTTACCTGTTTAGCTTTACTATAGCCATTGACATACAAGATGTGTACTTTACACTAACAGAAATTATGAATGGGCTATAAAGATGATGACCCAGGGAGAAGCATGCTGTGGGTGATGGAGGAATGGGAGTTCTTTATGCAGGAATGCAGTCTTAGCAGGAACACACAGATATAGGTAGGAAGGAGAAATGTCAAGCATTTTTCTAATTATTGGCTTTTATTTTTACAGTCACATTTTTGCCAAAAATGGCCATTCTGAAACCTCAAGTTCTCATTTTTAAGGTTCACATTAATGGGAATTTCAACATAAGCTCGAGTTTATAATGTACTGCTTAATGAGCATGGGGTTGGTTAAATTAAGTACTATTTCCATGGAAGCTTTAAACACTGAAGCCCAGCTACAGAGATGAAATGATCAGAAGAGGAAAAACACAGTAGATTACCCCATCTTCCTTCCCCACTTAGCTGAACTGAACCAGGATTTCTCATGGTTACTCTCATTAATAAGAAATCTGAAGTAGAAACAATCCATAGATGAAAGTGATCTCTTTTCAGACTGATCCTAGCTACCTGACTGTGCTAGCCACACCCCCCATGGCTAGTCACTCAATCACAAAATGTAGGTGTCATGTTAGGCAGAGGAGTCTGAGTTTAGCCCAGACATTCACTGTAGTGTGAATTGATATAGGCACCCAGGTTCTGGATTGAAACTGCCTGGGTTCAAATCCTAACTCTGTTCATTATAGTTGTATATGACAACTTGACTTACTCATCTGAAAAATGGAAATAAAATATCTCACAAGGTTGTTGGAAAACTTAAATGAGATCATCCTTGTAAGCCCTAGAATCAGGCCAATCTTTTCTACTTCTTGGACCTAGAATTCCCCACTTCAAAAACATTCTTCAGAGAAGGGATCATGGAATCAAGAATTAAAAGGAGAGTGAGAAGCCATCTAGTCCAAGGTAAAGAAAACAAGGCCCAGAAGCATTAAAATCCTGCCTAAGATTGTACCATTGTTGGTAAAAGTCAAAAGCCAAAACCCAACTCTTCTGATTTTCATTCCTCCTCATGGTCTCCAATGATGAGAGATGCTTCTACCATGCAAATGAGACAGGGCAGTCATCCTCCACAGATATTCATCTGTGTGTAGCAGCCTCTTTTCTTCTGGCTTGTCCACATCTTGCCTACATCACTATTCTTAACACATTTTTTTTCTTTATTGTCAGCAGTTTCACACTGGTGTAAGCTTTGACTGCGCCTGAAGCAAATGAAGTTTGAAGTCAGCAGTTGCCTGACCATAATTAGGCATTTAATTAATATTGTTGTAAAGTGTGCTTTTTTGTTTGAATAGAGACTAAGCATATCAGTATCCTTGCTGCAAAAGGGTGGTGTACAGCAGTGCCTTCCTCTACATCTGACCTTTGAGATGAGGCCATCATGTTACTTCCTAAATATGTTTTCTAGTCCTTCTCCATTTCTGATACTGACTTCTTGGTGATCCTGTCCTATGAGACCATAATCTAGTATACTTTATGGGAGCAAATGGGAAGGTTTAGGAACTCTGTCATATTTCTTGATTTTTCTTTGTTAGTACCTGGATTTTAAGCGTCACAAGTTGCTTCAGAAAAGTTTAAAGAGTTAACAGTACCTGCGTAGCTCTTACTTCCTCCCAGCCCTATTCTTCTTGCTTTGCTGAATAGCTTGAGGATAAAGAACGGGTTTCACTAGAAAACAGTTTTTTTTGGCACAATAATTTGTGCTTTATGTCATATTATAGTGGTGAGTGTAAATTTGTCTTTGAACCATGTTTTATTAACTTTTTCCCCATAGAGTTACATCAAAAGAGTCTATAAATAAATGATGTGCTCAGCCTGCTAGTTCTTACATGCATACCAATTACTTCTATTGGTTTCAAAACACGTAGTCAGTACTTTAAACAACAATGATAATATCACAAACTAAAATATTCAACATCTCCATCTCAGTATGCTGTCACCATGCAGACAACGATTAGAATTGGTAATCAGTGTTACTGCTGGTAAGTTGAGTGGCACAATGCATTTTATATCCATGCTATGTCAAACTCAGGTAACATTCTAACACATTATATTTCAAAGACACTCACCTAATCTCAGAGAACAATGCATTTATTTATTTCATGTTAAAAGCTCTTACATTTTATGAAGGGTTCTTGAAGCAAAGATATTTATTGTCACAATAATACTTAAGTTGGAGCTTCTGAAGAAATGCAAAAAAATACACTTAGTTTAAAATTCCTACTCTAAGTGATGCATGTCATTACTGTGGAAGAAAAGAACTTCACAAGCTATAAATTTTCAGAATTTTAAAATCGTATAAAGATCCTATTTCCTTACAAATAACACATTTCAAATAAGCCTGAGGTATGTGATTTTTTTTGTATACCCCTCAAAAGTACACTTGAAATGAAATTGTATAAGAGTAATAGTTTAGGTTATATATATAGCTGTATATATATAACCTACAATATATATATAAAATATATATATATATATTTACCTACTTGTTTATTTATATGCCAGAGTGGCATCTCCAATCACTAATGCATAAACAATTACAGAATAGGATTCATATATGAAATAAAACTATACAATGTTCTATATATACACATACATATATACACACGTATATATGTATGTGTGTGTGTGCGTATTATGCCTTGCTTTCTCCATTAACATTTTAACAGTACATAATAAGCTACCCAGTGTCAGATTAATTACTTATTCAGAATAATAATGGTTAAATAATTAAAAAGTTAAAAAGTCAGGAGGTTTTCAGGGAAAACTACCAGATGTACCCAGTATACTGATCTGAAGTTTATATCAAGTATCAACTGTTAAGACAGTGGAAGGGCTTTGCCAACATGATGGCAGAACATCTGGATAAAAAAAAATGAATGGTGCTGTCAAATTATCCATCTGTTTTGCCTACACAGTATGAACAGTCATACACTCAGAAACACTTGCTGGTTAGCACAGTACAGACAAAACATCCCAAATTTAAAGTTATTTCAGAATTAACATCTGGATAGTGGAACATTTTTTGTCTTTACATCTGTATGTTTGCAAGTTGCACAGACATAGCTCTGATATACAAGATTACCATTGCATTTCTTTTAAAATTTTTGCCATTTATAGTTCATTTGATATTATCTTCTTTTAATCATATCTGCTGAAACCACAGAGTGGAAACGTATATCAATGAAAAGCCAGAGAGGTGAAAATTAAAACTCTTTGTATTTCACAATAAATTTTATTGAACATTGTTAGAAAGGAAATGAAAAAACAATAGTGAGTGTAAGGATAACATTTTGCTTCAAACTTGTTTCCCCAGTTGAGTCAGTGTTTTGAACCTGACAATGACAGCCAGAACTCTGTTTGGGGGAAGTAAATGTTTTAATGCTGTTTGGGTGTGTGTAGAAAAAACGTTTTTAGGGAATGTGGAAGACACAGTTCTTTGCATTTCCATTATTTCCTCAAGTTCTTGATGACCTATGAACATTTACTTTATCATCCTTTAGGAACCAGCCTGAAGTATCTAAGCTTGCAAAGTAGGAGAATATAATGTAATTAATGACAGTAGGTTGATAATATGACAACCCAGAGGGAAAAAGAAACTCTTTGCCATGATTTCTCATGCAGTTTTTTTTTCCTACAAAGTAGGGCTACATTAAAATAGATTATTTTCTGAAGATTCATTGTTAGACAAGAGAAATTTCAGTCTACTTTTTTGTGTGCCTTAAACAAATGTTAACTCTGTAGAAAAATTATATTTAAAATTTAATACCAGGAAAAAAAATTATTTGTAATCCACTACTCTTTCTCAGGAGAAGAAAAAAAAAATCTCTTTTCTTTCTTGTTCAGTAGTGACATTTCCGAAGAAAGCATTTGTTTCAGCCAATTTATTTTTGTAGCAAGCTTGATTTTATGTAGCATCACGTGGCTCAGATCAATTGACATCTTTTTTGGTGTGAGCAGGCACATGTCCAGAACAAAGCTAAGGTCCAACTTGGGAACTAAATGCAGGTGTCTTCAAATGTGCATTTAAAATGAAGAAGATCCAAGACACACTGCTCAAAATATTACCATGAATCCAATATAAAACCAAACCTGTTCACTTGGCAGAAAAGTAGTACAACCCTGTGCTGAACCCACTCTAGCAGAAGATTTTATTGATGCAATTGCTTGGAGTGCATTGGGCCACTATATCCATAAAAATAATAATTAGGCTCTGGGATGTATTACATTCCACAGCTTAGCACCTGAACTATGCCCAGAGCATTGATTAATATTTCTATTTATATGTCTGTTTTCAGTTGTCAAATAAGGTACCTACAGGCCATCCATCATCTTTCATTTCCATATTACTTTTATCACTACCTTTATTAAAAGGGAATTAAGAAAGCAATGGAGTTTCCTTTCTAATAAAACAATAGAAAGGCCTAACTCCTGAATGTGTTTTTCAGATTGAAATCTTCTAGGTTTAGTTGAATTTTCATTTGAAAGTGATGAGTTGTAGTCATGCTGACTGACTGCACATACAGCACGATGGAAGGGGATGTGAATAACACACCATCTACAGTTTGGTTTTTAAGCAGTGCTCACAACTCAACCTCCCATGGATCCAGGGAATCCCTCAGTCTAACAGGGCCAAAGGCAATTTCCCACAGGCACGAAGATCCCTAGTTCTGGAAGCTGTCCTCCCCAGACAACTCTGGTAAACAGCTATGATGTAAACTCAGACTGCCTGGCACCCTCACACTCTGCTTGCACCCCCATTAACACTGTCACTCTCATGCCTACCCTGTAAGAATGGAGAACGAAAATCCATTCTAGTCTAGCAGGTTACCCAGACTGTCTAGAGCTCTTGATGAAGTGCCGAGAGGAAGGAAACTGCAGACTTTATCTGCTTCGTGATCCTTGCTTGAAAAATTTCCTCAATCATCCATACAACGTAACCTGGTGGAATTTTTTTCCAAATTCTGCTACATGACAGGTAGCGATTATAAAGAAAGCCACCTTACTTGGTAAGGAGTGGTTTGCATTCCTTTTCGAGCTGAGGGTGTGGGTCTCCAAGTCCAGACCCAGTGAAGATATAAGGCAGGAGGGAGCAGTAGGGAAGCTTCCTTGTCACATTTGAAGGGTGACAGTTTCAGCCAAAATCTAGGCTGGCTCATCTGCATTGTTGTCTGGTGCCTGTTAAAAAAAAAAAGCGGGGGGGGGCGGTTAGAAGTTGCCAGCAGGAGCCTCCAAGGGAGTTGGGGAGAATCACAGAAGTCAAATAGTTAACTCAGGTGAGTGCTTGGGATAGGAAGTCTACAGTAACTAAACAGAATGATTAGGAAATGAGAACCAGATAGCAAGACTTTATAGGATCAAGAACTTGTGGATCATCCAGGAAGCCAGACCTAATAACAACAGATCCTTAAAAACAACAAAAACAAACAGACAAAACAAAGTGTAAATAGCCAGAGAGAGAACTTGTCAAGTTCTTGGGAGAAAGGCAAGCATCACTGGCAATCTATTGGCTGTTTGATGTAAAAGCAATAATGAAATTTTCTGATCCCTGACATCTACTATCTAAAATGGTTTGCTCATTATCATTGAGAAAGCCCCGGTGGGTGGGGGGAATGGAAGAGACCTTTCAAAGCAGAGTATCATATGTCCCAGTTTGTGTGCGACAATCTCAGATTTTAACTTTGTCCTGGTATATCAACAGCACCTCCCTTCACTCTAAAGAAAGAATCCTGGTTTCAATGACAAACATTATGGTGACTTAGAGGGCTCCAATTGGGAGAAAAGGGGGAAGGAAAGAAGGAGACAATTATCATCCATTTATTCAACGAATATATATCGATCATTTATTCTGTGCCAGGCTCTGGTGATACTGCTGTAAATTAGATAACTATATCTGCTCCTCTCACAGAGCCAGCTACATAACAAGGAAGAAAAACGGGAAAGGGAAAGTAAACACCAGACATAGTCTGATTAAAACTAACTTAATAAAGGATAACCAGGTGGCAATTAGAGACTGCTATCAGAAAATGATATAAATATTCCAAAAGCATGAAACCTAAAAAGTCAAAAGCTATAGAAAATAAGATGTATTATTGACCTTCTAGCCCTTGTAGTGAACTGGACAGCATATCCCCTTTTTGCACTTCACCCCAACTTGATAGGTATGAGTTGGTAAAATTTCCCTTTAATAGCTATAGGATTGATTTAATCTGTCAGTCTGTCCAGCTACAAAGATTTATTCGTTCCTGCAGTGCTCAGAACAGTTTGCCAGTTGGGTATACAATGGTGAACCCACGGGTAGACCTTAACCTCACAAGGCTGAATAAGTTGAGTTCTGAATAGTCAGAATTATCCTAAATACTTAGAGACTAGCATTACTGAACACCTACAAGTCAAACCAAGCACATGCATTTCTTGAAAGTAGTTTCTATTTTGTATTTTTTAAAAGGAATTGATGTAGTTATCATGAGAATATATATATTACTTTTCTAGGCGTCCTTTACTCGTTTTACATATTACTCTTATCTTTATGTTTAAGAACATACGGTATGTCAGAGTGAGGAAGGGCAAGTATTTAGTTTTGTGCTTAAGAACTGGAAGTATCTTTATGCAGCCCCAGGTCTGATATCTTGCCCCAGACTTCCTTCATTGAGATTTCCTGCCTCTCTGTTTTTTCATTCCCTTTGGCCTCCTGCTGCCTACGACAGCACCCATTATTGCACCCTTACCTTCCCGCCCAGTTGCTGTTCTTTAAGAGATCAGGGAAGGGTTGGTGGAGCATTTATGACTCTCCTCACACCACTGCTGCCCCTCCATCACATCCACCACACTGGTCTCATTAATAGCATGTCAGTCTATCTCCTCACCAATCTCTGCCTGCACACCACACACCTTCCCTCCTGTCACAACATCCAAGATAGCGAGGGTCAAGAGGATCTCCCGAAATTGAGTTAAAGTTTATGTTATCCCACACTACCAGTACTAAATGCTGTTATTAAAAAAAAAAAAAGCAACTATGTGTAACTATATTTCTTCCAAAAAGGGGGGATTATTATTTAGATTAACCTGAGTACATAACTGTATGATAAACTCCAGTTGGTGTAAGATAAAAAAATTACATACATATAAAGAGAGAGTTTCAAATCAAACAACTGAATGACTTCTAAAAAAATCTCTTGGAACCAAACTCTTAAAACCATTCAGTTCCTTTTGTTTTGATTCATTAATCACCAAGCAGCTTTCTGATCTTAATTTACTTTTCCCAATGGGAGGAGTACCCTAATGGGTTGACTCAAGTATTTCAAACTATTTAATAGCTAGAATTCCCAGTTTAAATTAATAACTTATCACTGTGGCCTACTGAGAGTTCCCTAGGATGATAACCACTGTGACTCTGCACTCTGGGAACTGATGACAAATCCCTGGAGCCAGCTAATCACTGGATGAAGTACAGAAGTTACCGTGCTTCCAGAGTACCCACAACTCATTTATGGACTCACAAAGCTGCCATATCATTCACAGCCAAAGAACACTAGAGGGTGATTAAACTGACTCATCTCAAAACCATAGCTGATACCTATGTGCGAGTGAAATTGGTTGAAATCAAAGAAAAAGAGGGCTTCCCTGGTGGCGCAGTGGTTGCGAGTCCGCCTGCCGATGAAGGGGACGCGGGTTGGTGCCCCGGTTTGGGAAGATCCCACATGCCGCGGAGCGGCTGGGCCACGCCTGCGCGTGCGGAGCCTGCGCGTGCGGAGCCTGCGCGTGCGGAGCCTGCGCGTGCGGAGCCTGCGCGTGCGGAGCCTGCGCGTGCGGAGCCTGCGCGTGCGGAGCCTCCGCAGCCCGCGCATGCGGAGCTTGCGCTCCGCGGCGGGAGAGGCCACGACAGTGAGAGGCCTGCGTACCGGAAAAAAAAAAAAAAGGAGAAAAAGAAACAAGTTTTTGTTTTTGTGGTACGCGGGCCTCTCACTGCTGAGGCCTCTCCCGCCGCGGAGCACAGGCTCCGGACGCGCAGGTTCAGTGGCCATGGCTCACGGGCCTAGCTGCTCCGCAGCACGTGGGATTCACCCTGGACCAGGGCACGAACCCGCGCCCTTCGCATCGGCAGGCGGACTCCCAACCACTGCGCCACCAGGGAAGCCCCAAGATTCAAGTTTTTAAAGGGTAAGGACCAGCTTGTTTTTATCGCTGCAACCCTACACTCTAGCATAATTTTTACAAACTAGAGTAATTTATTCTCCAACTATAGGAATTTTGTCATATTTCCCACCTCTACTATAAGCTTAGGTTTGTTTAAAACAAACATTAAATTAAATTACTTTTTTAAACTTAGCCAAATTCTATGAATTCTTCCAGAATTTTATGTGCTAAGTTATATATTTACATATACATATATAATGTATAGATACATATCTATACAATCATTATAATAAAATCATCACATATATGATTTGTGAAACACAGGTATACTTCAAGAAATTATGATTCATTTATCTCAGCACGTGGAAAATGGAAAGTAGAAGCTGACAGATGAAAGCATGATGCAATAGCTAGCCTCTTACCTCCAAGACCACCCAGCCAACCCTGCCCTCTTTTCCAGTGAACCTGGGACTCACCCCAAACTCCCTCTGAGACCGTTACTCCAGATAACTGGTTTGAATAATCAGAGTGGCCAAGAGGGAAAACCTGCTTACCATCCTGACTTTACCAATTCTCTAATAGAAAATAGCACTCAAAGTTTTCAAGGTTTTTGCCAAGTGCTTTATGTGACAGTGACACTCTTGACCAGTTAACAGTAGTCTGAGGCTATTCAGAAGATTGTCAGAAGCAGTGGTATAGTTCACTGGTCAGTATCACCTGTGCCTGAAGAATACATTTACAAGACAACTGGCTCAGGTTAGAGATGTTAGCAAGTGACCATGCCCAGAGATTTTTCTCCATCAAATCTGGAAACCTAGACAGGAAGAGACACAGAACACATTGATTGGAATCCAGGTGGTATTTGTTTCATGTGTTTGTGTGTGTGTTTGGATTAAAAAACTAAAAGATTTTTCTTCTTGCAAAAGCCTGCTCTTAATTTTATCAACCAACACTGCAAATATCCATGACACTGGTGTTAGATTGGGTAGGATGGGTACCTCTCATCAAGTTATCAGTGCTGTTATCTCATGCCTATCAGGTCCAACGATGCCATTCTCTTATGTGATGGACAGGTTATTTGAAGGATTTTCCAATTTTACTAAGAGACTCTCAATTTGTCATCTCATGATGATGATGGTTGGCTGATAATGCCACAAAAGAACATTAAAAATCCTTTTTGTACTTCAGTACTTTATCCAAGTTGTTTTATAACCAAACATTTTCAAAAGCGCCAATTCTGACTCTTCAGTAATTCAAGCATTTGCTTTAAATGGGAATTCTCAAGCTGCAAAGTGAGCAGTAAGAGGTAGAATTGAGCTAAACATGGACATGACAAGGTGCAATATTCAGTGTGTATATCAGATTTAATTTTGCTTAAGAAATGAATTTCTTCAGCTTATATTTTAATTAGCTTAAGCAACTGAATTCAGGAGCCAATAACACAGACTTACGGGAACTGAATTACCGGAAGGGTTCTGAGCCCAGGCTCTAAATCACGGGCCTTGAGCTGATCTCATAATTAACACAGAGCTGAAGCACTCCATCAAATGCAGCAGAAAACACTGCCAAAGAGCGGATGGGGAACACAGCAATCATTAGACTCAGGCAGTAGCATCTCAGGGACTACAAAGCTTTGCTGAACGTTGGGAAGTCAGTTATATCAACGTGCTAAGCAGTTAATGTCCTGTCAGGCACATCTGTGTTTACTACCATCAGATACTCCCAGCTGTTCACATTGCCTCTGTTTGATGGTCATTCTGGGACCTGCCTGATGTTGAGAAGTGTGTTATTAGAGAAGTAAATTCCTTACTGAAGATTGATCAAGGAGGGATGTAAACTCCAGGATGCTGGAGTTGGTTCATAAAGTCGAGGACAGAGATGTGTACTGGCAATTACAGAAGGTGAATTTATTTAGGACTCTTGATCAGAGCTTTTAGGGGTCTGTTATTGCTTTGGTTTAAATTATGCTTTGAAATCTTTCCTGTAGTCAGGTTCTTATGGGGCACCTCAAATAGATATAAACCATTCCTTTCCTGTGGGGACTGGAAGCAGGCAGGTGCCTTGCTACTATATAGATAAGGAAAAAGAGCCATTGAAATGCCAAGAGCAGCCTCTTAATCAAACAGCTGGTTACTGTTGGCAGGTGCAGTGGATTTATAAGAGAAAGGGAAGTGTGTCCGCGCTGAGGATCCTTAGTTTGCCTCACCCAGATCCCCGCTCAGCCCTTCTCAGTCATACTCTGTGCTCAGGGGGCTTCTCAGGACTCCTGAGCCCTCTGGCTTCCCCTTGAGCTCAGCCCATGGGTGAGCCTGGCAGGAGGGGCAAGGAAGGTAAGGGAGCATTCTCTCTCTCTTTCTGGCGTGCCCTCCCCCAACTGGCTCTATGAAGGGTCGCAGAACAGAAGCATTAGGACTCTCTTTTTCTGGCTTTCTTTGAGCTTAGGGTGGTATCTGCCGGTCTGTTACTCCCAGGGTACTGTATTTTCCCCTGTGGTCTCCTGACACCCTGCCCACCTTTCTTCCTCTATTAAACCCTCCTTGAACTATCCTAGTCTGAGTGTGCCAGCCTGTTAGGACCCTGACTGGCATAATATCCCTGCCCCAAACAAGCTTACAGGCTGTGGTGGAGAAAACTAATTAGACCACATAAACAGTAAGGAAACAGATCAAGACCTGGCTTGTTTTGCAAGTGAGTAGCACACCTGAACCAATACAGATCTTGATGCTTCACCAGGGGAACGAGGTCATTAAATCTATGCTGTTTTCTCCTAACTCTCTCTCTCCTCCTAATAAACTTACAGGATAGGGGAAAAGGGAAGAAAACCTGGCAAGTCAGCGTCACTCTGAAGAGTTGGACATGGTGTTGCGCAAACTTTTACCATCAATCCCAGGGGCTTTCCATCCCATTTTTATTCTTGCTGTCTGTGTTCTCTTTCCCCAGCCAGCCTACCAAGAACACTTTGGCATCCTCTGGATGAGAGACACGATCTGATATGAGCCAAAATATTCTGGCTCATGCAGAAACTATACACCCATTTTAGAATTAAACGCTGAAATAGTCCAGCTTGCTTGGACTCTCCTACTACTACTTAAAACTGTAGCTGGTCATTTTGGTGCACGCAAGCAATGGTTAGAAGAGTTGGTAAAAGCAACTTAACAAACGCGGAGATAACACACAAAGCAAAAGCAACAAAACGGCTTCCCACTTGACTTACTCACTGTAGCTATTTTCTACTCATGCAGTTATATCTGGTGGCCAGTTATCAGGGGACAGGCTTTGGTTTCGATCGCGAACCAAAGTGAAATTTAAGATGGGTATGAGAGGGAAGTGCTTTGTGGTGGTGGTGGTGATTGTTGCCTTCCTGATAAACCTTTCATTGCTTTCCAATGCAGGATTTGTATCTTTCCTGGAGTGACCCAGCAACGCCAAATGGCTCAATCCTCAGGAAGCTCCCACTGGCTAGAAGAAGAACTTCTAGCTGCTCTGCACTGCCTTTATTATTGGTCATGGACCACCTTCGTGGAACTACTCAAGATTTCCACAGGTACAGCAATTTCTTTTTTTGGCAACTTTATTGTCGGACAAACTGCCTTCTGTGTATGTTGTTATCACGGTAGTCAACTGATGTTTCTGACATCGTTCTTGGCAAGCTCGGTTTCCCAGGGCCCCGCTCAGGAAGAAAGCATGAAAAGCCTGGCACTGTTGTATGCCCTTTTCCTTCTTGTGTGTTATATTTCACAAGTATAAAGGTGGGGAAGTTATACTTTAAAAAAACATGGCACCGCCGAATAAAGAAAAGGAGTGACATCCATCTACAAAAATCTGTCATTGCCAGACTTTCTCAGGAGAGCCCTGAGGTGTGTGGAGTTTTAGCAGACAGTTTGAAATTGTTTAGTTCACTTTTCTTTTAATCCTATGTAGTAGATGCATCAAATTTAACTCATATCAGAACTCGGGTAGGCAAAGAAAACATGAATATTTTGTCTTAAACTAATCTGAGCTTCCAGCCCTGTCACTATTCAGTCCCCCCACTCCTGACCCCGGCCAACTCCCCATCTCCCACCTAATAGGAAAAAAATCGCTCAGTGTTCAATCCTGTTTAAAGTGTAATCCATTCTGGTAATTTCAACAGCCTATTAATGGTGTTTCATCTTTTGAGTAAGCATGTTTTTCTCTGAGGTAGCTCCCATCCCGTATTTCTTTTCTTGTGATGTTGTCTGGGCATATTGGTTGTAAGAGGTGGCTTATAAAACTTTCCAGGAGCGGAGAAGAGTTAGGGCCCTGCTACCCAAACTTTTCTGCCTTTTATTCATGTATGTGCAGCTTACTGTGAAGGGGTTCTCAGCTAAAGTCTGCAGCTGGGGTAACTTGCGATCTTGACTCAGTCTGATTGGAGCCTATGAGTATTCTCAGGTTGTTTCGCCCTCATTTGGGTTTGTGCTGTTCGTCCAGACTTCTGTGAGATGTGGCTTTGACTTCCATTTGGCCCCAGCTTGGTTATCCCCTCGGCCGCTCATGCCAGAGAGACAGCTTACCTTCCGTCAGCAATCCTCTAGCCTCTTCTTCAGTCAGACTCTACTACTACCTGCTCTGTCTACACCTGTCAGGAACCAGGGATGCTTTGGAAAGCTAAATATCAGGGTTCCCCTCTGCCTAGACATGGAGCCCTGCCAGGTTAACACGATCCATCTTTTATCAGGATAAGAAAATCTCCTCTCAGAGTCACAAATGAAGATGAGGGCAAGAAATGATACCCTCAACAGTTCTTTTGATGTATTTAACAGGACTCCTGTTCTCCAAGATGATACCTAGAGAGGAAGATTAAAGAGACATACATATGGCCATATAACTCTCCTTTCTACTCCCCTCTAGGTCTCCTCACACAAATTTCCTGGGATCAGAAAGAAAGCTTTTATTTAAAATGCTTACTTATATCTTTCTTAACTCCTGCTAAGCCCCAGTATTGTCAGAAATATTTTGTCTGTATGTATTGTCAGGTAAAGTAATGTTAACTGTTGTAGCAACAACCCCAAATCTTGCTGACATAATACAGTCCAGATTTATTCACGGTCCCACCACAGTCCAATATGGACCAGTGGGTTGTTGGAGATCAAGATTCTCTGATGCATGGAGTTACTCGGGACCCTGGGACCCTTCCAGCTTCTGGCTGTAGCATCTTCTAGGGTATCTGAGTTCTCCACAGGGTCCTCTGCATTTGGCTGCAGCTCAGGAAAAAGAGCTGTACAAGTGGAGGAGTGCACAAGTTTGGGGACTAGGCTTAAAAGTGTAAACATCACTCTATCCTTACACTATTAGCCACTTAACTGCAAGAGAGACTGGGAAATACCATCTTCTTGGGTGTCCAGGAGCAGTAGGAGACAGGTGTGATGAGCATATGGCTGTGTCCGTGTCACAATCTAGTGATACAGTCATTAACTGAGCCCACCAAGATTGATAGCTGATACTGTAATGGTGGGGTAAAGAATGGGAGGAGGAGCTTAAAGGACTTTGAAATGCCTCCTCTCAAGCTATGAGCTTCCATTTCAGAAGCTGAATATATCTTTCACTTCAGATTCCTTTTTAAAACAAATACTAATCTCCCTTGGGAATATGGGTATCTACTATGAGCTAGAGTGAAGGTCTGGTATGTAGGCAGGGGGAAAATATTTTTTAATAATTTAAAAATTACCCCACTACAATATAATTTGAACAGATTTAATGATGCTTTCCCAAGGCAAATAAGAATATGAGAATGAACTACAGCATAGACAAGGGTCATTGAGAAAAGATAAACACTGGTTTAGAAACCATTTAGTACAAGGGTTTTCAAGGTAAATCCTGGTCTACACACAAGGCCAGCTTTACAGACATGCAACCTATGCAGACATTCAAAAGGGCCTCATGCTTGGTTCTGCTGTTGTCACCTTGAAATTCTCAATAATTTTTTAACATGGGGCCCTGCATTTCCATTTAGCACTGGGCCTCACAAACTGGTAGTATTTCTGCCCACCTGTGATCATGCCCAAAGGTGAGGGGATATATCTGGATGCTAAGTGCCTTCAAACCACATTCTGAGAAGCCCTTAGGATTTAGTAGCAGTTCCTCAGAGGTCTCTGCATGATGGAAATAGAGGGGAATCCGCAGATGTTCTGCTGCCCACTTTGATTCGTTGTGTGCATCAGGTTTATGCATGATAATTCATTTGAGGAATGAAGTCAATGCTAAAACAAAGTTGAAAACCATTGGAATACAAATTTCCTCTCTGTTTTGATACTGTAACAAAAAGTCAACTACAGTGAGGTGAAAAGAGATCTCAAACTTGGTTTCAGAGCAGCTGGGTTTATTTCCTAATTCTATCATTTATTCACTTTGGGACCTTACGCAAGACATAACTTCTCTCAGTGTCTGTTTGTTTTGTTAAATTGAGATAATAATAAACTTGGTATGATTATTGTTTTTATTGTATAAAGTGTATGACTATTTCAGAAATAATAAACCCATATATAAATAAAAGGTATTACAACAGTATATAAATATATTTTAAATAGGTTTCTTTATTTTAAAATATTTTAATGAAAATTAATACAAAATTGATATTAACAGTAAGGGGGTGGGAAAGAAACAATAGATCATATTTTATTCTACTTTTCTTGGCTGCTTGCTGATTCTATACCTTACATGACAGGTATTATTAATAGCATTGTGTTGTCAACTCAGTAGAAATATTAAAATTAAATGAACAAGATATCAGTTAAATGTGGCTTTCCAAAGAGTGTGTAATTAAATGGCATTTAATAGTTAAAATGTTGAGAAACATCACTTCTGTTCCCCAGTGCTCCAGAGTATACTAACAGAATTAGCGTCCTGGAACTCCGCATCAGCTGGCTACCACACCCAGATATTTCTAAAGAATAAATGAATCTACTGTCAGCCAGTATACTCTCAGTGAGTTCTAGAGCTTCTGGATGCCCTGTGGCCTTCCACCTTGGTGACTGAAGGAAGACAGATCCCATTTAGTTTCTTTTCCTTGACTTTGCTCCTTGAGCTATAACAACACAGTAAAGTGAAAACCCTATACAAGGAAAAAAGACTTTCTAGAGAGAAGCTTCCCTTGTTTTGTTTTTTTCCCCCCAATGGATCCCATCCCAGTTTTTCAAGACCTCCCCATTTCAGAAGGCTCTTCCCGAACAGTAGACAACTTTAAATCTCTCACCAGTAACTTGGGAGAGAAGAGGGAGGGACAAAGTAATATGAAGGAATTTGAAGAAAAAAGGGAAAATATTCCAAAGAGAAAATAAATCCCAAAGGAAACCAATCTAGAGTACTCCACTGGCAGGAAGAGCCCTTAACTGCTTTTCTTTGCCCGCTCTTCTGTAGGGTAGTGGTCCTATTGTCCTCATCCTTGATGTACACAGCAGAGGTCCCCCTGTTGGCGGGTAGAATGAGATACCGATAGGAGAGACAGAGCCTTGATTTCTCCATAGAAGTAAAAGTTTACAATCAACATAAATTTCCGATTTCATGTTGACATATCATTCTTCTCCTGTCTTTCTCATATGTGATGATTCCTAGGCAACCAGTTGGTAAACCTGGGATCTCATATGACTTAGAAGAAATCGCCATATTAACTTAATATTAAAGGAGTGTCAGAGGGGTTATTAGTGAGAAAACTAAAACAATGATGATGATAATATAACATTTTTGAGCATGTCTAATGACTAAGAACTACATTAATTATCTTATTTCACCTTAATTAGGTATTATAATAATACCTAAATCAAAGAATTTAGGTATTATTATTTTCCAGATCTCCCACTGAGAAAACAGCAGCTCAGAAAGGTTAAATGGCTTGTCCAAAGTTGAACAATTTTTACATGAAAAAGACTTACGCCCAGGATTCCTGGGAACCAGAGTCCATGCCCTTAGCCCTCTCTTTACTGCCATTTTCAGGGCATAAAAATAGCATGGCTACAGGAACCATAAAAAGATTAAAAAATAAAAATAAAAAGACCACTAGACTTGGTAACCACAACTTTAAATTTATATCTAGGACTACAAAAAGGCAAATGTACTTTGGCAGTTTTCTGGTGAATTTGATCTGTGACTTAGAGTCAGAGAAAATTAATCAGTCCTACCCACTGGCTTGATGATTACTAATTTCTTACTTCCTTTGAACAATGTCTCAAAGAAGACATCACTCCCAGTGGGGAGGAGGTGTTTTTCCTAATTCTTCTTCATCCTTCAAACTGGAAAACACAATTTGAATTTATATCCTGGGCCTGCAAATCCACCGGAGGTCTCTTTAGCACAAAGCTTCTGTATTCACCATAAAACCCATTCATCCCATTTATGCCATCACGAGATGGTGTGTAGCTTGAGCATTCAATATAAATCATACTTAATCATACTTTGTTCATGTTTTTATTAACATTTATGAGTTTGTCTTTCTACAAGTTAATAAGAAAATCTACTCCTTTTACCTTTTGGTGTCCTTGATTCAAATATGAAAAGATAGTTCTAGACAATTATAACCCTCAGAGTATAGCACACATTTTAAGATAAAACCACTAGTTATCCACCAGAATCTGTGGCAAATAAAACCCATCAAACTTCCAAACAAAAAATTTCCTACTAGACTGTCCGTGAAGGTGGGGATGATGGCGGCCCGTCTCACCACTTTATGCTCCCAGCCTAGTGCAGGGCACAGCATGTGGCAGATAATCACCAAAGAGTTTGGAAGAATAGCCACAGAGCTACAAATCCTCTTTATAGCCCCCTTCTCACATTCTGGGGCTGGCACTGTAGGAAGAAATTACCAGTGGGAGCACATTTTACTTTATAAAATCTTCTCACAAGGCCTTTTTTATAAATTGAAATTTCAGTTCAGTCAAATCGCTCCATCACCCAGTATCATTGCTCAGTGATTATAGTCAAGGCATTGTGCCAAGTTACACATGGTTCTTACCTGAAGGTAAGCGATGACCTCCTCTATGGGGATTTGTTGTTATTTTTGGCCTCCCCTGGATTTTGACCTGCTTCTAACAACCACCTGCCTTAATGGGCTCTCTATCTAAATATACTGGCTTAATAGACATAAGTTTTAGCAAATTTGGGATTGATAGGATGTTACCAAGGGAAATAGTGTCAAGCTACTTGCATCCATAATGTTTCTCCTTAAGTCTTTTATTAATTTCTTCTACTTCATCATGTGGCATAAAAGCTCCAAACTCCCAGTCCTCCCTTGCCAAGCAGATGCTGAAAAATAGGTAGCATACATAACGGAGAAGAAAGAGGTCACAGAGATGACATTTTTTTTCTGTTCAGTTCCTCGTATAGGCCTGTTCTGATTTCTCTTAGGCCTTAGGCCTATTTTCAAGGCTGCTTTCAGCTTTAAGTAATTCTAATTACTTAAAGAAGACTTAAAGAAGTCTTACTTCTTGACTTCAGCTCCACATTACACATTGTTAATGACAAATAAATGTTTCCGCCATCCTTGTCACCATTGCTTTATTACTGGTTTGTGTGCATTACTAAGTCCAATGGCAGAGTCTCATTTCTTTGAAGAGCTTTGCAATTTCATGCACCTACCATAAAAACAAGCAAATTGACACCCTGCCAGGAGTAGCCAGAGGAGATCTTAGAAGAGAGTTCATAATGACACTGTTGCCATATTGCATGCCTGTAAATAATTCATTAAGTCAACCACCCTTTTGTTTTAATCAAACACAGGCAGATGCCACTTTAAATTGGATTCAGACAACAGTCTTCAGAAAAACATTATTGTAATATGACACTTACAAAGAATAACATATTTGCTTTATTGATTTTTGCAATAGTGATACACAGTGATTACTTCTGTCATCCATTTTGCCTGACTCATGGACTTTGTCTTTCACTCTTATTATTTTATACTTGTGTGAATATGTGTGCAATTTCATTGTTAACAGCAAGAGTGTGGAAAGGTGATGAGATCAATTCATAATCAATCAAGTAAACCCAGGTGATTTACCTGGTCAACACTCTCAGCCCAAAGAGTTATAATGTTAGACCCAGAGGCAGAACTCTGCTGACTTCTTGTTTGAGAAGAATATATGTAACCAGATTATTAAGGGAAATGGAACAGTTTCCAAAAGAAGCATCTCTCTCATATTTAAAGGATTGATGAGTTACTGTCTTTTAGATAAACCAATGTATATATAACTGTCAAGTGAAGTTTGGGACCAAAAATCAGGTTTATATTTTCTAAAAGGTAAGATTTGTCTGTGCTGACAGGACAATTTACTTCTTGAATTTATGTATTTATTTATAATATCCCATGTTCCAGGAAACATTTTGTCTGATTCACTCCTTGAAGTGGTCATTTTAAAAATCAGTGTTCAATAAACTGACATATTGATTATTATAGTAGTTTACAACCTTAGCTATAAGTTTGAATCACATGTGAGAGCTTTTATAAAATACATATGCCTTGTGCCAAGGAGTTGGGTTTAATTGGTTTCAGTGGGCCCTGGCAATAGATTCTATCAAAGCTCCCCAGATATTTCTTATGTGCAGCCATGTTGAAAACTATTACAATTGTCTATTGACTAGATATTCTCATTTATTTAGGATGATCACCATACCTGGGAAATTTTTAACACATTGGAACCTAGTTATTAGTAGAATGTGGGTTATAATTATCATCATAAAGATAGTACACAAATATAGGATGCTAGATCTGGAAGCAAATTTGGAGATAGGGCTTCTGCATGGTGTAAATGAATAGAAATTCTAGAAGATCACAATGCTAGTTAGCGTTAAATCCAAATTGGAATCTTAAAATATGTCTCAGAATTTTCACCCAGTTGTTATTCTGTGATACATAGAATTTGGATTGGCCAAAGTGGAGATAAATGTAAAACCACTGGGTCCAATCTAGCGAGGTCAAGAGGTGTAGAGAAGAGGAAGCAATCAAGGGGCTCTAGGGAAACAAGAGCTCAGGTCTGGAAAGTCAGGGAGCAGAGAGAAGAAACACTGAGGAGATTGAAGGGTCAAGGGTCAGCTACTAAAGTGGGTGCTGACCAATATGACAGCAGGAACCCAAGATGGAGTCTGGACTAAAAGTAGTCAGAGTTTAGGCAAAAGGTGTGGGAACAGGCACAAAATTACAGCAACAATAACAGAGGTTGAGGTGCTTCTTAGAATCAGTGAATGATTGGCATGCTTCCTATGTAAGCTCAGATTAGATTCAGAATGTGGGTTGGCCTGGGCTGTAGCCAGGGGCAAGGTGGTGTGCCTGTCTAGGGGTAGGCAGAGATAGGGTGAGGGAAGCTGTTGCTGACGGTCAACACAGCTCAGTCAGAACCTGGATACCTAATACAATCCTTGGGGGACACCCTTGCAAAGGGAAACCCTAACCAGATGTTCTGATTATCACCATTAGTGAATAGATTAGAATATTAGTACTGGGTTTATTGGTTCCTACAAGGCTCTCATGGTGATTAAAATGAGTGCAAATGTTCCTTCTGACCTATATAGCTAAGGAAACATTGCCCAGTGCCTCTTTTCTGTTATCATCTATAAGAAATATAGTAAAACTAAAATTTTGAAATGATCTGCCATTCTTGTCACTTCAGATGTTGGTATGATACTCACTTCAGTAAGATTATTATTTTTGTCATTCTATAGATTATATGCATTGTGCATGCACTTAACTTTCCTGGTGTGAACCTAATTAAACAACTTTATCTCTTTTTCTTTGTAATACTTTATAGTATACATTTTCCTTCCTGAAAAACATAGAAGTCTTAGAGTGAAATACTGTAGGCAAACTGATAGGGCTGAAGTGGAAGAATAAGTAGATTTCTTTTTAAAACTAGATGGAATAAATATATATTCTCTATATGCATTCTTTAAAAATCGTTCTCTAAGAAGAATCATTCTATAACATGTATGCAAGATTTTTAATTGTGTTCATTTAGTAACGTGTTTTCAGAAAAGAAAATTTTAGGTTATATCATAATAACTTTTGACCTAAAACTACCTGAGTTAGAAGGAATATTTATGCTCACTCCTATCCAACACCACCCCTGCAGCTTAGAATCACTTGTAATTAGTTGTTTCCGATGCCTTTGAAGAATTGACTCAATAACATCGTCATTTTTGTGTAGTCTTCTAGAATTCAAAGCTTCAAGTGTTCAGGTAGCCATGAGAAACTGTCTCTCTATTCCAGAAAAATTTGTTTCAATGTATTTGGTTAGAAAAACATTTACCTCACACCAGTTAGAATGGGTGTCATCAGAAAATCTACAAACAATAAATGCTGGAGAGGGTATGGAGAAAAGGAAACCCTCTTGCACTGTTGGTGGGAATGTAAATTGATACAGCCACTATGGAGAACAGTATGGAGGTTCCTTAAAAATCTAAAAATAGAACTACAATATGACCCAGCAATCCCACTACTGGGCATATACCTAGAGAAAACCATAATTCAAAAAGACACATGCACCCTAATTTTCATTGGAGCACTATTTACAATAGCCAGGTCACAGAAGCAATCTAAATGTCCATTGACAGGTGAATGGATAAAGAGGATGTGGTATATATATATACAGTGGAATATTACTCAGCCATAAAAAGGAATGAAATTGGGTCATTTGTAGAGATGTGGATGGACCTAGAGACTGTCATACAGAGTGAAGTAAGTCAGAAAGAGAAAAACAAATATCGTATATTAACACATATTTGTGGAATCTAGAAAAATGGTACCAATGAACCGGTTTGGAAGGCAGAAATAGAGACACAGATGTAGAGAACAAACTTATGGACACGAAGAGGGGAAAGCAGGGGAGGGGTGATGAACTGGGAGGTTGGGACTGACATATATACACTAATATGTAAAAAATAGATAACTAATAAGAACCTGCTGTATAGTACAGGGAACTCCACTTCGCTGTACTAGTAGAAACACAACATTGTAAAACTATACCACAATTAAAAAAAAAAAAGAAAAACATTCAAGAATTTCACAATTCATTTGAGCTCTGGGCATTAAGAATAGTCTAATCTTGATAGAGTTTGAAATTGTGTCACTTACGTGGTATCTATGATACACTGTTTGTTTGGTTTTTTTTAAACAAGAACAAGCACTGAAATCTCTTTTGGAGAGATTTACAGCATTAATAACCCCAGGCTATTTTAAGTCCCAGTCAATCTTTATGGAAGAAGTACAGAGATTATACAGCAATTATTTTATATTTTTCCTCCTAGAATTGCAAATAGGTATTTCACATATAAGTTATTTGAAGCAAACAGTGCATTCACACTTCAGAATATGCCTAAGGTCATTACTTCCCTTTTTTTAATATTTCCATCTGTGGTCTAATGTCAGTGAAAAAAAAAGAGCACTACACTAAATTTATCAAGTCTGAGCAGAGTCTGAAATTTAAATGTATTTGGTGGTCAGAAGTACATAGTCCTCCACATAAACCCTAGACTATCAGTTTTGTAGGGAGAGATTGAGACTGCCTGTGGATGAGTTGCAGGGTCTAAAGAGCAGTATAGGAATGTTCATAGCAATGTTACTCAGTAGTAAAAAATTAGAACCAGCCCTAGAGTCCATAAATAGGAGAATTAATAAACAAATTGTGCTATAATCATAACAGAAATCCCTCTGCAATAAAAAAGAGTAAACTGGTGATAAGCCCAACAATATGCTGATTGAAAGAAGCCTTACATAGTAGTACATACTCTGTGATTCCATTTATAGAGAGAAATCTATGACGGGAACAAAAAGAAGAGCAGTGGTTGTTTCTGGAGTGCTGAGGGCAAGGTTTGACTTGCCCTTTCTGGAGCAAGGTTTGACTTGCCCTTTCTTGGAACTTTCTGGAGGGATGATCATGTTTGATATCTTTGTAACATAGATGCATGCATTTTTCAAAACTCGGAATGCACATTTAAGTTGTGTTCTTTTCATTGTATGTCTATTTGCATCAAAAGAATAAAACTATAAGGAAACATTGAACTCCAGCTAATGATATGCATGGTAAAATATTTAGGGGAAAATGTAGTGATGTCTGCACTGCATTTAGAAATGCATCAAAAAACAGATGGATTGATTGCCTGTCTAGAGGGATGGACAGACAGATGGATAGATGGTAAAGCAAGTACAGTAAAATGTTAATTGTAGAATACAGGTAATGAGTATACAGATGTTCACTGTAATATTCTTTTAACTTGGCTGCTTATTTGAAGTTTTTCATAACAACATTGAAGAATGGGAGGGAAGAATCAGTCTTGAGAAAAAATATCTATAAATCTATAGGTGATTTTCTCAAGAAGCCTTAGTCTGCTGACATACTGTTTCATGTAATAAAATACATGAAGATGTCACAAAATAGTGTTGAAGTATCAACATTAGCCTGAGGGTGATTTAGTTCCTGAACATGCAAGTCTGAATTGTGAACCTTACTAAGTTAAAACACCAGAATGTCTTTTTCTCTACATAATACAAACATATTCTTTGACTTTTTACTTCAAGTGTATCCCACTAACTGACTTTTTTAAAATTAGAAACCAAAGAGAAATGAAAACATTCTTAGTTCTAGAAATCCCCTAATAGCTCCTAATAGGTGTGTTGTTTGGTTTTTAGCCAAGATTAGTGTTTGGCTTCTTTGGTGGGGGGAAAAAAAGCCTTTTTATTCACTCTCTCTTTGGGAACAACCATCCAGAAATCTTACAGGTTCTCTCTACTGTTCAAAAAATCTGGTCATGGGACTTTTCAACAGTAAGTAAAAATACTTACACTGATTTATCTGGAGGCTGGTTTGTCTCAATATGATTCCTTCAAACACCTCATTACTAAGTTGCTGTTTAGTTTCCCGAAGGCGGTTGCCATCTGCAATTTTCATAGCTTTTAGAAAATGAAGGACAGTCCATATGTGGGCTGTGGGATGATTGATAGTAGAGTCACATTTTTGCAGTTTGTGACAAGAATGACAAGTCTCTCAAGACACTGTTCATCGTGAGCCAATTCAGCATATCCCTCTAAATGTTTCTTCTGACCTAGATTTATCTGTTGCTGAATAAATGATCTTTCCATATTGTCTTATATAATGTCAGATCTTTGTGCAGTGTTGTCTCTGACCTTTAAATCTCCTTGGCTGTTCCATTGCTGCAACTCTACTCTGCAAGGTCAAGGACGAAGCTGTTTTAGCAGCAACTGGAATCTGTGCCTTCAGTTTGTGCTGGTTTGTTATTGATGGGGAGTAAACAATGTGCAGTTGCTTTGCCATAAATTTCTCAAGATTGATCGTAGCAACATTTGGCTACACACACGTTAGAAGCTAGGAAATTTGGTACAGATTTGCTGCTAGTACTATGAATAAAATAGTAGTAATAAAAATAATAGTAATAAATGCCATTTCATCTTTCACTGTCCATTATGGACCAGGCATTTTTATTATTAACTAATTTATTATCTTTTCCTCTCCTCACTGTATGTATATCTTAAGGAGAATAGGAGTTGATTTTGTATTTGCTATCCCTTTACCCCTTTTCCTCCAAATTTTCTGTGCCAGAGAGAGAGAGGGCTGTTGGGACCAAGAAAAAAAAGTCTCATCAAGCAGGAGAAATAGACCCTAATGTGTTATTTATGTGATATGATTTTGTTTATGAGAAGACACTCGGGATGCCAAAGATGGATAGTCTCAACATATGCTCCACTTAATCTCTTTGATTGTTAGAAGTCAAACTGTTAAAAGAAAATAAAAAAGCCTGTTTCAGTAGGGAGAGTAGGAGCTTCTATACAAATTAGCTGAAATAGTGTTCAGTCTCTACAAATAGCTTGTAATACATCCAAGAAGAAAAAAAATTTCCTTTTGTCTGTCATTTTCATTGAAGCCATGAACCTTGAGTATATAAATGAGTTATATGTGCTCCTTTCTCTTTATTCTATCCTTTATTCTTTTTTCCTTGTTTACAAGTAGAAGTTTTCACATTAGAAAAAGCTGCATGATTGTTCTAATTTATTTCATACCAAGTTTATGTCTATGCCCGCCATTTTCACGTGCATTTGCACAAATCTTCTATACAATTAGCCATCTGGAGTAAAGTGCCTTTCTTGTCTACAATATTTTGTGTACTGGGGATTTCAGTTTTGTCTAATTGTTTCATTGTAATCTGAATTTTTTTCCTTGTCCAAAGTATATGTTACATTTTTTTGTTGACTCCATACCCCCCATAAAAGTCTGTTTTCATGTCATAACATTTTAAAACTAGAAGGGACCTTTGAAACACCTCGTAAAAAGCTCTCCTAGTTACAAAGAATGAGTCCCAGAGCCGTGAAGCCACACCTGGAACCCACATACCCTGACTACCAGTCTAGCTCTCTTCTCTTTGCAGGGCTGTATATGATCTTAACCGATTCTTATTCCACAAAGCTTGCTTTAGTCCATAAGTAAGGCAACTATTAATTTTCTGTAGATAAAAGAGTTGAGTTATGTACACTAGGATTTTAAAGAATGTCCTGAGAGTTTATTTTTCTCATGGAGTCCAAGAGCATCATTTGGAATCTAAACCTCTTAAAGTGATTTGAAAGGCACTGTATAATGCCATCTCTCTCTCTTACTTTCTCTTTCTCTCTCTCTCTCTCTCTCACACACACACACACACTTACACACACATACATCTCTCTTTCCATCTTTTTCTACCTCTTCCTCTTTCCCTCTCCCACTTGCCCGGGTACTATATGAGACACTAAAGATAGAATGATAGATGAGGCATAGACCCTGCTTTGAGGAACACATGATTCCAAAGAAAGAGAAATAAAGTCATGTGATGTTTGAACTCAGCAGTGGTGCAAGCACTGCGTTCAGCAAAGAAGGGAGACTTAGGAGAATGATCTGGGAATGCTTCCTCCACGAGGTCACACTAAATATCCAAGGATGAGGAGGGATTAGCATGTAAAGGACAGAAGAGAGGTCTTGGTAAATATCATTTGCAAAAACCAGGTGCCTAGCCAGTAACTTTCCTTTTTGTATCCAATTGAATAGTATCAAAAGGTACTAATTGGACCCTTGCTATCACAAATATATTCACTATATTTACCTTGTTCTCATCAAATACATGTAAGTAGCAGTTGTTGTTGGAAAAGACGGGAGGTAGGGGGCACAAAGTGGAGAAAATGGAGAGATTACTAATTATGGAGTCTATAGTTCTAGAACCCTCAATCAGCTCCATCCCTCGAATCTTGAAAATAGTGTTTAAGTTCTTTGAACTTTAGTCTGCTCAAACTTTACTAGAGAAAAAATCTTTACTTCCTCACAACCTAATGGTGAATATCAAATGAGAAATAAGGAAGTACTGCAGAAAGTATATAGCATTATACAGATATAGTTATTGTTATCTACATATAATGTGCCTATAACAGCCCTCTACGTGTACCAATAGCTCTAATGTTTATCTGTACATCCGCGGAATGGAGGAAGCCTGTGCTGTATCCCACACTGATAAACACATGTCTATTTGTACTTTTCCTTTACAGTCCTTTTCACACTGGTAATACTTAATGTTTTCTTTTTCTGTTAGATCTGAGATTGTCTTATCCACCTCCATCTTCCCTGCACCTAGTAAATTGCCTAGGAATATGCTGAAGGGGGAGACACCAACCTAATCCTCAGTAAATATTTTCTGAGTAAAGAATGGGATTTTAAAACCTGAATTATATAACTAGCTGATCAACTTTTCCCTAGCTCTATAGACATAATTTTCCATTTATTGTACGTGAAACAATATTTAATTGCAGAAGTTAATTTCCAGTGGATTTTCTTCTATGGTCCTTTTGGCCAACTGTGTTCCTTTCTGGGTTTTTTTGGTTTGTTTTTCAGTTGTTGTTTTTTTTAATCTTTGCTTAATATTTTCTTTTAATTTTATTTTTATTTATTTATTTTTAAATTTTTATTGGCGTGTAGTTGCTTTACAATGTTGTGTTTGTTTCTGCTGTACAGCAAGGTGAATCAGTTTTTTTTATATATATATATATATATATATATATATATATATATATATATCTCCACTCTATCTTTTAGATTTCCTTCCCTTTTAGGTCACCACAGAGTATTGAGTAGAGTTTCCTGTGCTATACAGTAGGTTGTCATTAGTTATCTGTTTTATACATAATAGTGTATATATGTCATTCCCAGTCTCCCAATTCATCTCTCCCCTCCTTCCCCACTTGGTAGCCATAAGTTTGTTTTCTACAGCTGTGACTCTATTTCTGCTTTGCAAATAAGTTCATTTGTACCATTTTCTGGAGCCTACATATAAGTGATATCATATATTTGTCTTCCTCTTTCTGACTTACTTCACTCTGTATGACAATCTCTCGGTCCATCCACGTTGCTGCAAGTGGCATTATTCCCCACGCAGCCAGTAGGACAAAAGAAAGAACTGTGATCCTTTTTGAACATGCATAGGCGTATTCTTAGCCACGTTCCATTTCTTCAGTATATATTTGCTAAGTACCTACAATAATAGTCTTATGTATGTCCTGTGCAGAGAAACAAGAAGTATCTAATAGGAGTCTCTTATCCTATATAAAGTTAGCAACACATGTCTAAATGTGCAATGAGGGATCCAGGCCAAAACAATACAGTAATTTAAAGGAAGGAGAGATGTGGGGCGGTCAGAGAATGATTTCATAGAGTGTTATAATAGTAGCTCAGATTTATTGAATGCTTGCCAAGTGCCAGGCGTTGTTCTAAGATTTTACATATATTAACTCATTGAATGCTTACAACAACACTTGAATTAGGTCGCATTGTATTCTCATTTTAAATACAAGAAAATTGTAGTTGAGTGAGGTTAAATAACTTAATGACAGAGCTGAGTCTGAACCTCCACGACTCCAGTGCCTACATTCATAATTACTATCCTTTGCCTTTTCCAATAGAGTGTTCAGAGCCAAGTCAGATATGGTCTCTCAGAGAAAAAGTACGTTAATGAAGGATGGGGGAAGTGTGAGTAAGAACAAAGGCAGCAAGGTGGGATAAGAGCAGCCCAGTCAGAATGCTGGGTTCCCACTGAAGAATAGAGGAAGTCTCACCTGGAAAGTTCTGACAAGCTCATCTGTGAAGCCTTGAGCTTGTCGCTGAACAATTAGATAGTGTCATTTGGGCAGTGAAGACTGGTTATCACATTTTCAGTCAAGCTTGAAAACATTAATACTTTGGTGTGCAGAGGTTTGCAATAGGATCTGTACCTTCTGGCCTTAGAGGCCACCTTTATTTTTCCAGAAAGGAGTGTGTGCCTATCTCTGAAAATGCTGCTATTTTCACCAGTCTCATACTGCACTCTATTTGGGCATCCATGAGTTTCCTAGGTTAAGGCAATCAGTGACTTGGAATCCTCTAACAAGAGAGATAGTCAAATTTGCATTAGTCTTAGGACTTTACCTTGAGGTCTTCAGACAAAGGCTGGAGCGGGGTATGGGTAGGAGCAAGCCTGAAAATGCATCCAACACACAGGGTGGAGCACGATGAAGATAATAATAAATAGAACTCGAGTCCTCATGGTAGCACTGACCTCTGAATCCCATATGCCTGAAGCCCACGCAACTTCTGGACTTTTCACATGTGTGAACCACTACATTCTCTTTGTTATTTAACCTAGTTTGAGTAGGCATTCTATTCATTGCAATAAAAATCACCCTAACTAATCCATTGCCTGATGCTTAGGATTTCCCCTTGATTTTAGGGCATACAAAAGCTCTACCTGAGCTTGGTGACACAGCTCATAGTATTGTCTCCCTTTTTTTATGACCCCCCTCTTTGTGACCTCTTCACCAGGACAAATCTCAGTGATTTTTTCATAGTTCAGCTCTGAAGCCTCAAACCCCAAGTCAGTAACTTCTTTCCCAGGACTGCTAAAGTCCCTGCAATCTGGAGCTTGTAAAGCTCTGGGTGACCAAAGAACGGCTGTATATCACACCCAGAGCTTTCACATCAAAGTACCCAGTGGAGGCCTCATCCTGTTCAAAATGACAAAACGAATCCCAGAGCTTTATTCTTGAAACACATGAGACATGTTTTCTTCTTGAACATTTCATTGCACCGTCTTCAGAATCAAGCTCTCTAAAGAATATTATTGTACCTTGAGCTTCTTGACACGTTTCCTAATAATTTGAAGCTTCTGACATTTCTACAATAAAAGATTGCACTTCTGGAAAAAAAAAATCAATGAATCTTTTTGGCAATCATCCTAAATCTGCAGAGATTAAATTCACTTCCCAGACATTGCTATTTCATATCAAATACAGAGTCCCGGAGTATAATTAAGATAGTTGCAACACGATGTATTTCATGCCCTAGCTGTCTGCTTTAAACTGTCTTGGGGAGTTCAGAAATAATAAGTAAGCTACATCTTGACCAGAGCAATTACATTTGCTAAGCAGAATGGGATGAGCAAGCGCTATGTAAAGGAATAAAATAAATCCACCAGAAAACCAAGAAATTCTATATTCATTCTGATATATAAACCTTGCTGATTAAAAAAAGAAAAAAGACTCACCTCCAGTTACAACTCCCAGGAGAATAGCAGCTATTATCCCCTATTGAGTTGGTACTTACCATATAGAGCCTGAACAATTCATACAGAAAAATAAACCGTAACATTCCTGTTTATTATTACTTTAGCTGAGAGGTGGTGACATTAAACAGTTCTGCACTGCTGCTATCAATCAGCAGGCTGGGGATGTTCTCAGCATGGGACTAAGACTCCTTGGAAACCATGCTCATCAAAGCAACCAGCTGTCAGAATTCTTCAAATTAAACTGTTATTACAGTAGTATTCATTAGTCAGTTACTGACTATTAAGATATTTTTATATCAGCACCATTGACATTGGCTGTTGCTTTTTAATATGCACGTATATATAAACATGATTCAGTGGCTCGGGTGAGGATGACAGACTCTATTAGAGCTTGGTGTCCCCTGTCTAAAGGGTGCAGCAAAGGGCTCCTGTCTTATCCACGCACACTGGAATTTCACTGGGAAGTTGGATGTTTGTTCTGGTGACTGGAGAAGGGAGAAGGGTAGTAATAATATATTTCAACACTAGTACTTGCCCAGCAAAGTGATAGCTCAACATCAGAAATTATAACTCTGAAAGCTGTTACTGAGCCCCGATGACAGTGGTTTATGCTTCACCAGCTTGATGGTTTGGATTTCCTTTTTGTCTGAGTTGCTGGGCGCATGTTTAACTTTTGCTTGAAATCCAGAATCAAACAAAGCATGTCAAATGGGGTGTGTGGAGAAGTAAAGAGGAAAATCACTATACAAGCTCTGATAGGAGAAAAAATGTGAAAAGACATTAAGACTTGGGTTCTTATTAACTTAAATAGTATCCTTGGCATTTGGAAAACTTAAATTTTAGTTTCTAGGCAAATTTAACCTAAATCATTTTACTTCAACTAGAAAAAAAAGTGTGTTAAATACTCAGTAACTTAAAAAAGTGATACATTACTTACACGCTTAGCACAAACTTATTCATACATAGAAGCCACAGAGCTTCTAGTTCTCCCCTCCCCTGATGTTAATACCCATACAGCATTTAGAATACTAGTCTGTTTTGTTGGAATGGAGAATATTTAGTCCAAATTGTTTATGTTGTAGATGAAGAAAGCGAGATTCAATGTATTAGGTAACTGGTGTCAGCCTTAACTTTGTTTTCCTTTCTCTCTATTTTCAAAAACATCTTGGCGCTCCCATTCCACCTAGAAGCCAAGCCATTTCCTGGTCCTCACATGCACGAAGATGCCATGGGACAATATATAAACCACCTTTACCCCTGCTGTGAGAAAGTGTGGGATTAGTCCTTTTCCCTGACCCAGAATCTGAGACCCCCAGGGTTCAACACTTGGGTAGGGTTTGATTTGCTGTGTGAGAGTTAGTATGAACCATTGATATCATGTTAATAGCTCATGAAAGTATTAACTTTTCAGGAGTTTTGCCAGCCACTGACATCATGTTAGCAGCTTGAAATGGGCTATGGTTGGACGGACTATTTACACCACGGAAACTGGCAAACGCTACAAGTCAAGCAGTGTTGGTGGTTGTTTCTTTCAGAGGTTGGTTTGTTCTCCACTTATTAGCTGTTTTGCTGCTGAGTTTTCTTTGCTGCGTTCAGAGCCCGGGAGCGAGTACTCTGCTGACAAGCATTGTCACAACCACCCGTCACAAATTCATTCAGTAAACAGTTACTGAGGGGCTACCATATCTCAGGCACTTTGAACACCTTCTACCATTGTGCAGAACAAGCAAAAACTAAAGTTCAACCCACCATCTGCTTGTACACCTCATTTAAGGCCAGCATCTGCCTGGAAGAAGGAACACACTTTTCTAAATCTCTCAAAGGGACTCATAGAGCTATGGGTGTGTGGGGTGGGATCTGCAGTCCTGTGTCTATCAAGAGGGCTACTTTTTCTTAATTTCCTAGAGAGCCCTGTGGGCTGACAATGGTGCTCTGCATTTGCTGAAGACACGGCAGTGAGCAGGTCAAAGTTGGGATTTCATGGCTCGCCTTCAAGGCAGGAGACAAAATGAACGTGATGATTTGAGAAAGTGATGATGCCATGAAGCAAAGCACCAAGGAGATGTGAGAGAAATGGAAGGTGGTGGGAGGGGAGCTGCTTTGGGTCTGGAGTTCAGGACAGGCCTCTCTGTGGTCTTGGAAAAGAGTACTCCAAACGGAGAGAACAACAGCAAATGCCCAGAGCCAAGAGTGAGCTTGTGTTACTCAAGAACAGAAGACACCCAGCGTGACTGGAGGAGAGTAAGATATACAAGATGGGAATAGTGAGGTCAGCAGGGGCCTTTGGAACGGAATTTGGGTTTTATTCTTTGTGTAGTAAGAAGCTACTGGAATGTTTTAAGCAAGAAGTGATTTGCATTTTTTAAGAGATCACTCAGGCTTTTGTATGGAAATTAGATCGTAAGAAAACAAAAGTACACACAAGAGACCAGTTACAAGACTGAATTCTGCTCTCCTATGCCTGAGTTCAAGCTTCCCAAGACAGGGCGTCTTTGTGTTTTAATTTTTATTTATTTTAGAATCTTGCTTCTGAGGCCCAGCCCAAACCTCCTGACTCAGTTACCACTCACCAGCTCAAAGACCCAACTTCCATCTCTGTAAGCATTTGGTTTTCCTTGAATTGTTTTTAAATTACTTTTTATAAACACTATATCATGGTGTGTTTACTGAAATGATTTAAAAGATAATTTAAGGAGCACAGGACAATAGAAACAGAGCAAAAAGACAAAGGAAAAATATGCCTGTTACATGCCAAAATTGATTTCAGTTTGAGACCTCACACTAGAGTTATTATGAAATAATAACTCTTGCAGGACTGAGGGTATCTTTTCTAAAAAAGCGGTTGTCCATTCTGGAAGCATGTTGGTGTCACCTGAAGGATTTTTAAAAATACCTATGCCCAGGTGTAACCCAAGAGTTTCTGATTTCATTGGTCTATGGAGGAATCAAGACATTGGAGTGTTTTAAAAGCTACCCAGATAATTCTAATGTAGAACCATGGTTGAATATTACACTTCTAAGTGCCTGGGCTTTTGGCCGAGAGGAAAGGAGAAGTAGCGAAGGATTCCATATAGCACGGAAGAAGCGTCACCTATCATCCTTGAGCCTGGAATGAGCAGCAGCGCTGTTTTTCTCCCATGAAGAACGGACAGTTCATTTTACAATTTAGGCCTCAAAACGGATGGACGTCATCCATCCCCAAAACGAGATGTACACCATCTCAAATACTAGATTTCTAGACGTGGATGTTTGCCAAATAGAGACTGACTCTACTTCCCTCTTATCTGCGGTCAAATACAAATCTGAAGTGGAATGATGGGCGAGTCCTCTCCTGCAATCCCAACTGCCACTCAGATACTCACATCTTGGAAGGAAACGTGCACCCAAATAAATGTCAAAAGAGCTCCCTCTCCCTTTCTAACCACCTGCTCCCAATATCTCCACCTTCCGGAAAATAAACGTTCATCAGGGAATGATGCAAAAAACCAGAGTTGAAGATTTCCAGGAAAGGGGAAGGAAATACCATGCCTTGCTTTCCTAATTTCCGTCAAGCATTGTGAGACTCTTCCCAAATTATCTTCCTTATCATCAAAATAACCCATTATTAATATCACCTCCATTTTGCAGTTTTTGAAACTGAGGCTTCCAGTGTTAAGTGATTTTATTTTTTTCAAGATCCCACATCTAGAAAACAGAAGAGAAGGGATCAAATTCCAAATCCCATATTCTTTCATTGTACTATAGTTCTTCCTCAGACAAAATACGGTGGGGCAAAGGAGCTTAGAAACTGGGAAAACTGGAAAACAGATAATGGAAAATCTGGAAAATTAAGAGATTGAAGAGAGACAAATACCAAAAATATTTTTCTTTCCCATTCTTTCTGGAGGAGAGGTACTGTATCAGGGCTGCAAAGGAGGAATTTCACATGGAATGTGGAGGGATCCCCAAATAAGTATGCCTTCATGGAACAAACCAGCAATGACATGGACTGCACAATGTAGGACAGAAGAAGAGAGAGGCATCTTAGATTAGAAGCACGTAACACCAAGTGTCAGCAAATTGCCTTGTGCGTTAGAAGACAACTCTTTCCTTCTCCTCATCTCCCCCATAAAGGCGTTGCAGAGAGACTGACTTTCAAATCGTTTTTTTTTTTTTTCAATTTTCCCTTGTCAAACTATGATATTCAGGAAAAATTCCTGTCTGCTTCTATGTTTACTTTATATAAGAGCTCATTCATCATCGTGATACAGAAGAAAAAGGCTTTGGAACGTTTGGGTTTTTGTTTTTTTAATTTGCAAAGGGATTTTGAGAGTTCTGCAGAGTAGACCTGTTTTCTTCCCATGGAGTAAACATTTGCTGAAATGGACCAAGGAAACGGAAGCCAGTATTTTCTACCTGCTGCAACCCTTTCAGCCTGTTTTTGAGCACTTAGACACTTTGCTTCTAGTTAAATGACAATTTCTTACAGAACTCCACTTTTCATTATGAAATCATTGTCATTGCTTGAAGGACAAAATACTTTCTTCTCAACGAATAAAAATCTTGATTTTAGCCACTTACTCCAATCAGTAACTAAACTCCTGTCAAAAGAAATGGAATGGCACACAGATTTTCATAAAGGTTTATAAATGCTTTCCAACCTGCGTTTTTGTTTTTAAAACTCTCACAATGATTCTCTTTAAGCTTCTATCAAATTCCTTTTCTAGGTCTTCGTGAGATCCAAGTCATTATGAAGAGACTGTGTACTTATAAATGGCTAATGGGCATCTGTATTCTGCCCATCCATTCAGTGTATATGGGCCTTTCTCTTTGTTTTATTTTGAGTTCTGAAGAGCAAAACAAACACAAAGTTGAACACAAGGCAGTCACTCTTTGAGGAAGGTTGGGATGATATCAGAGGCTGCGGGTTATCTGTTAGGGAGGCTATTTGAATCCTGCCGCCTCATTGGTTTCCTGTTGAAAAGGTTGCTGTGGCCTTTTCACACACTTGGAGAAAATCTTATTCATTGCGTTGTCACATCTGTGAAATAGAGCTCTTTGATGACAACACTGCTGTGAAATAGAAGGTAACCTTTGCTTCACTATCAGGCAGCTGGGGAAGCGCAGTCATATCTCAGGACTAACAGTGATGTCATTGAAAGGCGAGGCTGTTAAAAGAGAAACACCAAACACAAAACAGTGGACTCGCACTGCATTCTCCCTAATAGGAAGACATTCCATCCGGGAATATATGTCATGGCTGGGTAGGATTACCCCTGGAGTTACAGTGCCACACTGGAACAAAAGGTGTTGATAGCTGCCAGGAAACCAAACTGTGATATAAAACAAGTATGTCACGAAGTAGTTGTGTTTCCTCTCTTTTTGTTCTGTTGCCCTAAGCAAGAGAACTTTATCCCTGTAAAGAAAACACCAAGGCAGAGGACAAAACAGATAAAAGGTGATGTTGGAGACTTTAATTTTCCAAATTAGTAACCATTCTAAACCATAACTTCTAGCTCAGAGTTTGAGCTGGTACTTGGCTTTCTCTTACTTTAAACTAAAATGGAAGCAGTTCTTCTTTTGGGGAATGCCTAGGCGTCCATAAAAAGGTGTCCATAAAAATTCTCTATATGCTGCTCTATTCTGAAATGATAACTTTTCTTAACTGTGTGCTATATTCTTTTTTTTTTTTAATCTATGTATTTATTTTGGCTGTGTTGGGTCTTTGTTGCTGCTCGTGGGCTTTCTCTAGTTGCGGCGAGCGGGGGCTACTTTTCATTGTGGTGGCTTCTCTTGTTGCGGAGCATGGGCTCTAGGCACGCGGGCTCAGTATTTGTGGCACACGGGCTTCAGTAGTTGTGGCTTGCAGGCTCTAGAGCACAGGCTTACTAGTTGTGGCACACGGGCTTAGTTGCTCCACGACATGTGGGATCTTCCCGGCCCAGGACTTGAACCCGTGTCCTCTGCACTGGCAGGCAGATTCTTAAGCACTTCGCCACCAGGGAAGTCCATGTGCTGTATTCTTAAGCTCACTATTAAATTTTGAACTGTTGCACTCGCCAGCAATGTAAACATGTACTATTTACCATGTTTTCAGCTGCCATTTCCATTATCTGAGTGTCAATTTTTCTTCTGATTCTAGGCAACTCTGGCATCTTCAGTGATTTATTATTCACTTTGTGAATTTTTTGGACCCTTTCTTCATTTTCTTTCTCTCTCCCGCTGCATTAGCTTTACCTCACTATTCACTCTTATCTTTGCCAAATGGAAGTCAAGGATATAGGACTGCAACCAGGCAGCATGGCTCCTTGGAAACGGGTTTGGCAGAGGACTTGATGGGTGAGGACGTACTGGGAATTCTTGGCTGAAATGTGGTTTTAGAATTTTCCATGGATTTTTTGTTTTCTCTGTTCTCACTCTTTCCCATCCAAACTTATAATTAAAATACAACCGTTTTATGTGTCTGCATCTGGATATAATGCAGTCTGTTTGTGCACTATGACTGTAAAGATGCTTGGAGTGGTAGAACATCTGGTGGAAAAGAGGAGTTTTGATACTTGTCTAAACTTTGGATGTTGTCATTTTTATTTTTCTGTTTCTAAAAGAGTAAGATTTTCCACATTGTTGAGAGAAATTGCATATTGAAATCATATGGAGATTTTTTTTCAAAACACACATATGCCACGTCCAAGCCTGGAGATTCTAATTCAGTAGTCTGTGGTGGGGATCAGGCATGTGTGCTTTTTGAAACTTTCTAGGTGATTCTGAACTGGGCCTCTAGCTGAGAACCTATAAAGAGAATTTTATTTTTTACATGTTTTCTTTAATGGTATTACTTTGAATTTTTTAAAAAAAATTGTAGCTACTTCTCTATCTGCTATCCATCTTTAAAAGAACCCTCTGGAGGTTGTTTAAATGATTTTCATTTACATATATATTTCCACGGGTGAAATTTTTAAAAGATCCACTCCATTAAGTTGCATGCTGAGATCCTGATTGCTGTATTCATTGTAGTTGGCAAAATTAGATTTCTCGGTCTCACCAATTAGAGAACAGACATAGAAACACCTGTGGTCAGATGCTTAACTTTAAAAGGACACACTGTATAGTAAACCAAAGATTGGATTATGAGTCAGAAATGTGGGTTCTGATCAAATCTGTGCCCTTAACTCTAGGTCTCAGTATCTGCATTGGTTAAATGTAGGGTTGGTTTAGGTGAGCCCCGGGGTCCCCTTTGGCTTCAGCATTATGTGATTGCATTTACACTCTAGTCTTGTGTGAAATGGACTAGCAGTTGTTAACAGAAGCAACAAATGCATGAGAGATTGCCTTTGCTGCTTTCCAGAGAACCGCTGTAGCTATGGAGTCAGGCGCACCCAGGAGCTACCCTTCCTCTGTGCCATCTGCCCTAGTCAGGAATGGCTTGGTTCACACAACCTGTTATCTAGGTAGCAGGCCTTGGACTGTCAGCTTGCTGTCAATTTCAGTTCCCTTAGATTCATGACCCTAAAAGGTATTAGTTGCCTGAGTGACTGACTGATGATGACTGACGCGTATACACAATTAACTCTTTAGGTTCACTAGCCCTAAAATGAGACCCATATGTTCCTAATCTACACATGTGTGTTAGTCTCTCCTCCCACAGTGAAATCACAATCAGGCGCTTCCAACGAGATGTAGACCAGTGATTTTTAAGCACTTTGGCAGTCATGCAGAATTTCCACTCCATTGACTGATCTGTACCACACTTAGTAATGCCTCTCTTTTACATGTGATTTTACAACCATCCACAAGAGACTGGGCATAGAGAAGTGCACTTTTTAAATGTTTTTGCCAGATCATACTTAAACTACCAGTGATCAAGAGTTTTTCTCTATTTTTTGCCTCTGGGCATTTTGGTTACAAACAACTTTTCTACTAAAAAGATTCTTTAAAAAGTATCCTGTACAAGTAGTAACAGTACATAGTTAAATTTTAACACATTGTACATACTAATAGGTCAATATATGATTCACAGGAATAGTTGCTTATTTGTGTATCTATGGTATAAAGTAGATACCCACTGAATTCCTACCTTTGATTTTGGAATGCCCGTAAGTTCTTGAATATGGTGCTGAGTGAGGCTTATAGGGGTAGATTGTAGACCTAACAGCACCATCTCCATTTAAATACATGCCACCTACTTTTGCTCTTAGAATCCTTCAAAGCTGTTTACTTTTAAAAGAGGAAGAAATAATCTATTTTCCATATCATATTCATTTCCTGAGGGTTGTAAACCATTGAGGAGAGGAACAAGATCTATTCTTTGTTTGTACCCCGAAATAACAGTTCTCAGCACTTCACGTGTGTCAGTACCCTAGACTATCATACACTTTTCTCAGCTGCCCAAACATCTGCCTACTGTTCCTTCATGTGTTCAGCAAACATCCAATGAGTATCTACTGTGGATAAACCCTCCACAAGGCAATAAGGGAGACATCAATAGAAAAGAAGATGCTGTCCCAATGGAGCAAGGAAGACAAATGAATAAGTAAATAAATGAGTAAATAAATAAGTAAATAAATGAGTAAGTAAATGAATAAATGTTAGGTTGATGCCCAAATTGCAGTGGGTTGAGGAATGAGTAGGAGATGAGAATGTGGAAACAGGAAATGTGATTTATACTTTCTAAATGGTCCTAAAGGGGAGAAGGAACAAAGCTCTGTATGGCCTCTCCCTGTATGGCCTCTCCCTTGAGGAGTTGCATGACCTCAATGACAATACACTAAGAATTGAAAACTTAATTTTGAACTCTAGCAAACAAAATTATAGATGTTGAAAGAACTAAAATATCTTCAGTTCCCTGGAATCAGGAAGAACAAAAATAGAACCCTTTGCAGAATGCTCAAAAAAAACTAGCAGAAGACAATGACGATTCATTAGCTTCTAGAAGAGAGAAATTTTTTTGCAGGATGTTTCCGGACTAACAAAATAAATAACAAAAATGAATTAGTCAATAATAGTCAAACATGAAAATTATGAGATTGCTATTCTGCCAAGCCTTTTAACCATATAAAAATAGAGGCAGACACGAATTTAAGACTGACTCAAATATAAAAATGTATGACTCACACTCACTTCCTCCATTCCTGATTCACTTCTTTCTGCTTGTTTCCCCACAAACTGAAAAGTGCACCTTAGGTCAGAGAAATCAGTTGAAAGTCCAAAAATACATTCCTTGTTAAAACTTTTAATACTAGCTAGGGTGTAGATGTGTTATTTGTTCTGAACTCAGAAGACCTAAATGCTGTTTCCCATTGGCAAAATTAGATGCTCATTTATTGGGATACAATTTTTAATCAAGAAAATTGATTATCTCCAAGTATACATTAAAAATTATTCAACTCAATTTTTTCATGATTAACCTGAGGCCAATCAAAATTCCAAATATTTTTGGAGTGTGTGGTAGTATATTCAGCATAATAATACTAAGTTAGAAGCCAGCCTGGAAAACAAATTTATGAAAACTTTCAGGAAATTTCAGAAAGAAATGAAAATACATTCCTTCCTTACACTAAGTAAGTTTCAGGTGAACCAGTGATTCAAAGACAAACAATGGACACACACAAAATCAAAAAGAAAGACTGGGAAATTTTCTAATTATGAAATAAAAATACTTTGTTTCCTACATAATATAAAACCTAAACATCATAGTGGACTCTGACTAGATAAAAATTCTAAATATCATGTAATAAAACAAAAACAGAAGAATCACTTGCAATCATTATGACAAAGAGCTAACTTTCTTAACTTCCAGAAAGTGCATACAATACATTAAGAAAAAGATCCAATGGGATGATGGGAAGATATGAATAGGGACTTCATAGTGTAAAAAATGTTAATTGTTAATAAAATAGATGTAACAATGTATTCATTCACTTATAATTAAACTATCACAACTGCATGAGCTGAGGGTACTGTTATTACTCTCATTTTTAGAAAAATAGCTGATTGTTCTACCTCCATTTGCTTAAAAATCCCTCTATTTTCCACTGATTTGTAATGCTACAGCTGTCATACAGTAGATTGCCCCATATCAGTTGGATTGTTTCTGCACTCTCAGTTCCATTGTTGTATTTATTTCTGAACAAATGCCACAATGTCTTCATTACTGTTGCTTCATGATGTCTTGATATCTGATAAACAGTGTGCCTCCATGATAGTGTTCTGCAGAAATTTTCAACTATTTAGGGGTTTTCGCACTTTTATTAGCTTCAGAAAATCAGTATTTTTTTTTCTGTTCCACAAAACAAAGCATCTAACAGGAATAGGAAATTATTAATATGTTTGTGGAAAAAACATCTTTTCAAAAGTGAATCTTCCTCTCCATGAACATGGTATAGCAATGCATTTATTTAGGTCTTCTATAATTTTCTTCAATAATGTTTTACAATTTTCTCTGTAACCTCCTAAGATATCCTTTGTTAGAATTATTACAGTTACATCAGACTTTCTAATTACCTTTTTCTCATGTAGAAAAAGTTAAACAACTCTTAAAAAAAAAAAAAAGTTAAACGACTTTTTGGATAAGGTTGTAGGAAAAAAAAACACACACTCAAAATTTTTAAGAACTGGATTATGGGAAGGCAAGGAGGAGAGTGCTTACCAGACAGTCTAAACGTATCAAAATGACAGCCTTTCTTTATATATCTGAGTATATCTAAGACCTGCCACCCATCTGTCAACCTCACTTCCAAGAATTACTTAGTGATTCACTGAAAGAGAGTTTACTTATTTACCCACAAGTAAATAAATTTTTAAAGAGTAAACTGGCAATATCCACTTAGAAAGAGGTCAAATGTACATTTGAAAGGAAAGGGAATCAAATTATTCAAAGGAGATTATGGCATTAATGATCTAATAAAGAGTAATGATAATTGGTCAAATGAGTAAAATGTCAAAAAAAATTTTTTTTCCTAGTTTTTAAGTTTTAGAACCACATGACATAATCTGTTGATTAAAGAAAATTATTTCCTCTTCAGTAGCCCTTAAATATCATGAACAATTGTCCCTATTCATTTCTTTGTAAAATTATTCATATTCCAAATTTGCAAGTGATGATCCAGTGAACAGTGAAAGGAGGAGTCTAAGAAGAAATATGGTTTTAAAAAAAATGATTGAACAACATAACTTCTTTTTGACCCATTAAATTCTACTCGTTACTGCTTTATTATATGCTGTATCTCTTCCTAGCCATTGTCACATTTTTGTACTGCTCATATCAATTGAGATATTTCATGAAATGCCTACTCTATAGCACTGTGCTAAGGACATATAAAATAATATAAGATACAATAAAGCCCCACAAAGGAAATTAAAATATTTTTGTGGAAGTAAGAGATACAAATATGGAATAGAGAATAAGTATGCATAGCATAGGTAACAGGTTCCAAAACATGCACTTGTTTGCTAAAAAGCAGAACAAAAGAAAGAAAAACTTAGAGCTTCCAAAGAGTTCTATGAAATACAAACTGAAGAAAAATAGAAAGGAGAATATATTCCCATTTTCATAAAGTCCAGTGCTTATAATACTGGATTCTCTGGTCTATCCCAGTTTCTTTTAGGTCCAGAGCACCTGCTCCAGAGAGCTAGGGAATAAAATGGGAAAGATTCAGTAGAACATTATAATCTTTTTACCCCTCCTTCAGTGAGAGGGAATGACCTATTCAAAAATTTTGTTTAACGTTTAGTTTTCATTTGCAAGAAAGAAAATGATCGTTCTCCGTTGCTTGTGTGGTTTCTATGGCATGCCTAAGCTTCTGAGTGTTATTCGTTGCTTGCATGTGCCCAAGTTAAGCAAAGATGTTCCTCCAATGGAGTTAAATCAGATTCTCCAAAGGTTACCCTAGACATAAGAAAGTAAGTCCAGCACGGTAGAGGTCTTTGTTTTGTTCACTTAATAATGCTTTGTACATAGTTGGCACTCATTAAATTGTTGAATAAACATTCGTTTATTTAGACCTGTTATGGGAAATAATACTCAACACATCATATTAGGGGAAGGCCATATGAAAGGGAAGATAATAACAGTGAACAAATGGTTAGGCTTCATGAATCACCATCCTCTGGGGCAAAGTCAGTAGGTGATGCTTTTGTTTTCTTTTGTTATATGTGTCTTTGGATTTTTGACAAAATTTTCTGTGATTTGTCAGTTTTTTTAAAGCAGAGTAGAAACGTTTCAAGAGAAGATATTTCAAGTAGATAAATATAGTAATTTCTCCATGTAATTATTCAATGTTGAGGGGAAATATTTTAAAATAGAACAAACTTGAACATTTACAAATAAATAGTACCATTTCACAGGTGAAGATGAGCAGGGAGTTTGATAATGTTGATATCAACTAATTTACTTCTTTCATTAAGCAAGACAAAAGATAACTTCCTCTTCCCTGCTGCAACGTGGAAGTAGTTTGTGAGGTGGAGAGTAAAATTTCAGTTTGATGGATAATCTTTGTTATACTAACATACACTGTCAATCTTGACCTTCAAAGTTCTCTGATATAGAAGCTGATTTCAACTTCAGCCTTTGTTCAGACTTAATGACCATAATATTTAAGTAGCAAAAGTTATTTTAACATTGCAATTGTTAGAATTTAGGGATGTCCATGAATCAAGGGAAAGGGGGATGTTTCTATGAAGAGAGATTTACCCTAACACATCCTTGGCCCCTCCCTGTTTTTTAATCACTCTGCCCCACAAAACGTGGCATGACCCACCTGACCGGTGAGTTTTCAAGCACTACCTGGCACAAATGACTCTCTCAGCTCTTCTTCCTCTTGAGAACCTTCATCCTCAGCACATCCAGGGGCTGTCTACCAGAGATGAGTGGGGGGGGCATATTAGTTTCCTGAGGCTGTTACGACAAATTACTTCAAATTTAATGCCTAAAAAACAGAAATGTACTCCCTCACAGTTCTGGAGGCCAGAATTCCAAATTTAGTTTCACTGGGCCAAGATCAAGGTGTCAGCAGGACTGTACTCCCTCAGAGGCTCTAGAAGGGGGAATATTCCTTGCTTCTTCCAGCTTCTTTGGCTGCTGGCATTCCTTGACTTGTGGCTGCATCACTCCCACCTCTGCCTTTGTGGTCACATTGCCTTCTCCTCCTCAGCCTGTCTTATATCCCTCTGCCTCTCTCTTACAAGGACACTTCTCATGGCATTTAGGGCCCACTTTGATAACCAGGAAAATCTCTCCATCTCAACATCCTTAATATAATCACATCTGCAAAAACTTTACCAGTTAACATTCATAGGTGCCAGGAATTAGGACCTGATATTTTTGATGGCTATTACTCAGCCCACTACAGAGGGGAAGACTGCCCTGTCCACTCTGATCAGGACAGACCAGGAATCTCCCAAATTCTAGTCCATTTATCCCACAGACTAAGTTGTATTCTCCAACTTAACTTTGTCCATAATAAAGCTAGTGTTTAGTCTCCTAATATTTCTCTTCTCGGCATATTTAGAACATAGACATGGAAGCAGGGTGCTATTTATTGGGGGTGTCTTAAAACTTAGTGGGAGAAATGAGATAAAAATAATGGTATAGATGATCACAGGCAGAGTACTTGAGAAATCCCCTTTTACCAAGTACCACCGTGAAGAGGTAGAGAAGCAAAAACAAAATAAGGTGAGGGAAGGGGAGGCAGAGCATGGAGATGTAGACTTAATTCAACCACTGTGTGCACCTTCATTATGCACAATGGGGTATCTACATATGGCACCTGAAAAATATCACTGAATTAATAATTTAGGTCGTGATTATGCCTCTAATTTCCTACCATATTCTACTAAATAGACATTGTAATGAAAAGCATATTTTATTTACAATTATAGTTTATGAACCCAAATGTAAACTGACAGTAATGAGAAGATGGTGTCACTAAATCCATTTTAATGTAAATTGCCACATTTAAAATATTCTGAAAGCAGGAAGGACAGTTAATGAACCTAGTACTGATATCCCTGTCAGAAATGCCTGGCTTAAACCCTCATCTTCTGTTACAGAGTGCTTGATGATCACCTCCTCATCGTTTAAGTGTTTATTGTTTCTCTTCCTGGTACTCTAATTATAACAGTTTTTCTTCCCTCCCTTCCACCCCTCCCAGCTATCAGCAAACCTGGTTTGAATTAAAAAGGAACAACTCTGGCTATAAACACAAATCTGTCTCCCAAGCAAGAGCTCACTTGCTGTGTATATAGCAGAGAAAGCAATGAGGTAACAAGGGTAATTATAACCTGAGCTGGCTGGTGTCACTGCAGAGAGGGCTTGTCAACATTTCACTGTGCATAATAATACCACTGCCTCTGCTGATATGAAACACCAGGTGTTAGGTTCTTGGACAGCTTTAGGTCTAACAGTGCAACTTTTAATTGAAGACTCTGCTACAAAATGCTGTGCTTAGTGCACAGTCTTTTTTTCCCCTGGTGGAGACCACTCTAGAATTGGGAGCTACTTAAAGCTAAGGCATTAGAAAGGAGCCATGAGAGGAATGATTCAGACTCAAGGTGAGAAAGTGAAAAAAGCGAGTTTATTCAACAGTTCTTTCTTCTTTTTTATTTCTTCCCTCAAAAACGTGTTATCTTGCTGGTATTTTAGCTTGTGTTACCCAGAGACCTACAACACTTTTATGAAATTTTCATAGAAACTAGAGAAAATAATGAAGAGGTCAAGGCTCACCTTTAAATTCATAAGAAAAATGAATAATTTGGGGGAAAATAGTTGCAATTCCTGTCACATTTGAAGTCCTCATCTTCTGAATATATGAAGAACCTTTAGAACTTGAATAGATAAATATGAACAACCCAGGAGAAAAGTGAGCAACAAACATGAATAGACACTCAGTACAAATAAACATCAATGTAAGGATGCTCAGCCTTATTGGTACAAAGAGAAATGCAAATTTAAATCACACTTAGATACCCTGATGAGAGTACAAAGTGGTTCAAGCCCTGTAGAGGGTGTGTATTCGTTTTTTGTTGCCGCTGTAACAAATAAGCATACTTTTAGAGGCTTAAAACAGGACAGATTTATCACCTTATAATTCTGTAGCTTTAGACATCCCACAGAGGTCTCACAGGGCTAAACTCAATGTGATGGCAGGGCTGTGTTCCCTACTGGACATGCCAGAGGAAAATCCATTTCTTTGAGGTTCTAGAACTGAGGTCCCTATTTTCTTGCTCATTCAAGGTGTTGGCAAAATTTGGTTTCTTGTGGCTGTCAGCTGAGGGTCATTCCCTTCATTCTTTGACTCATGACTCTCTTCTTCCATCTTCAAAGATAGCAATGGCAGGTCAAGCCCTTCTCATACCACATCTCTCCCACGAGCTTATCTGCCTTTTTCCTCTTCCACTTTTAAAGACTCATGAGATTATATTAGGCCAAGATAATCCAAGATAACTTCTCCGTCTCAAGATCCTGAACCTTAATCACATCTTCTAATTATCTTTTGCTGTGGTAGGGGAATATACTAACAGGTTCCAAGGATTAGGCTATGGACTTTTTTCTTCTTCTCTTTTTCAGCTTTATTGAGGTATAACTGACAAATAAAATTGTAAAATATTTAAAGTGTACAACATGATTTGATATACGTGTACATTGTGAAAGGATTCCCCTAGGATATGGACATCTTTGAGGGACCATTATTCTGCTTACCACAATTTTCAGCATCTACTTCAGGGCAATTTTTCAGCATCTACTTCATTACAAGTACATTTATCCTTGACTCAATAATCCCACTTCTGGAAGTGCATTTTACGTATATAACCGTGCACAAGCAAAAATAGATTCTGTGCTAACTTATTCTTTGTAGTACAGTTTAATCGTATCAAAAAAAAAAATCCCAAATGTTTACCACTAGGAGACTGATTAAACTATGATATATCCTCTTACTGCAGCTATAAAAATGGTATAAATAAACTTTGTATTGTTGTAGAAAGATCTCCAGAATATATTACTAAAAAGCAAGTTTATAATAATATATGTATGTGTACATACAGTATGCTACCTTCAGTTCAAGAACCTAATATTGACATTTTTGTAAGACATGCCTAGCTTAAACATTCATCTGTATGTATGTATATACATATATACTGTCTTTATAGTTTATCAGTAACATAAATATAGTCTATATACATATAGACTTTTTATAGTTATTTATTAATAAACAGGAACACGGCATAAGAAACTAATAGAAGTGAGATTACGTATAGGGCATAGATGGGCAGAAAAAGTTAAGACCAGGACAACGGTGCAAATATGATTTCTCAATAGACCACTTCTTAATATAATTTTGACATTTGAACCCTTTGATTGAATTACAGTAAGTCCCCTACATACAAATGAGTTCCGTCCCACGAGTGCGTTCGTAAGTCCAATTTGTTCGTAACTCCAATTTGTTAAGTCCAACAAAATTAGCCTAGGTGTACCTGACTAACACAATTGGCTATATAGTACTGTACTGTAATAGGTTTATAATACTTTTCACACAAAAGTAAAGTACACAAAAGCACAACCACTTGTAGAGGATGCATGCACATGACAACTTACGCCAGACACGTGGACTAACTTATGTGATTGGACATGGGAACAAACGTTCACGTCTTTTTCGCAACTTGAAGGTTCGTATGTAGGGGACTAAGTGTACTTATACAGAAATATAGCGTTAAAGTAAAGATAAGTTTTAAAAAACTGTCAAAAAAGCCACTGGAATTAGGGAAATGGAACATTGTTTTGCATCAGAGTAGCTTTATTTTTGTTAATTTATGCATTAAGATGCATCTTACATAAGTTAATAGGGGACAGGAACGCTAGTTGACATGGAAGTTTGTTTAATATTAAAGTTAGGGGAAAATGGTCAAATATAGAATAATCAATAGGAATTTTTGTACCCTTGGGAATAATGTGAGTTTAAAATAAAATGTTTTTCCACAGTAAACGTTTAAGTGGTTGAATGTCCACTGATAGTTTTTCTCCCTTTCTAATATTTCCTGTGCTTTTCAGTTCCTGTAAGTCCCATTCTTTTTAAGAAGGTAAATGTCATTAATTACAAATTTCAGCCTGGCATGAGCTTTTCAGTTTCTGCAAAGCATAAGAAAAGCAGGTGAGCCAAAGAACAGTGGTTCTGTACCCAGATCCACTACTGGGGTCAGTACCCTAAGTATCTCCAGTTTTGTCAGTGTCTGCCCTCAAAAATGATCCAGTGTAAAGGTACATACTGGTAAAAACCTCTTACTTCAGTGGTGCAGTCTGAAACTACTTATAAGGGGTGCAGGATTTTTATATCACCTTGGTTTCCTACAAGCCTTCAAAGGACAGAACCTACAGGAGAAACATACGGGTTCTTAGTCATTTTTTGCCTCTCAGTGATGTAGTAAAACTCCAAAATGCATCACAATCTTAACACAGTTGAGAGTATTGTCTCAGGGTGTAGGAATTACATGATTTATATTTTCTTCTTTGAAGGTATATTTTCCAAATAAATATATGTTACTTTATGATCAGGAAGAGGAATATATGATATTTAAATATTCATTGTAAATATCTCACTCTAGCTTTGTATGACTCTTTCATACCCTACAATAATAATTTAAAAACTATCCAGAGGCTTCCCTGGTGGCACAGTGGTTGAGAGTCCGCCTGCCGATGCAGGGGACATGGGTTCGTGCCCCGGTCAGGGAAGATCCCACATGCCGCGGAGCGGCTGGGCCCGTGAGCCATGGCCACTGAGCCTGCGTGTCTGGAGCCTGTGCTCCGCAACGGGAGAGGCCACAGCAGTGAGAGGCCCGCGTACCGCAAAAAAAAACAAAAAAAACTGTCCAGTGTTTGTCCAACAATCATGCCTATCAAGTTTATGAAATTTAGCTTCATTACCTGATTCCATTCCTTCTCATCACCCTCATCAGCCGGCTGCCTGTGATGCTTTGCTCTCCATCATACTCAAGAATGTCTTAAAAGTGAAATCGAGAAGGGCTCTGTGTGTGTGTGTGTGTGTGTGTGTGTGTAAAACAGTGAGGGAGAATGCCTAGTTTCCTGTGAAAAACACACCCTACAAAACCAACATATCTCCCACAGGCGGAAGAAGGAAAGAGAAAATCACGTGATCAGTTGTTGTTTGTTAATAGAATGTCTCATGGTTTGCAATATACCATCAGTTATGTGTACTTACTTCTTTATTGATTGATTACAAAACCAGCCCTCTGGGCATAAGGAACACAGGTTCCTGCCAAGGATTCAGCTTAGCATCAGCCTGGTTGCTCAGACACCTCCTTCATTTTTAAGTCAGAAAAGCATCCCCTCCACATAACATTTTCTTTAGTTGTATTAAAAATATAACTTAATGCAGGTTGTTGGAAGCATCCGTCTTCATAGGACAACATTAGAACACTGCTTCTGAGGAGGATTTGGGCATTCACAGCGTGGCTGTACTTATATTAAGACAAGTGGGAATTTCTCTAAGAGCTTAAATAGGACCCATATATAATCTACCTATGATTTAGAATTTAAAAAGTCCTATATACCATATACACATTTGTACACATAAATACCTTTTTTGTATAGGCGTGTGATGACCTGGTTTATAAAAATAAATTACCAGTTTGCAGTTTTATCATTCTGCTTAGACTCAAGTTTATGAAATTTATGGGGATAGATATCAGTGTGAAGATACTGTTCACAAAGTATCCTAATAGAAAAAAATGGTCAAGATGTGTTCAGTATATTGAGCTTCTTACCCTCATTATAGCAAAGAGAACTAGACATTGAAATTGGGATGGATAGGGGGAAATAGACAAGCTTTATTAAATGTGAAAAATCCTTTTCTCCTCGATTTTATCCTTTAGGGAAACAAATAGAAAAACCTCATTAAGTCAATATAAGTTTAGTCACAATGGTTCACCATTCTAAGTAGCTCTAAATCCCTAGCCAAATAGATACCAATCCTGTTGTTTAATTAAAACATCAAATAACCCATTCTGGTCCAGATATTGGTGATACATGCTTTTCAAATTAGTGAGGTTTTCCTGGTTGCTTGAGATTTTAAATAGTGAAAACAGAATACCAAATGGTATAATCCCTATCGGCTCAGAATGTCCATCAGTTTACATACATGTGCTCAAGCATATATACACACACAGGTGCCTACACAAACACATACAAACATTGAAATTGCTTGAGATTGCTTCCCAAGTCAGTTAGATAATCAGTTGCTGGAGCTCAAAATGTCAGAGTTAAGTGAAGAAAGTCAAGCAGATGGAAGTCTGTTGCCATTGTGGCAGTCAGGAAGCCACAGAGAAATGACAGACTTTTATGCAGTTTGTAAAAACGGGAAAGAGAAATTTCTTTTTTTACTAAAAAGTCAAAAGTTACAAAACATGTAACCCCCCCAACTTAATTCTGGATCAATCATCTGATAATTCCACTTTTATGATCCTCTTGAGATAGACTTCACATTGTAAATCACACGAGAATCTGCTCTACCAAACTGCCCGGTACTCGCTCTCTGGCTTACTGCTGGAAATTAGCATAAAGCCTTTCTGTTACATCACTGAAGCTACTTGGAACAAAACCTCTGTGAACTCGAGAAGGTCAAAAAGAAACAAGAAGTATAACAAAGGAAAGCTTGGGTGAACTTTTCTGAACTTCAGAGGTACTTCAATTTGGTTTATAAATTGCCTTTGAGAAAGAGGATCAAATACATTTTTTATTTTACCACTCCATCAAGACTACAAGTAGATCTTCACAGCACAAAGCAAACTACACGTGCTCTGATACGGGCACAGTTTGCTTGTGCCTATGACTAGCCCCGTGCCTAGACCATAGCAGGCATCCATAAAGGTGCTGGATGGAGTACAACTTTTACCCCAGTTACACACAGTTCTATGTCATTTTCTGCCTTTAATTGGCTGCATAGAATTGGTTTCAATATCAGATAAGCCTGAAAATCCAGAATCTGCTTCTGCTGACATTACTTTCTTTTATTCTGTTCTGTTTGATAAAGCAGCAAATGTTTGAGGACTGGTGCCAGGCATTAGCTTATATGTTGGAGTTAAAGGGTGTGTAAGATGAGTCCCTGACCTTAAGAATTGACATGTACACACTGCTGTATTTAAAATGGATAACCAACAAGGACCTACTGTATAGCACAGGGAACTCTGCTCAATATTCTGTAACAACCTAAATGGAAAAAGAATTTGAAAAAGAATACATATGTGTATAATGTTTAACTGAATCACTTTGCTGTACACCTGAAACTATCACAACATTGTTAATCAACTATACTCCAATATAAAATAAAAAGTTAAAAAAAAAGAAAGAAATGTACCAACTATTGGGTGGGGAGCAGTCACAAGTCTCTTTTTCAAGTGCTAAATTAGTAGTGAGGCCAGTTTTGGGAAACTTTGGTGGGACACTTCACACAGATGTCACTTCTCCCCAGGACACCCATTGGTGAACCCCTGAAGAATCTGATTCACTGTCTCTCTCGTGTATACAGCTTTAATGCATTGATTTTATGGCAAAATAACAGAAAACTGCCAAACACATTATTTGGTGAATATAAGAAATGAGTATATTATACTACGGCAAGAGAGGCACTGGATAGGACTATGTATTGAGTTACTTTTTAACCTTTTTTTTTAAATTTTGGTTTTCAAGTCAGTAGAAGAGTCACGTCTCTATCAGGAAGAAAAAAGACTATTTAGTTGCAACTACAACTAAATGTTTCTGATTCAGTGGTTATACTTTTCCCTGAGGCTAATTTGAGATAACTCACAGTTACCTACTGCAAAATTACCGTGAGTTTAGAGCACAGAGAAAACATCTGTATTTGGTAATGGAAGTGGAAAGTTTTTACAAAATATTAATAAGTTAAATTTATATATAAATATTTGCAATGTTGGAATAAAATGAATAAATAGTATTTTGCATGTTTATTTTATGTGATGCCCCAATTAAGAATGAATTTCTGGGGCTTCCCTGGTGGCGCAGTGGTTGAGAGTCTACCTGCCAGTTCAGGGGACACGGGTTCGTGCCCTGGTCCGGGAGGATTCCACATGCCGCGGAGTGGCTGGGCCCGTGGGCCATGGCCGCTGAGCCTGCGCGTCTGGAGCCCTGGAGCCTGTGCTCCGCAGCGGGAGAGGCCACAGCTGTGAGAGGACCACGTACAGGAAAAAAAAAAAAAAGAATGAAGTTTTTCAAGTATGAGATATTAAATTACTGAGATTTCTTATTTTTCACTACCAAGGCCATTGTTACACTGGTGGGGGGATTTGTTGTTGTTGTTTGGCTTTTGAATTATTTGACTCTATGTGCTGTTTGCTGAGGCAGATAATAGGGTGTGTATAATATTACTAAAAAAAAAAAAACCCATATTCTTGTATGTAAATGCATGTTAAGTTTACAAAGTTGGGGATTTTTGTTAATACTTTTTTCATATAGTAGATGCTAGGAACAAGCCTAGAATTTCAAAGTACCATAGAGATCTGTTGTTACCGGTGCTTTGTGTAAGCTATCATGTGTCCTGAATCAGGAAAAATAAGTGTAGATCGGTCTGTTACTAGATTTATCACATGCTTTCTCTTCCTGCGTCAACCACCCATTATCTTCAAGGGATGTATTGCAAGCTGAGGGAGGAAACCCAGCAACGGGAGTGTTAGGCTCTCTTTTAACACTTTCTAGAATTCAGATGTCAGTGTGCATTTGAAGTCCTGATCCTGAGAAACCAAGTGATTTTTTTCTCTGATATTTAAGAATCACTTTTGTACTGGCTTTCACTACTGTATGCTTGCTGACATATAATTACAATAATTAAAACCTATTGAATGTTTACTAGCTGCCAGGCCTGAGACCAAGGTTATTACAGGCATTTGTTTTTATTGTAAACATTCGTTACATTTAACCTTCACAACTCAGCAAGGTAGGTATTATTACTCACCTCATTTTACACATGAAGAAAGTGGAGTTTAGAGAGGTTAAGTAACTTGCCACAAAATCACGCAACCAGTAAGTGGCACAGCATTTATTGGAAGCCTGAGCTTACTGATTTGGAGCCTTTGTTCTTCACCTCAGTAATACTCTGCTTAAGAAAATAATTCCTTGCTGGTAAAACGAGGGGAAAAAGAATATACCTGCCCACAAGAAATAGTTAAAGTTAAGTTCACAGTTTAAGTGAACTTTAGGAAGAAAAAGCAGCTAGTGTTCTCAAATAATTTACCAATACTCTATCTTTTGCCACTGGTTTGATAAGTGTCAAAAAATGAGGGGGAAGCACTGTAGGTATTGGGTGTTAGGGATAATCATGAATTTGAAAATCTGTTTATTTCTACCTAAATTAAATCTTGAATGTTAATGTATTTTGAATGGTAGGACTAAATTTGCCTATGAATTTTCAAATGCAAAGTACATATTTGCATGTATGTCAGCAAAATAAGGCCTTAACTTTTAGACTTACGTAGTCAAAGCTGTTTGCATGTATACGTTGCTAGCCAGGTATCTTTAATGGTTTTTATTATGTAACATTTGATACCTACAAAGGAATGTGTATAACCAATATATATACTACGAAGCGTATAATTAAAAGAAACACCAGTGATGCCACCAGCAAACCTAAGACCTACAGCCTTGCTAACCTCACCGATGGCAAGGATACCTAGCTCTGTGCCCCTTTTCCATGCTTTTTCCAAATCCCTGCCCCAAACACATCACTACCATCCTGAATTTAGTTTTATCATTTCCATCTCCCTGCTTTTTTTTAATTGAGGTATAACTGACATAGAACATGATTTTAGTTTCAGGTATACAACATAATGATTCAATACTTGTACATATTGCAAAATGATCACTATAATAAATCTGGTTAATATCCATCATCATGCATAGTTACAGATTTTTTTCTTGTGATGAGAACTTTTAAGATTTACTCTCTAAGCATCTTTGAAATATGCAAGACAATATTATTAATTATGGTCACTGCTATACATTATTTATTTTATAATTAGAAGTTTGTACCTTTTGACCACCTTCATCCATTTCACCCACCCCCATCCTCCAGCTCTGGCAACCACTAATCCGTTCTCTTTATCTATGAGCTTGGTTTTCTGTTTTTTGGGTTTTTTAGATTCTACATGTAAGTGAGATCATATACTGTTTGTCCTTATCTGTCTGACTTACTTCATTTAGCATAATGCCCTCAAGGTCCATCCAAGTTATCACAAATAGCAAGATTTCCTTCTCTTTTATGGCTGAATAATATTCCTGTGTGTGTGTGTGTGTGTGTGTGTGTGTGTGTGTGTGTGTGTGTGTGTGTCTATGTGTCTATGTATTTCGCATGTTCTTTATCCATTCATCCATTCGTGGACACTTAGGTTGCTTCCATGTCTTGACTATTGTAAATAATGCTGCAGTGAATATAGGGGTGCATATATTTTTGAAGTTATTATTTTCTTTTTCTTTTTATAAATACCCAGAGGTGGAATTGTTGGATCACATGGTAGTTCTATTTTTAAGTTTTTGAGGAACCTCCATACTGTTTTCCACAGTGGCTGCATCAATTTATATTCCCACCAACAGTGCATGAGGGTTCCCTTTTTTCTACATTCTCACCAACACTTGTTATTCCTTGCCTTCTTGAAAATAGCCATTCTAATGCTATAAGGTGGTATCTCATTGTGGTTTTGATTTGTATTTCCCTAATGATAGTAACATTGAGCACCTTTTCATGTATGTGTTGGCCGTCTGTATGTCTTCCGTGGAAAAATATCCATGAGATCTTCTCTTCATTTTTTAATCACATTGTTTGGTTTTTTGCTATTGAGTTGCATGAGTTCTTTATATATTTTGGATATTAACCCCTTATCAGATATATGATTTGAAAATACTTTCTCCCATTCAGTAGGTTGCGTTGCATTTTATTGATGATTTCCTTGGCTGTTCAGAAGCTTTTTAGTTTGATATAGTCCCACTTGTTTATTTTTGCCTTAGTTGCCTTTGCTTTTTCCCTTGCTTTTAAAATAGAATTTCAGCATCCGTGTATGAATTCCCAAATAACGTATTGCTTAGTTTTGCTAACCTTTGAATTTTCTAGAAATGGCATTTTACTGCATACATAGGCAATCTATGTGAACTTGTTTATTCATTCACCATTGTTTTATAGATTTATTCTTATTATTGAAAGTAATTGTGTTTTGTTGTTCATGGCAATATAACCTTCCCTTTTATGAATATAAGAGAATATCAATGATCTTAGTGATAGGCATTTCTTTCCTGTAGTTTGCTTTTATAAATGGTGGTCCTATGAACATAATTGTACATGTTTTCTGTTTGAGTCCATCTGAGCTGCTAAAACAAAATACCATAGACTGGGTGACTTCTAGACAACAGAAATTTATTTCTTACCATTCTGGAAGCTAGAATTCCAAGATAAGTGTGCTAGCATGGTTGGGTTCTGGTGAGGACCTTGTTCCGGGTTGCAAACTGCCAATTTCTTGCTGTGTCCTCACATGATAGAAAAAGCAAGGACGATCTCTGGGGTCCCTTTTGTAAAGGCACTAATCCCATTGATGAGGGCTCTGCCTTCATGACCTAATTGCCTCTCAAGGGCCCCACCTTTGAATACCATCGCAATGGGGATTAGATTTCAACATATGAATTTGGGGGTCATGGAGGTGGGGGGCATTCGTTCTATAGCGTCTTCTAAACATGACTTACCTCTATATTTAGAACATCTCTTTCTAGAGCAACATTTAGAAGCTATTAATGAAAATCCAGCTCCCAAGCTAAGCTTGTTTTTTTATTATAGCAAATGCTTGCAAAGTTGTATTGAAAAATGAAACTGTTGTTAAGTGTACATTCTGTTTAGTGTATTTTATAGTCGTGAATATTTGCCAAGGAATGATTTAAATATACATATATATCTATAACAGAATTGAAAAAATGCCAGTAAAATTATTTGAACTTTTGTAGGTTTTTTGACAAAATAAGAAAGCTAAAGCATTTCATTTGTTTAAAAGGCTATTAAAAGTGTTAAACTCATTTTTGCTTAATAGGAGTCTATTGTTACTCTCACTCTAGCAAAAGGAATAAAACTGACATTTTAAATATATACATACATATAGGTAATGGAAGTACCATACAAAGCTGGAAAAGACGATAAAAAATCACTGGTAATGCCAAGTGCATTGCTGCAGCTATAGTCTCATCTCCTTTGCAGTTCATTGTTACTGGGATTGGGTTCGAGATCCAGCTATCATTAGGAGAGGAAGTACCTAATTCAGTGCTCGTAAGACTGTGAAACTTCAGTTAAGTATGTTTTTAAATGAAACATTGATCTGAATTATTATATTGTACATCAGAATGCTTTTCATTGCAAGCGACAGAATACTAAGCTAAATCCAATTAGGCAAAAAGGCAAGGTATTGGGTTATGTTATTAAGAAGTCCTGGGTAAATCTAGCTTCATCTGTGGCTGAATTCAAGATCTCAAACAATGCCATAAGACCTGATCCTTCTCCCAATCTGGGCTCAGCTCTTGTCCCCACTGGCTTTCAGAGCTGTGCTATCCCAGATTCAGGTCCACAGGAAAATGGACACACATTTCTGTCATCAATCCCTGCCAAATATCCTGCATTTCACTGGCTGACTGAGTCACATAAGCCATCCCCAAATCAGTTTCTATAGCCAAGAGAATACAAGACTCCGATTGGTCAAGCCCTGCTTACCTGCCCACTTCTGGCAGGGAAGAAGTCAAACTTAACCAAAACATTAAGCTGAGCCTGATAGAGAATGTGATTCTCCGGGGAAATATGGGGGTATGCATCCCAGAAGAGCACTGAAGAGATACTGAGTGGCTGACTTTCACTCCAATTTAAAAAATTTTTCTGGTCCTACAGAATTTTATTCCAAATTCTAAATCTCATTCCTCATTACCTTTCTCTTTCTTGTTGCTTTTGGTGCAATTATTTTATGGTCTTGAAGTGGAGGGGGCTTGATTTGGGTGCTCAGCGTCACCCTCCACACTGTCATTACCAATAAGTATATTCATATAAGTATATTCTTTCATTCAGCATCACCCACTACAGCAGTCTGCATCTGTAGCGAGGAATCTGACATTCTTGTACTCTCCCTCCAGCAAGTCTGAAGGGAATAGTTATGTCATTCAATAGATTCAGAATGTCCCAAAGCAAGTTGTAAGCGTTTTGCACTCAAGATTGCTCTTAAGTTAGCTTATAATTATCACAGATCTAGTTTCAATTTTCTTTCATCCTCACAAAATTCTGTTATCATTTCAGGCCAGAGGAGATCTACCCTCTTCACACCCAAACAGTTTAAAATTTGACAGTATACTGTGGCTAAAATGACTCCCTTCAAAAACAGTCCCCTTGCACTGATACTTCTACTGGCTTATTCCTGTGAAACACATATGAAATATATGCTCATTAGTTACAGGAACCAATTTAAATGATAGTGTTTTCAAATGGCCAACATCAAGTAAACTTAGGGAGTAAACATCATTGCAACATGGTAAACAAGCTCTGAAGTGCAGCTGAGTGTGAAGGTGATTATCAAGGGACAGAGCTGGTGGGTACAGGGTAAGAAACGAATCTACTGCCAGATAATAATATAAATTTCTCATACAGTGCACTCCATTACTTCTCTTTTAGTTCTGCTGCCACTGTCCCCTGCAGGTTAAAAAAAAAAAATTCCTGTGCTCTTGCTGGTATGTTCAATGTCCATTAAAAGCAGGGAAAGTTATCTTACATGGGGGAGGATGGACATGAGGATTTGGTGTGTAGCTGGATAGTTCTGTAAGGTATAAATAGGGACGTGAGTATTGTTCTACTATTGCTATTAAGTATATTCAAATTCAGAATATCACAGATTCATTAAACAAACTAAAGCTAGCTGCTTTTATAAACTTCATCAATAGAAGCTCATTTTTAAAAACTCATCCTTTATCTCCTAGTATTAAGCATATTTTTAAATAGTGCCATAATACTTAGAACACTTTAGGAGAAAAATCAATGCCAAGTAACATTTGATAGGCACTGAATATACAAGCGCACAACAGACTTTGCATATTTGAGTTAGTATGAAATGGTAAGAGGGGAGTTTGTCACTTCCCTGGTGGCGCAGTGGCTAAGAATCTGCCTGTCAATGAAGGGGACACGGGTTCAAGCCCTGGTCTGGGAAGATCCTACACAAATAAGCCCATGCGCCACAACTATTGAGCCTGCACTCTAGAGCCCGCAAGCCACAACTACTGAGCCCGTGTGCTGCAACTACTGAAGCCCATGCACCTAGAGCCCGTGCTCCACAACAAGAGAAGCCACCACAATGAGAAGCCCACACACCACAACAAAGAGTAGCCCCCGCTCGCCACAACTAGAGAAAAGCCTGTGCTCAACAACCAAGACCCAACACAGCCAAAAATAAAATAAAATAAATAAATTTTAAAAAATTTAAATTGACAAAGGGGAAGGAAAAGATTTCCAGCAGAAAGCATTATGTGCAGAGGAATGAAAATATATGGTCCATTTTAAAATTAACAAGTTAAGGAGTGGGAGAAGGGGAAGGAGTAGGAAGAAATGGAGCTAAAAAGACAACGTAGGCCTTTATTTGCTTTAAATTTTAAATAGCAAGTATTACAAAATTTTAAATAGAGAAAAGTAAGACAAAGAAACCAAATAATGGATCATAATCTCAATATCAAATTAACCTTGTTGACAACTTTCTAAATAAAATCACAAATATATATATATATATATATATATATATATATATATATATATATATATATAGGTTATTAAAGTCATGAATTTATTGGGGAGACTAAAATACCCTGTTTTCAGATTGCTAAAGATACATAAAGGTAAAAGAAGAAAGTAAAAGCACCCACTTTATCATCTCTGAAGTCTTTCCCCAAAGGGAATTACTATTAATAGTTAATCTTGAGTTTCCTTTAAAAAGAGTGTTTTGAATAATTTGAATTTGTACACATAAAAGAAATCATATTCTACATGTTCTGCATCTTGCTGTTTTTTTGGGTGGATTATGACATATTTCTGGGATCTTCCCATGGCAACATATATAGACCTAACTCAGTAGTCTTAGCAATTGAATAGTGTTTCATTGTAGGGTTGAAACAATTTAACTGATTTGATTGATGAAGGTTTGGGTAGTTTCTGGAAGTTTTGTGTTAATTACAATGTTATTTATATAAATGTCTTGGTATATAAATATCTTGTCCAAATGGCTCTCCAGAATCTTTCCAACAATATATCCTTCCATCAACAGTTTATCAAACATTTTCTTCTCATAGACCTGGTAGCCTTTTAAATTTACTAATGTAATAGGTGAAAATTTTGTGTCTTGATTATTTTATTTTTATTTCTTTTAAGAAGAGTATGATTAAGCATCCTTTCATAATATGTCTAGCCATTTTGGGACATAGGTTTTGAAGAAATTTTTTATACTATACTAAGAGCTTTAAACGTTTTCCTGGGACTGAAAGTTTTTGTGTCATTAAAAGTTAAGTCTTGGTAAAACCTGGATGATACAAATATATATATATATATATATATATATATATATATATATATATATATATATATATATATATATATATATATATATATATATATATATATGTCTGACCAAAGAGTTCATTTGGGTTTTTCTGTAACATCTTACGGAAAAACCTGAATGAGCTTTTTGGCCAACCCAAGAGAAGAAGAAATGACTGAACTATATTTTATTATTCTTGTCATTGTGTTTTATTATGTTTTGACCTATATTCTTAATTACTATATAAAGTTTACTCTTGAGGCATATAGAATAACAATTATTTGGATGGGCAGTCAGTCCTTCAAGATTTAGTGTTAACCTACCCAAGAAAATTAAGAGGGTAAGTATGGAAGCTCTCATGCATGGAGTACCAGTGGTGGGAAAGGTGCTACCATATATTTAGCCACATAAATTCACTGAAATCTGTATGCTTATTAATGATTTCTCAACAAATGTTTATTTCTTCTGATTAAATCAACTCCATTATTTGAACTACTAAAAAGGGGGGGTTCGGTTAAGAACAATAGATAACTCTTATGTTGTTCATGTATTCAAATATTTATCACACCCTGATTCTATAGCAACAATATGGGTCCTTTGTCATCACTGTATTGAGTGGCAATAGAAACTCAGAAAGATTAAACAGTATTTCCAAAGGGCAGGAGTCCTCACTGCAGGTATTTGGGTAGGTCCTGCTGCACCAGGCATAACAGAACCCACAGCAGGCTCTGGCCCTTGTATGTCACTCTGTAATCATGCACTGTGACTTCATTGTAACACCAGGTCTTAGAGACAGGCTGTACTTCAGCATTTCTTCTTTTTTTTTTTTTTAACATCTTTATTGGGATATAATTGCTTTACAATGGTGTGTTAGTTTCTGCTTTATAACAAAGTGAATCAGTTATACATATACATATGTTCCCATATCTCTTCCCTCCTGCGTCTCCCTCCCTCCCACCCTCCCCATCCCACCCCTCCAGGTGGTCACAAAGCACCGAGCTGATATCCCTGTGCCATGCGGCTGCCTCCCACCAGCTAGCTACCTTACATTTCGTAGTGTATATATGTCCATGCCTCTCTCTTGCTTTGTCACAGCTTACCCTTCCCCCTCCCCATATCCTCAAGTCCATTCTGTAGTAGGTCTGTGTCTTTATTCCTGTCTTACCCCTAGGTTCTTCATGACATTTTTTTTCCTTAAATTCCATATATATGTGTTAGCATATGGTATTTGTCTTTCTCTTTCTGACTTACTTCACTCTGTATGACAGACTCTAGGTCCATCCACCTCATTACAAACAGCTCAATTTCGTTTCTTTTTATGGCTGAGTAATATTCCATTGTATATATGTGCCACATCTTCTTTATCCATTCATCCGATGATGGGCACTTAGGTTGTTTCCATCTCCGGGCTATTGTAAATAGAGCTGCAATGAACATTTTGGTACATGACTCTTTTTGAATTATGGTTTTCTCAGGGTACATGCCCAGTAGTGGGATTGCTGGGTCATATGGTAGTTCTATTTGTAGTTTTTTAAGGAACCTCCATACTGTTCTCCATGATGGCTGTACCAGTTCACATTCCCACCAGCAGTGCAGGAGGGTTCCCTTTTCTCCACACCCCCTCCAGCATTTATTGTTTCTAGATTTTTGGATGCATTGGCTATATTCTGTTAACATCCCATCTCATTGACCCCCATACCACCGTTAAAACATGCTTTTATGTTCAAAAACGAGTACCCTGTTTGCCTTATGATATATGACTACTAGAAACAAATCTGCATTCTCAGTCACAGTATTGTTTTGGAAAGTGTCAACATAGGATATCGACAATTTGCAATTTTCAGAGAATAGATCAGTCAGGAGCAGAAAAGAATTATTCCTTCCAGAGACACCATTTCCTTTTGTAAATCTCTGCTTTTGCAGACAGGCAGGAAGAGTCTGCTGAGGGACCACGTGCTTGCCTTCAGTTTACTCTCTGTTTAATTCAAAGATTGCTGTTTTTGAGGTAAATAACCACAACTTAAACTGGACTTTAAGGGAATATTTTCATACCATATGAAATGACTCATGAATTTTGATTTTTGGTTCTGTTCGGTTTTGTTTTTCCATAATGAGCCACATTCAACATGACTGGCATTCACAAAATAACAATGAATTGTACAACTTCTGCTCTGATAGTTATCCTGATAAGGTTATTTGGATAGAAATTTCAGCTATGTTAAATGTTACTAATGTTGATATCTCTCTCCATGGCCTCCAACTCGATAGTCTATTAAAGTCTTATTTGTGGACTTAAACCTCATGAATTTATTGAAAGACTAAAATACTGTTTTCAGATTGCTAAGCAAGAATTCTCCTTTTTCTCTTTGCTTTCTTTTTCTCTAGATTTGTAATCCAAAAATCAGAGAAGCCAAAACCTCATCACTATGGAGATATTCACATGCCTTGTTCTTTTTCTCTGGCTCTGGAAAAGAAGTCTGTGCAGTGCACACAACAGTGTAATTGACTCTCTGGTGCAGCTGCCATTGGGTCTTTTCTATAAGAAATCATATTAGCCTTCCTTTTAAGTGTGTTCAGGGTAATAAGTCATCCTTGACATTCACCATTCATACAACAAAATGTCTGTGTTACTAAATCAGCCCCAAGCTTATCAAATAATTAATACCAGATTTGTAAGTGACACAGATGATGTCAGGTTTTTGTATTAAGTAGGACCTTGATCCCCAGCATTTACTGGTTGCAATCCTTTTACTAACAGATAACATCTGCCAGTGAGTAATACTTGGTTTCAGGGAAGAACAGCTTTTAGTGATTTTATTCCTATGAAGTTTACTAGGTTGATAACGCTTTAAGCCAAATGCTTTTGTTTAACCACCATAAAGCAAGAAATAGCTGTGCAAACTCTATCACACGTTTTTAAGCCTTGAGGGAATCACATTTAAGGATAAGAAGACTCCTATTCAGTCCTTGGCATGGACTCACTTCAGAAATCACCAATGAGCTCATTGTCTTTATATTTTGGGTAATATCATCCTGTAGAGTAGGAAGTAGAAAGACATTCTACACCAGGGTCAGATAGGAAAGGCTTTGAGTTATGAACTGTCATCTGTATCACAAAAGAGGGGATGAAGATGCTCCCAAATAGCCAAGTTTCTTACTGCTGGAGTCGGAGGTCCCAGATGAGCAAGGGGGGAAGCTACTATGATCTGTGACTATTAGGTTTGGAGAACTCGCTATCAATTCATGTTTAGCTAAATACAGACACAGTTATATACAGAAATATTTATAAATATGTGGCTGAATTCAAGATCTCAAACAATGCCAATATACACACAATGTATTTCCTTGCCCTGTCAGCTGCGAGGACATAGAAGAAACGATACCCTAGTAGTAACCAACATTCTAGCACCCAGATCTTTTTTTCTAATTCCATTCTCCAATAAAAAGAACCAGACTCCTTGGAGAAATTGATGATTCTAGGATTTTTTTTTTTTTGGAGTATAGTTGATTTACAATGTTGTGTTAGTTTCAGGTGTACAGCAAAGTGATTCAGTTGTACATATACATATATTCTTTTTTAGATTCTTTTCTCATATAGGTGATCCCAGAATATTGAGTAGAGTTCCCTGTGCTATAGAGTAGGTCCTTGTTGATTATCTATTTTATATACAGTAGTGTGTATATGTTAATCCCAACCTCCTAATTTATCCCTCCCCACCACCTTTCCCCTTTGGTGACTGTAAGTTTGTTTTCTAAGTCCGTGAGTCATTTCTGTTTTGTAAATAAGTTCATCTGTATCTTTTTTTTTTTTTTAAGATCCCACATAGAAGTGATATCATATGATATTTGTCTTTGTCTGTCTGACTTACTTCACTTAGTATGATAACCTCCAGGTCCATCCATGTTGCTGCAAATTGATTCTAGGATTTGAATAGAAAATATAAAAGATGAGGTTGGAACACCTTGCAGTGCCAGAAAGTTAGAAAGTGCTAAAAACAAAAATTTCAGAATGATGAGGTCATGTCAAAGGGACATAGAGGCCAACTGAAAAAAGTTCCAGATGGCCAAAATTGTAACAATTTGAGAAATGAAATAAAATAGTATTGGATTATAACCCAAAATATAAACATCCATGAATCCATATTGATATAAATGATTGAACAAATAAATGGGGGAGAATAGACAAATTTCCTAGGAAGGAGAATTCCAAGTAATTCAGGTAGATAATTCATCCTCAAGGAGGTGAAGCATAACTCCCCACTTCCTAACTGTAGGCTGCACGTAGTAACCTCTTTCCAAAGAATACAGTATAGAAAGGGGGCAAAAGCGTAACCTGGCAAACACTACCTCAGCAAGGTAATGAGGGTTAACATCAACAGTGATGAGTCACGTTGATAGCATGTTTTCTTGATATAATGAGATAAGAATGGAACTTGTCCTCTGTGGTCTTTGAAAAACCTAGTCTAATCATGAGAAAAGCATCACACAAGTCCTAATTCAGGGATGTTTTACAAAACACTCCTCAAAACTGTCAAGGTCATTGAAAATAAAGGACGTCTAAGAAACTGATAGGCACTGAGGAGCCTAAGGAAACATGACACCTAAATATTATGTGATGTCCTGGATGGAAATCCTGGAACAGAAAAAATGGATAGTGGGTAAAGAAGGAAATATGAATAAAGTGTGGGCTTTAATTCATAATGTATTAATATTGATTCATCCATTATGACAAATGAATGTACCACAGTAATATAAAATGTTAATAATTGAGGAAACCGGGTCTATAGCTTATAGGAGCTACATAGTATCTTCATAGTTTTTCTGTAAAAATCTAATTTAATTATAAATTTTAAAGTTTCCTAAAATTTTTTTAAAACACTCCCTAATTTACTCTTTTTATTATTCATGTAGACTTTAGTTAGATGGCAATATTCTTATGACATCCAAGCTAAATTATTATTCTCCGATGCCCCATAGGTTCATGAGGTGGTTCTTCTAAGTGCTTTAATCAAAGCTTTAATTTTACCCTGAGAATGGTCTTTCCAGTTAGGGAAATAGTTTCTAAGCTGTTCATATGCTGTCATTTTGGTTATTACACCATCTCTGATAAAAGACCACTATAGCTTGACTCTCAGTTTTATTAAAACTCTATTATGATTATCCTTCTAAAAACACTCTAAACTCTGGTCAGCCTCACTCAGAGTGGTAATGAGGGTGGAATGTATCATTGTGAGTCTAATTTTGCCCATTATATTCCTGCCTCTCCATTTATGCTAGGCTGAAAGTGTTATTTGAGCTAGAAGATCATTCTGTAACCTTCAGATTACTGCTGGGTGGCTTTGGCAGAAAAGGAATTACCAATGCATTAAATTTGGATTAGCTCTGAGAAATCATGCAGATGTATGCATGGAACATTATAGCAGTACTGTCTCCCAGGCACAGCAGAATTGCTTTCATGCAGTTTTAAAGAATCACTTGAGCAACCCTTAAATTGCACACATGATGAAGCTGAGCCAGCATCTTCTGCTTAAAAAAAAAAAAAAACTGCAGCCTAAATCTAGCCTTTCAGGGAATTGTCTTTCAGAGAAACCTGATCACACTGGGACTGCTGCTGAGTGGACTGTTTGGGTTTCAGCCCCGGCATATTAGAGTGCCCTGACAGAGTGACTGCAGAAGTGTCACTTAGACTAATGATTATGAATTATGCAGAGGGTCATATCCTCTTAGTTACAAGTCATTTACACGGTCTCCCTCTAGACTGCCTAGCCTGGTTCAATTTTTTTTTTTCCTCCTACTAGGAAATAACTCATTGAATAGATGTTCAAAGTTGAATTTATTGACATTCTATTTTTCTTCCATAATGCCAAGCTTGCAAAACAACCAAATGAAAAAAACAAGACACTTACCCTCAGTGAAATTATAGCAGTAACAAGTCTCAGTTTATTTTTTCCTTAGTCTGTCAGGGTGCTTCCCATTTTGAAGGTCTGACAGTTCTAATATCTCCCCCTCTGTCTCACTCTTCTATCGTCAGTGAAATTGAAAAGGTGGTGTAAAAAAGTGTGCAGCGAAAAAAGGGAGAACACAGTTGATGCTGAAATCCACACATCTCAATCCGTAAGATACATACTGTTTCAGTGAACTACGTGGAAGAGGGTACAACAGGAAAACCAGATAATCTCCTTCTTGAAATTAAAGAAATCTATCAGATTTAACTGTTTTCTATAAACCTGAGGCCTTGAGCCTACACTTAAGATGAAAGAGACAGGTCATAGAGAATTCTGTATGTTAAAAGCGGCTTATTAAGCATGACTGCAGAGATGGGTAGAGCACTCAGCTGAAATACAGGGATCTCCTTTTGTGTTGCTGGCTGAACTTAGATTGCAGTGGAAGATATGAGGAGTATTGACCTGTCCCAGAAAGTGAACCATCCATGATTAACTTCAAAGTCATAGGCTATTTTTCACAGTAAAGCCAGCCTGGAGCAGGACAAAGAGTTTTTTCCAAATTGATTGAACAGATTTTGTATCTAAGAGCGCTAATCAAGGCAGAACCTCTCAAGACTCCACAACCAACCTCAGGGCCAAGAAGCCTTGTTATTGTTGGTGTGGCACGTGGTCATTCAGCCACACAAAGTGCCATTCAACACAGACGTCCATCCAGGGCAGCTACCCTGACAGCTAGATTTGAAAGAAGGTCCTTGCTACCAGGAATGACAAGGGCCAAGTAAAGATAACAGGTGGAGAGTGCTCTGGAATGCTGTTCACACTTCCAACAAGATACTTGACGTAGGTGGTAGAATGATACAGTGATGGCTTCCAGCCGCCACATTTGCTGTTCCTGAGGGACCTATAGGGTCTACAGAGATTTTTCAGGAGCACAAATGTCTTCCCGGTAGTAGAGCAAGAAGTTAACTGTCAAACTCCGCCAGGTAGATCTCCTTCCTATTATCCCTGCGTGCCCCAAAAATAAACCCAGAAAAGTTCCCAAAGGACAACTTGTGCCAGAGCAGTGGAGTTAAATGTCACTTAAAAACCTTCCTTGGGAGGATAATTCATTGAGATAACAGCCAGAGGGACTTTTAACACAGAACTCCTCTGCTCCAACACGAAAAATGTTCTCAACCCTCTGAGAGAAAATGGAGGTGCGAGAATGACCTTCGAGCTGACAGCTCTGCTCCTCCCCAGCTCTCCGCCCTCCTCTCCCTGCCCTCCACTTCAGGACCACACTGTCTTCTTGCCCTTCCTCCGACAAACTCGGCTTGCTCCAGCCCAGGGCCTCTGCTTATGAAGCTCTTCCCTCAGGTGACCACCCACAAGGCTTCTTTCCTCACCCCCTTCAGGGCTCAGCTCAGATGTCATCACTGACGCGTTCTGTGACCTCTCTGTAACAAATATAAAACCCCACCCAGACATAAACTGTCCCTTGAACTGCTTTATTTTTTCTAAATAATGCTCTTCCCCCACCACTGCACAGTACATTTTACTTATTTGTTCATTCTTAACTCCTTTGACAAAAATGTCAAATAGACAAGTGTCAGGGACTTTGTCTTATTCATTGCTTTATTCCTAGAATCTAGAAAGTGCCTGACATATAGTGGGTGCTCAGCAACATTTATTGAATTAAAAGACTAAGTTCTAATGTGTGTTTTCTGTATGTATTTGCCCCTTCTCAGCCTAACATCCCTCCACCCCCCATCCCCTACACACACACACACACACACACACACGCACGCACACACGCACACACGCACATGCACATACACATACTCACCTCAATGAGCCTTGCTGTTGATAGAGGTCAGCAAAATGCTGTTGTCAGACAGATCACAGACACAGCATTCTCAGATGCAAAAGACAGAAGTGCTTCTTCCTATCAAAGATAAACAAAAAAAGAACTCTTGAGCTCTGAAGTAAGAAGCAGATGTCCACTACCCTCGGCCTGTGGTACACAGCATTGTGGAGCACACGTATATGGGCCCCGTCCCACAAGCGCTCCCTTGGGCACGTAACCGCAGTTCCATATGGGGAGAGAACCAAAGGATGACAGCAGAATCCATCACGTGTTTTTTGTATTTTGTAATGTAGAGAGCTATACAATAAATGGTAAAGACTTCGTATTATAGGGTATAAGTTCAGTTATTCTCCAAATATAATTTCATCGTCTTTTAAAAATATTTCCAAAGTACAGAATATTCTTGTTTATAAATGCAGGTGCTCAGATCAGGTAGACCTTTAAGTGCCCAGAGATGGTGCAGTTAGGTGAGCAGCTTGTTCATTCAGAGTTCTGTCTGGATGTGCTTTGTGCTATATCAGCATGCACATTATTTTGATTAACAGACCCTTCCATTGTAAATTCACATACCTGGAAATTATGCCCTAAACCAAGGGTGGAAAGTTGACCTCATCTTACGTGACAGCTTCAATTCATCAGTATGGCTATGTGGAGGGTTATTTTGAGAAGAATCAGATACTATGTCTGAGCACAACAGAAAAGAAAGTGACACGGCCCATGTCTGCCGTGGATAAAAAAGGGGAAAATGACAAGCATATTGTGCCTTCATTTGCCATCCCATCCCTTTAGTTTCCAGTAGCGATTCCAAGCTTGGGGATATACCAACTAGGAGAGTGTTTCAGAATTGGCGAGGGATGAGCACATGTCTGGTGTAACAAGACATATTCAAAAATCACCATTGTATAGATACTTTTATTGGTATATCATTTACTTTGAAATTCCAAATAACATCTGAAAAAGTGAGAATTTTAATGCGTGGCAGAAAAAAGTGATGTGTTTTTAAATGCTGAGAAACATTGCTCTAGTCTTGATTCATAAATAACTTTGTTCTTGCATCTTGGCAATGAATATAGTTTAGTCTAACAAGCATTAATTGAACACCTCTGAGTACACCACTATGCTGCACACTTGGTCAGCTCCTACAATCAAAGAGCTTATAATTGCTGAATTAAGTGCACATTCATGTATTTTTCTTTTATCTTGCGGTACTGAAACTCTATACCCATTGAACAGCTCCTCTTTTCTCCCTCCTTCCATCCCCTGACAAACACTATTCTACTTTCTGTTTTTAAGAGTTTGAATACTTTGGACACTTCATATAAGTAGAATCATTTATTATTTGTCTTTTTGTGACTAACTTATTTCATATAGCATAATGTCTTCAAGGTTCACCCATGGTGTAAAATATGACAGAGTTTCCTCTTTTTTAAGGCTGAATAATGTTTCATTGTGTTATATATATATATATATATGTATATATATATATATCATATTTTCTTTATCCATTCATCTGTTGATGCACATTTAGGTTGCTTTCACTTCTTGGCTATTGTGAATAATGATGCAATGAACATGTGTGCAGCTATCTCTTCAAGATTCTGTTTTCAATTCTTCTGAATATATACTCAGGAATGAGATTGATGGATCATATGGTGATTCTATTTTTAATTTTTTGAGGAACCTACATACAGCTTTCCATAGAGACTGTATGAATATACATTCCCACCAACAGTGCACATGGGCTCCAATCTCTCCACACCCTCTCCAACACTTGTTATTTTCTGTCTTTTTCATAGTGGCCATCTTAATGGATGTGAGGTGATACCTCATTCTAGTTTTGATTTGCGTTTCCTGGTTGATTAGTGAAATAAGCATTTTTTTTCATATATCTGTTGCCTATTTGTATATCTTCTTTTGAGAAATGTCTGTCAAGTCCTTGGACCATTTTTTAATTAAGTTTTAAGGGATTTTTTTGTTACAGATTTATAGGAGTTCTTTATGTATTTTAGAGATTAATCCTTTATCAAATATATGGCTTGCAATATATAGATTTTCTCCCATTCTGTAGGTTGCCTTTTCAGTCTTCTGATTGTTTCCTTTGCTTTACAAAAGCTTTTTTATTTGATGTAGTCCCACTTATTTGTGTTTTTTGTTTGTTTGGTTTTTTTGCCTATGCTTTTGCGGTCATATCTATAAGGTTAATGCCAAGACCAATGTCATGAAGCCTTTTCCCTATGTTTTCTTCTAGAAAATTTACAGTTTCAAGTCTTAAATTTAAATTTTTAATCCATTTTAAGTTGATTTTTGTGCATGGTATAAGATTCCAATTTTGTTCTCTTGCTTGTGAATGTCCAGTTTTCGCAGCACCATTTATTGAAGAGACTTTCCCTTCCTGCATTGTATATTCTTAGCTTCCTTGTCAAAGACTAGTTGACCATATATGCATGGATTTATTTCTGGGCTCTCTATTCTGTCCCACTGGTTTTTGTGTCTCTGTCTTTCTGCTAATACTATGCTGTTTTGACTACTGAAATTTTTTTTAATTAATTTTTATTGGAGTATGGTTGCTTTACAATGTTATGTTTGCCTCCACTCAACAACAAAATGAATCAGCCATGTACATACAGATATGAAGCTTTCTAGTATACATTGAAATCAGCTTTCTTGCCTCCAGCTTTGTTCTTTTTTCTCAGGATCTGTTGGTCTCTTTGTGGTCTTTTGTAGTTCAATATGAATTGTAGAATTGTTTTTTTCTATTTCAGAAAATAATGTCATTGGAATTTTGATAGGGATTGCACTGAATCTTTAAATTGCTTTGGAAATATGGACATTTTAACAATAAGTCTTCCAATCCATGTTCATGGGGGGTCTTTCCATTTGTTTGTGTCTTGTTTAATTTCTTTCATCAACATTTCATAGTTTTCAGTATACAAGTCTTTCACACTCCTTGGTTAAGTTTATTCATAAGTGTTTTATTCTTTTTGATGCTATTGTAAATGGTATTGTTTTCTTCATTTTCTTTTCAGATAGTTTTTTAGTTAATGTATAGGAACAATTGATTTTTGTATATTGATTTTGTATCCTGAAACTTTACTGAATTTATTAGTTCCAACAGTTTTTTGATGGTGTCTGTAGGGTTTTCTATATATAAGACCTGTAAACAGGAAAGATTTTTCTTCTTTCTTTCTTTTCTTTTTCATGTCAGATTATTTTCTTTTATATTTTTTCTTTTATTCTTTTATACAACAGGTTCTTATTAGCCATCCGTTTTATACACATCAGTGTATACATGTCAGTCCCAGTCTCCCAATTCATCACACCACCACCCCCACTTCCCACCGCTTTCCCCCACTGGTGTCCATACGTTTGTTATCTACATCTGTGTCTCAGTTTCTGCCCTGCAAACTGGTTCATCTGTACCATTTTTCTAGGTTCCACATATATGCCTTAATATATGATATTTATTTTTCTCTTTCTGACTTACTTCACTCTGTATGACAGCTTCTTGATCCATCCACGTCTCCACAAATGACCCAATTTCATTCCTTTTCGTGGCTGAGTAATATTCCATTGTATATACATACCACATCTTCTTTATGCCTTCGTCTGTTGATGGGCATTTAGGTTGCTTCCATGAGCTGGTAAATAGTGCTGCAGTGAACAGTGGGATACATGTGTCTTTTTGAATTATGGTTTCCTCTGGGTATATGCCCATTACTGGGATTACTGGGTCATATGATAGTAATATTTTTAGTGTTTTAAAGAATCTCCATACTCTTCTCCATACTGGCTGTATCAATTTTACATTCCCACCAACAATGCAAAAGGGTTCCCTTTTCTCCACACCCTCTGCAGCATTTGTTGCTTGTAGATTTTTTGATGATGCACATTCTGACTGGTGTGAGGTGATACCTCATTGTAGTTTTGCTTTGCATTTCTCTAATAATTAGTGATGTTGAGCAGCTTTTCATGTGCTTCTTGTCCATCTGTATGTCTTCTTTAGAGAAAAGTCTATTTAGGTTTTCTGCCCATGTTTGGATTGGGTTATTTGTTTTTTTAATATTGAGCTGCATGAGCTGTTTGTATATTTTGGAGATTAATCCTTTGTCCGTTGATTCATTTGCAAATATCTTCTCCCATTCTGAGGGTTGTCGTTTTGTCTTGTTTATGGTTTCCTTTGCTGTGCAAAAGCTTTTAAGTTTCATTAGATCCCATTTGTTTATTTTTGTTTTTATTTCCATTACTCTAGGAGGTGGGTGAAAAAAGATCTTGCTGTGGTTTATGTTAAAGAGTGTTCTGCCTATGTTTTCCTCTAAGAGTTTTATAGTGTCTGGTCTTACATTTAGGTATAATCCATTTTGAGTTTATTTTTGTGTATGGTGTTAGGGAGTGTTCTAATTTCCTTCTTTTACATGTAGCTGTCCAGTTTTTCCAGCACCACTTATTGAAGAGACTGTCTTTTCTCCATTGTATATCCTTGCCTCCTTTGTCATAGATTAGTTGACCATAGGTGCATGGGTTTATCTCTGGGCTTTCTATCTTGTTCCATTGATCTATGTTTCTGTTTTTGTGACAGTACCATATTGTCTTGATTACTGTAGCTTTGCAGTATAGTCTGAGGTCAGGGAGTCTGATTCCTCCAGCTCCGTTTATTTCCCTCAAGACTGCTTTGGCTATTCGGGGTCTTTTGTGTCTCCATACAAATTTTAAGATTTTTTGTTCTAGTTCTGTAAAAAATGCCATTGGTAATTTGATAGAGATTGCATTGAATCTGTACATTGCTTTGGGTAGTATAGTCATTTTCACTATATTGATTCTTCCAATCCAAGAGCACCATATATCTCCCCCTCTGTTGCTATCATCTTTAATTGCTTTCATCAGTGTCTTATAGTTTTCTGCATAAAGGTCTTTTGTCTCCCTGGGTAGGTTGATTCCTAGGTATTTTATTCTTTTTGATGCAGTGGTAAATGGGAGTGTTTCCTTAATTTCTCTTTCAGATTTTTCATCATTAGTGTAGAGGAATGCAAGAGATATCTGTGCATTAATTTTGTATCCTGCGACTTTACCAAATTCATTGATTAGCTCTAGTTTTCTGGTGGCATCTTTAGGATTCTCTATGTATACTATCGTGTCATCTGCAAACAGTGACAGTTTTACTTCTTTTTCTCCAATTTGTATTCCTTTTATTTGTTTTACTTCACTGATTGCCATGGCTAGGACTTCCAAAACTATGTTGAATAATAGTGGTGACGGTGGACATCCTTGTCTTGTTCCTGATCTTAGAGGGAATGCTTTCAGTTTTTCACCATTGAGAATGATGTTTGCTGTGGGTTTGTCATATATGGCCTTCATTATGTTGAAGTAGGTTCTCTCTATAACCACTTTCTGGAGAGTTTTTATCATAAATGGGTGATGAGTTTTGTCAAAAGCTTTTTCTGCATCTATTGAGATGATCATATGGTTTTTATTCTTTAATTTGTTCATATGGTGTATCACATTGATTGATTTGGATGTATTGAAGAATCCTTGCATCCCTAGGATAAATCCCACTTGATCATGGTGTATGATCCTTTTAATGTGTTGTTGGATTCTGTTTGCTAGTATTTTGTTGAGGATTTTTTGCATCTGTATTCATCAGTGATATTGGTCTGTAATTTTCTTTTTTTGTAGTATCTTTGTCTGGTTTTGGTATCAGGGTGATGGTGGCCTCATAGAATGAGTTTGTGAGTGTTCCTTCTTCTACAATTTTTCAGAAGACTTTGAGAAGTATGAGTGTTAGCTCTTCTCTAAATGTTTGATAGAATTCACCTGTGCAGCCATCTGGTCTTGGACTTTTGTTTGTTGCAAGATTTTTAATCACAGTTTCAATTTCATTACTTGTGATTGGTCTGTTCATATTTTCTATTTCTTCCTGGTTCAGTCTTGGAAAGTTATACCTTTCTAAGAATTTGTGCATTTCTTCCAGGTTGTCCATTTTATTGGCATAGAGTTGCTTGTAGTAGTCTCTTAGGATGCTTTGTATTTCTGCGATGTCTGTTGTAACTTCTCCTTTTTCATTTCTAATTTTATTGATTTGAGTCCTCTCCCTCTTTTTCTTGATGAGTCTGGCTAATGGTTTATCAATTTTGTTTCTCTTTTCAAAGAACCAGCTTTTAGTTTTATTGATCTTTGCTATTGTTTTGTTTCTGTTTCATTTATTTCTGCTCTGATCTTTATGATTTCTCTCCTGCTAACTTTGGGTTTTGTTTATTCTTCTTTCTCTAGTTCCTTTGGTGTAAGTTTAGATTGTTATTTGAGATTTTTTTTGTTTCTTGACGTAGGCTTGTATAGCTATAAACTTCCCTCTTAGAACTGCTTTTGCTGCATCACATAGGTTTTGGATCATCGTGTTTTCATTGTCATTTGTCTCTAGGTATTTTTTGATTTCCTCTTTGATTTCTTCAGTGATCTCTTGGTTATTTAGTAACGTATTTTTAGCCTCCCTGTGTCTCTGTGTTTTACGGTTTCTTCTCTGTAATTGAGTTCTAATCTCATAGCATTGTGGTCAGAAAAGATGCTTGATATGATTTCAATTTTCTTAAATTTACTAAGGCTTGATTTGTGACCCAAGATGTGATCTATCCTGGAGAATGTTCCATGCGCACTTGAGGAGGAAGTGTAATCTGCTTTTTTCGGATGGAATGTCCTATAAATATCAATTAAATCTATCTGATCTATTGTGTCTTTTAAAGCTTGTGTTTCCTTATTAATATTCTGTTTGGATGATGTGTCTATTGGTGTAAGTGAGGTGTTAAAGTCCCCCATTATTATTGTGTTACTGTCAGTTTCCTCTTTTATAGCTGTTAGCAGTTGCCTTATGTATTGAGGTGCTCCTGTGTTAGGTGCATCTATATTTATAATTATTATATATTCTTCTTGGATTGATCCCTTGATCATTATGTAGTGTCCTTCCTTGTCTCTTGTAACATTCTTTATTTTAAAGTCTATTTTATCTGATATGAGTATTGCTACTCCAGCTTCCTTTTGATTTCCATTTGCATGGAATATCTTTTTCCATCCCCTCACTTTCAGTCTGTATGTGTCCCTAGGTCTGAAGTGGGTCTCTTGTAGACAGCATATATATGTGTCTTGTTTTTGTATCCATTCAGCAAGCCTGTGTCTTTTGGTTGGAGCATTTAATCCATTCACGTTTAAGGTAATTATCGATATGTATGTTCCTATGACCATTTTCTTAATTGGTTTGGGTTTGTTTTTGTAGGTCCTTTTCTTCTCTTGTGTTTCCCACTTAGAGAAGTTCCTTTAGCATTTGTTGTAGAGGTGGTTTGGTGGTGCTGAGCTCTCTTAGCTTTTGCTTGTCTGTAAAGCTTTTGATTTCTCCATCGAATCTGAATGAGATCCTTGTCGGGTAGAGTAATCTTGGTTTTAGTTTCTTCCCTTTCATCCCTTTAAGTATATTGTGCCACTCCCTTCTGGCTTGTAGAGTTTCTGCTGAGAAATCAGCTGTTAACTTTATGGGAGTTCCCTTGTATGTTATTTGTCATTTTTCCCTTGCTGCTTTCAGTAATTTTTCTTTGTCTTTAATTTTTGCCAGTTTGATTACTATGTGTCTCAGCATGTTTCTCCTTGGGTTTATCCTGCCTGGGACTCTCTGCGCTTCCTGGACTTGGGTGGCTATTTCATTTCCCATGTTAAGGAAGTTTTCGACTAAAATCTCTTCAAATATTTTCTCGAGTCCTTTCTCTCTCTCTCTTCTCCTCTGGGACCCCTATAATGAGAATATTGTTGCATTTAATGTCCCAGAGGGTGTCTGTCTTAGGCTGTCTTCATTTTTCATTCCTTTTTCTTTATTCTGTTCCACAGCAGTGAATTCCACAGTTCTGTCTTCCAGGTCACTTATCCGTTCTTTTGCCTCAGTTATTCTGCTATTGATTCCTTCTGTTGTATTTTTCATTTTAGTTATTGTATTGTTCATCTCTGTTTGTTTCTTCTTTAATCCTTCTAGGTCTTTGTTAAACATTTCTTGTATCTTCTCAATCTTTGCCTGCATTCTTTTTCCGAGGTCCTGGATCCTCTTCACTATCATTATTCTGAATTCATTTTCTGGAAGGTTGCCTACCTCCACTTTATTTAGTTGATTTTCTGGGGTTTTATCTTGTTCCTTCATCTGGTACATAGCCCTCTGCCTTTTCATCTTGTCTATCTTTCTGTGAGTGTTTTTTTTTTTTTCCACAGGCTGCAGGATTGTAGTTCTTCTTGCTTCTGCTGTCTGCCCTCTGGTGGATGAGGCTATCTAAGAGGCTTGTGCAAGTTTCCTAATGGGAGGGACTGGTGGTGGGTAGAGCTGGCTGTTGCTCTGGTGGGCAGAGCTCAATAAAACTTTAATCCTGTTGTCTGCTGATGGGTGGGGCTGGGTTCCCTCCCTGTTGATTGTTTGGCCTGAGGCAACCCAACACTGGATCATACCTGGGCTCTTTGGTGGGGCTAATGGCGGACTCTGGGAGGGCTCACACCAATGAGTACTTCCCAGAACTTCTGCTGCCAGTGTCCTTGTCCTCATGGTGTGACAGAGCCATGCCCTGCCTCGGCAGGAGACCCTCCAACACTAGCAGGTAGGTCTGGTTCAGTCTCCTATGGGATCACTGCTCCTTCTCCTGGGTCCCAGTGTGCACACTACTTTGTGTGTGCCCTCCAAGAGTGGAGTCTCTGTTTCCCCCAGTCCTGTCAAAGTCCTGCAATCAAATCCCACTAGCCTTCAAAGTCTGATTCTCTAGGAATTCGTCCTCCCATTGCCAGACTCCCCCAGGTTGGGAAGCCTGACATGGGGCTCAGATCCTTCACTCCGGTGGGTAGACTTCTGTGGTATAAGTGTTCTCTAGTTTGTGAGTCACCCACCCAGCAGTTATGGGATTTGATTTTATTGTGATTGCGCCCCTCCTACCGTCTCATTGTGGCTTCTCCTTTGTCTTTGGATGTGGGGTATCTTTTTTGGTGAGTTCCCGTGTCTTCCTGTCGATGATTGTTCAGCAGTTAGTTGTGATTCCGGTGTTCTCGCAAGAGGGAGTGAGAGCACATCCTTCTACTCCACCATCTTGAACCAAATCTCTGCTTCTTCCTTTCTTATTTGGATGCCTTTTATTTCTTTTTTCTTACCTAATTGCTCTGTCTAGAACTTCAAGTACTATGTTGAATAGAATTGATGAGAGTGGGCATCCTTGCCTTGTTCCTGATGTTAGAGAAGAAGCTCTGTTTTTCACCATTGAGTATGATGTTAGCTGTAGCTTTTTATATTTGGCCTTTGTTTTGTTGAGATACTTTCCTTCTCTTTTTAATTTGTTGAGAGTTTTTATCATAAAAGGGTTTTGAATTTTGTCAAACCCTTTTTTTTGCATCAGTTGAGATGATCATGTGATTTTATCCTCTATTCTGTAAATGTAGTGTATCATGGTATATGATCTGTTTGATGTGCTGTGGGATTCAGTTTGCAAGTATTTTGTTGAGGATTTTTGCATTTATATTTTAAAGCGATATTGACCTGTAGGTTTCTTTTCCTTGTGGTACCTTTGTCTGGCTTTGGTATGAAGGTAAGACTGGCATCAGAAAATGAGTTTGGAAGTATTCCCTCCTCTTCAATTTTTTGGGAAGAATTTGAGAAAGATTGGCATTAATTCTTCTTTAAATGTTTAGTATTCACCAGCAAAGCCATCTGGTCCTGAGCTTTTCTTTGTTAGGAGGTTTTCAATTACTGCTTCAATCTTCATACTAGTTATAGATCTGTTCAGATTTTCTATTTCTTCATGATTTAGTCTTGGTAGGTTATATGTTTCTAAGAATTTGTCCAATTCTTCTTTGTCATACAGGTTTTTGGTGTATGACTGTTCATAGTAGTCTCTTGTGATCCCTTTTATTTCTGTGGCATCATTTGTAACCTCTTCTTTCATTTCTTATTTTATCAATTTGGGTGTTCTTTCCTTTTTTCTTAGTCTAGCCAAGGGTTTGTCGATTTTGTTTATCTTTTAAAATCTCTTAATTTTGTTGATTTTTTATTTCATTTATTTCTGTGCTTATCATTATTTCCTTTCTTCTGCTAACTTTGGGCTTAGCTTGTTCTTCTTTTTCTAGCTCCTTGAGGGGAAAATTAGGTTGCTGATTTGAGATCTTTCTTCATTTTTTAATGTAGGTATTTCTCACTATGAACTTCTCTCTCAGTACTGCTTTTGCTAGTTGCCATATATTTTGGTATGTTGTGTTTTTATTTTAATTTTATCAAGATATTTTCTAATTTCCCTTATGATTTCTTCTTTGACTAACTTGGTTGTTCAAGAGAGTGGCATTTAATTTCCAGTTCATATTTTTTAAATGCTCTGTTAGAGCCAGCTATTACAAAGAGGACTGAAGGAAAAAAACAAAGAGTTCTGATGTTCTCCAAATAACATGGAAATGCAGGTCCCTTGTGTACAAATGAATTTAGTATACCTCACTTCAGAAATTTATGGTAAGAACTATATATCTGACCTGAAGAAGCCTTCACCCTAATAACATTCCTCTTTAATGTTTGCAAAATACCTAAGACAATCAAGCCCGTCTTCATCCTTTTCTGTCCAGTTCTAACTGGTTCCATCGTTCAGAGTCTAGTCTCATCCTTACCCCTGAGCCAACACTTTCTTATCCTGCCCAGATTCTTTGCTAACCATTACTAATTAAAGACCTTTGGTCTCTGGCTACAGTGTGCTTTTCAAGAGCTAGAGCTTAATCAGGCAAATGGGGTTTATAGTTTTCTATTTCTATATTGATGAATATGAGACATATAATTACCAGTGTCCAGAGTCCAAAAGGAGGAATAAAATATATAAATTGTAGTATCTACCTCTAGGTAATATTAACTCATAGACAGATTATATATTTTGAACAATACCCAATTTTAGCCGTCAAATAAAATTCCAAGTGATTCACAGAGAGAAGCAAAATTTTTCTTTATCATGAGCATAATGATACTGTTTGCATTTATTATTTCCATTTATTAGTTCACTGGATTTTTATAAAATCTTAGTAAGAGAGGCAGGGTTTTATCTTAGAATAAATGCTCAGCATATGTTGATTTAATATGTGTAGTGTTAACTTTTGAAAGAAGGCCTACATTCCATGACATCAAATAACTAGCAATTTTGCTGGGAAATAAATTTCAACAGCATGCCCTATAAACCTTGTTTGTTGGAATGAGTAGGGCATGCTAGAATGAGCCAGTGAGTGTAAGGGATCCTAACTGATACTAAATATGCAAAGACAAACTCAATTGTAACCTCACCTCGTGCCCCCCTACCCCCCCACCCCCGGACTACAGTGAAATTCACAAACCTTGAAAAAGCATGGTAATATCAGGAGGAATTCCTCATGAATATAGAGATGTGGACATGAAGATTCAAAGAGATAAACAAGAACATGAGGGTTCAGAGAGAGAAATGATTTCCTAAACCTTGTCAGGTTGGATTATAGTAAAACTTGGACCAGAATCCTAATACTATAATTCTAGACCAAAACATTTTCTTCTACTTCATGCTGCAGTCAGCAGATATGAGCTAGTATCATTAAAAAAAAGAAGAAAGCTCTCTTTCCAAATCAGTGGACTGAATCAAACACTATTCTGGCTCTGGGTAGATTAGTTAAATCCAAATTGCACGTTAGAACAGAGAACTGACTACAACCCAAGATACACACCCTGGGGAGAGCTACCTCTGTGGGATGGTATGAAGAAATGATGTTCAGGAGATCAGAAACCTACACAGTGTAGCAGGAAATTTTAGCAAAACTTAGGGTTTTAGAGAAGCCATGAATTCCTAAGTTGGCTGTAAATTTGAAAAGTGACAGGTTAAGGGATATTTACCAGGTGCAAAAGATGTATACACAGAAAGTTAGAGACATTCTGTAGGTAGAAACTCACAGAGAATCATCTCTGAGATAGGATCTGAGTAACTGAAAAACTCTATCAATTGGACCTTATTTCTCCAGTGCTGTGGGGGTAGAAAGAAATACCTCTAGTTCATACCAGGGTTAAAGTGAGCTTTAAAAAATGGAAAGTAAACTGAAAATCACTTGGAAAAGCCTCATCTGCACCTGGTTATTTCATAGAACAGAATGTCTGAATCTCAATTGATTTCCATGTAGGTAACATCCCTAGACTCCCTCAGACTTGTAAAGTTTTGATACATTTTAATGTGCTTGCTCTGCCTTGTACTAGAGAAGGCATGGAAGGAAGTTAGGGGAAAATATAAAAGAGAAATTAAAAGGGTAGAGATATATAGACTATGGGGAAGACTTTCATGTTTTTCCATATGCTCAACTTAACTATTGAGCATTTTTACCTAAATGGAACGTCCAAAACCTCAAATTCAACATGTCAAATATTTAATGAAACAGGCTTTTACTACATCTGCTTTTTCTTTTGTATTCCTGTCTTAGTGAGAGGAACTAGCATCTATCAGGCTCCCAAGTTTAACAAAAACAAAAGCTAAACTTATCTCTCTCCCTAACCCCACATCCAATGAATCACCCATTCCTTTAGATTCTTTACTATGTGTCTAGCTTAAGACCCTCATCCCTTAGATTACTGGAGTAGTCACCCTACTGGTCTTAGTTCCTCTAGTCCAGCCCCATAAATTCATTCACCAGACTACTCACATAACAATCTTTTTAAACAAAAATTTGATCCTGACAGTTAACTGTTCAAAATCTTCAGGAACAGCCCAACTTTTACAAGATACATTTTAGAGACTTTACCCTGTTGTAGATGGGGTAAAATGAGACTTTCATGACCATGGTTAAGTGCATGGTCTAAAGTGGGCTGTTTAATTCAAATCCAAATTGCACCAAGTTGTGTAACTTTGGGAAAATTATTTTTTTTGTTCTCTCTCATCTATAATTGAAATTACCAAGCAAAGTGTATATGTTTGGAGAAGTGTTTTTTTTAAGGATATGGAAAGAAGTGAATATCAAGCAAAAGATTATGATGAATTACAAAACAGATTTTGAGGATAACCAGATAGAATATAAATTGTAAAATTCAGAAATCTATAAAATAAATGCTTTAAGTTACAAATGCAAAAAAAATTATGTATACTTAAGTATACAATACTAGCAAGCAAAATCCAGCAATATATAAAAATATAACACAACATGGCAGAGTGAGATTTGTAACTAGAGGTACTTGAAGATTGATTTCCTAACTGGTGTTAGGAAAATGATTAATTACTTTAATTATGAATCATATGATCACTCTGATAGAAGCAGGAAAAATAATTGATACAATTTACTTCTAATCATAATTTAAAAAAAATAAAGCTCTTAGCAGACCAGGAATAGTAGAAAATTCCTTAAGTTGATAAAGAGCATCTAGAAAAGAATCTGCGAACATCCTATTTAATGATGAAACACAGCAATCACTCCATTTACTTTCAAAAAAAAAAAAAAAAGGACAGGTATGCCCCAAATTACCATTTCTATTCATAATTTTAAAGTAAGCAAAATGCTAGATTCAAAAAGCCATAAACAAGAATTAACTGCATTTCTACATATCAGAAACAAATGTATTGGCTGGCCAAAAAGTTCATTCGGGTTTTCATAAGATGGTAAAGAAAACTAAACAAACTTTTTGACCAACCCTATAAACATTATGTATATCATTTTTAATGGGTAAAATTTAAAATATCATCTAAGAAATCTATAAAATGTCTAAGACAAATGTAACAAAAAGTGTATATGACCTTTAGAAGAAACTTTTACAGTTTCATTGAAGGAAATGGAAGAAAATGTATCAGTGGAGGCAGGGGTCCCCAACCAGGCCACACAGCAGGTGAGCGGCAGGCAAGCGAGCGAAGCTTCATCTGCCACTCCCCATCGCTCACATTACCACCTGAACCATCCCGCCACCACCCTGTCCATGGAAAAACTGTCTTCCACAAAACCAGTCCCTGGTGCCAAAGAGGTTGGGGACTGCTGAGTGGAGGGATATAGCATGTTCATTGAGTAGAAGACTATATATTATAAAGAAATTAGTTCTGCCACAATTTATCAATAATTCGCTACAATTATAATCAAAATTCTGACAAGTTTTGAGTATGTACATATGGGTATATGTAAGGAACTTGGGAAGGTGATTCTAAAGTGATATGGAAGAAACCAAGAATATCAAAGAAACTCATCAAGAAAAAAAAGATGGGAGGTCCTTATGTTACCGGATATTCTGACTTACTTGAATGCCAATTAGTTTTTAAAGGATAGTATTGGAACAAGAATAGACAAATAACCAATGGAACAGAATGGACGGAGTAGAGAAACAGATTAAGTACTGAAACCTTCTACCTCCATACTCAGCCCAGAAAATGAGAACGTAATCCCACCTTATTACCATAATTAACATGAATCTGCTTTCCACTTTCTTCATAGCATTTCCTTATTCTTCCAGGACTCTCCTGGCCAAGTGAATGGTTTGATTGTTTATTACAGGAACTTCCCCAATGACCCAACAACTCTTAGATGGAAAGCATCAACAGTTTATACCCTAAGATTCTTTGAAACCCTTGCCCCAAAATCCTCCTCTTTGTTTTTCTCCAATTCTGGACTATCATGATATTTACCCAATCGTAGTCAAGTCTTCACAGTGAAAGAGCAGCCTTGAACCAAACGTCCAGTTCTCAGTAACTTCTGGCTTTACTTTGTTCACTTGAAAATGGTGCCAAAGCTTTGTGAGGTGGTGTTCTCCCATACCACAGTGAGCAATAAACTCAGATTTTTCCTTTCTTTGGGTGATATTTGGGGCACCCAATTTCAGCAATAGCTGTTGTTGTACAGAAACTTGCCCTATATCAGAGCTGGCATGGCAGATCAGTGAGGAAATAGATGATTGACTTTCAATACACTGCTGAAATAAGTGATTTTATCCTTATAGAAAACTAAAAAGTTTTACCATTTTGTACTATACACAACAATCTGTTTAAAAGGATATTAAAGACCTACATGTAAAATGCAAAACCATAAAAATGTTAGAAGACAATATAGAAGAATACCTTTATGATCTCAGGGTAGATACAGTAAACCCAAAATACAAAAGACAAGATTGATTAACTTAACTTTATTAATATTAAGAATCCTAGTTTATCAAAATTCATCATAAAGAAAGTGAAAAGGCAAGCCACAAATTTAGATAAGGAAGCTAGCAACACATGTAACACATAAAGATTTAGAATCGAGGGTACAGAAAGAATTCCTACTCATCAATAAGAGAAAAAAACTCAATTAAAAAATAACAGGCACATAATAGGAAAAGAAAATAAACACGAAAAAACGATTCATCTCATTTACAATGAGAAAAATAAAAACAATATTAGGACACCATTTTGCACACAACAGATTGGCAAAAATTTTTAAATCATACATTATCAAATGTTAACAAGAATGTAGAACAGGAGTCTTATACTATACAACTGGGCTTGTAAATACATTTGTAAATAGAACCACTTTGGAAGATAATTTGGCATTATCAGACATATAACACACATCCTATTCCTGAACAAATTTTAAACTATTATTATTCTTTTTTCAAGCATTTTAGTTATTTGCTCTATGATTGTTTCTGAAAAGCAGAAGAAGCAAACATTAAAATATTTTTTAAGTCTTCTTAGACTTTAAATCGTCCAATTCTTCACTTTAGCATGAATTCTCCAACCAGCCTCTAGCTCCTCATCAAGAGGCTGGGATATCAAGAAGGCAAAGGAGCAGGAAAGAGAAATTGCTATTTTCCATACAAGGTTCTACATCCTAACTTGAAAGTGCCTGGAAATTTTATTTCTCCTCTAGATCTTACAGCCCTGTATTGGGTACCAATTGGAGAAGTTAAACATTGAAAGGAGAAGAGCAGTGGTTTATCAGTGCCTTGGTCTGCAGCAGTTCCAGTAACTATACAGTCTGTCTCCTTGATGCTATTTGGGCAGGTGGCTATAGGCATACTGTCCAGTCAGCAGGTCATGTTTCCTTCTTTAAACCAGTAGAAGAAAAATCCAAGACAAAATCTTTACCCTTCATACTTGAATAAGAATTTATTATTTTGGCTGAGTACCCAGTAAAAGGCTATTTCTCCATTATTTCTGCCTCTGCTCTGAATTCCCACAGCTCTTTGTACCAACAAGACACTTATTGGAGTTAGAGGGATACCACAGATTTCTATCCTGCCAAATTGTAGACCTTTTTAGGACATCTTCACGTCCCTTAACACATGCCTTGCAAGTAGTTTGCACCAAATTGATGCTCTCTGAGTTGAAGCCATTCAGCAATATCGTAGCTCCAAGTGGCATACCTAGGTTATAGTACCCAATTTCTGTCTTCTTGCTAGGGAAGAAGAGATTGGTAGCAAGGATTTCTGAGTCATGTTGTTTATCTCCTAATGCAGATATCCAAAGGTAGAGAATAGCACCAAAGATCCTCACATGAATCTGAATCAATCCTAATGTGAATTTAACTTCACAGTTTTCCCAACTTGTGATATATCTCCCATCTAGTGGATGATATATGAAAGAAAATTAAATGCCTGTTGTAAATAACAGCATGATGATGTTTTTAAAAAGAAAAAACACCTGGAAAAACGTCATCAGCATATCTATGGAGACTCCCTAAATTATTGATACTGTTTCTTCTAAATAGCATTCCTGCATTTCAAGCTGAAGCCATGAGTTTACCAAGGAAAATAGAGTACACGGCTGTCACTTTGGAATAAAATTAAATAAATGGTGTCCTAATGGCCTAAAAGAATTAATGTACCTCCAACACATGAGCCATTTCCTTCAGGGAAATAAGGTCCTTATTAATCTGGACAAAAGATTCATGAAAAAGGCAGGTATAGGGAATGTGATCCCCATTTTGGGGATGCAGCAAGCAAGACAGAGGAAACTGAAATGACTGACCTTTGTCATAAAGGGAGACGTGTGTCAGAGCTAATTACATAGACCATCTTGGCTTCCTGTTTTAAATTGTCACATTTCACCAATTAGAAATCACTTGTGTTCTCAGTGTTACATTAATTTGTACTTATATTCACAGACTCAGAGACTATCGTGTAGGGACTAGCCTTAGAGGCCAGCCTCTTCACTGTTCAGATGAGAAAACTGATACCCAGAGATGTGAGAAAACTTTCCCAAAGTCACACACACTTAAAAATCAAAGTCTGACATTAAGTTCAATATTCTTTCCTTTAGTGATGCTATATTTTGGATAAAAGATATTCCTTTTAATTTCTTTTAAAATTATTTCCCATAATAAGTATGTATTATATACCTGTGAATTTTTAAAGTAAGTTGTAAATTTTTAAAATGTGCTCTCCTCATACATCATTATTTCCAGGACCCCTTTTCTGATATTAGCATGTATACCCAAATACATACATAAACACACACTCTGCCACTGAAGGAAACCGTCTCCTTAGGGTACCTGTAATACCCAGGGCATGCTTGATCATTGCATTAGACACATGTATAAAAATCTATTCATATGCCTGCCACCCCTACAATACTGTTAGTTCACCGAGTGTAGAGACTGGGTCTCACTCAGCTTTGTACCCCAAAATCTTAACACAAAGTAAACATTGTTTAAAGGTAAAATTATTTATAATTTACCCTTTGCATGACAACAGTCTATAAATGATCCATGACTATATCTGAAACTCATTAGCATTTTAGGTAATTTAACAAACAACACATCTTGGGGCTTCTGGAAGAAAGATCTCCTAAAAGAGTTAAATAGCAGCAGCTCCTCTCTCAGTCTCAAAGAAAGAAGCATCCTATGGCTTGTCAAATCCAACTCTTCCATCTGGGTATAGAATCTTATTTTGTTGTCTGGACATTATTTCATTAGGCTCTCCTGGACCCTCAGTCTCTCCGCTCATGTATTGCCCTCAGACCACCTACAGACAAAGAGACTTAAAACCTTTGCCTTGACCCTATAGCCCCCTCAAACTACTACTGTATTGCTCTCTCTTTCACCCCTAAACCCATAGTGATCTGTACTCCTTATCTCTACTTACTGAGTATTAATTTTTCTTTTCTCCATTTTATATTCAACACATAAAATGAATGAGTGAATGAATGAATGTATGAATGAATGAATATGAGACCTTCAAAGCCTAAGCTTGTCCAGTTGAGCCACCAGGCCCAGTTGCCTCAACCTGTCTCAGTTGTTTCCTGGACATTTCCAGGTCTCCTCAGTTCCTCTGGATTCACATCAGTCTGTAGCCTCTTTGTTTCCCAGAAATGAAGGCTGGTTCTTGTTCTTGGCTTTAGTCCTGCTTTTGAGTCATATTTAATTGGGAGGCATGATGAGGGGTGGTTTTAACCACTCTGGTAGAAACTTAACCTTATACAACCCACCATCCAGATACCCAAACCAAGGCATGGGTCGTTACAGGCTTCTTTGAACAGTTGGTCCCAGCATCACTGCAAAGGAGATAAGAAATAAAACCTCATCAAGGTAAAAGAAGAAAAAAAGTTAAGGGAGAGCTTCCCTGGTGGCGCAGTGGTTGGGAGTCCGCCTGCCGATGCAGGGAACATGGGTTCGTGCCCCGGTCCGGGAAGATCCTGCATGCTGCGGGGCAGCTGGACCCGTGAGCCATGGCCGCTGAGCCTGCGTGTCTGAAGCCTGTGCTCCTCAACAGGAGAGGCCACAACAGTGAGAGGCCCGCGTACTGCAAAAAAAAAAAAAAAAAAAGGGATAAAATTCTTGAAATTGATTCTTTAATTTAGAATACTAGAATATCGTTTGACACAGAAAGCTCTCTCATTACCCCCTCTACCCCAGGTCAAACTAAAAGGTTCTAAAGCTGTTCTGTAGTACCCAGGTACTTCTGGGGAAGAGATGCTCCTGGTGATGGGAAGCTGCTCCCACAACTCCCCTCCCAGCTGCTTTTGAGTCTTTCTCCCTTCCTTTCAACCCTCAGCCCAAAGAACCCTCTGCTCCGGCCACACCAGCCCTCCTGAGATTCCAGATTACGGAGCTGTCTGTTTTATCTTGTGAGCTGCTCTCTCAGGTCTTATGGATCCCGGCACAGCCACAGGGATGGCCACATCAGTTACCCTGTATGGAAATACCAACAGTAGCTGTTGCCTGTGTACCAGGAAGAGCACAGTATACTTCAATCCCAGCTGAGAAACCTCATCAGCAGTGTGAACTTGGTGAAGGTCCTTAACTTTAATGAGCCTTAGTGTCCTCAGCAGAAAAACTAGATGTAGTAATACCTACATTGGGTATTGCAGTAAGTAGGAAATTTTTTATTAAAGTGCCAGCAAATGATATAAGCTAAAGAAATAGCTGTTGTCTTAGTTTATATGATTTCCAATTTATTAATATTATAGCAGTGCTTTATTGCAAGTGGAGATGTTTTCATATCTTCTGTGTCTTTTATCACAGTTTCTGACTGCAGTAAAGATGCCTCACACATGTGTAAACCTTGTGAAACCATATGGCAGATTTTCTCTCTATTATCAATTTCATTCACTGAAATTGAATTAAGTTATATAAATTTAACTCTATATAAGATTCATTCCTTAAGTTAAGAAATAATTATTACGTGCAAGGTGTTAGGCTGGCCACTGGAGATAGTCATACAAGGTAAACAGTATCATTGCCATCATGAAGTTTAGAAGCCTGTGGAAGGGTTAACGGCTTCTAAAGGTGGACGTGAGGACAGGGCTAGTATTACAGCCAAAGCGAACTGCAGATGAGAGGGCCTATGTGTCAGAAGGATTTTTCTCTGCAGGTCACCCTGGTTTCCCTGATAGCACAAGAGGCGCACCTGCAGTCTTGGCTACCAGTTGACTAGATATGTTAAAAGTGCTGAGTCACCCTTGAAATCTAAAAGTGAAACAGAACTCTTTGAGATACTAGCAATTCTAACACTGGCTTTATCCTCAGATGGTAGCCATTTATGGTGGGATAGTAACAGGTGGCACCAAGACTGTCCACTTCTCAAAAGACTCAATTAGGAAAGCCAGGCTGTACAGCCTCATGCTTATTCAAATTTCCTGGCTCCCTCCCACTAACAGGCAAAGAATCTGGCCTAAGTACCAAGAGTGTCATAAAATTCATGATTTTTGCTTCTTCTTTCTGTATTGAATGAACCCCAAATGATTTTCATGAAGCTAATTCTGCATAAGCCCCTTTTCATACCTTAGAGGTAGAGGGGTATTGGTGTTGTGTGGGGCAGCTCAAGGATTTGGACTTTAAGCACAAAGGCAAGCATACATGTTCAGCTTCACCTTCACACACTCTGACCTGTTCTAGAGGGTAGAAGGGGCACAGTGCATTCGAGGAAGAAAGAAGCCAGTGTGGGTGGCAAAAATAGAAAGAGTATGAGAGGGAAAGTGGCAAGAGATAAAACTGATGAGATAATGGGGGATCAGATTATGTAAAACATCTGGCCATATTAAAAAAAATTGAGTCTGATTACAAAAGGCAATAGGAAATATATTGCCATCTTTAAAGGTTCAGAAAAGCAAATGAACTCAAAGTGTAAAAGAAATCTCAGAATGACATAAACATTCTGCTGGAAAAAACAACTCGATATAGTAATTTGATTGCTGTGACTTCTCTTTGATAGTAACTGAAGGAGTCACAGGAAATCATCGGGTTCTTATGTTTATACCATTCACTTGGGGAGCAGGATTCATTGGTTCCACAGTGATAGATTTGGATTAGGCCTGGGAAGATCATACAGCTCCACTCCCTGCCAGCAGGCACATGAGTCAGGCAAGTCAGGACAGAGAGAAGAGATGGCTTTAATAGTGTCACAGAAAATGTGTGTCTGTATAAATATGTACATATATACACAAAGCCAGTCACAAACGTGTGTGTATATATATGTCCTGTATACATATATATGTCTTATGTATGTCATATATATATTTATATAATTAATACTATCCTACTGTCTTCTAAAGAAATTCACTCTTAGTGACCATGGGGTATCTGGGAAACCTGCTGGGGAAGCATCAGTGGTAGGAGACCCAATGACTGGCTACTGAAGAGAAACTCTAGTGAAAACAAAATGTGCTCATTCAACAGAAATGTATTGTGTGATCTCTATTTTCTAAACAAGATTTTAAATAATGAAGGCTACAGCTGGAAATAGAACAAACTTTCCACACTCACGGACCTGTCTAAAGGAGAGAGGCAGATAATAAACGTGGGAACGAGGAAATCTAGAGGACAAGTAAAAGGGAGGAAAATTAAATAGGGAAGGGAGAGAGAGAGTGCTGTGGTCAAAGACGGCCTCACGGGTAAGATTGGGTTTGGACAGAGACCTGAAGGGAGGAGGGAGCTCCCCATGTGGACACCCAGGGAAGATACTCAGCAATAGGGGTGATGAAGGGAGGGCCGCAAAGCAGAGTGTGCTAGGGCAGAGGACAGTGAGGTCAACAAAGGAGCGGAGGGCTGGCTTGTCTTCAGTAGGAGTTTTATTAAGTTGTTTGCTATGTGGTGGGCAATATTGACCTCCATTTCCTCATACAGTCCTTCAGTAAAATCCTCACAAGTGGCTCTTGGAAGTGATTTGAATGCAGTAAATTACTCGTTTTTTGTTGTTGTTTTGTTTTTATTGGTCTTAGACTGTAACTTCAGGTTATGCAAGAAGGGCCCCAAGTACCTGGATTAAAGTAAGAATATGATTAAAGGAAGACATATATTGGAAGATTATATCTTAAAAATATTTACAAGTTCCAAGAACAAAAATTTGTCTTAAGAGAGTAAACGCATGGACTATGAAAAGACCTTGAATCTCAGCCCTGTCCTTTGGCTAGGGAAGAGTCCCTCCCCTTCCCCAGATTCAGGGGCAAACCCTGGCTGACTCAAGCCAATCCATTTTTTAATGCTGATGGTCATAATGCTCAGGGGTGGCACATGACCTAAGCAATTTCCATCAGAGTGACCGTTGGAATTTTGCTAGAAATTCTGGGTATCCTTGGTGCGGCTGCTGTATTAACATACCACAGATTGGGTGACTTAAACCACGGAAATTTATTTTCTCATAGCTCTAAAGGCTAGAAGTCTGAGACCAAGGTGTTGGCAGGTTTGTTTTCTCTCGAAGCTTCTCTCCTTGGCTTATAGATGGTCGTCTCCTCTCTGTCTCCACATGATCTTCCCTCTGTGTGGTTCTGTCTCCTAATCTCTTCTTACCAGGACACCAGTCATATTGGATTAGGGCTCTCCCTAAACGACCTAATTTTAACTTAATTACCTCTTCAAAGACCTATCTCCAAATACAGTCACATACTGAGTTACTAGGGGTTGGGACTTCAACATAGGAAATTTGGAAGGACACAGTTCAGCCCATAACACTGCCACAAAGACTAATTTTCCTGGGAGCCATCCTAAGAGGTGACTCTTTCCCTTTCACTGGAAATAGTGGTATGGGGATTTGAGGTCTTCAAAGGAGGCAGCAATTCTGTGATCTAGAGGGGCAATGGAAGGTCCTTTGTCTCAACTTTGAATTGCTGTATCAAACCTCACCTACAGAAACAAATGAGGCTTTTCAATTACACAAATCAATAAATTACTTTTGTACTTACACCCATTTTTGCCTGGTTTTCTATCCACTGAAATTAAATTATTCCTTATAGATAAAGCCTGGAGTGAGTTCATTGATTTAAACAATTCATAATATATGGGATTTATATTCAGAGTTCAAATCACTTTTTCCCTACACCATCAACTGAAGTCTCTCTCAAAAACTCAAAGAAGACAAGATCCCCAGATAGCAGTAGGACAAACAGATAAAAGATAAAGGTAGCACAGATGGAAATGCATTTTTTTCTTCTAAAAAAAGCATCAAAATAATATTCTAAGCTAAAAGATTAAGCAGACAGTTGAGAACAAGAATTTCTAAACTGTACCATCATTTACTGTGATAGTTTTTATTTATCTTTGAATAAACATAGGCTGTACTCGGTACATCTGCTTAGTTGTTGTCTTCCATTTGAAGTAAACAAAAGTACCTCCTCTTCTGTACACACAGTTTTTCTGCCCCAGAAACTTGATCCCTGGAGGGAGATGAGTATCATAAGCTTGGGTTCATCATGACTATATATAGTAGATCTTTTTAGCAAAGCAATCAGAATTAGGAAGTAACAACTATTCATCTTTAATGACAAAGGCCAACTCCAGAGATTCATGTCATGGTATTTAAGTAATCATTATTTCAGGTTTTATGTATATTACAGTTTTCTTCCAGCTCTCTGTGCTAAATGCTGAAGTCACCTAGAAATTTTTAAGAAACAAGATTTTCTGAATGAGTTCCAGTGTTTCTTCCTCGGAAAAAATGGAAAATAATATTCTTATAAAATTCTTAATTTCCTTATAAAGTTCTAGAATTCTTTTCTTGATTCCATACACCAAAAAAAAAAAAAAAACAGTATTAAGGAAGTTTCATCATGGAAAGAGTGGCTGAGCTGCCAAAATAGCTGATCTGAAGAGTCAAAATTCAGAGCTACTGTATCATCTTGTCCTGAAACATTTTCTATTTCCCTGTTTAAAGTATGAGAAGAATTATAGATAGGAACAGTTTATGATAAATCTAAATGTTGTTGAAATTATGGTTTGTTAACATTACATATTCAACACGTGAGGAGGTGACATTCGAAATACTGTCAAACATGTCAAACATGAAAACAACTTCAGAGGACAAGGAACTTTGAAGGAGAATGCAACTCACAAACTTTACACATTAAAATGAACCGAGATCTTAGTCACCTGACGGGAAGCTATATGGTCTAACTAAATCTTGAGTCTCATGTTGCAGAGGATTAAGTGGCAATGAAGTTGAGTTTCCTTGCCCTTAGTGGTAAAGAATAAGGTTGCCTCCTCTGTAGGACTTTTATTTATTCACTTCTCATCCTTACAAGCGTCTCTCTCTTCTTTCACCTCAGGTCAGGAACCTTTGACGCCAGATCTTGCCTTGTTCCTGTTTTAGCTTTTGTCAATGGCCCTGAGATTGTCTCATCTCTCTTTTATCCTAAGCAAAAGTTAGGGTCAAATTTTCAAAAATGACTTTCAAGAAGCAATTGTATACCATCCCCAGTAGTCTAAAACATCAGGTCATAGTATTTTCAAGCACACAACAGGACAGAAGGGGGATATGCATATTTCCCTCCACAGCCCACAAGAAGGGTATTGGCCAGGCATCATTCTCCAGACAAAAGAGCCAGTTGTAGAGAAAAATTACAGACTACCTCTGCTTCTCAGCACAATTGAATTACATTGTTCAGTCACAGATCTATCTGGCCACTTACCACAAACTCAGATTAATACCTGGGCTTCCTTACTTGCCCTATTTGTTGAAATGTCTCATGTAAAGCCAGCTGTGGAAGATTTTCCTCTAAAAGTTAATTCAAAAGCAAAACAACTTGTAACTGCTTTTCAACTTTTAAGGGTAATTCCTCTTAATGCTTTCTAGTAGACCAAGAAACCCCACTTACCACGAATGTTTTACATGTTGAAAATATTGTCTCTAGTTATATTAGGGAGGATCTTTAAATAAATAACTAACATTGGAGAAGTACGGCATTACAAGAGAAAAATATATATATATCATGACCTCTTTATTGATAATGCAATTTGCCAGGGTTTTTTTCTTTCCTCTGTCTTTTTTAACTAGAGAGAAAACAGCACTGTCCAATAAAAATATAAGCCATATACGTCATTTTAAATTTTTTAGTTGCCATATTTTTAAAAAGTGTAAAGAACTTGTTCAAATTAATTTTAATAGTATATTATATATTACCTTTATATATATTAATTATATCCAAGTATTATATTATCTACTGATAGTATATTATATCCCAAATACTACATTTCAGCATATAATCATATAGAAATTATTAATTAGATACTTTGCATTCTTTTTTTCATACTAAGTCGTTGAATCTGGGATATATTTTACACTTATGTCATATCCCAATTCAGACAAAGCACATATCAAATGCTCAATCACCACATATGTCTAATGGCTGCCATATTGGGCAGAACAGCATGGAAATATGTTTTGTATGCTCTCTGACTTACATGGGTATCATATGTCACTACTTATGTAAACCTTTGACCTTGATATGCTTGTAAGGAAAAGCCCTTCGCAAGAGAGAGAAAGCATTATATTTACCTCTCTCAATAACTGATCATCCTGAATAATCAGATTTATAAACCCACACTTAAAAGAATTGCTTTAGGGTTGTCAAATGCTGGCTCCCCACATATCAGCAGCATAAGCTTTTGAGAAGATAAAGCTGAGGTGCTGACCACAGTAATGGACGATACCACCTTACCTTTGGTAGCATCTTGGAGATGGAAGGCCAAGTCAGGATTTATTGAGAATGGAAAGTTTGGTGTAAAGTGGATCTTCCAACGCAGGGACTTGACTAGGATTGGGTAAGGATCATGATATAAAATTTAGAATTGGTAGAAATAGCCAGTAAGGATTTTTGAGGAAAGGGATTCAAACTATGTGTAGGTAAAATGTTCTGTTGATGCTTTCTATTGAAGGGTTGTTGTGTATTCAGAAATTTCCTATGATGAACAGTCAGGTTATTTGCCTGGGCAAGACTCTCCTGGCATAGTAAAGTTATGCTAATGAAGAAAAGGAATACTTTATGTAGTCATGTCAATGTAGACAGTAAGTTGTGGGGAGGGGCGTAGGTCGTTTTGCTTTCCAAGGTGTGTGTGTGTGCGCGTGAGTGCGTGCTAATTGCAATACAAACAGATGTCCATCAGAGAGAAATCCCTCCTTTTTCACACATCTGACAAGTCTGGGAAATATTTACACAAATCAGCCCTATCTTTACAGGGCCACTTCCATGTAACCAAATACAGAAAATCAAGTAATTGTAGGATAAATTGGTAAAATGTTTAAAAAACATCGGGAAATCTACTCCTGAACCCAAATGACCTAGATCACATGCTTGAGGTTGTCTTTATTTATCTGTGAATAAGCCACAGAAAGCACCTGCCCTCAGGAAGCTTACTTTAGAGTCTAGAGGATTTGGGTAATTTTTAAAAGGAAACAAGAAAGCAGTAAAATAAGGAACTGGCATAGGTATGCTATTGTTAGAAATAAGAAGACGCTATAATACTGGGGGTGGAGAGGTGCTGCAAAGGACTTTTCTAAGGATGTGACATTAATTTGTTGCTTCATAAAGGTAGAGTGGGAGCCAGCATAGGAAGCATGAATACTGCAATTAACTGTGGCAGAGTGTTCCCTGGCTTGGAATAGCCAAACGCAAATGTCCTGAGCAGGAGAGAGTTTAGTATGGTCAGGAAGCAGAAACAAGGCCAATGTGGCTAAAGTTCAGCAGGTAAGGAAGGGATTGGTACAAAATGAGGCAAGCTTCCTGTGCTTAAAAGGGCTCTGGGCTAGCTTGTATCTCTGCTGTTGTTGCCTTGAAAACTCTTAATAATTTTTAAACAACAAGCTCCTCTGTTCAAAAATTATTTGTACTGAATCCCACAAATTATGTAGCAGGTACTACTGGTAAACCATAGTAAGGATTTCAATTCACACATAGTGTGAATGGTTTCTTTTTCCCCTTTGCACGTACAGGAAACCTGCAGATAATTAGTCCAGGGCTGATGTAGTCTCTGTGGTATCAGAGCCTCTAATGCTTTATACCTTGTTGCTCCGCTACACAGGGGTTTTAATCCCAGCAGGACCCTGGACTCCAAAATGACTGCTAGCACTCTAGCCACTACAGCTTCTTCCCAGCCATGATCAAGGTCACCTCTTGAATTACCATACCATTTCTACCTAACTCCCATTGACTGATCTAGAAAATGGTCATATCTAGCTGCAAGGCAAGCTGGGAAATACAGTCTTTATTCCAGAAAGCCAAGTGCCCAGCTAAAAACTAGAATTTCTTTTCCTACATAGAAAGAAGAAACCCGTATTGTCAGTTCTGCAGTATACTCTCACTTCTTTCTTTGACCTAAAATATACATTCATTTATACTTTCATTCATTCAACGTTTATTTACTCAATTTTATTGACAGTCTATTTGTGCCAGGCTGATAGCGACTGTGGAGAGGAAAATGATTAACAGTTGGACCTTAGAAAATAGCATGGGGGGCAGGGGAGGAAGACCACAGGTAACTGCTCAAAAGAATTAGAATAAACTGTCTAAAGAGATAAGGTCATGAATAACTAACTGCAGGTGTTGAGGAAACTACCCAGAGGATATGAGGTGAGAGGTAAGCTTGGTTTTACAAGGATATATAACAGACAAAGAAGGGAAATGTATTTCCAGGTTATACCTCATACCGTGAAGTGTGATTTTGAAATAATATGTGGAATTTCTGCAGTTCTGTTATAATTATTAGTCAGACTTGATAGATAAAACATGGCCCAGCCAATTGTTTGTGATCTTATAGGTCCCCACACAGTTGTTTTGGCTGCAGCTACCAGAGCCAATGATAAAGAGATGCCGATATGAACGGAGTGGTTATGTTACAACTCAGTTCACCAGCAGGCATAACCTCAAAGGCAAAGAAATATACCAGCTGACAGAAGAATCAGACACTGCCTTTATGTTTCAAACCTCTAGCCCCACAGCCATCCAACTGAAAAATCCCCCATCTGCTCTCAGCCTCTCTCCTAGACCAATCATATTGCATCAGAGACCCTCCAAGCCAGCAGCTTCCCGGACTACCCTGGGATTATAGGAGGACATCTTGCCCATGACACCCCACCCAACTTTGAGAAAAGATTCCCATATCTAGTAATGCCTTGCTCATCTTCTCCCAGAAAATTTGTTTTAAAAAATAGAGCAAGATTTGGGGGAATCATGTTGAGCTTTAGAGAACAAACAAAAGGATTTCTCAATTTGGAAAATAAGATATATTCAGAATTTTCAGACTTTTCAGATCCACTCTCTGAAGTCACAGTCATACCCCTACTACGAGGATGGCTGTCACCTTCACAGTGCTGACCCTCCTGTGCAGCTCTTTTCTTCTGAAACAAACAAAAAGAGCTCTGTGATAAATCACATCTGCAAGATGTGTTTCTTGTCAAGCACACATTGGTTCTAAATCAAATGCTGATACATGACTTACTCCGTCAAAAGTAAGCAGAATGCTGTAATTTATAATCATCCTGAAGCACACTGTAGGGAAAATGAAAGCAGACCATTAAATTTTAATGCCTGTTCGGTTCTCTGAAAAGAGTGTTTCTGGCCATGTTTGAAGCAAGGCAGTGTTCCCCACACCATTGTGCACACCCCCCAAAAACAGTTTGTGTTTGCCAACATTTGTGGAAACTAATTGCACAAATGATTTAGCTGTCAAAAGCTGCCATCCGTAGGGAAGTTCTCCTGAGTACCGAAGGTGACGGCAGAGAAGCGAGTCCTGTCCAGTGCTCCCCTCCCTTAGCTTTTTCACAATTGTCTGTTGTTGTGCAAGCCAGCTCCCCGCAGCAGGGCTGGGAGCAAATATTCATTGAGGTGTCATCTCCGCTCAGGCTCTCGTCCTGCACACCTATTCATCTGTGTTAAGTGAAAAGCAGCATCAGCTCAAATTAAGCTGGCTTGAAAACAGCCACTGTTAATAATTTCTGCTGTGATTCAACTTAGCTTTGGCTAACAGGTGAAGATGTTTCATAACGGAGGCAATTACAGCTCTGAGAGCGCTTTCCCACTGCCTGTTTTAATCAGAAGAATGGAACACTAGCTCCTCGCACAAGGGGAAGGGCCAGCGCAGCCACCATCGGGCTGCATTCGTTATCTGCTAGATTGAACAAGCTCCCTGCCGGGGACAGATGCTTAGTGCAGTGATTAGAATATAAAGCAATTGCAAAGGCCGAGGGGATTGGAGTCAGTCTCCTTTATCTCAACTTACTACAGGCTTTTCTGGTCAGATAACAAGTCTTCCAAACCAGTCTTTGTAGATGAGAAATCATATGTATATCAATGCATGAAGACTCATGCATATTCATTCATCTGTGCCCTGTACGAATTTTCCATTTAGAGTAAGAACTCTTTTTTTTTTTTTAAAGGAGGGGAGGTTCTTCAATTCCATGCAAGTTCAGTTCCTTTTATAAGCAAATTTTTATGACAAGAAATATAGAGAGGCACTAACTGTTAAACCAGTACAATAAAAATGCTTGCCAATTTTTCTTTATTATTTTCTGAGGCTGAAAAGTCCAATGGTTTTACTCATTTCCAAACAACTTTCATATTTAGTCTTTTTAAAAAAAGGAACATGGGTGAAAACTTCAAAATATATAACCATAGGTTTTCACTTACATTAATAAGCAAAGAAAACTGAAATTATGTGTATGTTTTGCTACTTTTTACATTATAGAGATAGCATATTTCCATGTAGAGGGAAATGTATTATTCCAGCACAAAATAATTTTTCACGTCAACTCTGCATAACTTTAAATTATAGCAAAAACATAGCTGTGTACTTCCTAATTGTGGGGATTTTCAAATAGTTATTTTCCAGCCAAACATTTTCCCTCTTCTGCTAAAAGAAAATCAAGCAGTCTAAATTGAATTTTTATTCATTACAATTTCCTGAAATGTAGTTCTTAATGGTTTCTGATGCGCCTGAAGGCATGAATGTTAAACTACTTCCACCACACCCCCCTCAAGTAAAGAACTAGGGAAATGAAAAAGACCCTTTTTTTTTTTTTTACTGGTATTAAATTTCCATTGTATACCTTAATCTGCTTTCAGAGTATTTTCCTTCAGTATATTTTCCATCAAAGGCCTTTAATAAAATCCTTCGTAGATTACGCTTAACGGAGCAATTGATTACAGAGTTGCCTATCCCTGAACTGATCATGTTTTCTACAAACAGCAAAATAGCCAAGAGGGATGGGGAAGGGTGGTGAGAGGTTAGCCATATGCTTACTTTTATTTTTGAAATGTTTTAAGGGCTTGGGAATGATTCTGATTTCATGACACCAAGGTTATACTTAGAGCAACGAATTTCCATCTAGGTTTTTAATGGAGATTGTAGTCCTCATCAATTATTTAGTAGTCTTCGAGTGTGTGTGTGTGCGTGCGCGCGCGCTTAAGTTTTGGGATACAGGAATAAACAGGAAAAATAGAATGGTAGAGTTTGCATCACTAAACATATGGTTCAACACTGTTTAAAATACCTGCTTAACAAGATAGCAACTTGCCTTTTTTAAAAGGTATTTCTTTCTCCCCTCATTCTTTAGAACTATCCATCTAGCCTCATCTTGGAATATTCTCGGCAAGAATCCACTGCCCACTGAGTTTCCCCCTGACAATTACTGTTGCTCCTTACCCTTGAAGCTTTGGAAGCCTGTGTAACATTAGCCTATCTAGCCCAGTGAAAATGTCTTTACAGATTAGTGTAATGTTAATACTGCTGGCTCCTTGCTTTTGACCTGAAGTGGAATATATTGCGCTGCTGGAGCAGATGGAATCAGAGTTTCACTGGGCTACAGAGATTGGTTGGCTGCCTGCCAAAAATTCAGTGCTCGTGGCGTGGAGGCTCAGGCTCAGAAAAGCAGGCATGAATCTATTCTCTGATCTTGGAGAGAGAAAACAAAAGTGTCACATAAGTTTGTGTGGAATCAAAATACATTTGTTAAGATCATTCATCTGCAGATGTTTACCCAGCATTCGAGAAGTAATTGAATCTTTTGGTGTAAAATGGAGACATCTTTATTCAGTTTTGCTGAAAGACAGGAGACAAAAGCCAGAGCAAAGAATAAAAAAAAAATTATCTGAACTCCATTTAACCTTCCAGTTGAATGCCGATCTCACCCTAAGAATACAAATGTGTACATGTGGAGTGTTTAAAGTCTGTCTCCTTTTTTATGAGTGCAAATACATCTTAGTCTGAAATAATAACCCAAATTCATAAATGAAAAAAAAAAAGAGCTGTGTTATGGAACCAAAGTAAAACAATTATGCAGATAGTTCCAAACCAGGATCGAAAACTCTGGGGTGGGGGGAGGGTGGGAGATCAAGAGATGTATGTCCTAAATTATTCACACTGGCTTTCTTCTTGACTGCATCATTCAGACAACTGTTCAAGACCCCTGCTGGCTTTGTGTGCACGGAAAGAGACTGGAATGGTATTCTTCCAGAATAGATAATGCCTGTTGATGGTTTCCTTTTCACCCGGTACACTGGGAGCATTGATTTAAAACTTTAATAACAGCAACACCAGACTGTGGTGGTCATATTGAGCAAATAAAAATACAGGACACACATTTAAATTTGAATTTCAGATAAGCAGATGTCAAATAAATATTCAGATAGAATTCATGATACTTAGCATGACTGTCTCCCAAATATTGCATGAAACATGGGACAAGCAGTATTTGGGATATACTTACACTAAATGTGTACGCACTACTCATCTGAAATTTGATTTAACTGGGCATCCTGCATTTTATCTGGCAACCCCACAATGTACTTTTTATTGTCTCACTTTTGGAACTTGGTAAGTTCCGCCCTACACACACCTGCGTGGGCACATGCACACCTAACTTCCAATTAGCACACATTTTTGTATTTATCCGTAAAGTTATTTCTGAGTTTATTTCAATCATATTTTCCTCTCAAGTACTGCCTTTCCACAGCAGTAAAACATATGCTGTTTGCTGCCTAAGTAGATGGGTAATGTAAGCTGTGATGTGGAGAGGATTCTTCTCTTATCCGTTCTCTCTGAGGGTGTCGTTACAGAAACATATATATGTGCTTTTATCTGTGATAAGAGCTACCATCTGCTAGCTGCAATGTGCACAGCTTACCGTCTGAAGTGCTTATACATATTATGAAAACACACAGCTTTTGTGTATGTTGAGAATACATATAGACAGTGTTCTAATAAACCAGAATATTAGCTATTTGAATATGTCAAATGGTTGCAAGATAGAACCGCAATTATGGACAAGAGAGATTAGAATGGGCCCGTCACCATGCATGTATTTATGCCAGTAACATTTTTGTGACCTTTTAATATTGCATTATTTGCAACCTCTTCCCACGAGTTAATTATTTTAAATCAATGGAACCTTTCCAATGAGAAAAGGCCTTTGCTTCATTCAAAGGGTAGAAGCTTCATGCCAGGGTTCCCCAATCCCTGAGATGTGTGCTGCCTATATGTGAGCAAAGGGAGAGACTGAGACAGGGCGACGGAACGTATAAATTTGAATTACTTTGACCTTTAATCCGGGAGAACACGAAGAGAAATGCACTAGGAAGGTTGGTTTGTAGCTGTCTTCAGACTGATAAGCTGTAATAAAGGTGCACTCAGTTGCAATTCATCTAAAGCTTCCATTGCTATCATCCTCCTTTTTCGATTTTTGTTACCTCAAGTACTTATCTAAATCCCTTTCAATGCCAGCTTGAATGCACTCTGTGTTCTCTCCAACTGTGACTAGGGCTGTCTGTGTGCGTCAGTGTCTGCGGCACACACTCTCTCCCTTGTTTGACAAGAACCAATGCCAACACCTAATTAAGGATAAGCCACAGAGCTCTCGGCTTTATCTTTGTCAACTGCTCCATTCCTAGCTTTCTGCCTAGTTGAGTTTTTAATGACATGAGCAACAGTTCGGTTCAGCATTCCTCAGGCCCACGCGTTCCCATCTCAGTCACTAACTATGGCAAAGCAGGGACAGCAGGAAGATGGCGGCCATTGTACAAACAGCACAGGGAGACATGGCCACGCTGCTGTCTGGGTGTCACCTGCCCCACCCCATGCACACAATGGGGATGTGCAGATGTGTTGGAGGGAATATTCAGGAGTCCCTCCAAAAAGTGTCCAGATTTTCCAAGGACCTAATTTATAAAGAAAAGGTCCATCTGGTTCAATCTCATATTATATTGTATTAAACATTCTAACTCAATTTTGCAAATGTAAGAGTTCATCATTACCGAAGACTCTGGCAAAACCAAATTTAAATGTGTGATACTGACTTTCAGATAGCCAATAAACAGTGAATTTAAAATTAAAAGTATGACATCTTTACATATATACACACACATACATATGTATGTATATATACATGTGTGTTCAGAGAGTGAGCATGCCATGTTTTTCTGTCTGTACTTCTGTATTACACTCAAAGAGGTACGATATTTTCCTGGAGGTAGATTTTACTGTTAATATTAAATCTGTGCCTTTGCTTTTCTCTTTGTTCTCTGGCTACTGGGTAGAGCTTAATGTTTTATATGATCAGGGAAATGTCACAAGGCATCGAGCTGTCCCGAGACAGTGTGATTCACTGAAAAACCATTGATGTGATTTTTTTGACTGTGTCAAAGGCACCTACACTCATTGGAGAAGAAATGGATTATTTGTCCCATTTTCCATTGCTATTTCATTTCAACTTTATGGTTTCTTTAAAATGACTCAATATCTTTTCTTGGCTCTTTTTTCAATTTACTTCAGTGTTTTGACTCCGTTCAAACTTTTCTTTTGTTTTTAACTGGTAATTCTGTGTAACAGAAAAGAAAAAAACAGCATTTTATCTGCAGACAAGAAGGAGTTAACATATTCTGTAACAAAAGAAGACAGCACTAGTAAAGGAGGCTATTCAATAATTTTATTTCACAGCCATTCCTAGACTGGTCCCTATGTGCTCTGTAGAATGCATAAGAAATGGGTAAAAAACATGGTCTAGAATGGATAAGAAACATGATAATCCCTAAATGACAGGAGTTTAGAGTACAGTTTAAAAGATAAGATATCTTACATCTAATATCTCCCTACATGACCTTTGGAAATAGTAGTAAATCTCTGCAAATATTGTAAAAAGAGTCTCAAACAGGATATCCTTGTTCCCCTTCTTTCTGAGTTGACCATCCCATCCCTATCAACAAAAACAAGACAAGGAATTGAGTCTCTTAGGCACTTAATTTAAACTAAACATTTGCTTTTGCGCACATTTTCTGAGTACTTTAGATAAAACTTTTGCTCACCCAAGTTACTCAGGCCTCAGTGTTTTCTGCCTGCCAGTAGAGAAAGCCTCCCTTCCAGATACCACCCTAGCATGTCGGCATCAGCAGCACTGTCTGCTCCTGCCACCTGTCCTCCAGGATGTCGAGCTGATGCTTTCGATGTCTCCCCCTGATTAACAGTGTTTTTCTGAGTGGTGGTGATGGGTCTGTACTGGACCATCTGTACTCTGTTATTAGGCACCCTGAGAGACCGAAGGCACCCTTAGCAAGATGACTATGGAGAGATTTGTGTGCGTCCTCTGACTACAAAACTGAGTATTTCTCTTCCCTTTGTTAATTGGACCACATTGAAACCATTGAAACCTGCTTTCTCTCTGATTAATTGGTCCAGCTCCTCAAAGCTAGAATTCTAAAATATTGTTTAGCTCAGAAGGTGGCAAATGCAGATTTCTCAACAGGCTAGTTCATGTGAGAGCCTGACAGATTGGAAAGGGTAGGTCTACCTCTTCCGTAATAAGCGGATTCCTGAACCAGCGCTTTTGTGGCTGGGTGGATTAAATCAGAAATGTCATGTGATCAAGATCTCCTAGCTCTGTGAAGAATTTCTCAGTTGTTAGATGGATCTCCCACTGAAGAACTATACTATCTAAATTCTACAGTAAGAACAATTCTGTCCGGAAAGATATGATTACAGCCCATTTAAGGGTATCATATTGATCCTAGAATGATTGCACTTCATAAGACAGTGAAAAAGCAGCAGTCTTTCATAGTCGAAATTGAAAGCACAATGGGCCTAAACATAAGTTGACCAAAAGTGAACAACAACAGAAAAATTTGTCTGGACTTTGCAGATAAGTGATTTTTTTTTCTGTAGGCAGAAGTAGTCGACATTGTTTCCCTGTCAACCTTTCAAATTATAATAATAATTATTTGGGGTTTTTTTAAAACAAATAAAACCTGAGGGCCTGTTGCATCCATGGTTGATAGAGAATAGCTTTGTGTTCTAGACATGAGAGTCTTATTTAAAGTATTCTTGTGGTTTACTCTGGTCATATTCATTTCAATTAGGAAACAAAAGTAAGCATATTGTTGAAAATGCAAAAGCATAATATGTGTATTTGGGAATTACTTTGAACAAATTACTTGTGCGTTTTTGTTAATCATGTGCCAAGTATGAACAATATATTTTTCATTTTCTAATATCTCTGTGCATACACTGCTGTCTCTAGTTAAGCCAGGCTTCTCTGCAGATGGACCGATGGATTGTCACATTAGCACTTTTTCCTGTATACTCAGGCTTGGTGTTTTAACTAAAAGAGAATGCTTCTTCCAGGTAACATTTATTTACATACATGTTCCATTGAATTTCCTACCAAAAACTATCAACTATACCAGAGTTTAGTGTGCATAAAACATTTCTGTCTTCTAAGAATAAGCATACTGTTATTGCTAGGGGGCTTACATAAATATTTATTTTACATAAACTAAGAAATTCAAATTTATATTAAAAATAGATTTACTAGTTAATAGGCCACATTCAATCTGATTAAACGCATGCAAGAGTAATCCATCTATTAATAAGACCTGTCCAGAAACCATTGTTTTAATAAATAAGGTGACCTATTTGTTTTGCTAGACAAAAGTCTGTGTGTCATGGGTCGATAATTAACCTCCTCAATGTATATCTTTCCTAAGTCAGTACCTTAAGCTGCTTATACTTAAAAGTAAATGAACTGCATAGTGAGATAAATTGCTGTGACTAAAACATAGCATCATGTGTTGCTCATCCATGGTTTGGAAGAAATCAGTGCAGATCTTTTATAAGAGGAACACCAACATGGAGATGTAGGTTAGTTTCACCTCCGGCTGAATCTGATGTCAGTGTGGTAATTACCAGGCCCAGTCAATAATACCTCTCCTCAGTATAATTGCAAATCCAGTACAACCATGACCAGAACTAAATTGCTTCAGAACAATCAATAGGAATCTTCTGATTGTGTTCCCGGGTATATGCATCAAATATAAAGAGGAAAACTGTCCATTTAAGCAAAAGGTCAATTTTATAAATAAAAAATACTGTATAAAAGTCATGTTACGGTTTATGTTCTTTCCTGGTAGAAGAAACCAGGTATATTGGTTAGTTGTCCATGGAAAGAAAGTGTGTGGAAAGGAATTCATCATCAGACAGATAACAAAGCAAGAATATTTTTGAGTGAGAGATATATCTGTGACTGAGGATGAGCTAGCCAGTTCAGCAAACACCTTCCTTCTATTTTGAAACAGAACTTTGAACTTAAAGGTAAAATCCTCATACCCTTTGGTAAGCTTCAGTCATTAAAGGGGCTAGTTAATTAATGAGTCCCGTAGGATGCCAGTTACATTAGAAAATAAGATTAGAGCTATTAATTTCCTATCAGAGGCATATAATAATACAGGTTACATGAAAAGGTCAGTGTCCCATCTGTTGAGATCCGTACTCCTTAAACTGGCGAACAGAATTTTCAGGTAGATGAGAAGATTACAATCATAGAGCTACAGAACTAAGCAAAAAGTAAAAATAGATAATTAATGATGATGAACTTAGGCTATGTTCTGTTGTCGTACATCCGGCCAAATAAGAACATCTTTGGGTCTAAGAAAATCAGAATTGGGTTCCAAAAAGTTGGTGATGATGATGCCACAATGAGGTTAAGTAAAAGGGATAGGGGAGTGGGCAGCATAAAAGGGAAGAGAGAGACAGAAAAAGATATGAGGATGCTCATGAGATTATGGCATAAAAAAGAAATTTAAAACCAAATGTTTAGAGCTTTTACAATAATTGTCATAAGACATTCTGCTTCCCTTTCCTTAAGGTATTCTTTGGTCTTATCAAAGAAGTTGGAGAATAGTTGCTAAATCGTATTTGCCCAACTCTTCTAATCCCTTTTTCCATTTCTTATATTTCTGGAGTGGGAAATTTGAGTTGCTTAAAACAATATGCCCTGATACCCTCTGCTCCACTGTGCTCTATGACTTTCCACTAGCTAGCAAAAAGTTTCAAGCTTCTCATTATCCTATTCCAGGTCTTTCATAATCCACCTTTAATCCACCTTCCAGTAGGCCTTTCAGTCTTCTCCCCAGGACACCATTCATCTACCATGTGTCTTAGGCTCCCAAGGGCTCCCAACAACTCTTCACAATATTCTACACACACACGTCAGCTTTCACCATGACTTTGCTCTTGAGGTGATTAGAATGTTCTTCCCTCATCCCTACCCACTGACATCCTACGCGTTCCTCCAGTCCCAGGGCAATGCCAGCAACCTTCCCTGGGTCTTCTATTGTAAACCACCTCTGCTTCTTCAGTGCTTCTCCTTCACTCGGATTCTACATAGCCATGTACCTATGGAATCGAGTAATAATGGAATGAGAGAGCAATCAACAAAGGCTAATCACCACCAAGAGTAATTATAGTAATAATATGCTACTACTGAAAAATAATATAAAAGTTGACTAAAATATTGGCTGCATAATGAAGTCGAATTATATACAATTTAGAGTTAACCATACTGAGAGCTAGCCCTACCCACCAATGGGGCCCTTAGGAAACTATGAGGGAAAACTGAGACTCCTAATTTCAAAGGTTCTCTAAACGGAGAAAACCATTTTGATATAAAAACACTACTTTATATCATTTCTTGAAATGTTGCTGATATACCATATACAATAAAACAGAATAAAAGTGTATAAAAATTCTCACTAGCCTATACTGACAACTCTTTACTGTCAATGTAAATTACACTGGATCTGAGGTCTTCTTGCATGACCAAATATTTTTAGCAAATGCTAAATGAAGAGAGAGAGAAATTAATTTAAATGCTGTAGTAATTTCCAAAGATTTGAAAGGAAAGCCTGTCTTATGAGAGCACACCTTGTATATATCACCTTGTCTAAGCTCCTTTTTACTACTCCACCCCCACTAGCAAACAGGGACTCTACAGCTGGCATTTTTGCATTAAGGTATAAATGAAAATGTTGCAGTCAAAACACCCTAAAAGGCTGTTAAATAGCTGATAATTTCATCAAGTCAAAAATGAATGTAGCTGTATTAGAGGCATAATGCTATAAACGTTTTCAGTTACCTCGCTTAATCCTTGTAGAAAGCTAAATGTTCTTGGTGAGGCCGTAGACTAAGGAGCATAATAGCGGCCCTCCGGCCCCCTCTCTTGCTCTGCCCTGGTGTCCACTGTAAGGGGACTGTGTGGACTGTTGCCCACATCAGTTTTAAATTGCTCCAGCAATTGTTTCTTGTAGATTAATTTGTAATTCTAAATTTCTAGGCGAATGAAATGTGAGCCGGTCCCTCCCTCAGGCCATTTACAGAACTATGGCTTTCCTGTAATCTGAGTCTGAGTGTTAACAGGTGAAAACAAACGGAGAGAGGGGACCTAGCCAGGGACTGGAGAAGGAAAGAATGGGGGTGGGGTGGGGACCACGCGCAGACTTCTAGAGAGAGAGAAAGAGCGCCTATAGGAAGAGTGGGTGAGATAGGAAGGCTAGTGCGAGGAAGGCGGAGACCAGTACTAGGATCCTTATTCCCCACCCTCTCATCCTCAGCAGCGTTTCCTGCAACCTTACACGATTGGCAGTTTTACACAACAGTGTTGTCCTTGCATGTGATTCCTCTTCTCACACAGAAAAAAAAAAAAGCAAATGAACAAACAAAATAATTTTGAAACAAGATTTTTGCAATACTGGGAGACACATGTCTACAATATTCACAGTGAAGTTGTATTCATCGGTTTCATAATGAGCTAGTTCTCTCCCTTATCTAGGACTGCCATTTGCTTTGAGGCTGAATTACCTGTCATATTGTGGCACAGTTTGGGTTCCTGAGAGGAAATGCATTCTCTAGGAGCAGAGCATTAAGGAATTGCTCCTAGGCAGTGGTTTCACTCAGTCAACAATCATTGAACAGCCATTTCTCAAAGCAAACTATATGAGACCATGTATTTCTTTAAACAAAACACTTCCCCACAGTCCACAGTTTACTGCAGTGATATTTAACCTTTCTTTGGGACATGGACCCCTTCAGGAGTTTGATTTTGTAAAAATATGAATCCTCTTCCAAAAGGCACATAAGCCCAGCTACCAAACTGTGCATTGGTCCTGACTTTCCTTCACCAAGGCAAAATAGAAAAGCAATCTTTATGCAAATTTGTATTTTGCACAGCTCACTTTTCCTATTTCATGTAAATATTTATGGCTACTTCCTAAGTATAACTGAAATCAATCCAAAATTTACCCAATCACGTCAATTTAAATTTTACTCAAAAGTAAGTTTCAATAAGAAGTCCGCCAAAGTTTGCCTTTAAGCAGACGTTGAAAATGTAGAATGGTCTTTGACATAGTCATGTGCATGCCACTTTTGAGCCGCTGACTTGAGCTCTTTTTTTTTTTAAAGTCAAGTCTTAAAAACCCTGACTCACAGTGATATGTAGATGCCAGGAAACAGAAGCAGAGTTTCCATAGCTCTGTTTGCCTGACAAAGGGAGACTTATATTAAATAATTCTAGTATGTTCTATGTTGCATTATTTCCCTCATCTGCTTAGTTTATAAGACCATTTTTGGCAAGCTCTGAATCACCAAGCTTGTCAATGTTACAACATCATTATTGTTTTAGGGAAAATGGAATAAAAGATCTATGCGGTCAGAGAGTATGTCTTAATCATTTTCCACTGGACCGTTTACTGTGGTGGTACAGGAGGCAGTGTCCCAAGAGCTTGGGGAAATTCCTTCTCCACCAGAGGGTTAGTGTCTCACATGCAGACAAATTACGAGTTGCTCCATCTGTGCACAGATACCCAGACTTTTCTTCTAGTAGAAGTTTCACGTGACCAGGCATCAAGCACAGTACCTAGAACACAGGAAGCATTCAATTGATATATGTTGAAAAATTTGTAAAAGGCAAAACAGAATTCTAGTTGTTAGACCGTCTCCATATTTTGTTAGTTTCTAATTTTAAATAATTTATTGGGCATTAAACTACCAGTGAAGTAAAAATGAATGCCACACTTTGAGAGAGAAATTATAAAAATTTTGGAAATTCTGTGCACTAAACTGTAGATGACTGAACAGTTAGATATGTAAAAGTTTGCAGAATATGAGGGGCTGTTTAAAATAGCTTCACAGTTTTCAAAGCTCACTGACTCTGCAGAATTTCCTTTTGTCCTGGAAAATGTAAATTGACCCATACCCACACCTATTTCCCAGGTCTCTTCGTGCCTCCCTTGCCCCTGGACACACATGTAAATATCTTCTTAGTTGGCCTCTTTGTTTTTTTATTTGTTTTATTGAAGTATAAAAGTATTGACGTACAATGCTGTGTTAATTTCTGCTGTACAGCAGAGTGACTCAGTTGTACAGATATATACATTCTTTTTTTTAATATTCTTTTCCATATGGTTTATCGTAAGATACTGAATATAGTTCTCTGAGCTTTACAGTAGGACTTTGTTGTTTATCCGTTCTATATATAATAGCTTACATCTGCTAACCCCAACCTCCTACTCCGTCTCTCCCCCAACCCCCTCCACATTGGCAAGCACAAGTCTGTTCTCTATATCCGTGAATCTGTTTCATAGATAGGTTCATTTGTGTCATATTTTAGATTCCACATATACATGATATCATATGGTATTTGTCTTTCTCTTTCCGACTTACTTCACTTAGTATGATAATTTCTAGTTGCATTCTTTTAGTTACAAATGGCATTATTTCATTCTTTTTTACAGCTGAGTTGTATTCCATTGTATATATGGACCACATCTTCTTTATCCATTCATGTGTCAATAGACATTGAGGTTGTTTCCATGTCTTGGCTATTGTAAATAGTGCTGTTATGAACATAAGGATGCATGTGTCTTTTTGGATTAGAGTTTCATCTGGATATATGCCCAGAAGTGGGATTGCTGGATCATATGGTAATTCTATTTTTAGTTTTCTGAGGAACTTTCATACTGTTTTCCATAGTGGCTATACCAACTTACAGTCCCATCTAACAGTGTAGGAGGGTTTCCTTTTCTTCACATCCTCTCCAGCATTTGTTATTTGTAAAGTTTTTAGTGATGGCCATTCTGACCACTGTGAGATGATACCTCATTGCAGTTTTGATTTACATTTCTCTTACAATTAGTGATGCTGAGCATCTTTTCATGTGCCTACTGGCCATTTGTATTTCTTCTTTGGAGAAGTGTCTATTTAGGTCGTCTGCCCATTTTTCAATTGGGTTATTTGTTTGTTGTTGTTGAGTTGTATGAGCTGTTGGTCTGTTTTGGAAATTAATCCCTTGATTGACGCATTGTTTGCCAGTATTTTCTCCCATTCCGTAGGTTGTCTTTTCATTTTGTTTATGGTTTCCTTTGCTGTGCAAAAGATTGTAAGTTTGATTAGGTCCCATTTGTTTATTTTTGTTTTTATTCCTGTTGCGCTGGGAGACCTAAGAAAATATTTGTACAGTTCACGTCAGAGAATGTTTTGTCTATGACCTCTTCTAGGAGTTTTATGGTGTCATGTCTTATGCTTAAGTCTTTAAGCCATTTTGAATTTATATTTGTGTAAGATGGGAGGGTGTGGTCTAACTTCATCAATTTACATGAGGCTGTCCATTAGTTGGCCTCTTTATTTATTTTCTTAATAGATCTTTATTGGAGTATAGTTGCTTCACAATACTGTGTTAGTTTCTGTTACACAACAAAGTGAATCAGCCATATGCATACAGGTGTCCCCATATGCCCCCTCTTGAGCCTCCCTCCCATCCTCCTTAACCCACCGCTCTAGGTCATTGCCAAGTACCTAGCCGATTTCCCTGTGCTATGCTGCTGCTTCCCACCAGCCAACTGTTCTACATTCAGTAGTGTATACATATCAATGCTACTCTCACTTCACCCCAGCCTCCCCCTCCCACCCCATGGCCTCAAGTCCATTCTCTATGTCTGCCTCTTTATTCCTGCCCTGCAACTAAGTTCATCAGTACCATTTTTTTTTATCTTCCATACATATGCGTTAACATATGGTATTTGTTTTTCTCTTTCTGACTTACTTCACTCTGTATGACAGACTCTACGTCCATCCACCTCACTACAAATAACTCAATTTCGTTTCTTTTTATGGCTGAGCAATATTCCATCATACATATGTGCCACATCTTCTTTATCCATTCATCTGTCGATGGACATTTAGGTTCGTTCCATGTCCTGGCGATAGTAAATTGTGCTGCAGTAAACATTCTGGTACGTGTCTCTTTTTGAATTACGGTTTTCTCTGGATATATGCCCAGTAGTGGTATTGCTGGGTCATATGGTAGTTCTATTTTTAGTTTTTTAATGAACCTCCATACTGTTTTCCATGGTGTCTGTATCAATTTACATTCCCACCAACAGTGCAGGAGGATTCCCTTTTCATCACACACTTTCCAGCATTTATTGTTTCTAGATCTTTTGATAATGGCCATTCTGACCACCATGAGGTGATACCTCACTGTAGTTTTGATTTACATTTCTCTAATAATAAGTGATGTTGAGCATCTTTTCATGTGCCTCTTGGCCATCTGTATGTCTTCCTTAGTGAAATGTCTATTTAGGTCTTCCGCCCATTTTTTAACTGGATTGTTTGTTTTGTTGATATTGAGCTGCATGAGCTGCTTGTATATTTTGGAGATTAATTCTTTGTTGTTTCATTTGAAAATATTTTTTCCCATTATGGGGTTTGTCTTGTTTATTGTTTCCTTTGCTGTGCAAAAGCTTTTAATTTAAATTAAGTCCCATTTACTTAATTTTGTTTTTATTTCCATTACTCTAGGAGGTGGGTGAAAAAAGATCTTGCTGTGGTTTATGTCAAAGACTGTTTTTCCTATGTTTTCCTCTTAGAGTTTTATAGTGTCTGGTCTGAAATTTAAGTCTTTAATCTATTTGGAGTTTATTTTTGTGGATGGTGTTAGGTAGTGTTCTAATATCATTCTTTTACATGTAGCTGTCCAGTTTTCCCAGCACCACTTATTAAAGAGGCTGTCTTTTCTCCATTGTGTGTTCTTAACTCCTTTGTTGTAAATTCGGTGCCCATATGTGTGTGGGTTTATCTCTGCATTCTCTCCTGTACCATTGGTCTGTATTTCTGTTTTTGTGCCAGTACAGTACTGTCTTGATTACTGTAGCTTTGTGGTATAGTTTGAAGTCGGGGAGCCTGATTCCTCCAACTCCATTTTTCTTTCTCAAGATTGCTTTGGCTATTCAGGGTCTTCTGTGTTGCCATATGAATTGTAAAATTTTTTGTTCTAATTCTGTGAAGAATGCCATTGGTAGATTGATAGGGATTGCATTGAATCTGTAGATTGCTTTGGGTAGTAGAGTCATTTTCACAATATTGATTCTCCCAATCCAAGAACATGGTATATTTCTCCATCTGTTTATGTCATCTTTGATTTCTTTCATCAGTGTTTTATACTTTTCTGAGTACAAATCTTTCACCTCCTTAAGCAGGTTTATTCCTAGGTATTTTGTTCTTTTTGTTGCAGTGGTAAATGGGAGTGTTTCCTTAATTTCTCTTTCTGATTTTTTGTTGTTGGTGTATAGGAAGGCAGAGATTTCTGTGCATTCATTTTGTATCCTGCAACCTTACCAAATTCACTGATTAGTTCTTGTAGTTTTCTGGTGGCATCTTTAGGATTTTCTATGTATAGTATCATGTCATAGGCAAACAGTGACAGTTTTACTTCTTCTTTTCCAATTTGTATTCCTTTTATTTCTTTTTCTGCTCTGATTGCTGTGGCTAGGACTTCCAAAACTATGTTGAATAAGAGTGGCAAGAGTGGACATCCTTGTCTTGTTCCTGATCGTAGTGGAAATGCTTTTGAGTTTTTCACCATTGAGTGTGATGCTTGCTGTGGATTTGTCATATATGACCTTTATTATGTTGAGGTAGGTTCCCTCTATGCCCATTTCCTGGAGAGTTTTTATCCTAAATTGGTATGGAATTTTGGCAAAAGCTTTTTCTGCATCTATTGAGATGATCATATGGTTTTTATTACTTAATTTGTTAATGTAGTATATCACATTGATTGATTAATGTATACTGAAGAATCCTTGCATCCCTGAGATAAATCCCACTTGATCATGGTGTATGATCCTTTTAATGTGCTGTTGGATTCTGTTTGATAGTATTTTGTTCAGGATTTTTGCATCTATGTTCATCAGTGATATTGGTCTATAATTTTCTTTTTTTGTGATATCTTTTCTGGTTTTGGTATCAGGGTGATGGTGTCTTTGTGGAATGAATTTGGGAGTGTTTCTCCCTCTGCAGTTTTTTGGAAGAGCTTAAGGAGGATTGCTGTTAGCTCTTCTCTAAATGTTTGATAGAATTCGCCTGTCAAGCCATCTGATCCTGGACTTTTGTTTGTTGGAAGAATTTTAATTATAGTTTCAATTTCATTACTTGTGATAGGTCTGATTATATTTTCTAATTCTTCCTGGTTCAGTCTTAGAAAACTATACCTTTCCAGGAATTTGACCATTTCTTCATGGTTGTCCATTTTATTGGCATATAGTTGTTTGTACTAGTCTCTTACACTATTTTGTATTTCTGCAGTGTCAGTTGTGATTTCTCCTTTTTCATTTCTAATTTTATTGATTTGCATCCTCTCCCTTTTTTTCTTGATGAGTCTGGCTAAGGGTTTATCGATTTCATTTATCTTCTCAAAGAACCAGCTTTTAGTTTTATTGATGTTTGCTGTTGTTCTCTTCATTTCTATTTAATTTATTTCTGCTCTGATTTTTATGATTTCTTTCCTTCTACTGACTTTGAGTTTTCTTTGTTCTTCTTTCTCTAGTTGTTTTAAGTGTAGTGTTAGATTGTGTGATATTTTTCGTGTTTCTTGAGGTGAGATTGAATTGCTATAAACTTCCCTCTTAGAACTGCTTTTGCTGTATCCCATAGGTTTTGGGTCATCGTGTTTTCATTGTTATTTGTTTCTGTGTATTTTTCTATATCGTCTTTGATTTTTTCAGTGATCTCTTGGTTATTTAGTAGCACACTGTTTAGCCTCCATGTATTTGGTTTTTTTTACAGTTTTTTTCCTGTAATTGATTTCTAATCACATAATTTTGTGGTCAGAAAAGATGCTTGATACAATTTCAGTTTTGTTAAATTTTCTGAGGCTTGATTTGTGACCCAAGATGTGATCTATCCTACAGAATATTCCATGTGCACTTGAGAAGAAAGTGTATTCTGTTGTTTTCGGATAGAACGTCTATAAATATCAATTAAATCTATCTGGTCTATTGTGTCATTTAAACTTTGTGTTTCCTTTTTTATTTTCTGTTCGGATGATCTCTCCATTGGTGTAAGTGGGGTGTTAAAGTCCCCTACTATTATTGTGTTACTGTCAATTTCTCCTTTCATGGTTGTTAGCATTTGCCTTATGTATTGAGTTGCTCCTATGTTGGCTGCATAAACATTTATAATTGTTATATCTTCTTCTTGGATTGATCCTTTGGTCATTATGTAGTGTCCCTCCTCATCTCTTGTAACAGTCTTTATTTTAAAGTCTATTTTGTCTGATATGAGAATTGCTACTCCAGCTTTCTTTTGATTTCCATTTATGGAATATCTTTTTCCATCCCTTCACTTTAAGTCTGTATGTGTCCCTAGGTCTGAAGTGGGTCTCTTGTAGACAGCATACATATGGGACTTGTTTTTGTATCCATTCAGCCAGTCTGTGTCTTTTGGCTGGGGCATTTAATCCATTTACATTCAAGGTTTTTATCAATATGTATGTTCCTATTACCATTTTCTTAATTGTTTTGGGTTTGTTTTTGTGGGTATTTTTCTTCTCTTGTGTTTCCTGCCTAGAGAAGTTTCTTTAGCATTTGTTGTAAAGCTAGATTGGTGGTGCTGAATTCTCTTAGCTTGCTTGTCTGAAAAGCTTTTGACTTCTCCATTGAATCTGAATGATATCCTTGCTGGGTAGAGTAATCTTGGTTCTAGGTTTTTCTCTTTCATCACTTTAAATATATCATGCTACTCCCTTCTGGCCTGCAGAGTTTCTGCTGAAAAATCAGCTGATAACCTTATGGGGGTTCCTTTGTATGCTATTTTTTGTTTTTCCCTTGCTGGATATTTTTTCTTTTAATTTAATTTTTGTTAGTTTGAATAATATGTGTCTTGGTGTGTTTTTCCTAGGGTTTATCCTGTATAGGACTCTCTATGCTTCCTGGACTTGGGAGACTATTTCCTTTCCCATGTTAGGGAAGTTTTCCCCTATAATCTCTTCATATATTTTCTCAGACCCTTTCTTTTTCTCTTGTTCTTCTGGGACCCCTATATTCAAATGCTGGTGCGTTTAGTATTGTCCCAGAGGTCTCTGAGATTGTCTTCAATTCTTTTCATCCTTTTTTCTTTATTCTGCTCCTTGTCAGTTATTTCCACCATTTTGTATTCAAGCTCACTTATTTGTTCTTCTGCCTCAGTTATTGTTATTGATTTCTTCTAGGGTATTTTTCATTTCAGTTATTTTGTTGTTCACCTCTGTTTGTTTTTTAGTTCTTCTACATCTTTGTTAAACATTTCTTGTATTTTGTCAATCCTTGCCTCCATTCTAATTCTGAGATTCTGGATCATCTTTACTGTCATTACTCTGAATTCTTTTTCAGGTAGATTGCCTATATCCTCTTCATTTATTTGGTCTTATAGGTTTTTACCTTGCTCCTTCATCTGTGACATATTTTTTTGCCATCTCATTTTTTTTTTTTTTTTTTTTTTAATGAGTGGGATTGTGTTCCTGTCTTCCTGGTTGGTTGGCTTGAGGCTTCCAACACTGAAGTTTGTAGGCTGTTGGGTAGAGCTGGGTCTTGGTTCTGAGATGAGGACCTCCATGAGACCTCACTCCTATGAATACTCCCTGGGGTCTGAGGTTCTCTGTTAGTCCAGTGGTTCAGACTCAGAGCTCCCATCACAGGAGCTTTGGCCCGAACCCCAGCTCATGAACCAAGATCCCGCAAGCTGCATGGGGCGGCAAAAAAAAAAAACAACAGTAACAAAGTAAAAAATAAAATTAGATTAGGAAACTTACCTATGTTAGAAAGAATATAAAAATAAAAATATAGATGAATCAACAACCAGAAGATACATCAGTACCACAGTAGTAAAAAAGAGGAGGAGGGAAAAGAAAAAAAAAAGTGGGGGAAACGGCCTTGGCTGTGGAGGGCGGGGCCTAAGCAAGGGTGAGGTTTGGGCAGTGGGCGGGACCAATGCTCAGGACCCACAGGGCTGGAAAAGGCCCTGGGGGCTGTGGAGGGTGGGCCTTAGGCTCAAGGAACAGAAGGGGCCCAGGCATGCCCCCCACCCCTGGTCTCAGAGGGCAGGGGACCTCACCTGGAAACTCAGCAGGTTCCCAGGGCCCGAGTGAGTGGGGCAATTACCCTTGGCTCCTCTCTGCTCCTCCTGGATGGCCCCTCCCACCTGCCTCTCCTGATCTCACTGGCCTCCCTCCTATGCCCCCGGGACCCACGCAGCCTGGATGGGGCTTTAACACTCTTCCCAGAGAGTCCCTCCACCTGCCTCTCCTGGCCTCCCCGGCCTCAGGGGCGCTGATCGTTCCTGGCCTCCACTTCTCCTCCTCCCTCAGTCCCCCTACATCCTACTGGTTCACTTTGGGGCTCCTCCCATCTCTTTGAGCATCAGAGTCCCCCACCAGCGGCCGGCAAGCGCCCTAGTTGTGAGGAGACACTAACTCTGCGTCTTCCCACACCGCCATCTTGACTCTGCCTCTAGTTGGCCTCTTTAAATCATACATTATTGAAGCTTTCTCAGCTCAGAATACAGCTTTCCTTTCTTTTTGATATACAGAGAAACTAGTGAGAACAGAAGTAACATTTTCTCCAAACAAATAAACCGTGTTTCTGCAAAGACATGGATGGTGCCAGACCCTGGGATGACAACCTTGAATGGACTGCTTGCACTTGCATGTGCCAGGCTAAAATGATGACAGCTCTAGACTCCTAGTCTAGGAAAGCCTTTTAGGCTATGCCAGGAAGCATCTGATAGATACATGTAAACATGATCATAAATTCCAAACTGGGACTGGAAGTCTTAGGAAAATATAAGTCCTATTGTAAGATGACTACTTAATTGGAATGTAACCCTATCCCTGTTCTTCTTCAGTCCTAGATGTAGCTGGACTGAAGTCCTAGATGAGTGTCTTTCTTCTGTAATTGCAAAAAATAGTCCAAAAAATTGCTGTCAGAAAACACTTAGCCCAGGACTTCCCTGGTGGCGCAATGGATAAGACTCAGCACTCCCAACGCAGGGGGCCCGGGTTTGATCTCTGGTCAAGGAACTAGATCCCACATGCCTGCCGCAGCTAAGAGTTCACATGCCACAACTAAGGAGTCCATGTGCTGCAACTAAGTAGGCTGCCTGCCTCAACTAAGACCCCATGCAACCAAATAAATAAACAAATAATTCTAAAAAAAAAAAAAAGAAAAAAAGAAAACACTTAGCCCATCATCTTCCCCCCAAAACTACCCCTACTGAGCAATGTCCTTGTACCATGCCAAGGCTCACTTGTCAGGTGCCCTTAGTAGAGGTGCCAATCTCTTGTCCAATTAACTGAAGCCAAGTGGTAAAAAGCAAACCAGACTGCAGTAGGGAAACAGCTGATGCTCCATTGAAACTCCTCAAAGTAGCACCTTGCACGAATTACCCAGGATGTTAAATATTATGATCTTAATTTCATCTAAAATATAAAAAATATTTTCTTTTTCAATGAGAGAGCATGGCAGGTAATTTTTAACATGTCTCCAAAAAATAATAGGGTGAAATGATACCATTGAGATCCTTCTAGAAGAATATAGAGACAGCTCTCCATTCTGTTCTGATATTTCTTTTGTAACCAACTCTGTAGCATGTTAGTGATTTGCATATAATAGACCCCGGCATAAATTAAATGGAACAAGGTCCCATTGCAGCTAATAAACTCACTGTAACAAGTCCCTCAACTTTGCCTGGTCACAGTGCTCAGCAGAATCACCATATGTGGAACTGGATTGCAAGATAAAAATAGCATTGTTTTGTGCTTTCAAACCCATACAACTCTATATTGTCTCTTAGGAAATAGATTTTGTTTAATAGCCAGTGATTAGCTCCTCTCTGGCTTGTTATAATACCAGTTTTGGTGTGTGTTTGTGTGATTTTTTTTAATCACTAGTGTTATCTGTACTTTGGAAGAAGAGCTACAATTAAACATATTTTGAACAGAAGAGGAAAAGGCAGCGGGGCTCTTTTGGCATCGATTCACACAGACTATCATTCCAAAACATTGCTGGTTTTACACTGATATCATCAACCAATGTCAGCACAGCTGAGGTGACTGTGCTAATTAACTGTCCTGCCCAACCAGCTGAGAAAGGTTGTATAAACTCCATGGGAATATGAGCTGTTAGAATGAAATTCTTTCCAGTGGAGCTAGGGACCGAACCCAAATATAGAATCAAAATATGGAACAGTCGCCCTTAACCATCGGGTGATAACATCATCAGCTCAAGATGTTAGAGAGTTAGCAGAGTTGAATACAAGGCTGGTAGGACAGAATAAAAATTAATCACATGTGAAGAGTTCAAGACCTCCTCCTGTCTGCTGTTTACAACAGGGATTTGGGAATAGCCAGCCAGCATAGCATCTCCAAAGACAGAAAGCCCTCCCACTCCAAAGGTCCATTCTCAAGAGAAAACCAGTCCAACATAAGAAAGGTTATAATCTCCAAGGGACTGTTTGAGGTGTGTACAACCAGGTGGGAGTGGGGACAGTTGTCCCGGGAATGTGATGAAACCGGAAGTGTCATTCAGTCTAGACAGTAAGGGTCAAAGGCTCAAGAGGGTGTGTGTAATATGGCGCATGGATAAAAAGATTTTGTTTTGATTTAGGCTGATGAGAGACTACAAGGAACTTCAGGATATTAAGGGGTAGGAGAGAGAGTTTTATAAAGTTTCTATGGAACATGTACCCCTACCACCAACACTAAAAAAAAAAAATCTGACAGAATGGGTAAAGGGAATATAAATTTATTTTTTAAAGTTTTAAAAAGACAGAATTATGTATTATGAAGCAATCTGCAGATGCTTCCATTTAGGCCAAACAGGTCAGAAGTGTTAGAGGAGAAACCAAGAGTCTTTTAAGCCATCACACTTGTAAGGTCATTATTTGGGTTCAAGAATTCAAATATAGAGAAAGAGAGTACATTGTTTATTGAAAACTGAAAGTCAGTTTTCATGTTATGGAGAAAATATTGATTACCTCCTATATAACCATGTCATTAATGAAGAGAGAGAGAGAGAGAGATGGGGGGAGGGGCTATTGGAAGATAATTCATCTGAAAGCACAGGTTTGAGGTAAAAACTTCTTGAAATAAAGCGGGCTCGTTTCAGATCAACCTGAAATTAAGAGAGTTAAAATCCTACCCCGTCTTTACTGTCTCCATCACAAAGAGAACCAATGTTACACCAACAGAGAGTTGCCCCAGAAAACGATACTTACATGCTGTACTTCATAGAAGAGTGGTCCTAGCGGACTCTTGCATCTAGTTAATAGTAGATTGGATACCTGGATGTGGGAGGTTTACAGCCAATTCAAGACAAAGAAGTCATTATCTTATTAATTAGCTCAGTCTAATTTACATTTCCTTTAAGGACAGACCCATAATCATCAAAACTTTTCAATACAGTATGGAGATCAGGACTCGGTGAGAAAAGGGCTAGGCTGTTGTTTCCCCTAAGGGCCTCTTTTGTTTTTTTGTGTGTTTATAAGGATTTCTGTATGGGAATGGGTACCTTGGGACCCATGCATAATGGAATGTTCACTCATTAGGCATGCTTTATTTTAAAAGTGGTAGAACCTGGCCAACACTGAGGCTACCAAATAGTAATAGAAAGGAAAACATATGTAATAAAAAATAAGACTCTTGTTTGGGCTGGGCTCTCTAGATACAACATTAAGGACATCTTGGGCACTGTGGAGTTGCAGATTGGTAGGCCTCTATCGGGACTGTGGAGGATCTGATATTTAACCCTGCTTGCAAGTGAACAGGTTAACCTGGCAGAACACAAGACTCACGGGACAAGGCAAAGGACTTTATTACACACAGCAGGCAAACAGCGTGAGCTTCATGTTCACATCAGTTCCCTTCCCCCCACCCACATCCCATGGGCTGATGCAAAGCGGCTCAGGTGGATGCTGAGTACAGTGTTGGTTTGTCGCACAGCTGGGGAACCTCAAGCATGGGGAACCTGCATCTTTTATAATGGGCTGCAAGCAAACCTGCCTGAGCCTTGCCCCAGAAGGATGCATTATCTTCATTATACTGGACAAGAAACAAACCATTACCTCTGCTCCATAGGAAGACACTATCCCTGTCTTCCAAGGCTGTTTACCATGTAGACATCCTTGAAAAGGCAGTGCTTCTGCGCAGAAGATGTGCAGAAATGTCAGGGACCAATGGAGATTTGTCTCCTGACAGCCTTACAGTAACAGATGCTGGTGATAGTATAAGTCATGCTGTCCACTGCTCACTCACCACCAGCCACAGAGGTAACTCCAGGGTGGCAGCCAGTAAACATAACGAGGCTGTGTAATTTCTACCCTGTTCTTGAGGTTGTGCAGATCTGGGAGTGTCTTCCTGGCTCTAGATCATGTGCAGGTATAAGAGACACCATTCATTTGACCTCAAATCACATAAAAGGAGAGCTTGGTCCATACTGAATCATTATGTGAATTGCCTTCATATTGAGGAAAATGAATATAAATCTTACCAGTCCTCCTTTTTCTGCCTTTGTCTTTATTTCTTCCAATTCCTGGAATTTCTTAGGAGGCAATAATCTCCCAAATCCTTAGGCTCTTGAAGAGAGAAGGGTTACACACTGTTATAGATAGCTCAAAATGTCTGCTAGCTTGACCAATCAAACCCTTTGGGCTATAGAGCTGGAGAAAACAACTTGGAACATCTAGTTCCTTAAATGATGCTATGTGAGGTGACATTGCATCCAGATTATCCTAAGGAAACAGGAAGTCAGAAGTTAACTGTTCTGTTTGAATTTCCATGGCATGAGTGCTTCGTGGAAAAACACGGGCCTGGAATCAGAGAGACTCAAATACAACACTATCACTGTATGCATGACCATATGCCCTTTAATAGGTCTAATTTAGGTCTCAATTTAGTCATCTGTAAATTGAGCCTAGAAATACCTACACCCTAGTGTTGTTAGGGGGATTAAATGAAGAAAATTTTGGTAACACACTTTGCACAGGGTCCGGCTCTCTGAATAATTATTGTTATTATTGGTTTATCCTATCACTCTTGGGAAGCCATAAAATGCAGTGTGGTAAGTGTCCTTAATTTACTCCCAGGCCTGAGAGCCATTCTTACAGTTGCCAGTAAATCAGGAGTCAGCTCCCAGTACTCCCACCATCATGGAAGTGTGTCCTGTTGTTTGGTATGAATTTGACTTGGCTTATTTGGTGGTAGACTCCACCTTTGTTCACCTAAATAACAGAGTTCCAAGATGCATGCCGATGGACAAGGATGAGCTGCCAGGCAACCTGGTCTCTATAGAGCTTAATCACCTATGAATATCTTATCTAGATCCTAGTGCAGGAGTCTCTTATAAAAATCTTTCTGGGCTTCCCTGGTGGCGCAGTGGTTGAGAGTCCACCTGCCAATGCAGGGGACATGGGTTCATGCCCTGGTCCGGGAGGACCCCACATGCCGCGGAGCGGCTGGGCCCGTGAGCCGTGGCCGCTGGGCCTGCGCGTCCAGAGCCTGTGCTCCCCAACGGGAAAGGCCACAACAGTGAGAGGCCCGTGTACCGTGAAAAAAAAAAAAAAAAAAAAAACTTTTTAAAAATCTTTGTCCTAAGGATTAATCTCCAAAATTTATAAGCAGCTCATGCAGTTCAATATCAAAAAAACAACCCAATCCAAAAATGGGCAGAAGACCCAAATAGACATTTCTCCAAAGAAGACATAGAGATTGCCAACAAACACATGAAAGGATGCTCAACATCACTAATCACTAGAGAAATGCAAATCAAAACTACAATGAGGTATCACATCACACCAGTCAGAATGGCCATCATCAAAAAATCTACAAACAATCAATGCTGGAGAGGGTGTGGAGAAAAGGGAACCCTCTTGCACTCTTGGTGGGAATGTAAATTGATACAGCCACTATGGTGAACAGTATGGAGGTTCCTTAAAAAACTAAAAATAGAACTACTATACGACTCAGCAATCCCACTACTGGGCAGATACCCTGAGAAAACCATAATTCAAAAAGAGTCATGTACCACAATGTTCATTGCAGCACTATTTACAATAGCCAGGACATGGAAGCAACCTAAGTGTCCATCAACAGATGAATGGATAAAGAAGATGTGGCACATATATACAATGGAATATTACTCAGCCATAAAAAAAAACGAAATTGAGTTATTTGTAGTGAGGTGGATGGACCTAGAGTATGTCATATAGAGTGAAGTAAGTCAGAAAGAGAAAAACAAATACCGTATGCTCACACATATATATGGAATCTAAAAAAAAAAAAAAATTGGTTCTGAAGAACCTAGGGGCAGAACATGAATAAAGACGCAGACATAGAGAATGGACTTGAGGACACGGAGAGGGGGAACGGTAAGCTGGGACGAAGTGAGAGAGTGGCATGGACATATATACACTACCAAATGTAAAAGAGATAGCTAGTGGGAAGCAGCTGCATAGCACAGGGAGATCAGCTCAGTGCTCTCTGACCACCTAGAGGGGTGGGATAGGGAGGGTGGGAGGGAGACGCAAGAGGGAGGAGATGTGGGGATGTATGTATATGTATAGCTGATTCACTTTGTTATACAGCAGAAACTAACACACCATTGTAAAGCAATTATACTCCAATAAAGATGTTTTAAAAAAATAAAATGTTTTATTCAAAAAAAATCATTGTCCTTTTTCAGATAGCATGTAGTATGATTGTATTTTAAATTAAGGTACTTGAGTTCTGGAAAACCGCAGTTTATATAGGGTAAAACTAGTTAGTAGTATTAATGTCTGTAATATCACCATGCTCTGTACCCCAATTTTTATGTCGTCAAAGCAGTTAAAACAGTAAACCCCTGGAAGTTGAAGAAACTGGACTCAGAAGAAAGGCTGTCCGCGCCTTTCCCATTCAGTAAATTATCTCACCTCTGTAGCTGAGTCATTAACTCACTAGGCTGATATTTATTGAGATTCCATCCATGAGAAAATTACTATCCTGGCCCCTGATTATTCCTACCTGATTAAGGTCTGGTGGCCACAGTCAGAGAACTTACTGCTTAAAAGGAGAAGAAGCAGCTTTAATATTGCATCTGCCAGGGTCCATGCACAATGTTAGACGTTCCTAAATACATATAAAGTAGGATTCTTTTGCTTTCATGTAACAGAAAAAGTCAACTCACCTTGTTTAAAATTTAGAGTAAAAGACATCATGTTCAGCAGTTCGATAATACCATCAAGAAACCAGATTTTTTAGGTAGTTAATACAGATAAAGTGCTTTTTAAAAATATCTGGCATCTAGTAAACACTCATTAAATTTCATCAATTATAATTGCCTAGCAGCTTTCCCCCAGACTCTTAGGATTTATATATAAAATAAATAGGAGCAGAGTGGATTTTTTACAGGGGATAGATAGATTTTACAGAGAAAATACTTAAGCTGGTTCTTGAGCTTAAGGAGATGATTGCCAGCTAGGCAGCGAAAGTCTTTTAAGGCAGAGGAAGCAACATGTGCAAGGCAAGAAAGTTTGAAGGGCAGAGTGACTAGTTAAAGAAATGAGGTTCATCTGTACAGTGGGATAATAGGCAGCCATTGAACAGAATAAGATAGAATCTATGTATTAAATAATATGCTTATTAATGGAAAATTAAGATTATACAATAGTATGCACAGTAGGCTCTCATTCAGTTTTTAGTTATTGTATTATCTGAGTAATTTACAATCACATTATCAGTTTTTTTTAAATAGATGAGAAATTATAGAATCAGGAATTAGAAAATTGTTTATTTTTACTGGAGGATGATGAAACAGAAGTAGAATTTGGTATTAGACTATATGCTATACTAGAGAATTTGGACCTTATGCTCTAGACTAGATCAGAAGCTGGCAATCTTGGCCCGCCACTTCGTTTTGTAAATGAAGTTTTATTGGAACACAGCCACTTGCATTCATTTACATGTGGTCTATGGTTGCTTTTGCACTGCAGCAGCAGAGTTGAATAGTTGTGAGAGAGACTGTATGGCCCACAAAGCCTGGAGTATTTATTGCCTAAACCTTTACAGAAAAAAATTGCTGACCCCTCCTATAAATAATGAAAAGACATCACAGTAGGGGGTGGCATCGTCAAATCTGTTTATTAGCAAGATAATGCCAATAGAGCCTGGGAAACAGATATAAGAATGTTAATTGTAATAATTCTGACGAACATTCTGCCTTATAGAAATTTCTCAGTAATTCTCATACCATCCTAAAAGTAAATATAACAATTTTTGTATCCTTTTTGTAAAAGAGAAAAATGAGGAACGGGCCAGATAGCTGTTAAGTGGTGTGTCTCCAAATAGAACATAAGTTCCAGGAAGAACGGGACTTTGTCTTGTTCACACTTCTGTCTCCAGCACCAAGGACAGTGTCTGACACATGCTCAGGCATCTAAATAAATATTTATGGACCAAATGCAAGAAGGAATCAATGAATAAATAAATGAATGAGTGGGAAATTCATAGGGGAGTGGAGGCAGCCTCTCAAAGTCACCCTGCAGAATCAGCCATCCCAACTTTATCGTCTTGCCAGCGCTTCCGGCGGTGACTTACTCGACATTTTCCATGTTGTTTTAGGAGCTAGGAGCCAGAAAAGCCTACCCAGGATCTACAGATTCTCTCTTAGCTCGAGGCTTTCTCACTCTTCTATATTCTACCCGAAAAGAGTTGTCTCTTCATTTATCTGATTTGCTTTTGCTATGTAGCACGCCCTATTTTCTTCCAATTTCTCACATCCTGTTCATGTCTACTCTTTAACTTTAAGCAGTTCTGGGGGTCCTTCCCATTGCTAAAGGGATTCCTCGCCCCTCAGCAGGTTACCATCCGTTACCTGTCCAGTAGACAGCGCTGAGTGTTGTCAAACACTGGTGTTGCACAGTTTCTGTCTAGTTCTTGGTCTTTCATCTGCACCAGCCCTTGAAAGCTGACAGGAGGAATTGCTTGCTTTCCTGGCCTTATGTTTATCTCCCTTCAGATCTCACCATCTGCTGTGACTTGGAAGCTCAGGTAAAGTGCATTTTTTCCTTCTTTAAGTTGCTTAGTCTCCTGCAGGTATTGCCATGTCTCTGTCCTCTCTCCCTTCATACGTCATTTCCTTGGAACTGATGGGGTTTATATTGAAAGTGATGGATGTGCCTGGTGCTTTTCTTCTTCTATGTTGTCTGTCATTCTTTGCATTGCACATATTCTATCTGTCCGCTGAGGCCTTCATGTAAAGCAGGCAAAAGCATCTGTGGAATCACAATCAGCTGTGTCCTTCTTCCTTCCACTCTTATCTGTTATTTCACAATACTACTTTCCTTAGGGTCTGAGTCAGAGATGGCGAATCATGGCCAGACCTCTTTGGCTTATCCTGAAAGTGACTCAGAACTTGGAAATCTGATTTTAAAAATGAAAGCCTGTCTTCCTTTCCAGATTTGAAAGAAGTGGTACCCTGGGGCTTGTGTTTTTCTTTGGCAAAAACAGGCAGGAATGGGTTCTCAGCTACATTCTTTTGATGCTGTTCACACCCTGAAGATTTCCCCAGTTTCACTGCTCCTCCGATCTATCTTTATATCTAATCAGCATAAAGTGTTTATCGTTGCTCTTTATGCTTAGACTTTATAGTTTAAGCTTTTTCACACTCTGGTGTATAGCCAAGTTTCCAAAATCCTTTTAGAGAAGGGTCAATCAACTTTTTCTCTAAAGTGCCAGAGAGTAAATACTCTAGGCTTTGAGGACCATATGGTCTCTGTTTCAGTTACTCAACTCAGCCATTGCAGAGTGAAGACAGCCATAGACAAAACCAAACAAATGAATATGGATGTGTTTCAATAAAACTTTATGCACAAAACGAGAGCTGGCCCATTTGGCCATAGTTTTCTGACCCCTATTTTAGAACATCACCTCTGATTTTGAAACAGTTACAGTGCATCACTTAATATTATCCATTCATTAAGGAATACTCAAACTATGTTGAATTATTACAGCAACTGGTACAATCTACTTCCATGCTGATTAAATGAGTTTGTGTATATGAATGTGTATTAACATGTAATCTTCGCAGCTCCAATTAAATGATTTTAGAGAGGCCTGAATTTGTTTTCTAGATTTTAAACATTTATGGCTTTTATGAAGCCTAATAAAATATTATATATGCACTACTAGATCCTAAAAACGTTGTTTACACAAGTAAATAATAGACCCTAATGAGACCAGTGCTGAAGTTATTCCCTGGTTCTAACACGGTTCCTTTGGGAGCCACATTATCTGCTTTAAGCCACGGTGGAGCCATTTAGCATACTATAACAGAAGACACAGTCACTTAGTCCCCTCCCAGAAACCGTGTCCCCTGAGACTGTCATGGCCCTGGGGAAATATTTGTCTCATCTCTCTCATATTTGTTTAGCACTCTACATTGGTTACAGTCAATACAGTAAAAACCCAACTAATCTTCCTGGAGATGTTTCTTGATGAACTACTAAGTGCCGGTGCCGGGCATTTTATATATATATATTAGGGTTTGTGAGAAATTGAGACTATGTAAATGTGTGTGTGTATGTATATATATATATACACACACATATATAGTCATATTATAGTAATTATGTGTAATTATTCTATGTATAATCTAATTCTTAGAACACCTAACTTTACAGATGAGCAAACTGAGACTTAGATGTTAAATGGCTGGTCCACGTTACAGAAGTTCAGTGTCTCTGCCTCTGAAGCACATGCTTAATCACGATGTAATGGTTCCTCTTAATATGATGTTTTCTATATGTTTATTCCCTCCACAAACACTAAAAAGAGCTATTTCACTTAGTACTTGATGCAAGCTTTAGGATCAATAAATCTTTCCTGAATAATGAAAACTTTTCTCTTACCAAAATTTGTCCCTCTTCTCAGGGATCCTGTCTTAGTTTAAAAGCATCATTATTTACTCAAATATCCAAGCTAAAGGCAATGCCACCCACCCCTTATTTTTTGCTCACCCTTAGTTCTCCATCCAGTTGGTCACTGTGATGGTTAATTTTCTGTGTCAGCTCAGCTGGGCCAGGGTGCCTAGATATTAGTCAAACGTTATTCTGGATGTTCCTACTGAGGTTTTTTGGGTTTTGGTGTTTCTTTTAGATGAGATTGATGTTTACATTGGTAAACTTTGAGTAAAGCACGATGTCCTCAATATTGTGAGTGGGCCTCATCCAGTTAGTTAAATGCCTTTAATGCGTGACCTCTGCCCCACGCCTCACCCCTGAGCAAGGAATTCTACCAGCAATGGCCTTCAGACCTGATCTGCAACATTGGCTCTTCCCTGGGTCTCCTGTTTATTCTGTCTCTCTGGAGAACTCTGACTAATATAGTCGCTAAGAATAAATTCTTTCTCTGAAATATTATTCTTTACCATTCTCAATGCCCTACATTGGCTCAGGTCCCAATCTCTTGACTTCTAGTTAGTCTTTCTGTTTCTAGTTTCTCTAATTCCAATCTGGAATTAGGTCGGTGGCTCCCAGATGCCTGTGAAGCAAATTTAGGCCCCTTGGCATGACATTCAAGGTCCATCACAATTTGGGGCCAGTCCCTGACCAGTCCCCACCCAGCTTCCCCACATCAATCAGCATTTCATGAACTTGTCCTGCTTTCACTCCTCTGGCTCTTAAAACTGTTTTTGCCTCCCTTTTTGTGTTGGGAAAAGTCCTTCTGGACATCTGAGCAAGAGTTCCAATTACCAGGTATACAGTCAAGTAGAAGTTGAAGACTTGGGTTCCATTGTCTTAGGTGGCCTTACCAGTGACTTTGGATCATGAGTTAAAAGCAAGAAAAGAGCTCAGCCTTCCCTAAGGATCTTTTCCTTAACCTCTGTAGATCATATAAACCCATATATGCCCTTTAGACTCTGTTCACACAGTGAAAGAACAACTAGTTGAAACAATAAATCAGTAAGCGCTTTGACAAGCCCTGTTTTGACTGCTTTTTTGTTCACCTGATGTTTTTCACTTAACTTACATAATATCCCAGTTATGTTTTCATGGGTAGCAACAACTTCAGCAAAGAGGTGATGTGAGGGGCTTCCCTGGTGGCGCAGTGGTTGAGAGTCCGCCTGCCGATGCAGGGGACACGGGTTCGTGCCCCCGTCCAGGAAGATCCCACATGCCGCGGAGCAGCTGGGCCCATGAGCCATGGCCGCTGGGTCTGCGCGTCCGGAGCCTGTGCTCTGCGGCAGGAGAGGCCACAACAGTGAGAGGACCGCGTACCGCAAAAAAAAAAAAAAAAAAAAAAAAAGAGAGATGATGTGAGGCAGGGGCCTATAAAACTTCCAGGATAATTTGAAGTCTTTTGTTTCATGTTGTATTGAATTTCATCAGACTGATTTCTGACTACCTGTCATGAATGTTTCTTTTGTTCATTAGAATGTAAGATTAGGGTTGCTTTAAAATTCCCTTTGGTGAATTGTTAAGAGCTGTGAAATGTTATCGAAAGGTCACTGAAATACATGCGCCAGTAGCTATTAAAGTTAATAGACAGCATGGCCAATTCTATATCTGGAAAATGGCCCAGTCAGGAATGCAGATACAATATCACCAATTCATTCAGCGAAGGAGATTGGGTTCCTCTCCACTGTGCTAAATCTAGGAATATAAAAATAAATGCAGTATACTCTCTTCCCTTAAGGAGTTTAATAGTCAAAGGAAGAAAACAGCCAGATAAACAAACCACAGCTTTCTGTATTGTAAATAATGCTTATAAACCTAGAAGGTAATGCATCAACTTAGCAAGTAGCCAAGAGAGGCCCCACCAAGAAAGGAAACAAAAGCAATTTTGAGCTGAGTCAAAGGATTTCAAGTAGTTGAAAATCTGGCTTCCTTTAGAGAACTGATTCTCAAAGCGAAATCCTCATACCAACATCATCAGCATCATCTGGGAACTTGTGAGAAATGCAAACTTGGGCCCCCATTCAGACCTCCTGAATCAGATGCTCTGGGAGTGAGACCCAGCAATCTATGTTTTAGCATGCCCTCTAGATGATTCTGATACACGCTTAGGTTTGAGAGTCACTGATTTAAAGAAGGACGCACAGCCCAGTGCACCTGGTATCTAAGGAGTGGCCATGGGCGAGGGGGTTGAGGAGGACCACAAAGAATGAGGACTGTAGACCGAGGACAGATTGTAAGGAATCCTAAATAACTTCTTAGAAAGTTAAGACTTTATTCTCTAGGTTTTGAGGAGACATTAGAATGTTCTAACCAGGAAACTATGATACTTAGCTGTGTGGTTTTAGAAAAATGACTGTGGTAGCAGTTCAGAAGATGGAGTCAAGATATGAAGGCAGTAGGTGAAACAAGAGACCACTGTAAATGTATAAGCCAGCGGAGTCTTGAGCCTGAATTAAATACCCAGTAGCGTTGAGAGTGGACAAGAAGAGATAGATTTAAGAGTCTTGTAGGATATGAAATTGCCATCACTGTTTTTTGACTAAATATCTAGATTCATCTGTTTCTGTGTTAAGACATTTTGTCTTTCACAACTGAATGTTCAAACCAATTTTAAATGGGTTGAGGAAAAGCAGAAACTTTGCAAGTTGGTAGGTAAGGTGAGATGAGAGAGCACTTGGGAGAGAGGTATATTTTAAGGTTTGAGTCTGGGTGCCTTGTGGTGTCTGGTAGAATACCTATAGCAGAGGTCAAGTGGAATGTTTATGTTCGTATTTCCATTGCTTTTTTTAAAATCTTGCTGTTTCTTACTTGATTTTTGGAGGACCCTAATAAAAGAAGAGGTTACATATTCTATATGAATTTCAACTCACAATAAAAATTCCAGATAAGGATTTGGCTGTCTGCATTATCACATTCACTTGATGAATTTCTTTAGGAATGACTATAGTAAATGGCAACTCTACTCTCCAAATTCGTACCATAATTTTGCTTAGCTGAGAATTGTGTAGACAGGAAGATTTCTAGCATAACTACTTGGAACTTCCTTAAGTACTTTTGTGTGGTATTTGATTCTGAAGACTTTTAAAACATAATTCTGTGTAGGTTACTAATATATCCAATTACAGTCAAATGGGGAGAATACTTTTTAGCATCAGCCCTATTTATCTGATTCAAGGGGGAAAATTTTTTTGTCCACATTTATGTTCTCCAGATGAGCGCATTTCAGCAAGTGACATAGAAGGGGGAGCAAATCATTTCAACCACCTTCAAAGTCCTTCTGGAAGCTCATGATGGCAGATTGACTGCAGTACTCCATTCTTGTCTCATGCATGGATACGAATTTTCTCTCATCTCTCTCCATCTCCAAAATTTACCCACTGGAAGAGGGTGCCAAAACCAAGTCCCCTAAAATCTGAGTCCCTGCTCTTACAGTCAACAGAATATGAAAGGACCTCAAGGATCATATTTACCTCAGAGCAGCACTGCACTAGAAGCTGCTTACGTTTAGAATTGATGATGACCCCATGACCACACGGGAAAGAGGAGTCCTGTGTCTTCTCTGATTTGAGCTGCAATGCAGCATGGAAGTCAAGGTTATTGAGTGGGAGCCCAGAGTTAGCTCTGTTAGGTATTAGCTGCATGAACTTGGGGGAGTTACTTAGCCTTGTTTTTAATGGGGAAAAAAAGTCCTCCACTGATCATGGGAATAAAAGGAGCTAAAGTAGGTATTTTGTATTACGGCTTCATATTATTATGCTTAGAGTAGTCATTATTTTTGTCCTTTTTATTCTGGACACTCCAAGGCTCCAGAATCCTGGCACTGCATGCTGGACAGGGACCCATATCCTGGGTTTAGAATCTATTCTAAAGAATTATTTCTTGAAAGAGGCATAGAGGATTATATCATCCTGTATATTTTAGCATTGTCTTTGTTTATTAGTTCTACCATAATATTTCTCATTCACTTGAATTTTGAGATTCAACGTTATCTCCTGCAATGTTTGTGTTGGTTACTAATTCACCTCATTTTAAGAGCAGATTTGTAGAATATCTACACAATAGGATACAAAATTACAAACAGATTGTTTTAAATGCTTAATATCCTTTGAAAGCACATGCAGGCATACCTTGGAGATGTCGTAGGTTTGGTTCCGGACCATTGCAGTAAAGCAAATATCACAATAAAGTGAGTCACACAAATTTTTTGGTTTCCTAGTATACTCTAAACGTTACGTTTACACTATACTTTAGTCTATTAAGTTTGCAATAGCATTATATCTAAAAAAATGTACATACATTAATTTAAAAATACTTTATTGCTAAAAAAAAAATGTCAACCATCATCTGACAATGCAGGGTTGCCACAAACCTTCAGTTTTTAAAAAACAGTATCTTTGAAGCGCAACAAAATAAGGTATGCCTGTATGGGTATATTAAGCATTTACTTATGCTTAGCACTGATTAATTTTTCCTAATATTTGTATAAGTATTTGTGGTACTGTCTCATCAAATATAATCACTTGAGTCTCACAGCACTCTGGTAGAAAAATTACTCAGGAACTTTTTTTCCTTTACTAGAGATTGAAAAATCCTGTATTTATTACTTTTAGATTTCAATCAGTTGAGTTCAGCTCATGACTACAAATTGTCCCAGTTATTTAAAGTTTTGATCCATATTACAAAGGCTTGCCCAGTTCATTGTAGGTAGCAACTGAATGAAGCAAAGTAATAGTCTGTCCAAATACAAATGTCTGAAAGATGTCTGTGTCTCATTTGAATATGAAGCTTTTGTTAATCATTGTCCTCTCATTGTGTTGTGAAATGTGCCTCCTCCTTAAAATTATCTGGAAGATAGTTATAAAATTTCCTTGAGCTTGACCTACTGAACATTTGCCAGAATTTCTGTGGAGTAAGCGTGTAGGAATCCATTTTGTTTTTAATCCCCAGTTATTCTATAAAGATGATTGCATGAACCCAGAGCATAACCTGTAGTTTTCTCCATTTTATTTCTAGTTAAAGCCAGTTCCTTGCTCTGCAGCTGTAGTCAACCTGTTTCTGACTTTTCTTACAATTAACCTACTTCTCCTTAAAGAGAACCCCTTTAATATGTCTGTTAGAAAGGAGCCCTCAAGCATATACCCTTATGGAATAGTAAGCTCTAAATTGCTATTTCCCATTTCCTAAATATGAATATCATTATATCAAAAGCTTTAAAACAATATATTAAACCATGTCCGTTTTTCATAGTAACTATTCTCATTTTTACATTGGAATTTTAGACCTCAGATATTATTTTTATGGAAAAAATTCTTAAATGGAACTTTGTTACCACTTAAAGATAGATGTATTTTTTTGTTCTCATATGATCCATTTAAACTCACCATCAAAGTGAACTATGGACTCATTTTGGGAAGAAAGTATATCCCATAGACCATAATTCCCCAAGACCTTTATTTATTTGATTTCTGCTCCCTGGGATCACGGCCTCATGACATGCAATTCTCAGTTCTGTGAGCCTCCCAGGAAATAGCATTCATAAAAATCATTTCACAGCAGACTTCAATGCCAACCCAATAATAAAATATTCCAGCACATTCTCACACTGAAGGCAGCCACGGACAGCCACTGCTCTTTTATTTTTATGTTGAAAAGACATCTTTTGGTAAAGACATCAAAGATATCTGCAGAGCAGACTACATAGCAACCTCCTTTTAATAGAGGTGTCCTCTATTAATGTCAAACTCCAGTATAATCTAATTGGCACCTTAATAATTCCAGCTACTAGAGATTTAAAGATACCGTCAATACACAAATCCCTGTAATTCCTTTGTTTCAAATGAGGAAGTAATTTTGAATATAAAACTGGAGAGAATTCACACATAAAATGTAAGTGGATCTTTAAAGCACCTGGTTCTTCACTTCTCTCAAAGCTAACCATGAAATCATCCCTCTTGTTGTCCTAGGGGGACAAAAAGTCCTCTGCTTCACTTGGTCTCTGTTGAGTCTCTTTCCACCATGGATTCTCTATACCTTAAAGCCCTTTAATTCCTTGCTCTCCCACAATCCCACCTTATTCTCCTTAGCTCTGAGTGTGGTGTCATCCATTGGGTGCCATCAAATTTCACTTTCTTTGGGACAAAGAGAGAAAAGCTGTTCTGATTCAGAGAAGAGCCTCTACAATATATTGAGATTTTTGCAAATAGACTTCTTTTTGGCATATCTCCTGTGCTTTACAATATGAATTACAAACAAATACGCAAAGAACCAGGGTCCCTTTCTGTGACTTCATAATGTTAAGTAAGTTTGTTTCGCTGTGTTTAGGTGAGATGCCAGGGGCTGGATATTTAAGAACACATTTGTCAAATTGTTTGCACATATAACCTGAATTTACTGTATAACTTCTAGTAAATTGCTCAACTTATTCATTCTGTGTTTATCAACACAGTGGTAGTGACAAATAGAAAACTACTAAACATTTTGCTGTGTTTGCAGGAATTGATAGGAAAGCTAATCTGACAAATTAAGGTAAATGAGGGCTTTATCAAATATGTAACTTTGAGCTACACTAAGCAGCTTCAGCACAGTGGAAAGACGCATGTACCATGCATTACAGTTTCTGCTCTTTTACACTAACTGTTTGGTACATTTGGACACAGGGCAAAGCCTTTCTAGGCAGTGGTTTCCTTATCTGCAAAATTAGCAGATTTGAGTAATAGTTTCCATGATGCTTATAGATTCAAGATTCTGATTTGAAACTCAAAAAATAATTCATCCTGATGACTTCTCTTAATACTTCCTTTTTAACTCTAAAGTTAATCAAGTTTTCATTCCTCTCTGATTGTTCACATATGACCCAAATCTTAAAATAGTAATAACTCAAATTTAAACTCAATTCCAGAGGTTTGATATCATCCATACCTGCCTAGAATCTGGTGATTGATTTTTATGATCTTTCATCTCTCTAAGCATTTTTGCAAAAGATGGAGTAAATTGGATGTACATCCATTCAATCATTTAAGAACATTTATTGACTCCTGGTATCTTTTATTTCTATTTCTTTTCCCTAAAACATTTAAAAGCAAGTTGCAATCAACATGACACTTCACTTCAGAATATATCAGTGGATATCACCTAAAAATAGCACCTTCTGGTATAACAACAACACTATGGTCACACCTAAGAAAAAGCAACAATAATTCAAAAGTATCTTCTAATACATGTACTACACTTACATTTCTCCTGTTATTCCCAAAATGACTTTTATAGTTGGGTTGTTTTTCATTCTAGGATCCAGTCAGGATTCACAAATTGCATTTGACTGTTATGTTTCTTCATTTTCTTTAAATCTAGAACAGTGGTCATCAAATTATAATCCATGGGACACTCCTGCAGGGTTTGTCCTTGTTTCTCAATATAAGGAGGATTTTCACATTTTTGAAGAGTTGTAAAACCAAACAACAAACAAACAAAAACGAAGAATACCAGAGAGCTTATATGACCTACAGAGCATGAAACATTTGCTATCTGCCCTTTACAGAAAATGTTTCCTGACTCCTTTCTGATCTAAAACTGCTGATTCCACGAATAAGGTACAGTTTTGTACACAAAAGTTACTTAAATGTATCATTCTTTATGTGTAGTTATATAATAACTTGATTTAGTTAAGCCAGTTTCTTACTGATTATAATCAATTAAAGGACTTTAATTTTTTCATCCATTTTCATCAAATTTAATTTTTGAATATTAAAAACATTTATGTGATTCAAAAGACACACAATATGAAAAATTTATTCTCAGATAAATTTCCATTGGTATCACGGTACCCCCAGTGCACCCTTAGATAAACCTATTCATTTGTCTCTGATTTATCTTTATATATTTCTTTATACAAAAAAAAAAAGACCATCACACTATATACCCTTTTGCATCTTGCTTTTTTAACTTATCTGTGCATCCTGTAAATCAATTAGTATCATAAGGAACTTTTTTAGTTTTGTTTGTTGGTTTAAGGACTACATGGTGTTATGTTGTATGGATACAACATAGATTACTCATCAGTCTCCTTTGCACATGTTATTTATTTATTTATTTATTTTGGCATGTGAATGTCTAGTTGTTCCAACACCATTTCTTGAAATGTTGAAAAGATTATCTTTGTTCCATTATACTGCCTTTTTCCCTTGGTCAAAGATCAGTTGATTATATTGATATGGGTCTATTCCAGGGCTCATTATTCTGTTCCACTCACCTATTTTTCTTTTGTTTTGCCAATTCAACATTGTAGCTTTATACTAAGTCCTGAGGTCAGGTGGTGTCAGTTCTCTGACTGTTCTTTTCCTTCAGTATTGAGCTGGCTATTCTGGGACTTTTGCCTCTCCATATAAACTTTAGAATCAGTTTGTCTATACCCACAAAGTAACTAGTTGAGATTTTGATTGAGGTTGCCTTGAATCTGTAGATCAAATTGGAAAGAACTAATATGTTGACAGTATTGAGTCTCCCTATCCATGAACATGAGCTATCTCTCCATTTATTTAGTTCTTCTTTTATAACTTTCATCAGTGTTTTGTAGTTTTTCTCATATAGATCTTGCAGATATTTTGCTAAATTCATACCTAAGTATGTTACTTTGGGGGGTGCTAATGTAAGCGGTATTGTTTTTAATTTCAAATTCTGCTTCTCCACTGCTGGCATATAAGAAAGCAATTGCTTTTTGTATGTTAACCTTGAATCCTGAAACCTTGCTATAATCACTGATTAGTTCCAGAATTTGTCCATCCTTACAGATTTTCTACAAAGGTGATTATGTCACCTGCAAACAAAAATAGTTTTATGTCTTCTGTCTCAATATCCATACCTTTTATTTCTTTTTCTTGTCTAATTGCATTAGCTAGAACTTCCAGTGTGATATTAAATAGCAGTGATGAAAGGGACATCCTTGTCTCGTTCCTGATCTTAGCAGGAAAGCTTCAAGTTTCTTACAATTAAGTATGTAGGGTTTTGTGAATGTATTAGATTAAGATGAGGAAGTTGCCCTCCATTCCTAGTTTGCCAAGAGTTTTTATCATGAATGGGTGTTGGATTTTGTCAAATGTGTTTTCTGCACCTATTGAGATAATTATATTTTTCTTTAACCTGTTGATGTGACGGATTACATCAGTTGATGTTTGAATGTTGAATTAGCCTTACATGTTTGGGATAAATCCTACTTGGTCATGGTGTATAATGCTTTTTACATCTTGTTGGATTTGATTTACTAAAATCTTGTTAAGGATTTTTGCATCTGTGTTCATGAGAGATATTGGTCTGTAGTTTTCTTTTCTTGTAATGGCTTTGTCTGGCTTTGTTATTAGGGTAATGCTAACTCATAGGATGAGTTAGGGAGTATGCCCTCTGCATCTATCTTCTGGAAGAGATTGTAGAGAATTGGTATAATTTCTCCCTTAAGTATTTGGTAGAATTCACCAGTAAACTCATCTGGGTCTGTTGCTTTCTATTTTAAAAAGTTATTTGTTATTAATTCAATTTAATTAATAGCTGTGGGCCTATTCGGATTGTATGTTTCTTCTTGCATGAGTGTTGGCAGATTGTGTCTTTCAAGGTATTGATCCATTTCATCTAGGTTATCAAATTTGTGGTCATAAAGTTGTTCATCGTATTCATTTAATACTGTTTTAATGCCCATGGAAACTATAGTGATGTCTCCTCTTTCATTTCTAATATTAATAATTTGTGTTTTCTCTTTTTTTTCTTAGCCTAGCTAAAACCTTACCAATTTTATTGAGCTTTTCAAAGAACCAGTTTTTGGCTTCATTGATTTTTCCCTATGAATTACTCTTTGCAGTGTCATTGATTTCTGCTCTAATCTTAATATTTTTTTCTTTCTGCTTACTTTGATTTAATTTATGCCTCTTTTTCTAATTCCCTAAGATAGAAACTTAAATTATTGATTTTAGATCTTTCTTCTTTTCTAATACAATGCTATAAATTTCCTTTCAAGTAGTGCTTTTGCTGCTTCTCAAAAATTTTGAAAAGTTGTGTTTTCATTTTCATTTAGTTCAAAATATTTTTAATTTTTCTGGAGGTTTTTTTCTTAGACCCATGTGTTATTCAGAAATATACTGCTTTATCTCTTTGTATTGGGGGATTTTCTACCTATCTTTTTAAAGTTGTTAATTTCTAGTTTAATTCCACTGTGGTCTGAGAGCAGATGTATGATTTCTATTCTGTTAAACTTGTTAAGGTATGTTTTATGACTCAGAATGTGGTCTGTCTTGGTGACTGTACCATGTGAGTTTGAGAAGAATGTGTAATCCCCTGCTGTAGGATAAAGTAGTCAATAGATGTCAATTACACCCAGTTGTTTGAAAGTGCTGTTGAGTTCAATTCTGTCCTTACTTTCTGCCTGCTGAATCTATCCGTTTCTGATAGAGAGATATTAAAGTCTCCAACTATAATAGTGAATTCATCTATTTCTCCCTGCAACTTTCAGTTTTTACCCCACATATTGTAATGCTTAGCTGCCTCCTGGGTCTTATTGGACGACCAACTTTAGACAAATACCTGCAAAAAGAGACTTTAGCATTGACCCATGGTGATGGGGGAAAGGTGGAGGGAGGGAGATAAATGCTTTCAATGCTTGATGTTGCCAACGTTGTGATCTACCTGGAGGCAACCCTGCTGCTACCATTTCTTGTGTCCCTGGTTCCTCTGATCTGGTCGTCCATGCTTCCTTTCATACCTGCCCTAGATCTAAGCTGCTATGAGCACATAAGAGCAGAGACTCTGTACCTATTGCTACACCAAATCCATTGATAAATAGAGAATGACTCCCTTTCGCCCATCCCTCCCAACTCTTATTATTCAGTGGGGCAGAAATGGAGAGAATCTGCTCTCTTTCAGTCTTCTATTCATATACCTTACTGTTTTAGGGTGAACTCTGAGATCAGCCCTTCTACAGTCCATGTTTCTTCATTTTAAGCTGGGTGCATCAATAATGTGTTCTTAAGAAGTAGGAAGTAGTTAAACTTGTGCCTAAAGCCAGGTTTTCATTGGCATATGCTCTATGTATTGACTTCATCTGGGTTTTTCAAAACAAGGGGTGAACAACTGAAGCAGATTTTCAAGTGAGGGATGTATGACTGGTCTTCTCAATTTAATTTTGATTCAGTTGTTTGAATTAAAGTGACTGAGTCAAATGACATCCTAGCTAAGGAAAGATCCAGAGTACTCTGAGCTCCAGCCAAGATGAATGATTTACAGATCCTAAGAACAGCCGCTTCTCTGCCTTTGTTCACCTTCTGCTGTATCTAATATATCCTTGTCCTGTCTTCTTGGAATACAAGGAAAAGATGCAAGCCTTCCAACCCCCACCATTTTTTCCCAGGGGGAGAGAACTCACACATCACTTTTTTCCTATACCATTTTCATGAAATTTTTGGCTTCCCCTTCAATTACGTAAGTGCAGTTCTTATTTTCACCACTAGATTACTAAACCCAGAACTCACAGTATTTAGCTCTGAAACCTACTATTTAGATGACAATAAATAGTCTATGTAAATCCTCAATATGTACACAAATACACCGTGCACACAAACTTTACCTACATTCCAATCCTTTCCATAGGTTCAACAATAATGTTTATACTTAAGACTTTTAGGAAATAAATCTAAAATGTAAATAAAACTCCAGAGGGTAGGGTAAAGGATGAATGAATGGAATTGACTGTATGACTTGTTGGGGAAGTAAAACAGTAAAATTTATGCTTAACTAGGAAAAAACATACCAATAACCAACTTTCAAATATAGTTTTATTTATTTTGCAATATCAAACTCATTCACTTTTTTTCATTCAAATGTCTAACAGAACACATATATTTGTGGTCTCTGTTTAAACTGCCAAAGCAAATCAGGTATAAGAAGTGTCCAAAGAATTTGAGACCAAAAATAATGCCAAATTCCTGGGAAGTTTTGAAATTCTCTGTATCACTATGAATATTTAGATGAAATCTCTCCTATAGTCAAGAACCTGTAAAAGGGCAAATGGTGTCCTAAGGGAATTCAGGCACCACAGACAGCTGATTATTGGTTCTAGTTTAGTAAACATGATGTGTACATATACTACCTGCCCTTTCTAGTACTAAAGATGGGGGTTATAAATATAATAAAACCCAATCTCAGCCCTGAGGAGTTCACAGTATGATCGGTTATAAAGGCATGTCCTTCCCCAAATGATGGTATGTTGTGCTAAGTCTGCAGAGGAAATCTGATCAATGCATTTGCAGAAAACAGAGGAAAGAAAGCTTAGTCCTAAAAGAAGAAGGAAGGGGCTATTTTCAGAGAGGAAAAGCCATTTGGAACATAAGCAGGACATTTTTGCCCATCAGAGAACAAAGAGAGGAGAATTCACGGCAAAGATTGCAGCATAGGCAAGGCAAGAAGGCATGGGATTGCATGGCATGTTCTGTAAACTGCTAGAAGTTCAGTGCGGTAAGGACCCACACTTCCCAGGTAGGAAAAACAAGAATCAAAAGGAAGCGTTCAGGGGCTTCCCTGGTGGCGCAGTGGTTGAGAGTCCGCCTGCCAATCTAGGGGACACGGGTTCATGCCCCGGTCCAGGAAGATCCCACATGCGGCGGAGCGGCTGGGCCCGTGACCCATGGCCGCTGAGCCTGCACGTCCGGAGTCTGTGCTCCACAACGGGAGAGGCCACAACAGTGAGAGGCCTGCGTACCGCAAAAAAAAAAAAAAAAAAAAAAAAAAAAAGAGGAAGCGTTCAGTCTGATTGTAAATACTCATGATTTTCATGGCAAGGAGTGTGGACTTGATTCTGAGGCAGTAAATATTTATTCTTGGGGATACTTGGAGAGTGTAAACACAAAGTGTCTCTTTGAGACACTGGTTCTGGTTCACATATGAGACTCAGAACGAATTCAGCACTCAGGAGTCCAAATGATACAAAGACTACTCTTAAGATGGCTTCTAGAAGCAAGAGTCCTTAGGTGAATCTCACTATAACTCTAACACTCTGCAGGGAAATAGAGCACCCTCCCCTACACCCAGCTGGTCTTCCTCCAGTCCCTCCTTCAGTCCTGCACTCTCAAGTGCTCTCTTCCAGAATGGCTCTCCTAAGGAACCTGATCCAACTGAATATCCCTTGACAGCCATCCTGTAGTCACTTACTGACTCTGTTTGCTTCATCTTTGTTCCTTTGTCATTTTCATGTGTTTCTGTCCCGTCTCCCAACTGGGCCATAAGTGTTTCTGAATTTTACTGTTTCTGTTCACACAGTAAGCATTCAATAAATTCTCTTCACTGTCCGTTTGATGGGCAGACTATCTTATAAGAGAGACCTAAGAAATAGACAAGTCTAGGGATTTCAGAGAATGTATCATAAAAAAGGAAGCTCCATTAGCCAACAATTGGAAAAATTGAGCCCTGCTAGCTAAAAAATATTATGGCAACAGAGGGAAGACTAGAAAAGAAACTAGAGTATTAGAGAGTAGTCTGAGAAAGGAAGGAGAATTAATAAAGGCTCACTCTCTGAGAGACTGATCACATTGTGGCTATAGGGCTAGGAATCTAATTAATTGCTTTTGGGAATGTTGGACCACAACTTTCCAAACAATTACCTTGGAAGACATGTTTTATCACCAAGTAATTGTCCTTGATTTTTAAAATATTGTAAAAGTCCTTAATATGCCTTATAAACATTACCAGAATATTTTCAATAAAACCCCATTTTACCAAGCCATAAACTCCTTTCAGCCCCATAACTTACATCAGCACAGCCTGAATTCAGGAAGCCCCACCAAGATTTTGGTGACAGATTTCCATCACTTCAAAACAGAGGACCAGCTTGGAAAAGAGGCGAGTACCAATTCATTCCAAGAGAAAACTTGAAAGCTGAGACATGACAAGCTTGGCACACATCCTGGACTCTGGTTGCCTTGTGAGCAAACACAGCCTGGCATTCACCTGCATGGGAGGATAAGGAAGGTTACAGAAAGTGTTTTGAAATGTCCAGCGATGGGAGAAAATTGTCTCAAGTCCAAACAGCACTGAGATTTTTTTTTAAACACCATTACTTACCTGCTGTTATATATTGAAGAAATTTGATTACAATGTTTATTTATAAGCATAACAGTGTGTTTATAACCCAGAATAAATGATACAAATAGAAAAAAATGGAAAATGGACACAAGTGGAAAAATAAGGACTGTCTTACCCTAATATGTTGCATGTCTTGCTCAGAGAAGTTGCACTAAGTTGTTGCTTTGGCAACATGAGAATTAAGTGTAAGTAATACCTCTCTAGAAACTATCCTCCTTCTCAGTAACCAGTTATCTTCCAGCAGGGAGCTTTGCTTTCTCTTAGGCATTTATCTTGGGGAGGAGGTTAGAATAAGATCAATAATTTAATTTCCATGCATAGCAAGAGAAATAAAAGGAGGGAGAAGATAAATGAGGAAGGACCCTCACAGTAAGGAAGGAGGGACTGGGCGAATTAAAGTCATGTACTTAGTTATTTGGTCTCAGGGAATGCCTATGTCACAAAAAGAGAGAGAAGAAAGCGAATCCAGAGAAAGATGGATTCAAGAGCTTAGAGACAGACCACAAGAGAGGTTGGCACCAAAACTCTTCATGGGGAGAGTTTTTTTTGTTTTTGTGTTATTGTTGTTTTTAAGGAGAATTATGGACAAATAAACTCTATTTAGGTAGCTCTTTCATAAACACTCTCTTTTACAGTATCCTGTTTGTTTCCTTCATAGCAGTTATTGCAAGTAGCAAATAAATTATCCATTCTCTAGTTTACTTCTCTGTTTCCTGTTTTCTCACATGAACGTATCACTGAGAAGTGAGACCCTATCTTTTGTAGCATCTCTAGGATTCATCAAATAATATTGTTGAATGATTGAAAAAGTTAATGAATAAATGAATATTAGATGCTGCAGAGAGGCTGACAAGAATGAACTGGGGAAATGCTGTTGAGTAGGGTGGCATTTAGGAGGACCTGATATAGGATAGCAGTTTCAGTACAGTTGTATACAACCTAAAATTGCAAGAAGAGTTCTTAAACTGGTTCTCAAAGCTGGCTTTGGATCACACATACCATGGAGTCTTTTGAAACATGTGCCGAGCCCATGCCAGCTCAGTACACAATTCCAGGGAAGCATCATTCACTCATCCACCATATTGAATCCCCACCCATGCTGCTACATCAGAAACTTTAAGAGTGAATCTTGTGTTATGGATCTGTGTTAAAACGAACATTTACCATTTGGTCTACGGAGAACAACTCCCCTTCTTCTGGAAATATTTCTTCAAAGCCGTGCTTCTAGTGGGGTGGGGGAGAGGGGTGACTGGGAGTGTGTGATGCAATCCTAACCACAGGAGCAGAACAACATCTAGATGGACCAATCATAGGGCTTACCCCCCTTCTCCCTTCTCACCCCTCCATCCCCCACCTGAGGTGATAGTGGCTGCCCTAAACATGGTCACATGACCAAAACCAAAAATCAGAGTCGTTTCTCAACATTTTTCAAACTCTTCCTAGAGAAAAAGAATACTTGCCTCTCTGATTACGTTTCTGTAAGGATGTGATCCAGAGGGTGCCCGTGGCCCTGGCCTTGACTGCATGGAGAATAATGAGTAAGCTAAAAAAATGAAGCCATAACTCAGAAAGAAGCAGAAATAGGAGGAGATTCCCAGGGCATTTGGGTCCCTGGCTTAGAGCACTATTGCCCCAGCTTAGGTCCCTAGTCTTGGTTATTGAGTTTTCCCCTTGAGTCTCTGCTGCTCCAATATTCTTCCCCCAAATCCTGTGTTTTGCTTAAATTAGTTCAAAATGAATTTTGTCACTTGTACCCAAGAGAACCCTAATACACATGGTTACGCTACCTTTAAATTTCAAAATAAAACTAGAGAATATCTTGGGTAATTATTTTCCCCAGCCTTGCATAGGCAGTTAAGAGAATTTAAATGTCAACTCAGAGGCTGCACTGAGAATAAGAGTGTTTTTACCCTACATTAGCTTTCTATACTTACTTTTGTTCTAACTCAGAACAAGCAGAGTTCCAAACTCCCATAAAGAATAAGAGGAGTGAGGAGATTAACGGCTGAACACACTCATTTTCTACATTTTGATATTTATTCATTTAAGTAACTGGCTAGATTCTGCAGCAGAATTATACTTTTCTGACTGTAACCCTTCACCCGCTGTGCTCCAGAATTTCATTCTGAGGAAATAATTCACTACTGGTAGGCCAAAACACAAAGCGGTGTATTTATTATACAAGAGAAGAGATTTTGCAAGTGAAAATACGTTCCAGTTTAGTCTTTGTCCTTTTCCTTCTCTTTCTAATTTTTCTCCCCACTTCTAGACCTCCACTGTTTTCTCTTTTACATATGTAGAGTGATGTGTTTCATAGTGTCAGTTGTACTCAGGGGGAGAAATTATGTAACAAAATGTGCTATTTTAAAACACAGGAAATGAGGTATAAATATGTAATACTTGAGAACATTTTAGCAGACTTCTTGGGGTCTAAATACTCTAAGATAGGATTTATCTCCTCTGTAGATAGGGCTTAAACCTTGAACAGCGTTATTAGGTGTGGCCAACAGCTGTCCCTTCCTCCCACCCACAATCCTGTTTCATTGTTCCTTGCTAACAGAACTCTTTGGTCAAGCAGTGGTATGTAGAAGCCCAGCATAATCACGGTTGGCCTAAGCCAGCCATGATGAGCTCTTGCCTTTTTGCCAGTAATTGGTCTAAGAATGACCATGTGGCCCAGTTCTAGGCTAGATAAGACCTAAGGGGAAGACTGTCTAGGGCTTCCAAGAAAGACTCCTCTGATGAAAGGTGGCAGCCACACAGCAGGGAGAAGCTTTTTGTTCCTGTCCCTTCCCTTCCTTCCCTTCCCTTCCTGGAATTCATGTTAAGTGAACAGCTATCTTTATAGTGGTTATCTGTTATCAGTTATCTGCTGCTGAATGCATCTTAGCTGCTACATTATGAAAAAGAATTGAAAGCACATTTACATTCATCAGTTCTCATTGTGATAACAAGGGGTTGGGAATAATTAACAAATATTTTAAACATGGAAAAGCTAAGTTTTTCAGTAGAACATCAGAAACTCTTCGTAGAGAAATTGTGTTGTAAGTCAAGACTATACAACTATAGGACAATAACATTTAAAGGTAGAACAAATTCCATGTATATGCATTAGTATATGGTATTTTTTTTCTCTTTCTGACTTCACTGTGTATGACAGACTCTAGGTCCATCCACCTCACTACAAATAACTCAACTTTGTTTCTTTTTATGGCTGAGTAATATTCCATCGTATATATGTGCCACATATGTATGGAATCTTAAAAAAAAATGGTACTGATGAACCTAGTGACAGGGCAGAAATAAAGACATAGGCATAGAGAATGGACTTGAGGACATGGGGTGGGGATGGGGAAGCTGGGGCGAAGTGAGAATAGCATCGACATATATACACTACCAAATATAAGATAGTTACCTAGCAGGGAGCAGCTACATAGCACAGGGAGAGGGAGATCAGCTCAGTGCTTTGTGTCCACTTAGAGGGGTGGGATAGGGAGGGTGGGAGGGCGGCTCAAGAGAGAGGGGATATGGGGACATATGTATGCATATGGCTGATTCACTTTGGTGTACAACAGAAACTAACACAGTATCGTGAAGCAGTTATACTCCAATAAAGATCTATTAAAAAAATAATAAAAAATAAAGGTAGAACAAAGTAAGAATGTAACTTTACATATGCTAAAATACACATGGTCTGGTTTTATTTTACGCACCATTTCTCTCATGTACAACTTTAGCATTTACAGATATGATTAAAAACAGATTAACTGAACAGAATGGGTAATGGTCTTCAGCTGAGTATCAGAAAATTAAAACAGATTTGAGAACTCTTGTGCAACACTCTCGATTCAAATACATTGAATATGTCAGCAATTTTGTACTCTCACAACAAGAGATAAAAGAAGCAAAGATAAAGGGATGCACAAAATAGAAAAGTCTTTGGGGATAGCAAGGCAATTAAGAGCAATATGGAAATAATCAAAACTTGGTCGACAGACGAAATAAGACCTTATGAAATAAAAATATGGGCCAACATTTGCAAAATGTTGCATGCCTTCAGATTACACATGTCTACAAAAGAAATCAAGGGTTAGATTCAATGAGCAGATATGAAACGTTAGCAGTGGATGAAATGCAAAAGATTTCCTAGGGTTGAACATAGACAGGCAGTTTAAAGACACCAGCTGAGTTCTGAGGATTGAAGCAGTGTTTCTCAATCTTTCATCATGAGAGACATAGCAATATGTGAATAGAAAACATGCAAAAGTCAAACAAACAGAGAGCTTGTTTTATTTATTGTGAGCAATTCTGTTTCAAATCAGTCTTGAGATATTCCGGAAGTAGGCTTATGTTTTTATTTTGTCAGATTATTTTTTCCTGAGTTAATAAGTGTTAAAAGGTATACATAATGAATGCACCCAATATCCTAGCGTGAAATATATAGAACAGCCATTCTGAGTGTGGGTACCAACTGCGGATTAATAAAACCAAGACACTCACATCAGGGGATCCTGTGCTTCTCTGGAGACTTCCCTGGGAGAAAAATAAGAACCACAGACATAGATAACATGGGGTTTAAACTATCAGTCAATGAAGATCTCATGAAGATGAGAATGCAGCCAACAGATGTGACCCAAACCGCACCAGACAGAGGGGAATCATAGCGAGGCAGACAAAATGCTATGTCTCTGTCTGGATTATATGTGATGGGTTGGAAACTGACATATTACAATCCCGATTTCAATGCAGCAGCTGTCATCTTGCTGATCCACTTGCGTATTTCTCTCAGTTCATTCAGCCTCCTTTTGTGGTTCTTTAAATGTGGCAGTATCCTAAAAAGATTATTTTAATCATATCAAAGACTTTTGAACTTTAAATAGTAATGCCACAAAGGAGAGGCAGAGCTGGGACATCTATTGCTAATTTGTTTCATTGCTTTTACATCTGCTGCTTTCCTATACCCAGGCATACCTCCTCTGTTTGCCGCTTTGATTAAGGGACATCTAAATGCTTTATATGCTCCCCCCCCCCATATTATAAATCGCACCTTTTTTCTTTGGTTAGAAATTTTGAGGCCAGATACAGACAGTGAGTTCTAGCAAAAACAAGTTCCTGCTAGTCTATTTAGAGAGGTGTTTCCTTAGAGTCCTCTCAACAAATGTGAAAATCCCATTTGGAGCCTGGTAACTATGCCTGATCTTTTTTACACGTCAAGCGTAGCCACCAGATAGAGGATCTGCTAATTAGCCACTTTTAGAGTCTACCCATAAGTTGGCAGACAAAACATCTGGAACTTTCAGGGTCATATGAATAAATCACCATTCTCATTAGTGTTCACAAATGGAAGGGAAAAGGTCTCCAAGTAAAGCAATGTTTCAAACCCAAGGAAACTTCCACAACCACAGAGTACCGTTCCAGAAGAAAATTAGCAACAAAGACCTTTTTGGCTTTCAAAGATTTCCAAACATACTGGACATGAAGTTGGAAAGCATCTGATGAGGTTACAATCCAGCTGAGAAACAGGAGAAGTAGACATGTCATCCCTTTTCCTATTTCCAGAAACTGTGAATGGAATAGACAAGAATGCTGTGAATGGCAAAGATACCCAAGGTGCAATGGTTGGTGGAAACTCTTCTTGTCTATTCACTGCATAGGCACGAAAGGAAGGATTAAGAGTGTGACAAAAGGAAGCCAGACTCAAGGGACCTCTTCTGTCGCAGCTTTGGTTATTCATTAGCCACCATCAGGACAGGTCACTTGAGAGCTTCATCTCTAAAATAAGAGATTGGGTTAAATGGCCTTTAAAGTCCTGTCCTCTGACAAGCATACACGTGCCCAATATCTACCTCTGAAAGGGAAACAAACGGATACTGAGAACAGAAAAGAACATCAACTCCGTAACATTCTCCCTTTTAAGGGCTTCTCATCTTTGCTTTCCTACATCTAAACCTTGAAAGCTCAGGATGCACATTTCAAGGGTGAGAATTAGGAATAGGAAAGCCTTTCGTAAGGCTAGGCACTTGAACGAAGTAAATAGATAAGAAAACAGGAACCACAGAGTCATGTGAAGGACTAGAATCCATTGTGGATAAAGTGCCTTTAGGGAAATGGGAATTTATACTGTCATACTCTTAGGAACAATTAATACTTTCTTCAAAAACATGAGTCATCCTCTTCTCATCCACATAACCCCAAATCTAGGAAGTGAGCTGCTGTGGGCCACAGTATCCTGACCAACAGGAATGGGAGAGCAACTGGGTTCCTGGGAAATGTGGGAATCGAGTCTCCTAGAAGGGCTGGATACAGTGCAGACTGGCACACTAAAAAAATAGTTAATATTTAGCAAGTACTTGCATAGCAATTCCTTTGTGCTAGGTACTAATATATGCACTTGATATATATTGACTAGTTTAATCCTCTCAACAGTACCATAAAGTAGGTGCTGTTATTACCATCTTACACATGTGGACACTGCCCAAGGTCACACAGCTTGTAGTGGTTACCTAATGTTACATAACAAATCGCCTGAAACTTAATGACTGAAAACAACAATAATAATTTATTTATGTATTTCACAGTTTCTGTGGTTCAAGTGTTCAAGGACTATTGGGGTGATTCTGAGTCAGGGTCTTTCATAAGATGTCAGATAGCACCTGGAGCTGTGGTCATCTGAATGTTTGATGGGGACTTTAGGATCCACTTTCAAAGTGGCTTATTCTCATGCCTTGCAAGTTGGTGCTGGCTCTTAGAGAGAGAGGTGTCAGTTCCTCTTCACATGGGCTCTCCACAAGATGCATGAATGTTCTCATGTCACCCCACTGGCTTCCACCAAAGGAAGTGATTCAAGAAGGCAAGGCAGAAGTTGCAGTGCCCTGATGTAGCCTCAGACGTCACATGCTATCCCTTTTGCCATATTCCACTGGTCATACAAATCAACCTTTCTTCATTTTGGAAGGAGGCCATATGTGGGCCTGAATACCAGCCGAGTGAGTATCAGTATGTGCCGTCTTGGAAGCTGCCTACCGCACAGCTAATAAGTGATACAGGTGGTGTTCCAACCCAGACATCGGGCCTGGCAGTCCATGCTCCCCCCCACTATGCGAGGCTGCTCTTGGTTGGAGAGCATGCCCTTCTCAGTGAGGATGAGGAAAAGAGGAGGAGGCGCAAGGGAGGCCATACTAGGAACTTAGTTAAGCCCTGGATGAAAAGTTTAAATTTTATTTTTTCCCGTTGGACACAGAAAAAAAGTCCTATTCAAGGGGCTTCCCTGGTGGCGCAGTGGTTAAGAATCCACCTGCCAATACAGGACACACGGGTTCAATCCCTGGTCCGGGAAGATCCCACATGCCGTGGAGTAACTAAGCCCGTGTGCCACAACTACTGAGCCCACGTACTACAGCTACTGAAGCCCACGTGCCTAGAGCCGGTGCGCTGCAACAAGAGAAGCCACCGCAATGAGAAGCCCGCGCACTGCAAAGAAGAGTAGCCCCTGCTCGCCGCAACTAGAGAAAGCCCAGGCACAGCAGTGAAGGCCCAGAACAGCCAAAACTAACTAACTAACTAACTAACTAAATAAATAAATAAATAAATAAATAAGTAATCCTATTCAAGATTTAGTTTTATGTGTATAATTCCCTCTAATTTCCTTTCATGAAGTCACATTTGTAGTAGCTACAAAATCCCACTGGGAGAATTTAGACTTGGAGTTCTGAAAGCTGAACAGCCCTGAAGCAGTAGAGATCCCACGTGGAGCTGCTCAGCAGGGGAGGCTCGGTACCAGGTGGCAAGGAGGAGCAGTGGAAGTAGCCTGGGCTGGCTCCTTTCCCACAACCTGCTGGGAATAACAGGAGGAGGGACAGGAGAGATTTTGCTTATAGTATTTGTGTTAGGGTTATTCTGTGGCAGACATAGGTTACAATGTAGGAGAGCCTGCAATGATGGAGTACTGTCTTCTGCTACAAATAAGAACCTAGGCACTGAATTCTTCAAATTTGCATGTGAATATGCAAAAATGCCCCCCAAAGAGGCAAAGCCAAAGAAAAAGTGGTGATTCTGATAAGCAACCTTGGCTATTAACAGGTAATTAATTTCAATATTGAGAAATTAACAAATAAAGCTGAAAGTTAATCGTATTAGTATTCAGTCCTCTTACAGTTTGGCTTTGGGTTACTCAGGGATTTTTATGTAGAAATGTGGCAAGGCTTTCTTAGACACTGACAATTCCTGGTTAAACGGCAATTCATAGAAGAAAGAACACAAATAGCTAATAAATACATGAAAATTTTGCTCACACTTGGTAATAATCAGATAACTACAAATTGAAACATAATATCCCATTTTCCACTTATCACATCTGCAAATTTTTTAGATTTTAATAATATCCAGTAGTGGCAAAGATCTAGGGAATAGGCACACTAATACACTGTTAGTGGACATGTAAATTAGGGCAGCATTTGGGATGAGAATTTGATAGTATTCCTCACAATTCTACTCCAAAGTTTAATCCTAGAGAAATACTTCCACTTGTTCCTAAAGAGGTACATACAAGGAAGTGCATTACAAAACAGTGCAAAAGAGTGAACAATCAGAAACCCAATTTTTCATCTGTAAAGGCCTGGTTAAAAATCGTTATACTACATCCATAGTAGAGAATATTACCCAGTAGCTTAAAGGAGCTTGGAAGATCCATGTAAACTGACATGAAAAGTTTTCCAGGCCCTACTGTTAAATGAAAAAAGCAAGAATCCTATTTATGCAAAAATAATAACAAAACATAATATATTGTATAAGTGTATATCTATAAATAAATCCATAGGAAAAGTTCTCTCCCCTGAAGAATGGAGTAAGATTGGTTGGGGATGAGAGAGAATATAAGGCAGCGAGAGCAGGCTATGAAAAGGAAAACTACAATTTTTTTTTCATCAGGAGTTTATTCGTGTATTGTGTAAAAAAAAAATAGTGTTTTAGGGCTTCCCTGGTGGCGCAGTGGTTGAGAGTCCGCCTGCCGATGCAGGGGACGTGGGTTCGTGCCCCGGTCCGGGAAGATCCCACATGCCGCGGAGCAGCTGGGCCCGTGAGCCATGGCCGTTGAGCCTGCGCGTCCGGAGCCTGTGCTCCGCAACGGGAGAGGCCACAACAGTGAGAGGCCCGCGTACAGCAAAAAAAAAAAAAAAAAAAAAAAATAGTGTTTTAATCATAAAGGCATTCTAGACCAAGTACTCAGTGCACAGAAACATTCTATATGTATATACAGTAACGCTCTTGTTGCACCCACATTCTGAGAAAATCAAGCCTCGTTTGTCTGCAACTCTAAACAATAGTGGACCAGGTGTCTGAAAGAAGAAGAGAAATGAACCCATTTGTCTTTGTTGTCTGTTGTTAGTTTTTAGCCTGACCTTCTTATGGTTTCCATCCTTTTTATGATCATTGTTTCTTTCTCAACTCATATAAAAGGTCAAAAACATAAACCATCAGTTGAACTAGAAAATTGGATATGAAAAGATGGCTTCACGAAAAGGCAGGTTCTACATTTGAGGCACACTGACGTTTCCAGGTGAATATTGCAAATAAAAATAGATCAACAATTCATGGATTTTTGAAGCCTGAGAAATAGATATCATACCACCCAAAGCTCAATGGATACTCTTAACCTTCTCTCCAGATCTGTCTATATAACTACAGTGTAAGTTATCTACTATATGTAAATGGTACCCATAGTTTCATTATTCCTCACACCTTTGTCCCCTGTAGCAAGAAGCTTTCATCCCTACTTTTTGTTATCATGACTTCCGTCCTGGCTGTCTTCTGCACTAGACAGCAGATAGCTTGAGGGTTAGTGTGTCTGGTTCTCTTCTGCAACTATCATGGTACAGTGTCTTAGCTCAGCGATCAGCCAATAGATGGTTCTTAAAAATTACTGCTCATTGGGTTATTCAACTGATAAATAAATGCTATGTATTAAATCTATAAGAGGAATTTCTATTCTTGTTGATTATTACATGTTATGAAAGAAAGCATGTAAAACACCGCAATACAATTCCAAATATGATAACTTTGGAGCAGGATTTGGAAGAACTGTAGAATAGAGTCTGAGAGGTATAGTGGAAACATTTGGGCACTGTAGCTCTCCCGGGCCAGAACTGTCTCTTCCGTCTCTGTGTTTCTTAACACCCAACACAGTGCCTGGTGACCTAGTACCTAGTGGGTTCTCAATACATATTGCTGAATAATGATTAAAGCAGGAAGCAGGCCTGGGCTTTGGAGGCAGACAATCCTGTAGTTGAATCCTGGCCTGATAAATTTCACCCGTGACCTTAAATATTCCTTATACCCTCCTTTTAAACTTGAAATTAAAAATTCCATAATCATCAGGTTGCCGTGAAGATTAAATAGGTAAACTGTCCATGGTAGTGCCTGGTGCTTGAGGAACAGTATTTACCTGCCTTCTCTCAACTACTAAGATAGAGGCCGAGTTTCACTTTCCTGACAGTCTAGGGGGAAAAAAAAAAAAAAGATGTTAGATTCAATCAAAGAATTTTAGAATTTGGCCACCACAAGCCATTTTCCATCATTTTAAGTGATACTAGTATGATGTAGATAAGATAACAGGTAATAGTTTTGAAGTCTTCACAGTCTTTTTCTCTGTACTCTCCTCTCCACCTCCCCAACCCTCCACCAGCTAAACAGACACTTCCTTTGTTCACTTGGCCTCACCCCTGTCTTCTGAGAGAGAAGCTGAATCTGTGAACTCAGGTTCTGCAGCTTGGGGTAGAGACTCAGGAGAGAAAGCAAACACTGGAGGAGCAAAGGAAGGGGTCAGGGTTGGTTCCTGGGAGACAAGGAACACCACAGGTAAAAGCAAAAGAGTGGAAGGAGGAAACATACAAGTCTTTTCAGCTCACTTGGGAGGAGAGGTTTTAGTAGAGAAATGCTGGGGAGTGTTGGATAGAGAGAGTGCTTGCAGGCCCTTCTGGGTGCCTATAAAGTATGAAAGATTGGGAGTTAGAGGAAAGAAGAAGAGATTTTTTTAAACTGTTACGGTGAGTTATGAGACCCATATCTTTAAATGTTTTTGGACAGATTTAGTAAAGATTACAATTAAGTTTAGTCACTTTGAGATGCTGGTCTACGCTTCTTTATGCACAGTACCGTGCAAAACTGGGGTCTCCTGTTGCCCCAGGCTTTATTCAGATTATAAAAAGAGTTCCTGGAAGACCATATTAGAGTTGCTCTTAATACAGATATGAATAATGAAAAAGTCTACAACTAACACATAAAAGGTTACATGTGGTTAATTGTTTAAAGCACATCACACAGAATACGTAGAGACTAGGACAAGGTGGTTCAGAACCCAGTGTGGCACCTGCCAACAGGTCTGGGTGGACAGGGCTGGAATTTTCTTCCCAAAAGGACAGAGGATGCATACGCACAGGGAGAAACTCACGGTCTTCCCTGTTGTAAGCAGGTAAAATACCTAAAAGAGATCAAGTTACGTTGATCTTTACATCACTGTCAACCACTTGCTAAATGCAGGGTACCCTTTTAATGCAAAGTTTATTAAACTATAGCAAATATACAGAAAAGCATATGACATCATTTCCTAGGGCTGTTTTAACAAATCACCACAAACTTGGTGGCTTGAAACAGAATTCTCTCAGAGTGCTGGAGGCTAAAAGTTCTGGATCTAGGTGTTGGAATAGCTACACTCCCTCAAGAGGCTCCGGGGGAGAATCCATTCCAAGCCTTTCTGCTAACTTCTGGTGGTTCCCGGCACTCCTTGGCTTATGGCCACATCGCTACAATCTCTGTCTCCATCTCCACATTGCCTTCTCCTCTGTGGATCTGGGTTGTCGCCCGAGCACTCCACTCTGCCTCTGTCATCACATTGCCTCCTCCTCTCCTGTCTCTCCTCTTTGTGTCTCTTAGAAAGACCCTTGTCATTAAATTTAGGGCCCACCTACATAATCCACAATGATTTCTTCACCTCAAGATCTTTAACTTCGTTACATCTGTAAAGACCCTTTTTCCAAATAAGTTAATATTTAAAGATTCTAGGATTTGATGTGGACATATATTTTGAAGGGCCAATGTTCAATACACTGAAGTGTACATATCATAAGTATACAGCTTGATGAATTTTCCTAAAGTGAAATCACCATCCCCCAAATCAATAAATTAGCTGCATCCCAGCAGCCCTCTCCTGCCCCTTACCATCATTACCACCTGCCCCAAGGATATGCTAGATTTGCCTGTTTCAGAACTTTAGATTAAAAAAAAAGCATCAGGGGCTTCCCTGGTGGCGCAGTGGTTAGGAATCTGCCTGCCAATGCAGGGGACACGGGTTCAATCCCTGGTCCGGGAAGATCCCACATGCTGCGGAGCAACTAAGCCCGTGCACCACAACTACTGAGCCTGCGCTCTAGAGCCCACGAGCCACAACTACTGAGCCCACGTGCCTAGAGCCTGTGCTCCACAACAAGAGAAGCCACCGCAATGAGAAGCCCAGGTACCACAACGAAGAGTAGCCCCCGCTCACCGCAACTAGAGAAAGCCCGCGTGCAGCAATGAAGAACCAATGCAACCAAAAATAAATAAACAGAATTTTTTTTAAAAAAGAGAAGCATCACTATGCACCCTCTTTTACTCTGTTGAGACATCACATTGTGAGATGTTCATCATTGTGAAATTCATGTAGTTGCAGCTCATTCAGTGTCACTGCTATGTGGTATCCCATTGTATAACAATACCACAGTTCGTTTTTTTGTCTCATAAATGGACATTTGGGTGGTTTCTACTTTTTGGCTATTAATAATAATGCTGCTGTAGTAGTACGTGTCTTCTGATGAATATATGTATGCATTTCTGTTGAGTATATATCCAAAAGTGAAATTGCTGGGTCATAGAGTATATGTATGGTTTGCTTTAGTAGACACTACCCACCAATTTTCCAGAGTGGTTGTACTAGTGCAGCCTTTGAACTTAAATTTTCAGAATGATTAATGAATCTCTACCAAAGTCTCCAAAAGGGAGATTCTACAAACTCATTAGGAAACTCCTCTGAGGTTGAAGTAATCTGGAAGTTTCCAGTCTTTTCCTCAGAATTAGTGGAACTCACTTTTGCAGAAGTGGTTTGTTAAGTAAATAAATAGTCTATACAAGATGCTAGAGAGAATGCTTCACCCACTTAAAAAAATAATTGGGAAAACTTTTAACATCATTTATATACATATGCAGCCCGAGTGGGAGCGGTGCCCCCTGAATAGCACAGCGCCATTTACTTCATCACTCCAAGGTCTGTGCAGGGCCAGTGAGCTTGCTCAAAAGATATGCTGCAAGTTCCACAGCTGTGCTTTCTAGCCTCTTCTTTGATGGATACTTTTTCTCTAATGCTCTATATTAAACTAAGGAGGAAACACGGTCTCTTCCTTGGATTACAAAAGAACTCGTTTCATGAGTTTTAATCAACTTTGCTGAAGATTTAGTGGGGCCACAGGAAGGAGAACATTATGGAGGACATGGTTTTCCATTACTCATGCACTACTTCCGCCCCGATGAATCATGAAGTCCAGCACCTCTCCTTCTTGTATGCAAAGTAATTCAGTGCTCCCCAGCTTGTACCCACAAAACTGGATATCCAAACCTGTAACAGTATTCAGTAGAACAGGACCTTCTATATACCTGGATCTAGACTCCATGGAGACACTTGGGATTATGAATATGGAAACTAGGTATAGGACCCTGGCCACAGAGAAGCAGAGCAGATGCAACATATATCAGTGCAGCATCCCTTGGCCCTGTGAAATTTCTTATATGGTATGCGCATCTGCCATTAGCACTGGCTAATACCAGGTAGGGTTGTGAGAGATTTGAGAACTTTCTGTAAATGGGACCAGCATTACCATTCAGAAGGCTTTTATCCATTCTCTGCAATGAATGCTTCCATTTAAGAGGGTGTTTACAAACATTGGGCTCTCCTGGCTGCTGAACCTGATTCAGCAATGGCAAGGTCAGGTCATAGCATCATTTCCTGTAGGAAAAAAAAGCAGAGTCAGTGCCCAGAAGTCCCAGAGCTTGCACAATCTGGAAAACCTTTCACAGCGGAATTACTGTGTCAAATACAAGTCAGTTTCAAAATACATTCAATTTTGTCCAGTTTAGGAGTAGTTCAAAAGGAAGGGTGTACAGTGGGGGAAACCAGTACTGTAAAATCAGTTCCCTTGGTGTGGCTTCTGATGGTGAACCTCTAAATTAATTTCTAGATATAAAAGAATCAAATAAAATGTTTTTAAAGTACATTAATCTTCTAGAACATGGCAGATGTTGCCTGATACCCTCCCCAGGAATTTCTTTTTCTCCACTTTCCCCAACGATAATTTAAATTTCCCAGCCATATCATTTGGATGGGTTTAGCTCAGTGTTGTGCCATAAATGTTTAATAATGGGCTCACTGAGGTCAGAAAAAAGCCCTGATTTCTAGTGCTTGACTCTTTCTATGGTATAAATATTCCCACAGTGACCAATTTGAAGCTACCAAAGTGATATCACTGGCTGCAGAGTTGGTATGAGATGTGTAGTGGTACACCATTATGTAGTATTTCGACCACACAGTTTCAATAGACATAAATAACCTCAAGAGCATAGATTATAATAAAATGATTAGGAAATGATGAGTTTGGATTTTATTACCTGTTTTTAATGTAATTTAATTATAAGTTATACAATTGAATTCTTATTGATAACTGTGCTTAACAAACACATTGCAAATTTCCTGAAAATATACTGATTGGCTCTAGCAAATAGGTACTAACTAGCTCCAGCACATCCCTGGATTAACCCCGCTTTCAGCCAAAGGGGCGGGGGGTCTGATTTCCTTGGTCCAATCAACATTTCCTATTCCCCTAGCCCCAGTTTTAGAATGGGATAGTGATTCAGTCTAGGACAGGGACACAAAAAGAAGCATTGGTTGGGGGTCCCACAGAAGAAAACTATTCTCTCTTCCCTGCGAAGAAAGCCAGTGGTGTGGTTTAAAGATGTGAGTTCTAGAACTGTTGTACTGTGAGAAATTCAACCTGAGGAGAAAGATGGTATGTGATGGAGAACAGACTAGCCAGAATTGTAGAGAAATAGAGTCAGAGGTCTAAGAACATCATAACCATGCCTAAGTCAAATCATGATGGAAGTTCTTCCTCCAGTTATTTTAATTTCAGGGGCCAATATATTATTCTCTTTTTTGTTTATGCCATTTGAGTTGGGTTTCATGTTACTGACAAAGAGTTCCAAGAGTTCCAAGAGATACATGGAAGATTTGATATATAAAAATAAAAATGCATCAATCCTTGTTACAGATATTTGTGGGTAGCACCCAAATAAATATAACAGATTGTGTTTCGGTATAATAAAAGAAGGTACTCCTCAGCTAAACTCTAAATTTTGGCCTTAGCTGCACGCTCAGAGAGTAAGCCTAATTAAAAGTAAGTTAAAAGTATTTTCTAGAAATTATTTTTTTATAATATTTTAGGTGTAAATATAAATGGTATTTTTTTTTTGGTTGGTTGTTTTTTTAATTTTACTTATTTTATTTATTTATTTTTGGCTGTGTTAGCTCTTCATTTCTGTGCGAGGGCCTTCTCTAGTTGCGGCAAGTGGGGGCCACTCTTCATCGCGGTGCACGGGCCTCTCACTATTGCGGCCTCTCTTGTTGCGGAGCACAGGCTCCAGACGCGCAGGCAGTAATTGTGGCTCATGGGCCTAGTTGCTCCGTGGCATGTGGGATCTTCCCAAACCAGGTCTTGAACCCGTGTCCCCTGCATTGGCAGGCAGATTCTCAACCACTGCACCACCAGGGAAGCCCTAAATGGTATTTTTAATTGAGCTTTTTATTTGATATAATTGCAGATTTACACAAAGTTATAAGAAATAATACAGAGAGATTCTAGGTACCTTTTCCCTAGTTTCCCCCAATATTAATATGTTGCAAAATAATAATACAATAGCACAACTAAGATACTGGTATTAACTCAATCCAGATGAAGAACAGTTCCATCACCACAAGATTCCCTTGTGGTACCCTTTTGTAGCTACATGTACACCCTCCTCTCCTCTCTCACTCCCTGACTCCTGGCAACCACTAATCTCTTCTCTGTTTAAATAAATTTGTAATTTCATGAATGTTATGTAAATGTAGTCCTACAGTATGTAGCCTTTTGAGATTCGCTTTTCTCATGCAGCATAACTCTGGAGATTTGTTTAAATTGTTGAGTGTATCAGTAGTTCATTTCCTTTTTATTGCTTAGTTATGTCCCATGGTATCAACTACCAGAGTTTGTTTAACTTTTCACCTGAAGGACAACTGTGTTGCTTACAAATTTTGCTATTACAAATAAAGCTTCTAGGAACATCATGTCCATATTTTTGTGTGAACATAAATTTTCATTTTCCCGAGGAAAATTCTCAGGAGTGTAATTGCTGGGTTGCATGATAGTTGTAGATTTTGTTTTACAAGAAACTAGCAAAACGTGTCTCAGAGTGGCTACACCATTTTACATTCCAACCAGCAATGTATTTATGATCTTGTTTCTTCACATTCTTGACAGTATTTCGTGTTCTCACTATTTTTTTTTTTTATTGTAGCCATTCTGATTGGTGAGTTTAAATTTGTTTCCCTAATGGCTAATTACATTGAAAATCTTTTCATGTGCTTATTTGCTATCTATTTATTCCCTTAAGTCAAATGTTGGTTCACGTCTTTTGCCCATTTTCTAATTGGACTTTTTTGGGGGTTTTGCCATTGAGTTTTGAGAGTTTTTTTTATATTTCCTAGATACCAATCTTCTGTCAGGCGTGTGGTTTGCAAATATTTCCCCCCAGTCAGTTGCTTGTCTTTACATCTCCCTGAAAAGGACTTTTGCAGAGCAAAATTTTTAATCTTGACGAAGTCCAATTTATCACTTTTTCCTTTTATGAATTGTGATTTGGCTGTCAAGTCTAAGAGCTCTTTGCCTAGCCCTAGAGTCTGAATATTTTCTCTCTTTTTATTTTTAAAGTTTTATAGTTTTACTTTTCACATTTCAGTTTATGGTCCATTTTGAGTTAACTTTTTACAAAATGTGAGATTTAGTCAATGTTTATTGTTTTGCCCATGAATGTCTACTTGCTTCAGCGCCATTTGTTGAAAAGGCTATGTCGTATTTTTTAAAGCAATCATCTCTACTGATCCTAGTACAAAATCTGGAAGTTTGCTCCTTTTCTACTAAGACCACATGTAGTTAAATTGGTTGTGATTTGTTACTTTTCCTAAAAATGGAAAGCAATAAAAGTAATTTACTTTATAAATTTTAAATATTAAAATTAATTTCTATGCAGGCATCAAAAATAATAAAGAGCCTATCATTAGACATCTAAATATTAAACCTGGATAAATCTTTTTATTTCTCTGTAAAATATGACTAGAGTAGCTATCACTGGTATGGTCTATCACAGTAATAGGACCGAGGTTTTTGTTTGTTTTTAATGTAACTCAGAGGAAAAAGTCTTATTCCTTCATGGTTACAGCACATACTTTCTTTAGCACACTACCTTGCCCAATATATGAAAACAATCTGCTAAGGGTAAGAGCCCAGGTGATTTCACCCTCTGTTAGAACACTTATTTCCCTTCATGTTTTCCTAGATCCTTGTCAGTTTCCCCCACTAGGCCGTACACTCCTTGTAATATCACCATCTCGCAGAGTACCACACATGCAATGAGCACTCGATAATATTTGCTGCGTGAATGAAATGTTGAACCAATCAGCAGTCCCCCAGGAGCTTATAATCAGTGATGAGGGGATACTGCAAGAATACAGGCACTAGTGAAATATGAGAAAGGTTTCAGCTTTGGCAGGAATAGAGGCAGCAAGACCAAGACTTTTTGCCTAAGAATATAAGACTCTCCTACATGGTCCAGCCTATCTTTCAACTTTCACTCTGTCCTTTGGGGCCGAAGCCCTGCTAGTAACTGTTGTATAGCTTGCTCTTCTTTCTTTTCTTTTTCAACATGTCCACTGGGTCTTAAGGGGCCATGTTTGTGACTCTGTTTGGACAAGATTCCGGCGTTTGTGGCATCTAAAGGCCATCTTAATAGTATCCCAGTCTTTCCAGGTTCACTGTCTCAGAGAATGATGCTCACCAAGCACAAGGCTGCCCAGCTTAGACACCCAGGAATCATCCTGATTCCAGCTCAGCCTGTTCCCCTTATCCATCCACTTAGCACTGACCAGTGCCTCAGATCTCTTCATGTCTCTCTGTTCCCACTGCTATACCCTAATCCAGTGAATCATTATTTCTCACTTGGGAAATAAATAGCCTCAGCTTTTTAATAGGCCTTGTATCCAGTTTTTCCTAACCTACCACCTACCTAAATGTGTCTAAACCCAAAAACTGATTCAAACTGATTATTCCCCTACTAAAAGTCCCTCTAATCCTTGCCATTGCCCTTACGATGACATCCAGATTTCTCAGGATGGCCCTTGACATCTTCCCCCCCGCTCTCTCTCCAGACTCATTTTACCTTGTCCCACCCCCCAGACACTTGAGCGCTAGGCTCTGGCCAAATGGAATTTCTTTTATACATGTCCCCTCATTTCTGGTCCTTTTCACAAACAATTTTCCTGCCAAGAATATACAATACTTTCTACCTAAATACTCTGCATCCTTTAGTGATTATGTTTAAAAATCACTGCCTGTAGAAAGTGTTCCCTGGCCTCCCTGACTAGATTAGATGACTCTGCTGGGTTCCCCCGGCTCCCTGTACTTCTGCCATCATAACTCTCGCCATACTCTTTTAATCCTTTAGCATTCAGTCTGTTCCTCTTAAAGGACTGCAGGGTCTCTAAGGAGAAGCTCTTTGTCACTTTCTCAATGGGATCGCCAACATCTAGCCCAGCACAGGGCACCCTGTTGGCGCTCAGTAAATGCTGTTTGAATAAATGAATAGACAATCGTTACGTGAGGTGGACTATAATAGGAAAAAAAAAAAAGAAATGTAGAAACCAGTCGGTAGACCTTTGCAATCATCAAAGAGAAAAAGCAATACAAGTCTGGAATAAATTTTGGCAGTGAGAAGACAGAGAAGGCTGTGGCCCTGGCAGACACTACGGAGGCAGAAGGTTACAGTGACTGGAGAGAGAGAAAGGGAGGGCTAGAGTAGTCAACTTTAGAATGCTGGCACACTTACAAAGAAAACAAGCACACACATGCACAATCTCAATGAAAAAAAGGAGAATCAGGCTGCTTATTTTTAGAGTATATCAGGGTGAAATTCTGAAATAATTGCCACCATGTTTCTTTTTGGCATTTTTCTCCTTTTCTGGCTTCTTGTTTTTTTGAGCTCGCAGTAGAGGCAGTGGCCTCGAGTATCAAAAACCAAACTTACTAAGATATTTTTTACCTCAACACGTGGCTTTGCACATCAAGATTAGGCACCTTAGGGACTCAGCACAGAGTTCAGGCTATAACTAACCTGAAGGAATGTGAGACAACATAAGGACAGTTTTCTAACCCAAAAGGATATAAACATTCAGCCCTCCGTGAAGGGGAGAATCAGAAGGACATGCCCAGAGGTCAGAAGCTGGAGAGCCAGAGCTCTGCTGCTTCCTCCCCAAACTGGAGCCCCAGGGCAGAGGGTTTGATAAAGAACCCAAAGAAGTTTGTGTTTGGCCACCAGAGAATGGACTTGTGTCTTGCTCCTTCTTGGGTGAGGCTTAAGATGGTAGTGAGACTCACATAAAAGCCTTCATTTCAGCAATCATGCTGGTCTTAATAGAGTAGCTTGTGGATGTTTCCAACAACACAAAACATGAAAGTAATAGAGCAGGGCTTCCCTAGTGGCACAGTGGTTAAGAATCCGCCTGCCAATGTAGGGGACACAGGTTCGAGCCCTGTCCGGGAAGATCCCACATGCCGCGGAGCAACTAAGCCCGTGCGCCACAACTACTGAGCCTGCGCTATAGAGCCTGCAAGCTACAACTGCTGAGCCCACATGCCACAACTACTGAAGCCCGCGTGCCTAGAGCCCCTGCTCTGCAACAAGAGAAGCCACTGCAATGAGAAGCGCACGTACCGCAACGGAAAGTAGCCCCCGCTCACTGCAACTAGAGGAAGCCCATGCACAGCAACGAAGACCCAACACAGCCAAAAATAAAAATAAATAATTTTTTTTAAAAAGAAGGTAATAGATCAGATATCATATATAGATGCAGATACAGGGATAGACATAGAGATATCAGCAAGAAAGAAACAGAGAAGGGCTATGATAGCCACTCAACCTGAGTTGTTCACCCACATAGTGGAAGTGGAAGAGTGTCTCATCTTTTCCTGTGTCCCCAAGAGGGACAAGGAAGTAGGTGAGTAGTTGGTAGACTTCGGAATCAAAAAACAAATTATAGTTAAGACAAGGAGGACACCAAAGGAATTGTGTGACTGAAGAAGAATGGTAGCCCGGAACAGATCAGCTGTAGATGCCACAGAGATAAATGCCAATAACCTAAGAGCAAAGGAATATTTATATATCATTGGAAACCACTGCAATTGGATCCTAATGACTGGAACCATATATCTCTTCCATGGTGCAATATAGCCATCCTGGGCCTAAAGAGAAGGGAAGGAAAGGTGTAAGTGAGAGTATCTTGAATTGACTAGCATTTACCCAAAGGAACTAGCAAAAATCTGAACATGGCATACTACACCTTGGTTTACTTATGTTTTTATTGGTGCCTGTGGGGCCAAAAGCTAATTTAAGTGCAACTATAGTGAAATTTTTCTATTACATTTTTGCATGCCTAAGTCACACAGGTTATGAAATTTGTCTATAATAGCAACAAAGATCGAGGATATGCAGGTGTGTATACTTCTAGAGAGAAAAAAATTGGTGATCTCACTTCTTATCATCTTAACAGATAACTTTTAATTTTAAATACTTGCCCATGTCCATATTTATGTATTTAAATATGCCATGTGAAAATTTAAACAGTATTATTTTTATTTTTCCCCCAAATTAGAAATATTATGAGGAATCAATTATTTCTTGCAAAAGTACCATTTAAAGAGCTGTAATTTTCAACTAACTCCACCATGGTAATGACCAGATACTCATTATAGGTAAATCAGAGTATGTAATTGGTGTGATATTAAATTATTATAAAAGTATATATACAGTCATTATGTTACATATGTGTCACTGCATTATGTGGTTATTAGGTTACACATGTATAATCTCACTATTCAATGGATATACATCATTATGTTTCATGTGGCATGGAATTAAATGGCCCTAGTATTTTAAACTTGGAATGTCTTTAGAGATGATCCAGCCCAATGCCATCATTATACAAATGAGGGAATTGAAGCCAAGAGAAGTTAAATAATTTACTTAGTCACACTGTCCATTAACATTGCAGCTAAAATGAGACCCCCCTGGCATAGCACTACTCTAATAATTTTAATTAATTTCAAGAATAATATGCTCCATAAATTGGTTTATCAGTAGAGACACCTTCAGCAGCAAATAACTGAAATAGAATTGAAAATGGTTTAAACAATAAGGAAAATGTATTATCTTGAATAATGTGGAACAGGAAGGTACAGTAATTCCAAGGTTAGTTAATTCTGTGATCAAAGGCCTGGATTTCTTCCCATCCCTCTGTTCTCCCATCCCTACTGTATCAGATTGTCTTCAGGCTGGCTCCCCTTGTGGTCCTGAGGACAGCTGTAGCAGTACCAGGCAACACACAGACGCCTCAAGATACAGTGCCACTATATCTTTTCCTAGAAGTGCCCCCACAAAACTGACCTGCATTTCTCCTTGACAAGAACTGCATTCTGTGCTCACGGAATAGGACCACCTTAAGGGGCTCAGATTAATCAGGACACTACAGGAAAATAAATGCGTCCAGCTTCCCCTAATGCCCTTCTTGGGAAGGTGGCTTCCTGGAGGAATCAGGAGTCAAGTATAAAGGGAAAGAAGGGGGAATAATTGGAAGGCAACCGATAGTGTCTGTCATAACTGGCACATGTTTCTGGGCGTAAATCAAAGTTGGCTATTAAAAATCCTTGATAGAGCAAAGAGGTATTTTATGAATATAAATTAATAATATTAATTATTAAGGTGTTAAATAATAGTAAGCAATTTGGCCATAGCATGATCTAGTTGCTCTGGCCTCACTTTAGGGCATGGAATTGAGAGGTGCGGAGGATCAAGTTCTTACATGAACCAGACCCTGAATCTCCATTTACAAAAGGCTTTCTTTTGATAATTTTACGTTCAAGTGATCCAGTGCAGAATTAGATGAAGGAGATGAATCATGAGATTGCTGTGGGTTACTTGAATAGATATTTTTATAATGATTACAGGCGCTCACAACACCACATTCTTGAAATTATATTGCCTTATGTTACAAAGAGCTTGTTCTTCCCATAATGGCATCTTGATAGAACGTGGGTGGGCTGAATAGCTCCCAGGGCATTAGCAAAGCAATGACATAAAATCATTGTTTTATTTTTTGTAGCTCCTCTAGATAGCTGGAGGGAAATTATGTGACTACTCTATAAATGATGGGTAACTATGAATTCCAGAGAGATGAGGCAAGGGATTGCATGACATCATAAACTAAGAAAGGACAGAGTCTGGGTCCTGTTTTATGCAATCAGGGCCTTGCAGTCTATTTTCCTTGTATTTTGCAGATGCTTCCTCTGTGAGCTATGTAATTATTTTTTACCAAAGGAAGAAACATGCATCTTCCTTCCTTTTCACTTTTTTCATTTTCACACTACAACTGTGAGAAGTAAAAAGTCTTTTTAAATAGTTATTTCATGGAAATAATAACAAAACAGCAAATTGAGAGCTTAGGTCTATACATATGCAAACCATTTAGGATTTTATTTCATTGCATGTTTTTTGCTTATTTAAAAACACTAAACTCATGTCTGTTCAGAGTGATTAACCACAACCTGAGCTTGACGGTTCCACATTCACTGTCAAGTGACCCTGAGTTAACAGCATCACCTCCCTAAACCTCAGTCTCCTGATCTGTAACATGGGTATAATCATACAACCTGATAGGAATATTTAAGGTTTGAAAAAATATTTGTAAGTCACTTACCCAGTAACTTGTGTATTACTGTTATTTTCTCATCCCTCATTATCATTATCATGGTAAGGATAATTTTTAAATTACACAAATGACATGCATTTTTAAAAATTTTATATAAATGTTTTTCTGAGAAGTTCTATAGCTTTCATAAAATTCTCAGACGCGTCTTTGACTTTTAACAAAAGTGTTAAGTGTTAGAGCAAACGTTGCGTATTAATCACCATATCCCCAAGAACCAGTAACCGATGTTAAATATGTTAACAACGAAACTGGCTTACCTGAAACTACTTGCTTTTGAGGAAATATATGAGAATACTTCTCTTTTACGCCTTACTCAAATAAATGTAGAATCACAGATTTTCTTTATAGTTGTAGACATAAGTATATTTCTTTCAGCCAAATGTTTTATAAGTAAAGTATGTTAAATGCTTCTTATAAATTATAGTATTTTTCAACATTTTCTGTTTTACGAAGGCCTGAAATGGAAAACTGCCAAGATAACATTGAAATGACAAGTGCACTGTTACCCAGCACACTGGCTGACTCTGGACGTGCCTCCTGTGCCCAGATCTAGACAGCTGGTTGTTTAGAAGTGGACAAGGATTGCAGGGTCTACTTCACATCATTAATTACCTCTCCACCCCGATTGGCAAATTCACCTCACCCTTCACCCAGGAACAAATGAATGAGGTGTCAGGGTCTGAGTGGCTCCGTGGCCACAGCGGAAATGATGATGCCAAGCGTTGGTATTTTTACAGTCACTCAAGAATCTTACCTTTGTGCCGTTCAGGACTGGACATTTCGAAAAAAGAAAACAAACAGGCAGTTTGCTTTCCTCAGGGTGACTGGAGGGAAATAATAGGCATACTTTATAAACTGTGAATTCTCAAGAACTGCGCCAAGGCTTAGTTTCCAGGTGACATGATTCTGTGAAGTTATTGTTATTACAGGATGAACGTTAATCACCTTTACTTAAAATGGAGAACACCATGAGCTTACCTGTGATAGAGAAGCTAAGGTTCTTTTGTACTTTTTCTAGACACTTACTGGAATTCATTTGAATGAATTAAGTAAATTCAACAAGATTGGTATGATTAATTTTAGGTGTCAACTTGACTGTGTCACAGGATGCCCAGATATTTGGCTAGACATCATTCTGGGTGTGTCTGGGAGGGTATTTCTGGAAGAGATTACGATTTGAATCAGTAGACTGAGTAAGGATCCCCCTCGCCAGTGTGGGTGGGCATCTTCCAATCCTTCAAGAGCCAGAATAGAGCAAAAAGATGGAGGAAGGGAGAATTCACTCTCTGCCTGGCTGTTTAAGCTGGGACTTCAGTCTTCTCCTGTCCTCGGTCTGGGAATTAAACCATCAACTTTCCTGGTCCTCAGGCTTTCACAGGTGGGCTGGAACTATACCACCTGCTTCCCTGGGTCTCCAGCTTGCAGACAGCAAACTGTGGAACTTCTCATCCTCCATAATCATGTAGCCAGTTTCTTATAATAAATATATTGGTTCTGTTTTTCTGGAGAACACTGACTAATACAATTGAGGTATTTATTATGTGTAATAGTTGCAGTATTTAATTTCATAATTAAGTGATAGTCTACTTTTAAAAGACAACTTTATTGTGTTTTTCTTAAGACAAAAATATACAGATTTACTGTGTAGAAAAATAAAGCTGCCTAAATTAAGGCACAAAGACAAAAGTAAAAATTACCCATAATCCCACTGTCCAGAGATGATTATTATTAACACATTGCTTTTAAACTCATATTGATACACATATATCTTTAAGTAAACAGAAATTTGCCTAGGTGCTCTCTTCAGAGGTAATTTTAAGTATTAACATATGTACAAAAAGGTACACAATTCAAAGTAAAAATACCAAGTAGCCATCACCCATTTCAAGAAATATCCAGTATTCCAGAAGCCCCCCTCATGCCCACTCCCAGTTACCTCCCCTCCAGGGCTAATCCACAAAGTAACTTATATGATCCTGAATTACTTGTGTGTCTTTGTTTGATATAATTAGAATCATACAATATGTATTCTTTATGTACCTGACTTTTTTTGCTCAGTTATTTTGTGAGATTAGCCATGTTTTTGTGTAAGGTTGATTTATTTATTTTTATTGCTCTACAGGACTCTACTGTTATAGCTACTGTTTTTATTTTCTTATTGCTTTATTAAGCAATACATATTTTTTATTGCTATATAGGATTCCATTGTATCTACTGTTTTGTTTTTTTTTTTTTTTTTTTTTTGTATCTACTGTTTTTAACTGAACATTTTACATGATGACAGTATTCCTATAGCAATGAATATTCAACAAACATTTCTGAGCATTTATGTTCCATGCTCTGCATTAGATAATCATTTAAAACACACTTTTAACTTTGTGGAAATTTTTTCACTCCGTGAATGGACTATTAACTTTGCTTTGAATGATACTTACCCATTGGGGGAAAAAAGTATTTGATTCCACGTTTAGAACTGTAGGAAGGAATTTGTGCTTCAGTGAAAAACTATGCATTGTTTAGACCCTCAGCGTTATCTGATTTTGGTTCCACTGAAGCAATTTTACAGCTAATTGTAAATTGCGAATAGCTTACAGCAAAGAAAAATAATTCTTATCTATAGACATGCAAATTCTGTCCTGTAGAAAACAACTGACTTCCTTCTCCATACCTCCAAAAAGTTTTGCTTTCCATTTGCATGTATATTGCATTATTCCTGATTTATGAATGTATCTGTTCTTAAGTTTCTCTTTTGAGTCAGTTGTAACATCTGCCTGGTTCCCTTATTAATTAATAAATAGGAATAATTTTTAACACATGTTCATTTTATGTCTGTAGGACAGTCATAATTTTATCTTCTTCTGAAAATTCTCTTTCACAGAATTTTACAGTTTTCTTTAGTAATGAATAACCTAAGTGATGCTACACAAATGCCCAAAGTTCTTTTTTGAATTCTAAAGATAAAGTAACTGCCTGCCCAACCGAAGGTGAGGCACAGGGGATCTGTTTAACGTTGCCGGCTTAAATTTTTTTCCTATTTCATGGTCTATCATGGTTGGTTGAAATCAATTGGCATACCTTCCACCTATCACCTGCAGAATTCAAACAAGTCATGCACTGAATTGTTCACTTCAGACATTTCACACTCTTTCTTATTTGATGCCCATTCCACTTCACATCATTGTATATTGATTACTCCCTGCCTCAGGAATTCAGTCTTAGGTTCTATCAGCCAGTCTCCATTACTATGAATGGGATTTCCTTGTTCTTCTTGGTTTCTGTCTAATAGACTCATTCTAGTCATGGTTAGTTAATGACAGCCTTCTGCTCATGTTGAACCCTCCTTTATATCTGCCCCAGCACACAGCTTGGCACACAGTAACCATTCAACACTTATTTACAAATTGATGCATAAATAAATGTCAATATTGTTGCCAGTCTGTTTTTCTGAAACAAATGATTAGATATTGTTGTATAATGATTTCTAGAATATAGCAGTGAGGCTCTTGAGGAGCTCCTAAAATAAATTTGTGAATGTTCACTTAATGAAACAAACACGTGTAAAAATAAATCAAAATAATGTTAATATTGAAAGAAAAACCTAACCACAATCATTTTTAATTCAATATTTAAGAGTTTTAAAACCCAGGAAATACTTACATTCTGAAACTCTAATAGAAATATGGACACAGCATTGGTTTTTTCCTTCTCCTAAGTTTATTACTTTAAGAGAAGAAAAAAATCAAGGTGAGCTCAAAATCTTACCCTTCATTTTCCTGAGAGCTGAGTCTTTTAGACTGTAAGCTCCAAGGGACCATATGTTTCAGAATCATTGCTATAAATATATATGTTTAGCACCATGCCCGGCATGGAATGAATGAATGAATTTAAATGTTCCATTCATACTTGTGTTTATATTTATAGGAAGTGCGTGTGAGTGTGTGTGTGTGTGTGTGTGTGTGAGAGAGAGAGAGAGACTGTATTATGGGAGGAGCACAGCTGCAGGATTTCTTCCTCTCTGAGGCCAAAGCATAGAAATAGAGGAATAATAATATGAAGTCAACCCTGAAGGCTCTATGCTCTGCCAAGGGGTGATGTTGACCCTTACTCTCTGCATCAGTGGCAAATCAAGAATTAAATTTACTTCTCCAATACAAAGGTCATGTTCATCCTGGATCCTTCTTTACTCCTCAGTGTCACATAGTAATTTTAGCTATAGACATCTTCTACAGCCATGAGGACTTAATTAGAGGCAGGAGGTAGATGCATGGGTATAGTTTACTTGGTTGCTCAATTTGAATTACAAAGCTAAAGAGGTATTATCAGGTCAGTTGTCACTCAGATCAAAAAAGAAGTAAATCCCGGAGAATGCAACAGCTATATTAAGAGTATTACTCAGCATGTCTGAGCAATTTGCAGGTGGGGGAATGGTCTGTATACGACAAGTCCGTGGGAGAGAGCCTTCCATAGGTACACTCCATGAGCAACAATTGGTGGCCTCCTGCAGGCGGTCAGAGCAACTCAGCCTTCAGCTTCAATTCCCAATTTCAAGAGAATGGATGGCCTTTTCTCTTCTTTATTATTGACAAGCGAATGTCTTAACTCCTCCCGGATCTTCGCAAAGACAGACCCATGAGTGGCTTTAGAGACCTGACTTAAAAATCAACTCACAATGAAGTCAAAAGAATGAGGGAGTCAGTCCAGAGGGAAATCAGACCTTCTACTTGCTTCACTCTGATGTGTATGTTTGTGTATAAATACATCTACTTAGAGATCCTATCTCTGTGTTTCAGGCAAGCCTTTAACACCTGACCATGGCATCTTCCTTTATTGCTTTCTCCTGTATTGAGAATTTCTGATCTTTTGAGATAAAGTTATCAATAGCAAGAAAGTTAAATATTGGTATGTAAATATTCATACATAATCATGTCAAGGGCCAGATACTATATATATTTTTGGCTTTGCAGGCCATGCAGTTTCTACTGCTCAACTACTCGACTCTGCCATGATAGCATGAAAGCAGCCATAGATAATGTTAGTGAAATGAGCATGGCTGTGTTCCAATAAAACTTTATTCACAAAACAGTCAGTGGGCTAGATTTGGTTTGCCAACTCCTGAACAAGCAGGGTTTTGGAAATCAAGAAACTTGGTTTAGTAGACAGGTAGGTAAGTAGACATACAGTTATGGAAAGATATTAAATAGGTATGTTTCACCCTGTTATAAAGTGGCATAAGCCAATTTGATAGATATCAGTAGCTGTACAGGGGATAAGAAAAGTTTGCCCCACTTCCCTCATCCCCTCTGTTATAATGAAAGTAAGTCTCTAAGTCTCTGACTGAATTCTCCTACACTTAGATTTATTAGCAAGTAGGCACAAAAGAAGTTAAGCAACTTTAATAAAGTCCACTCTCTACGTTCTTTTTGGTAGTCAAAACAAAACAAAAAAACTTCATGAAAGCTTCGTGTTTAGCAAATGTGATAATTTTACAGTTACAGGATGCTGATGCTGATATATTAGATTTCATATATCAAAAATCCTCTAAATCAGTACTGGGACAGAGGATTAATTGAAGATCAAGCCTGTGTGTGACCAATTGAGTTTTGTTTTTTTTTAATAAATTTATTTATTTATGGCTGTGTTGGGTCTTCGTTTCTGTGCGAGGGCTTTCTCTAGTTGCGACGAGCGGGGGCCACTCTTCATTGCTGTGCGTGGGCCCCTCACTGTCACGGCCTCTCTTGTTGCGGAGCACAGGCTCCAGACACGCAGGCTCAGTAGTTGTGGCTCACAGGCCCAGTGGCTCCGCGGCATGTGGGATCTTCCCAGACCAGGGCTCGAACCCGTGTCCCCTGCATTGGCAGGCGGATTCTCAACCACTGCACCACCAGGGAAGCCCACCAACTGAGTTTTTAATTTCTGTTCATGCCTGGGGTGGGGAAAAGAGGGAGGGATGTGAAGGTGCTTCTACAAAACCTTAAATTCCACTAAAATCACCAAAGAGAGCCTACTGCTGATATCTATTTTGCTAATTAACAATCCTAATTTCACCATAGATAGCCAATTCCTAATTTTCATTATGCATCTTTTCAAAATCTCTGCCATAAATCAGTTCTCAAGAGAGCTGAAGCACTTACAGTAACCACCTGTATAAAGTGGACCTACTGATTAAATGCCAGCTGACCACTCCTGTCCTGGGAATTTCTGAAGAGGATATATGACTACTTTTCAGGTACAGATGGGAATTAACACACACATATTTATATGCCACTGTCAGACACCATGACTATCCCATTTCTAAAAAACTGGTTTGTTCTATATAGGATACTATATAGCTAGATGGGCTCTATCAGAGTTTACTCCCTGGCAGGAGGTTAAAGTACATCACAGAGGGCAGGCTGGGAATGAAAGAGGACCAAACCCAGGGAGGGGAGGTAATAAGGAGTATGGCAAAATCTGCTGAGATTTCAGGCAGGGTTGTGAAGGGGGTACAAAGGGTGATCCCAATCTAGAAGACAGGATCGTGGCTTCAGGTACACAGAATGGAGACGGTGAGGTGCCTTCTTATTCCGGGAAATCTGTCAATAGGAAGAATTTGGCAGGAACATAGTGGGCCGGTAGGACCAGTGAAACAGGCAGCTGTATGAGAGACTCAGTGAGACAGGACATAAAGATGCTGTGTCCGTTACGGACAGAAAGGAGAGAAGCCAACATACAGAAGGGACAGGCGCCCCTCCGTCAGGTGCAAAGCAGCTGTCGAACAACTGAAAAAAAATTATTCTTGGTATTTGGTCAGCTGCCTACTCAATGGTCCAGGAGAGGAGTAAAGAAACTTGCTCCAGCTTTAAATTTGATTTTATATGAGCTGGACAACCAGTGTAAAATGGGTAAAGTATAAAATGACTACAGACTTTTAAAATAATTCATTCTGAGTTAAGAAGATTAAGAACAGAGGTTGTACCAAGTGAAATAGGAGTCTCAGTAGCTTTTCCTAGTTTATAAAGACATCTCCAAGTCTCCGTCTCTCCCGGGTTCCTTCAGATCTGTCTATGGTGTTAACTGTTCTGCTTAGCTCACATCCAAGGTAACTCAATGTTTGTGGAATAACCTTTCAAAGTGTGTTGACAGCAACAAGTGGCTCTGCCACTCCAAAAAGGGACCCAGTTGGTCAATGGGAATTGTACTACACAGTTTTCCTTGCACAGACCATCACCAAAACTGGGCAAACCCCAGTGCTCTCCAAGTATTGCAAGTTGTAGAAGGGATCCCAAAAGCACTCACTGCAAGTAGTATGCAATGAAGTAAAACTCAAGTGCATTAAAAAAAAAGAAAAATGGGGACATTTCGTCGAAGGTAGTTATAGCTCTGCTTCAGCTAGGCATAAATACAAGTGCCCAAACACATAATGAAGTGAAGAGACCTTCAAACAAGCATTCTTGCAGTGATAACTTTTTAAAATAAACTTTTATCGTTAAAACTTTCAAAACACAAAAATAGAAATTATAGTACAATAAACCCAGATGTTTCCAGGATCCAGATCCAACAGTTATTCAAGATCTTGTCACACTTACTTTGTGCATCCTTTTTATTTTCTTTTGCTGAAGTTAGTGACATGTTTTTGACACCAAAACTGGATTCAGTATTTGCCATTATTTAAAATTAGTTTTGTCTTTTTCTGAATGTCTCTTCCAAGGAAGTACCTCAGTATTTTGATTTGTTCACCTTCTTTGAATTCTGAGCAGCAAATGTTGAATTGCCTGCTGTGTAAAAGGCTTCATATACTTGAACTTCTTCTGCCTTCAGCTCTTAAAACTGTCAAAGCAGTTCCGGAGCGTCAGACATCTTTCTCGATTTCTTTATCTCATTGTGTACATGGCTTCCCAGTGGCAGGATACAGAAAGTAATCTAGCCAAGTTGTGTAGATAATAATATACCAGCATATTGGTACTTAATTTCTGTTTAAGAGCATTTGTCTTCCAAAGGAATACCGTGTTGTTTTAATATTGTTAAATTAGAACAATGAAAGATATTGCTAATTACTTTTTATTTTGTTTGCATATCATTATAACTGTGTCCTATGCCTATAGAAAAGGAGCTAACAAATAGTTGGAAACCGCAAATGTAACCACAGTTTGGAGTAAAATAATCCCCAGCTCTCTCTAACTGCTTAGGACTCAGTCCAAGATACACGTCCCTGTCTCCTGTAGTTGCTGCATTTTGAAAGTTATGCCTGCTGGTATGACTGCAGTTAAGAGGCTGTCAGCATCCCCAGTCTGACCTCTTTATTTTGGGTTTATAACTCAGCTGTTTAAATTTGCCCTGAGCCGGAACTTAACACAGGGTTTTGACCTGAGGAATATAAGCATGCCTTTACATGTGTGTGAAAAGTCATATCTTTTTTTTCCTCTTTACAATAAGTTGATTAAAAATATATATGCACGACAACTTAGCCATTTCAGAGCTATGTCAAAAAACTGGAGAATTTATTCTGGAGCTGATTGACTTTTACCTACATAAATAATAGAATTTAAGAAAGCCTTTCCTTTAGAGAGGAAACTCTGCAATTTATAAGACCAGGACACTGGAAACTTTTAAAAATAAAAAATAAATTTAAGAAAAGAGATAGAAAATGAAGCGTTGACTTCTTAGAACTTGAAAATGAGCTCTTATTCATCTAGTATTTCACTATGTCTGTTTACCATAAGAACACTTTGAAATTTGGTATAATGACATTAAATAACCACAATTGAGACAGATATTCTATAAGGGACTGTTATGGTTTGCCTCTAATGTGGTAATAGATGTCATTCTAAAAATGCAACTGTACCGTCTGGATGAAAAACAATGACTTCTAACACATTGGTTACAGACAATTGAATATTACAGCCCCTTTTCCTTCTGACTTGCTGCTGTCATTTTATGGAATGCAACTAGTGTGGGATTGGCATGGAATTCTTATGGAATCAAAGAAAGCTACCATTCTGAAAACTCTTATGTTCACTATGAAACAGGCAATAAATCTACATGGTTAAAGATGTACTTGCTTTCCGCAAAAACAAACAAAAAAGACAAAACAAAACAAAAAAACCTTATAAATACATTTCTGAAGTCTGGTGAGTGTCTCTAAGTTAAGAATATGTATACTCCACTCCTTTAAGTCCCAGTGTCCTTTTCCATAAAATGCGGATTGGAATACCTCACAGAGTAGTTGTGAAATATATATGTGATAATATGAGGAAGGACCCTAACCCTGTGCTGCCAATTTCTGGTGCACAAAAAGTGCTCAGTAAATGTCATCTCCTGATGCTTTGAAGGGAAGATACATAAACTTGGGGATTCCATTTTGTAGTAATAAATAGTCTCTTTTCTCTTTAGTGGCTTTACTCCTTCCTCAATCATTACCATTGGCCTCTGAATAAACTGAAGCTTTCTATTATCTTCCGTGGTGGATGCTCATGTCTTGTCATTCTAAAATCATGAAGCTTGAGTGTCATACTGCCTTCAATTTTTTGTCTTGAGCAACAAAAATGAAGAGAAAAATAGAGAATAATAATCTCCTAAAAATAAAATTATTTGACCCCTATAATATACGTTCCGTATCAAAGTTTGATTTTCCAGAAAATTTTGAATGATGTTTATTCTTTGTCCCCTCAATATTAGTCGACATTTGAAAGGGATTAATCTGTTGGCTAGGAGCTCTTCTTAACACACAGTTTGTTCCAGACTTTATTTTCAATAGACTATTTAAACTATTTGATGATTGGATCTCTTTTGCTTCAGCCACATTTTAAGGAAGTTTTTCACATTAAAAGCTTGTGATTATCCACCTACAAATGAAAATACATGGTACCAATCTTGCCAATTATAGTTTAATAACCAACAACTGTACACTGAGTATTTACATCTATCCATGTACAGACAGCCTGACTTAGAGACAGTAACATTTCCCACAGTTACTTCAAATCTTTCTTCTCCCTCCTCATTCTTAAGCACTATCCTGTAGTTGGTTATATCTTCCTTGCACATGTTTTAATCCTTCTTATACATTACATTTTGCTTTTACTAATAACATGATAAGTACTGTAAGACAGGATAACCAGCTGTGACAGATATTAGATGAATGATACCCACAGTGTCATTTAGTTCAGTACCATTGAACCAAAAATTTCCAAAGTGCTCTGGAATTTGTAGTTCAGAAATGACGTGTTGGGCCTTTAGTGGACTATAAGTTTGAGATGGCTAAGGAGGCTGAGGGATAGCATTCCAGGTTGAGGGAAAATGGGAGCAGAGGCACAACTGTAGAAATATACAAGATGCATCTACTTCCTCATTTATTTCCTTCCTCCTAGAAACGTAATTCATTTGCACTGAATTCAGCTCTTACTCTGCACCTGCACTGTTCTGGGCACCACAGAAGGAACATGTCTTATACTGCAGTCTTCCAAATGTAGTTGCATTAAGCCTATGCATTAATGTAAGTTGAGCTGAAATATTTACATCATTTAGCAGCACTGCTCACTCCAATCCTGAACTAGGGTTTAGCTCCCCATATGATTCTTTTATATTTCTTAGAGTAGTTTTGTCCCTTTCTCAATAAAAGTTTCTCATATTTCTTAGAAAGGTGATTCTGGGAAGATTTATCATTTTTAATTTTTATTATAAATGGAACTTCTTTTTCATTACTATATTTTCTAACTACATAATATCTGTGTAATGGAGCTCTCTAGATATTTGAATATTCACCTTGTATTCAGGCACTTTGCCAGGTCTTACAAATTATGAAGTTCTTTCAGCTAATTATTTTGACATTTCTAGCTAACAGTCCTCTTTTGTGGTAGTTACACCATTTATTTTTATTTCATGTCTTATTGTGTAGGTCAGAACTTTCAGACTATAACAATGAATAGTGATCATCACCAGCCTGGTTGTACTCCACCTGAAAGAGAAGCCACAAGAGTTTCAGTATTACGTTGGCTCTTGATTAGAAATAGATCATCATGTTAAAGAAGAATTCTACTATTACTTAGATTTGTGCCCAGACATCACCATCATGTAAAACAAGGTGTCCCTTAACTTCAGAATGCAGTCCCCTAAGTACATGCTCCCCTGAAAGAAAAGTGGCCTTTCTACCTCCCCTTAAGAGGCCTTCCCATTTCCTGAACAACGTGAACATTTACAATCTTTTCAGAGGAAACTCAAATCTCTATTTCCATCAAGAGGTCTTCTACAGTCCCACATTCTCAGGCTCTGGGATCTCCTATGCTGAATCACACCAGATGAGATATCCTGTCCAAGCAGGGCTCTACCAAGCCAATCCAGGACCCTTCCCACAGTCTCTCCTTCGGATGAGGTAAAGAACTCATATTCCCTGCTTGAGTGCCAAGGATTCACACACATCTCCCAGAAATAACCAATCATTTTTAGGGTGAGTCCAGTTTAAATACATAGTTTAAAAGAAAATGGTCTCTAAATCTGAAAATACACCCACTCTTTGCAATACTAAAAATGACACTTCAAGGTTCTCTGCTTTCAGAGTGATGGTGATTTCAAAGGTTTTGTTCAAGAACAGTGGGGGAATATATGCTATTTATTCATGTCTACAACATGCCCTATAGCTCCCCATCCCATACCCCATATAAATATCCTTCTTCCCTTGGCAAATAACATCTTCTAACATACCACATAATTTACTTATTTATTATAGCATTGTCTCTCTCTCCCCCATTGAGAATGTGATCTCCACTGGGACAGGGGTCTTGCCTTTCTTATTCACTAATGGATCCCAAAGATCCAGAACAATGCTTGACGTATAATAGTCATTCAATATATGTTTTTTAAATCAATGAGTGAAAAATCAGATGGTGGTATTTTTGCTAAAACAACAGAAAACCTATTATTAATGGAAATTAATGTTTTCATCTTTAGAAACAAAAAATCAATAACAACTTTCAAATTATGCTCTCCAACTTTATTTTATTTTATTTTTTAACAAGTCTGGCACCAGAGTTTAGGACTTTTAATTTGTCCCAAAGTTGCTAAAGCAAAAATCATGATAAAACATTCTGCTTTCCTTTACAACCCCCCAACGCAAAAAAAACAAAAACAAAAAACCAAAACCAAAAAACTCCGTAGGAAAAAAATGGTTTTGTACATGGGAGGAAACAATATAAATTCAAAACTTACAGATAAGGGTTAGCTCTATCACTCATCTCTTTGAAAAGTTTATACGAATATCCAGTCAACACCATCAGGGTTATCTCCCTTGAAATGTTATCTATACGGATTTCCAAGTAGACCACAGGGCTGTATACTGTCTTGGAATGTCCTCAGAAGGCTCCGTCATTGAGCAGGTAACAGAGGAAAAACCTCAGAGTCCTTTCTTTCAAATGGAAGAGGGAAAGACAGGGGTAGAAGAAACTATTCAAACTTTGTCTTCTTTCCTTGTGGCTTGTGGTCTCCTCCTCCTCCTCTGCCTCCTCGGAAGCCGCCTCGCCCTCCAAAGCCTCGCCGGCCTCGGCCACCAAATCCACCTCGGCCACCGAAGCCACCTTCACCCTTAGGCTTGGCCCAGTCCAAAGTAACTATGTTTCCATCAATTTCACCATCTTCCATGGCCTCCTTGGCAGCTTTGGCATCTTCCTCACTGTTGAAGTCTACAAAACCAAACCCCTTGGAGGATCCAGTCTCCCGGTCAGTGACTATCCTTGCACGAATAGAGCCGTCAGACGACTCCTTTAATGTCTCTTCTGTAGTATCCTCAGATAGACCTTTGACAAACAGAGTTTTGGATGGCTAGCTTCTTGCATTAGGTGATCCCCTGGGTCCTCGCAACTCCAGCCTGATGGCTCTGCCCTCAATTTCCCTTTTATTACATGAATTTAAAGCTTCTTTAGCATCTTCAAATGAAGCAAATTCTATAAATGCATACCCTTTCGATTTGCCATTTTGGTTCTGGGGCACTTTGATAAATGTTGCCTTCTCAAATACTTCCTGAAGAGTTTCTTCCATTGCACTACAGGAGAGGTTGCTTAAAACCAGGGTTTTTGATTCACCACTCCAATGCTATTCTTTCCACCTCTATAGTCTTGACTTTGACCTTTCTCTCTGGTATAGTACAGGGAAATGGATCGCCCATCTATCTCTGTTCCCTGCTTTTCTTCCAAGGTTTTCTCTGCATCAGCTTCTGTCTTAAATTCAATGTAAGCAATCCCTTTATTCTTTCCATCCCTGCTGACTAATCTGATATCCACAGCATCTTCAAACACTTCTTTTAATTCTTCCTAAGTAACTTTATAAGACAGATTTTTAGCCAAAAGTGTTCTCGCATCTCAATCTTTCTTACTGTCTTTTCCCTTTGGTTTTTCTAGTTTAATTTCATTGCCAAAGACTTTTAAACCAGTGAGTTCCAAGGCTTTTTCCAGGTCTTCAGCAGATTCAAAATCCACGTAGCCAAACTTCCTAGACACACCAATTCTGCCATCAACAACTGCAAGACCATTTTTAGCAAAAATGTCACTGATACCCGTTTTCAATTCAGGAGCAGATTTACTGAAGTTCAGGTTTCCAACAAAGAGATTGAAAGATGTAGTTGGTTCTGTGGCTTCCACTTTCTGTTTCTTGGCTTCAGGAGCTGCTTCTTGTTTGGCCATTTCCTTCTTTCGTTTTCCAGGTGCTTCTTTGACAATTTCCTCCTCCTCCTCTTCCTCCTCTTCCTCCTCGTCATCCTCTTCCTCCTCTTCGACTTCATCCTCATCATCATCCTCTTCATCTTCATCTTCAGCAGTGCTCTTTGCCTTCACAAGAACAGCTTTTGCCAGAGCTTTCTTTCCTTTGGCTGGTGCAGTCTCCATAGCTGCTTCTTCAGAGTGATCTTTGTCATCCTCATCATCGTCTTCATCATCATCTTCATCCTCATCATCCTCCTCATCATCTTCATCATCTTCATCCTCGTCGTCCTCACCTTCATCCTCCTCCTCATCATCTTCATCCTCATCATCCTCGTCTTCATCATCATCTTCATCCTCGTCATCCTCATCATCTGAGGCAGGAGCAGCAGCTGCTTTCATCACTGCTGGCTCAAATTCATCCTCATCCTCCTCTTCACTGTCATCTTCATCTTCCTCATCACTGTCTTCCTTCTTGACATTCTTGCCATTCTTTGCTCCCTTGGCTGGAGTGGCTGCTCCCTTCTTACCAGGGGTTGCTACCAATGCTTTGCCTGGTGTGGCTCCCTTTTTGCCAGGTGTTGCTACTGCTTCGGCAGGTGTAACTGTCTTCCTGGCTGGTGTAGCGGCTGCCTTTTTGCCAGGGGTGACAACTGCTTTCTTTGCCGGTGTGCCAACTGTAACCTTTTTTGTTGGGGAAACCATCATCTTCTTTGCTGGAGTTGCAGTAGCCTTTCTGCCTTTTTTCTGAGGGATAACAACCTCTTCTCCACTGCTATCATCCTCTTCATCTTCTGACATTTCCTCATCTTCACTATCTTCTTCTACCTCCTTTGGGGGAGGAGCCATTTTCTTGGGGTCACCTTGATTTTTACCAGCCTTTGCAAGTTTTACCTGGTGGCGGCTTATGACGGCAGAGTGTGTTGCGAGCGAGTGGCGCAGATGAGCCCAGAGGAAGCGAAGCAACATCGATGGTGGCCGCTGATCGCAGAGCTCGTATGCTTGGCTGCCAGCTAGAGCTCGAGACTCTCTCCAACTTTAGAAGGCAAAATTTCATGTCTTCAGGCACTTGTTGTACCAATTTTTAAAAAATATTGTCACTTTTGACCAAGAATACACAATAGAGAAAAGTAGTGATTGGAAACAAAAAGAATCTAAATAAAAAGACAGAGATATCAACACTCACCACCACATGAGGATGAGATGGCCCTGGAGGCAGAAACCATTCCTCACTGGCCCAGAAAGATGCCAGAAATGAAATGCATGCTTCATAAATGTTTACTGAATACATGAGTGAGCAAATGAATGAATAAATGAATACACAAAGAAATAGCATTCTAATGATGTAAAAAAAAGTCATGTGTGAGAATGTTCCTGGAAATCCTGAAGAGTCAATGCCTTCCCACGGAGAAGTAAACCTTTTCAAGGTGGCTTAGGATTGGAGGTCAGGAGAGGACTTTGGATAATGAAATCGTTCTAGAAAATTCAAATTACCCTGGAGATGTACTAATCATACTCCAAGCCTGAATCTTAATGATACCTAAGAGAAGAAAGAAGTAAAACCGAACCCAGGGGTTTGTTCACCACCACCTAGTATATCGGCCATTCGTACATTGCCAACTTTTCTTTCTCCATCTCCCAACTAAGCAATCCTGAATTTGAGTGTGGGGTGTGTGTCAAGGAAAACAACAAATCTTAAAAGTCTGCCAGATGCACCCCTTTACATTGTTCCAGGCAAAGAATCCCATTTCTTTTGTTCAGTGGCCATCACTGCCCCACTTACATTAGAGTGCCAGATGAAGGCTATTCTGTGGCTGTGATTCAGAATTCCTGGCATTTACTACCCAGTTAATTGTAGCTTCCAATTAGTCTCTCCTGATAAGGAGAGGCAATGTTTGCTCACCGATGTGATCTTGTGCTACACACAAATTGGTGTGCAGAAACAGATTACTGCTTTGTGCTGCTGCAGCATCTTACTAAACTAAACCTGAAATTCAGATGGGAGTTTTTAGCCCTGGTTTGCTTAGTATTGCTTCAACCTTAATTTTGCAATTTACCACAAATCAGAGTTTACAGGGAAGGAGTGAGTCTTCCTTGGTGTGCCCTCTCTGCTTAATTTTTCTGGGCCTTCCCTAACAGCTTTGGTATTTCACAGGAAGACACATTTTATTAAATGGAGCCTTTGTGTCCTACATACATATATATGGATTCCACGACAATTTTACAGCTCTTTCAAAACCCAGTTTCAAGGGCGTTTAAGCAGGGAATATGAGTTTCATGAGCAATCAGTGTCTGAACAAGCCCTCCAGGTGATTCTGCTGCAAGGTCAAATTTAAAGTCCTTTAAAGATTCAAAGGTCATTGAGGAATATTGCCAAAGACCAGTGGTTCCCAAACTTCAATGCATCAAAATTATCTGAAGGGCTTGTTAAGACCCTGATTGCTGAGCCCCATCTCCAAGTTTCTGATTCAGTAGGTCTGGGATGCTGGCCAGGAATATGCATCTTTCAGTTCCCAAGTGATGCTGACACTGCTGGTCTGGGGACCACATTTTGAAAAACACTACAGAAAATTTAATCATTTACTTCTTTGCAATCTCTTGTAGCATTATTCCAGTGTTGAACTTTGGATGTAAAACAAAATCTAACAGGATCTTGGACCTCAGAAGAGTTCCATGGTCTCAAAATTTTAAATTTATAGAACTAAATGGAAAAACACTGAAGGTTTTAAGAGGTCAGAGGGAGACTTGTTTCTGATGCTCTGACTTTGAGAGAAATCTTGGGTATGAAGTAATCTGGAAATGCACTGTACGTTTGTACGGGACAGTACACAGATCTCTACTTCAATTTTTTGCCAGGCAGTTTGTATTAGAGAGGTTCATCTGTCCCCTAAAAAGAACAACTGTAGCACTAAAGGACTAGAAAGAATAAAGTATCAGAGATTGAGAAGAAGATGAGCCTGGTTGCCATTTTATCACTGACTTGCCCGGTGAGCAAATGTTTAACCTCCCTAGAAATCAGTTTCTCCTCTGTAAAATTCATTTAACAAATGTGCATTGACTCATCCGTATGCAGAACACCAAACTTCATCCTGTTGAAGAGACAAAGATAAATTAGACATCTTTCCTGAAGATAGACATGCATATAAATAGCTGCAGTATGTGGTAGAAAGTGAGAATGCCACTGAAAAAAGCACCATAATACTATGAAATGATGGTTCCTGTCACTACATCTTAATGATTCTTCCATTTTCTAGGCCCTGGCCTTGATAATTTAGAGTCGTCGTCTCCTTTCTTCCCAATTTCCACAAGCGCCTCAAAGTCCCATTGATCATCCCTTTGAAATTCCTCTCAGCATCGTTTCCTATCCTCCTCACAGCCTCAAGTCCTTCTCAGACCTTGTCACTTTACTCCACAATTTCTGCAGTACCAGAAACACAACTCTGGATGCCTGCCATCATCTTTCTTTCCAGGACCTCCTATAGCCTGTTACTAGATTCATCTTGCAAAAGAGGAGCTTGCATCCTCCTATCACAACTCTGCCTTTATCAGTTCCTGCTAGACTGCTCCACCTAGCATTCAGGCACCCTCCAAGTGCGTCCCTCTCCCATCCACCACAGCCTGCCTTTCCTCCCAAGCACTACTTCTCTCTCCTTCTAGACCTGGTCCCTCCTGTCTCACCAACACACTCCATGCACCAAAGCTCTGAGCCTTTACCAACATTCCACCAGCCTTTTAGAAGATCCCCCTTTCCTTTGACCCATCCACATTTGGTCCATCGTTCAACACCACCCCCTAAATGTTTTCTCTTAGTTCTCCAATCACAGTGTTTTCTCCTGCTCTGAATGTATACCACCTAGGTCAACAAGTTCATCACAGCGTCCTTGTTTCTTATTGTCTTTAGAGCCTAGAGGCATCTCTCCTTTGAGGGGAGGGATTAGGTCATTTACTTTTGAATTTCTTCCTTTCTCCTGTGCCCATTGCCCTACTCCCAGTTACACGGCACTCTGCTGCTCAGATACACAAATCAGCACAGGGTATGCAGCAGAAACTCTGGAAATGTTTGGTGGGTGAATGAAGTAAGGCAGTGGACATCTGTTGCTTTCTTTTTGCCAGGCTGGCATACAGTCACCATTCTGATTCCCATGCTTTCTTTCCTTATGGTTCTATGATGCTAAGAAATGTGGCCCAGTCCTGCGTAACTAGAATTCTGGATCCACTGGTCAGTCGTGATTGCTCACGGATGATTAAGTGGCTTAAGTCAGGCCAAGTGGAACCAGTGAGACTCAACTTGAAGCCTTTGTCATAACTACAGGATTAAAGAAACCCTCTATGTGCTGTTCTTGAAGATAACTGGATATTCATCTGCAAAGGCCGGCAGACATCTTAGCAGAGATAGCCTGCCTCAGAAACATGTCAACCCACAGAAAAGAGAAGTGGAGAGATGCAAGAAGACAGATTCCTAACACCACTGACCCCCGGAATTAAACTGTGCCTGAAGCCAGTGCCCTCAACCTTCAAAAGCCAATAAAAGCCTTATTTTCCTTAAGCTAGTTTGATTTGTTTTCTATCATTTACTGTCAAGAGAGACCTACTAATTTGAATAAAAATAATGAAAGCTGACAAATTGAGAATTTACTACACACTATGCTGAGTACTTACAGTAAAAAAAAATGCATTTAGTCTTTTGATAAAAGACCTTTTCGAAGTAATTGTGGTGAGTCAATAATAGTGGATGATTTTTTCTGGTTGAAATAGGGTACTGATAGCAAACTTTATATACCAGATGGTGTTACGGATCTCTCATGATAGATTTTCTAATCCTAAAATGTGGACAAGCATTGGAGAAAATGTCAAAAATTATATCTGTAGCTACGGAAATATATATGTATCATAGCACTTGTATCTGCCAAATACATTTTTACTCCATGTAATAAAACCAGTTATTTCATAAAAGAGTTGTATGAGTATGCCTTATGGAATATGTGGGTATCTCTGTAACTCAATTTTCTGAACATAATTAATTCATTTAATTACATGAAGGCTAATATGTATTTTTTTTTAATTTTATTTATTTTTTTATATAGCAGGTTCTTATTAGTCATCCATTTTATACACATCAGTGTATACATGTCAATGCCAATCTCCCAATTCATCACACCACCACTCCCACCCCCCACCGCTTTCCCCCCTTGGTGTCCATAAGTTTGTTCTCTACATCTGTGTCTCAATTTCTGCTCTGCAAACCTGTTCATCTGTACCATTTTTCTAGGTTCCACATATATGCATTAATATACGATATTTGTTTTTCTCTTTCTGACTTACTTCACTCTGTATGACAGCCTCTAGATCCATCCATGTCTCTACAAATGACCTGATTTCGTTCCTTTTTATGGCTGAGTAATATTCCATTGTATATATGTACCACATCCTCTTTATCCATTCGTCTGTTGATGGGCATTTAGGTTGCTCCCGTGACCTGGCTGTTGTAAATAGTGCTGCAGTGAACATTGGGGTGCATATGTCTTTTTGAATTATGGTTTTCTTTAGGTATATGCCCAGTAGTAGGATTGCTGGATCATATGGTAATTCTATTCTTAGTTTTTTAAGGAACCTCCATACTGTTCTCCATAGTGGCTGTATCAATTTACATTCCCACCAACAGTGCAAGAGGGTTCCCTTTTCTCCACACCCTCTCCAGTATCTGTTATTTGTAGATTTTCTGATGATGCCCATTCTAACTGGTGTGAGACCACACCTCATTGTAGTTCTGATTTGCATTTCTCTAATAATTAGTGGTGTTGAGCAACTTTTCCTGTGCTTATTGGCCATCTGTATGTCTTCTTTGGAGAAATGTCTATTAAGGTCTTCTGCCATTTTTTGACTGGGTTGTTTGTTTTTTTAATATTGAGCTGCATGAGCTGTTTATATATTTTGGAGATTAATCCTTTGTCCGTTGATTTGTTTGCAAATATTTTCTCCCATTCTGAGGGTTGTCTTTTCATCTTGTTTATGGTTTCCTTTGCTGTGCAAAAGCTTTTAAGTTTCATTAGGTCCCATTTGTTTATTTTTCTTTTTATTTCCATTACTCTAGGAGGTGGATCAAAAAAGATCTTGCTGTGATTTATGTCAAAGAGTGTTCTGCCTATGTTTTCCTCTAACAGTTTTATAGTGTCCAGGCTTACATTTAGGTCTCTAATCCATTTTGAGTTTATTTTTGTGTATGGTGTTAGGGAGTGTTCTAATTTCATTCTTTTACATGTAGCTGTCCAGTTTTCCCAGCACCACTTTTCTTTTCTCAATTGTATATCTTTGCCTCCTTTGTCATAGATTAGTTGACCATAGGTGCGTGGGTTTATCTCTGGGCTTTCTATCTTGTTCCATTGATCTATATTTCTGTTTTTGTGCCAGTACCATATTGTCTTGATTACTGTAGCTTTGCAGTATAGTCTGAAGTCAGAGAGTCTGATTCTTCCAGCTCCGTTTTTTTTCCCTCAACACTGCTTTGGCTATTCAGGGTCTTTTGTGTCACCATACAAATTTTAAGATTTTTTGTTCTAGTTCCATAAAAAATGCCATTGGTGATTTGATAGGAATTGCATTGGATCTGTAGATTGCTTTGGGTGGTATAGTCATTTTCTGAATATAATTAATTCATTTAATTACATGAAGGCTAATATGTATATTTTTTAAAATATCATTGGAGATATTTTACTAAAAGCAGAATTACAAAAGTTGTTATAAAACTTCTTTTTCAGAAGACAGTTGAAGTAAAATAAGGCTTTGGATGTGAATGATTTAGGATCTTCTGATGTAAAAGCCAGAGGCAAGCACCTTTATAAGAGATTGACACCTGGAGCTAGTACATACACACAGACACAAATTGACAAGATTTATAAAGGGTATTTTGGTTAACAAGGAGGCTTAAATTCCCACCACATTTATTTCTGTAATTACTTTTAGACTTGGGTTCTATCTGCAGTCTTTTAAAATGTCATTATTTTATACATGTGGACATGTAACATAAGTAGAAAGTCACACTAAAAATGAGAACAAATAAGAGCTTTGACTTGAATTTTAAGTTCATAAGATACGGTATTTTTGCAGGAAAGAATAAAAGGTCTTGGTAAAATGTCTTTAGCCCACGCTCAGTGAACTACCAGAGTTATTATAAGTTTTAGCTCTTTTCAACAGAATGGCTTGTTAACTAGGAAAAAAAGAGAAAAAAAAAAAAACCCTGTCTGTCTTATGAAAACCATTTTCTTTGCCTACTTAAAGTTGGTTGTCACATATACCATTAACTTTTAAACTCAGGGTCAGTTCACTTGTCATTACTCAAGAAAAAAATGTTATCTCCTCTGTTCAGACACATTTTCTGATTCTTGCGAAAGCCTAAACGTTTTGGTAACACCAAATCAGTAGTGAAAAAAGCCCTCCTCCATCACAGGCAGATATCCATACCTAGACTTGCAAAAAGAGCAAGAAAACAGAAACAAAAATAAAGGAGGGAAGAAAAGGAGAGGGAGAAAGGAATAGTTAAAGGACAGAGAACATCTTGCTGTGAGAGCACAGGGAAAGAACCCATGCCTTGTGCACATTCTTTCCATGGGCTACAGATGCCCTTGCATGCCCTCGCCATGTGTATTTTTCCTGTGATCATTGATGTCCAGATAGAGGCAACACTTTTATTTAGAACAACTACAAAGAACTCTGAAAGATCAGGCTCTCATGTAATTAGTATTAACAAGCCGAACATAAATTTAAATTCCTTCACCTTTAGGAAAGAAAAGGAAACTTATGATTGTGACATAGAGTTCTACTAGGGAAATCTGAAGAACCTTGATCACCAAATGTTTTCAGAGGCCAGGTTTCTTCAGTGTAGCCAGGCTGGAAAGGGGTAATGGAATCTTTTCTTAATGGTGATCATGCACTGGCTGTGAAATGTAATTTTAGAGCAAGCCACAAAGAAATAGTCATGGACCTGTTTGCAGTAGGGATCAGGGACTCTGAAATTTCTCAAAGACTCGAAATGTAAAATGACATTAACCTGCATGCAGTTCTAGACATGGCAGATCACTCAGCGGTGTTGAAGCAGCAGAATTTGGATATGCTAGCTGAGAATGTGGAGGAATCCAAAAGAGTGGTTGTCATTTGGTCAGAGTGAGGAAAATAATGGCAGAAGAAAACCACAGCTATAGATCAGAGAAGAGCCGTTAAGGGAAGCAACACATGGGAGCCAGAGCCTGCATCTGCCCTGAAGAGGGTCTGCCTCTGGAACATTAATGCACAGAACCATGCAAGTGTTTGAGCCAAGAGAATGCACCGTGAGGGATATCTTGTTTAATGGTCCTCAGATGCTTTTCCTGATACTGATCATAAGAATGGCAACAAAGTAGTTGTGCTTAAATTTGACTCAGGGGGAAAAAAATGTCTTAATCTCTGAGCCCAGACAGAATTTACAAATATTTATTTATATTGCATCACCTCTCTTGAATTGTCATTGTGCTAGAAAAGAATAAACAGTAGAATGCTGGGTGTAACCAGCCCATGAAATGTGCACAGAGTTTATAGCAGCAGCAAATATGCAAAGTCTGGTTAAGGCAATGACTAAGATTTCCATTTATCTTTCAAGTCAGAAAAAGTCAAAATTTTAAATCTCAAGAGATCTAATGGCAGGAATAGAACTTGCTAAACGGATTCATTTAATTTATATTGAGTGTGTTTTGCACTGTTAGAAACTCCAGGGACTATAAGGAAATCAAAGAGCTTGAGTTTTTTCTAGGGATACAAGATACACGTAGAAAGTTAACAGTGTAGCAACCATTTAAAACCACAATTTGAGTGATATCACAAAGCTGCAGTTGGTACCAACTGGCAATAAATCACTGCCTCAGAGCTTCCATTACTTTGCAGTCACCATATTATACTCGATCCCCACGTACTTAGACGTATGAGTTTTAACAAGTAGTGAAACTTCCCTGATTCTCAAGGTTTGCATCTCAAAAATGGGTGTTGGAATTGAGACCCACTCCCCTCTCAAACCTCCATGAATATTTGATGATTTCCAAGATCCTATTTGGACACTTTGATATATAATCAACCTTTCTTATTCTCCCATTAGGAAACCAACCAATATTTATATTGCTCTTTCTCTCTGAAATATGGAAGATCAAAGGGGAAATCAAAGTTGGAAGAGGTGAAGGAGCAAAATGAAACTTGCTTTAACATGATACCTATTTATGTCAGGTCAACTAGCGTCCCCAGTTTTGCAAATGAAAATTATAATGTATAGAACCTGTGAAGTCCACCTCTAGCCTTTTAACCTCAGAATCTCTATAATTTATTATATAATTAATACTTGAACTAGAAGGTGGAATGAAGAAATATAATTCCTGATTAAATTAAACATAAAACATATGAATTGTTTGAAATATAAAAAGATATAACGTAAAAAATGAAAATTCTGTTGTTTATTTAACTCTACTATGCCACTCAGATTTCAAACTGTATGAATCATTATTATCAATGGCAGCTTATGTATATCTCAAACAGTACTCTGTCATTCAGGCATAAAAACTGGAAGACTGTTATTCAATAGGTATAATTCTGTTAAGCTAGCTTTTTAAAAATTTTATTGGGATATAACAGATTTACAATGTTGTGTTAGTTTCAGGTGTACAGCAAAGTGAATCAGTTATACATATACATATGTCCACTCTTTTTTAGCTTCTTCTCCCCTACAGGCCGTTAAAGAGTATTGAGTAGAGTTCCCTGTGCTATACAGTAGATCCTCATTAGTTATCTATTCTATATATAGTAGTATGTATGTGTCAATCCCAGTCTTCCAGTTTATCCCTCCCCCCCTTACCCCCTAGTAACCGTAAGTTTATTTTTTACATCTGTAACTCTATATCTGTTTTGTAGACAAGTTCATTTGTAGCCTCTTTTTAGATTCCACATATAAGTGATATCATATGATATTTGTCTTTCTCTGTCTGACTTACTTCATTCAGTATGAGAATCTCTAGGTCCATCCATGTTGCTGCAAATGGCATTAGTTTGTTCTTTTTATGGCTGAGTAATATTGCATTGTATATATGTACCACATCTTCTTTATCCATTCCTCTGTTGTTGGACATTTAGGTTGCTTCCATGTCCTGGCTATTGTAAATAGCACTGCTATGAACATTGGGGTTCATGGTTTTCTCTGGATATATGCCCAGGTGTGGAATTGCTGGATCGTATGGTAACACTATTTTCAGTTTTTTAAGGAACCTCCATACTGTTCTCCATAGTGGCTGTACCAGTTTGCATTCCCATCAACAGTATAAGCTAGCTTTTTGCTTTTTATTTCAAGACTGGTTCTATGACATTTATAATTTAGCCAATGCTTTCAAATCATCTTATTGACTCCACCAGAGTAATCTCTCTCTTTCCTACTTTGTTTTCTTCCTTTATTTCTTTCACTTTAACAGATTTGATAAAGTTGAAGTGTCTATTTTCTTTTTTCCCACTTGAACTTAAAATAGTAGTAATAATATCACATGTGTAGTGCTAGGGGGAGACGTTCACATTTATTTATATTGCTCCATCGCTCTTAAGTTGTCATCGTGCTAGACTAAATGGTAAAACCTTGGACATAACCAGCCCTTGAAATGTACACAAAGAGTCTTTATCAGTAGCACATAAAAAAGCAAACTAAGGTACGGAAGATTAAGGGGACTTAGCAAAGTGACTCAGTCAAGCTTGTTTTCTAGGCCATTGCTCTAACTATAGGAACATACTAACTTTGGAGTGACAGAGCATACTACAGGAATTTAATATCATACTTTAACTTCTAAATACCAACTATTTGGCAAATAATTATGGAAAAGGCACATGACTTTAAGACATAATTCTCTTTTCATACCAATCATACACTTCTTAGCATAATTTTTCTTTTATTATGGAGCATTTTCAACTGTAGTACTTCCATTGATGATGCTAATCACTAAGTGTATTCAGTATCTCTGCCGTATAATGACATTGTTATGTGATATTGAAGAATTAAAATGTATGCCTAAGTAAACTGAGCACAGCTTTCACTTTAAAAGCGAGAAAGAAGAAGGAAGAAAGTAAGGGAGAGAGGGAGGGGGAGAGAGGAAGGAAGGAAGTTAGTCAGTCAGTCAGTTAGTTAGTTAGTTAGTTAAATAGCCAGGTAAAAAGAAATTGAAATAGCTTCTCCACTTTAACCATAAAGAACAGTTTTTTTTTAAGTCATTGGATTATGTTAGAACATTGCACAAACCTTCTGATTCTATCTTCTTACAGTTCTTTCGTGGCTTCATATAACACTATAAGCATCTCTGGAGTAATTTTAAGTAGCACATGTGAAGTATGTCATTGAGAATTTATGGGTAGTATTTATTGGAGTCACTGAATTGTCTCCATGAAATTTTTAACAACTGTAACCTCACAAATGATCTAGCAGATTTGCAGTATACAAGAATCTCAATTGCTAGAATTCTGAAAGGTATAGTGAAACTCAGATATTCAGAATCAATAGGGTGAGCTGTATATTTGGCTATAGAAATGAGACTGTTAATTTTGTATCAAATTGACAGAACCACAGGATGCCCAGATATCTGGTTAAACTTTATTTCTAGGTGTTTCTGGATACGAACTTTGAATTGGTGAACTGGGTGAAGGACATGGCCCTCTCCCGTGAGAGTGGGCATCATTCAACCCACTGAGAGCCTTAATAGAACAAAAAGGTGGAGGAAGGTTGAATTCACTCTTTGCCTGACTGCTTAACCCAGGACGTTGATCTTCTCCTGCTCTCCATGGTTCTCAGGCGTTCAGACTGGGACTGGAAAATATACCATCTGCTCTCCAGCTCTCAGCCCATTGAACTACACCGTCAGCTTCCCTGGGTCTCCAGCTTGCAGAGAGCAGATTGTGGGACTTCTCAGTCTCCATAATCATGTGAGCCAATCCCTTACAATAAATAGATAAATATAAGATATATATATATATCTTCTATTGGTTCTGTTTCTCTGGAAAACCCTGACTAGTACAAGGGGAAAGAGGCATCCAAATAATTCAGAAGTATATAATGGAGCTCCCTGATTTGCCTAGAAGAGGAATCAGTTATGTCTTTTATGCTGGAAGGATATCCTACTTCCCAATAGGCGGGGAGGAGCATGCATGTAGCTTGTACATTCAGTAAGCAAGCTCACGGTTGAGAATCTACCAGGTATATGCTAGCCACTAATGATAACAAGAAAAAGGCATAGTGACTGCCCTCAAGGAACCTAGTGTCCGAGTTTTAAGATGACCCACTCTCTGCCTTAATTGAAGGTGATAGAGGAAGTATTCATTCATTTCCTCATTTGGGATTAATTAGGTACCTAATACAGTAAAGGCTCTGTGTTTTGTGCTGCTTATAGTGTAGTGAACAAGGCAGGCTTGACTTTTGCTCTCATAGAGTTGACCCTCAGGGTAAATAGATAAGTAAGTATTTTGTCACCATTGCTCTCTTTGTTAAAAAGGAAGAGCAGGGCTTCCCTGGTGGTTGGTGGTGCAGTGGGTGAGAGTCCGCCTGCCGATGCAGGGAACACGGGTTCCGGGAAGATCCCACATGCTGCGGAGCGGCTGGGCCCGTCAGCCATGGCCGCTGAGCCTGCGCGTCCGGAGCCTGTGCTCCGCAATGGGAGAGGCCACAACAGTGAGAGGCCTGCATACCACAAAAAAAAAAAAAAAAAAGGAAGAGGAGAGTGCTAAGAGAGGATGTGTGGACAGACAGCACCTTGGCTGGGGGGAGGGGAATGCTGAGCTATCTAAAGGATAAGTTAAAGGTGGCTCTCGGGGAAGAGGAGAAGTGTTTGGGGGAGAACATTCCAGCCAGAATGAAAAGCATTTGTAAAGATTGTGAGGCCGGAACTGAAAGGCAAAGGTGGCTGAGTTAAAGTGGAAGATGGGGGTTATGTGAGGTGAAGACAGAGAGAGAAAGGCCAGCCTATGCAGAGCCGTACAGGCCATGTTAAGGATTTCTGTCTTGATCCTAACAATCTCTGAAGGGTTTCAAGCAGAAAAATGATGAGATCAGATTTGTATCACTTAAAAGTTTTCCTGCCTTCTCTGTGGAGAATGGATTAGTATTCAGAGGTACAAAGCTATTGTACAAGTCCTGGTATTCATGGTATGATGGAGGAGATGGCCAAAAAGTGTACAGATTCAAGAGATATTTAGGAGGGAAAATGGACAGCAGAGAGTAAAGGATTGAACATGGGGGTAAGGGAAAGGCTGGTACCAAGGATGACTTCCAGGCTCCTGGCGTGGTTGGTGGGGTTCTTCACTTAAATGGAGAGAAGCAAGATGGGGGGCAAGGTGAGCTGTGGCAAGTCAGGGAGAGGACAGTATTGAGGAGGACTCCAAAGTGTTAGTCTGGGCAACTGTTGCATTTAGCACAAGACGCCATGAATGTGTGTTAATGGCTTTTGGGGGAGAATGGATTTTCAGTCATTGTCAAGCATCATAATATCATTTCATAATTTGTGTGCATTCATTACTGTACCATACATCAACAATTTAAGACAAATATAGCCTAATCAGTTATATTTAGCAAGATTAGTTAATATTAGCAATATTTGTCACTCACTTACAGTATAACATTGTTCATTGACTCTTCCTTCCCACCTCTCCCTGACTTGCTTCCACACGATTGTGTCCTCACTTTATCTGGATGATGATATGGAAAGAGATGATCATTGAGGTTAGACTCCATGGTTCAAATCTTGGTGCTATCACTTGCTAATTGTATGATTGTGACAAGTTGGTCAAACTCCCTATATCATATCATATATGATATATCATATATCATATATATATCATATATCATATATATCATATCATATATATCATATGTATCATATTATATTTATTGTAATATAAATACTATTCATATTATTCACCTATAATAATACCTACTACAGGAGATTAGTGACATTTTAATAGGAAAATCTATCTAAAAGGTCTGATACAGTACTTAGCCTATGTTAGACACTCAAAAAAAAAAAAAAAAGGCTACTGCCATATAGTCTCAGAGTGTCCTTGCCCCTCTCCTGATACCCTCTTATCCGGCAAACCAAGACGGTAGATGTAGCTCTCCAGCCTCCCCCTTTGTGGAGAGTAGAAAAGGAGCACCATTCTAATTTGAGCCTAGTTTGCATGTCTCACAGGGGGCCTCCCTACCTCCCTACCTCCCTCTCCTACTGTTTGGCCTGTCCCCTCTCCAAAGGACATGACACCCTCTCCCCCAAGACAACTGCTGAGGGCAAGAATTTCATCCCCGTATTTCTTCTGTTTACACTTACTCTCTTTAGAAACAAAAGGAGAGCAGGTCTTTTATTAAACACAGGGATATACCACAATAGGAGGACACATCAGAGTTTCCTCAGGCCCCCTTTGCCTGGACTGGAGGTAAGCCCCTGACTGCACTACTTTCATTTTCAGGAAAGTGTGCAGACCCAGAAATGGTATCCTGGCCTTGGGTGTCCCAAAATGGTTTTGGCTGAGACATTTGAGTAGTTGTTTATGTGGACATAGCGTTAGTTTCAGCTGCCAATTTTAGAGTTAAATGGCTTACATCACTACAAAATTTTAGCAGAACATGTTTTCCAAAATAAATGTCATTAAATCTACATTCCCACCAACTGATGAGAGACTTGAACTCAGCAAATATGGCGAAAACAGCAGATCAGCAAAAGTAAGAAAAACACATGCTCCCTTCATATGGTAAAAATGACTCTTCCTTCGTCTCCAGAAAACACATCTACTTGGCGAATGAGCAAAGTGAATTCTGCTTCTGCTGAATGTAGGGAATTCATAAAAGGTATCTGCTTGTTTCCAGTTCAAGTTGCATGAGAAATTATTGAATTTACATTTCCATGACTTAACTGTACATTTTTAAATTAACAGTGAGTATCTCTTTATTTTATATTAATAATTTTAAAACAAACCTATTCTAAAGTCCTCAAGAAAACAGTTTTGGCAAGTCAGTCAGGGCAACAGTATCCCTGAGGAAATTTGCACTAGGAGTCTTGCAAATAATTGAAGTAGTGTCTTCTGGAGCTAAGGGTCCTACCTATCTTCAGGGCAGTTATCTTTATAGTTCTGAGAGTTAACGAGCCACCAAGTGATCATTTAAGGGCTCCTTTCACAGTAGTGGCCATATGAGTTTGTCACTGTGATGACATTTCTTAGAAAATCATCTCAATTTGTACCTTCTACTTTGAGAAGAGGGAAAAAAAAAGAAAAACCTTTATACCTTATTTCTACCCATTACCTCCATCTGGGATACAAGCAGTGTCTGATCAAACATATGGCACATAAACAGTAATTTAATTAAATGTGAACAAAGCCTTTTCATGTACCATATTTAAATTTTGAAATGTAGCCCAGTTTTCCTTCTATTTAAAATACATGAAACAACATGCAAAAAAAAAAAAAAAGTCACATTGTTAATGACAGATGTGATGATATGTACAGAGCCCTTGCAGCGTGATATGGCCTGGCTCCGTCTATGTAGGTAGGCTATTTTGAATGTACTCCACCTTGGCACTCAATAGAGTTGAATATTTTTGTCCTGACCAACCTATCATTTTAATAAAATTGCAAGCATAGCTTCGTTGTGATTTCATCCAGTTCTAGCATCTGAAATGATTTGATTTAAATGATGCTAGGGTGTTTAAAGCCCAACCACGAGCTAACCAGGAATGTTTATTTAAAGTTGTATATTCTCTTAGAAGTTCCTGGGCAAATCAGAGAACAAGTATAAGTTTGAAAAAAGATGAGTTTTAGACACTGCCTGTTCAGAAGATTTAAAATGCATGTAGCTAATTACGAGTATTCCTACAACAAAACAGGAATTTGACTAAGGACTCACATAATTTTAATAAAATTAAAACCAACTATCCTGCCATAAAGTTGGCCAAAAAGAGTGAAAATAAAAACAGATTATGAGAATCCTGAAATATTTGTTTATTTCTCTTAATAGAAATAATCAGAATTCTACAAAGATCCTAGTTGTACTATACAAAGTAAAATGCTTGAGGCAGATAAAATGATGTATATAAAAGATCATCCAGTAGATTGTTTTAATTTTTAAACAAAAATTAGAGCCTTAACAGTTTAAAGCAAAGTAATTCACATCTCTTTTATTCCAACTGCCCAGTTACACACCTTAACCCAAGCATCACACTCCTTATAATGAAATGGATTCCTCACAACTATGGGCCTGATTCACACACAGTAAATTCAGATTAAAAACCTACCTGGAACTTTCCTTTAGTAATATAATTAGGTCCAAGACTAAAAGTATAATAAGGCTTTCAGAATGGGAGCTCTCAGACTGCATGTTCTTACTACTCCATCTGACCAAGTGTCATGTTTTATATATACACTTAAAACTTTTGATTCAGTTGTTCATTCTTCAGCTGCCATCTTCTAGAGATCATAGGATAAAAAAAGACCAATGAAATTCAAAACATGTTGTGCCGAGCACTTTTTTCCATAAATTTTTAAACCCATGCCTATGGCAAAGGAAATAAAATCCTTGTGTTTCTGAATCATTTACACTTAACTCACCAAAATGCTCTTTTTAAAAAGAGAACCGACATCCAGCAAGTCTTCTGAACCTTTTATTTTTCTTTTACATATTAGTCCCATCTTGTCGACTCACAGTTCCCAAGGTTCAAGGTTGGTTCACAGCTTTGAACCCATATGCTGAGAATCAACTTGAAACTTCACAAAACAAACATGCTTTGCTGTGACCTCCTCTGAGAATAATTCCAGTCGAGCTTTGGGTGTGACATTTTGTCACTTCTACTTCAGTTTTGAGTTAAAGTGGGAATAAATGAGGCAAGTGGGGGGAAAAAAAAGAAACTTTAAAAAGAAGAAAGGGAAGAAAGAGGAAATGACTAATTCGCTTGGGATGTGGTGCATAGAAAGAATTCTGGACCAGAAGTAAGGGGAGGCCTTGCAGCTGCTGCTCTCAGCTCTAACACTAGCAAGGGTGTAGCTTTGTATAATGGTTACCCGTCCAGGGTGGGCAACGAAATTCACAATTATAAAAATGAGAGGGTTAGAATTTACAAAGTCAAATGAGATGATTATTATGTTTCCTTCTGCCCCTGACATTTCTATTATTTTATGGATTTATCTGTGGACAGTAAAGCCAGCCAAGCCACTCAAGGAGCTCAGTGATCATGCGAATTGCCCCAAACTGGCCCTTCCTCTCCCTCTAGTGCTGCCTCTGCTCTCCATTCCCCAAGCTGCCCCTGAACACTTCTTTGACCTCTAGGCTGCTCCAATCCCTCCAGCTCTGCGTTCCTATAGATCCACTTCTATTTCATGTTCCAATTGATTTATTTCTATTTCATGTTCCTGTTGACCCACTCCTCTGAATCTTGGATCTTAGCTCCATTCTACAGTCTGTTCTTGAACATGAATTGGTTCCTTTTGTACTCGTGTGGGATTTGGCCCCAGAACACCCTCCATGGTTTGCCGTCTCTGAACCTCTTCTTGTTTTCAGTCACAAAAGACCAGAATCCTGCCTCAAATGTCTCTAAAAGTCAGTGTGTAAATATCGTGAGAATTGTTTCAGAGTTAACAGAAGCTTTGGTCAGCTGTGAACCTAGACAATCAAACATTAATCCGCGATGACGTTTACTCAAGTATTGTGGTCTAGAGGCATAGGTAAGCTGGGTGGGAAAAAAATTATTTCCAGCCTACTGACATGAACATACAGGAGCTTTTAAATAGATATGTGTTTAATACATTTTACTTGAAAGATCACGGGATCATCAAAAGTTCTGAAGGATATCCTTTGTCCTTTTCCTTGGAAAAATTAGCCTATTGGCTTTGACACAATGTTCCGTACACATGGGCCAACCTGGGGCTAGTGTGCTGACCTTGAAGTATTTTCATTTAAGGAACATAGAGTTAATATGATATATAAGTCCTCTGACTAAGCATCTTCACATTCCAGAGACTCCGTTTATGCTTGTGATGATTTTGATGGTTTTTTGTCATTTCTCATGTTTATCACTTTAAAGATTTTGTAACCATGTGTGTGGAAAGTAGTTTGCCAAGTTTCAAACCCCTTGGAATTTCCTTAGTTCTCCGTTCGGAATCAGACTTAAGCTCTTCCAGGTTCTGTTTACTGCTAGCTAATGATGATTTCCTTATCCAAATGGAAGAAAGACTTTTGAACATATATTAAAATGTGCGTATGATTTCTGAGACATCAAATAGCTGGAATAACAAGTCAACATTTTGATGAGTTAAGTGTAAATTAACTAAAAACACATGAACTAAATTCTCCTTGAAGCACAGATGGTTTGAGAAACCTAGAAGTGCTTGGAAAAAAATATGGCTTTTATTTTCATGAACCTCCAAAGTTTGAAAAAATAGTTGAAGATTAATTTCCATCTCTTTCCAATTGTTGCTTTAGATTTTTAATAGATTATATCCTTGTTTTTATTTGTTTTTAACCTGTATTTTCCAAGGAATGAAAGCCCTGTCTTTTTCCTCTTCTTTCTTTCTCCTCTTTCTTACTCAAGGATGAGTGGGCAATAGGGTAAGAAACCCATCTTTGAGAGGCAGAGAGCACTAATCTGTTAACTGTCAAGACACTGGTCAGCCATGTTTTCTAATGGATGAAACACCGAAATGCAAACAAGCCTATATGCAGCTCTGCTCCAGTCCTATTTCCTTTGCTCTGGCAAAGATAGATTTTTGTACTTTAGGGTGCTAACTGTTGATCCACTAGTATAGACTTAGAAACGTAGCATGACCTGTCTTCAGCCTTCTTTAATTCTCTCCTGTAGACTTCCTTTGGATCGGGCAAAAGGAAGCCCATGTGTAGTGAGGTGAGCTCAGGGGATATGGCATTGGTGTTGAGGGTGATGCCCAGTTAATAATGAGGTGACATTTTTTCCTTAGCCTTCTTTGAACATATCTTTCTTCCAGGGACCTTATGGGAAGTAGGGCTACTGAGACCAAGATAAGATTCTAGGTCTCTGGACCAAAAAAAAGTCAATATATTACTAAACACCATCTAACACCACCCCATTATTTTTACCTTGGATATTTAATTGTACCAGTATTCAAAGTATCTCCTTTTACAATCATTAAACTTTCTATGACAATAGAAATGTATTTTCTATAAAACTTGTTCATCTAATTATATATTTTTTTCATTTTATGTGTTCTTTATTCACCTTTTAAAATTATAAAAGTAATACATACTTGTTTACCATAAACTTTAAAGGCAAAACATAATCACATCACCAGATCATGTCATTATTAATAATTATATCATTATCGATAGCAGTTTTCACAGGCTGATGTATAATTTCAAACCTGTTTTCATATGTATGTGTATGAGTAGTAGTTGATGTTTTTCTCAGAAAAAAACAAGTACATACTATACCAAATTATTTCTCAACCTGTTATTTTCATTCAAAAGTCTGTTCTGAAAATCCATCTAGTTCCATAGCCATAGCTCAAACATATCTTTTTAAGTAACAGTTAAATGTTTGATAGCATTATTGCCTGTGATATGTTCAATCGTTACATAATTGATGGACCTTCAGGTCGTTTCCAGTGTTTTCCCACCCTGAAGAGTTTTGCTCTACAAATCATTGCACCTGTGTCCCTGCATTCTAGGGCTTTGATCTATGCAGAATTAATGTTCAAAACTGGGATTGCTCAGCCAAATGGTATGCATATGTTTAATTTATAAAAGGTATAACTACATCACCTTCCAAAAAGAAAAGTAGAAATGTGTGAGACTGTCCATTTCTCCATATTCTCGGTTTTATTTTTTCACATTTGGTGACTGAAAATAGTCATTAGTTTTTCTGAGTTACTTTCTGTTTCATTAATTTTGGTTTTGTATTTCTAAATTTTTATAAGACTTTATTTCTGTAATTTAAAATAAGGATAAATTTTGTAAAGAGAAGAGAACGTTGCTCATGAAAATTGAACACAAATCAAAATAGAAAGAGGTAGGCCATGTGTTGACATGGGAAGATGTCTACCACAAACTAAGGAATAAAATCAAGATGCGAAACAAAATAAAAAATATAAATTTTGTTACATAAAGCAAAACAAAATAAAAAATTTCTGGTCCATGGGTTCTGAAACATTGCTCGCCAAAGTGACAACAACGCTGCTTCGAGGTACTCTTTTTGAAGCGGGGGACTTTCCTATTTTACTCTAAAGGCATATTTGTACTGTGTAAATTTGTATGAGTGTGTATAACTTTATACCTAAAAGATGGTATAAAAACTCTAATTGATTAAAAAAAGGAGCTGGTTGCAGTATGGCTTAGAGTGATGCTATTGTTTTCCCTAAGCAGTAAAATTTCCCTGTTCCTACCTTGATCAGTATTAGTATGTTGTACTGAATTTGACCTTGTTTGCTAAAAACCATCAGGCTCAGGCTGCTGTTCTCCAGATAGAATTAATGTCTGTGCTAAATTCTTCCAGCTACTAAGTCCCTGACTCAATCTAATTAAGAGCAACTAGTTGAAGTCACATCACCCAGGTAAAAAATCAGCATCAGGAATGTATTCCAAGTGGAAAGATTTTATCTGTTAAAACAGCATTTCACTTACCCAGTTGCCATTCTCTTAAACGTCACTTCAGACATTGAAATTTGTCAGATCGTTCTGACGACTTTTGACCTGAGCCATGATCAGTATTTAGCCATGACATATATGTATGAGACTAATTTCCAACTTCGTTCTGGGGTATAATTTTACTCTTCGAGCACATTGCTGTCATTTGTAATTTTTCTTTTTGGATGAAGTATGACTTGCTGTAGTTAATTAGGTGTTTTAATCATTTAAGTTCAAAATGCAACATCATGAACAAAATACAACATTATCCTTTAATTAATTACTGAAATATTTAAAGTTATATTACCTTGGTAAACAAATATACAGACTGATCAATAAAATGAATAGAAATTCCAGATATAAATAAACATTATATTATATAATGATATATATTTCTATTTTACAATATATATCACATTATATCATAAAATTCACATTTCAAATAAGTGAAAAAACGTATTATTCAATAAAAAGTGGTAATACAACTAGGTAGCCATCTGGAAAAAAAACCATTCAGTTCCTACCTCTCACATTACACTAAAATAAATTTCAGGTGGATCAAAAATTTTAATATAAAAAATGAAATTATAGAAGTACCAATAACATTGGAGAATTATTTTTATAGTTTCATGAGTAGGGAAGGCTTTTCTGATATGCCACAAAACTAAGGAACAGCAGAATAGAAAACTGATTAATTAAACAACATAATAAGAAATTTTTGTATATTAAAATAACCTATACACAAGCTAAAGACAAATAACAAAATAATTTTTTAAAATACTGAAACAGCATATCCTGAATTAAGAGCCTATATTCTTAATTCAGAAAGAGCTTCTAAAAAATCAGTAAGACCAACAAATTGATTTAAAAAATGGGAAAAAGATAAAAACAAATGAAAAATTTTAAGACTCCTAAAAACTTACACAACATTCAACCTCACTCATAACAAGAGAAATACAAATTAAAACTTCAAGACACCATTTTTTACTCCTCACTGTCAAAGATCAAGTTCATACGGTCTGTTGGTAAAGGCAAGGGGAGACAGATATGCCTATGTATGTTGATAAGACTCTAAGTCAGAACAATTCTATTGAAAAGAATTTGGACATGTCTATGATATTTAAAAATTATATCTGATCCAGCAATTCTACTTCTAGGAATTTGTTCTACAGATTAACCTGTACATGTTCAAAATAAAATATATTGAAGGATATTCATTACAGCATTGTTTTGGAAGAAAAAAGTACTGAACCAAACTGTGGGGGAGGGAGTCTGGCTAAATAAATTATATTACTTCCTTACATTTCAATATTATGCAGCCATTGAGAAGAATGAGCCAGTTCTGCAGTTACTGATATGTACTGATAGATATATTAAGTAAAAAATGGAAGATACAGAATGTGTACATAGTGTGCTACAAATTGTTTTAAAAACAGAAAAGTATATATACACACATGTATGGGCATAGAATACTTCTGGGAAAGTAGATATAAGACACTGGAGTCAGTGATTATCTCTGTGGAAAGCAGCTGAGTGCCTAAGGAACATAGGTAGGGGTAGGATAAGGACTTGACTTACCATATACCTTTGTTACATTTTGAATTGTGTCCTTTCCCCAAGGAAGTATTCCAAGGGTCCTTGTTCCCATTCAAGGGTACTCCTTCCTACTCGTACTCCCCAGGTTAGTGACTGGATGCAGATAAATAAGCTTTTCTAAGTGTTAAAATATTTCCTCTACATATTAAGTGCCAAGGAAACTCAGATCACCAAGTTTGACCGGCTTGCATATCATGGAGACAGTGGGAGAATGTGAAGTAGGGGAAATTCCTATATGACAGGAAGTAAAAGGAGAAAGACTTTTTGGAGTTTGAGGAGAAGAAGAACATAAAGAGTGAAGAGCAGAGGTGAATGTCCTCCATGGTCTTGGGGTCAGAACCCCAAGAGAATGGGTAGAAACATCCAGATGTGATTGGGGGAATCCCAGGGTAGATTTTCTTGTTCGTTTAGGTTTGGTTTGGTTTGGTTTGGTCTGGTTTGGTTCATTTTGGTTCTGTTTGGTTCTTAAGGTATTGTCTGAGAAAATTTCATGTCTCTTAGAAAGATCCCATGTTCATCAGAGTACCTGAACAGCAGGGATGTATCTAAATAGGTAGGCTTAACGTAGCAACTCCAGTACCTCCTGGCCTGTTCATGGCATGTTCAGGATCCGGATCTTCCTACCTGCTCTGATGGGAGGACAGAAAAGTACAGAGTGAACCTATGAACCTGAAGAGGATTGATGTACTGCCAAAGAGGGTACAGGAATCTATGACCAGACTCAACAGCAGGGACCGTGAACTCAGAAGTAGATGCTAGTGTCATGCCAAAGGGACCCAGCAAGACTGGTCACCCACGGGGAGCACCAGTCCAGGATACCCAGCACAAGACCTGATCAACCACTCTGCTCTGGGGACCAGTGAGGAACCAGAAGACAGGTTGTAAGATAGGCCTTCCTCCTGCTTTCATGAGAACACTTGCAAAGCCAGGCTTGTAAAACTATTATTTTGCTATGGACTGAAAAGTGTATCTTGACGCTCCATGCTAAACTATGACTTCCATCTTGTAGGTGGGATTTGTCCTCACCCTAAAGCAATGAATAGCTTGATACAATGAATAGGAAGTCACAAGATATAATTTATGGGGACTGTAAAATACGCTAGTTTAATATATCATTCCTCATACATCAGTGTAATGTTGTTTGTTTGCTGTAACTCACCTAAAGTTCTGTCAGGCATAAGTAAATATATGGATAGATTTTGACTGTAATGTTGTAAAAATCAATTTTTTCATCAAGAGCTAAAAAATATTGCATATTTGCAAATGAGAATTATATACTTCCCTAAATATTTATTTACCAAGTGGAAACTGCATAGGAGATATCAATACTTGCTATTTGTTGGGATCCACATCTCTCTGACCTTGAATACACAGCCAAGACGCTAATAAAATCTCCATTTTTCAGCCTCAACTGCTCTGAAAGCATCAACATGTAATTTAAGCAAAGCAAGGGCAAAGTGTGTGTGTGTGTGTGTGTGTGTGTGTGTGTGTGTGTGTGTGCGCAAAAGTTATATATCTAATAGCCACAGAAGAGTCTTCAGGTAAAGCAGCAATCAACTATTTATAGTGCTTTCAAGTCTACTTCCAGTTATACTATGAATATTCTTGAAAGCCCCCACAGTATTTCTTGCCTTGTATATTCATCAAAGTGCTGGAAAATTACACAAGAGCAATCAGATAAGGCAGTTAATATGGCTGGTACCAATATGACTCCTTTACTCCTCCCTCTATGATTAATTACCACTAAATTGATGTTACCAGCAATGATTAATTTACAAGTTAGGTGCAAAGTAAATGAACTAAGCAAATTGGAATTGGCACTAACAATTTCTTAAGCCTTAGCAAAGCACCCAAATCATGATAAGCTATTATGCACAGAACAATTTCTCCCACAAAATGGTTAAAATGCATAGGTGTAGGCTTTAGTTTATTTATATATATATAGGTGTATTTTCTTATATCCTCTAAAGCAAATTTTAGATGTAAAAAAAAAAACATGATTTTTGCTTAGATATACTGCATAGATATGCATGGGGAGACAAATGCCTCAAGTCTCATTTACTCAAAATAAATGCAAAAAGTTTTCTCCCATTCTGATCTTTTAGTATTGTTTTTAAGACCTTAGGTTGGGTTGTATACGGACACAAACCCACACTTGGCCCAACTGTGCATATTCTGAGCCGGTTTTCTCCTACTAAAAATGAAGAGAATTTTAACAATTCCACAGAGCTTTTAAACAAAATAATAGCTTAGAAGCCTGGCACATAGCAGGCTTCCTGTAAGATCTTCCACGACAGTTTCCAGTGGGTTCTCTGAACAGAGAAGGAACAGTCTAATAGAGGCTTACCACACCTGCCAATGCAACTTTATATTTACTTATACATCCAAAATGCATAGGAGAATAAAAGCCTAAGGGAGGCCACAGTTTTCCTCCAAATAAGTTGAGCTAATGGTCAGGAAAATATATTTATGATGACTGTGTACTCAAATGGAGTTGAAATAGTAGCTTGAAACTGTATGATCTCTTTGCAGAGGGAAGATAGAGTTTCATTCAGTCAGATATTTTGAAGAAACACAGAAACATAATTATTAGAGCCATTAAAATTCATCTCATTGGAACACATGTTTTTGCTGTAAGAACCCTGGTAGAAATTGATCAAAGCATAGTGAGACAGGGTAGGAGCCAGAACTAGGCTGTGGTTTTAAAAGTTCTCCCCCTTTGTCTAAAATCATAATGTGTGTTCTCAGCCTGCAAAATTTACAAAATTCCCAAGTAATACCATTTAACCCAGTTGAATGCCTTTTTCTGTTTTAAACAAGATTTCTTCAAAAGACATGTAACTCAACTGAATTGAAAGGGATAACTAGATAAGCTTCCCAAAGCTTTTTGCTTCTCATTTCTTAGAGCAAAGACCATATTTAAGTCATTTATTTATTTCGAGCCTTAGAATAGTGCCACCTGGCATGGAAGAGTTGCTCGATAATTATTTGTGTAATAAATATACATTCTATTCTTTAAGATTCAGAATTGTTGGACAATTGATAGCTAAGAATAGTAAGTAATATTTTTTAAAAGAGACTCTGACAACTATCTTTATCATTTTTAATTAACCTTTGACCAAATTTTTTCACTACAAAGTCACACATACATCTTAATTAAGGGACATAAAATATTATTAATGTCTATTATCTTTGGGGAGGAGTTAAAATTCTTGCAGGTTCTTTTCAGGTGGCATCTTTTCCACATTTTGAAAACATCTATTTTGATAATTTTAAAGAAAATGACTAGGTTGGCTCCAAACTAGGTGTTGATCGTAAAACACCAGAAATGAGCTGATGAGAGCTGAGGTTAAACAAGTAACATATTATTCTTAACTTATTGCAATGGGTGAGATTAATCAGTGCAAATGTGAGCAAAGACAGTAGAAAAGAGAATCAGCCACAAAATGTGAAGATATTAATATAATACATTAAATATGTTACTATTTCACTGAAACAAATACAGTCTTGAACAAGGATATAATGATATTAAACCTGACCTTAATGTTTCCACTGTCAGGGTAACTCTTTTCTCTCCTCTCTTCCTTTCACATTTTGCCCATTCCAAGGGACTCTTCTACTGCCTGCCTCCTCATATAGATTACCTTAGGAACCTGAAGCACTCTGTACCAGCCCTTGTTGGAACTCTTGTATTTTTAAAGTTGGGACTTTACTTCAATAGCTGGGCTATATATGCTTTTATTTTAATATCTTGATTCAGTTTAAGAAAAAAGCTTTCTGAACAAGAAAGGCTTGTTCCTTTTATCTTAAACCACTGAGACTTGCTTCTAATTCAGCTCCCGGTGGTTCTGTCCTCAAGAAAGACAAAGATGAACAAGAGTCAGTGAGTACTTTTAAGGAATTTAAAATCTGGTGAGGAACTTTATATATATGTATATGAATAGGATGATGTAACAGGTTTCATATTAGAAGCACAAACAAGTTGACCCTTTGTGCCATTCAGGTGGTAAACCGAGTAACAGGCATAGATCCAAAAGTTTAAAATCAAGCTCCTAATCTGGTATTTATTTCTGAAATGAGTTGAGAGCCTTCCTATTTAAAACTTATACACATTATTATGTTTTTGCTATTTACACAGCATAGTAGGTAATACATTTTTAAGGATAAAGAGAAAGAATTAAAGAGGGAAAATATTACACAAATCAAATACCATTAAGTCAGTGGTACATCAGATCATTTAAGCAACGTGATTAGGGAAGAGAGTAGCTTCAGTGTCTTAAATCTACTTTATAGCACATGTGTATGTGTGCATGGCTGTATTTATGCAAAACCCATGTATCTCATTTCTCAGGTGCTTAGTTTTATTCTAAATCACTCATAATTTGGGGAAATAGGTGAAGCTGAAAGTTAAGTAAACTAAAAATCTTTGTTTCCTTTTTTGATTACTACTGTAATAACATTATCCTTTGATATGAAATTTATTAACTTTATCAATCTTTTTAATTCAGTGGTAGATGGTTTTTGTCAGGAAAAGGTCTTTTAAGTCTGTTGTAATTTATGCATCTCTTATATCACTGTCAAGCTTAGGTGGACATTTTTCTAGGTGTACTTGAGCTTTCTACCATAGTAAACCTCCAAACCTAGAATTTGGAGACATCTCCTCTCGTTTTTCAGCCACTTCTTCTGATTTTCAAGTCCTTGAGTGCTTCTCCCTTTCCTGTGCTAAGCTTCAATCTCAGAGAGAGACAGCAGGGATTATTTTACTTCCACAGTGCACTGAGTGCCAGCAACATCTAGGACACTTAATTATCTCAAATAGTCATAATGTGGATTCACAAAAATCAAACAAAATCATCCTCTTGTCACATTATCATTACATGATCCCCAAATGAGGTCATAATATTTATTTTATTTTTCTTTTGGATATACATAAAAATAAGCCAGGCTGTTACTAAAAGAGAAATTAATCTAAGAGTTTAAAGATTTTAGAAAACATTACTATGTTTCCCCATTAAGTATTACTTGGGATGTTTCCTTCCTTTTAGCTCTTTATTTTCTTAACCATCTATAATAAACACTCTTATATTCTTTTCACTTTGGTTATAAGACACCTAAGGTATTTTATTTCATGTTATATAAGTTATTGTAGAACTTATCCAAGTATGAACTTTCAGAGCAATTTTCCATAATTTTACCAAAATATTCCCTGCAATCAGAATATAAAACTGTATATACAGGTTTATTCATTGTACTTAATGATTTACCAGTTATCTGGAAAACTCCAACCCACTACATTATTTGTAAATATATACTGGTTATTTCTTATAGTTCTAGGATCTGTTCTTTCTCCATTTGCAATTCATTTTTATATAATCAACCTACTTACTATGATCATAGAGTCAGATTAATCCTTTTTTTTTTAACACAATTGAAAGCCAGATCTTTAGAAGTAGTAAAGAAGGAAATGGTCTCCTCTTCCCTTCCTTCTCTTGCTAACCTGCCCAAAAGGTCTGTATTTAGGATCCTCGGATGGTATCTTGGTTTTAACTGTTTACATAAAGATCTGATGCTTAGGTTGCTCTTGTCCTGATTGCTCCATCTAACCTTTCACATGTAACAGTAAACTGGGGCTACATCTACTCATTAATGATCTACAGTTGGGTTTGACTCCTTTCTTTGAAGAGTCTCATTAGTAGACAATTATATTTTCCTTTGGTAATAAAGAAACAATCCCATCTTCCTATTCAGTTCTGAAGCTTTTGCTCTCCCATCCAAAGAGGCTTTTGTGGATAAGAGTTTTATCTTGAAGACCAAATTATTTCTGCTCCAGAGACCAGGAAGTAGTCATAACAAGGTTCTGGGTACTAGACTTCCAAAGGATATTGAATTACTAATAAGTTCACTAACTTGTTATTTTCTTTCTCAGCTCTTACTCACAACTCTCCTAGAGAGGAAACAGCAATTTTTTTTTTTTTTTTTTTTTTTGAAACAGCAATTTTAAAAGCCCTGATGCTAGGAGAAGTCTTGACTGACTGTTGCCAGAGTCCTTCTTGGGATGGGAAGTGATATAAATCCATTTTTAGGGCAGCTACTTTTAGAGCAGACAAAGTTAGCTTTCAAAGAGGGAAAGAAGACTCGGCTTCAAAAAAAGAGGCGGTATTGCCATTTTCCTTTGTGTCTGACAGATTTCATGCTTCCTGATTCTAGGCACTCATGAGGCTCAACTTTGGTTACTTCCATTGGATTTAGTGAGACACGTTGCACTGTACCTCTCATCTCTGAAGATGAGCCTTAGAAGCATCATACAGCCTTGGTCTTACAGTGTTCTGTTACTCTCGTGGGAGACAACACAGAAGCCATAATCGTGCCCAGGGAACCCCAAGCACAGTCTCTTCCTTCATCTTCAGAGAAAAATCTTTGCCCTTCTCTCATCTCTTCTGTCTTCACTCTCTCCTCAATGGCACCAATCTCACTCTTCCTGCCCTAGATGACTCTTGCGTAAGAGTTTTGACTCAAGAGTTTAGGCTTTCTAAACCAAAAACAAAACAAAACAGGAAGAGAATTACCTTCCAGCTATTTCTGCTTTGACCTGGCAACTCAACCATGCTAAAGCAGAGGAAGGCAAAAGTCCAACTACCATTTTTAGAATTGGCAAGGGAAAAATGCAAAGAAAACATTAATAATATAAGTTAGTATATGAACAAACTCTATCACCTTAATGGTTTAAGTGTATATCTGCTACTTGTAAATGAAAAATTATTGACTAAGGAGAAGATTATTGAAAATAACAAATGGCTGTTATCACCACGTCATTACCAGAGCCAAGTCTGATGAATAAGGTGGTGTTCAAGATGGGTAATTCAGTTTGGGATCCAAAATGAGCTGTAACTATAGAGTAATTAAATTGACATTATTAATGACTTGCAAGCTGGCTCTTAAATCAATTCCAAACCATGAAAATAACTGTAAAGCTACCCAAAACTACTATGATCAACAGCTTTTATTTGCATATAAAATTGCTGGTGATGTGCTTCTTTACTTTTCAATAATATCAATATGTCACAATTCATTATTCAACAAATATTGATGAATTCTTAGTACCAGGGATACTTTGGTAGATAAAACAAGCAAATAAAAAAGAAATACTCGCCCACATGAACCTTATATGAAAACACACAATAAACAAAATAAGTAAATTATATATCCTGTTCCATTGTAATAAGTGCTATAAATAATTCAGAGGGAGGAGCAGGGTAGGAAGAGTGGAGACAGGGAATGCAGTTCTAAATATGGTGGTCAGAGGATCTGTCACCATGGTGGCATTTGAGCAAAGACTTAAAAGAGATGGGAATACATGAAGGAAGAGTGTTTTAGGAAGAGATCGGTAGGAGTGAACACATGATATATTTAGGATGGCAGGAAAGCCAAGTGGCTGGTGTCAAGAGGGCAAGGCAGAGGAGTAGTAGGAAATGAAGATAGAGACCTAACAAAGGATGGGGTCACAAAAGCCCTTACAAACCATGGTAGGAATTTTGCCTTTTACTCTGATGAGGTAGGAAACATTTGTAGGGTTTGACATGATCTGATTTGTTTTAATAGCATCATTATGGCTGCTGTGTTGAAAATAGACTAAAGGATGTAAAAGACAGAAATCAGGGAAACCAACTGGAAGTGTAGTGCAATAATCCAAGAAAGAGGTGGTAGTGCATTGGACCAACCTATTACCAGGGAGAGTGATGAGAACTGGTGAAATTCAAGATGAAATTAGAAGGTGAAACCCAGCAGAATTTGCTGCCACATTGGATGTGAAATGGGATCACAGTTAGAGATGGGTAAAAGTGCAGATCAAGCATGTTTGGGATTTTAATTCTGGATATACTAAGGTTCCATGCTTATTAGACAGTCAAGTAGTACTAGTCTAAAGACCAGGGCTGACGTAAAAGCTAGACGTAGAATGTTGGGAGTCATGATTCTGGAGAGAGTGGTATGATTTTGATTTAAGATCCCAGAAGTTACCTGCTAATTTACAGAATTTTGTCTGTTCAGTGGAAAATTATGGATTTTTTAAAATCCTGTAGACATTAACCTGTTTAGTATCTAATTCTGAAACCTTGAATTAACATTCTGCAATGCAGTTCTGATACTAACTACCTGAGTTATCCAGGACTTCATGGGAGGAGACTCAGTCCTCCAAAAGACTCCTTGCTTCAGACACTGCTGCAAGTTCCAGGGTTCCCAGGCCACCCACACTTATGACCAACAGGCTACAAATTTAGAGGTTTCCACTACCTCCTCATGTCTGGTAATTCACTAGAGCAACTCACAAAACTCATGGTAGGGCTATACTTAAAATTACACTTTTATTATAAAAGATACAAATCCAGACCAGCCAAATAAAGAAGAACATAGAGTGTCCAAAAAGCAAAGCTTTCATGTCCTCAGGATGTGTCACCCTCCGAGCACATCATTGTATATCACTAACCAGGGAAGCTCACCCAAGTTTTGGTTTCCAGACCTTTTATTCCATAGGCATGATTAATCAGATCATTGACCATGAACCCAATCGCCAGCTCCCTTCCTCTCCCTGGAGGTCAGGCTGTTACCATCTGGCTCAAAGCCCCAACATTCTAGAATGGCCAGCCTGTATCCTGGAACTATCTAGGAGCCCACCAGGAGTCACTTCACTAGCATAAGCTCTGGTGTGGTCCCAGGGTCTCACCATGGATAACAAAGATTTTTCTATCGCTCGGGAGATTCCAAGCATTAAAAGCTCCCTCTCAGGACAATAGGACAAAGACCAGACAAATTATTTATTATACAACACATTCCTTTATTAAGTTGCCAGTGACTACATAGCTCCTCAAATGTTCTTTGAAATAGTTTTTAATCTCTTACTGATTCTCTCATTAATTAATAAGTGTAATAAAATATTAGACATGTATTCATTATATATTTCCATGAAAGTCATAATTTTACTTTTTTGAAAATTAAACTTGGTATTAAATGAGATAACCAACAGAGTAAATGAAGAAGAAAGAAGGTCGGGAATTCCCTTGCGGTCCAGTGGTTAGGACTCTGTGCTTTCACTGCCCAGGGCCCGGGTTCAATCCCTGGTTGGGGAACTAAGACCCTCAAGCTGTGCCATGTGACCAAACAATAAATAAATAAAATTAAATTAATTTAATTTAATTTAATAAAAAAAAGAAAGAAGGTCCACAAACCAACCCTTAACCACTCAATGTTAAAGTTTAAGAGATAAGAAGCAATCAGCAGAAGATTCATAGGAATGCCTAGTGATTAAGAAGGAAACCAGGAAAGTGTGTTCTAGAACCCAAGCAAAGAATGAAGTTCCAGGAGAAGAATGTCAACTATGTCAAATGTGGCTGAAATTTCATCATTGGATTTAGCAACTTAGAGGACACTGGTAACCTTGACAAGAGGACTTTTGAAAATGATGAGGTATTTGGAGTGAGTTTAAGAAAATGATGGAACAATGGAATATTATTCAGCCACGAGAAGGAATGAAGTACTGATTGATGCAACAATGTGGTTAAGCTTTGATGAACACATTATGCTAAGTGAAAGAAGACAGACACAAAAAGATCACATATTGGGGCTTCCCTGGTGGCGCAGTGGTTGAGAGTCTGCCTGCCAATTCAGGGGACATGGGTTCGTGCCTCGGTCCGGGAGGATCCCACATGCAGCGGAGCGGCTGGGCCCGTGAGCCATGGCCTCTGAGCCTGCGCGTCCGGAGCCTGTGCTCCGCAACGGGAGAGGCCACAACAGTGAAAGGCCCGCATACCACAAAAAAAAAAAAAAAAGATCACATATTGCATGATTCCACTTACAGTAAATATCCAGAATAAATAAAAGCTTAGAGACAGAACACCAGGGGCTGGGAGGCAGAGGGAAGTGGGAAACAACTTCTTCATGGGTCCAGGGTTTTCTTCAGGGTTAATGAAAACGTTTTTGTAACTAAATAGAAGTAGTGGTTATACACATCCTGAATGTATCAAATACCACTGAATTGTTCACCTTAAAATTGTTAATTTTATGTTATGTGAATTTTGCCTTAATTTTTAAAAAAGAGAGAATGGGTGGATAGAAGTCACAGGTAGTGAGTATAGGCAACTCTTCTACAAGAGATTTGCTGGGAAGGGGAAGAAAAAGTAGAAATGTAGCTAGAGGAGGATATGGGGTTAAGTGAAGATTTTTTTTTTAATGGAAGAAGTAAGAGTATATTTTCTTATAGCAAGAGTGCACCCCTCCTACCGTCTTGTTGGGTTTCTTCTTTATGTCTTTGGATGTAGTCTATCTTTTTTGGTAGGTTCCAGGCTTTTTTTACTGATGGTTGTTCAGCAGTTTGTTGTGATTTTGGTGTGCTTGTGAGAGGAGGTGAGCTTAGGGGCCTTCTACTCCACCGTCTTGTCTCTTAAACAGGAGTATATTTGAAGGCTGATGGAAACAGCCCTGTGAAAGGAAAAAGCAGATGATGCAGAAGGGGGGGCGGATAGAGTCATTCTATTTTCTATACATTTGATTTATATTAAACTGCAAAAAAACAAAAACAAAGAAACCACATTTCAAAATCCACTTATGTAATATTAAACCAATTATCCCTGGTGTCTACTCCTAGCTTGGCCACTGCCTTGTTCTGTGTCTTCATGAAATCTCCCAAATCCTCAAACCTAAGTTTTCTCAGCTGTAAAATGAAAGAACTGAACTAGATTATCCCTATGTATCCTCTCAGTTCCAGAGTTCTATGATTCTCTGATATTCACTGATTTATTTTATTTTAAGATCTAAGAATATCTTTATGACGTCTCCTCTCCCCACATTCATATCATTGGATCTGCTCAAACTTCCTTTTAAAAAAATTCAAAGCTATAATGATTTATAGCAGATTAAATGAATGGAACACACAGGATGAGCAAAGAATTTAAGACTAGCTAGATGCAATCAGAGACATCTGGGTGGACTTAACACCACAGCTTTAAAACATCTGGGTGATGTTAGTACTCCAGTTCTGGAAATCATACATTCCTGAGTCTGACATTACTTTGGATGAGCAACTTGTATCCTTAAGCTGCAGATGCTCCATTTTGGCAAGAAGGCCTGATAAGCAGAGGAAAGAGCACAAAAGAAAATAAAAATCAGAACATTTCTAGCATGCAGTGGTGAGCTATCTTAATGCCAAAAGCTGAAATCTAAATATAAATGATGGGTTATTTATTTATAAACCTCAGTTATTTGATGACCTACTGACACATCAAATTCAATGTGCCTGAACCCAAAACATTACATTTCCCACAATCCTGTTCCGTATGACTTACCAAGTTTCACTGTTGAGAGCGTCAGTATCCAGGTTCAGAAACGTAGGAATCACTTTTGACCTTCTTCCTCTTTGGGCCCCTCTCCTATATGAGGCTATTAGTTGAAGCCTGTACATTTCTGTCTCCATCTTGTTCCTGGCTCCCTTCTTCGAATACGACTGCTCCTCTCTTGGTTACTCTGCAGCCTCAATGCTGTCTCCACGTTCCCTGGAGCTTGGACTGCTCTAAGCCTTTCCTGGCCATTGTATCGGCTCCCCACATTCCATTCACACCACTTTGCCAATTAACCCTCTTAGGAGGCAAGATCAGCCTTTGTAAGACTGAGCTCAAAACACCCAGTATTTGCCCCCAGTGGGATTCAGACCACAGGCTGTATCAAGTACCAATGCCTAGGGTGGAAAGACAAGTCTTGAAGTGTGGCCCCATTTTTATTTCTACTAGGCCAGAGTTGGCACCTTAACCTCAAGCACAGTGAGACTGCTCGTATCCCAGCATGATGATGATAATGGTTCTTAAAACATATTCTTGTTTTTCCTTTTCATACATCAACGTATTTACCTATTCAGGCAGAAGCATCTTTAGTCACAGAGAGGATTAGGATTAATACAGCAGAAATGGAAAGAGGCTATGCTCAGTTTTGACTTCCAAGCTGGGTCAGAAGAAGGACCCAGAGTGTGGAGACCTTAGAACCAGAAGGTCTTGCAGGTCCTTGTGTCACCTTGGCACACAGGACCAGCACAACATCACAACATGACCCTCTCTACCGAAGTTCCACACTACTCACAGAGTAACTGAAACTTAACAGAAGGACTCTCTTCAGGGAAAGCCCTGTAAGTTGTTGGAAACAAGAATATGATAAGGCCACTGAGCAGACAATATTAACAATGGCAGCTCTAGAAACGAAAGGTAGCCAAATTGCCATTTAAGGAGGTCTGTTTGTTACCTGTTGGTGTATGGTTTTACGCCATGGGATCTACCCTACAGTATCTCTGCTAAATTCCACATAGGCAACCGATGCTTTGGGAGCATTTTGGCTTTTTTAAAGGCATTTGGAAAGGTACTGAAGGCAGTGGGGTTGTCAGTGTTGTCACAGAGAAATGAGCAGTATTCTCCTTGGACGACTATATAATTGATTGGGTTGCTGGGATCTGTCCTTGAAAGAAAGGACATGGCAGAGTTCGTGTTGGGTTCGTGTTGGGTTCTAGCATCTATATGTAATTTTGTGTTTCATTGGTTAGTGGTGATTTGTAAGTTAGCAGGAAAAATTCACTATTCTCGATGCAAGGCTGAGATTTGATAAATACTAATTGTTAGAATCTTTTGTTTTAAGTGTTAGTCTTTTTAGTCAAACTGGTTAAAAAGTTGTTAATTGTTCAAATGTAGATAAAATAAATTGAGGGAGTTGGGGAAGCAGTGAGACAACCATCTACAAGAACTGGAAAAAAAGTTTATCATTTAAAAAAAATACCATAACTTTTAGTATTTTCGTACTGTTAGTCAAATTGGTGATAACTTTTCTTAATAACAAAGGAAATAGATTTAAAAACTACAAAAGTCAATGGTATTAGGTAAATTGGCTTTAGTCCTGTGGGCCTGTTACTAGTAATTCAGGACAGTTGACCTAACCCAAGCTTGAAAAAGATAATTAAAAATTTAAAACTGTGAGACCAAAATTGTGCTCTGAACACCTAACACCAACATAATACTTATAAAAATGAGAGTTTTTAAATATCTTGATCCTTAGAGGAACTCTGAGAATTAGCTTAAAAAAAGTGTCATGTGCCACATGTGATAAGTTGAGAGCAAGAAGGAGGAGCTAGGGTCCCTCTGAAGGGGGGCAGCTCATGAGTAGAGCTGGGAATGTGAACACAGGCCTCCTGATCCATTCCCAGATGTGAATGATTGGATTTGCTTATCTAGAAGGCTCAAATTAATCAAATAATTTCTTTCTTTTCACTACCATTATACTGAGAGCCAAGAGAAAAAACTTTGAGAGAGATGTTTTTCAAGAGATTTTTATTTTCAATGTAATCTAGTAAATAATACACTATTTACAAGAATAACTGACCATGTCAAGGCTGCTGACGGCTAACATGACAGGCAGCATCATTCAGGATCATTTGGTGGTGGGGTTTTATCCCTTAGTTTGAAATTGCGGTGATAAGATGGATAAGGCCATTTAAAGATGGTGACATGTGGTATCCGTTAACAAATGCTGGGTTGTATTTAAAACATGCTGAGAGCAGCACAGAGGCAGGGACAAAATGTTCTTAGCTTTTCAAGCCTAATATCTCTTTCACTGTATAGATTTTCATCAATTGGTTCTATTAGGTAAATTACATCTGACCTTTATATCCCAGTAAAGGTAAGTGTAATTTAAGAGTTTGTGAGCATGGAAGTAGGGAAAATGGAAACAGTCCCCTGTGCAAAGGAGGAACTGTGAAATAATGACAGAAGTCTCCTAATAGATGACCCCTGTGTATAACTTCTGGTCAATTCCATTGGGACAGCCCAAGAAAGTACGAGTTTTGTTATCTGTTGCTTTGCTTGTTTTTTCCTCTTTAAACTAAATCTCAGAGTTGGAACCTAGTTCCTTTCTTTGTTCCAAGTTGTTCCTAGGGTATCATCCCTTTTTCCAATCAATATACATCGATAAGAGCACAGAGGACAGCAAAGGCACAATGGGACAGGTTTTCTCATACACTGTAGTGTAGGTGTCAGTACAAGCTCCAGGAGGAAAGTTGCCTGTGCTCTCTCAAGGGCCTCAAAATGTTTATAAATTTCCTCCGTGTGTTTCCACTTTTAAGAATTTACCCAAAAGAAATAAGAGATGTACACAATGATTGCTATAAAGCACTTGTTATAAAAGTAGGAAATAGTTAATGTCCCATCACAGGAAGATAGTTAAATTATGATATACCTTTACAGTGGAATAAAATGCAGCCATCACAATCAGGTTTTCCAGAATGCTTCCACTTTTAAACAAGATATGTATCTGGATGGAGAGAGAGAAAGAGTATGAGATAGTCTCCAGAAAGTTAACATGATGAAGATGAATGATAGGATTGTGGGTGATTTTCTAAACATCTCAAAACAAATGTGTATTATTATTGTACTTCATATAAAGTCAGTATTTTTAAAATCATCTTTAGAGAATAAATAATGGACTGAATAATGGTCAACATAATCTTGAATGGAAGAAGCAGTTACTGAATAGTACACACAGCAAAACTATATTTTCATAAAATTATATACATGCCTTAATATGAAAAGAGAATAAAGACTGAAAGGAAACAAAATGTAAACAGTGTCTAGATTAAACAATTATTGGTAATATTTATTCCTTTATATTTTTCTATATTTTCTAAAATTCCTAGAACTACCTTTATTCAAATTAATATCTACATACAGAAAAAAAAATCAAAGAGTACAAAAACTTCTTTTATAAGCATTTCTGTTTTGTTCATTTGATGCTTAGTCCTCAGCTCTAAATAATGGGCTCACACCTCTTGTGGTATCCAGCTCCCCAGATGACCCCCAGTGGTCCCTCACTTCCTGATATTCAAACTCTTCTAGAGTCCTCTTCTAGAAAGAAGAACATACGTGGCCAATAGGATATTGCAGAAGTGACAGTGTGACTTCTGGGGCTAACAATTGGCTTCTTGGATCACTCACTCAGGAGGAAGCAGCTGTTGTGTCATCAGGGCACTAAAGCAGCCCTGTGGAGAAAAACTGAGGCCTCCTGCCATCTGCGGGGGCGGGAAGGGGGCTGCGCCATATTGGGAGTGAATTTTACAGCCCCAGGCAAGACTTAACGTGACTGCAACCTCAGGAGAAACTGAACCAGAACTCCCAGCCAAGCCACTCCAAATTCCTGGTGCACAGAGTTAACAAACGTTATTGTTTTAAGCTGCAAAGGTATGGGGTAATTTGTTATGCAGCAGTAGATAACAAATGCACCTCTATTTTTTCATGTATCAATTTTGAACATATTCTATGAATGTTCAACCACAACAGATAAGAATTAGCTCACTCTCACCTCCCCCATTTGCAATGCCTTCCTCCTCTCTTTCCCAGTTTTTGGTAATTGTGTCCTTTAGTGAGTGAGGGAATTCTGTCCATTATAGTTGAGAATATAAATGATATGCCTAAAACTCTCTGTCTTCTCCCATCAACTTTCAATGGCACCTCTTAATTTCAATATATAATATGAGGGTTCTGTGACTCCACCCCACTCTACACGCCTACCCATCTTCTATCTTTTGTCAGTTCTGCCTTCGCTTTAAGATCATAAAACCTGATTACATTTATGCCGTGTTCCATGTCCAAGTAATTCCTTAATGCTCCATCTAAAGGTTGATACTGATATTTGAGAACATAACTATAGCATTATGACAATGTAAACATTTTTTTTCTCCAGAAAAGCCATGTTATGTGGTAGGATTACATTTCCACTTCTATTGATCTAGTGTGATGAATCCTAGGGGACCTGAAGGAACATGTTTCTGCGATAAGATGAGATGGTTTCTCTTTTTTTAGATTCTATCAATATCTCAAAAGCATTCCATATCTCAGTTTGCTTCACATTTGGCCATGTCTTCCCTTTACAACTTTTTCCCTATACCAGTATTTTCATATATCATCCTCATTTTTTCAATATGATCTTTCAGTTTTTTGCAGCAATTGAGGGCATCCATTCCATTCTTCCTAATGTCGTTTTTAGAGTCCACAACACACTGGACTTATTGCTTTCAATGCTACCCAGCTAGCATTCTGGCATTTCATTCCCTTGTACTCTTAGGTTAATTCCACCATTTCTTTTATTTCATGTCTTCCTGTTATTTGTTTTATCCCCTCATTTCTCTAGAGCATGCTGTCAAGTGTATTTTTCAGGTTGGCCATGTAAGAAGAAACTTTCTGTGACCTTGCCTGAAATGTCTTCATTTTTACCTCATACTAGGTCAGAATGTTGTTAGAGATTAGTTCTAGCTTTAAAAACCCTTTCTCTCAGAATTTTAAAGGTATTGTCTTAGAGACTCATTGTTCTTAAAGTACAACTTGATACCAGTCTGTTTGGTATCAGACTTCACAGGGGGGCTTCCCTGGTGGCGCGCGGTGGTTGAGAGTCCACCTGGCGATGCAGGGGATGTGGGTTCGTGCCCTGGTCCGGGAGGATCCCACATGCCGCGGAGCGGCTGGGCCCGTGAGCCATGGCCACTGAGCCTGCGCGTCCGGAGCCTGTGCTCCACAGCGGGAGAGGCCACAACAGTGAGAGGCCCTCGTACGGCAAAAAAAAAAAAAAACAAACTTCACAGGACTTTCTTCCTCTCTGGAAGCTTTTAGAATCTTGTCATTATCTTGACTTTACTGAAATTTCATGGCACAACGTCTAGATCATTTGGCCACACTTGAATTCATTTAAAATGAAGACTCTCGTCTTTTCTCCACTGCAGTAAATTTTCTTCTGTCATTTTTTGACAATTCTCTCCTGGCCCTTTTCCATATTCTCTACTAATCAAATATTGAACCTTCTGAATTTATGAAGGTCTCACCTTTTCTTTCATATTTTCTTTCTCTTTTTACTTTGCTAAGTGTACTGTTGCCTCAACTCTACCTTCCATGATCTCTAAATATATAATTCTTAATTTTTTTAAATTTTCAAACTTTAGTTTGCTATTGCATTTAATTTGTATTGTATTTAGTGAGGTATGAAGATTACAAGCTAATTACATCACAGTAACAGTACAAGGTACAACTTTGATTTGAAAATCAGAAACCAGTAATCAGTCTTTACTGACCATTCTCTGCTCCAGGAAATCTCCTTCTTGGTGGCCCACGTCAGGTGCCTTTCTCCAGTCAATAAAATGGGTCACATACTATAGACCAGGGACACTGGGTATAGGGAAGACTAGGTTTCCTCAAGAAAGCAAGAGACTGGGAATGGGAATACACCCTATGGACTATTTTTCCCAACCTTCTCTTCCCTGAATCTGGTCTCCCCACTCTCCTCTTACCCTCTGAACCTGCTAGAAGAAAACTAAAAATTTCCCTTTACTTAAATATGCAGAGCAATTTAAATCCCCTTGTTCCAACCTTCTCATTCAGGACCATTCTCTTAGCCTTTTATAATGTTTTATAGTGTTGTATAACCACAACATAAATCTCTAATTTATTCAGCCATTCGACCAACCTTTACACCCAAGTGTTCAATGTGTCCAGTACTTCTGTCCTAGGAGCCAAAGATTCAGCAGTAAAAAATAGACAAAAATGCCTACCCTCATGGGTCTTATGCTCTAGTGGGAGAAACAGAGACTATGCAAAAGAAACAGACTATGTAGAATGTGATGGAGGAAAATAAAGCAGGGAACAGAGAATAAAGAAGGGTTTGCAATTTTTAATAGAGGGATCAAGAAAAACCTCAATGAACAAGGGACCACAGAGTAAAGGGACCAAGGATATCCAAGCAGATGGTTTAGCTTTACATTTTTGGCTTCTAACTGTCTACCCAGTTCACTTTGGTCCAATTTAAATGGATCTTTTCAGGAAGAGTCAGGGGTATTTAGTGATCAGAAGTTCTTAAGGCAATAATCAGAATCATCAGGAGACAGCTGGCCCATTCCAGGTCCTCTGGTACTTGGAGATACCAAATCAAGTAAGGTCTCCGTAGAAGAGGGTGATGACTGTAATGTTTTGATGACCACATGTATTTTTGTGAGGATCTTCTTTCCCCTCTTTCTAGTGCTTTCACTGAACCATAGCAACTAGCCTCTTTGCCTTCTTATGAGAAACGCTCACATGAGCCAAATTTTCAGATGAGCAAAACACAACAACAAAACAACAAAAAGCCAGCTATACTTTCTTTCACATAGAGTCATAGAAAAGAGCCATGTATGTGAATATAAACTGAACATCAGGGTCAAAGTTAGGGGATTCTTTTTTAATGTACCTTTCACTCTACATCCATGAAGAGTGAACCCTAAGGTAAACTATGGACCCTGAATGATAATGACCTGTCAGTGTAGGTTCATAGATCATAACAAATGGACCACTCTGGTGGGGATGTTGATAATAGGGGAGGTTATGCATGTATGGGGGCAGGGAAGTTGTATGGGAAATTGCTATACTTTCCTCTCAATTTTGTGAACCGTAAACTGCTCTAAAAAAGTAAAATCTTGATAAAAACTGATGGATTAAGTGCAGGGAGAAATTTCCACTCATTCAGTCCTCTGAATATGCTAGAATCTAATTTGTGGGAAAAGGTCCTTTTTAAGACTGTTAATTTGAAGAAGCCCTACAAGTTTGTCTTCCTCAAGTTGAAAACTCCTGTTTTCACTATAGGAATGTGATGTAGAACAGGCCAGATTCACCTGCTCCCAAAGGACGCAGTGTCTCTCTTGATTACGGAACTCACCACTTTTGAAAGGATTCACATGCCTACTTGCCTACTTTCCCAACAAGACTGTGAGATCCTCTCAGACAGGGACCAAATCTCAGCCTTCACACAGTGCCCAGCAGCTAGCTGGTTCTTAATAAATGTTGTCTGCATAATGTATATCCCTCTTGGACTCATTGTAAGAACAATAAAAGCTAGCAGTTTTTGAGCACCTACTATTCTAGGCAACTGGCATCATTATCTGTAACCCTCATAGCAACCAGAAAAGTTAGGTCCTGTGCCACTTTTACAGATAAGAAAACTGAGGCTCAGAGGATTTAAGTAATCAGTCTAAGTGTACACAACTAGCCAACATGGAAAGGCTAGGATCCTGCCCCTGGCATGTGTGACCCCAAACTACACTTTTGGTTACACCCTCTGCATTCCTTGAAGGTAAGAAGATGAGACATCTCAGGAGAAGCAAGAAGAGAGGCCATCATCTCTACTTACTGTTTCGAGCAAGTCCGAAAGGACATGCTTGGAACATCCTAGCACACGGGAACGTAGGACTCGCCTGCCACCAAAGCTCTCCTTTTGCACACTTGGGTGCATCATAGGCACAGTGGATGCTGCCCTTTCATCCCTATTCCAGCCACATTTAGAAAGAGGGGAAACTGAAGTAGAATGAGGTCAGCTGGCTTCTTATAGTAGGACCCACAAGCTCTTACTATTAGAACATGTGAAAGGCCCTATTTTTTTCGGTTTCCCTTTTGGAGAAAAAAACACATTTTTTTAATGGCAAGCAAACCACACCTGAGATTAATGAGAAGAATGCATAAAGGACATACTTTGCCATTTTGCAGGCCCTCGTGCTGCTCATATTTATAGACATCTTACCAAGAGAGCGTGTCTTGCAGAACGTGTCAGAATTAGGGACGTTGAATTTTCAGTAACTCTTGGCTGCTTCTAGCTGGGCTTTGAGTTTGACCAGGGCAGGTCTAATGGAGTGTGGTTTCCCCTACTTTGTTCAGGCTCTGGTGTGTTATCTCTCAGATAGCAGAACGGTCTTATGGTTTATTTGGCATGGGGTGCAGAAAGGGCCCAAGTTACATAAGGCTATTAAATCACAACCTGCCTAGATGTCTTCCGAAGGCTGTTAGCCTAGTTCATTCTGGGCAAATACAATTAAGGTCTTGGATATTATTTACAGCAAATACAGGTGAAAAAAACCTCAGGTTCCTGGGTCTGTTGATGCTGAGGGGTAGGAGGATCCATGTGGATCGTGTTCAGCGTTGCAGCTTGCACTGATTAAAACCCAACTTGTCATATTCTGTATCGTTGTACTGTAGTTGTAGTAAATGTTCCTTGTAATGCATTTTCAAGTACAAAAATTGCTTCAGAAAAGAACATTTAGAAAACTAATTCTATTGAAACCAATGAAGTGTTGACACATTGCCTGATGCAGATTTGTGTAAAGAGGCTTGTTTTAAGTTATAAAAGTACAGTCCTGGAGGCAAAAATCAGTGACTCCTCAGTCTAGTGACTGAGAGAACAGTGAAGCAGTATGTTCAGCCAGCACCCCGTCATTAATCCTTTCCCGTAATTCTACCCTCGTCACCTTCTCCTTCGCCTGACTCTATAGAATTTCAAACCTGCTGCCAGCCCAGGAACTCGCTCAGAAACCATTCATTACTCAGGCAAGGCATTTATAATGTTTGCTGATGTGGCGCTGAATAGAACACAGTGTAAATCTGGACTGAAGTGGGCTCTTTTTTGTCATCTAAATTGCTCCTCTGCCGTGTGTTCCATAAGCCTTCGAAATCACTGGGGGTTTTGACACCCTCATCTTTCTGAGAGTAGCATTTCACCCTGCCCAGCCCTGGGAAGAAAAAAGGATGGAGACTGTTTGCAGCTGAAAAGAGAGATACGGCATTAAGTAAAAAGCTTATTATTTACCTCAAACTAGGCCACTGGCTCCCACAGAAAACCTTCCATGCCTGCAGACCCTGTTAAAATCAAACATAAAAGCAAACATCCAGGCCCCCAGTGTAACCAAATAAGCAGTTTCGTGATGAGAGAAGGCTAGTGAATGAAGCGAGTGGTCAGCCAAAAAACCTGGTCTGATTTTCACATGAAAAACTGTGCTGAGGGAGAAACGTGCCCATTGTTAGGTGGTGACTCCATGTTTCAAAGCTGCTTTGCCCCAGGAAGGTATTTAGGGATCTCGACAAAATAAAATGTGGAAACAAGGTTTCTGGTGGCAGCGGGTGGATGGAGACACACTTTCTTTTGTTCACTTAGGTGATGAATTCATCAGATTTGCTATGGCTCTTTGCAGTCATGGTCATCTGTCTCAAAACCTGATTGAGTAACTAACTCTCTTTCCAGTTCTGTGCCTGGTATAACCAGGACATCCACCCAACCTTAGATTTTTTTTTAAATTGAGGTAAAATTTATATAGTGTAAAATAAATCATTCAGTGGCATCTAATACATTCACAAGATTGTACAACCACTACCTCTATCTAGTACCAGAACGTTTCATCACCCTAAAAGAAAATCTCATATGCATGAAACAGTTATTCCTCATTCCTGCCTCTCCCTAACCCCTGGTAACCAATAATCTGCACTCTGTCCCTATGGACTTACATATTCTGCATGTTTCTTTGAAATGGAATCATATGACTTTTTGTGTATGGCTCTTTTCACTTAGCATAATGATGTCAAGTTTCATCCACCTCGTAGTGTACCTTTTTATGGCTGCATAATGTTTCATAGTGTGAATATACCACAGTATGTTTATCCACTCATCTGTTAATGGACATTTGGGTTGTTTCTACCCTGTGGCCGTTGTGAATAGTGCTGCTATACATATGTGTATGCTTGCATTTGTTTGAGTACCTGTTTTCTGTTCTTTTGGGTATATACTTAGGAGTGGAATTCCTTGGTCATAGGGTAATTCTATGCTTAACATTTTTTCATAGCACCACACTGTTTTTCATAGCACTGATTCACTTGACATTCCCTTCAGCCATGTATGTAGGTTTCAGTTTCCCCACATCCTTGCCAACACTTTCTTTTTTCTTTTTATTCATTTATTTTCTTTATTTTTTTGGCTGCATCAGGTCTTAGTTGCGGCACGCGGGATCTCTGTTGAGGCATGCGGGCTCCTTCGTTGCAGCGTGCAGCCTTCTCTCCAGTTGTGGGGTGCAGGTTTTTCTCTCTCTAGTTGTGTTGCATGGGCTCCACGGCACGTGGGCTCTATAGTTTGCGTCATGTGGGCTCTCGTGTTGAGGCTCGCAAGCTCAGTAGTTGTGGCGCGCATGCTTAGTTGCCCTGAGGCACAGTGGGATCTTAGGTCCCCAGCCAGGGATCAAACCTGTGTCCCCTGCATTGGAAGGCGGATGTCTAAGAAATTTGCTTCTTGAGAGGATTTTATGATGAATCCAATCCTGCATAGAAGTGTCCTTTTGTAATTAATCTTCTGGTTTTTCAGTTGCGTAAATTCTTATTTTCATGCACAGTACACTTTAGGCTACTTTTTTTTCAAAAATATAAGTCAGTATTGAACTCAGAACTTGTTTGTATTGGAATATTCATATTTTAGTGTTTAGAGTCCCAGGCTGGCCCACAAAGCCTCTCTAACCTGTACCAATCTGAGCTATAGAGCTGTAGGTATCATCCTCATCCTGGAGCCTGGTAGCAGAACTCATTTATAGCCAGGAGGAAGAAGAGCGTACAGAGCTGGTCCTGGGCAGAATTCGGAAATGGAGAGCGGTTTTGGCCTTCCCCACATTCCTTCTGTAGGCCTTTCCTACCACCCAACACCCTTCTCCCTCGTACCCTCATGTCCACTGTACTCTGGAGCTGTGTTAGGCACCCACCCTCCCCTTTCCATTCTCCCCTCCAAGCTGACCCTCCACTCCTTCAAAGCACTCCATTCTCTGAAGACACTTCATCTCCCAGTCAAAACTGTCAGTTTCTCGGTGCCCTCTGATAAGCCCATTTCAAAAAGGCCTTTGAACTTCAAAGAGATTTGGCAATATGAGATTTGGTAATCCTTAAAAATGACCAATGTATGGAATATCAGTGGTGAATTCTTTAGGACTAAAGGACTCCATAAGCAGGCCAATAATATCAGAATATCTCTTGAATCTGTGTCCTTAAGCCTTAACATCTTGTCCAGGTTTCTTCACTTTCTTCCCCTTTGAGCCCATATTTTCTAAGAATCCCATGGTTTCTTCGTGAAGATTCCCACAACAGCCCCAGTGTGGAGGATGGGAAATTATGGTGAGACAGGTCCAGTGGAGCCATTGCGTCGAGAAGATTTTGTATCTTTCAGGTGCCTATAAGTTTAGGAGAACTTCTATTGTGTTTGGATGACCTGAGATTCACAACCAGACCTCATCTCACAAGGAAATTTTGAGGTGTCATTTGTGGTTTACAGCCCTGTGCCCATTTTTTGTTATTTTTAAAATCTTCTTTCTTTTTGGATCCACCTCCTTTCTGAAATCCCAGAGGTACATATTAATGTTCCATGTTACAGATATGGAAACTGAGGCCGAAAAATCCTAAGGAACTTGTGCAAAGTGATAGAGCTAGTAAGTGGCAGAGCCAAAATTCCAACCCTGATCTGTCTCCTTTCAGAGCTGGAGCCCTTAACCACTATACACACTACCCCGGTCAGTCGGCCCTCCCAGAATCGTAGTCCTGGAGCAGACCTTTGAGACCGCTGAGTCCAGCTAATTTATTTCTCAAATGCCAAAGTGTTGTGAGCTCTCATTATTTATGTACCTCTCAGTATTAATCAAGGCTCTCCAGAGAAACAGAATCAACAGGATGTGTATAGAGGGAAATAGAGATTTATTTTAAGGAATTGGCTCATATGATGGTGGAAGCTTGGCAAGGGCAAAATCTGATGGAGTAAGCCCACAGGCCGGAGACCTAAGGAAGAGTTACAGTTTGAATTCAAAGGCTGTCTGCTGGCAGAATTCCTTCTTACTCAGGGAGGCCAGTCTTTGTTCTATTAAGACCTTCAACTGATTGAATGAGGCCCACATTTTGGAGGGCTTTCTGCTTTACTCAGCTCTATTGATTTAAATTTTAAGTGCACCCAAAAGAAACCTTCAAAGAAACACCCAGATTAATGTTTGATCAAATATCTGGGCAGTGTGGCTAAGCCAAGTTGATACACAAAATCACACTTTCCTTCTCTGTCATCGTCAGCACATTCAGAGTCACCCAGGCTCTGATTTCCCTCAAGTGAATGAAGTGTTCTTGGACTAGCATCACATGTATGCAAACTACGTTTCACTCACCTCTTTGTTCACCCAGTAGCAGCTCTTGCGTGACTTTTTGGTGGACAGTTGTATTTTAGTCCTGAGCCCAACCATCTAGGCTATGTTATAGGATCCCAGTCTCTCATGCGTGTCCATACAGTGATCCGACCAATGAAACCCTCTCAGATTTCCTCTGAGGCAGAGGCAAATGCTTCGGTTAATTGGTGTGGTCAGGTCTCAGTTTGAGAGAGACATGTTTTCTTGGCCCAGAGTTTAGAATTTCATGCTGATCTGGTTGACACAGTTCAGATCAGTTTGACCCACCGCGGCAGTAGTTATCCTTTGATCTGGAGTCTAGTTTGTAATGTGACCCATTCAGATGGCTTTCCTATGATAGTCAAGCAAGACAAAACCAAATCATCCCATTTATCTTAATGGGCTTTATTTTTTGTCTTTTTTCTTTCTTTCTTTTTATTATTTTTTTTAGACTTGAGACCTTGCCGATCTTTTGTTGAAAAGAAAAAGGAATCTGTGTATCTATCTGATGGGCTTTGAAATACATCAGGTGTTTAATGTTATTGTCCTCTGTTCTCCCCGTGGTGTGCTGAATCATATCTTAAAAGTTCAACAACCATTCAGTGGGTCACCATTCAGTATACCGTGTCATTATCAAAGATTTGGATTTACAAAATGCTACCTGGAAACAAAGCCCACTTAACAGGCTGTTGTCCCTGAGGCCACCTCTGCTGCCTGAGACGGGTCTTCTAGTAGGAAGTCTGTCTGTCTGACATTTGTCACTGCCCTTTGGGAACTTGCAAGCCTGAAAATTGCTGGGTGAATTACGTAATTTTATGTGACAAAAGAAACATCCACGACAGTGTTCTTACACTAATATACACACCTGGGCATGCATCACTTTTCTTTCATAAACACTCGTATGTTGGCAATGAACGTGTGAACAGATAAACTTCATTTTAATCGTTAAATGCATGCCAAGAAAGTTGTCTATTCACAGATACTCTCCAAGTGTTAAAGTGAAGGAGGAAAACCCGTCCGTGAAATAAATTCTGTGATGCATTGCTTCAGGGAAAAAAAGAAATGGTGAGAGAATACGCATTCCAGGATGCATCTGTTTGTCAGGTAGAAATATTTCGTAAGAGAAACACATACCTGTACTTAGTACCGCTTCCCAAGCTTAAGCAGCATGATGAAATGCCTGGACGCGACTTGGGCTTACTGCTTTTAGAATAACAAAGTGGCTTTCTCTCTACACTTAATGATGATGAGGATTACTTGTGTGAAACACAGCAGCACAGTGCTTTACGCAACGGTCATAAACCACCTCACCTAAAATGCATTTTTGCTTTTATACCTCAGTGAACAGCTCTGAGTAAATGATCCGTCCTTGAGTTGTGTATACAGAGAGAAGATCAGCATTGGGTTGTTGTTTTAATAAACTGGAAGGCTGCCAACATTCTCTGGGAAGAGGACAGAGACATTAATGCTAGCATGCAATCTAGCCCGTGTTTGGATTTAAAACGGAATTTAATCTTCTTGCCTCCTTTCCCTTTTCCCCTCCCCCTTGCCAGTCCTTTCTTCCCTAAATACACAGTCTCTTTTCATGGAGTTAACGCCAGCTATCTTAAACAGCATGAACTAATAAAGCATGGCATTTCTAAAAGAGGAGGCATTTACAAATGTGGGAATGTAGAACATTTAAAATTCTTTCTCTGTACTTCGTTTAAGAGAGTGGTGATTAATGAGTTTATGTTATCTATCAAAATGCTTCCATCATGCTGGTGATGGGACGCGGGATTTATGGTAATGAAAAACCTGCAGTCCCTCCCTTGTATCTAAATCTATCAGCCCCGCATTCATACAGAAAGCACTAAATGATATATTTGTAGCTATCTGAAAGCAAGATCATTTTTAAGAGCTTATGTACTGCCAAAAGGGAACATTCTTAAAATATAGGAAAGGAAATGATTTCCTTTCCAACCTATTGCTCGAGCAAGCATCATACTACAAATATCAATCTCCTACTGAAAAAAAGGAAAATACTGAGCAGATGATGATCACATGATTAGGCTAGTAATGCTCGATGAATTTCCTGTAATTTTCTTGGAACTCCTTTGTGATACATTTGCAAAGGGTCATACAGATTTTCATTGGGAGGATTTGAAATTGTTCTTTGTGCTACATGTCTTAGAAAGAGAAAATCTACCAGTACCTTGAATAAAACGCACTTGGTTCCATCTGTCAGGTAAGAGTATGCCAAGTAGCCCAATAAAAAACTTCATCCATGCTCAGCAACTAGAGGAAAACGCAGAGTCATCCCACCCTCTTCATCAGGCAGATATTTCTATTTCTGCAAGACCATGTAGAAAGGATAAAAGTGTGTTTTAAAAATTGCCCATACCTTGCTCAAAATGGTGCCAACGAATACACGTAACATACCCTGTTATCACCTGGGCATAAGAATGAATACATTAGAGGAGACGATACTGGGTCAGGCTCCCAAGGCAAAGTCTCTCAACATGTGAAAGGGTGTGGATGAGACCTGAGGTGTGCTAAAAGGAATCTGTTTCTGCGAGTAGTAAAACATACTGAACTTCACAACTAATTTATTTTTTTAAATATTGACCAAATTAAGTGTACATTCATAAAAATCTCAGTCTCTGTTACTTTAAATTTTGAAATGCTTTGATGGGGATGGGAGAAAAGGGGGAGGAGTCACCCCAAGAAGAAGCAGAAATTTTTTTGTAACGCTCCTGAGCATTGTTACGTGTTGTGTATGCCTTAATGGGGGAGGTGGAAGAAAGCACTGTTCTTTGCATCCCGAGGACCCCTCTCTATCCTTACTCTGTAAACAGTCATTTTAGTCAGGGTCATCTACATGTCAGGCTTTTGGGTGCCTACATTTTAAGCTGATCCGTTTCTGTGTGCTTTGGCAAGCAGAGAAAGAGCGCTGTAGTGGAATATTTTTCTTCAGGCAGAATTTCTACCTCCAGAGTGTAGACACAAGCTCAGTGTGTTCCAGAAACAGCCCAGACTTGTATGCCTTTGCCATTTCCTGCTGGTTCTGCTACTTCTGCCTCAGAGAGATGCAAAGGATTGAGAAACACAGCTAAAGAGAAAGGAATCCCAGAGGCCACAAGGCGAGTGGCAACAAGCGAGCGTGTGTGTTCTGTCGTACAGGGCTGGGTTTGAAGCGGGTGAGGGAGTCTTGCTCACATCACAAGCTGCCTGTGCAGCAAATAGATTCTTCTCCCCCTCCTCCCACTACTAGCACTGCAGAAAATGCCATCTATCAAAACGCTCTTAGAAGCAGTCCCTGATGATGCTGGAATAAAAGGCTGTTATGACAACTGTGAGGTGGGAGGAGCCTCTTTTCACCCAGCTGCCTGTCAGCCTGGGCATCAGGGACCCTTTAGATTTGTAAGGTCACATCAGGAGCCTGGCTCCCAGCTGACGTGTTCTCTTGCTGCCCCCTTCCCCCATCCTACCTCCAGATGACCTCAAGCTTGGTCCTTGGGGTCAAAGTCACAGGAGGGCAAATGTCATTTCCTACTGATTGTCTGTTCCTTGTCTTTTTCTGGCCTCAGTGGTCTTACTCTGGCCCAGAACTTTAATACTCATAGATGGTCCATGTTTAGCAAAGAAATGATGAAGCATTTTCAAGTTTCAAACCACTTTTCTAGTCTACACTGAGGTTGGTTTAGTTTTGAGGAAATAACATAATGTCAACATTACCGTTGCCAATATATCTGTCTCACTGGCTCCCAGTATTAAAATGCTGTTAATAGTTAGGTTGGTTGGGTTTTTTGCCAGGTTGGTAAGAAAACCATGAGAGTATCACTGTCTTTTCAAGGGGCAGGGCTTTTTTTTTTTTAATTACCAGGGAGAGGGAGGGAAAAAGTTATACTTATTAGGTAACAATGAGAAGGTAGAAAAGCTCCTAAGAAAACATCTTTAATTGCTTAAATTTTATAAGACAGAGAATGAAGAAAGCAGACACACATTTCAAGCAAAAACTCCATCAACATTTTGCTCCTCAAGCAGAGTTACAAAGAATAGAAACTAGTGAAGCCACAAAAATAACTAGAAGGAAAAGGATTTTATGCTCTCAAGTATCTGTTTGCAGGCTTTCTCACTGTTGTCCCTGCCACTACACACATTAAGAACTCTTTTAAAGGACTGACAGTCGGGGGAAAAAAGAGTCCGGGGATCAGTAACGATGCTGTACCCCACCGTTGTGGAGCCTGGGGCAAAAGGAAAAATCAATAATACTAATTATGTTTTATTTAAAATTTTGGTAGTTTGTTCATCATGAATTTTTGGCATTAATGTTGACTTTTTAAATATTGCATTAAAATATCATTTATCATGATTACTCAGGTTTTTGGTATCCCCTAAATTTTGTACCCAAGGCAAGTGACTGACCGGCCTCATTCACCTTACCCTAGTCCTGGCCCTACTTTCAGAGAAAAATAAAACAAAACAAAACGGAGTAACTGACATAAGTGATTTTCCTAAATTTAGCAAGCTTCAATGAACATAGGAATTGAACACTAGTTTTTTGTTATTGTTGTTTGTTTTGGGGGGGGGTTTAATTGAAGTATAGTTGATTTACAGTGTTGTGTTAATTTCTGCTGTACAGCAAAGTGATTCAGTTATACATATATATACATTCTTTTTTATATTATTTTACATTATGGTTTATCACAGGATATTGAATATAGTTCCCTGTGCTATACAGCAGGACCTTGTTGTTTGAAGACTAGTTTTTAATTATTGGTGTCACCAACACTTATTGTTTTCTAAAATACATGTCAAAATTCTTAGGAGTCTGGAACATTTTATGTAAATTAGGTGACAAATTTGGAGATGCAATCGGGATACTTTTCTTTCCTGACTCTTACTTCTGGCCAGTAGCCCTGCACCCAGTGAGTGTATGACAGTCATTGCCCCAAAAGGAGGACATGAGCCCCAGAACAAAGGAGTGAATTGAGTGGCTGCATAGATTTTGTAAATATACGTGGGGGAAAGTCTAAAAAGCTGTAATGTTAAATTGCAAGAGTCAAGTGATTGAGAGAGGGCAGATTTTTCTCAATTCTAAAATTTGGGTTTTAATATCAAGAAACAAACCCTTAAAAAGTCAGTCATAGTGTTTATACCTTAAATCACACAACAGGGAAAATGTGTGATGCCATAAGAACCTACCATTTTCTTTTTTTTTTTTTTTTTTTTACATCTTTATTGGGAGTATAATTGCTTTAGAATGGTGTGTTAGTTTCTGCTGCATAACAGTGAATGTGCTATAGGTATACATATATCCCCATATCCCCTCCCTCTTGTGCCTCCCTCCCACTCTCCCTATCCCACCCCTCTAGGTGGTCACAAAGCACTGAGCTGATCTCCCTGTGCAATGCAGCTGCTTCCCCCTAGCTATCTATTTCACATTTGGTAGTGTGTATATGTCAGTGCCACTCTCTCACTTCGTCCCAGCTTACCCTTCCCCCTCCCCATGTCCTCAAGTCCATTCTCTCCGTCGGCGTCTTTATTCCTGTCCTGCCCCTAGGTCCATCGGAACCATTTTTTTTTAGATTCCATATATATGTGTTAGTATATGGTATTTGTTTTCTCTTTCTGACTTATTTCACTCTGTATGACAGACTCTAGGTCCATCCACCTCACTACAAATAACTCAATTTCGTTTCTTTTTATGGCTGAGTAATATTCCATTGTGTGTATGTGCCACATCTTCTTTATCCATTCATCTGTCCCTGGACACTTAACAACCTACCATTTTCCACCTGAAATTAAATAAGCATTCAATCAGTAGAGAGTAAAAGAAAAATCTTGGGGAATGTGATAAAAGTGTAGATATCAGTAGATGTCCGAGAAGGTTCTTACCTACCATGGGGTAAGACACCAGTGGAAGCCAGAAGAGACTGGATTAAATATGGATCAGAGGCATGGATGATACATAAGTCCCCAGGAGCATAGAGAGCCCAGAGAAGTTAAAGCAGAGAGGTAATATAGCACAGATTAGAAGAGACCCCATGGTCAGAATCCCAGCTCTGTCACTAACTAGCTATGTGACATTGGGCAACATGGCTTCCCTGTGCCTTAGTTTTCACACATGTTAAGTAGAGACCATAACACTGTATATGTTACATGAATTAACTTATATGAAGAGCTTAGAATATTATGTGATGAGTACAATTTTATATGTTTGCTATTATACTGTTACTCCTGAGAGGAATGCAAAAAAACAGTATGAGAATTCTAAATTAACTGAAATTTATAATATATGGAAATATATTTTAAACTAGAAGTGACTGAGTTTACCTTGACAAGTTTGTTTTCCACCATAAAAGATGGAGATTCCAAAGCTAAGTTCAGTTCAATTATAGAGATATAAAGAAACCTGCAATTTTGTACACTGCATCCATTGTAAGACAATTATCCTTGGTTCTCCCCTGTTTCAACACATCTTGGGAGTAGAACCACTGACTGCCTTTTTTCCAGACTATATTTTCAAGGTTGTTTGTATAGTAGAAGACCTTGGAAGATGTACTGTTTCCCTCCTAAGAAAACAAGGCATGTTTGTTTGTTGTCCAGTAAAATAAAGATAGTGTCTCTCTCCAGGGCAAAGTTCAGGCAGGCTCACTGCCCATTATAAAAGATTTTGGTTCCCTAAGCTCAGGGTTCCCCTGTTGTAACAACCCACTCTAAGTACAGACATCACCTGTCCTTCATTGTATTCCCTATGGGAACTGGGGCAAAGGGAACTGAGACAAATACTATACTTTGGCTACTGCTAATGCTGTGAATAATACTTCTTTGTCTCTGACCCAAGAGTCTCTTGTTTTCTGCCAAAATCCATGACACTGGCAGGATAACTTATTAGCTTGCAAGTAGGTAAAATCTCAGAACCTTCACATCCTATTTAGTATATAATCACATCCTATTTAGTATATATCAATAATTTGATTTACTGCAATGAGATTTAATAGTATCATAAGAACACTAACTTTTTCACTTTAATGAGTTTTTCACTGTTTTATTCTCAAGCCACTCAAATACATATGCTTGATTTATTCTTTGCCCACATTTTTCTTTAAAAAAGAAAAATACCTGTCTATATTTAAGCAGTAAATAAAGGTTTATGCTAGTGACTAGAGATGTCCAAATGTGGTACATTCTGAACACATACACAGTCCAGGGGTATACCATTACCGAAACTAAGAACACTGAAAATAAAGATTTTCAAGGAGTGCAAATTCCATTTCTCCACCTGCCACATTCAGAGGAGGACATGGAATAAGAATCCATTAACATCTCAAACTCAAGTTCAAGATAATACCTTGAAGAAAGTAATAATAACAAATAGTAAATTCAAGACAATTAGAACATCCATTATTTTACGATCCCTGAATAAAAACAATCAGGTCACATTTTTTCAGATTATTTAAAGAAACAGAAAGCAAATCAAATGATGGTTCTTCTATAAATATACAGTGAGATCACACAAGCAAACATACAGGATATATACTCACACCACCACAAATCTTGAAGAAGGGAGTCAACGTTTTTAGCTCTACCCAAGCCTGGTCATTCTGGAATAACATGTTTCTGCCATCTGCATATTTGTGAATGACTTGTAGAAACTGACATCTAAAATAACTTGATGGGGGTAATTAAACCTAAGCAGTTTTGGCTACTTTCTCAAATGTCATAATAAAAGGGTGAAATTATATACTAGACAGAGTTGTTTTCCAAAGTGGGAAACATAAAAATTTAGGGAGACGAATTATAATGTTATGAGAGGAGTATTTTTACTGAATAAACCAATGAATGTGGAGTTGCTGGGACGTTTCACCTCATGCCCTGCTGTGGGAGTTGCCGTTCCTCTCTGCTTTATTCCTCCTCCACTTTCCTTACTCACTCATTATCAAATACACTCATCTTGTTTAAATAACACAGTACTTAACCTCCATTTGATGTTGGGAATGTAGGGCTGCTGAAATTATAACCAGAAGGATAGGAGAGAGCGTGAGAGAAATAGAGAGGAAAATAGAAAGAAATTTCAGATTTAAGTCCCATAATGACCAAAAACTATTTTAAGTTCAGAGTCTGACATCTATTTCTGGAAGGAAAAAGCCAGACGGATAGTAAATATTTTAACCTGGTAAAACTGGAGATGCGGATAGCTGTTAATAAGCTGAGCATCTGTTTCAGGATTTTAGCATAGTTGTATATTAACAGAGTCCACTGACCTTAACAGAGTCCACTGACCACCCATCAATACCAAATGTCCACCTAAACAACTCTCCTAAAATCATGGAAGCTGAAAGAAAATACAGTAAAATGAATTTCAAGTGGGTTGCATTTTCTACTTACCTGTGGGATTTTCAGACCCCTCAATACCAAAATTTTGTCTTTTAAAAAGGTTTATGGAGACTCAGATGCTACCCTTAGAAATCACTGATCTTAGTTGTATTAGTTGGGTTATTTATAGTTGTCGAGAAACAACATGTGTGGATTAACTTTGGACTTCGGAAATATTAAAAGAACACATAAAGAATATCATCTATTACAGTCTTTCTAAGCCACAGAGCTTCTAGGATTTGCATACACAATGGGCTTCATGGAAAAATAGAACAGTTGCTCAAAATGTTTGTGGAAAGAACCTGAACTCAGTTGACCCACCTTTTTCATTTATCTAGAATTTCTTTTTCCCAAATGAAACTAGGGCCAGTAATCTGCGATTCAATAAGGAATACTTCTATTAGCCAGGAATTTATGCTAAGCCACTTCACGTTCCTCCACGATTTTCAGCCTATGTGTGAGACTGACTTTAGTTTGAACTCCATTAACTAGTTTAATTGGTGCTCTTTGGTTATACACAAAAGTAAGTTATATCTAGTCGATGCCATAAGAGGGCTTTGTTGTCAGGCATATCCCAATCACAGGGAAGGTGGTGGTCTAAGGCAGGGAGTTAACAGGGACTAGAGCTCAGATGAACCAGGATTCTTTAGGTTTCTCTTCTCTGTGATTCCCAGCATACCAGGTTTTTCCTTGAGGTTGAAACTGTAATTATCAATATCTTAAATCTTTCTAGCTCTGCCAGCAAAGAAGAAAGTACTTCCCCTAGTTATGAATAAAAAATAAAATTTAAAAGTCTCAAGGAAAGATTCTTATTGGTTGGCCTGGGCCATGTGACCATTCCCATGGCCAGGTAGTCAAGGAACAAGAGTGGCAAGTCCAGGGGCTTCCCTGGTGGCGCAGTGGTTGAGAGTCCGCCTCCCGATGCAGGGGACACGGGTTCTTGCCCTGGTCAGGGAAGATCCCACATGCCGCGGAGCGGCTGGGCCCGTGAGCCATGGCCGCTGAGCCTGCGCGTCTGGAGCCTGTGCTCCGCAACGGGAGAGGCCACAACAGTGAGAGGCCCACGTACCGCAAAAAAAAAAAAAAAAGAGTGGCAAGTCCAATGAGATCTCCACAGTTAGCCTGAGGGGAAAAGAACTTCCTCAGCAGGGAGGAGTGAATGCTAAGCAGGTAAAGCAGTAGTTATATACTTACCTGAGGGAAAGGTTTTGCTTTTACTTACATATAATATGGCCTAAGCTATAGCAATCTGTGTAATAAAGAACCCGCTGGGCTACTTTACTTAATATGCCAGCTGTGGGTAAGGCAAGTAACTGAGACTTGTGCATTCATGGTACAGCCTGTCCAATATTTAGTCCAAATTCCCTTCATTCAACAGACAGGGAAATAGAACCTAGAGAAATAAAAGATAATCCACACACATGAATGTTGCAAGTAACAGTGTCTTAGTCCATTTGAGCTGCTGTAACAAAAATTTCATAGATGGGGTAGCTTAAGCAACAAACATTTATTTCTCACAGTTCTGGAGGCTGAGAAGTCCAAAATCAAGACACTGGCAGATTTAGGGTCTGCTGAGGGCCACTTTCTTGCACTGTCCTCACATGGCAGAAGGGACACGGGAGCTCTCTGGGGCCTCTTTTATAAGGTCACTAATCCCATTCACAGGGGCTCCACCCTTACAATCCAATCACCTACCAAAGACCCCATCTCCGAATGCTATCACATTGGGGATTAGGTTTCAACATATGAATTTTGAGGGGACACAGACACTCAGACTATAGCAAACAGTTAAGAATAAATCCAGTTGCTCCCAATGCATGTTGTAGGGTGATCTGACATCCTGACTCACATACCCTATCAGAATTTGGTGAGGCCTGATTTGGAGGTGAAGTCTGAAGATGCCAGTTAAGAGCTTATTCATCTAATCAAGATCGGAGAAAGGACCAGGATCCTCTTTCTCAGGCTGGTACCACTGCACAGTCAAAGTCAAAGCCTCAAGACATTGTAGTTGGTTTAATGAAAACTTTTGAGAGGAGGAGCCGTCATAACCCTAAATGGAAGCCCTTCCTGTTGCACGCCCACCTCCACCCACTGCAGCCATCGAGCCAGCCCATTCTCCTCCTACTTCCTGGAGGGCAGAGCTACAAGCTCCAACAGTCAGTCTGACTCCCTTCCTTTCAAACACTGAGCCACTTATATATTTATATAGAGATTTAAATTTACAGTCCTGGATGGACAGTAATCTTACCTAATTCACGTCTATTTAACGGAAATCAGTTTACTAGAATGTAACCTTGTATTGGGAGGATGAAATCTTTCTGCTCGTATGTGAATATGTAAGCTCCTGGGCTAAATTTCTTTCAGTTGTACAGAGAAAAAGAAAATAACTTAACCTCTTCTGGGTGGTAGCTGATCAAATTCAGGGCTAGGCTCTGCTTGACTCCTCTCTTTCTCCCCTGGGCCAGGGTATTCTAATTTCCAGTGTCTGGTTCTCAGGCCACCTTCCGTCCCACCGGCTTCTGCTTGGTTGTAGGTTGCCCATCTGGATGTGAGATGTTCTCTACATTCTTGTCCAACCATGAAGGCTCCGCCAGCCCCACAGTCCAGTCCTCTCAGCCCTTCTGGGCCCCACCCTGGGACCCAGGAATTCACACCACCTCCTTTTCACCACTCTGCACGGGATTAGATGGAGCTGTCCTTGGGCCTCCCTGCGTTGCTCATGGCTACGCTGTCACGCCAATACCAGCTGCTCCAGTGCCAGACCAACCTTGAGGCTTATAAGAGATTAAGGGTTCCTCAAGCTACACTGTGAGAACAAGCACAAAGTCTGCAGCTCCCAGATTCCGCCAAATTTACACACACACACACACACACACACACACACACACACACCCCCCACACTCAGTCTTGGGACTTTGACATCACTTCTCAGGATCCCCAAAACACCCAATTAAATAGCTGACAAATGTAACAGGTAATTTTAGATATTAACAACAGAGGAACTAGGAAAATACATATGGAAATTCTCTGTGCTCTCTTTGTAACTTTTCTGAAAACCTACAATTATTCCAAAATTTAAAGTTTACTTAAAAAGTAATGAGAATGGAGAAGTGAATGTAAGTATGGATGGGACAGGATTAACCATGGACTGATGGTTGTCGAGATGGGGGGATGAGTACATGGGGTTCACTATACTGCTCTGCCTACTTTTAAGTTGTAAATTCTCCGTAATAAAAAATTAAGTAACTTTAAAATATATATTATGGGACTTTCTGTAGACTCTTAAAAGTCTACATAAACCGTAGAAGCCAGTAATCTGATACTTTATTCTCTCTGTATAATTTCTACCATCAGGACACTGTTGCTTAATTAGTAGGGCAAATTAAAAAAGAGTAGAAAGAATAGACAAACAGCAGAGTTGAATGTTATCCAACTACATGATTTGCTTATGTTTTTTGTTTTGTTATTAGACCACCTCAAACTCTTTCTCCTTCTTTTATATTTTTAAAATCTTTTTCACCTCCATTTTTACCACTTTTTAGATCTCTTCTGTATCATGTGCCCATCGATGTGTCACTTGGCATAAAGTCCCCCTACAATGTAACAAAACAGCCAAATAATCGTGGCTTACACAAGATAAAACCTTATGTCTCTCACACGTAAAATTAGTCTGGAGATCAACAGTCCAGGACTGTCATGGCAGCTCCACAGAGATTTCAATGGCTCCAGCTCCTTACTGTCCTCCACTCCTCAATTCCTGGGATGTTGCCCTGGTCATCAGGCTTACAAGATGGCTTCTAGAGCTCCAGCCATCACACTCACATTCCAGGCAGCAAGAAGGCAGGTCAAGCCACTTCCCTTTAAGGAAACATCCCAAAAGTCCCACAGACTACTTCTGCAAACCTTTCACTGATCAAAACATACTCATACAGCCAATCTTAGCTGCAAGGCGAACTGTGGAAGATAGTCTTTTAATTGTACCCTGGCTGTCCTCTATAAAACCAGAGTTCTATGACTGAAGGAGGGGAGAATGGATGTTGGGTAGGCAATTAGCAGCCTCTGCCACAGTCAGCCGTGGGAAAAATCTGAACATGCAGTGGCAGAGCAGCCCAACCATGACTTATGCCCAAATTAATTACCCGGCTAGGGCAGTCAGCAAAGATCTGGAAGTATCTGTCATCCCACATACGCTGTGGACTGGTTTATGTTGATTGGTTTGACTGAAAGTTAAAACTAGAAAAGTGCCTGTGGATTCACCCTTCACAGCAAGAGACCATCTATCTACACAGGAGCCGATATATGTGCATTTGTGTCAGCCTCATGTAGGGCACGAGATATGCCTGCTGTGACTATAATGTCCTTTAAACCTAAAATGGAAGCATTACAGATTCCTCCTAGCAGTCCTCTTGACCCTCTGGGAGACCTTCTGGGCTCCTGGCCAGTCTCCAGAGAGATTCCTGTCTGTCTGCCTGCTAGGAGACACATTCTGGGCTCCCTGCCCACGTTCTAACCTGCTGCTCATGCGGGTAGAGAGGGATGTCTATTTGGGTCAGTCCTGACTGATTATCCTGTTGTCTTGAAGCAGGTTCACTTGAATACTCCACACATAACCAACTGTGTACACCACATGTCCACATGCTGGGTGCCCAGTAAAAGCAATGAGGGATGGTGGAAAGAGCATCTGAAACCTGAGACTGAGGATAAAGACTGAGCAATTCTTGGTCCGGGTGGTGCGGCCTTAGGCAAGTCACTGAGTCTCTAAGCCTTGGTTTTCTCATATGTCAAGCAGGGATATTGCTACTTCCTCTCCTTTCCCTGAAAGCTGATTGTGAAGCTAGGTTGCAGTAAGATAGTACATGTCAAAGTAAGGTACTTTATCACCCCCAAAATGGTTACTGTTAATATTGTTGATTTCATGAAAATGTGAGCTGTTGACAAAAAAAGAAAAGAGAAACAAAAAAATAGTGATAATGTGGTTCAAGCCCATTTGTCTGTGGCTAAGAAAAAGAAATATAGTAACTAGTGCCAAATCTGCAAGGCAAAACAAAAAGAAAATGAATCAGTGAAATTTTATCAGTCCCAGAAAGAAATGACTTGTCCCACGGAGTAAACTTATAATATTCTAACCTCCATTTCCATTTATTATTAACTATTCCTTCCACAGAATACTAGTCCAAAGAGTAAAGCTATCATTAAAGATCCTGTTCTCCCTGCACTGAAAAGGTCAAATAAGTTTTATTCCTTTTATTTAAGTCAGCTTTAAAATACAGCTAGGCTCCTATATCAACAGCAAAGACCCAAAACACCCACCTAGAATTTCCCTGCTCAGTACAATCCACTAGGACCCACTTTTATTCCTAAATGTAAGCCTTTTGGGCACAGTATGTAAGCAGTTGGTTGTATACACATAAGCCCGATCTGGGGATAGGTGAGTTCTGTAGGTGTAAATGTGTATGTAAATATATCTCTATATATTGGAGCCTGCAGAAGACTTATAGTTTTTTAGAAATATTAATAAGGAAGAAATTTTAATCCTTTAGTTTTTGTTAAAAGAAGGAGCTTTAATTTATGCAACATAAAATTAGAGTTGTTGGGCTTCCCTGGTAGCGCAGTGGTTGAGAGTCCACCTGCCGATGCAGAGGACGTGGGTTCATGTCCCGGTCTGGGAAGATCCCACATGCCGCAGAGCGGCTGGGCCCGTGAGCCATGGCCGCTGAGCCTGCGCGTCTGGAGCCTGTGCTCCGCAACGGGAGAGGCCACAACAGTGAGAGACCCGCGTACTGCAAAAAAAAAAAAAATTAGAGTTGTTTTTACTGGTTACCACTTTAATATGAACGTTTTTATCGGTGTTGGATCCAAAGATAAGCTTCTGTCATTTGACATAATAAATTGCTTTCCATGTGTGAAATGAAAATCATTTGGGCTCTATTGGCCAGTTAGAGGGTTTTGCTCTGATCTAACTTTAGAGGGTGATGTCTATTGGGAGCTGAAGAGCACCATTCCATGACTTGACTGCAGAAGTCATAAGAGTCAATAAGCAGCTTCACTGACCATTTGTGAACTTTTCATTTGACTCAAGCTGAAGCAAAGGACCTCTTAACTGTGAGTAATTTTTCCTGATGAGATTAAAAATTTCTCATTCCAACTTTCCTAAATCTAGAACTTGCTTTGCATAGAAAACACACACATCACAAAAGAAATTGATTCCAGATGTGCAAGAGACCTCGCATGACAGTGTCTGGCTTTGATGGTCATGAAGGGCATTTTGGCAGGTGGCCACAATGGTGTTTTTGTTCCTCTCAAACTTGATGCCATTTAACCACACTGTAAAATTCACCTGGTTTATGTCTGTGAGATTTCTCCCTAACAAAGGAAGGAAAACAAGATGAGAACGCTGAATGTTCACCAAATCACAAGGCTAGAATGTGTGGTTTCTGAAACACAGATGTAGGTAGATTTTTCAGTAAGAATTTTGTCAACACTGACTGTATTCCCAAGCGCTATTCCATGCTGTGTGGAGGGAAGAAAGATAGGAAACATTGTCCCAAGCCCGGGACAATGAACTTAAAATGGCTTGTAAGTGACAAGGTTAATGATAATGGAACAGTCAATATGCTCCCCTAGCATCCTTCATAAAGCATCACTGTACAGCTCACCCTGGGTTATAATGATCTGTTTGTGTGACTTATGTCACCCACCACACTGAGGCCCTCCCAGACCTGGAACCATGGCCGATCTTTGTTGTAAACACAGCCCCAAGTGCAGCCCAAAGTGTATTTGATCAATGTTAACTCAAGGAATGAAGGAAACAAGAGTACCACAGGTTAAAAGGATTCAAACTGCAATCAAACATGAGCCCATTTCTGTTTCTGGGAATTACTCAAGAGTTAATATCTTTCATTTTGCTAATTAAGACGTTCCTTCAGCTTTCTAACAACCAATTTGAATGCCTGCCCTCAATAATACTATACACTGAGAGACAATGGCTACCATGCTGGGAAATAGAGTCTTTATTCTGGGAGTCTGTTGCTAAAAAGTGGACATTCTATCAGCGCAAGAAGGGAAAATGAGATGCTAAGGACATCTAGCAGAGAGATGAAGTTGATTTCAACTGCTATGTTTTGGTGACAATGTATTCCAAGGAACAAAGCAGTAAATATGCTGCTCAAAAAAAATGGGCTCAAACTCAGGTGAGGGCAGGAGACTTTCTTTTTCTAAGTAAATTAAGACCTATTCAGTACAAAGCAGTTAAGTAAGACAAAGTATTTGCTTACTAGATTGTAAACAGGGTCTAGAGGAAAGAGCCCTAGACTTGCCTTCACTAAGACCCAGTTTTCCAGCATTCCCAAAGTGTGCTCCATGGAACACTGTTTATGAGGAGCTTTGATAAATATCATTATAAGAAGGGTAGTTCCATAGTCAGATAGGTTTAGGAAATGTTGATTACCATCTCCTCCTTTATATTTACATTGTAAAGAAAACTGTTCATTCATTCAAAGTTTTCCCAAAATTATTTAACTAAGGGCTCTTTATTCACAAAATATCTTCCAGAATTAGATTAGAAAACATCAGTCCAGGAACCCTACATTGACTGATGTGTAATTTTGCTTTCAGTGCCAACATTCTATATCATTTTAGGCTAATATTCTACGTCACTTTTTACAAGTGATAGTTAAGACTTGGGAACATATTAATGCTCCAAAAGAACACGGGCAGAAGAACTAAGCACCAGAGATTGAGGCTTACCAGGAAACTATTTTGAAGACCAAGGAAAACAAACAGCAATGGGCATCACATCCTGAAAGTGAACCATTCTTGGAAAAAAAAAAATGGAACTTGAATCTGATCCAGCTTCTCTAGATCTTGCCACCAATTTACAGGGATGACACCATGGAATACAAGCAAAATTCCAACCTGAGAAACTCTAGAAAATGAATAACCTGCTGCCTTCAACAAAGAAATTCCAAGGGGGATTAAAAAAAAAACGGGAAAGGAGTATCTGTAGATTAAAAGACACTTGAGAGGCATTTCAAGCTTGCAGTGTGTTTGGGTCCTAGTTTGAGTGAGCTAACTGTGAAAAAAAATATTCAAGAGACAATCAAGGAATTTTGAACACTTTCTGGATATTTGTTGACATTAAAGAATTACTGTTAATCTTTTTAGGTGTGATAATAAATATTATGGATGTGATTTTATAAATCTTTATATTTAAGAAATATATTCTGGAATATTTATGTAGAAAATGATATGTAATCTGAGATTTGCTTCAAAACAATCCTGGATAGCTAGTGGGAAGCAGCCGCATGGCACAGGGATATCGGCTCGGTGCTTTGTGACCGCCTGGAGGGGTGGGATAGGGAGGGTGGGAGGGAGGGAGACGCAAGAGGGAAGAGATATGGGAACATATGTATATGTATAACTGATTCACTTTGTTATAAAGCAGAAACTAACACACCATTGTAAAGCAATTATACCCCAATAAAGATGTTAAAAAAAAAAATTCTGGGATGGAGGATATCAATGAAAAAAGTTGGCCATAATATGAGATGGTTTCACGAGGGTTTATTGTACTCTTCTCTCTGATTTTGTATTTTTGAGATTTTCCAAACTAAAAGTTTTTACAAAGCAGTTGAAAGAGAAAGAAGTGGGTCAAGGATATTATTACAAACATGGTAAATACAGATTTTGGAAAGCAATAAAAGGAAGGAATTTTGAGAAGCCGGAAGGCAAAAGCAGCATGGATGCAAAAGAGAAAGAGTGTGAAAACCAGGAAAAGAAAGACAGAAATGTCAGTGGACTTTTGAGACAGACAAACAGAATTGCAGAGGGTTCAAGGCATGATGCCTGGTGTAGAAATGCTGCACAGTTATTACTTATCATTTGAGACAGTTCGTTACAAAAAAAGATGGTGGCTGGAGGTCCAGAGAAGGTTCGTCAAGAAGGACAAGGCTATAGACTAAATTGTACCCACTACAAAGTCCATATGTTGAAGTCCTAATCTCCACATGATATCAGACCTTTAGAGAGGTGATTAATGTTAAATGAGGTCATAAGGTGGAGCCTTGATCCAGTAGAACTGGTACCCTTATAAGAAGAGGAAGAGAGAGATGGTGTTTTCTCCACCATGTGAAGACACAGCAAGAAGGCAGCTGTCTGCAAGCCAGGAAGAGAACTAGAACTTAACCTTGCTGGCACTCTGATCTTGGACTTCCAGCCTCCAAAACTGTGAAAAAATAAATTCCTGTTGTTTAAGTTACCCAATCTATGGTATTTTATTATGGCAGCCTAAGCTGATACAGGTAAAGCATGCCCATCCTCTTCATTAGCCTTTCTACTTCATTCAGCATTTATCATGTCCTTCTTTTATGATGTTGAAATTAGACCTAGAAAAATGAATGTCACTGAGTGGTATTATTCTGTGTTCTTTTTTTTTTTTTTTTTTTTTTTTGCAGTACGCAGGCCTCTCACTGTTGTGGCCTCTCCTGTTGCAGAGCACAGGCTCCAGACGCACGGGCTCAGTGGCCATGGCTCACGGGCCCAGCCGCTCTGCGGCATGTGGGATCTTCCCAGACCAGGGCACGAACCCATATCCCCTGCAACGGCAGGCGGACTCTCAACCACTGCGCCACCAGGGAAGCCCTATTCTGTGTTCTTTTGTGTGGTGGTCAGTTAGGTGTGGCCACAAGAGGGGACCTAAGAGAGACACAGGAAAACAAAGTTTACTATACTCACCAGTCTGAGAGAGAGTGTCACTGCACAACAAGAGGGGACCATATGAGACAAGTACCTGGAGAACAGGCTCAACCAAGCAGGAGGGAAGCTGAGAGAAAGAGAAAGACCTGTGGGCAAACACCTTTTTTGAAGGTCAGGGTGGAATACACTAGAAAAGGCTTGAGGGGATTGCACTGGAGCATTTGAAACTTCCTAGGAGTTCAGAGAGGAGAACTGCAGCAGGGGCCAGCCTTGTCACACTAGTGCACCTGGTCACCTGGGCAGGATGCTCACTACTGTGGCGGAGGATGTTGAGGCAGCAGGAGACAAAAATGAAGTTTTAAAACTTTATGATACAGGTATAAAGGCTCCATAATTTCTTCTTTCAAATTTTATTTTTTTATGGAAGTATAATTGATCTACAATGTTTCAGGTGTACAGCAAAGTGATTGAGTTATATATGTATATATACTTTTTCAGATTCTTTTCCATTATAGGTTACTACAAGATATTGAATATAGTTTCCTGTGCTATACAGTAGGTCCTTGTTGTTTATCTATTTTATACATAGTAGTTTATATCTGTTAATACCAAATCCTTAATTTATCCCTCCCCCCCTTTCCCCTTTGGTAACCGTAAGTTTGTTTTCTATGTGTGTGAGCCTATTTCCGCTTTGTAAATAAGTTCCTTTGTATCATTTTTTAGATTCCACATATAAGTGATACTTTACGATATTTGTCTAACTTACTTCACTTAGCATGATATTTTGCACCATGTTGCTGCAAGTGGCACTATTTCATTCTTTTTATGGCTGCGTAATATTCCATTGTATACATGTACCACGTCTTCTTTATCCATTCATCTGTCAATGGACACTTAAGTTGCTTCCATGTCTTGGCTATTGTGAGTAGTGCTGCTATGAACATTGGGGTACATGTATCTTTTTGAATTAGAGTTTTGGTCTTTTCCAGATAAATGCCCAGGAGTGGGATTGCAGGATACTATGGTAGCTCTATTTTTACTTTTTTAAGGAACCTCCATTCTGTTCTTCATAGTGGCTGAACCAATTTACATTCCCCCCAACAGTGTAATCAACAACCTTTATTATGTTGAGGTCTAAATTTTATTTTTCTGAGTTGTTCTTTTCACTGTGTTCACCTTTCATTCCTCTAAAGGAAGTAAAAAATATCAGTTTCCATCATAATCAGAAAGCTTGGATAAACAATTTCAATTCAAAACTTTTTCCCTTATGATGTTCAAAGGCACACAGACCCACTGTGGCAATTAAAGATTTGCTAGTTCAAGACCTCTTGATTTCTCTGACTAAGCTGGTCTTAAATTTTCCTTATTATGTCAGGGGTCAACAAAACCATTTCCAGACAACCTTCTGAGACTGAACCAGGAAGAAATAGAAAATATGAACAGACCAATTACAAGCACTGAAATTGAAACTGTGATTAAAAATCTTCAAACAAAAGCCCAGGACCAGATGGCTTCACAGGCAAATTCTATCAAACATTTAGAGAAGAGCTAACACCTATCCTTCTTAAGCTCTTCCAAAATATAGCAGAGGGAGGAACACTCCCAAACTCATTCTACGAGGTCACCATCACCCTGATACCAAAACCAGACAAAGATGTCACAAAGAAAGAAAACTACAGGCCAATATCACTGATGAACATCAATGCAAAAATCCTCAACAAAATACTAGCAAACAGAATCCAACAGCACGTTAAAAGGATCACACACCACAATCAAGTGGGGTTTATCCCAGGAATGCAAGGAATCTTCAATATATGCAAATCAATCAATGTGAGGCACCATATTAACAAATTGAAGGAGAAAAACCATATGATCATCTCAACAGATGCAGAGAAAGCTTTTGACAAAATGCAACACGCATTTATGACAAAAACCCTCCAGAAAGTAGGCATAGAGGGAACTTTCCTCAACATAATAAAGGCCATATATGACAAACCCACAGCCAACATCATCCTCAATGGTGAAAAACTGAAACCGTTTCCACTAAGATCAGAAACAAGACAACGTTGCCCACTCTCACCACTATTATTCAACGTAGTTTTGGAAGTTTTAGCCACAGCAATCAGAGAAGAAAAGGAAATAAAAGGTATCCAAATCAGAAAAGAGGTACAGCTGTCACTGTTTGCAGATGACATGATACTATACCTAGAGAATCCTAAAGATGCTACCAGAAAACTACTAGAGCTAATCAATGAAACTGGTAAAGTAGCAGAATACAAAATTAATGCACAGAAATCTCTTGCATTCCTATACACTAATGATGAAAAATCTGAAAGTGAAATTAAGAAAACACTCCCCTTTACCATTCCAACAAAAAGAATAAAATATCTAGGAATAAACCTACCTAAGGAGACAAAAGACCTGTATGCAGAAAATTATAAGACACTGATGAAAGAAATTAAAGATGATACAAATAGATGGAGAGATATAACATATTCTTTGATTAGAAGAATCAACATTGTGAAAATGACTCTACTACCCAAAGCAATCTACAGATTCAATGCAATCCCTATCAAACTACCACTGATATTTTTCACAGAACTAGAACAAAAAATTTCACAATTTGTATGGAAACACAAAAGACCCCGAATAGCCAAAGCAATCTTGAGAACGAAAAACGGAGCTGGAGGACTCAGGCTCCCTGACTTCAGACTATACTACAAAGCTACAGTAATCAGACAGTATGGTACTGGCACAAAAACAGAAATATAGATCAGTGGAACAGGATAAAAGCCCAGAGATAAACCCACGCACATATGGTCATCTTATCTTTGATAAAGGAGGCAAGAATATACAGTGGAGAAAAGACAGCCTCCTCAATAAGTGGTGCTGGGAAAACTGGGCAGCTACATGTAAAAGAATGAAATTAGAACACTCCCTAACACCATACACAAAAATAAACTCAAAATGGATTAAAGAACTAAATGTAAGGCCAGACACTATCAAACTCTTAGAGGAAAACATAGGCAGAACATTCTAAGACATAAATCAGAGCAAGATCCTTTTGGACCCACCTCCTAGAAAAATGGAAATAAAAACAAAACTAAACAAATGGGACATAATGAAACTTCAAAGCTTTTGCATAACAAAGGAAACCATAAACAAGACGAAAAGACAACCCTCAGAATGGGAGAAAATATTTGCAAATGAAGCAACTGACAAAGGATTAATCTCCAAAATTTACAATCATCCCATGCAGCTCAATATCAAAAAAACAAACAACCCAATACAAAAATGGGCAGAAGACCTAAATAGACATTTCTCCAAAGAAGATATACAGATGGCCAACAAACACATGAAAAAATGCTCAACATCATTAATCATTAGAGAAATGCAAATCAAAACTACAATGAGGTATCACCTCACACCAGTCAGAATGGCCATCATCAAAAAATCTACAGGGGCTTCCCTGGTGGCGCAGTGGTTGAGAGTCCGCCTGCCGATGCAGGGGACACGGGTTCGTGCCCTGGTCCAGGAGGATCCCACATGCCGCGGAGCGGCTGGGCCCGTGAGCCATGGCCGCTGGGCCTGCACGTCCGGAGCCTGTGCTCCACAGCGGGAGAGGCCACAACAGTGAAAGGCCCGTGTACCGCAAAAAAAAAAAAAAAAAAAAAAAAAAATCTACAAAAAATAAATGCTGGAGTGGGTGTGGAGAAAAGGGAACCCTCTTGCACTGTTGGTGGGAATGTAAATTGATAAAGCCACTATGGAGAACAGTATGGAGGTTCCTTAAAAATCTAAAAATAGAACTACCATATGACCCAGCAATCCCACTACTGGGCATATACCCTGAGAAAACCATAATTCAAAAAGAGGCATGTACCACAATGTTCATTGCAGGTCTGTTTACAATAGCCAGGACATGGAAGCAACCTAAGTGTCCATCAACAGATGAGTGGATAAAGAAGATGTGGCACATATATGCAATGGAATATTACTCAGCCATAAAAAGAAGCGAAATTGAGTTATTTGTAGTGAGGTGGATGGACCTAGAGTCTGTCATACAGAGTGAAGTAAGTCAGAAAGAGAAAAACAAATACCGTATGCTAACACATATATATGGAATCTAAAAAAAAAAAATGGTCACGAAGAACCTAGGGGCAAGATGGGAAAAAAGACGCAGACCTACTAGAGAATGGACTTGAGGACACGGGGAGGGGGAAGGGTAAGCTGGGACAAAGTGAGAGAGTGGCATGGACATATATACACTACCAAACGTAAAATAGATAGCTAGTGGGAAGCAGCCGCATAAGCACAGGGAGATCAGCTTGGTGCTTTGTGACCACCTAGAGGAGTGGGATTGGGAGGGTGGGAGGGAGGGAGACGCAAGAGGGAAGAGATATGGGGACATATGTATATGTATAACTGATTCACTTTGTTATAAAGCAGAAACTAACACAGCATTGGAAAGCAATTATACTCCAATAAAGATGCTAAAAAAAGAAAAAAAACCACTCCCAGGTTTGATGGTTTACCAGGAGGTTTCATGGGACCTGGGATATAGTCACAGCTATGATTATTACAGCAAAAGGACACAAAGCAAAACCAGTAGCATGTGTGAAATGTCATCTGCCAGGGAAGTCCATCAGAGACTTAGTGCCCAAGGTTTTTCCTGGAGGCTGGTCAGGTGGGCACCCTCTACCTCATACACAGCAGCATTCAGACTACCAGGAGAGAAGCCAGGGTTTAGCATCACCTGCACTGCACATAGCCTTTAGGCACAGGGAGCCACTCTTATCAGTTAGGGAATGGGGAGAGCGTTCTTAAAATGTAGGAACCCAGCTGCCAGCCTAGGCCAATCTTGCAAGCAGGTCTTTCTAAGGATAGCGGCCTCAGGCTTGCTATGCTAACCCATTTTGAAAGTTTACACCAAAATCTGCTGTCACTCAGGCTCCTCACTTACTTTGACCTCTTTGTAACCTTTAATACCCTGACCACATCTGCTTTCTGGAACCCCTTTGATGACTCTCCTACCATGCTATACCATGGAACTATTTCTTTCCCTTTGTTCTGGGAAAAGGGATTAAAGGGCAGTCCCATGGTTGGGGCTGAGGTGGGTGGGTGACTCCAAGCTATGACTCTTTTTCCCCCAAATAAATCTGAAATCGAATACAACCAAGCATCCCCCAAACTGAAACTCCTCAGAAATCCCATCCAGCTAGTCTCTGAGGAATCCACAGCCTCTCAGTGCTACATCTCCCTCCCTACCCCTGTTACATCATTCCTCCAAATGTAAGCTAAAATGGCATGTGCCCCAACTCACTCCTGGCTTCTTTAGAAGGTACAGGACACAATTTTAGCCCTCAGGTTTCTCCCTTGGCCGGAGGAAGGGAAGGGGAAGTTTTACCGCATGAGTACACATGAGTTTTACCACAAGCTCCTGCTTGAATTACTTCTGTAATCTCCTAATTGGCCTTCTCCCTCCATTGCTTCAACCCTGCAAACACCTAACATATGAATATCCCTCACCACATCTATGACTGTTCATTCATTCCTCATTTAAAACTTTCAGTGTGACCACTGAATAAAAGTCATCCTTCTTGGCTCACAGATGTGGAAAACAAACTAGAAGGTACTGGTGGGGAGAGGGAAGGAGTGAGGAACAATGTAGGGCTAGGGGATTAAGAGGTACAAACTACGAGCTATAAAATAAACTACAAGGATATATCGTACAACACAGGGAACATAGCCAATATTTTGTAACTATAATTAGAGTATAACCTTTAAAAATTGTGAATCCCTATATTGTACACTGTACACTGTATTGTCCACTGTAACTTACACAATATTGTAATGCTTCAGTTAAATACTTCAATTAAAGAAAAAGTCATGCTCCTTGGCCTGGCACTAAGATCTTCTGTGATTTGGCCACAGTCTCTTTTTCTAGTCCTAGGTTTCTCTATTGCTATTCCCATAATCTCTTCTGAGGTGAACAAGGAAACCATTTAATAATGCTTCTCAAGATAAATTAGTCAAAATATATTAAAGAGCCAACTTCGTTGCGGAGCACAGGCTCCGGACGCGCAGGCTCAGCAGTCATGGCTCACGGGCCCAGCCGCTCCGCGGCATGTGGGATCCTCCCGGACCAGGGCACGAACCCGTGTCCCCTGCATCGGCAGGCGGACTCTCAAACACTGTGCCACCAGGGAAGCCCCCAACTTTTTTTTTTAATGTACCTTTTCTCCAGTGAAAAGTTTCTCTCCAGGCCGTACTAAGTGAGAATAGAATCTGGGGCCTTGTTTGTAGTTAATTGTCAGCTACAGGCAGATTCTTCACCATGCCAGCACACTGGAATCACCTGGGGCATGTTAAAAAATAAGTAAATAAATACTGATGCTTGGGTCCTGTGTCTTGAGTTTCTGATTCAGTTGGTCTAGAATATGACCTGGTCACTGGGTGTTTAAAAGCTCCCTGGGGGTTCTGATGCACGACCAGGATTGAGAAACACCAACACAGCAATCTGCCTTTGGCTATATTTTGTCCAAAAAAACTGTGCAACATTTACAAAATACAGCTCATGCTGCTTTGTATTTCTCTGTTCATGTGTAATTCCTATGCTCCCCTCGACCTCTATTTCTCATCACTGAAGTCTGACTCAAATATCATTTTCTTAAAAAGGCTTTCCTAATCTCCAACTGAAAGCATTCTCACCATCTTCTGAATGAAGAAAAATTTCATCCACACCCCTTGCTCTGCCGCTCATCACTCTTGGCCTGTTACGTTGTTCTTGTATTTGTGCTGCCTTTCTTTCCTCTAGTGCCTTGCCAAGAACCCTTCCCATAGTTGACTTGTAATAAAATTTTGTGTTTTCATGGTACATGAGAATTTGAAGAATCAAAATATGCCTTTTTATTTCTACAAGTGTTGTGTAATACTTTTAACAAGAAAGTCACCCAGCCAGTTAAGTAGAAGTAATCTTCTAATACTTCCCAAGTCACCGTTTGCTCTCAAGGCAAACACTCACCCCTAATCATTTTAAGATCTGAATCAACTAAGAGTATATTTGCTTTACTTCTCACTGACAACTTGTCATTTGTCAGACTTACCGACCAAATACAAAATTGTCTATGGGATTCCATAACAAAAGAAATCAAAGTAGTCCCCTTTGCCATATGACCTCCTGCTATACATTAGGCTGGGTTTGCGTCCAACTTTTAGGACAAAAGAAGGAAATAACTCACATGCATCATTGGTTGGCAGTAGCTTGGCTTTCTGTTCCCTATTGCTTCAGGGCTGACAGCTCACCTGCATTTTGAAATAGACACCTGCTAATTCGACTTTCCACCCTTTAATCTCACCCTTCCACCCACAGCATTCTACTTACCCCACAATTAATATACTGCTGGTTTTACCCATTAGGAAGGGTGGGGTGGGGGTAGGCTGAGCAGGAAAGCCAGGCTGATAGTCATTCATAGTCCAGATACCCCATCTTTTGTTACTGGGTGAGAGTCCCTAATCCTGATTCATTGTAATAATAGGCCTCACAACACTCTCCACACCACCCCCGAGACGCGCACACACACACACACACACACACACACACACACGAGATGTGAACGTAATCCTTGGACATAATCATCTGGTCTCATTTTCCCGTGTAGATCTCTGCCCCGTGCCCCTTCAGCATCACTGCCTGAATCTGGGGACCGTGTCTAAGTGGGAGGAGGAGGTGGTGTGGACTTGCAACCTGAGAAAGGGCCAAAGAGAGCAAAGGTTTCTGAAGAGGTTGGGAGAGGGAGGGAACCGGGGTGGAATGAATAAACAGAGACTTTGTTCTTTGCCCTTTGGATGCTCTCCACGACCCTTGGGTTAATTTTAAATTCTTCCAGCCTGTCCCAGCTTCATGGTGCTCCTCACCAAAGTGAGCTTCGTGTGCCAAAGGGAACCTCTTTCCAAATGCACGTTAAGCTCTGGGTCTGTGGGCTTAGGCGTGGAGCCTGCTGCACTACCTTCCACCCACCCTTCGTACATCCCCGGAAGTGGACCTTAGGCTGGGCGTGCATCTGTTGCCCTTCATAAGCAGCCTTTTGGGTGAGTGTTTGCCCTATGGGCAGAGTGGGAATTGGATTCTGGCCATCTAGCTCAGGCTGCCCACTGGGGCCATGACCGACCCTCACTCCTGCACTCATGGAGACGGGGCTCCAGTGGGAGAGTCCCTCTGTCTTGGCAACATTATTTTTCTGTCCATCTTGGGCACTGCTAATCTCTTTAAGGAGCGATTTTTGAATCCTACAGGGTGTCTTTGGCCCCTTTCACTCCCCTGACACAGTCTGTGTCCTGATGCTGGATTTGAATTGCAGAGAATTAAAATGCCAAGCTTTTGTCCTGATGCTGTATTAATGTGATAGACCACTGACTTTGTGCTAAGAACTTTACATCTTGTGTTTGTGAACACTCAGAGTGAGTCTGAAGTATTGGTACTCTCATCCCCAGTGTACAGATGAGGACAGTGAGACACAATGTCTCATCCAACCCAGGCGCCAGTTCTCCCAACTTTCGACTATGCCACTCCCTTTCTCGCTTGGTACTCAGCATGTTGAAGGCTTGAAGCAGTGTGTCTGTGGCATCATTTAGGTTGAGAAAATAGGAGGCAGGAGATTTACCCAGAGGAGGCACCCCACTTTGCAACAAACTGGCAAGGTGAGAACACGCTATCTTCATGCCTTCCTAGAAATTCAAGGGACAACAATTTTCCAAACAGCAACTCCCCTCTCACAGTGATTAGGGGGCGCCCAAGGCTCTGGCCATCTGTGATTTAATAGATGGTAACAGCAGCAAGAACCTTGGCCTATAGAACAAGGACTTCATTGCTACTGCAGAGGCCACCAATGTGGTCTGGAACTTGCCTCTTTATTAAATCCAAACTGCCTGTTAACCTGAGAATATACACATCACATTTTAATTTATTTACATAGTTTCCCTTTACATTTCATATTTTAAATTTTATAGGGCTTTTCTGTTTGAAAAATTTCTTTACGCTCCTAATTATTATTTTCCTGATTCTTAGTCCCATTTTACCAATGAAGCTACAAACTCTTCCCTAAGATTCAAGACCAGTGTTCCTTCCACTATTCCATAGTACCTCTGCCCTTCGAACACAAGGATAACATAAGTGTTCATATGAGAGTGTCCCCCAACAGCTGGTACCAGTGAATGTGACATTATTTGGAAATTGGATGTTTGTGGATGTAATTAAGATGTAAGATAAAATGAGGTCATAGTGGAACACAGTTGTTACTGAACCAAACTAGGGTCTTCTCACCCGTGCACAGTGAAGCCAATCTACTGACACTGCGTTGTGGTGAAGAAAAGTACAAGGTTTACCGCAGGGCACTGAGCAAGGAGTCCAGGCAGCTCAAGCTCAAAAGACCCAAACTCCCCGAAGGCTTTCAGGGAAGGGTTTTTAAAGACAGGGTGAGGGAGGGGGTCATGGGGTGCGTGATCAGCTCATGGACATTCTTCTGATTGGTTGGTGGTGAGGTAATTGGGAGTCAACATCATCAACCTTCTGATTCCACTGTTCTGGGGTCTACGTGCTTGTGGGCAGCATGCAGTTAACTTCTTCCACCTGGCGGGGGTTTCAGTATCTGTAAAACAGCTCAAAGAACACGGCTCAGAATATTATCTATAGCCCTTGAGGGGAAACTAAAGGTCCTTGACTTTGTTTAATGGCTAAACTATTATCGTTTTGTCTTGCTTGGCTGTTTTCCTTTGTTTTTGCATTTTCTCACGTCTCTGATTAAATTTATTCTTTGGAACTCGAGGAAGACCTAGGAGGCTAAAGTTTTTCTACAGACAGGAGGCAGGCAGAGGACGTGGGCAGGGGCTCTGTCCCAGGAAGCCCTTTTAGGGTCCTGCTCCATTACAGAGTGATCCCTAATACAATATGACTGGGGTCCTTCTAAGAAGGGAAGAGACACAGGGAGGAGAACTATGTGATGATGGCAGAGATAGGGTGGTATTGGGTTGGCCAAAAAGTTCGTTCAGGTTTTTCTGTAACATCTCTTTTTGGCCAACCCAATACATCTACAAGCCAAAAAACACCAAGGATTGCTGGAAACTACCAGAAACTAGGAGAAAGCCTGGTAAAAGATTCTCTCCTAGAGCTTACAGAGAAAGCATGGCTCTGTCAACACCTCGACTTCAGACTTGCAGTCTCCAAAACTGTGAGAGAATAAATTTCTGTTGTTTTAAGCCACAGTTTGCAGTACTTTGTTACAGCAGTCCTTGGAAATTAACATAGGTAGCATCTGAATACAGATATTATGTATCTGGGCCTATAGCAGCCCAGTCTTTGCTATAATAATTTCCAGGTTCAGGTAGATACAGGCTGTTCTGATTTTGTAAAACAACTTATCATCAATTACTGATCTTTCTATAAGTATAGTAAAGTTTCTTAAATTCCTTTCAAGTTCTTCAGTATGGTAGGAAAGTTTTCACGTTAATGTCCTTTTCCCAGAGAACTGAGGCACACAGCCCACCTGTGGAAATCTCCATTCTCCCAGCCCAGTACTGCTGCTGGAGCCTTCTGCATCTAGAAACGTTTCCCAGGTGTTTTCATATCTACAACGGTGCTTCTTAAAACTTGGTTGATCTTTGAAAAATCCCAGTACCCAGATTATACCCCCAGACCAATTCTATCTGAATCCCTGGACCTCAGCAGAGGACCCAGACATTCATATTTTTATAAGTTTTCCAGGTGATTCCAGTGATCTTTCCAGTCAATGCCTGTGTCCTACAAATGCCTCTTGGGGTGTTATTTCATCAGAGGATAAGCTTAAGTGAATTTCCTGACCTATTATAAGCATCTAGAACAGCGGTCACATTGGTGTACGTGTTGCTTTCTGGCTACAAATGGCAAAATTGAGTATTGTGTCAAAGACCATGTAGCGCACAAAGCCAAAATATTTTCCCTCTGTCCCTCTGAGAAGATTGCAGAAGACAAAAACTTACCTGATTCATCTTTTCCTTCCACAATGAAAATCCAGAAAAGAGCTTTGCACTTAGTAGGGGCTCATATGAATCAAAGTGAAGTCAAGTGAACTGAAATGAGCTGAATTAAAGTTGAATCTTCTTCAACATATTATCTGAAAAGAGTCCAAGGTGTTATGCCTCCTAGGGTTATTTGCATTTTAATGTCACTTGTAAAGCACCAAAGTTTTATTTGAAGACAGAAAGGAATACCTAATCGCCGAAATTGCAAGCACCTGTAAATGTGAAGTACATCTCTATCCTATTAGATTGTGAGGTCTCCCCCAGAACCCCCTCAAATTGCACCAGGAAGGCCACCACCCAGCTTCCCTGTGCGCAAAATGGACTTAAACAGGCTCACTGGGGCTTCCCTGGTGGTGCAGTGGGTGAGAGTCCGCCTGCCGATGCAGGGGACACGGGTTCGTGCCCCAGTCCGGGAAGATCCCACATGCCGCGGAACGGCTGGGCCCGTAAGCCATGGCTGCTGAGCCTGCGCATCTGGAGCCTGTGCTCCGCAACGGGAGAGGCCACAACAGTGAGAGGCCCGTGTACCGAAAAAAAAAAAACAAAAAAAAACAGGCTCACAGGAGCCCTTGCTAGTCCCTACTGTGAATTTAAAAAAATCTCTCCAAGGTTTATTTGCTTTGCTTATACTCCTTTTTGTTAGCCCAACAAGTTCTCTCCATGGGAAAAAAAGTGATCCATTTTCTTAAAGGGTGTCACCACTTCCCATTTTCTATTTCCTAGAACTTTCTTCCCACAGGGACTTTTATTTTTACCCATTGTGAACACGTATGTCAGCATAAGTACGTTGGCAAATTTCATTATTTAATTTTGCTGTAGTGTATGAGTGGTGGGAAATTGCTCTGAATTAAATTTCCTCAATGCCAAATCAACTTAACTGGGGAATTTATCAACCAACTAGATTGATACAGAGGTTTCTAAGATCCCCATAACCTGAGAAGTTCTTAAATTTGAATTAGCTGACATGGATGCTTGTGAAGAACAGGTGTCCCTTTTGTGTCTCAGGTAACCCAAACCTTCCCAGGGGAAGGGCTTTGGGCAGCTGACTCCCAAAAGAGTCAGGAGAGAGAGGACTTCAACCAAGGAGTTAAACAAATCAAGGTTGGAATTCCGACTCTTATCGTTTACTAGCCCCTGACCTTGGACAAGTTACCGAACCTCTCGCAATAGCAAGTTTCCCCAAGTGGAAATGGGAGATCATAAAAGGGTTGTAAGGGTTAATGACATGTCGAGAACTTGGCACAGTGCCCAGCACATAGTAAGTATTAAATAAATGCTCTCTGTTTTTATGGTCTTAGCTGAAACTAAATTTCTGTCATGGGAGCTTACATGCTTGCGACAGAGAACTGTAGAGCATCCTAGCCCATATTTTCATGATATGCCATTCCGCAATTGCATCAGATTTGTGTGTGTGTGTATTTAATTTATAAACACAGAATTCTTACATCTACCAAGCAAAATATTAGAACGTTTCATGACTCTAACACAAGAGCCAAATCTTCTTGTCTTTACATTCTTCCTCCTGCAAAATCATTCCATCCACCACATGATCTTACCTTTCTCCTGCTCAGAAAGAGTGAATGGCTCCTTTTCCCTACATAACAAACGCACTCTTCTCCTGGCTTTCAAGAAGCAATAACCTGGCTCCTCAGGAACTGGGTCTAAACCCCACCACCAGTCATTTTCCTTTTACTCTGGACTCCCTCTCTCTGTTCACCCACATGTCACCCTAACCCCTCCACTATCATCTCAGACAGGAGCTGCTTTGGCTGTATTCCCTTATTCCTTCTGCCTTCTCAAATCAGACTCACTCTAAGATTCAACTTTGGTGCGGCATCCTCCCTGTCAGGGACGTCTTCTGGCCTCCGGAATTTCTCTTCTACTTCTGCATTTGGTAGCCATTTTAGTGTATGTCACGTAATTTAACATTTTACTAAACACGCATCCTTCACCCTTGATGTTTCATGCGTTGTGGTTGTGGCTACCTAGCTTGACTGTAATCCTTAAGGCAGGAAACATCTCTGAAGATTATTCTGTAGCCTGTGTTTCTAGATCATGTATACCATGTGGTGTGAGGAACATCACACTTGGCGTTAGACACTCCTAAGTTCAAGTTCCCAGCTCTGTGACTTTGGGCAGGCTTCTCAACCTCTCTAGTCCACAGTTTTTTCAATCATAAATGTTGTTCTAAGGGTTAAATGATAATATTATTTTAAGTTTGATTGAATAAATGGCCATAGTATCTTTGAAATCCAGTGATCCTTTGTCTGTGTGTTTCACACAATGTGTCTTAGCTGGATGTTTCCAGGAAAACAGAGCCCAAGGCAAAGCTTGGGTTCTGCCACTTTATTAGGGAATGCAATACAGGGAAACAAAAGTGAAGAAAATGGTAAATGGGCCAGAGCACGAGGGAAGATCCAAATAAAAGAGTACTTTATAGAGCTGGCCACTTCTGTGTATGGAGTGCTGCTGATGGCTCATCCTTACATTCGTCTTCAGAGCAGCATATGAACTACTGCATCTCAGGGCAGAAGGAGGGAGTGCTGGCTCCTGTCTTCCGCTGGTCAAAGATCCTGCCCACCGGACACTAACTCCCCCGTAATGTTAGTTTGTGCTTCCAGTGGGTGCAGAGTAGATCCCCAGCATCTCAAGACTCAGTTTGGGTGGGAGCCAAGGAGTGCTGGGTACGGACCTGAGGAAAGGCCCTATTGGGTTGTGACCATGAGCCTAGGAAGAGCTGGTCATGGAGGCCAATAGAGACAAACCAAACCGCCGAACGTTTCAGAAAAAATTGAGTCCAAGAAGAAGCCTGATAAAGTATGAGATAAATTAAGCTAGCCTGTGATTCATTTCTCCCTCTTATATTTGTTTTGGATCTTTTCCAAAGGTTTTGTACCAATCTTATGGTCTTGTTATTTTGTATATTTCCTTCCCCATGAATGCCGATAGGAAGGTATATTTTCTTTTTCTGTAAGAAAGGGGCTTTTTTAAAATATAAAAGTAATACATACTTAGAGAAATTAGGAAATAGGGATTAGGAGATAAGAAAATAAAAATACTTCAAAGTCTCTCCATCACAATATACTTTGTAGTTATATCTGGCTTTTTCTTTTTTTAATTTTTATTGGAGTATAGTTGATTTACAATGTTGTGTTAGTTTCAGAGGTACAGCAAAGTGAATCAGTTATACATATATCCACTCTTTCAGATTCTTTTCCCATATACAGAGTATTGAGAAGAGTTCCCTGTGCTATACAGTAGGTCTTTATTTGTTATTTATTTTATGTATAATAGTGGGTATATGTCAGTTAGCTGGCTTTTTCTTAATATGTTTTAGATATCTTTTCTTGTTAACAAGTAACTCTAGAATCTCATTGTTAATGGCTTTATAACATTTCACTTTATGTTTGAACCATTACTTTGTCAATCCCTTATTATTGGGCATTTACATTGTTTAAATTTTTGCAATTATCAGTGACACCTAAGTAAACAGATAAATATTCCTAAAAGCGAATTCCTAGGAGGGAAATTGATGACTTAAGGGTATGTACCCTTTGAACACTTTGGATAATTATTATCACCTTCGCCTCCAGAAAAGCTGTACCAACCTAAACTCTTCCATCAGTGTTCAAGATGAGATATGCATTTGCAGACCTGCAGATTCTACTTAATGCCTCTGACCTCAGCTGGAAGCCAGCTGAGCGTGTTGAGCTTCACTGAGCATGATTCCAGCCAGTGTTCCATCTCATCATCAAGTGGGGTTCCCAGAGCTCTGCACTAGCGTTAAGTCCTCAGAGCCCTGGAGCTACCTTTCTCCTTCCTTTCGTCTCTACCTGACAAACTCATCAGTCTTATCATTTCACTCAGTATCGTGAAATAATCATCATCTCGGCTAGGATGCTTTGGAAGTCAGCACTAGTTCTAACAAATGACATTCTTCCAGGTTTGGGCAGCACGTTTGTATTCTGGTGAGAGTAATTCCCATATATGCAATCCTGAGTAACCTGTTTGCCAACCATACAATCCTACACCACAGTTTTCTAAGTTGCATAATTCTTTCATCTCTGGGAAACACATTCGCCAGCCTACCCAGGTAGGCCCTTGGAGTGCATGAAACAATAATAAGCATTTATCCTGGGCTTTTAATCTTCAAAGTACTTTGTGAACATTAACTAATTAATTTTCACAGCACTCTTGTAAGAGTAGTAAGTACTCCTGAAATAAAAACAGCACAAACCATTGAAACATATGACATCACAAAAAGCCCAGAACCTAATAGTCTGGGAAGAGAAGATTGTTGATTACCAGCTCAGTTGTGAAAGTAAAAGGAAGTTGGGAAGGCTAGTGATTTATCCAGAATCACAAAGGGAATCAGCAGCAGGGTAGCAATTAGTTTTCACTTTCCTAGTGCCCATTGCTATGCTTAGGCCAAAAAGCAGTTAGACCATGGTAATTCAGTCAAAACTCTGTACAAGAGTTAAGGGTATCTGACAAATTCAAGGTCACCTACATACAACCAAATAATGTGGAGGAAAGGTACAAAGAAAAAGTCATAAATATTCAAATTAATCATATAAGAAGGAGAAAATGTATCTCAGAAAACAGGCACACTGGGCATTGAATTTAAAGTTCAGGCATTAATGAAGAACTTCAAAATATAAATGCAAATGAGAAGTGACTATACAACGAATCATGAGAGGACTGTCCTATGAATTCTTACTTGGATGTACACCTGTACCATCAAATAATGTTGACAATTAGGAACTCTAAAATTCTAGAAAGTGGGTAAACACACAGCTTTGAACACTCTTGGAAAATAAATTAACTTCTTTTATACACCTGATGCACAGTGATTACTTTTGACCTTTGTGTCTTGAATAGATAATAATATAAATAATTCTAAGTTTTAAAACTTTTCATCACCAGCTAAATCATTAACTTCTTTGTGCTTCAGACTCCAATGATAAGCATCGTTTGTGGTCATTTTTCTACTTTATGTGGATGGCACATACAAGGGCACGATGGTAAAAGTGTACTAGACTCCTGGAATCAGGATAATGATAATATAACATGGTATATTGAAAATATCGCTTACTATAATATTGCCTATTCATGCTAGATACTATATGTAGTGTGTAAACAGCAAAGCCTGACATATAGTATGAAAAGTTATGGATTTTGGTAAAAACTCCCTGACTTTAAACTGTAGTAAATGCCATATGTTAGCAGCGTGTCATTGAGAGTGTTATGTACACTCTCTAGGCCCCAGTCTCCTCATGTGTATAATGAGGATAATGACACAGTATTGGTCAGGACTCTCGGTTGTAAGTGACCTTTCCTTAACTCCATATTCTCTTCTGGCAGCTAACTCATTGCTCTTCTGAAAGAATCTTTCATATTCTGCCTCTAGGTCCTGATTTCCCCACCTCTCTTCAGCCCATCACAAGGAAGCTCCTGTCTCTACCCCTACTCCACTGAAACTTCTCAAGATCAACTTAGTAAAGCCATATTCAATTCTCAGTCCTCACCTTATTGGACTCTCAATAGCTGCCTCGGTGGACATGGCTGAACACATTCTTTCCTCATCAAATACTTCCTTCCCAACTTCGTTAATATCACATTTGGATTTTCTATGAGCTCAATAGAGATTACTTTTTAATCTCCTCTGCCGAGTCTTCTTTTTCTACCCGAATTGCAAATGTTGGAGTATCCAAGGGCTCCGTCCTTGTCCCTCTTCTATATCTATCCCCACCCCTCTAGGAGATCTCACCATATGCTATGGCTTCAGATAGAATGTATATTTATATCTGCAGACCATATGGCTTTCCTAAACTCCATACTGGCAAATCCAACAGTCTACTCAACATCTGCTCTTTTATAGGTAAGAAAAATGTCACACTTAACACATCCAGTATTGTGACATCTATCCACTCATCCTATTCTCAGTCCCACCAACCTTTTCTTCCCCAGATCATCTCCATCTCCTTTAGTCTCACAACTATTCATCCAGTTGCTTATGCTGAAATCCTGGGAAACAGCCTTATTGTTTTCTTGACCTCCTACTCCCACTCTTCATCTCTCCCACCCTCCATTCATATACCTAATCAATCCATCAGGAGGTCCTACTTGCTCTAAGAATGTATCCTGATCCCACCAATTCCCCTGTCTTCACTGCAACCACCCTAGTTCAACCTGGCAATGTCTCTCACTTGGATTAACAGACTTTTACTTAGTTTCCCTACTGCTTTTCCTGTTGTCCCACTGTAGTCTGATCTTCATGTAACAAGGTAATTGTTTTGGAATATAACACAAATAAGTAAGTTCATGCTTCTACTACAAAACCACCAATGGTTTTGCAGTGCAGTTATAATAAAATCCAGAATCCATAGCAAGTTCTAAGAGGCCCTACATGAACTGATCTTGCCTCGCCCACCCACCTTGTTCATTGTGACCTCCTTTATGATACTTGAATATAACAAGCACATCTGGATTTCAGAGACAATGTACTTATATTTTCCCCTACTGGGAAGCTCATGCCCCAGATTTTCACATGGCTGGCTCCCTGACAACCCAGATCTTAGCTCAAATGGCAGTTCCTTAGAGAGACTTTCTTTGACATTTTGAATAAAATTGTCTCCACGCTCATCCACAAGCACACATATATTTTCTATTCCATTAACCTTTCTAAATTTTTTCAAAGCACATATTACTATCTGAAATTTTATTAATCATGTATTTACTACCTGCCTTCCCCATTATAAGATTCCATAAAGACAAGACCTTATGTCTTTTCTTCTCCTCTACAACCGCCACACCTCATAGGGTTTTAGGCTACTCACAGGCACTTATTAAATATTTTTTATAGTATAAACAGAAATCCAACTCAAACTGGCTTAAGGATAAATAGAAAAAATAAAGGCAACCTAAAGGTTGAGGACTATATTTAATGTAAGGTATGGCTGAAACCAAGTATGCAAGATTGACACATTACTATTGTATGTTTTTCAATCTCTTGGTTCAGTTTTCCTCTACGTTAGTTTCACCCTCAGGCAGGTTGTGCAGGGAAAAAAAAACATAGCAAGTGATACCTCCTGAATAATATGATCCTTACTGTTCTCAGAGGAAGGAAAGCTCCCTGGGAAGAGAGACTGATTTGCCCATTTTTTATCCCCAAAACCTAGAACAGTATCTGAAATTAATAGTTGGGGTTTTTTTTTTTAACATCTTCGTTGGAGTATAATTGCTTTACAATGTTGTGTTAAGTTTCTGCTGTATAACAAAGTGAATCAGCTATACATACACATATATCCCCATATCCCCTCTCTCTTGGGTCTCCCTCCCACCCTCCCTATCCCCCCCTTCTAAGTGGTCACAAAACACCAAGCTGATCTCCCTGTGCTATGTGGCTGCTTCCCACTAGCTATCTAGTTTACATTTGGTAGTATATATATGTAAATGCTACTCTCTCACTTCATCCCAGCTTACCCTTCCCCCTCCCCATGTCCTCAAGTCTATTCTCTACATCTGCACCTTTATTCTTGTCCTGCCCCTAAGTTCATCAGAGCCTTTTTTTTTTTTTAGATTCCATATATATGTGTTAGCATATGGTATTTGTTTTTCTCTTTCTGATTTACTTCACTCTGTATGACAGACTCTAGGTCCATCCACGTCACTACAAATAACTCAAATAACTCAATTTTGTTTCTTTTTATGGCTGAGTAATATTCCATTGTATATATGTGCCACATCTTCTTTATCCATTCATCTGTCAATGGACACCTAGGTTGCTTCCATCTCCTGGCTGTTGTAAATAGAGCTGCAATGAACATTGTGGTACATGACTCTTTTTGAATTATGGTTTTCTCAGGGTATATGCCCAGTAGTTATTGAGCTAATTAATGAATAAATACAGACCTTGTCTCTCCCAGTACCCACATATCAACTCCTAGAGAAGACTCTATTGGACCATTCACAGAGAAAGGGTAATGCTGAGAAATCAGCTGGACCACATGTTCATGCTAGCAGATAGAGTTCCATCAAAATCACAAATGATGGGTGATGGGCAGCTCCCAGTAGAAAAAGTATGATGAGAAGACAAAAGATTTCTGCCACAAATACCTAACTGGTTAAGCTGATTTAAGGATTCAATGAGTTAATGTTTGTTTAAAAAAAAAAAGTCTATTCCAACACAGAAAAAAAAAGTATTTCAACAAATACTAGTTTCTTCTGCTACTTTAAACACTAACCTACATGGGAATAGAAGTGGCTTGTATAAACTGGGTTCCATTCACTTGGAAAACTTAAGACTACCTATCCTTCAGACTTAAGGATAAGTTTACAAATTGCTAAGTCTGAAAAGCCAGTCTCAAACAGAGATTCTTTTGGGCTTAGAAACATAAGCCATCTGAGTTTCAGATATTTATGATTCTGTTTGCCCAAGGAACCTAAACATCAAATGCTGAAAAAAAACTTTTTACAGGCTTTTGGGTCCATCTCTTTTTCTAGTCCATCTAGTGTACCTGTGTCAGCTATCTGCCTTTGTCCCAGTTCTCTCTTCCCATAGGTAAATGATAGGCAGAACTTTAAATGGAGGAATGGCTATGGTTTGGGCCTTATGTTGTGAGATGGGTTTTGTGATGTGCATATTTTAGGGAAGAAATGGGCAGCATAGGGGAAAGAGTATTTCTAGCTTTCCTGGATTTGATTTTTTTTTTTTTTTTTTTTTGCGGTCCACAGGCCTCTCACTGCTGTGGCCTCTCCCGTTGCGGAGCACAGGCTCCGGACACGCAGGCTCAGTGGCCATGGCTCATGGGCCCAGCCGCTCCGCGGCATGTGGGATCCTCCCGGACCGGGGCACGAACCCATGTCCCCTGCATCGGCAGGCAGACTCTCAACCACTGCGCCACCAGGGAAGCCCCTGGATTTGATTTTACTTACTAAAAATATGCTGTTTTATTTGCACACACTCATGGCCCTACATTCTACATATTTCTCTAGTCAATTCATTCTCCCAGTTTTCCCAGACAGTATTTTTTCACATTATATTCTCTCCACAAACCTCAAACCACTATTCCCCACTCCTCAATCTCAACTAAAAAGCTTGCTCTTATTTTTCTAAGGAAATAAAAGTTATCAAAAGAGCATCCACATTGTTCCCACTGCTAAATGTATTCTTACTGTTGTCTGTAATCTGCCATTTCTGCAGATGAACTGTCTGTGCTCCTATCAAGGGTCATGCATACCAGTTGTGCACAGGATTTACCCCTCTCGTCTATGCAAGGATATTGGTGTAGCTAGCATTTATTCTCTCTGTGTCCTGCATCTTCAGTTTTCCCCCTGAGTGGACCCTTACTGTGAAAGTATACTTGCACAATCTCTCCTGATCAAACACACCTATCCAACAATTGGCACACTTCTCGATTTCTTTTGATTCTCCTCCTTGCTCTTCGGGCACTTCCATCCATTTCTTTGCTGTTTCTTCTTCATATTGCCAACCTCTAAATATTCCTTGGTCCAGGGCTCTATTCTCAAACTTATCTTACCTATTTATCCTCACTGCATTAGGAATTTCATCCTTTAAAATTACTGTCTGTATGCTAATGATAACCAAGTGTACATCTCTGGTCTCTAACTCTCCTTTGAATTCCCAGCTGTATGCCAAATTTCCAACTCAATAGCTCCATTTAGAATTCTAGCAGACTTCTCAAATTTAATGTATATTAAAACTCTCCCAAACTAAATAATCGACCAGAGAAATCCCAAACATGCTCCTTCTCATGTTACCCATCTCAGTTAATGGCAACTTCATTCCTCAGTCCACCAGGACGATTAGCTCTACCTTCAAATATATCCAGAAAGTGACCGCTCCCCACCACCTCTACGTCTTCACCTAGTCCAAACCGCCATCCTTTTGCATGGATTATTTTAATAGCCTCATTACCTACTACAGTTGATTCTTTTGCGCAGAAGCCAGAGAGGATTCTTAAAAACATAAGTCAGGTCAAGTTACTCCTCTGCTCAAAGCACTCCGGTGACTTCACTTTGCTTGCAGACTTGAATCCAAACTCTTCACCGTGACGCTATAGGCCCTCCATGATCCAGCTCCTGACTGCCCTTCTGGCTTCATTTCCTACCACTTTTCCCCTCACTTACTCACCAGCAGTCACATCAGGATTCTGCTCTACATTGAACATACCAAGCTGATTCTACCTCAGGGTCTTTGCATGTGCTGGGTGTCCCATCTAGAACACTTTGTTCTACAAGTTTCATACCCCTGCTCTATTCAGGCCTAAAAATCCTTCCCTGAAGCCCCTATCCAGCACAATTCCTCTCTTTCTTCAGAACTCATTTTTCTTTCTAACGCTTATCACTGTGTGACCTGTGTGTTAGTCACTGCCCAGTCAGGAGACAGAAACCACACCAAATGTTTAAAGATGGGAATTTTAATATAAAGAATTTTTAAACTAGTAGGAGGCAGTTAACTAATAAAAGGGGTAGAAGAGGACCCTAAGGAGCCTAGATGTAGCCTAGGGGAAAAGGTAGTGACTGCCTCTAGGCTGAAACACTAAGGGAGCTAAGGACTAAGAGAGCCCCCTCCCCAGGGCTGAGATTCAGACCTTCTCAGGAAGGGCATGGCTACCACAGGAGCATGCAGTCTGACTGTGGCCAAGAAAACTTACCAAAGGCTATGGGCTATTACTGGTCTTTAGAAGAAGTCTGCTTTTGCCAGAGGGTGTGGCCAGGCCTCTGCTGTCTGCCATTGCAGGAGGTTATGGGCAGAACAGAACCCATGGGAAGTGGCCTAAGGGTGCGGTTGGAACTCATCTGTAGGAACTGCTGGGCTTCCTCACAGAATAATAATAACGGAGGATGGGAACTCTGAAAGGAAATATCATCTTGTATTAATGAAATTTATTAATTGTGACTTGTATTAATGAAATTTAACATTCTGCCAGCTGGAAAGGAGACATACGCACAGAGTTCAGCTTTAGTATTACAGAGCAGGGCAAAGAAGGGACGATTTGGAGAGATGATAAATTGATAACTGGCACAACAGGTGCCAGGTGCTTATTTATCTGTTTATTTTCCATTTCCTCCCCCACTAGAATACAAGCGCTTTGAAAGTAGGGACTTTATCTTGTTCTCCTCTGTGTTCCAGCATCTAATACAGGTCCCAGGATATAGAAGGAATTCAAAAAAATGTCCGTTAAATGAAAATAGAATTATATAGCCTGGCTCATTTTAGAAGTCATTTGTTCTTTTTGTTACCTGGCATCCTTTTCCTCTTTTTTGCCAATCACACCCCAAATTCCCTCGATAAAATCCCACTTTTCTGACTCTCGGGCCATGTAGGTACATTCCATGCTTCAGTGGTGAATATAGGTCCTAAGCCAATTAATCATTGTATTCTATCCTTTAGCCAATGAGATTCAGACCCAGATGTGTTCTGGAAGTTGTTAGTGAAAAGGAACCCTATATCTTGGGCTTTTCATGAAGAGGAAATAAGACTGGGGCTGCTGGCAGCAACCCCAGTCATCGTGGGGGCTTGTCTGGGGTTGGAGCTGACTCAGATAAGAGCCAAGCAGAAAGATGGAGAGAGACAAGATCCAGGTGACATCATTTGAATCCCTGGCTCCAGCCATCCACAGACTTTCCAGTTACATTAGCCAATAAATTTCCATTTTGTCTAAATGTATTAGCCAGTGTTCTCCAGAGAAACAGAACCAATAGGAGATTTATATATATATATATGGAGAGAAAGAGAGAGAGAGGGAGGGAGGAAGGGAGAAAATCCCCTACATACAAACCTTCAAGTTGCAAATTTTCAAAGATGCAAACGTGTGTTCTGTCAGCATCAGGCGTGAGTGAAACTGCAGCTTACCCTCCGTCTCCTACTGCTGACGATCCTTCAGCTCTACCATCTCCCACCTCCTCTCCCTCCTCCAGTCAGGAACTCTTCTTGCCTGCTCACTCGATGCCAGCCCCTGTATGCCAGCTGTTGTACTGTACCACTGTACTTTTCAAGGTACTACACTGCAAGATTAAAAATGTTTTCTTTATTTGTTGTCTTTGCTTGTTTTTGATGTTATTATTTGTGTGAAAAGTATTATAAACCTATTACAGTACAATACTATATAGCCAATTGTGTCAATTGGGTACCTAGGCTGACTTTATTGGACTTACGAACAAATTGGACTTACGAACGGAATTGGGCTCTCAGAACGGAACTTGTTTGTATGTAGGGGACTTACTAATAAATATATATGAAGAGATTTATTATGAGGAATTAGCTCACATGATGATGGGGGTTGAGAAGTCCCAGGATCTGCAGTCTGCAAGCTGGAGACCCAGGAAAGCCAGTGGTATAATTCCAGTCTGCGTCCAAAGGCCTGAGAAGGGGAGCTGAGGGTGTAAATCCCAGTCCAAAGGCAGGAGAAGAATAGGTACTAGCTCAAGCAGGCAGGCAAGAAGCAACAAGGGAGGTTTCCTTCTCCCTCAGCCTTATTGTTCTATTCAGGTCCTCAGTGGACTGGATGGTGCCCACCCACACGGGGGAGGGCAATCTGCATCACTGAGTCTGCTGATTCAAGTGCCAATCTCATCCAGAAACACCCTCACTGACACACCCAGAAATCATGTTTAGCCTAGGCACTCCTTGGCCCAGTCACTCCTACACAAAGAAATAACCACCACACCACCCAAATGATTTTGTTTTGCAGCTGAACAGGTTCAATTATACTTTCTAATTTTCTAAATTTCATGTTCTTTAGGGAGAATGTTCTTGTTTTATACCTTATACCACTTTATCAAGCACCTGACTTCCCCCAGAAGGTACTCAATATGCTCATAAATGATCTTACATCAGTATCTGACAAATTTCAGTAAATTGGCCTTGCATTTGCCTCCTGATCTCCATACCAGAATCATTGCTTTGAGACCTACTAATCTACGAAAACGATTCTACAGAAGAAATAAAATATTCAAACTTTAAAGTTTTCTTCATACATAGATAAACAGAAGTGAAGAAACAGCTTTGAAACTGACAGAAAACCTTAACACAGCCAAAAATAACCAAGTAGCTACCTAAATACCTATTGTAATCTTAGAATCCAACCAGAGTAGAAGTTTTGCAACCACATCAGGGCAGAGCGTAAGAATGATGATAAAATTCGTGGACAGCTGCCTTCTCTCTGGTACCCAGTGGGTACTGTGATACCCCACCCAGAGTCCCACTTTAGGGCCAACCATAAACCCCCAAGTTGCTGGGAATACTATCTGCTGATGGACCACAGCTGAGAGCCTTGCTGCATACTGTCGCCACAGGGAGCTGCTTCACTCAAGGTTTCTCTCTCAAGCAAAAGTGACTGGCTGATGTGAGGCTACAAAGTCCCAGTCCCCTGGCCTCAATTGGGGATAATTCGGAAAGATCATTCCAGCTCCAAGGCTCCCTGCAGGAACACCTGAGACCTCAACTGCAACCACTTTCTCAGTGCCCAGTGCTTCCTGACTCACTTCATTGTGTGTGGAGGCCCTAAAGGCTCTCCCCAATGAACCTTCTGCAGGTAATTTTCCACCTCAGACTCTGTGACCAGGAATCTAATCTAATAAAGATGAAAAGGAAAAGACAGTAAGAGAAGATAAATAACATGAGCTTTTTCATAGAAAAAGAAATGAAGAATGGGACTGCACCTATTATAGAGCCCCAAAGTTTTGATTTAGAAAACAATGTGCAGGATACCCTCTAAACTATTGACTCCAATAATAGGGAAAGAGGGAATGGAAATCTTAATATTTAAAAACATAGTATTTTAAATCTGGATCTACTCCCCCCAACCACTTCTAACACCAGAACATACTGCAAATGAATTAAATATCTAAACAACAACAGTAAAACCAAAAACATTAAGTAGATGATGATACATACATAGGTAGATAAAAAGATGAGAAAGAAAGAGAGAAAGAGAAAGAAAGAGGAAAAGAAAGGAAGGAAGGAAGAAAGAACGAGAAAGAAAGAAAGAGGGAGGAAGGGAGGAAGGGGAAAGAGAAAGAGAGAGAGAAAGGAAAAAGAAAAGAAAAGGAGGAAGGGAAAGAGGAAATCCATATGCATATATACATTCATCTTAGTGGTTCTGCTTCTCTGACTGAATCATGAATGATACCTTATTGAATTGATTTGAAGTACATTTGAAATCCTAAGCATAGGGATTTAAGACTTGAAAACTTGAAAAATTAATCACTTAATAATGAGTGACAAAAAAGTATAGGAGATCTCACATTTGCATATCCCTAAATGAGAAAGATGAAAATGGCAAGTCCCCTGGAAATTTTATCAAGGGTATCAGAAAGAAGGAAAAGACACAATCAATTTCATACCTTCAGATTCTACTGTCACTTTAGTTGACTCTTGACTTCTGATTTTACCTTTGTTTTTCTGTTCCAGACATTGAATGAAAGAAAAGGGAGACAACTTGGCTAGAATAAGATTGCTTGTACTGGAAGCATCTAGGACACCAGATTTTTGTCTTTAAAATTTACTCTCTTTGTTTTATGTTATTTATTGCTTTAAAATATATGCACATATTACATTCCTGTTTCCCCAGAGGAGTTGAAGTTACAGCTAAAAAGAGAAAAGTAATTTGCATCTTTACACGGTATATAACATAGTGAAACTATTTCCATCAGGATTACTTCTGATTCAGTTTCTTCATAAATCTGTTTCCACTGAACAAAAATAATGTGCTGTCGTGTATCTGGGACACACTCACACTTTCTATTTTCATATTAACGGCACAAAAACTGTCATTGTTAACTTGATATAACTGCCACCTCCAACACATGGACATGCATATTGCAGACTCACAAATTCATATCTTCTATACTTGGAATGTTCTACAAAAATCAGCAATTTCCCTCACTCCTTTCAACCTGTTTTCAAACTTATAATCTGGATACAAAGTGAGGTTTTTACTCAAACAGGCACAATAAAATGTGTATGTAATGGGAAGCAACATCTTCATTCTCATCTATATTTTCCACACTTTCTACGATGAGTAGGTATTATTCTTCTAAATAAAAACTGTGGCTTTTTTAAAACAAAACAATATAAAATTCTGGTCTCTAAGTTGAGGGAGAAAGTGATAATGAAAGAGAGACTTTCAACAAAGTGGACAAATATGTTCCAAACTGAAATAGCTTTTACAAAATCTCTCCTGATTAGGGACATTCCACTCTAGACAGTCATTTCTGTTTGTTAACACCTACATATCCATTTTGTGCCTTATGATTTAATATTCATGTTGTTTTATACATATATATGTGTATATACATATATATGTTAGATATACATATACTGGTGTAAGTATATGTATATATATTATAAATATATTTCTAGCTATACGTTATATACATAATATATACAGTTAGAATTCCTAACTGTATCTTTTTTTTTTAACATCTTTATTGGAGTATAACTGCTTTACAATGGTGTGCTAGTTTCTGCTGTATAACAAAGTGAATCAGCTATACATATACATACATCCCCGTATCTCCTCCCTCTTGCTCTCCCTCCCACCCTCCATATCCCACCCCTCTAGGTGGACTCAAAGCACCGAGCTGATCTCCCTGTGCTATGCAGCTGCTTCCCACTAGCTATCTATTTTACGTTTCGTAGCGTATATATGTCAATGCCGCTCTCCCACTTCATCCCAGCTTACCCTTCCCCCTTCCCATGTCCTCAAGTCCATTCTCTATGTCTGCATCTTTACTCTCCTGCCCCTAAGTTCTTCAGAACCTTTTTTTTTTTTTTAGATTCCATATATATGTGTTTGCATACAGTATTTGTTTTTCTCTTTCTGACTTACTTCACTCTCTATGACAGACTCTAGGTCCATCCACCTCACTACAAATAACTCAAATAACTCAATTTCGTTTCTTTTTATGGCTGAGTAGTATTCCATTGTATATATGTGCCACATCTTCTTTATCCATTCATCTGTCAATGGACACCTAGGTTGCTTCCATGTCCTGGCTATTGTAAATAGTGCTGCAATGAACATTGTGGTACATGACTCTTTTTGAATTATGGTTCTCTTAGGGTATATGCCCAGTAGAGGGATTGCTGGGTTGTATGGTAGTTTTATTTTTACTAACTGTATCTTTTATTTCTTAAGTGTAGAAAGGGAAAAAAATTATTCATTTACTTTCTCTCTGCCATCTCCTTCAGGATTCTCCAGTCACTACAAACACCCACCCTAAATGTCTTATTTTCTTCTCCACCTGTATTTTCAGTCTTCAAGTTAACGTCAACCCAAGACACGCAAACCAGAAACCCACAAGTCATCCTATGCTCTTCCTTTTCATATCCGCTCTGCTGCCAAATCTTGCAAATCCTTTCCCTTAAATTTCTCTTGAACCCAGTTCCTCTTCTCCATCCCCTTTGAAAACACTTTAATTCTGGTTCTACCAGTTTGGAGCTGATTCATTCCATGGACTCTCATAATTTGATTACTGGGGAGTCCAATTCATTGAAGTTTAAACCTGAAAGGGTATTTCTTCCAGTACCTGCCCTCAGCTGTGCTTTAGTAGAGGTCTGTTTTTTAGACCAGGTTTCTATAACTTTCTTGAATTTTAGTTACAAAGAATAGTGTCTTTGTCTATTCATTCTGAAAGCTCTAATCTCAGACTCCACGCAGTCCATCATTCTCCGCCTTCATTGTTATACAGGACCTGTGTTTCTAACAGCTTAGAGAAAGGGTGGTGAATGTGAAGGCATCCTGTCTTCACTCACATCCTTCCTTTTAGTCACAGGCTCATCCAGTGTCCCGAGGATAGAAGAAGGAAAAGGGAAAGTCACAAATCTCTCCTTACTAAGATGGGCAAGAGTATAGGCTTCTTCTTGAGTAGCTGCAACTGCTGTTTCCTATGGGCTCGATGAGAATGGATGGTGAGGCCAACACTGGGCAGTCATGGTCCTCTGTGAGATGCAACCTGCCCGTCCAGCAGGCCCCAGGCACAGTTGTGCTTACTACATCTCTCTTATGTCTTTGCTCCCTTCATGTCAGCAATCCCATCAAGATGATGCCTCTGTCTCATCTTTATAACACAGACAAATCTTGCAGGTGCTGACATACGCAGGCCCCATCATTACTCCTAACTCAGGAACTGAGAACCTGCAGGCCCGTCCTAACATCTGTCCTCCTGGCAGTTCCCTACCACACCGTCTTTCTTCAAATCTCTTTTCTTTAGACCAAGTGGCACAAGATGGTTTCAGTAAGTTCAGTGGCCGACAAGACATCCCAAGGGGGAATATACATCAGCCTTCCCTTCTGTGTATACCCCCAATGTTTACGAACAATTCTTTTGGCGTCTCCTCCCCCTTCCCTTGGATTTGGGGAAGGAAAACCTTCTCCCAAGAGCACTGCACTTCTTCAAAAAGCATCAAGACTGCATCCTATCAGTTTGGGCAAGTGGAGGGTATGAGAGGGGATGTTGACGGTAGATGGTAGGGCCAGTTCTGAGTTGGTTATACTCTCTAATAAACCCAATTGCTGGTAGTTCTTTAAACTTATAAGATGAGGTACTTAATGCTTTTGTCCTCAAATTCAGTCCATAGTCACAACTTCTGGACTCAAGGGGAAAAAAAAAAAAAAAAAGCACACTTGATGTCCTATTGTACTCCTAATTGGTATTACTATCTACTATCTTGTTCTTGCTTCCCATTTATTTCTGGGAAATTGTGGAAGAACCTAATTCCCTCAAAATCAATTTTCTGAAAGCCAAGTGACCAAATGACCAACTTACCAAATTTTTCAAGTTCAGTCATTTACCAAAAGCTTATTTTCAGAAACCAGTTCACCCAAAATCAACTCACTCAAGACAAGTTTGCTGAAAGCCTGTTAGCCAAAAGAAAAACTAGCCAAATTAAAGATTTCCCAAATACTTGTTTTGTGTTATCTGCTTAAAGTTTACAGCAAAGTTATTTGGAAAATTTCAAGTCTTTAAGGCTTTGTTTTGAGGTTTTAGTTTATATTTAGTTTTAGATTAAGTTTAAGCTTATGTTTAACTGTAGCCATTTCATCCAGTTGATTATGCAAGAGATTTGTTAGTCCCTCAACATTGGATGTCATTTCTGTGTCTGATTCACATTTCAAACGCTGAGACTTCACAAAATATTCTTTGAATTGAGCTTTATATAAATATCTGTGAATTCTGAGAGGTCCAAAGGACAATGGACTCTATTGTGTATGTTTTAATGAAATCCACTCAATCGTTTATAAAATACTTGACATCAAGATATGCATCATAGTTGTAATTCAAAACACAGCAACAATGTGCATTTCCAAAAGCCATAGACCAAAAGTACAGAGAAATCCAGACATTAATAAGGTTTTCCTGGCCACAGTAAAATGTTTGCTGCCAAAATAAAACTAAACAACACTAGAACTTCACAACAGTCAAATATAATTTCACAGACATCTTCAACAACCATTAAAACGATTCTTTTCCATGGGAATGGCGTAAAACTTAGTAAGTAGACATAAGAAGTAGCAGCTTTTTGTAAATTAGTGAATTTGGTAAATTGGGCATTTGATGGCATCAAATCAGGCATAATAATGAAGTATGCAACTCACACCAGGCCTGATGTTGATTCAAAACACTAGAATATAACCACACTGCTTGGGAAGGATGCTTCCTCGTCAGCCAGTGTGAGAATGACGGTTGAATATGTGCACTGAGAAAGCTTTCTTTACCCAGGAACATATATCTTGGGAATATAAAAATGAGAGAAAAATACTATACAAAGTAAATATGTGCAAAGAATTCACAAAGAAGAATGGGTAGTCCGTGGTGGCCAGGAGAGACCTGCTGGGGGCAGAATCTTGTATGTGTGGAAGGAACAGAGTATTGGCAGCATCTAGCAGAGTTAGTGGAATCAGAATTTTCCTTGGAGGAACTCGGGGACCAGCTCCGCCAGACAGACTTCAATCAAATGGGAATAAAACCCTTGCTAATAAAAAGTAATAATATTTAAAATACTAGCTACCCTGTACCCAAAGGTAACTAAGTACCTGATATTGGCTAGGGAAAAAAGCAACTAAGGCTGAAACTTACAGTAAAGAATCTATTCTTAAAAACCCAGAAACTTTAAAATCTGACATGCTCAGCCCCATAAAACAATCCCAGCTGACTGTGTATCCCTCTCCATTACTTTCAACAGTCCTGACATATTATCTGGGAAGAGGGGTGGGAAATTCTTAACTCCGTGATAGGCATTTGGTGCCTACGAGATAAGGAAAGAAGAGACAATACAAGATGAAACGGAAAACATCACATCCCAGTAAGGACATCTTCTATCTAAAGGGAAAGGAATGGGAACTCAAGCAAATAAAATCTCAGGGTAGATGAGCTCAAGGAGTATATTTGATATAGCTTTTTAATATTGAGGTTTTCTGGAGTCCCACTGACTTCTGCAATGATAAAATAAGATGAACATGGGATTTTCCTAAAGTGATCAGTGCCCTGTGATTCGTTTTCCTGTATGCCACCGGTGGCTGTGATGGACTGAAGTCCAGCCACAAAGCCCCTGAAGCTGGGAGATGCTGCCTGCAGGGCAGGCACTGTGCCAAGGCGCCTGGTGTGGAATCGTCACAACAGCCCTGGCAGGGTCAGTGTGGTTCCAGTTTACAGACGGGAGAATTGGACTTTGGAGCACTAATTAGACACATTGCTAGGAAATGACACTGACATTCCATGGTACTTTGCTAGTTTGCTGTACCGACTGCATCTTATTTGATACAGTAGAACTCAAAATAAGGAAAACAAATAGGATTTGTCCCTACACCCATCACATATTTATCTGGCTTTTATTTATTCATTTTCCCTGGGCCTTAATACATTTCGAGGTAGGATGGTTTCAACTTGTATTTTACATGAAGGTGACGATCAAAACATTTTCTTACTTCTTTTTCATTACTTGATATCTCTAGATATTTCAAATATTACTGCATATTCTATGTATGAACTATTAGACTTTGTAAGGCATACTATTTTAAAGAAGGAAGGAAGGAAGGAGGGAAGGAATGAAGGAGGGAGTGAGAGAGAGGGTGGGAGGGAGGGAGGGAAGAAGGAAGAAAGTTCTCTTAAATAATGATAGGTTTTCTTGCTAGGGATGTGGCTAGGAGTGAGGAGATCCAGCACAGACTCAGCACCACACTGAAGCTCTCACCACATTTATGCAAGATGCTAGAGTGACATCGGTTTCTTTCTCTGTTGTCTAAACCTTAGTCTCTGAAATCTCCCTTCCGGCTCTGGGTCTTCCCATCCATGCACCCTGGGGAGACACGTGATCTGCTCACTTCCATACTTGTAGGGAAACGTGCAGCTGTGTGCCAAGCCTGTGTAAAAGCTAGCCTCTAAAGAAGATCCCATGTTGGTGCTTAAAAGAAACATGCCTTAGTAAGCAGTGTTTTTAACTCACTGTTGGGGAAATTGTTCATTTCCCCAAATCTTTTCCCCTCAGATTAATCTCATTTCTTCTGATTCTGTTCTCAGAATACAGTTGTAATACTACTGCTAACAGTAGTATTTAACAGATATGTTACAGTTGTGGAGGTTTAACATTGCTTTTGTTCCTTTGTAAAGATGTATATTGCAAGATGTTTTTTTTAATTGAAAGTATTGACCTATATCACGCTGAAAATCACAGGCATAACTGTCAAAATTTCATCGGCAGTTAATTTTATTGATATAGCTGAAGAAATGACATGAAAAAAAATAGTCAAATGGGATTAGTATAAAATTCCAAAGCGCTCGTTGTTTAAAAGTCTCATTCACATCAGTGGGGCTAAAGTTCATATACATTTTATTTGGTTTTGTTCTGCTTTATGTAAGTTATTTCATCCATTTTTAAAAGAGTCAGACAGAGATCCAGGGAGAAAAGGAAGCACTTGATTTTCTTTTTAATATTTTTGTGTATGTGTCTCATAAGTTGCAAAATAACATAAAATTTGGTTTTCAAAAAATAAACACATCTGTGAGAGTTTTAAAAGAGTAAATAACTTATTTTACTGTCAAACCTAATCAGTTGAAAGGTTTTTATCAAACCTTGTTTCTTTTTATTTTTTAGAAATATAATTCCTTGTCGTAAAATTGGTATCATCACCCCTTCAGGCAAAGACAAATCTGTTTCCAGCATGCTTCCATTTTACTACAAGGAAAATAAATCCAAGATTTTCCATTTTCTCTTTCTTCACTTTTTTGTATTCCTTTTCCTTTCAAGAAATATAATATAGTGCCTCTGTTTATGAGAGATACCTAGTCATTTTGTCTCTTTAGTCATTGCAATCACTTTTCTGATTTTATTTACACATCAAATGGTACTCAACTATCTTCCTGATATTATAATATTCAGGTCCCTATCCTTTCTTCAGAATCCATTTCATCAGTTTGAAATGGACACAAGGAAAGAGTTCCGGGGCTGTTTGCACACTCAGGAGCCATTTTATAACCTCCCACCCACAATTAGACCCTCTCAGGAAAGCCTTGTGGTACTGGCTTCAGCCCTTGGCTACATCTGTCCTCTACAAGGCCGAGGCTCCTGGTGGGCAGCAAATCTTAAAACAGCTCTTACCAAAAATTTCTCTGGTGACTATGACAGCCACTCAATTTTAAAAGGCTGAAAGAAAGTAGGCAGCTGCTTGACTGAGTCAACATCCCTTGACTCTCCCTGGCTCCTCCATCCATGCCCATTAATCAGGACTCATGGCAGACTCCCAGCAGCTGGCAGGAGGGCCATGAGTCTGTGTTTGTGTGAAGGGAAGGGAGAGAAGAGAAAGAGAGGGTGTGGCCCAGACTGGCAAGTATGAGGAAAGCCAGATGGCAATAGCACTTGATTTTGACATCCAGGTACCACTTTTGAAAGGTTATGTGGCATGTCCTTGCTTTGGGCACTGTGAACAACCCTACTGGCTGTGAGTTAATATATGCCAAAGGGGTCTGAACGAGTTTTAGCTGGTTGTGGTGCATATGAACTCTTCAGAAGCTTCCTGAAAGGTTAGGGCTAGCTTGAACCAGTTAGACAGAGTTTGCCCAAGTTTTGAGTGGTCAAGTCTTGATTGAACCAGGAGGACATGAGCAGGCTGGTAAAAAACAAAAGAATGTCAGCAAAATAAGTATTTTCCAGTTGAAATAAAAATGTTATTTCTACAAATTAATTAAGGATATATTCTGTGATATTCTTTGATATTTGATAGTACTTCATGAGTTATAATTAGATGACTGGTTTTATATAAAATTTTTTAAAATACTTGCCAGCATTTGTTGTAAAACATACATTATTTGTATTGAATTTTGTTTTTTTATGGTCCTGATTCAACTTCTATCTCTTCTTTAGTAAGTAATCTCTTAATTAAGAGGTGCCAAAAAATGAAGAATGAAGTTAATATGTGTACACCGTAGTCCTGAAACTTTTGTTTTGCACCACTCAACTGGCTGATTAACTTGCCTTTTTGTAAACTCTAGTATACTTCCAAGACACTATAAATAATCATGACAATATCTAATAAAAATAGATGTCATATCACAGAACCACAGCAGAGTTCAAACTTAGTTTAGCAAAATCAACAACTTGCTCACAAGACTGATGAACTGCAGTTACGTGTTTTTAGCAAAAGCATTTCTAGCAACCAGATAAGCAAGTGTCTTCCTGACATAGATGGATGATAGCACATGTGCCAGAAGCCAGTGGAAAATAGGAGCTGTCATCTAGAAAATGCCAGAGCCATTTCAAGTCCCTCTAGATTAGCACTCCATCTTCGGCTGAGCAAGATATGCTGTTAGCTGAAGGTCTATTGCCAGCGAATCAGAAGAGGGCAGAGCCCTATCCTTCTCACATGACTAGATTCATCAGAGGCTCAGAGGCAGGGGATGCACGTGATCACCTCCCAGCTTTTTGTAAGGTTTGTGGCATAAGAAACAAAGCCAATAAAAGTTCTACCATGTACGACAGCAAAAAATATGAATTAATCGATTCGTTCTAGAGACTTACCAATGTTCAAAAACAGTGTAAGCTAGTGTAAACAGATTGTTTTTAATACCCTGCCTCATTCAAAATTGTCTTGTGAACAAGAACCTGATTATAACATCACAAGTTTTGCTACTTATCTTGATTTAAACAATTAAGTATTCGGAAGTTCATCTTCTCAGCCTCGGGTCACTAAATAAACACTGTCTAACTGACTGACCAGTATCTAGGGAGGTAATTCTGAGGTTAAAAGGAAGGTCCGGAGTACACTGAGTTTAGCAAGACAGATTTTCGAATGCAGCTGGGACTGCGTTTCTGTAAAGCCTTCCCCGGCTTGTCCTGGAGCCCTCTGGAGACCATCTCTTTGTGATGGAGCTTCATGGCTGAGGATAATATGCTGCCCTACGCGAGGTCCTCTGGCAGAGATGGAGAACTGCTGTTCCGTAATGGCCTGGCACTGCATGGCGCACTCTTGATAATGCTGTTCTTGTGCCTCTGGGCCCAGCGAGCTTGGGCATGGGCAGACTGCTGTCTCATGGTCTTCCATTGGGGCATCTCTGATTTCCGAGGATGCAACTCAGGCACCATCAGGGAGGTCAGCTCAGACCTGTGCATGATGACAGCCTCCACGCCCTAGAGTGGAAGTCTCCAAGGGGCACCAAAGGACATATCAACAGTTTTGCTGCAAAACAATAACTTCCTTATACACATTTTTCTCTGTGGCTGCGGTTAGCAAAAGAGAGAAAAAAAATATTTAAAAGTGTTTAGAAGCTAAGAATAATAAAGAAGCCATCCTTCTAGGGGAGAAATGACTGCCTTTCATTCCTGGGTAATTTGCAGAGGCCTTTTAACTCTACCTTGGAGCTACAGGGGTGACAATGTGGGTATAATTTAGGATGCTCTGGAATCTCCTTAAACCTATCAGGCCAAGACTTACTCACAGGTTGTTCTGTTAATACTATGAGCCAGAGAACATCCAATAATATTGAGGGAGCTAACTTCAGAAAGAAATATTCTTCAACTACTTATTTTGTCTATAGATGACCAAGTTAGTTTGTCCTACGTGCAATGGATAAGGAAGAAAATTCCTATTTCTGTGGCATTATAATTTGATTTCAGTTCTGTCAAGTCGTATCACACAAAAGCCTCCTTTTCCCTCCTTCCCCCACTCTTTTCTTTTTGTCAATGACATTCCCCATGATGAGCATTCCGAAAGAGTAGCTACTGCTTCTCTTGTCAACTGGGTTTTGTCAGTTCTGAACACAGGGTCTTGCTTTGCCATTTCCAAGGTCTCTTTGAAACCTAGGATCACAGCTGGTGCTTCAATCAGGAGTTCACACCGTGAAGAAGCTGGCAGTGAATCCTCCACCGAGTCTGTGGAAGATACATCATCTCTTTCCAGCCACAATGGAATACACCTTTCATTTTCTCACTGAAAAAGACTGCATCATTCACTACTCTTTCTTGACAAAAATATTAATAACAACCCAGCCTCCTAAGGGATGGGAACATTTTGGGGTTTAAACTGAAGTGACCTTAGCTTGTCAGAATGATTTGACTTTAAGAAATGCAACAGTAAATACTGTTTTTTATTGTGGTTTTAAAATCTGGTGTAGTAATAAAATTAAGGACATCTTAACTATGTCTATCATGGCAAAATGTGTCAGTAAGAATATAGAAGTAGAGGGATTTTTTTAAGAAATATGCTTATATAATGGAATTTGTATTCTTTCCCAACTGGTGGCATGGTATTCTTTGTTTTTTACTCATTTTCAGGGATAGATATAATGGAACCTCTTTAGATAATGTTTTTAATGTTTAAAAACTATTTTGTTTATATATGGAGAATGAAGATGAAAGAAACATTTAGTGGCACTTTAGGAAGAAAAAGTATTGGCAATGCTAGGCAAATGTGATATTAGGATTTATATTTCTAGCTGAGATCAATGCGGAAAGTTAGCAGATAAATCAGAAAATGGAAACGGAATATGGTCATACATAATAACTAAGAATTTGAAGTAAAATTCTCCTTCTTTGTTGCTAACTTCTTTTTTCAAATTTTGTGGTTTCACTGTAGTACATGTTTAACAATTAGTGTTCTAAGTTGTAACTTATTCAAAGACAATAAGCCTTCTTCAAATATTAATACAGGCTGAATCTAAATATGCCAAATGAGGCAGAGAAGTGGTAGGATTAGATGCCCCCAAATTACTTTGACCTCAATTATCTAGATACGATTTCAAGAATCACTTTACGTGGCTAAACAGCGTGTAATCTAGTCGCCTCCAACAAAATCACCATCTTCTAGGAAAACCAACCTTTCACATTCACATGTCTTCCATTCTCAATCAAATCAGAGCCCAGGGTTACAAACATTCACCCAGCATCTTACGGGTGAGATCCATATTTCCTGGTAATTACTTCTATTATTAATGTTATGTGTAGCAGAAAATGAGTATTTTATGTACCACTTTTGTGAACATAGGTGTTTTTCAATGAAAGATGACTATTTTTTAAAGATATTCTAATTATTACCAAATACATGTTTCTGTATCACCATATCTGAAACCAGACCAAAATCAACAATTAAAAATGTAATCAGAGGTGCTAGGGGAGGGGAAAATGGGAAGTTATTGTTTAATGGACATAGAGTTTCAGTTTTGTTTTTTTTTTTTTTTTTGCAAGTCTCGGGAATTATCACAATGAGCTTTTTACCTGTGTATATATATATATATATTTTTTAACATCTTTATTGGAGTATAATTGCTTTACAATGGTGTGTTAGTTTCTGCTTTTATAACAAAGTGAATCACTATACATATACATATATCCCCATATCTCCTCCCTCTTGCATCTCCCTCCCCCGTCCCACCCCTCTAGGTGGTCCCAAAGCACCGAGCTGATCTCCCTGTGCTTGCGGCTGCTTCCCACTAGCAGGTTTCAGTCTTACAAGATGAAAAAGTTCTGGATTTCTGTTATACAACAATGTGAATATACTTAATGCTACTGAACCATACACTTACAATAGTTACGATGATAAATTTTATGGTTTTTTTTACCACAGTTAAAATTTTTTTAAACATAATTCAGGAGAAATATTCTCCTTTGGATCAAGGAAAATGGGCTAGGTGGATTCATTATCTTCTTGCCAAAAGCCAGCTTTAAGTTACATGACGCAGTTATAGAGAAGGTTGGTAAAGCTACCACAGGGGTCAAGGAAAGCAAGAAGCAAGCAGAGAAGAAGATCAATGCCTTTGTCTCCTTGAATAATCTTAATTCCTGCAGAATAACTGAAATCACCTCTCAGATAAACCTTTCACCATGAAAAGTGTGGCTGGGAAGCTGTGAAAAACACTCTTCCTAAATAATGCTTACTGATCCTTGACATGATCATTGCTTTAGACATTGACACAAGGCCAAGTTTCTAAATGTCAGATATACAAGAGGGAAAGAAATTCCTTGGATGAAAGTAAAGGAAGGGAAATAAGATTTGTTGAGCTTGCACAGTGCTTTACAAGTGATATTTCATTTGATCCTGTGAGGTAGGTACTATTATCCCGTATTTCTAATGAGAGAATTGCATCTGACAGGTTAAGGAATTTGCCCTATTTTGTTCAGATAGTTACTGATATCAGTAGAAAGGTTGCACCAATTCAGAGAATCTGATACAGTCCAATCCTCATTTCTCTGTGACACCATTTTGGAAAGTCAGGAGTGAAACTGAGGACAGAGGCATACCTAGTGTGTCCCTCTCAGCTCTCATACTCTGGATGATGCCATACAGTATGTCTGTTTATGGTCCCTGGTTCCTGGAATCGAAGGCCGCATTCTAGAGTGACCATGGACCCCTCACTGTCCTGCGTAGCCACTATTTCAGTATCCATCCTTATGATGACTGACACACCAATATAGTAATCCTTAGACACAAAGATGTGAACGTGATCACACCCCTGCCTTCAAGAAACTAGTGGGAATGCTGACAGGTAATAAGTATGCTAAGTACCTGCACAGTGGAGGTATACACATGGTTCCATGTGGGAAAAAAGTTAAAAAGCAAAATGGAGGAAGAAGTTAGTGGGGAAGGAATGGATGGGATATAGTATCTAGAACCCAGGGCAATGAGAATGAGAAGGGTGTGCTCCATTCCCCAAGCCCGAGGCTCTGCCTAAGGTCCACCTCTGCCTTTTCTGTACAAGATTCCTAAAGTTTTAGGAGCGTTAAGCAGTACCTAGTATATTAATTTTTGCCTTATCATTAAATACAAGTGACAAAGTGACAGATAAAGAATATTTTATATCCTTTTTTCTTTTCTTTTTTTTTTGCGGTACGCGGGCCTCTCACTGTTGTGGCCTCTCCCGTTGCGGAGCACAGGCTCCGCACGCGCAGGCTCAGCAGCCATGGCTCACGGGCCCAGCCACTCTGCGGGCATGTGGGATCTTCCCGGACCGGGGCACGAACCCGTATCCCTTGCATCGGCAGGCGGACTCTCAACACTGCGCCACCAGGAAGCCCAAGAATATTTTATATCCTATTATTGAGGACTAACTATAGTCCTTTATTAGGAACTAGATGTGTGTGTGTGGAAGTGGGGGGAAAGGAAAGTAAGAAGGGATTGTGAAATAAGACTCTATTATTTGTGAAAATCAAAATTTCTTTAAGAATCTTGAGTGGGCATAAACTGGCAGTGTTACCTCTCCCCATACATATTGTAAATGCATAGCATGCTAGGACAATGTAAAACTTCATCTTCTTTCATGAATTGGAAATTCATCTTCCAATTCTGTATTATTTTATATATAACATCATACATTATACCTTTATATATGACATAATTTTTCTACCAATTTAATTAGGTCACCCAAAAGGATTACCCGTAACACGCCAAACACATGATTTGTTGTCTATACTTGGGAAAGCAGTTTTTAAACTCCTGGTATTGCCTTGGACTTTCTTTGGATTTCTTGGATTTGATGTTCACAATCCATTGCAATAGAAACACTGAAGGAGGGCATGTTGAATGTGGAGTATCGCTGTAGAGAGCTAGGCTAAAGCAAACTCCATAAGGTATTTTTAGCGGAGGATGCAGCAAAACAACAACAAGGAGAAAGCTGGTGAGATTCACAAACTATAATTAGCTCCATTAAATGCCTTAACTAAATTTCTAACACGCTGTTTAAAGAATGGGGACCTTTATGAGAAAACGTTGCACACCCCTTTTTTGGGTCATTGTTTTTGAGTGTTAAACACAAACTACATTTACAGGTCCCATGGCTATCAATTTATTTGCTCACAACACAGTTTCCTCAGCATTGTTTGTTATCCAGGAAATTTCACAGCTTTAGAGGACCCAGACTTCAAAGTCGAGGAAGTAGATTTGGGGCATGGGAGCCTGGGGACACCAAGGGAGACTGTTCGTCAGCATTAGAAATTTTTTCTTTCTTTCTTTCTTTCTCTCCCTCTCTCTCTTTCTTTCTTTCTTTCTTCCTTTTTATGCTACAGGTGTGCAAATCAGAATCAGATATCTGCCCATAATTTTGAAAGCCCACATATTCATTTTCAAAGATGTCTAGATACTAGTTTATCATTTCATAAAACGTTTTAGCCTACCAGACGAAACACTGTTTTATCAGTTGTTGATGGAAGAAGCTTCCTTTGCTAAACATTGTGCAGTACCAGCAGCGTGACCCCCGGGGTCATGGGATAACAATGGTGTGCTCACGTTGGCAGGGGCCTTCTTTTTTGCAAGTGGCACCTGCTGTGAGGCTCTCCGTATAAATACTGAACGCCTGCAACAAATCACAGATGTTTTATGCACTAGAAAAACCGACAGGAAGTAATCACTAAGAAAAAGAAACAGTGTGGAATAGGTAGGAGAAGGGGGAGAAAAAAGACTCCTTTACCTTTGAGGGGATGTTTGGGGGAATAGATTTAAAATGCAGGATGTGAGTAGCCTTGCTGTGTGGCTCAGCTTGACCCAGGCTCCCGCTCAGCCCAGCTGAGAAGGTACAGGCCTTGTAAGGAAGATGGGGCATCCTTTACATAAGCTGAGTGGGAAAACACACTTGAAAATTCCTTTGCATTGTCTTTGGTGGGTTGGAGTTCTTAACTTTTTCAGTTGTTCTCTTTATTTTGTGGCATCTAAGTGTTTCACAGAACAAGTACCCTGTAATTTTTTTAATATGAAAAGAAATGGTTTCATTTTGATGCAAACCTTTCTTATTATCCAGGGACCATTCCCTTTACACATCTCTGGGGACTGTCCCCACCACCTCCATTAGGTTCTTTCTCCTGTCCTGAACATTGACCATTGGGCCTCAGAAAAAGAACTTCATGCCTGAGTTTATCTTGTTTCCATATCAGCTTATTTTCAGTGTATTTCAAGGCCATATAATAACATTATTTTATAGACTTCTGAGTAAGTGGTAACAAAGAAACTATTTGTCTCTTCTCCATTTCCCCAACAATTTCTGGACCTCATTTCAAAGAGATGCATGTCGTCGGAATGGTAATGTGCTTTTCTTTCTTCCAGAGAAACCAAAACGGGCTGTTTGTTTTCACAGGAGTATTTATACTTAACACGTTTACATTTTAAGTCACATTTGCTTGACTTCCTAAATGACTTCTCTATTTTTTAGCTTCTCATCACATTAAAAATCTACCCCTAATGAATTCTTCGGAGCCCTATTTTTTTTTTCATTTTTATTTTAATATTTGACAGTTTCTTTGTAGAAAGGAAAGAACATTTGAAATAATATTGGATATTTTGCCAAGTCTGTCAAATGAGGAGCACTTTCACTTTCTCAGCTCCGTCTCATTAAAATTGTATTCTAATTCTGTCTTAACTCAGTCTCTGTGCTTCATAAGTCATTGCCTGCTCATTACTTGTGGTGTGGGAGATGAAATTTATTCAAACCCAATAGCCGAGATAAAGCATTGAAAGGCAGGCAGCTGGGAGAAATGAAATTAGCCTATTTTAGTGCTTTTCCGGCTGGATTTTTGCATCACCACCCGTTATGCCACGTGTCAGTTTGCATTTGTGACACTATCTATGTTTGGTTTATAGATTTCTGTTAATACGATATTCTTAGAAATATAGAGAATCTCCCCCCTTTTGCTTTTGTCTTAGAATTGGAATGTCCCTGAGTATCTGGGTTGATAAAGAGGAAAACATGATTTTCTATAGTTTTGTATAATTATAAAATCATTAAAATTGCCCCCAAAGATTAATTGTTTCTTTGTGTTACAATTCATAATTGTGTGTCTTACAGAAAAGAACATTAGTGACAAAGAGTAAATGTTATACCCTCAGAATGGTTTGAGGGGAAATGGCTTTAGAATGCAATGTGACTTACAAGCAATTTCACATGGAATCCGGGAGGGAGCTGTGCTTTCTAACCTAACCACTCCATCTTGAGCTTTAAATGTCATAAGAATACACTGTGGAATTCCTAATTTTGAATATAGAGGAGTTTTTGAAGAAAATTGACTAAAAGCATTGTACTTTGCCATTATCAAATTGAGTTGTTAAGGAATTATATGGTCTAATTACTAAACTTGGTATTTTTGACTACTTTGATTATGAACAGATATTGTCATTAGCTATCTAATTAGATTGACTGCAATAACAAGCAGTAATTTAGAAATATGTTCTAAATTAGTTTCTATATGAAAGCAAAGTCTTTGTTGATCTGTGTGTGTGATTAATGTCAAGTGTCATGAATTAGCTGAGGGATTTCTGTGTAGAAATATATGCATTTATATAAAAGAAAGATTCATCTACACTGAAAGTAAAAGATGGAGCTTGATTGGTGCCTAAATATAAGTACCAATGCAATTTTTTCTGATTACTCAAAGAAAATATAGGAAAAACAACACATTTCCTAGAAATGTGATGGTTAGGTTTAAGTTAGGTTTAACTATCTATGCATACAATGCATATGTACAGTGTGTGTACCCAACCTAGAAACTTTGCAAATAATATATGCAGACTTAAATTTAAATAGAGCCCATCAAAGCATTATGTAAGATATGTGGACAAATCTGTCAAATCCATTGTAGCACAAAATTACAAAATATTTTATGTGACTAATAAATTGTGCAGATAAGCAGTGGACCATAGTCATAAACAAATTAACCTTTGATGTAGGTATTTTCTGGTAAGGGTAGCTGGATTGGAAAGGTGACCCTCTTGAGAGCATTCAGCATGGTGCCTTTTTATTTGCTTTTTATCTCTTTCCCAGTATGATACTTGGTTCATGATCTTGGTCATGCTTATACCTATTAACATTTTTGTAAACCATCTAACAGAGGAGAAGGTAGAGTTATAACCTAGGACTAAACTGGAAATTACTAGGCCACACAAGCCTAAGCCCTGGCATGATTTAAGAGATTCTGTCCGAAAGATTACGTAATAAACTATGCTATGTGCATATATGCATATTATGTAAGTAAATCTCAGACACCCAAACTGATGTGGCTTTAAACAATTAACTACTGTAAGGTTTATTCCTGAATACTCATTTATGGGATAAAGAGCAATTCTATGCTATAACTAATTTACCCAGATCCATTCAAACCCCATACTTCTACCCCTGCTTCTCCCCATCTTCTCCACTCCAGGCCCTTGGACTAAGCACTTAAGGTAGTCCTTGGTTTGTATGGCCTCTACCAGGCAAGTAAAACTTCTAATGGTAATGTGGAAACCGATTTGTTATTCAAATAGAATATTTTTTAACACCAAGCTTGGGTCTATATAACCCTTGAATTTGTAACTTAAGCCTCACAGTTCTACAGACTAAAGGGCCCTGCCAAGAAATATACTGAGAAAATGGACCATATGATCCTGCAATAGACTGTCATCTATTTTTTCATTAGCAAAACACTTTTCCCTTTTTTCAGGCTATAAGAATCTGGTTGCCACTTATACTTAAATTATTTTATTTGGCCCCTTGATTCTTTGATTAACTGGACGTTTTCATAGAAATAACAGCTGCACCAGCAGCACGTTTTCAAAGCAACAAGGAAAGAATCTGTTCCCACTCCAGAGTCCCATGTTAGCCAGTTCCTTCTCACCAAAGGGGAACAAAAAATACCTACAGCCAAAATGAATAAAAAGGCAAAGGGCCTTTATGGATCTATTGTCAGTTTAATGCCCTGCAGTGGCCACCAGTCCATGGGGTTGTGCTCTTTCCTTGGTACTATTGGCTATATCTGTCCTTCATGGTTGTTGGTGGTGGGTAACTCTATTTAGCAACAGTGGCTGCTCTGGTCAGTGTCAAGGAGTTTTAGCCTAATCTCCTCTGTCTTGAATATTCTTAAATATTCTGGGTTCTTAATATTTTCCCAGTAGTTGCATGCCTTCTCATGAATTCCAGCCACATTAAGGCATTTGTGATGTCAGATCTCAGAGAGTGAAACCCTTAAAAAAGTGGGGGGCCTTCTTGGATGATGTCCACATTATTCTTACAAATAGGCTCTCCCACAACCCCTCCCATTAGCTTTAGTGCATAATACATAAAACAGTATCTATCTGCTTTTCATCACTCAGGTTCAAAATTGTCTGCCCTACAAAATATTTTCTTTGCCCATTTTTGTTTTACTTTTATACAGGCATGTCTTGTTTTATTGCACTTCGCTTTATTGCACTTCACAACTATTGTGTTTTTTACAAATTAAAGGTTGTTGACAACCATGTGTCAAGCAAGTCCACCAGCACCCTTTTTCCAACAGCATTTGCTCACTTCATGTCTCTCTGACATTTAGTAATTCTCACAGTATTTCAAACTTTTTCATTATTATTATATTTGTTGTGGTGATTTGCAATCAGTGATCTTTGATGTTACTATTACATAAAGATTACAACTCACTGAAGTCTCAAATGATGGTTAGCATTTATAGCAATAAAGTGTTTTTAAATTAAGGTATTTACTTTTTTTTTTTTAAGACAATGCTACTGCACACTTAATAGACTACAATAGAGTATAAACATAATTATTATATGCACTGGGAAACCAGAAAAATTGCGTGACTTGCTTTATTACATTAGTTTTATTGTGGTGGTCTGGAACCAAACCCACAATATCTCCAAGGTATGCCTGTATTTGACTTTCATGAGATGCGGTTCTATATTTCTTTGACTTGTTCCAGTAGCTGAATTATCTAAGTGTTCCTAAATATAAAGATTTTCTTTGAGAGTCCTGATTCAGCATCAGACCTACTGGGCTCTGCCTATGAAAACTAAAATGACTCTTAAAAAGGTAACTGGTTCTTAATTAACAAATGAATGTTCTCTTCTAAGGCAATATCTTCCTTCAGTTTTCTACCATTTAGCACCCAGTATCCTCCCATATTTTTACTCATCTTGGCCTTTCAATCTATTTCTTCCATGTCTCCTTTACCAGCATGCATTTTATGTCCCAGATAATAGTGCACTTAGTCATAACAGATGAGCAAACAAAACAAAGAGCTGGACATTAAGTGGCCAGCTCTAAAATGATTACATCAAAGATATGCAAACAAAGAAAAAAATCATATAAGTTATATTTCCAAATTGTTAAGGGACAAATTTCAAAAGGAGGTAAAATTATGACTCATATAAATATAAAATGAACACATGTCAAAGATGTGTTTTAATTCATAAATTGAAGGAGGAAACTGGCAAGATGTTACAACTGGTTCAAAGGAGAATCCAAAAAACAGACACATATAAATTAGGAATATTGAATTGAATTTGCAAATGTATGCAAAAGTGGCTCCTTCTAAAATAGGAGAGCCAAGTTGAAACTCCACAAAACAGAATTGATTTACTTGTCTGTAGATAAGAATTATTTGCATGACTGTCAGTTTTTTACAAGTTATTTTCTACTTTACAAAGTTGTAGAAAGTTGCATAACGTGTACAGGACCAGGTAATCCCTGGAGCCTCCAACATTCCATAGAAAAGAAATCCAGTAATTTATTTTGCATATTCTAAAGTTTTACATTGTTCTTTACAGGTTTGTTGAATCTTCTTGATTCAACAAATGAATGAATGAATACACTTGGTTAGACTTCCGACGGTACTTAGGATTAATTACTCATTCATTCAACAAATATTATTTCATACCTATCATACCTATATTTCTGTGTTTTGGGTGCTGAAGATAATGCAGTTAACAAAAAAGAAACACTGCTGTCTTATATTCTAATGGAGAAAGAAAGAAAATGAGTAAGTAAACAAGCAAATTATTAGTATATATGTCAGATGATGTTTCATACTATTGATGCCGAAGACTCAGCCTCTTTGCACCAGTGCCAAATGGCATCTCGGAGACAGAGTTTTGGGTGAAGTAGAAAAGATTAGCTTTATTGCTTTGCCAGGAAAAGGGGGACACATCGGGCTCATACCTCTCAAAACTGTGTGTCCCAACCCAGGAGGCTTCGGTGAGGAGTTTTATAGCAATGGTTCAAAGGTGGGGCTGCTGATAAGGATCAGGGTGTGCGCAGGGCCTGCACTCCTTTAATCTGGCCTCAGGTCGTCTCCTGATGAGCTTCTCATGGTTATCAAATTGTGACCTTCTCTGGAATGAAGAATGCTAACACCTTCCATTTGTTAGGGGTTTTAGTTCTGTAAAAGAGCTCAAAGATATTGTGTGTTCTTTGAGGTGGAACAAGGACCTGCCCCAAGGCTGCACTATTGTTTCTTGACTGTTCCTCCCTTGTCTCTGCATCCCTTCCCTTCCCTGATTCGCAGCTGCTCCCATATGCCCTTTTCCTTGTTTAGCCTAAGATGGTATAAAAGCCCAAGCTCTAACCACCCCTTTGAGTTACTCAGCACTGAGCGCTCCCATGTGTGCATGTGTGATGCACATGTTAATAAACTTGTTTGTTTTTCCTCTTATTAATCTGTCTTTGGCCAGTCTGATTTATAGAGCCCCAGCGGGAGAACCTAAGATGGGTAAAGGAAGAGATTTTTCTTCCCTTACAAAGGTTTTGAGCTTAGGAGCGGAATGATGCAATATAGATTTGATATTGGCTGCTGTGTGAGATGGGGCCAGGATTTATTGGAGATCAATCAGGAAAGCTCTGGCAGTCTACTGAAGGATTATGATAGCTTGGAGTAGAGTAGGAGTTGTGGAAACAGGAAGAGTGCTCTTTCTTGCTGAATATTTTACAAGTGAGACCACCAGAGAATTTCTGCTCAACCCAGCAAGAATAAGAAATAACTTTGCAAAACTCACACAGTCCATTTTTCACTCTTGAAAAACCTTTCCTAATTCAAAGGCACAAGATTGTCAAAGCACAAAAATATTCCCAGAAAATTATTTTTATCTTGTCCTGTGAAGTGTATAGAAAGACAACTTGCTGTTTGTTCCTTTCTGTCACTGAGCCTGTAATGGGTGTTTGTTTGCAAACTAGAGAAATTTACTTTGACTGAGTGAAGCAGGAAAGGGGAACATTGAAAGAATACCATTAGCTAATGGAAGAGTTAGACCCAGGTCTTTTAAGCTGACTGGGAAAAAAAAGGTTCCTAGATTTTTTGGTGGGAGATAAACATGAGAATAAGTGGGTTTTTTTAGTACATAAATCATGAAAAATGAAGAAAAATAACTAAATGAATATAAAAATAAGTATGCATATACAGTTATATATCAGATGAGAACTATGCTTATGCCAGGAGTGATACATTTTTAAAAAATAATTGTGATCAGCATGCAATTAGAGAAAATGTGGGCTCTGTGCCTCTGGTTTAAAAGAGAATTTTCTCTTTATTATTCTGGGGGAATCTAGTTGGATCATTTCAGCCATTCATCAGATTTCTCTGGGGAATTTTTGTTAACATTTTTTTAAAAAACCCAAAAATTTCCAGAGCACAATGCAAAATGTTCTGATTCAATACATCTGAGCTGATACCTAGAAATCTATACTTTACAACCTTATAAGGATTTTGACACTCAGCCAGTATGGGGACCCATGAGTTAAGGCACAGCCTACACCTGAAAATGTGTTTTATTCACCTGCTCGAAAAGAGAATCTGAAAACAGAGGTTTGTTTGCTTATTGGGATCTACTCATTTTATTGAGTCACAGAACATTGGTGCACAAAGATTATCTTGTCAAACAGAAAACAAACAGATGAGGCAACTACAGCCTAAAAAGTACCCAGTAACCACAAAACGTCTGCCTTGCACCGGACACTGCTTAAAAAGTGTATTTAAAATTTTTTTCACAAGGTGTTTTCCTTAATATGTATTTATATTTATTTAATTTCTATCTATTTTCAGGAAGTAATCCAAGTGGCATTTAACAATTATATATACAACAAAATAGTAAAAAAAAAAAAAAAAAAGTAGAAGAAAGAAAGGAAGGAAAGAAGGAAGGAAGGCAGACCAAGGTAAGGAAAAGATAAATATGGCAGTGACCATTCATCAACTTTGCAATGATAAAGTTTAGATTGGCTTCTGCACTCCATCACACTCAGGGCAAAAAGAGTAAACTAAACTACAAGCTTCACAAAAGGTAAGTAGCATGATTTCTTTCTTATTATTTATTTTCCTCCTTGTATGAAGCCATGAATTGCTCAGTCACTCATCAATGGCTATAAGTCATAGCACTGTTGCAGGAAGGCGGACCCCTTCCAGGGCCCAAGAGTGGGCTCTTGTCTAACACTCAGAAATGAATTGTCCAAGGAGACACACGTGCTGACAAAGCAAGAGACTTTATTAGGAAGGGGTGAAAGCAGTAAGGTAAGGGAACCCAGGAGAACTGCTCTGCCACACGGCTTGCAGTCTCACGTTTCATGGTAATGGGGTTAGTTTCCGGGTTGTCTCTGGCCAGTCATCTTGCTTGGCCCATACTGAGTCGGACTCAGGGTCCTCCCTGGTGGCGTGTGCATCTCTCAGCCAAGATGGATTCCATCGTGAGGGCTTCTGAGAGGTTGGCAGGATATATCGTCTCCTCCTTCCTCCTCCTTTCGGCCCCTCCCGAATTCTCCCGGTTAGTTTTCTTTATCGGGACCTCCTGTTGTGAGACAGGGCATACAAGCGGTTATCAGCGTGCCTGGCCAAGGCAGTCAGTTTCGGTCAATGGTTCCCTAACAGCCCTGGAGCCAACACCACATTCAACTTTCATTCCATAATGCTAAGGCCCTACACATTTCACAAGGAAATGTAGAAGTCACCTAAGACCATGTGGAAACAAAGTGACCTACAGCCATGAGTATGTGACATCACATTGGTAAGGCATTCTCTCAAATTTGAACAAAGTTTTTAAAGCATTCCTAAGATGAATTTGTGTTTGTCCTGGTTCTTAATTTTCAGATCTAATAGCCAAGCCGAAATACTCTGAGTTTCCATTTATCTGAACCACTATTGTTCAGGCTTCTTTCTATTTTTTCTCACAGGACACTACTAGAATTCATCAGTCCTTTCAGTGTCTCAGGCTTCATCTTTCCCATTTTTTAAGTATTTTACTCAGAACAATGGTGGTAAATAAAAGGAAAAGAAACAATTCAGTCCTAGGCTCCTAAAAATTATTGAGCTACCAGTGTCCCTCATTTGTTGTGGTTGTGGTTCCTGCTGTTGTTATGACTGTCCTGTCTTTTGTGTACCTTGAATGGTTCTTGCTTTTAAAAACATTTATCCAGTGTTTCACATACTTCCCATGACTCCCCGCTAATAAAGCTTCAGTGTAATTAATGTATTTATATGAACACTGCTGAATTCAACTTGCATTATTTAGACACACAAAGGAAAATCTTGGCATTTCCAAGTCACAGTTGTGTAATCAGATGACATAGTGTCAGTTGGTTTAAGAATACCTTTACGCCCAGTAAAAAAAAAAAAAGAAAGAAGTGAAATTGCTGTTTTCTTTCTATTATATGGTATTTTTCAGTGAAATTTATTTTACCAGATTATACTTCAATTTGACTGAATTTTTTAAACTAAGCAGTTTAAAAATTCATATTGGACTATATTTGGTCATTTAATTAACTTGGGAAAAAGGACCATATCTGGACAGGGAGAAAGGCAATTCATCACCATTCAAATAGGCCTAGACACAGCCTTTATTTTTATTTTATTTCTTTTTTGCCTTTAAGTAAAGTCTTGCCCCTTGACACATCCTTATTATGGAAATAAATGTAACGTTGAATAAGTTAATGTCATTCTTTTGGAATTATGACATGGTGGGGAAGAATTAGAGCATGCTGGGAATGTTGGTATGAATTGATTTACAAAATAAGTTGCCACATTTGTTTTTATTGTGGTTAAAGCTCTAGTTTGGGAAAAGACAAAGGGCAAGGAATTGGGGAGTTTATGGATGAATGTGGATCTAATGAAGAGAGTCCATTGGTTCCCCAAGCTGGGGTAAGATTCCCACAGTCCTGAACAAACAGTTCTCAGCCTCTAATTTCTAAGCCTTTGTTTCCCCACTTTGGAATTCTGACTACAGGCCTGTTACCAAGCCAACTGAGTTCACTACAAAGATCCAGCGAAGCTCTTTTTATCACAAAGATCAAGACGACAATTGTGTGCCTACAAGAAAAGAACAACTAAAGCCATCCAACAAGCATTAAAAGAACAATTCTAGAGATAGTTGCCTTTGAACTCCGATAATGGGCAACATTCAGTCCCGAGATTTGAAATCCCGAGTTAAAAGAATTCATTACCAGTTGCCTTTCCTTGTAATTATAAGAGCTGCTGGCAGCAGGTATTTTCAGCAGCATTAATTTTGTCAAATGTGATATTTTGCAGTCGTGTTGAGTCGCACACAATGACCATATTATAAACCTACTTTATAGACTTTGTTTTGTTTATTATGGAGTTCATTTATGAAATAGAAGGAATCTAAATTTCGCCTTGGCTTTACCCCCAAACCACAGAAAATGGAGTATTGTTTTATAAAAGCTTGTTCTGCAATATCACTTCCCGAATGTAAAGTATGCTGTTTGTACAGATACATTCCATTGACATGCACAATGCCCAGCTGAGAAAATAAAAAAGGACAGTCAGTCTGGACATTCCCCTCTCTTTTAGCTGTGACCTATGAACAATTTCAGTTCCGTGTGGAAAAAAAAAATAGGAATTTCCATCTTTGTGTAAACACTTCTTTTTCTGATGGTATGGGAGCATTTTAAACTAAATCTGAGGGGGCATCAGTAATTCAGAATAAGTATTCTACTTGAAAAACTTTGATCACTAGTATTTGTGTGGGCCCTATATTTAAACCTTAGAACTAGCTTCTGGGATTTAGTCATTCCTTATCATGAAATTCATGACAAGCTATTTATTTGCTTTTATGCACTTGTTTTTATGTGAGTGTTCACTCTATTTTTTTTTTTTTTTTTTTCCTGCATAAGAAAGACTAAAGAACCAGCTACACTGGTACTTCATTTTGGGGAGGATTGAGTGAGTTTTACATTTGACAAAAATCTAACAGTACCACCCCAGACCAGAGCAGCTTCCTTTTTTTTGTCCAATGTGAACAACATGCTGCTTCTAGAAAACTTGTCAAAAACACTTATCTTGCTAAAAAAGGAAAGGACGAAGCAATGTTCACTTATAGAAAGAGTGTTCTCGGGTTTTGTTTTAAACTTAGATTTTAACAGTCTTTTTTTTAATATTTGATCATATAAAATTTAATTGTTTTCCTGATTGGCAAAACACAACACAAAACAAAAATCCCACCACAAAGTGAAAGGTAAATGACAAAATGGAGAAATATTTATTACATGTGTAACGATTTTTTTCTAATTTTTATTGAGGTACAGTTAATTTACAATGTTAGGCTAGTTTCAAGTGTACAGCAAAGTGATTCAGTTCTTTTTCAGATTCTTTTCCATTTTAGGTTATTATAAGATATCGAGTATAGTTTCCTGTGCTATACAGTAGGTCCTTGTTGTTTATCTATTTTATATATAGTGGTGTGTATCTGTTAATCCCAGAATCCTAATTTATTTCTCCACCCCCGGCCCCCCCAATCCTCTTTGGTAACCATAAGTTTGTTTTCTAATTTCTGTTTTGTAAATTTGTTCATTTCTATCATTTTTTTAGATTCCACAAATAAGTGATATCATATGATATTTATCTTTCTCTTTCTGACTTACTTCACTTAATATGATAATCTCTAGGGCCATCCATGTTGCTGCAAATGGAATTATTTCATTCTTTTTTATGGCTGAGTAATATTCCATTGTGTGTGTGTGTGTGTGTGTGTGTGTGTGTGTGTGTGTGTGTGTGTGTACACACATGTATATATATATCCCATCTTCTTTATCCATTCATCTTTTGATGGACATTTAGTTAATGATCTATTACTGATGTATATTCACATTTAAGTTCCAATTCTATGCCAGCAAATTTTATGCCAGAATCAATATGAAGACCCACTTTGGAGTATGTATATTAATTTCTTGCATGAAAAACTGTAAATTTGGCAAGGAATTTCTCTTTATTTGTAAATAACCAGCTTTAGTACTTTGCCTACAGATTTCAGATTGTCATGAAAAAAATTTACAGTTTTTTTTTTTTAGGTCTACATTCGAATATTATTTGATTGTAAATAACAGAAATGCATTCATTAGCAGCTAACACAGGCAATTCTTAACTAAAAGTAGACTGGTAGACTGTGCTGTACAGCAGAGATTGGCACAACATTGTAAATCAATTATACTTCCATTTAAAAGAAAGTAGATTGGTAAATTATGTTCTTAGAGAAAAAATTCTGTAAATCAAATGATTTTTTCATAAGGATTATTTAATGTTATATTCCCAACAAGACCTTGATGACAAACTTTTTTAGGAAAAAGGGAGGGGCCATAGATTTCACATTTATTAATGATAAACAGTTTGTTTATATCCCGCATAGTATAATCAGGTTCATAGAACAACAAATCCCATATATTTTGTTAAAGAGATCTTAGAACAGGAATTGCATCTGAGTCAAACAGTCAGATGTCCGTCCAGGCAAGTGCATAGGAGAGAGAAGGAGGAAGGAATGATTTTATATACCGAGGAACAAGATGGAAGGCTAACTGAGAAATATAATTTGTGATCTGCTTGCTTTTAGCTCCCAGAACCGTGATCTGAGGCTAGACCAAGGCAGCTCTATTCACAGGTCCCCCAGGCTCTGTGTCAGACCAGCTCACAAACTCAAGCTAGTAGATAAGCAACTAGGAAGAAGCAGGGATGGGAGATCTAAGTGCTGGTCCCTGCTTTTCGTGTTTTAAATCTACTATGTCCACTCTTCACAAGACCCTGCATGGCAAATATAATTAGCTTCATTTTACGGGTTGCAAAACTTAAGAGTAGAAAGATTGAAGTAATCTTCCCACCATCATATACCTAGGGAGTGGCTGAGCTTTGATTCACACCAACCTTTGTCTGACTCCAGGTAGTTATTTTAGCCATGCTGTTAAAGATTATTAGTTATAAGTGGGTTGTTGTCTATAAGTGGAAAAGTTCAGCAGGTCTCTGGTCAATTGCTAGAATGGAAAATTCTTGACATTCTCAAGAATCAGGGAAGGATTGTGTCTTATTTATCTCTGTACCATTCATGGAGACTAGCGTAGGAGATGTTCAAGTAATAATAATTAAATGGATCATACATACTTTGGAATTTTTTTTCAGGTTGTTGGAAATGACATTAAAGCAGTATTTTGTGTAAATTTAAGATGCACATTTAAATTTTTTGATTATGCTAGAGATTGTATAATGATGTAACACAGAAACCATTAGTTGTTATATTCATTCACTGCCCCCTAATTTATTACTTTATTTAAGAGAAAAATAAATCCATGTGTCATCAATTACACTCTTAAAATGGCTTTGACCTTGGTGCATCTCTGAATCTCAATTTAGAAGTAAAATTTTAAGATTTTAGACAACATCTGGCGGGGAAAAGATCTCATCATATGTCTGATCATTTAAAACCCAAATATCAGCATAAGGAATCTGTAAATGAGACATCAAAGTCAGTGGATATGCTAATGAGTGTCTCATATCCTTGCCAAAATAAAACAAAATCTAATAAGAAGAAAATCATATGCAATACACTACTATTTACAAAGCATTTTCCTAAGTTTTTCAAACTGAGGTACTTGTTCTTCATAGCAGAAATCAAAGGTAAACATGGATAATGCCAGATTGGGTAAAATATTTTTATATTAAAGCAAACAGATCTATTTTAGACAAAATATGTATTCATTTCTAAGGCCTGAAGATAACTCAATAAAGTTTTTCTCTAATATGTACTTACGGGTTTTCCGAATATTTCCCCTGCCTACCATGAAAGATAGTGATGAAAATATTTGAGAAAAGCTATAGTATCGCCTTGTCTTCAGGAGAGCCCTGTGATGTATTTGCAATCACGCCCAATTTACTGGTAAAGAAGCACTGAGAACTTAGCTTGCTCAGTTGGGAAAAGGAACTGTTTCAAAGAACATTCCCATTTCCAGGACTCCCTCCTATCTCTAGTAAACTCACCTATTCACAGCATGTTATTAACATCCTATGTCAGATTTAGTAGTGCTCTGGAAAAAATGCATGTAAATGTGGATTGCTGTTTATCAATTATATAAAATAGGTATTTATTTATGCTCACCCTCAACCTACATTCTATTAACCAACTCTGCTACTAATCAACATTCTTCCTTCTCTAAATAAAATATGACACTTTCTGTAAAGTATGATGAAAATCTACAGCAGCAGTTCTCAAAGAGTGATCCCTTGACCAGCAACATAAGCATCACCTGGAAATTTGTTAGAAATATCAGTTATCAGATCCCACCTCATATCTACCGAATCCAAAACTCTTCATATGGGGCTCAGCAGTCTGTGTTTTGACAAGCCCTCCAAGTGATTCAGATGCCAACATTTGAGAATCACTCATCTGGAGTGATTCTACTTACACATTGCTTCTCAATTGACTATAAACTCTTACTTCACTTGAAAGAAGCAAAAACTGGAAACTGTAGACCATACACTGTGAGTACGTGCAAGAAAAAAAAATACAGATTTTCCCAATAGTAAACATCCTTATCCCTTCATGAAAAGATTGCTAGATAGATGTCTAAAGCATGTATGTTTCATTTTTCGTGTATTCCTACCTTGGCAACTTTTTCTTTTTGAAGTATAATTGATTTATAATATTGTATTAGTTTCAGGTGTACAGCAAAGTGATATATATATATATATATATATATATATATATATATATATATATATATCCTTTTTCAGGTTATTTTCCATAAGTTATTACAAGATATTGAATGTAGTTCCCTGTGCTATACCATAAATCCTTGTAGTTTATTTTATGTGTGGTAGTGTGTATCTGTTAATCCCAAACTCCTAATTTATCCCTCCCACCTTTCCCTTTGGTAACCATAAGTTTGTTTCCTATATATGTGAGTCTGTTTCTATTTTATAAATAAGTTCATTTATATCATTTTTTTATATTTCACATATAAGTGATATCATGTGATATTTGTCTTTTTCTGTCTTAGTATGATAATCTCTAGATAGACCCATGTTGCTGCAAATGGCAAATTTTCATTCTTTTTTATGGCTGAGTAATATTCCATTGTGCGTGTGTGTGTGTGTGTGTGTGTGTGTGTGTGTGTGTGTGTGTGCGTGTATAAACCACATCTTCTTTATCCAATCATCTGTTGATGGACACTTAGATTTCTTCTATGTCTTGCCTATTGTAAATAGTGCTGCTATGAACATTGGGATGCATGTATCTTTTCAAATTAGAGCTTTCATCTTTTCCAGATATATGCCCAGGAGTGGGATTGCCAGATCATATGGTAACTCTATTTTTAGTTTTTTAAGGAAACTCCATACTGTTTTTCATAGTGGCTGCACCAATTTACATTCCCACCAACAATGTAGGAGGGTTCCCTTTTCTCCACACCCTTTCCAACGTTTATTATTTGTAGACTTTTTGAGGATGGCCATTTTGATTGGTGCAAGGTGATACCTCATTGTAGTTTTGGTTTGCAGTTCACTAATAATCAGCAATGTTGAGTACCTTTTCATGTGCCTTTTGGCCATCTGTATGTCTTCTTTGCAGAAATGTCTATTTAGGTCTTCTGCCCATTTTTTCATTGGGTTGTTTGGTTTTTTTTGATATTGAGTCATATGAGCTGGTATATTTTGGAAAGCCCTTATCTGTCACGACTATTTGTTTGCAAATATTTTCTCCCAGTGTTTAGGTTGTCTTTTGGTTTTGTTTATGGTTTCCTTTGCTGTGCAAAACTTCTCAGTTTGATTAGGTCCTATTTGTTTATTTTTGCTTTGATTTCTATTGCCTTGGGAGACGGATCTAAGAAAATATTGCTAAGATTTATGTCAGTGAATGTTTTGCCTATGTTCTCTCCTAGGAGTTTTATGATATCATGTTTTATATTTAAGTCTTTAAGCCATTTTGAGTTTATTTTTGTGTATGCTGTGAGGGAGTGTTCTAACTTCGTTAATTTACATGTGGCTCTCCAGCTTTCCCAACACCACTTGTTGAAGAGACTGTCTTTTCTCCATTGTATACTCTTGCCTTCTTTGTCAAAGATTAATTGACCGTAGATGTGTGGGTTTATTTCTGGCCTCTCTATTTGGTGCCGTTGATCTATATGTCTGTTTTTGTGCCAGTATTATGCTGTTTTGATTACTGTATCTTTGTAGTATTTTCTGAAGTCTAGAAAGGTTATGCCTCCAGCTTTGTTCTTCTTCCTCAGGATTAGTTTGGCAATTCTGGGTCTTCTGTTGTCCATATAAATTTTAGGATTATTTGTTCTAGTTCTGTAAAAAATGTCATGGGTAATTTGTTAGAGATCACATTAAATTCATAGATTGCTTTGGGTAGTATGGCCATTTTAACAATATTAATTCTTCCAACCTAAGAGCATGGGATATCTTTCAGTTTCTTTGAATCATCTTTAATTTCCTTTATCAGTGTTTTATAGTTCTTAGCATATAAGTCTTTTACCTCCTTGGTTAGGTTTCTTCCTAGGTTTTTGGTTTTGGGGGGGTTTTGGGGTTTTTTTAATGTAATTTTGAACAGGATTGTTTCTTTACTTTCTCTTCCTGATATTTCATTGTTAGTGTAAAGAAATGCAACAGATTTCTGTAAATTAATCTTGTATCCTGCTACCTTGCTGAATTCATTTGTCAGTTCTAATGGCTTTTCTGTGAAGTCTTTAGGGTTTTCTATATAGAGCATATGTCATCTACCTATAATGACAATTTTACCTCTTCCCTTCTATTTGGATACATTTTATTTCTTTTTCTTTTCTGATTGCTGTGGCCAGGACTTCCAATACTGTGTTGAATAGAAGTGGTGAGAGTGGGCATCCTTGTCTTATTCCAGATTTTAGCAGGAAGGCTTTCACCTTTTCACTGTTGAGTATAATGTTGGCTGTGGGTTTGTCATAAATAGCTTTTATCATGTTGAGATATGTTCCCTCTGTACCCACTTTGGTAAGAGTTTTTATCATGAATGGATGTTGAATTTTATCAAATGCTTTTCCTGCATCTATTGAGATGATCATGTGGTTTTGTCTTTTCTTTTGTTGATGTGATATTGATTGATTTGTGTATGTTGAACCATCCTTGTGACCCTGGGATGAATCCAGTTTGATGGTGGTCTATGAACTATATTATGTGTTGTTGGATTCGGTTTGCTAATATTTTGTTGAGAATTTTTGCATCTATATTCATCAAAGATATTGGCCTGTAATTTTCTTTTTTGACAGTGTCTTTTTCTGGTTTTGGTAACAAGGTGATGGTGGCTTTATAGAATGACTTTGAGAGTGGTCCCTCCTCTTCAATCTTTGGGAAGAGTTTGAGAAGAAGAGGTATAAGTTCTTCTTTGAATGTTTGGTAGAATTCCCCAGTGAAGCCATCCAGTCCTGGACTTTTGTTCGCAAGGAATTTTTTTTTTAATTACAGATTCTATTTCACTTCTAGTGATTGGTCTCTTCAAATTATGTTTCTTCTTGATTCAGTTTTGGCAGGCTGTATGTTTCTAGAAACTTGTCCATTTCTTTTGGGTTATCCAATTTGTTGGTATATAAGTGTTCACAATATTTTCTTATGAAAGAAATTTTCTTATGATCTTTTTAAAAAATATCTGTGGTATCAGTCATTTCTCCTCTCTTGGCAACTTTTTGATTAACTGATCAATTGTTAGGGCTGGTCCCAAGTGTGTTCTAGCTCCCTTATAAAAAAGTTGAGATAGGTGATAGATATAGATAGGTAGGTAGGTAGGTAGATAGATAGATAAACTTGATCTATTTTGAATGAACTAAGAATATAAGCATTCCTCTGTAAATCCCTTAAGAAACACAGAGGGCATTAGCTTTTTTAAATGTCTATATTTGGAGTATATCTTGATGTGAAATAAAGGAATGTGATGCTAAGAACTAAGAAAGAACACTTCCAATTCAGAGGCCTTGGAACCCAGAGATGCTGGCAGAGCCGCCACATGAGCTGTGTGAAGAGACAGGACCCCCATCTGAAGGAAAGACACAGCACTGAGACCTGGATTTTTAGACCAATCTCTAGGTTATTAGTATCTGAAATCAGGCCTATACTTAATTGAATAAAGAAAAACTTTGACTAGACCACCCCAGATGAAAACTGCTCTTTGGAAACTTCCACTCAAGGATACTTCAGAGATTATCCATACTGGCTTGGACCAGGCCTGCCAATCATGTGGGATAACACTGTGACTCCCTGTACGTCCCCTGAAGACTATCACTGGCTCCCTCCCTTCTCTATACCTGCAAGATAAGCTAGGAGATATGAGTAGTATTATCTCCTAGAGAATCACACACCTCTCTCTCTCTCATCTCTGTCTCATCTGTCTCTCTCCTCTCTCTCTCTCCTCTGTCTCTCTCATTCTCCCCCTAACCCCATCTGATTTTTACCTGCCTTACAGCTCTAGACCACCTGCTATGGAGAAAATTTGAGCTTTCTGACTGGTGGATTGAAATACTCTTCTACAGCAAGTGGATGTGCCACCTAGGAATTCAGAACTCAGTCTGCTCTCACAACACTTACATTTTAAAATATAGTGAAGTCAACAGAACAAATGAAGAAACAATAAGAACTTTTCTTCAAGTGAAGGCAGGATCTCTCTCTCTCTCCAACTCTAAATACAGAAAGAAAATTTTCATTAAGGGTTATGGCGGAGGGAAATAGGGCTGGAAGGAGAGTGAAAGTAATATTGCCAAATGGCTAGTAGTTAAAAGCTCTCTGGCTACTAGTTAAAAGCTCTCTACCTTTGGGCTTTTTTAAAAATCTTAACTACATTCCCTTCCAAAGAGCTGTGAGTGATTACACATTATTGCCTCAAAGAAATCCTAACATTATTTAGTAGTTGGTTTTAGAGCAATGCAAGAGAAAACTGTTTCTGCTAGTACTGAGTGATAGCTCAACACTATTTGACTGGGCTTTAGGGAACAAAGCCTTCTGATTACCCAGGTGAAAATCTCTCCCTCTCAAGTCTGGCTTCCTGTGTTGCTTTCACTCCTTCCCTGGCACTGTAAGAAGCAGAAAAATACTTTGAATATGAATTTGAGGTGTGAAAATTATATCCTCTAGGATATAATTTAGTTTAAATTGGGCAGTTGATCACAGATCTGGGAGTCTTCAATTTTCCTTTTCCCAGGCTCAGTGCATATTTGAAGAGGGGTGGGAAAGGAGTGTCAATATCATCTTGCTGGTTTTGACTTAGCTTTGTCTTGTAAGTGTATATGAAGCTGTATTTCTTGACAGAAAATCACCCGAAAGAGAAATGAGCTGCTGTGAGCGTTACAGCAAGGAGGGAGACATGAAAGGGTCTAAGAAGCAAGATAAAAGCTTTATGAGGAAAATCATATGCTGCATTTGTGTTGTCAAATCTCAAAATTCAATACCTAAAAGGATTGAGAGCAGAGACTCTAATATTTGCACACTCATGTTCACAGCACCATTATTCATAATAGCCCAAACATGGAAGCAACCCAAATGTCCGTCAGCAGATGAATGGATAAACGAAATACAGTATATACATACAACGGAATACTACTTTAAAAGGAATGAAATTTTGATGTTAAAAACAGAGATGAGCCTTAAAGATGTCATAGTCATGGCAAATGAAATAATCCAGTCACAGAACGACAATATTGTATGATTCCACTTATATGAGGTACCTAGGGTAGTCAAAGTCATAGAGAGAAAGCAGAATAGTGGGAACAGGGAGGAATGGGGAGTTATTGTTAAATGGGTCCAGAGTTTCAGTTCTCGATGGGGGAAAAGCTCTGGAAATGGATAGTGGTCATGATTGCATAACATTGTGAACGTATTTAATGTTACTGAACTGTACACCTAAAAATGGTTAATATGGTAAATTTTATGTTATGCCTATTTTACCACCAAAAAAAAAGTGAAAAAAATAAATCCCAAGATTCGTGGAGGTCCGTAGAATGGGTTCCTGGCAAATGTCAAAGTTCTGTGATGTCAATGCTCTTAAATGGAAAAAAACCAAAATGGATAATCTAATAGGCATAAACAAAGCCCTTCAAGAAAATGATATTTAATCCCACATTTACCAATCATCAAATAATAAAGAATGTTAGCTAGAGTTTGAAAGCCCCAAAAAAGTTAATTAAATATTAGGGCAGAAAGTTATTCTAAACCCACAGTGAGTGGTAGGGATTGTCATTAGCAGATTGTGTGTGAGTGTTGGGATGGATACTGAAGTTTTAAAACTGATTTCTTCGGTAAATTTCAGAAGAGGTGTCAGGAAAGAGAGCAAAAACTAGACAAAATAGGAGACAAGAAGAAGCCCATCAGGGCTTCCCCGGTGGCGCAGTGGTTGAGAGTCCGCCTGCCGATGCAGGGGACACGGGTTCGTGCCCCGGTCCGGGAGGATCCCACATGCCGCGGAGTAGCTGGGCCCGTGAGCCATGGCCGCTGAGCCTGCGCGTCCGGAGCCTGTGCTCCGCAACGGGAGAGGCCACAAGAGTGAGAGGCCCGCGTACCGCAAAAAAAAAAAAAAAAAAAAAAAAGAAGAAGACGACGCTCATCAGATGACCAGCTCTGCAGGGGAATAAGAAGAGATAAGTGAGAGTAGCGATTGAATGGTCTGAGATGGCAAGTACCTGAAAAGCTAAAAATAGAGAATTTAACCTGGGATTAACCAGTGTGTGTGAAACCTGCCCGCGACTGGCGATGTCTCATCCCGTGATGTTCTAACTTTACTCTCAGTATTAATGAGGAGTATTATGGATGGTGATAAGGAAGAAAATTGGGGATCGGGGGCCAAAGAAAGTGTTTAGTGTGAGTATCTTTGATGTGCTCATCGGAGGAGAGAGGAGGACCGGAAGAGTGAAGAACAGACGTTGGCAAGAACTACAGCAGGGGGCAGCCCACGCGGAGCAAAGGTTTGGGTAAGTTTCTAAGGGGAGGAAGAAACCATTTCTGGCACTGATGCAGCACAGAACACAGCAGGACTTGGCAAGAAGAGCCTGGTAGGAAAAGAGAGAAGGAAAGATTATTGAAAGATAAGAATGAATCTTTAATCTGGTTGCCAGAAGGAAAAGGTGTTCCTTCGGATGAAAGGAAAAGGTGGGGTAAGTAGAAGACAACCAAAGCAAAAGCATGAAATTACTATGCAATGATGAACTTCGAGTATGTTAACTGTGATGACTTACATCTCTACGTGTTCTAAAAGTGTAAGCAGCACAGACAAGGAAATGAGTTAAAAAGGAACTCCCAAAATCTTCTCACAAGGGAAAACCTCACTCGTAACCACACATACCAACACATTTATGCTACTTAAGATTTTTTTTTCCTAAAACCTTGGAAGATTTGATTGAAATCTTCATTTATGACTTTGAAGCTCCTTCATATATACCCATAGAAAAACATCACATACTGCAGAGTTCCGGAAAAAAATAGCGATGCGTATACAGGTCTAGGCTTTTGTTACTCACCATAATAAAAATAGTGTGTTGAGTGTGCTTCATTCCCACAAATAAGTAATGTGTTTAGCTGTTACATTACACCAAATAATGAAAACAAATGTCTTTCTGCAAAATAATTTTGTCTTCAACTCTTAACATGTACCAGGAAATAGATTTCCTGTGGTCTTGAGCACCAAGCCGGTGGTCTCTGTTTATGGTTTTGTGTAAGTTCAGAGGGGGAGAGGACTGTTTACTAGAATAAAACTCTTAAAAAAAATTCTTATCTTTCATTTAGGTTAATAACATACCACACATATTTGTCAATCAAATTAGAATTACTGTCAGCCCATAATGCATTTTAGTTTAGCCAATATCAGTCAGTCCTGATTTATTTGCTTAATACAAATCTAATTGAGTTTCAGCCTGCTCTTCTCCTTTCAGCTGTTAACCGACCAAGTACATCTTTAATTTCCAAGACCGATGGTGTGGTAACAGTGAAGAGGGAGAGTGATTTGCATAAGGCCCCAGAAGGGTGCCAAAACTCTTCTCGCTTTAAACAACAGCCTTTATTATTCTGTAAGTGGATGTGTTGAATTTTCATGCTTTTGTTTCCAGTTCAGCCCTGACAGAAGAGAATAAAGTAGATTTTGCCAGCACCCCTGCTGTGCCCTGGGGGAAAAATTCAATGTGCCTCATTTGTCTTAATTGGAGAACCGCCCTCAGCACCAGCTTTTTCTATGAATACATTAGCATAACAGACAGAAAATTCAAGCCCACTTTGGTAGAAATCACACCCCCCCACCCAACACCTCCCATTTTTCAACTAATAAAAACTGCAAGAGGGGAAAAGGACATGTTTCATCTCCTGGATTTCTTCGAGTTGCTGTTGTAAAATTCTCTGTACAGGAGAGATGCATCAAGCCTATTTTATCTCTGCACTGTTATTAGAGCCGATCATGAAAAGTGTGATAAATATCACCCATGACAGAGAGCTGAAAGCTTCTCTTTTTTCTTCATAATGCGCTAATCCTATATACTTGTTCTTTGACTGGTTACGCTGCTTTTTCAGAGGGGAGAGTTGGTTTTACACGGAGACAAATGTGTAGCAGCTATGAATGAATCTGGGGAAAAAAAGAAAGAAAAATTCTTACCGAGGTGAATTTATTAGCACTGAAACAAACGCAGTTATCTCAGAGCAGGATTTTAAACTCCGTGCCAATTCATTGGAGAACTATTAAATTCATCTTCACGTTTTTCATATTACAAAGGAGTTCTGAGTCTGGACAAACAGCCTGTGCTGTGTAAATCATTCCCCTAATCCAGGCTCTTCCAGTGTCTGATTGAACTAATGGAATTTAAAGGTAGGTGTTTCAAAAGAAATATTTCGTTTACATGTTCCCAAGACTGGTATTAATTCTTTCATCACATCTGTTCCACCTGCTTGCCATTGCCAGCATGTGAAAGAGATGGAAAACATGGGGAAAGATATAATTTCTTAATAAAACGTGGTGTACACATTCTCTTGGAAAGATGGCTGCCTTTCAAAAAAACAATGAATCCATATTTTTTCTTGGTTTTTCTCCAGCAGACCTAATTTACCACGTCAGTCACACGCTGCTCTCACTAAAAGCCTTCCAGGGATTTTAAATAAGGGGGTTTTGTTGTTGTTGTTGTTAAAAGCTTGTTTTGTTTTGAATGATTTGTATGCCCATTTAAAAATGAAATAACTTTTGGGTCAGGTCCTTGTGGGGAAATGGAAGGCAAAATCTTTTTGGAATAATAATTGTGAGTTGCAGACGTCTCTATGGCCTAGAGAGAACCAACCAAGTCTTACTTCTGTGTAAATCCTCATTGTGTCGCCAATTTCAAATGCTCCGTACACTTCATCCCAAGCCTGAAGGCAAAACAGGATTTCATCCACCTACCCACCCCTCCCTCTGCCTTTCCTCCACTTTTCATTCATTCAGCCCCAATAAACATTCCAAGAGGCTAAAGAGGAGGTGGTGAGTGTTGCAAACAAGGAAAAAAATGTTTGCTTTCTTCTGTATGATTCTAAAAATAATCATTTGGCTTTATCTGTCCTGTGAGAGGATGTCAGCTTTTCGTTTTACTACTGGTTTCATTTACATTATAAAAATGACAAGCCGTTTACCCAGTGTTATCAGATAATCCCTGCTGCTTTCTAAACAAACATTCTAGCCACTGAGAGTTCTGCCTCGAATTCTCCTTCCCCCACCCCCACTCGCCTTCAAGTCTTGTGCCCGCCTCAGCCTGTCCTGTGAACCCTCTCCATCCCATACTCTTAGTTTCTTTAAAAAACAAAACAAAATTACTCATCTTCCAGAAAAATTATTTACTACTAATCCTAACAACTTTTGAAAGTCATGTGAAAAGAGGAGACACTGCTTTGGGAAAGAAATGTTCTCCTTACTTGCTACAAGTAATAAATAATCCTTCCTTGGTGGGGCCGGGGAGGGGGGGGGGAATCATAAAGAAAGAAAAGCGGGATTAGAGGGAGCATTGAGGACTGAATTACAGTTCTCAGTAGATTGTTGCTATTGTTCTTAAGTACATTATTGAATATTTTTCTTAATGTTTGCTATCATGAGAATTGTATGTGTTCACCCGATCAAAATGAGAAAATACTGAAAATCATAGAAAATAATGAAAGCCACTCATGTTTGGGTACTTTTAAACTTGTTTCTTATTGCTTCAGTCTCTGAGAAAGACCCCACATCCTTTGCAGACATTAAACAAACTGGAATTTTAAAATACACTGGTATGGTACTTTCTCATTGCTTCACACACACACACACACACACACACACACACAGAGAGAGAGAAACGAGTGTTGATTTGGCCCACCTGTCCTAGCTTGAGAGGTGCCAGTGGGATTTCACCTCTTTGGGAAGACTAACCAGTTGTTAACCCAAGCACAGTTAAGGAGGACTGCTTTAATCCTACTACTGGGCAGGTACCCTGAGAAAACCATAATTCAAAGAGGCATGTACCACAATGGTCATTGCAGCACTATTTACAATAGCCAGGACATGGAAGCAACCTAAGTGTCCATCGACAGATGAATGGATAAAGAAGATGTGGCACATATATACAACGGAATATTACTCAGCCATAAAAAGAAACGAAATTGAGTTATTTGTGGTGAGGTGGACGGACCTAGAGTCTGTCATACAGAGTGAAGTAAGTCAGAAAGAGAAAAATAAATACCATATGCAAACACATATATATGGAATCTAAAAAAAATTGGTTCTGAAGAACCTAGGGGCAGGACAGGGATAAAGACTCAGAGAATGGACTTGAGGACACGGGGAGGGGGAAGGGTAAGCTGGGAGGAAGTGAGAGAGTGGCATGGACATATATACACTACCAAACGTAAAATAGATAGCTAGTGGGAAGCAGCCGCATAGCACAGGGAGATCAGCTTGGTGCTTTGTGACCGCCTAGAGGGGTGGGATAGGGAGGGTGGGAGGGAGACACAAGAGGGAGGGAGACACAAGAGGGATATATGTATATGTATAGCTGATTCATGTCGTTATAAAGCAGAAACTAACACAGCATTGTAAAGCAATTATACTCCAGTAAAGATGTTAAAAAAAAAAAAAAGGACTGCTTTATAGTAATTCATACGTTATTTTTTTGTGCCATCACTGTCTGTGAAAATTTTCCCCACAAAATTAAGCATTTGTAGTAATGACTCTTGAAAATCAAGCATAGGTATTGGGAGGCAGGGGGTGCATGTTAAGTTTGAGGAACAGATGGAAAGGAAATTAACTCTTTCCATGTCCACAAAATATACATTTATCTTGAGACCTGGAGTAAAAATAATCCTGATGATTTCACACAACATGTTATTGTGGGCTAACTGTTAAGCGGATAACTTGATGAGGAGACAGGTCTTGACGTGGCATCTCTCAGAAGAAACCCCTGGGATTCTTTCATGGATCAATACTTTTTTAAAAATTTTATTGAAGTATAGTTGACTTACAGTATTGTGTTAATTTCTGCTGTACAGCAAAGTGATTCAGTTATACATATAAATATTCTTTTTCATATTCTTTTCCATTATGGTTTATCACAGGATATTGAATATAGTTCCCTGTGTTGTACAGTAGGACCTTACTGTTTATCCATCCTACATATACTAGTTTGCATCTGCTGATCCAAACTCCCAGTACTTCCCTCCCCCCGCCTCCCCCTTGGCAACCACAAGTCTGTTCTCTATGGTCTGTGAGTCTGTTTTTGTTTTGTAGATATGTTCGTTTGTGTCATATTTTAGATTCCACATATAAGTGGTATCATATGGTATTTGTCTTTCTCTTTCTGACTTCACTTAGTATGATAATCTCTAGGTCCATCCATGTTGCTGCAAATGACATTATTTCATTCTTTTTTATGGCTGAGTTATATTCCATTGTATATATGTACCACATCTTTTTCCATTCATCTGTTGATGGACATTTAGATTGTTTCCATGTCCTGACTATTGTAAATAGTGCTGCTATAAACATAGGGGTGCATGTATCTTTTTGAATTATAGTTTTGTCTGGGTGTATGCCCAGGAGTGGGATTGATCTCAGGTGGCCTCGGCCTGCAGTGGCCCGAACCAGGGTTTCAGTTCCCGGCCAGAGATTGAGGTTGGGTCACAGCAGTGAGAGCACCGAATCCTAGCCACTAGACCAGTGGTCAGTGACAAGGCCCTGGCCCTACAGCTTTGCAGAAAAAGAATTCCCACAAAGACAGAAAGTAGTGAAACAAGTAAAGTATTTATTAGGAGAAAAAAAGAGTACAGTATGTGTGGACTCAGAGTTGTGCCCTTGTGGCAGTTTAAATTACTTACGTGGGGCATTTCTTCCATGTTTCCTTTGACCAATCATTTTGATTTACCTGGTTCAGAGTCCGTATTTGGTCTATCTCAGGATTTTCCGGTGTGTGCGTGCATCTCTTAGCCAAGATGGATTCTACCAGAGAGGCCTATGGGTAGGTTTGGCCACTTAGCATCACTCCCCTTTTGACTTCCAAGGAGATTTTCTGCACATGTGTAGTTAGGGAGGTCTCCTGACTTTGAGAAGGAGGAATATGTGGTCTCTTTTTTTTTTTTTTTTTTTTTGCGGTACACAGGCCTCTCACCGTTGTGGCCTCTCCCATGGCGGAGCACAGGCTCCGGACGCGCAGGCTCAGTGGCCATGGCTCATGGGCCCAGCCGCTCCGCAGCATGTGGGAACTTCCTGGACCGGGGCACGAACCTGTATCCCCTGCATCGGCAGGCGGACTCCCAACCACTGCGCCACCAGGGAAGCCCTGTGGTCTCTTATCTTCTATCTGGGCAGGGCCCAGCCTCCTCTCTCAATTGTCCTGTTATTCCCGTCTTGTCTCAGAGTATCGGTCCGCAGGGAACGAACTCCGTTTGCCCCGGGGCCCATCTGTCTCTTGCCTCAGGATTGCTGGATCACATGGTAGCTCTGTTTTTAGTTTCTCTGAGGAACCTCCACACTGTTCTCCACAGTGGCTGTACCAATTTACATTCGTGGATCAACACTTTGAAGACTGAAATTTCAAAAGTTATATAAATATTAATATGGAAAAATCTAGAATTGACTTTGGAAAGCACTCTTTGACTATACAAATTTATTTAATTTATGCAAGTTCCTTACGTGGTCAAAACACAACAGCCAAGCAATACAAATTAGGAGAAAACCTATGGACAAGAGTAGAACACTTAGTAGGACTAGAGTTTAAGGCAAAATATTCCTGAGTTTAAACATACAGTTCAAATAACAATGACCTAAAATCTCCCGTAATAAGCATTTCTGTTGCAGTTTACAAAGAAAAAGGCATGTAAGTGCTAATTTAACATCAACAGATTACCAGTAAGCTGTGCCGCTTCCTGTAGTAACAGGCATAATAAGGTGATGAGGAGAAAACACTTATATCTATTTGTTTTGTGCATTGAAATTTCTCACTTTAGGGAATTTGTAACAAATCAGCCAAATGGGAATTCCCTGTTTATTTAGGGAACACCCAGGCTATTATTTTTTTGTTGTTTGAACTTCTTTGGAAGCTATTGATTGACTGCTCACTTTCTTGGTTGATAACCTCTGTATCTGATTCTAAAGACTTAGCCAGCATAAACTAGGAGAGTCATTTTAAGTAATCTCTGGTTTATCTGCTGACTCTTTTCAGTGATATATCTGTTCTCTGAAAAGAGAAGAAACGGCAGATAATGAATGATGGTTTTTAAGTAACCATCTCCTTTAGGTTTTAACCTAAAAAAAGCAAGACACCTATGTGAGGTATGCAATTGTACACAGCATTTTTCCTTTTGGAAAACCAACCAGTTCCCTGTAGAAGGGATACATTCTGGCCTGGGTCTGGTGAGGTCTGGACAAACTGAAGAGTGATCAAGAGTCTACTCTGCAGTGTTATTTGGTCTGATGAAGGAAAGCAAGGGATGGAGGGATGCGGGCTGTCTCTGTTCCCAGCAGCTTTCTAGAATGTTCAGAAAAAATGGAGAGAGAGAACAGGGATGGAGAGTAAGAGATCATATGAATATCTCCTCTTTATATTGGAGGCAAACAGAGGAAAAGCACTTGTCAAAACATCCAACAGTAGAAGCAAGTTGGGGTGGTACTGGAGTGATAAGGACCTTAGTAAAGATGCTTAGGTGGCGTCAGAGAAAGACACTGCAGGCTGGGTGGCAGCAGGAATCCACGGAAAGCAAGAGGGGGGAGGAGACACTGTGGAGGATCCTCTGGGCTGTGACACTGTTGTTTCCCTCATTCATATGAATAAATTGCTCCTCTCTGTGTCATAGATTCTGTCCTAAGAACTGAGCTAAAATGGAGTGAAACCTAAAAAATCCAACTGGTGAAACTGCCACAGGGATTTGGCTTGGCTTGGTGAGGCTTGGATATGATAGCTTATAAGCTGAGGCCACCCTTCACTCCCTATCTAGCAGTGATTTGCATGAGTCTCAGCAGATTCAAGGGAAAGATCTTGAACGCTGTAGTGTGTGTTCAGACATACATTGATGGGGTGTAAGTGAGGGCAAGAGGGGTTGGACTGCAGAAGAAACAATGGCATCCCTTAGAAGGAAAACCATAATGAGAAAGAAGTTTTGCATTGTGGACCAGATGCAAAAACAGGTCTAACAACCGGGGAACAGTGGACTCAGGTACGGAGTGAAACTGAACTTGACTCCATCCTGACCTAATCCTCAGAGATCCCCTGGATATGCTGGGGAAAAGAAGGCCATATGTGGTTGTGGGATAAGAAAAGGAGAAGAGGTAGATGTGTTTTTGGTCCAAAAGTATACAAGAATGTCAAGGAACTCAGGGTCAAGCACAGAGACCAGGGTGCCTAAAGTTTTGGAGGTTAAAAGCTGATAAGCACCATTATTTGGGTGGCCTGAACACAGCAGTGGTAATGGGCTGAGACAGTGCCAGAAGCACTGCTGGGATCGATCTGAGCAGCAACGGAGCCTAGGAACGTCAGGGGGCTGGTAGTGGCATAAAGGTAGTGATATAAAGAAAGGGAGGGAGTTAAGATTCAGTCAAGTTGGAGTTATTGATCAAAATGTTAAGTTGACTTTACCTAAGAATCACAGGTTATTAAGGCCTAAAGGAGGTTTTTATATGGACATATGGTGTATTCTGGAGAACAGACAGGGAGTGTATTAGTCTGCTAGGGTTGCCATAACAAAATACCACAGACAGGGTGGCTAACACAACAGAAATTTATTTTCTCATTCTTGAGGCTGGAAGTCCAAGATCACAGGGCCATCAGTGATGTCTTGTGAGGACTCTCTTCCTGGCCTGCAGATGGTGGCCTTCTTGGTACCCTTACATGGCCTTTCCTCTGTGTTCACACAGAGAGGGGGTGAGCTCTGATGTCTCTTCTTATAAGGACACAAGTCCTATGGGATTAGGGGTCTCCCTAATGATCTCATGTTCACTTAATTACTTCTTTAAAGATCTGTCTCCAAGTACAATCACATACTAAGTTACTGGGCGTTAGGACTTCAACATATGATTTTTGGGGAGACACAATTCATAACATTAGGACAAAGACTTACTTTCCTGAGGAACCCCACCTCTACGACCTCATTTAACCTTAATCACCTCTTTAAAGACCTTGTCTTTAAATATAGTCACACTGGGGATTAGGGCTGCAACATGTGAATGTGGGGAGACAGAATTCAGTCCATAACAAAGAGCCAGGATGGAATTTGCATGAGTGAACCTAAGAGATGGAAAAGATTATGAGTTCTGCCTTGTTCCTACCTGGTAGCTAAAGATGATCGTCCATCTTCAAGGGTTTGTATATGACCTGTAGATGAGAAAGTCCTGTTGCAGGAAGTAAAAACCCATTATTCCCCTCTCTCAGAGTTTCCAAGAAACGGTCTTTATTCACCCCCTAGTCTTGTGGGTATTTAACCAAAAGAAGTATTTGTCACTTCACCTACACCGATGAAAACAATTTAAACAGGGTGTGAATTCTGACCATCATGAATGTTCTTCCACTTTAAGAAGGTGTGTTTTATCTCAGTGTCATGCTATTGCTATCTATTGCATCTAATTCTTCAGAAGGCAGAAGAATAAAAATATGAATGTGATATCAGTGTATTGCATTATGGGCTGATAAAAATACCATAACTTTAAAATTTATTTTCAAAAGAAACAGAAAACCAAAAATACAACACAATTTCAGTACACAATTCGTCTTTCTCTAAGAACAAGTCAAGGAGCATAGAAGATGTGATTTTCGTGTTTGCCAATAACCTGAGTGATGTGGCTCAAAAATACTGCCCTGCCACGTGCTAAATGAATATTCAGTACCCTTGATTTGTTCCCTTTTAGTGGCTGCCTATCACATGTAGACAATATGGCATTTAGACTGGGTTGTGGCAATATAAACCAATTCTGACTTAAGCAAAAGGGGACTGTTAGATGAAAAGAGAAAAGTCACAGAATTAAAGACAAGTTCCTGGTCTTTGAAAGGACAAGATGCAGAGTTAACTAAGTTTTAGGGTTCTAGAGAGCATAACCCAATAGCCACTCGTTTTAGGAAACCACTATTGGGATAAATAACAGCCTCGATATCCAAACTTAAACTAAAAAGGGTCAGGTTAGCAAAACTTGGGTCAGGTGCCCATTTGATTATCAAGTCCACTAAGACCACACATGATGAGGAAGTAATAGGTTTTCAAGGAAAGCATGCATGCTGTTAGAAAAATGAGAATGAACACTGGACGGGAAAACGCAACAGGTGTCTACTAGGAGCAGCTGCCTGAAATATACCTGTGTTGAGTGTTGATTAGGGAAAGGTGAGAGGTGAGAGTATAAGCACTGGCAACAGAAAAAGTTCTTGCTGCCTTTCTTTCCCAAAAATGACCTCCAAGGAGATCCTCAATCTCTTAATACATAGTAATAAAACCCAGAAATAAGGATGCTGTGTAATGGCAGAGAATGTCTGCCTAGCTAGCTGCATTTAAATATTGGTGAAACCGAGTCCCCTTAAAAACACGTTCCCTTACCAAGTTTATGATTAATCTCTCTATCCAAAACTTTATTCCCTGTCTTGTCCCCTCTGACTTCAATCCTGTGCTAACTGAACATTCATCAACCAGACCAGATGACTAAAATTTTTGTTGTCGGAAACATTGTTAATGTACTAAAATTGCTACTATAGATATCATCATTAATGTACAAACTCAGGTTTTTTCTCCAGGGCAAGATGAGCTAACAGACCTCCAAGCCATGGACCACCTAGCGAGAGAATCGTAAACCAGAGGCATCCTGACTCCCGAAACTAGGATTAAGAAATGTCACAGAAATGTCAAAAGACAATGATTAATTCTAGCCTCTTTGTTTTCCCCTTTAAAAAAACCCTGAACTCAAAAACCAAGTAAAGGTGGATCTGAGGCCTAACTCCCACTCCCCTGCTTGGCACCCTGCAATAAACGCTGTGCTTTCCTTCACCACAATCAGGTATCAGTAGATTGGCCTTGCTGCACCTTGCTGTTGGGTCTGGTTGGTAACATTAGGTCAGTATTGGCCTCCTTTGGAGGATTTGAATGCCATTTCCTGGTTTTGTACTGCTGCCACCACCACTGTATCCCCTTTCTGATTTTCCATCTGCTTTTCATAATTGCTCCATCTACGCACAGATCTATTCACGAGCCCAGTGTCTCAACCATACCAAACCTAAAGCAATGGCCACTGAGTTTTAGTGTCTCATGAAACAGCCATCTTCATCGACGTGGAAATGACACTCCAATCTAACTATTCTCTAATCCTTCGTGCCCAGACACTGTAACCTCAGCTGTCACCTCACAACTCCATGTTGGTCTGACTATATAGTTTTCAGCAAAAACGTATTCTTGTGATGCAATTAAAAGTCTAGGTACAGATTAAGCAGCTTTTCAACTCTGTTTCTCTGGGCATTTTTAAGGCTGGTCTGATTTTGAAATGGCTCCCTTAAAGACCAAACGGGGGGATGCCAAGAACTCTGGGCAGTACTTCAAAAGTCAACAGCTGCTCTGCACTCCCAGTCAATCCCAATTTGCCACTTGGCTGCTTACTGATGAGCTGCTTGTACCAGTGTCTGATAGCCCCAGAGTGTATTCCCTAGTTCACCCATTGGCTTGTCAAGCTTTGGGCAGATATCTGGTACCCCAGAAGTTTGGCTTCTCTGCAGAATAGCTTGTTATAAGGGAGAGGGTATTTGATGGGAAGTCAAGGGTCCAGTTTCAGGTTTGAACTATCCCTAATTACCTATATGGCATTGGGCAAATAATTTAATGTATCAGAGCTTTAGGTGTTTTTTCATTTTGTTGTTGTTAACATTTTATTATGGGAAATTCAAACACATACAAAAGCAGAAAGAATAATATAATGAGTCCCACATACCTATCCTCTACTTCAACAATTACTCATTTTGATTTATCTATACCCTGCCTTACCTACTAGATTATTGTAAAACAAACCCCAGACCTCAGATTATATCCATAACTATTTCAGAGTGTATCTCCAAAAGATTAGAAACTTTTGTTTTTAAAAATCACACTAATAATTCCATCAATAGTGCAGGAGGATTCCCTTTTCACCACACCCTTTCCAGCATTTATTGTTTCCAGATTTTCTGATGATGCCCATTCTGACTGGTGTGAGGTGATACCTCATGGTAGTTTTGATTTGCATTTCTCTAATAATTAGTGATATTGAGCATCTTTTCATGTGCCTCTTGGCCATCTGTATGTCTTCCTTGGTGAAATGTCTACTTAGGTCTTCTGCCCAAATGTAAAATAGATAGCTAGTGGGAAGCAGCTGTGTAGCACAGGGAGATCAGCTCGGTGCTTTGTGATGACCTAGAGGGATGGAATATGGCTGATTTAGTTTTGGTGTACAACAGAAACTAACACAGTATTGTGAAGCAATTTTATACTCCAATAAAAATCTATTAAAATAATTTTTAAAAAAATCACACTAACAACAACAACAAAAAATCACACTGACATTATAACCCATAAGGCCCCTATGGGGCCTTCCCAGGACAGACCCCTCCCCCATACCCTCGACTTCAGCTCCACTCTGAAGTACCTAGAGAATAGTATCTGATGCACATTTCCTGTGTTGTTTTACAGATTCTAAAAACGCCCACCAAATGGAAGATGTTAACTACTTGATGACCCCCAGGCCCCCAGGCCTACTGGAGCCTAAGGATTGATAATTTTAACCCCTATGACACCTCCCTGTTACCTCACCATCAATCAATCAGAGAATTATGCACAAGCTGATCACTTATCCTGAGACTCCCCTCACTCACCTGGCCTTTAAGAATGCTTTGCTGAAACCCATTGGAGAGTTCGGGCTTTTTGAGCATTAGCTGTCCCAGAACCCCTGGGATGCCTTACAATAAACACTGCACTTTCCTTCACCCTAAACAGGTGTCAGTAGGTTGACTTTACCACTCACGAACAAGCAGACCCAAGTTTGGTTCGGTAAGAATATTAGATACTAAAAACGATAATAATTTAGCAATATTTTTTAAAATCCAGACTGTTCAAATTGTCCTGATTGTCAGATTTTTCAATATGCTCTTTTTTAAAGGATCCAAATGAGGTTCATAAAATTTCATTGTTGAAATATTTCTTAAATCTACTTTAAACTATATTCTCATTCTCTCCCTCTGTCTGTCTCTCTCTCTCTCGCCTACAATTTATTAAGGGGAAAAGAACTAGATCATTTGTCCTGTAGAGTTTCTCAGTCTGGACTTTGCTAATTGTATCTTTGTAGTACTAATATTTAATATATTCCTCTGCCCCGTATATTTCCTGCAATTCTAGAAGCTTGGTCATTTCAAGTGCTAATTTTTTGTAGTAATGCTTATTTGGTGGTATTGTATACTTCCATCATGAAGCATATAATGTCAAGTTGTTTCTCCTTTTGAGTTGCTAGGACTCTTTGATAATTATTGTGTGGATCCATTATTTCATAAAGTGTTGCAAAATGGTGATATGATAATTCTAGCATGGCTTCTACATTTACCAGCTGGAGTACTTCTATAAACAGTAACTTCCCCTTGCAAACTCTTTTGTTTATCCTGCAGTATAGATATATAAGAAAGGAAGGATAAATGCTTGAATGTTTCCCTATATTTACAAGTTTAAAAAATAATGAGTTGTTTCTCTGGCATCTTCTGAAGGAAAGCAGTGAGATTTTGTTTTGTTTTTGTAAGATCAGTATACACTTCTAAATTTAACCATATTTTATATGTTTTAATCCATTCCAGTTATATTCTTATTTATGCCCAAATTGGCTAATGGGAATCTCTTCAATTAATCTAACAAGGAAAGAACACATAAAACACTCTACGTTTACAGGAAACATGATAAGCTACGTAGAAAATCCAAAAGAATTGACAAAAAACACTCCTGGAACTAATAAGCAATTATAGCAAGGTTGCAGGTTACAAGTTTAATATACGAAACTCAATCCCTTTCCTATCAGTAATGAAAAAGTACAATTTGAAATTTAAAACACCATACTATTTACATTAGCACCCCCCTAAACGAACTACTTGGTGTAAATCGAACAAAATATGTGTAAGAGCTATATGAGAAAAAACTATAAAACTCTGATGAACAAAATCAAAGAAGGATTAGATAAATGGAGAGATATTCCATGTTCATGGATGGAACACTCAATATTGTCAAGATGTCAGTCCTTCCCAACTTGATCTATAGATTCAATACAATCCTGATTAAAATCTCAGCATGTTATTTTATGGATATAAAGAAACCGATTCTAGGGCTTCCCTGGTGGTGCAGTGGTTGAGAGTCTGCCTGCCGATGCAGGGGACACGGGTTCATGCCCCGGTCTGGGAAGATCCCACATGCCACAGAGCGGCTGGGCCCGTGAGCCATGGCTGCTGAGCCTGTGCGTACAGAGCCTGTGCTCTGCAATGGGAGAGGCCACAACAGTGAGAGGGCCGCGTACTGCAAAAAAAAAAAAAAAACTGATTCTAAAGTTTTATGGAGACAAAAGACCTGGAATATTCAACACAATATTGGAGGAGAACAAAGTTGGAGGACTGACACTTCCTGACATCAAAACTTATTATAATTAAAAACTTCTGCTCTGCAAAAGACAATGTCAAGAGAAGAAGATCATGAGCCACAGATAGGGAAAAAATATTTGCAGAAGACATATCAGATAAAAGACTGTTATCCAAAATATACAAAGAACTCTTAAAACTCAACAATAAGAAAACAATTTGATTTAAAAATGGGCTGAGGAAGAACAAAAGGAAGAAGAAAAGGAGGAAGAGGAAGATGGAGAAGAAGAGGATGAAGAAAGCGTGATAACTGGCAAGAAAACAAAGCAAAAACAGCACCTTCATCTCTGCAGTGCTGAAGGTTTAATGTGGGTCCAGACAGATTCATGAGTTTTTCTTTAGTGCTCTCTCTCCTTTTTTTTTTTAATAAAAAAGCTAGTAATATAAAAACTCTAAGTTATCAAGAAGTCAAATTGTCATGATGACCCTGTTTAAATCAAGTCTGAATGGATAAAAATAAGTACAGATTTTGTGGTTTTGAAAATACTCTTAAGGTATTCAGGAAAATGTCCTTATGTGTAACATCTCCATTGTTAGTGATTCTGGATAAATGATGTGTGACTGTAACTTCCTCCTTGGTTAAATTATAAGCTATTATACATTACAACATGATTGAATATATGCCATTTCAAACCGAGCCCAAGATAAATGACCTATATTTCAAGTTAAGCTTTTTACATTTGAACAGAAGACAACAACCTTGGAATATGACTAAATCCCAGAGCAGAAAGACTGATATATCACATATGCTAAATATCATTGAGTCAAAGGCAATGAAATTTGTTATATACTATAATATTTGAGAATGTATGTGAGCTTTTAAAATGTACTCCATGGTTCAGTGCTATTAAGTCCTGATACATCCGGTTGATGCATCGCATCATCAACCTGCCAGGAAGCCTTTGGAGAGCAATTTGTCCCTGGATCCAAATCAAATATGTACCCTGACTGTTAAAAAATATTTTGTTAGACTAAATGACTGAGCTATCTTTGACAGGACTGCCAAATGAATTATGACAAGGGTTGACCACTTTGAGCCCTGGGGCCGTATTACCAAAAGGAAAAAGAGAAAAATCTGTTCTTTCTGGTCTGATCTTATGCAGAACAAATGCATCATTCTTTCTGTTATGAATCTCAGTTGAGGTCCAGATGCTCTTGCACTCTTTTATATTGGAACTTAACAGGATATAGGTGTCATTTATCCTGTGTATTGTCTGAAGTGGCATATCCTCAAAATCGGCGCACAACATTAATTCTGTATCACAACAAAGTTGAGGCTTAATGGAAAGAGGTGTGTGGGAGCCTTACGTACCTGTGTTCAAATTTCAGCTTTGCCACTTATGAGGCTTCTAGTCTTAAAGTGGCATAATAATATCTATCTTTTGGGACTGCTCTAAAGGTTAATGGTGAATGTTAAGTGTCTGACATATTGTAGGCATTCATTAAAAGGATAGCTTTTATTATTATTATCTAACAACAGTTTTCTTCTGTAATTGCTAACTTAAAGGCTAGTGAGGATAAACATATGAAAACAGTTATGTAGAAGATGATGGGGAGCCGTCAGCTGGGCAATGCAGAACCTGCCTAAAGGCATTCAAAAATAAAAGCAGCAACACAATCACATTGACACTATTAAAAATAATATTCTCTGTGCCAACTGAACCTACCCTGTCTGCCCATTGGTCTCTAAACGTGAAAATTCTTTCTCAAAATGCATTTAGGAAAAGTCATCAGAAATTATTTTGCCTCTGGGCACCTTTACACCCCAGACATGCAAGAGGCTTTTACTTTTTTTTTTAAACAAATAGTTTTTAAATTCATTTTAAGCTCCCCCTCACTCCTTTGACCAACACGTGAGTAATTCAACACATCCCAACTTTGTTTTACTTCTCCCCCACTGAATCAAAACACAGGAACACTTGGATATCCGCAACGTTCAGTTTCTCTGTCTGGCTACCTGAATTCCTGAAGTAGAAACAGAGCAGAAGGGAGGTGAACGCCACGTTTCATTTCCCTCAGGCTTACGCTGCATTGTTACGATTTTCTTGAAGTCTAGGGCCCATGGAACTACGTAAATGGCTATGACTTTCCTAAGATAAAGACAATATTCAGTTTTATTGCATTTCTTTGTATTTTATGTTTCCTCTACATTGTGTTTTAGGAAAGTACAAAGATCTTACCCATGGGGGGAAAAAAACTGCTTTAAATAATTACTTGGTTCTTAGGGTGTTTTTTTCTCAGAAAAATGGTTTTACTCCTGCAACTATTCAGGAGTTGACTTTCTCACAAAAGAAGGGCTTTCTGAAAATTTTCCATTGGCCGTAGTCCAATGTCATAATTACTTTAAATTAAACCCCCAAGTGTTTCCCTTTCTCTTCCTTAGCACCACAAACAATTCCTTCCTCTGAGTGTTAGACTCAAGTTTAACTCAGCAAGTTTCTAGAAGCAGTCCACAAGGCCACAGGGAGCAGAAATTCAAACTTTGACCTTGAAAGATGCTGCTAGGATCTGTCGTTCATATGTTCAACACAGCCCCCGTGTTCAGCTGAGTGTAGAAACACAATGGAGGCCAGAGTGTTTGTGGATAGAGAAGGGGTTGAGGGTGCATCCTGAAGGTTGGGGGGAGGTGCGGGGGAAGAGAAGTGCTGTTTTCCAAAGTTTTGCGTGGCTGGAAAGGAATTTTAGGCAGCTGTGTAGAATTATTATACAAAAATTTATTCAAGGTTAAAACATTGATCAGATCAAATATTTTAAAGAAATGATTCAGAATTGAAGATTCTCATGCTGATTCATTAAGTTGGAAACATCTGCACTTGCCCAGAATTTATTTCACCCTCCAAATATATTTATAACAGACTTAATGATCTGTCATGTATACAAGTCTACCAGCCATAATTGTTTTAATTCTACTTAATTTTTTCAAACAATATTTTTCCAAAGCACTGAAGATTACTTAGATAAACTCACAATTGGAGAGAAGCAGCAAAAGCTTAATATCTTTTCTCACCGCAGTCCTCCTCCACCCCCATCCCATCCCAACTCATTCAGGTTCTAACTAAGGCAAAAAATAGAGATCTGAAGAACAAAAGCTCAAGCTTAACCAAAGTACTAAAGGTCGTGGCTCAGGGACTCTTATAAAGGCAGAATAGTGTGGGCACCACAAATGAAAGTCCAAGTTTGCTCCTTGGACTTGCTTGACTGAAAATTGCTTTCTCTTGTCTGGAGGAGAAGAGATCAGACTCTTAGACCTGCTTTCAAGCATTTTGTTCAGGAGTCTCTCAGTCCTTCACTGTGTATTCCTTTAGACTTTCCTTTTGAGTTTTGTAGTTCAGTTGCCCTTTGGTTGAGTTTTGTTGCTGATAATTTGAAAATGTCTCTGGTTCTCTGGGACTCGGCTCTTCAGAAGATTTACAGGTGTGTCTCTTTAGCCATGCCCTGAAAAGGTGATAAAAGTTGTTGTAATCTATTTAGAGGCTACAGTTTAACATAATTCTACTTTCATTTCTCCTCATCTTATACATATAATCCAGTAGGCTGTTTTATAGAGGCTAAATATGAAAGGACAGTGGTACTATAGTATTTCTTAACCTATTATCAAGACCACAATATTTTATCAGGAATGAAGACCCCACTGCAAATTTCCATTCTCTTTGTATAACATTTATGCAATAAAGAATAAATTGAGTACATGATTTTTCATTTCTGAAGTACTAGGGCTAGTAATGCATGAGCTGTAGAGAAGCAAGCATTAATCTATCTAGCTGCTAAGAAATGAAATGTCACTTAGAGGAACTTGTTCTTCCTGGCACACTTTTTCATGGAGTTCTCCATCAGAAAGCGGAGAAAAAACTGATTCTTTTTCCAAGTGCCTTATATCATAGCACATATACACTTTTCCACATGTCCTGATGTAGTTCCTGCATGTGGAGTGTACAGAAGCTTTCATTTTTTGAAGGATACTTCATTTGATTCCATTTTTTACAGTGAAATAAGTAATTTTTAAAAACAAAAGTAGGATAGACACAAAGGAAATATTTCTTCAAAAGAATATTTGTTTCTCAACAGCTGTTGTATTTCTGAGCTGACACCATTGCTGTGGGTTTTGGGTGGTGTCACAAGATGTGTGTGTGTGTATATGTGTGTACCTGATCAGTTCTCTTCACTCATGTTATTGGATGAATGATTTCTCTGGTGAATTGAGATCACCAAATTTTAGGTGAACTAAGGGCACAAGTAATTTTAATGATAATAAAGCACTTTAATATAATAGGTGACTAAAAAGCCTAAACACTATCTGTTTAGTTTTTAAAACAGAGCAATTATCTTTATACATATTTCTTTGCAAAATAGCAGACAGTACCATTCATTTTTCTGGTAGGAATGCATTTTTTAAAATAATGTATTTATTTACAAAACACCAAACTTGAACAGGCTTACTTTCCACAAACTAATTTTAAAAACGTTTATTCGAAATAATGTAGATTTCAAGGAAACAATTACAGAAACCCACATTATCATCTATGCTTTATGAAATAAAACTATCTGTGGATATTTTGTTGATTTTCCACAAATGTGCCTTCCTGTAATTGAACATATGGTTACATCTAAGTAAAGTAACACCTCCTTTATTGGAAATCCCTTAGGAATTCACTGTTCCAAACACTGGGATTTTTTCCAGGTAACTGAGCCTTTTCCCTTTAACCTACCAAGATTTTTCAAGTATTTCCTTAAAATTGTACCGCATAAGTCTCTCTTTGTTTTTAAGAGCAGTATTAAACATCATTTAATCTTTTAAACATAAGTTAACCCCCCCTTTGTAAACGTGGGAAACTGATAACACTTAATTTGCAAGAGTGTTTTAAATATTTTTAAAATACTCCCATCACTGTTACAAACATTACTGACTATCTCCCTATCTGCGGTCCTGTGAGTCAGCTGAGGCTTATAAAGTTATTTAGTCTGAGTCCCTCACGATGCACACCTGTCTCCTCTGCAAAATCAGAGGGCGGTTTGGTGGTGAGGAGGGGCTCCGTCCTCCTAACCAATCTCTCCCACTTCCATTTTGCGGCCAGTAGAACTTACTTCTAAGAGCCCCATCACCCTCCTGGTGCCTCTCGTCCTTCCGTGGGTGTTGTATTCCTGTTAGGGGTTGAGAAACCAGAGAGCTGAGGCTCTTAGCATTCCAGGGAGCGGGTCCTGATGAAGACTGAAGACTTGCCTGTGAGTAAACAGCTTAAAGTTTTGAAGATGGTGTTGTGGTGTCAGGGAGGCCTATGCTTATTGTGAGACTTTCTCTTTTTTTTTTAACATCTTTATTGGAGTATAATTGCTTTACAATGGTGTGTTAGTTTCTGCTTTATAACAAAGTGAATCAGCTTTACATATACATATATCCGCATATCTCCTCCCTCTTGCATCTCCCTCCCTCCCACCCTCCCTATCCCACCCCTCTAGGTGGTCACAAAGCCCTGAGCTTATCTTCCTGTGCTATGCGGCTGCTTCCCACTAGCTATCTGTTTTTTGCTTGGTAGTGTATACGTGTCCATGCCACACTCTCACTTCGTCCCAGCTTACCCTTCCCCCTCCCCATGTCCTCAAGTCCATTCTCTAGTAGGTCTGCGTCTTTATTCCCATCCTGCCCCTAGGTTCTTCATGACCTTTCAGCTTCTTAACTGAGCTCCAGTTTTCTGAGAGAGCTGGATAAACAACGTTTACATTCAAAATACCTTGCCCTACCTTTGATTGGATATTGCTTCTGGATGGAGAGTAAAACATAAATAAGACCATACAAAATGGTATTGATGGCATTATACCTTTTTTTAAAAAAAATCCTTAATTTTTTTCTGATTTGCACATTGATATCCACATTGGGTTTTTTTTTTAATTAAGTATCAATTAAGTATTGATTTACGATGTTGTGTTAGTTTCAGGTGTACAGCAAAGTGATTCAGATATATATATTCTTTTTCAGATTCTTTTCCATTATAGGTTATTACAAGATATTGAATATAGTTCCCTGTGCTGTACAGTAGGTCCTTGTTGTTTATCTAGTGTATATATAATAGTGTGTATCTGTTAATCCCAAACTCCTAATTTATCCCTCCCCCACCCCCTTTCCCCTTTGGTAACCATAAATTTGTTTTCTATGTCTGTGAGTCTATTTCTGCTTTGCAAATAAGTTCATTTGTATCATTTTTTAGATTCCACATTTAAGAGATATGTGATATTTATCTTTCTCTGTCTGACTCACATTGCTTAGTATGATAATCTTTAGGTCCATCCATGTTGCTGCAAATGCCATTATTTCATTCTTTTTCATGGCTGAGTAATATTCCATTGTATATATGTACCACATGTTCTTTATCCATTCCTCTGTCGATGCACACTTAGGTGCTTCCATGTCTTGGCTATTGTAAATAGTGCTGCTATGAACATTAGGGTGTATGTATCTTTTCCAATTAGAGTAATCATTTTTCTGGATACAGACGGCATTATACTTTAAATAAAAGTGGTTTTCAAACAGCAGAATCCCTTTTCCCACTTCCTATGTTAAAGAAAGTGAAGCAGAGCCACATCCCACTTACTTGGCATCTCCTCCTCTCAAAACCATTGGGCCCCTTAAGAAGAGACTCCTCAGAGTCCAGGGTCTTACTACCTTTCTATTCGAAAACAAAATACTCATTTCTAAACTCAGTTACTTACTCTTTGATTCTCCATAATGAATGTAAAAAACCAGGATAATAGTAGAGAAAGTCATTTTAGTAACTCTAACAGGCAATGATCTTGAACACTACCTTCCTTATGAAGGGAAGCCAACCTTCTCCCACATTTCAGAACTTTAACAGAATTTTTTTTTTAATCTTGACAGATGTGTGTGTTCCTCACTGATGACTTTCTCTACGTGCCTTTCAACGCCTTCCATCCATAGAGGAGCCAACCTATTCAAGTCAGTACTTGTCATCCTTGAGGTAAGATCGGCTGGGATCCTATTATGGTACTGGTCTTGATGACTAATATATCCTATTCGTAATATCTCAGTGCTGATATTTGAAGTCCTCTTTTATACAATGGGGAGTAATGAAAAGAATATTGGAGCAGAGTCAGAAATCTTAGAAATTGCTATGACAACAATGAAGTAATATTTGTGAAATGTCTTTGAAAATGTGATGTATTATTTTGATTTACAAAGAAGTTTTATTAGACGGTTTATGTGCCAGGGGCTGTTCTAGGCACTGGGATACAGCAGTGAACAAGACTAAATCTCTCTCTTCATAGCACTCACATTCTAATGGAGACAAATCAATAGATTTACTATCGTTATTTTTATTACAACATCATCATCATCATGATTAAATAGAGCAACTTTGCCTGTTAGTGCGTGCTTACCATTTGGATTGTGGACATAGTGAGTTTGAAGTTTGAAGGTGGAGATGTGGGTTTGTGTCCTGCCTCCCTACCATGTGCTACCTTGATAGATTCATAAGCCAGTCATCTCATTTTACCAAGGACATGTCCTCATTTGTAAATTTGGGACAATAATAATGCTTAAGTCACAAGAGTGTTTTAAATATTGTGAATATCTTAAAGTACTATGCAGTACTATACATACTTAGTCCTATCTCTTTTAATATGGTGTCCTCCAATAGAGAAGCCCAGGGACTTCCCTAGTGGCCCAGTGGTTAAGAATCCGCCTGCCAATGCAGGGGACACGGGTTCGAGCCCTGGTCTGGGAAGATCCCACATGCCGCGGAGCAACTAAGCCCGTGCGCCACAACTACTGAGCCTGTGCTCTAGAGCCCGCAAGCCATAACTACTGAGGCCCGCGTGCCTAGAGCCCGTGCTCTGCAACAAGAGAAGCCACCGCAATGAGAAGCCCACACACCACAACGAAGAGTAGCCCCCGCTCACCTCAACTAGAGAAAGCCCACGCGCAGCAACAAAGACCCAACACAGCCAAAAATAAAATAATAAATAATAAAAATAAATTAATTATTTAAAAAAAAACCAGAGAAGCACAACGTGCTGTCCTAGCTCTAGCTAATTTAAGATATCTTCTTTTTTCTAAACATACGGTAAAAAAAATAATAATTGGAAACAGAAGTGTCTGCTGTTCCAGATAATGTGAAGTGTATTCATGTTGCAACATTTAAGCTTCATGCATAGCCATGAATTGGCCAGTGTTTTGCCAACAACATAGTAAATGACAACTATTCACGTATCAGTTCTCCATTGTTCTGATTACAACCTTATACATGGGGATGATTCATGGTACTTGCTTTTCAAGTCACAATTTCAAGCAACATCATTTGTCTTCTATCAGCAATTCATACTTAGACCAAGATTCCACGTGCTGATCTCTTGTATCTCATAGTATTTCTAGTCTCAGCCCCATTCAGACTGTAATATCTTTAAAGGGTGCAGATGGCCTTAAAAAACAAGAAACGCAACCATTCATTTATGTCTATTTCATGATCGTAATTATTTTGCCCAGTAGAGAGTCTTGTTCAATGCTACTTGTAGAGTAGTTTATTCAATAAATTTTGTCCACTGAATATTGTAGCACACATTACTGTGTGTTTATATTTCATACATCAAAACCAATTTGATTCCAAGGAGAACCACGTGAGTTAGAAGCATAGATTTGAACCAAATGAGAAAAGATAGATGATAGAAAGAGGATGGCCTTTGAGATGGGCATTCATTGATTCGTATTTTCACTCAGGACGCATGTTATAATGCTTAATATGTACTAGGAACAGGGATACACATTCCCTGTCCTCAGGTAGAACCAGTTTAGTGAGTGAGTGATGACATAATAGTTATAAGCCACAAATAGGAGTAATGGAGAGAGGACATGAGAAAAAGGCATGGAAACAAATAAAATTAGTGCAGTCTAGAACAGGCAAGTCCATAGAGAAAGGTATATGGTTGCCAGGGGCTGGGAGGAGGGGGCATTGGGGAACTATATTTCTAACAGAATGGGATGTATTTTAAGGCTGAGGAAAATGTCCTAAAATTAGATAGTGGTGTTGTTTATACAACCTTGTGAAAATATTTTAAAAATCACTGAATTGTATACTTAAAAGGGATAAATGTTATAGTGCATGAATTATACCTGAATTTTTTAAAAAACAGAGTGCAGGTTTAGGAGAACACTGAATTTTCCAAAGTAACTGCATGTATTAGTTTCCTAGGGCTACCATTACAAACTACCACAAACTGAGTGTCTTGAAATAACAGCAAGTTACTGTCTCATAGTTCTGGAAGATAGAAATCCAAAATAAGACATTGAAAAGCCATGCTCCCTCTGTACCTTGTAGGGGAGAGCTTCACCTTACCTTCCCCTAACTTCTAGTGGAAGCCATCAGTCTTCGGCATTTCTTGGCCTGGAGATGCATCCTTCCCGTCTCTGCCTCTGTTGTCATATGGTGTTCTCTCTGTGGGTCAGTTTCCAAATCTCTCTCTTCTTATTAGGACACCAGTCATTTGCATTAGAGCCCACCCTGATGACTTCATCTCAACTTGATTATATCTGCAAAGACTCGATTTTCAAATAAGGTCACATTCTGAGGTTCTAGGAAGGACGTGAATTGGGGGACACTCTTCAACCCATAACACTGGGACATAGAGAAGAAGAGTATTTAGACTTTGTCATGATGGAACGATAATGCTAGTATTAGGAGTTTGCTCTTAAATTCCTAGGCAAAATGCAGTTTTGAATTTTTAGCTGGGAAATTACTGGAACTACGTGTTACGAGAATTAGTCTGGCGATAACTGGTGGAATGATTTGGATTTAAAAGAGACAAGAAGTAGGAAAATTGAAAAGGAAAGTTGTAGAGAACATTGAGGAGGAGAAATCCTCAACATATAAAAGGAGCCCATGCCCCCATCGTCCCCTTTTTAAAATCCACAATATTTTGTAATTAGTCTGTCTCCAGGGCATAAGAATGGTAGAAATGCTGGTTATCAATAGGGGTTGTTGTGTGAAAAATTATAGAGTAGAAATGTATTTGCATTGCTCACCAGTAAAAATAAAGAAAAGTAGAGATATTTAGAGAATATTTTAGGAGATGAAAGTCTCAGAATTTGATGATGGATTAGATATGCTGGGGCGAGAGATACCAAGGATGGCTTCTGGCTTGTGGTTTACGTAACTCATACATAACTCATTCATTGAAATGAGGGATGTTGGAAGAGAACTGGTTTTGGATTGGGAGTGGAGGTAGAAATGATGAATTCAATATTGCACAGATTGAATTAGAGATGTTTTCGATATATATTTAGTGGTTATGTGAAGGATCTGAAGCTCACTTACAAGTTTATGTATAAGAAATAGTTGAAATTAGGATGTGGATACAATCTCTCAGAGAATATACAGTATCATGAAAGAAATGATACAGGAGCAAAATTTAAACAACTCTGAACTGGAGATCAGGTGGAGGACGATGAGCCTGCAAATGAAACAGATTGGGAGAGACAAGAAAGGAAGGAAGAAAACAGCAAAAATTACTCTACTAAAAGTAAGAGAAGAGACAATTTTACATGAAGACAGTGGTCAATAATGTCCAGTGTTATTGAGAAGCCAAGGTGAAGATTTGGCTCCCTCGAGGTAACTGATGACTCTAACCAGTTAAGTACCATTCATATGCTGATAACTCCAAATGTAAAATTCCAGTCCATCTCTTTCCTGAACCCCAGACTCATATGTCCAGTTGCATATTGTATGTCTACTTGGCATCACAAGCGTAACACAGTCAAAAGAAAGTTCCTGATTTTCTTCCCCAAATTTGCTCCCCCTGCATTCTCCCCCATCTCACTTAGTGTCAGTGCACCATCCTTGACTCTTAGTTTACTTTCCTACAACTCATCCAGTCTTCACCAAGTTCTATTAACTCTACCTTCAAAGTATTCCGACCCCTAGCCACATGTCACCACCTCCCTATGCTAAACTCCATTGTTTCTTCTTATTTTTAATAATAGCTTTATTGAAATATAATTCATGTACCATTTAGTTTATCCATTCAAAGTGCCCAACTCAGTGGTTTTTATTGTATTTGCATAGTTTTACATCCATCACCATAGTTAATTTTGGAACATTTAGTCATCCCCCCCAAAAAATTTAACAGTCACTCCCCATTCCCTCTTTCCCCTAGTCCCTGGCGGTCACTAATCTACTTTGTATCCGTATGGAGTTGTCTGTTCTGGAATTTTCATATAAATGGTATTGTACACGATGAGGTCTTTTGTGAATGGCTTCTTTCGTATAGTATAATGTTTTCAAGGTTTATCCATGTTGTAGGATATATCAGTACTTCATTTTATGACTGAATAATATTCCATTGTATGGGTATAGCACACTTTGTTTATCCATTCATCAGTTGATGGACATTTCAGTTATTTCCACCTTTTGGCTCTTAGGAATAATGATGCTATAAATATTCATGTTTTGTGTAAACATTTGTTTTCCTTTCTCTTGGGTGTGTACCTAGGAGTGCAATTGCTGGATCACTGGATCACAGGGCAGCTCTATGTTTTACCTTTTAAGGAGCTGCCAGATTGCTTTCCAAAGCAGTGTCCGTGATTTCTTGGTGGAATTATTTCATCAACATTGTTACTGCTGTCCTTACTTCCATCCTTGCTCCCCAAGTCCATTTTGTCTGCGCACATCCCTCCACTGGCTCCTCAGCTGAGTCAGAGTAAAGCCAAAGCACTTGCAATGATTACAAGCTCCCACGCAATCTGTCCCCATACGACCTCATTGGTTTTATCTCCTGCTGTGCCTCCTCCCCTTGTTTATTCCCTATTTATCTCTTTGCTCTTCCTTGTATATACCAGGCACACTCCCACTGCTTATCCGCTCCCTCTTCCTGGAAAAGACTTCCCACTGTATCCATAGTGCTTGCTCTTTACCTCCTCAGGTCTTTATTCAAGTGCTTCCTTCTTGATGAGGCAGCCAACACGCCATCACTCTCTTTCCTGCCTTGTGTGTGTGTGTGTGTGTGTGTGTGTGTGTGTGTGTGTGTGTGTGTGTGTGTGTATTTTTATCCATCACACTTATTACCACTGAAAGTGCTATGTAGTTTGTTTCACATCTGTTTTCCCCCACCAGAGATCTAGCTCCATAGGGGCAGGGATTTTTGGATTTTGTTCAATGCTGTATCTTCAGGGCCTAGACTATTTAGTAGGATTAAAGAAACATTTGATGAATGAATAATTGGATGAATATGTGTTAAGCCTGGCAGCCCTATTGGAATAGGTAGAGTAGTGAATGGGAAGTGAGGACATGAGTCAGTGAGAAGAGATGACACTTCTAGTGTGTTTGCGAATGAGAGAGTCTGAATATACGTAAATCCTTCTGCCTTCTCTCCTGTTACTATAGAGTAAGGGTCCATGCTCTTAACTAAGGCCAGCTCTCCACATGTACCTACGATCTTGTGGGAAGGAAAAAGTTTTTCTCTACCAGCTTAGGTCCAAATAGTCAGAGGCCTGAAAATTAACTGAAAATAAACAGATTAGCTAGAGAAAAAGACAAGACCTCTTTAACAGGAGCACATAGGAGTTGCTCAGTAGTGAGTAACTGAGGGAATGGATAGAGATAAAGTTTTATATACCAGCTTAACAAAGAGCAGGGCTTAGGGTTTCAGTGGGAACGTATGGAAGCTTTTATTGGGTGTTTTTTTGGTTTTTTTTTAATTTAATTAATTTATTTTTTGGCTGCATTGGGTCTTTGTTGCTGCACACGGGCTTTCTCTAGTTGCGTCGAGCGGGGTCTCCTCTTCGTTGTGGTGCATAGGCCTCTCATTGCGGTGGCTTCTCTTGTTGCGGAGCATGGGCTCTAGGCACGCAGGCTTCAGTAGTTATGGCTCGCGGGCTCTAGAGCACAGGCTCAGTAGTTGTGGCACATGGACTTAGTTGCTCCGCGGCATGTGGGATCTTCCCAGACCAGGGCTCAAACCCATGTCCCCTGCATTGGCAGGCGGACTCTCAACGACTGCACCACCAGGGAAGCCCTTATTGAGTGTTTAGATGCTAATGGAAATGGGCGGACTATTTCCTTCCCGGGTAGAAATTTCCTCCTGGTGGGGGGTACGGAGTATGGCAGCTGAATTCATATTTCCCAGGGCTGAAGGTGTGTCTTCTTTCAAACAGGAAACTCCCTCGGGGGCGGGGTGGGGTAGATGGGGGGAGTCAGTGGCAGCTGTATTTTCAGGAGGTTTTTCTTTTTGAGATAATGTCTTTCTGTGGCTACTGTCTGTTCAGATGTTTTCTGTTTAAAATAATCTTCAGACCACTTTGGTGGGCTGCTAATTCCTTCAGTCCTATCCCCTGTAGCCTGCACAGACAGGCTTGATGTACCCTTGATGCACCCTCTTGGGACAACCATGCACAGAGAAGGCCATGTGACAGTCTCACGTGGAGCTGAGTGAGGTGCACGGCCCTGGTTAAGGGCATCACCCCTGCAAAGGTCTCTACTCAATCCTGCATCATCAGTTTTCCCTTCTTGGCTGCATCATCCTGTTACATACAAACATGCTGTTATTCTCCACAGTTTTAAATAAAGTAAAATCAACCCTTGATTTTAATAGGAAAATTTAAATATGGACCAGGTATTGGATGCTACCTAGAAATTACTGTGAATATAGTCACAGGAGACCCCTACCCTCAGGCAACAACAGGAGACTATAAAAAATCCAATAAACAGAGAAGGCTCTCTGTTCATCCTAATTTACAAAACGTCCTGTCTTCTCGCACAAGCTTGGACTCAAGTCTGCTCAGATAAGAAGAGAAAAAATAAGAGTTCAGACCAGTCAGGGGTCTGGAGAAAGTGAAGCAACACCCAGGGCCACTGTCCTAGGACGCCAGCAAGGCGCCTCCATGTGCTTAGAGGAAAAACTTAGTGAATTGTGATGCCCAGAAACTTCTGCCCTTGTCTTTGTGTAAAACATTTAAAATTAGGATATGTATTATTTTGTCTCAATAAAAAGTTGATTTAATCTTAAGTGACTTAATTTTGAGTACATAGTCTTATGAAGTAAAACAAAAAAACTTCAGGCAGTAGTCCTAGTTTTAATCTAGTAAATTGTGAAATAGAAATTATGAAAGACTTGGAGAACTAAGTTAAATATTCAATACTCAGCATTGACTATATAACCTACCAGAAGTAAATAGCTTTTGGAATAAACGAGCAAACATAAATACAATCAACTAAGTTGTTAAATTCACCAAACACCATATTGATGTTCTAAAAGCCCATCCCCAGGCCATGTTTAGATTAAGAACAAAAATGGAAACACCAGCACTTACTTCTGTAACTTACTTAATATTGACGGTCTTAAGCACCCGCATAAACACAGCCATGAAATTGTCAATCCTGTGCTATTTGTTGCCTTTCCTGGTACAAAGCTAATACATCCTCTATTAATTTCCTAGTTAATTCAAGACTAGCTAACATGTTTCTATAGATAGATATCACCCAGGAGGGGGGAAAAGAGATGGTGAAAGAAAAAACTGTTTTGTGGTCATTGCTGTCATATTACTGTTCTCAATGATGGATTAAATTATCAAAGGACCAAAATATCAGTGAATTACTAATTCCCGGAAAAATGACCTTCTGAGGATACTGTGGTGGAAGGTAAAAGAGAAAATGTCAACTTGGGACTCACAGACAGAAAGGGGCTTCTCTAGTTTACTAATGGGCCTTAGGCTAACTTTCCTAAGCTGCCAGATTTACTAAAAAAAAAATCTGCTGGGTGCCAGTCCCAGGCATAGGCATGGTCCCTCCATATTGGACACCATAGCCAATGGGTGAGACAGATACTGTTGTATAAGAAAGAATTCGGCTGAACTTTGCCCCACTTCCTAGGAGGGAGCCTCTAAATCCTTGGAATTTCCAAAATGAAAGGAGTGTCTTTGTTATTCATTGTGGGTCCCTTGGACCACACTGGAATTTATGCCAATGAGGTGACTCCTGGTGAGCCCCTAGATAATTTCAGGATGGCGCTTCCGTGCTGGAGAGACCATACTGCATGATTAGAGGGTTAAGGTTTTGAGCCATGCATTTATAAGTCCAAGATCTGAGAAGGGGACGGGGGCTCAAGATTGAGTTTAATCACATGGCCAATGATTCAATCAATCAAACCTATGTCATGAAACCCCAGTAAAAACTCTGTATATCTGAAGCTCTGGTGAGCTTCCAGGTTAGCGATACTGATCAACGTGCCAGGAGGGTCCTACATCCTGAGGACAGGGAACATTTTTGTTTGGGATCCTCTCAGACCTCACCCTGTGTGTCTCTTCATTTGGCTGGTTCTAATTTGTGTGCTCTGTGATAAAATTATAATCCTAAGTATAATGCTCTCCTGAATTCTCTGAGTCATTCTAGCCAATTACAGAACCTGGGGAGGTAGTGAGAAGCTCCAGATTCGTAGCCGGTTGGTCAGAAGTGTGAGTGGCCTGAGAACTCTAGAGCTTGCAGCTGCTGTCTGAAGTGAGGGGTATGTTGTAGAGCACTGTGCTCTCGACCTGTGAAATCTGACCCAACTCCACATCATTAGTGTCAGGACTGCATGGCAGATATGTGCACAGAAAACTTGAGCACCACGAGGAAATGCTAAGAGAGGGGTGTGCACTGAGAAAGTGCAGGAGGCACCCAGGGAGAAGCACGTGACCCAGCCCTTTCTCTAAGGACAAGGAAAGCTTCTAGCAACTGTCTCTTGAGACGACTCCAAGAATGTTTATTCTGTAAAAATTGAAAGTAAAAAGAAGAAAATAAAATCACCCAACCAAAGATAATCAAATCCATGTTTATAGTTTTGGCATATCTTCTTCTACGCATCTTTTTATGGATTTTTACATACTTGGGGTAATGCTATATATGCAATTCTTTTTATTTTCATTTAACACGTCCATCATAAGCGTTATCTTTTGACATTAAAGCTTCATCACCCATTTTCATTTTAATGGTTGCACGACACACTATCCTACAGATACGATGTAGTTTATCTAACACTCTTCCTAAGTTTGAGCCCTTGGGTTGCTTCTGGCTTTTGATATAACAAATAAAGCTAAGATGAATATCTTTATGTGTAAATCTTTGTCCACATTTCTGATTATTTCCTTAAGATAAACTTTTTTCTTTTTTTTAAGTCTGACCTTATTTATTTCTTACTCTTAGAAAACCTTGTTTTTGACTGGACTTAGACTTAGAGGTAGAAGCTGTCGGACAGGACAGCCTCCATCTCTTGGCAGTCTGTTCCTGGAGTTTTTCTTTGGTGTCCTTCATCCTCTGGGCCAATGGTTAGCATATTCTGTGGCCTCTTCCTAATTTTTCTTAGTACCCTGTTTCTTCAGAGCAACAAGCCGACTTTGGTGTTGCAGGACACAGGGAATAACGTAACACTGCGTCTTGGGCACCGAGGTTTCTTACCTTCTCTGGTCAGGAGCTTTGCACAGCATAGTGGCAGACACCATCTTCTTTAGAGAGATTGGAAAGTTTGTGGGTTCAGCTAGCTCTTTTGGGCCCCAGGTGATGATGCACAGTAGTATCAGTGAGTGCAAGAATATCTTTTTCCAATGGTTATTATTGGTTAAAATAGTAACCGAGTTGAGAACACTCAGATTGGCATCCACGGTGCATCCCCTGAACGGATTTGTGCTTGCTTTCTCTAGTCCTCCTAGTCTACCGTGCTTTGTGGGGAAACCTGGTTTGTCATCCCCACCACTGATTCCAGCCACATAGCCCTTCCCTTCTTCACCCAGAGCATCTGCAGCAGCTTCTGTGGCTAAACGCTTCTCATAGGAGGCTCAGAGTTTGCCTTTGTTGTCCACTTCAGTGAGTTTCTGGCAGCCCGTGGTTGGGAAAGAGATGTTCAGCTTTGTCTTGAAGCAGTTGCTTGCCTCTGAGACACAGCAGAGATGAAAAACTCTTGAAGTAGAATTACTGAGTAAAAGGATTTGTTTTTACAACTCCTAAAACCTGATGCCAAATTGATTTACAGAAATATGAATTGACACTCCTGCCAGGCATGTGCAAATGTCTAACTTAAAGCTCATTTGCCAAAACTAAATCATTTACTAAAAAAATTGGAAATTCGATAGGCTGCCAAAACTTTTTTATTGCTTTAATAAAACTTTATTGCATTCATTTGACTACTTGTGAGGCCAGCTGAATATTTTTTCATATCTATTAGTTAATTATACTTATTTGGGTTTGAGAGCTTTGTTCTAAGTATTCACTTATGTCTTAAGTGTTTAACAATATGTTAAATTCATCATATACAGTACATCCGCTATGGACTTTACTAAAGACTGATGTTCTGATAGGGCATTCGCCTTTTATGAAATTATGATATTAACATGTCATGGGTTTTTTCCTGTTATGTTTTATATATTTGCATGTTGAGGATTATGTTTTTGTGAAGTAAAAAAAAATTGTTTTGGTATATTCTTTTGTGACTGTGTGTTGCTCAGACGGCCCTCCTAGAAAGGACTCCCTGCCACGTGACCAGGCGTGTGCTTCGCTTCAGCCGCTAGCTCTTAGCCTTTTAGGTTTTGCCTCCGCTTTTGAGCTGAGGGCCCACTATTTTCAGGATCATCTTCAGCCAGTAAAGAGGCACTGAAGCTTGGCCATTTCTGCCCAGTGCATGATCCCTCTAATGGGTATTTCTGGCCTGGAGCAGGAGCCTGAGGGCAGTTCCTCCTCAGGAAAAGAAGCCCATTCCAGCCCTAAGGAGCTGCTCTGCACAAGTGTTTGAAGCACTGTGTCTAAATGCCGCAAGGGGTAGACTGTGGCAGAGACCTAGACGCTCAGCTCAGATCTTCAAAAATGGACTTGTTGCCCAGTTAAATGGTACAGCTGGTGGACCACCTCCAGCTATAAGTTCCTTCTTGATCTTCCTCAGCTTTCATGCCACGATTGCTCTTGTTCTCAAGGCAGCCCTAACCATATATAGAACAAGAAACTTGTTCAAGGGCCTAGCTGGTCTACCCAGACTGGGACTGATCTGATGGGAAATCTTGGCTCCGGAGCTCCCCTTGGGGCTAACCGACTTCTTTCAGATCCACATTCCCTGCCCGATCCTGCTTCCTCCTCTCTACCTTTCACACTGTTGCCTACCAGTAAGGCTTTCACCTTCTAACCCATTTCAGTGTCTGCTCCCTAGAAAACCCAGCCTGTGACAGGAGCTACCATGCTTTTAAGCTTAGCTGTTCTTCCCATCCTGATACTAGAGAAACATTCACATAGACTTGGTTCTATTTTTAAGAAGGACTTGACTTCTTATATTTCAATTTTGTATTCATCTGCAGATTATTTTGGTGTGGTGTTAAGTGAGGATCTAACCTGATTTTTCTTCCTGTGGTAGGTGGCACTGAATATCTCTGCCTCTTGTCTTTTATGCCTTTGTGTCACCCCCTCCCCTTGAGTGTGGGCTGGACTCAGTAGCTCAATATTAGATTATAAATAACTGCAGGTCCTGTCTTGAGCTCTCTCTCGCCCTTTCTCTTGGCTCACTTATTACACTGACGGGGAGGAAGCAGCCTATTGCAAGCAGCCCTATGGGAGAACCACGCGAGGTGGCGAGGAGCTCAGGCCCTCAAACCAATAGAACAAGAGGAGCTCAGACTGTCTAGCCAACAGCCTGTGACGAGGTGAAGCCTGCCAGCCACCAAGTGACTGAGCTTGGAAGCAGGTCCTTCAGGCCCAGCTGAGTCTGGATCATAACTGCAGCTCCAACTGACAGCTCAACTGAAACCTCATGAGGGATCTTGATTGAGTGAAATGTACCCAGTTAAGTTGCTCCCCAGATTCCTTATTCAAAGAAATTATGATATATGTTTGTAGATTTCAGCTATTACATTTAAGTGTAATTGGTTATACAGCAATAGGTAACTGATATATTCCTAAAGGAACAGCCAGCACTTGCAGCTTTATTTGTTTGTTTGCTTATTTGCTTAACAAGCTAGAAGTTTACTTCTTGTACAGTTAACAGGCCAAGCCTAGGAAGGTGATTCTGCTATTCTTGACCAGCGGCTCCCATTTAAACAGCTGCGTCTCAGGCATTTGTTTAAATCTGACCTTCTCTAAATTAGAAGGACAGGAGAGAAGGACCAGAAGCCCAATCCTTTGAGCAGCAAGACTTGGAAGTGGTATTTTTCAATTTCACTTATATCCCATTAGCTAAAATCTGATCACATGGTTGTACCCAGTTGCATAGGGAGGTTTGAAAATGCAACATCATTTATTGATCATGCCTTTCCCCTACTGAATTATTTTTCCTCTCAACCAAATGTTGTATTCTGTCCATTGATCCTTAGCTGTTGCCAGAATATTCCACTCATTTCTGATTTTTTATACATTTTATACAGTTTTTCATTATTACTTTCCTTTCTGAACAAACTAGAAGCTACTTTTTTATTGTCTGCAATTACAAGCAAATGGTTAAATCAGTATGTCCAATTTTTTAAAACTATTGGTATTTTTAAAGTTTTATCAAAGTCAAATACTCATATAAAAAGTACACAAATTACAAATGTAATTTCAACGAATTTTTACAAAATGGACACAATATGTAACCAGCAGCCAAAAAATCAAGAAATGAAACATCACAGGGCTAAAGATTCCCTTCCAAAACTTCTGGGAATCTTACATTACTTTTATCTGTTTCAGAACTTTATATAAAGGGAATCATAAAGTACATACTCTTTAGTGTCTGCCTTATTTTGCTCAGTATTATATTACTGAGATTCATCGCCATCATTGTCTATAGTTAGAGTTCATTCATTCTCATTGCTATATATTATTCCATTAAATGAACATACTATTTGTTTACTTATTTATGGACATTTGAATTGTTTATAGTTTGATGGCTATTACAAATAGTGCTCTTTTGATCATTATTGTACCCAAAATTTGCCCATCAAAATTCTGTTTTGAATTATAATAAACCCACACATTTAGGGGAAATTGACATTTTTCCAATATCCAGTCTTACAGTTCATAATCAAATAAACGTGTATCTCTATTAAATCTTTTTAAGTTTTTTTTTTTTTTTTTTGCCGTACGCGGGCCTCTCACTGTTGTGGCCTCTCCCTTTGCGGAGCACAGGCTCCGGACGCGCAGGCTCAGCAGCCATGGCTCATGGGCCCAGCCGCTCTGCAGCATGTGGGATCCTCCCGAACCGGGGCACGAACCCGGGTCCCCTGCATCGGCAGGCGGACTCTCAACCACTGCGCCACCAGGGAAGCCCAATCTTTTTAAGTTTTATACCTCTCAAAACAGTATTGTGATATTATCCATTCGCATCTTTCACATTCTTTGTTAAAGCTACTCTTTGGTATATATAGTCTCTGCTGATGTTGAGTTTCATAATACTTAAAAGTGATTATTACTAGTACATAGCAATGTTATCTTACATATATTTTCTTTTATTCCAGACAGTTTTAGAATAGTGATTCTGAACTCTAAAGCAGCAGTCCCCAGCCTTTGTGGCACCAGGGACTGATTTCGTGGAAGACAATTTTTCCCATGGACGGGGTGGGGAGGGGATGGTTTTGGGATGATTCATGCTCATTACATTTATTGTGAACTTTATTAGTATTACATTGCAATATATAATGAAATAATTATACAACTCACCATAATGCAGAATCAGTGTGAGCTTGTTTTCACTTGCCACACACTGATAAGGTTTTGATATGAGTGTGCAAGCAATTGATTTATTATGGTCTCTGTGCAGTCAAACCTCTCTGCTAATGGTAATCTGTATTTTCAGCCGCTCCCCAGCACTAGCATCACTGCCTCAGCTCCATCTCAGATCATCAGGCATTAGATTCTCTTAAGGAGCACACAACCTAGATCCCTTGCGTGTGCAGTTCACAGTAGGGTTCGCGCTCCTATGAGAATCTAATGCCGCCGCTGATCTGACAGGAGGAGGAGCTGAGGCGGTAATGCGAACAATGGGGAGCGGCTGTAAATACAGATGAAGCTTCGCTCGCTCACCCGCCACTCATCTCCTGCTGTGTCCTGGTTCCTAACAGGAACCTGTACTGGTCTGTGGCCTGGGGGTTGGGGAACCCTGCTCTAAAGGGAATGCTTCTAATGTTTAATGAAACATTATTCATATGATTATTTATCATTGAATAAAAACTATTCATATAATATGTTTAGTGCTACCTTTTATTTGGTTGCAAGATCTCCATTCTCTTCATAATTCTTTCTCTAACATGGGTATATTACTGTGAATCATGTGAGCCTGTTATGTATTTATGAGTCTACTTTTCTACTTTCCTTTCTTCCAGTATTCTCCTGGTTTTCTTCCTACCTCACTTCTTTCCACCTCACTTCTTTCCATTTTCTTTTCAGGTTTCTCCTCATTATCTAACCTTTTATTGCAGGAGTGTTCCAGGGCTCAGTCTTGGGACTTTGCTTTTCAGTCTCATTCCCTTAGTGAGTTCATCCAGTCATATGACCTTAAATACTATATATATGCTGGTGACCAAAAATGCAAATGTATACTATAGATCTCACCCCAGAACTCCAGCTTCTTATTTCTGCTTGTCTATTTGTTATCATCACTTCAAAGTCTAAAAGGCATCTCACACTGAACGTGTCCATAACCACATCTTCCTCCCAAAACCCACTCTACCTCAGTCTCTCTTATCTCCGTTAAGGGCCACCCCTTCCTTATAGTAGCTCAGGCAAAGTCTTTCTCTTACATTCTATAAAATCCAATTTGTCAGAAAATCATGTACGCTTCAATGTACACCCAGAATCTGACCACTTTACCCCTTCCCCTGCCATTAGCCCATTCTGAGTTTTCTCTTTTTATTTGGATCACCGTAGACATTCCAAAACAATTTCCTGCTTCCATTCTTGTCTGCGTACATCCTTTCCTCAATAGAGCAAAAACTTAGATACTATTTAATCAATTCTCCACTCAAATTCTTCCTGTAACTTCCATCTCTTGCTGGGTAAAATTCAGTGGGGTCCTTACATGATTGACCTCCCAATCGCTTTCCTTCACAGACCCCATCTCACGGTCTTCTTTGTTCACTCCACTTCAGCCAAGCTGGTCTCCTTGCTGTTTATTTCTTTTTTTTTTTAATAATTTTTATTGGCGTATACAGTAAGTAAGCCCCCTACATATGAACCTTCAAGTTGCGAACTTTCAAAGATGTGAACATGCAAAGTTCCATCACCGTCAGGTGTGAGTGAAATTGCACCTTACCCTCTGTCTCCTGTTGCTGACTGTCCTTTAGCTCTACCATCTCCCACCTTCTCTCCATCATCCCTCATCCAATCAGTAACTCTTCTTGCCTGTTCAGCCCCTGTATGCCAGCTGTTGTACTGTACTACTGTACTTTTCAAGGTACTGTACTGTAAGATTAAAACTGTTTATATTTTGTGTTTGTTTTGGTATTATTTGTGTAAAAAGTATTATAAACCTATTACAGTACAGTATATATAGCCGATTGTATTAGTTGGGTACCTATGGTAACTTTGTTGGACTTAGGAATGAACTGGGCTTATAAACGTGCTCTCAGAATGAAACTCATTCGTATGTAGGGGACTTACTGTAGTTGATTTATAATGTGTTAGTTTCAGGTGTACAGCAAAGTGAATCAGTTATACATATACATATATCCACTCTTTTTCAGATTCTTTTCCCATGTAGGTCATTACAGAGTATTGAGTAGAGTTCTCTGTGCTGTAAAGTAGGTCCTTGTTGGTTATCTATTTTATATATAACAGTATGTGTGTGTTAATCTCAAGCTCTTAATTTATCCCTCTCCCCCACCCTTTCCACCTTGGTAACCATAAGTTTGTTTTCTACATCCGTGACTTTATTTCTGTTTTGTAAATAAGTTAATTTGTATCATTTGCGGGGGCATGTTCCTGCCTCAGGGCCTTTGCACTTGCCGTTCACTCTCCTTTGAGATATTCTCGTGGATTACTGAATTGCCTCCATCATGTCTTTGCTCAAATATCACATTCTCAGTTAGGTCATCACTGACCACCTTATTTTATTTTATTTATTTATTTATTTTTTAACATCTTTATTGGAGTATAATTGCTTTACAATGTTGTGTTAGTTTCCGCTGTATTACAAAGTGAATCAGCTATATGTATACATATATCCCCTCCCTCTCGCACCTCCCTCCCACCCTCCCTATCCCACCCCTCTAGATGGAATGACCACCTTATTTTAAACTGCAAACCACCTCTCCTCCTCAGTGCTCCCTTTGCCTACCTTTCCCATTTCTTTTATTCAGTAGCAGTTTTAACTTTTGAATATACTATAGAAATTGTTCATGGATGTTGTTTGTTACTTAACTCTCCTCATCGCCACCCTAGTAGAATATAAGCTCCATGAGAACAGGAACTTTTGTCTGTTTTGTTTACTCTTGTATCTCAGTCTTAGAAGAGAGCTTGACAGATAGTGGGCACACAATGAATACTTGGGTTTTTTTAATTAAAGTATAGTTACTGTACAATTTTATATAAGTTACAGGTGGGCAATGTAGTGATTCACAGTTTTTAAAGGTTATACTCCATTTATAGTTATTATAAAATATTGGCTATATTCACCATGTTGTACAATATATCCTTGTATTTGACTTATTTTATACATAGTAATTTGTACCTCTTAATCCCCTACTCATATATTGCCCCTCCCCCTTTCCTTCTCCCCACTGGTCACCACCAGTTTGTTCTCTATATCTGTGAGTCTGCTTCTTTTTTGTTACATTCACTAGTTTGTTGTATTTTTTAGATTCCACATATAAGTGATATCATACAGTATTTGTCTTTCTCTATCTGACTTATTTCACTTAGATTGATGCTCTCCAGGTCCATCCATGTTGCTGCAAATGGCAAAATTTCATTCGTTTTTATGACTGAGTAGCATTCCATTGTATATATGTACTACATCTTCTTTATCCATTCATTTATTCATGGACACTTAGGCTGCTTCCATATCTTGGCAATTGTAACTAATGCAGCTACTAACATGGGGTGCAAATATCTCTTCAAATGAGTGTTTTTGCTTTTTTCGGACATATACCCAGGAGTGGAATTGCTGGGTCATATGATGGTTCTAGTTTCAGTTTTTTGAGAAACCTCCATACTGTTTACCACAGTGGCTGCACCAATTTACATTCCTACCACACAATGAATATTTGTTGACTCATTCGTTGAATGAGTCAAGAATAACCATTATAAGCCTATTATTTATTTAGAGTTTAGAAGGTAATTCCCAGAAGAGCTAAAAAACCAAAAAGGTTAAAAATTGTTGCTGGAAATGGGCCTGAGCATGGAAAGGGCTGTGTGGGAAAGGGATAGTTTTCTTTATAAACCCTCTTCTGCTATTTGATTGTTTATGTCATAGGCATGTATTACTGTGATCATAATTCAAAATACTTTTAAATAAGCCAACATGGCTGGAAAATCATGGGATGATAACAATGTAGGAAGGCTGGCCAACAACAATTTACTTTATAGTAAATTGCTCTAAATCTGTTTTGAGAGCAAACTATTGAATCTGCTAATGGCAGATACAGATGGTACAAAAAAATAACCTTCCTTTTGGTGTTGGGTATAATTTTAAATAGAATCGGAATCTCTCTTATCATACTTTAAAGAGACTTCAATTTACTTACGTGATCAAGCTTTATATTATTACATTAAGTTGCACATGTTTCACAATGAGTGTAAATTGTACAGGGTGTCATCATTCAAGCCTTTTATGTAAAATGTGATTTTCTGATTCTTTAAATGTGGGTGGAGAAATGATCGAAATAATTTTTCATACACAGATAACTGGTGTATGTGAATGCTTGCTAATTTGAGGAAGGAGGTGGAGAGTAAAGGATGGAAGGAACAAAAATAATTTTGTCTAAGGCTGCAAGTGACATACATTCAAACAATTGCTTTTTCAGAGTCCTCAGGCTTGTTTCTATTCAATGTTTACTGAGCTTTAGAGAAGACTGAATCCCACCATGGCAAGCTGCCATCTTTGTCAGAGCAAAGAGCTGTTTACATTCAAGGCACATAATAAGTGCAATGTGAAGTAAAAAACAGTGTGAGTTCTATTATGGCTGATTAGTCCATTGTACACTGTTTCAACTAACATCTTTCTTGTGCTAAAAATAGTGAGAAGCCACGGGACCTCAGGCAGCATGATCCATCAGTGCTGTACTCTTTCAGGAGACTGCCAACAAAAGCTGCCTCTAACTCCCCAGAAAAATAAAAGGGCCACTTACAAGCTTCAGTGTCCTCCAAAATATGTAGTTTAACTGAGCTGTTTGGAAACCTTTCAGAAAATGAGATGCAGAGAACGAACAACTTCTAAAATGTAGATCTGTCTTCTCAGTAACTTCCTTTTCTTGATATGAACGTCATAAAAGTCAGTTGGTTGCTATTAAACTTGCTTCCTTAGCTGCTTCTTAATCAGAGTAACAGTGGCGTGAATGCGTATATTGATGCATCAGCCACCAGGAGCCTAAATAAATAAATAAGTCTGTCTGTTTGGAGTGACAGAGGAGAGGAAGGAGGAATATGAATAAACTGAGGTAAATAAATAAATAAATAAACCAGGTCATTTCATCACGAAGTCAATAGCTCTCCGCATCGGAGGGGAGAAAACAAACTGCTCTCTATTCTATTGAAAGCCTGGAAGAATTTGCACGGCAGTAATCCGAAATCCAGAGGCAATCTATTAAGAACTCGGCATTACTGATCCTGAGACTCAACTGATAAGCACATTCTTACCCCTACCTCCCCCAACATTAATCCTCTTAAAGATTGTGCTAAGTAATGAAAGGGTGCCGTGAAAGAGGTCCCCCTTTTTATTATAACCACACAAAATGCTTGTGTAAATGTTTCATTAACACACTGCTGGACTAGTATTTAATATCCTTTGCCTCCCTCCCCTTGGACCCCTTGGTAGGGGCTCCTGCCTGGAGCATGACTAAATGTGTGATTTACACATGTTTAAGAGAAACATTCCCACACTTGAATGCTGTTCCGTGACAAAGGGAGGGGAGGGGCTGAGAGAGAGGTGTTGAACCTATTGTAGACATTTTAATTTAAAATTCTCTTTTTTTTAATGGGCTTTAAAAGATGAATGACTTCCACCCACTTATCAGTCTATGTTTCATTTCTGTGTTCTTTCTAACTGCTGGTCTCTATGTAAGTGCCCTTGATAATTTTGAGGCTGGTCCTTTTGGAGGCATAGTGAGATGCTGTAATATTCTCAGAAAAGCTAGATGAATTCCAATGTGTAGCCATTGTGCAAAGAATCCTTTTCTAAACCACAGAGAGGCCAAAATAGATGACTTATCTTTACTTTGAATATGCTGAAGGATGCCAGATATTTTGTGGAAATATGCATCCTATGTTTTTTCTCTGTAGTCATCTAATTACAATCTGATGTTTTGTGTTCTTCAGCTAATCTAGTAAATCCTAACAGGATGCCTGCATTATCTGATTTTTAAAACATGGCATTTGGATATAAAAATAAACTTTCCTTTCAGACAAGCAAGATATGTCTATGGTACCTACTGAGTTAGTCAATATCCCGTAACAGGATGTATTGATGCAACTTGAAGATACAGAATCAGTCTCTTAAGAGCATAGTTTAAGTTAAATCCTGATACAGGATTCACATCCAGACGCGTGCTATTGGGCCAAATCCTTAGAAAAAAATTTTGTGTTGCATTCCAAGAGACTCCAAACTGAAATCAATATATAAGGAAACCGAACACAAATGTAGCCACTGTTTTATACAGTGTCTTTGTCCTGAGTGTCGTTCATTTAATTTCAGTTTACCATGAGCATCTGGACACAGATGGGGTCACTGGGTTTGGGTCAGAACCACCTTTGGGTCAGTGTGGATAGTTTGTGTCTCCAGCTGCAACTGTGGTCTGGTCTCAGAGTAAATAGATTAATTTAAACCAACAATGCCCTGGGGGATAAACACTTAAATGTATTCAACCTTAGAAGAGCCGAAAACATCAATATGTTCATAAAGCCACTTTGATTTGTATTGACTACAGTCATGCTGCTAATTCGTATACATCATTGTTTACTTCACAGCGCTTTTAACATGACTTTTGATTTATAGAAATCGTGATTCAATTTCTACCAAGAAGTGGTGAGCTCAGACCTCCCCCAGATCCTTACTTTCTCTCTGCTGTGACAAAACTGAAAGAGGAACTCTCTTGTCACAGCATTAATGGTTGTATAGCAGCTTATGTGCACTTTTGAAACAAAATTTTCATAGTAATAGGTAATGGCAAAGTAGATTGCCCAAATAAGGGCAATCGGTTATCTAACATGTTATTAACATGTTCAGAGCAAATCCATTGATTTACACTGGGGCAAAGTTTATAAGCTATATTTCCCACTCAGAAAATCTGTGTTAAGCAAAGGAGAAAATTCACTGGACAAGGCCATGTTCCATCATTTAGAACTTTTATTTACAGGAACCACTAGGGCACATTGCAAAGCTCCATAACTAATATACCCTGTTCCATGCAAATTATGCAATCTGCATCTCATAAGAGTTTTAGCTTTGTTTGTTTGATGCTCTGTCAAATGAAGACTGTAAAAATTCTTTTCTAGCAGTTCTTTTCTTTCTGAGCCATTAAAACAAGTGGCTTTAAGCCAAGCAAATGGGCTTCAGTGACCAGAACCGGATTTTGTTTTGTTTATGGGTTAGTTCCCAGACTTCAATCAGGATTGAAATATTTTGGATTTTCTTTAGCTAAAGTCGTATCCAGAGGTGCAGTCAGACGAAGGTGTGGGTTTTATCAAGAAAAATGTTCATTGCTAAAAAGTTGCGTGAAAATAAGATTGAAGCAGACAAAGAAATTCAGACCGTAAGACAAAATGGTGACAGGAGAACGGGCGTTCCTTTTTCTCAGATATGGGTGAGCCAGAACACAACATTTCCATGGCTCAAGAAAAATTCACAGTTCTGATGGAGATGAACTTAGAAAGCCTCCAGACAGCCCAGACTCGTCAGCATCTCACAGTTAATTAAAGAAGTGAGTGAAGGCATCAAGGCTTGCTCCCATCTGCCTGAATAATTCACTGCCTGTATCCATTATTAAAACCCGTTACTTCCCCACAATGATTCCCAGCTCGAGATGGATTGGTCTCAGAACCAAGAGATAAAGTGTAACAAGGCCTACAGCTATATTAATAAATTGAAATGAACATTTATTTGCTCGTCTAATTAGAACTGTAGTTTTTCCAAATAGCGTAGTAATGCATTACCTTAACAGGCAGCGCTACCTGCCTTTTGTGAGATAAAATGAACAGGAGGGCTTTGCTCCAGATTTGGGATTTTCTTTGCATAAAAACTTCTTTGGTCACCGCCGTTCTTTTCAACCATTCATTCCATCACTAATGCTCCACCGATCCTATCTCTCCAGGATTGATAGAAGCTTAGCTTTTGAGGTACTTCGTCAGAGGGCGGCAAAGAATCGTGCATATAGAACACGCATTCTTCTTTTGTCCTGTCTGTCTTTTTAAAGGGTTTCAGGAGGAAAAAAAGAATGTAAAGGTTTTCCCTACCCCCTCCCCATCTCCACTTCCCTTCATTAGGAGTACAAAGCATTAGAGCTCAGAGGTTCAAAGAACCTGTGCTTGGGGTTTGATTCCTGACTCAGTCGCTAACTGGTGCATAACCTCAGTTTCTTCCTCTGCAAAATGAAACTAATAGTATCCATTTTTGCAGGATCCATGTGAAGTTTAGAGAGAATGTCTGTGAAGGGTGGAACTCAGAGTAGGTGCCTATCGTGATAAGTTCTATTATTGTTCAGCCATTCTTACCCTTCTCTGTTTGCAAATTAGATTTAAAAAGCATTTATCACATTCATGTGGAGGAGTCTTTCTATAACATAGCTAAGCTCTCAATTTCTGAAGTTCAGAAATGAATACTGTGGTATAGCAACATAAAACTTTTTCGTTATGAAGAATTTCCATAGCAAAATCTGGTCTCCTCCAACTAGGTGATAAAGTCTCAGATGACAGTTTGTCTTCTCCCTTTGCAGGCAGAGGGCCTAGGACACAGTAGCTTATAGGACATAGCCTCAATCATTGTTTTTTTTTTTACCATAATGATAAGTGTGGTTGTTACGTGAGCTCCTACGAATTAAACATTTCTCTGCTGTGACCTATGACCCCCTGAGGCTAGAGAAGTCGGGCCTTCTTATTGATTTCATACAATTTCATACAGCAATCAAATTCAAATTCATGCTCCTGCAGACTTCAGCCTTGTGTTCCCCTTAAGAGGAATGTACTCTTTCTTAAAATGAGCAGAAATTGTACTTACCACATACTTGTTTGAAATTTGAGGTCCAGTTGATTGAGCACTTTTCATTTTGATAAATGGGGAAATTTTTAAAATAAATTTGTGAGCTGTCAAAGTGAGCATCAGCTCCTTTCATCTGTTTTTCACCTTGCAGATAAGGTAGGAAATTACTGACGATTTCTTCCTTGACAGGTTCTGGCCAGGGCTTCGTAGTTATAAGGAAAGGGATTAAGCTTAGTTTGAGACGAAGAACATTTCTCATTTTTCTCCAGTGAATTCCAAAACTGCTAAATAAGACAAACTTCACTAATTTTGAAACCCTTGTGAAAGTAAAATTTAGAAAAAAAGAAAATAATTTGCAACGTATTAAATACATTACTGAGGGCTTCCCTGGTGGCGCAGTGGTTGAAAGTCCGCCTGCTGATGCAGGGGACACGGGTTCGTGCCCCAGTCCGGGAAGATCCCACATGCCGCGGAGCGGCTGGGCCCGTGAGCCATGGCCGCTGAGCCTGCATGTCCGGAGCCTGTGCTCCGCAACGGGAGAGGCCACAACAGTGAGAGGCCCGCGTACCGCAAAAAAAGTAAAATTAAATTAAATTTAAAAATTTTTTAAAAATACATTACTGAAAGATCTTATGGTGTGCCTTTACAGTGGCTTTGCTTCTGGGGCAAGAGTACAAATGAAACAAATCAGTATCAGATTTTATGTTATCTAAACAAATACAGTAAATTGTCTGGAAGCAGGCTCTTAATCAATATAAAACAAAGGGAAGCAGAATTCAATTTAGACACTCGTTCAATAATTCCTTACGCTGTATACTCTATGAAATGTTTAAAGACAATATACACTGGAACAAAATTATTTTTAGAGGTTTTAATAATTGTTTAAAATTTAAAACGAATGCACATTTAAGGTAAAAATTTCAACAAATACAGAAGGTTTATAATGTAAAAGGTAAGAGTCTTTCATTCCTCATACCAGGACAACCAGTCCACTATTTAGTTGTAAACATTATTAATTGCTGCTTGTATATGCTTCCAGAAACCTTCATGCATATACAATTATATGTGTATGTTTCCTGATTTGTTCCGTGTTACACAAATGAACTTGAACTATACATACTGTTTTATAATTTTTTAAATCTTAATATTGTATCTTGAATATCTTTCCCCATGGACCTATCTCCTTATCTTAAGGGTTGCATAACTTTTTTGTTTTTTAGCATAGATATACTATATTTTATTTAACTAATCCCCTGTAGATGGATAGGTAAGTTGTTTGAAATTTTTTGGTATTGTAGATAATGCTTCAATGAACATCCTTGTAGCAGCATACTTGTTCACATAATGTTTGAATCAATTAATCCATCCCATGTGTGATTTCAAAAACATATTGCCAAGTTTTTCTCCAAAATATAGGTTTAAAAAAGATTTTTCCACTATTTAATTAGATGGTCCCATAAGTCAAGGAATACAACCTAGTCAAGTCACAGCAAATTATTCCTATTTACCAATTAGCTATGAATTATATTCATTGAATGGCAATTATGCCATTTGACAAATGGAGTGTTCATTCATTGATTAGAGAATTAGCAATGGACCTCATTCAAAACAGAAGAAAATGTCCCAGCATGCCTGATCTGAACTCAGATAATGCAATAGAGTTGCCAGGAACATTATTTCAGAGGCTAATTAGAACTAAATCTTGAGACGTTTCCACTATCGTAGATATCTTCAAAAGATTTTTTAGATTTTGTTTTTCCTGATTGGAATTGCCAAAGAGCATTCCAACACTATAACCCTTTGGCCCAATGGAAGAGTGAAATATAAATACAAAGTATTGCTATCTTATTAAAGCTACATTGCTTTTTTTTTTTTTTTGCGGTACGCGGGCCTCTCCCTGTTGTGGCCTCTCCCGTTGTGGAGCACAGGCTCCGGACGTGCAGAATCAGCGGCCGTGGCTCACGGGCCCAGCTGCTCCGCGGCATGTGGGATCTTCCCGGACTGGGGCACAAACCCGTGTCCCCTGCATCGGCAGGCGGACTCTCAACCACTGCACCACCAGGGAAGCCCTACATTGCTTTTTTTTTTTTTTAACGTGGAGCAGGAACAATTTAAGATTGGTGTAGGCGGCTTTTCAAAGCTGGATTTTCAGAAGGAGATCAGAGGAGGAAAACAGAGTAGGGTCTTCAGCTTAGAATGGTTTCCACTTGAGGTAGAGGAGAAGCTGGATATTCAACTCTACAAGGGAGGCAGTGTCAGTTCTTCCCCCAGTTCCATAGTCATGGAACCCATGGCTTTTAGCTGAGCACATGTGGCCCAGATTAAAGACCTCGTGCTTGGGAGTGGACATGTAACTAAATTCTGTCAAATAAGTTATGTGCAGAAATAATGTGTGCAACTTCCAGAGTATGCCTTTAAAGGGAAGAGGGTACCCTCTCTTTCCCTCTTTCCCCTCCTGCCTGCTGAAATGCCCAAGTGGTTGCGAGTCATCTTGGATATCTGTGACAAAGAGATGCAGAAGCAGTAAGGTAGAAATGCACCTTGGAGTGATGCACTTCACGGCTTTCTGGCTTACGCTCAGACTATTACAGGAGAGAGAACTAAGCTTCTGTTTTTCTTTTCCATTATATTTTGAGTTTCATTTCCAGCCATCAAACATTGATCCTAGCTATCAAAAGGCTCCAGCTTTTGAGATTCTCAAACAACTTAGATTGTAAGTCTTGAGAAAAGCACGTCTCTTAGCAGCGCTGTCTTTGCTTCCGCATCTGTTTGTAGACTGTGTGTGTACTGAATTAGTTCATCAGTCCCTTAGGGCTTTGCTAAAAGCAGCAAGAAGGGTCCAACACATGCCAACATTCTGTATTACTTAGGAGTCAGTAGACAGCGTTCCTAGAGTCTGAAAAAATGTTTTGCCCTGTTTAATATGGGTCATCCAGCTTTACCCCCTGCAATAGTGCCCTCATTATCCCACCTCTTCCATTAAGCAAATTAAACATTTTAGATTCTATTACTTGAAGCATCCTTTCCTGCCCACACCCCCCAATGGTTCTGATACCATAGTCTATTTCAATTAGGAGTTACATTTGGCTGTGCAAATCAGAGAACTGAAAATTACTAGCATAATGTGGAGGAGGAAGGAGGAATGCCTTACATCAGGAGAAGTACAGAGCACCGTTATTGCTCTGAATATATGATTCTCTTCACTTTTTTCTCATGGTCTAGTGCAGACTGGCTAGTTGGTTCCGGCTACTACAGGAGAACACACAGAACAAAATCTGTGACTCTCAGCAGCTACTGTCCTATTTTAAGTAGCTTTGAGTAACTTCCTCTTATATACCATTGGCCAGATGTATGTTATGTGACCACCTCTAACTGCAAAGAAGGCTGGGACTGTGGCTTTCTAAATCAGGGCAGAGTCACTTCCACCAAATTAGGATTTGGGCTGTCAAGAAAGTCAAAACAGAAGGTTGTTTTATTTTACCCAGGTCATGATCCATTCTAAAAATTTGATACGTTGACGGTTTATTGCAATGGAAGATTTTGTATTCTCCCAATCCAAAAAATATACATCCCCCTTTGTATTTCTGTAAATATATAGAGAGCTTTTAAAGGGTCCCCTAAAGGAAATGCTTTCATCAGTAGAGTCTCTCATTTGGGCATCTTTACTAAGAAATGCCAAAAAGGCATATATCACTTGGGTAGTATAGCTCGTGATCTGGCATCAGAAATAACGGTGCAGGGGGGAGGAATCAATTGGAAGATTGGGATTGACATATACACACTACTATATATAAAACTGATAACTAATAAGGACCTATTGTATAGCACAGGGAACTCTACTCAGTACTCTTTAATGGCCTATATGGGAAAAGAATCTAAAAAAAAAAAAAAACAGGTATAGGTATATGTGTAACTGATTCACTTTGCTGTATACCTGAAACTAACACAACATTGTAAATCAACTGTACTCTGATAAAAAGTAACTAAAAAATGAAAAAGAAATAACGGTGCAGAGTATGAAAGAGCCGTCAGTGCCCAAAGCTCTCTTTCCTGGGAGGTGTCTTTTTTGACATGAAAACAGTGGACCTTGTGTGCTTAAAGAAGTATGTCAGAACTGCTCTCTAAATGAGAGAGACAAGAGGAGGGAAGGAAAGGGAAAGGGAAAAGGGAAAAAAAGGAAAACATCAGATGAAGTGACATGACTGGGTTAGGTAAGCTAATCACACTTTTTCTCCCTGAAACCCTAGGAGCTGTAGCAAAGAATTTAAATAAAACATGCTGTGTCTCCAGCCCGCTGTTTGTGATGTTCTGTGGTCACTATCATTTTTCTCCTTCTGGGAATTCAATTTGTCCCTATTATGCCAAGGTCACGGATTGAGGGATCTCAGTGGTCATCAGGGCTCTGCCTTTGAAGCAAAGGGTCAGTGCCTTAGTACAAAAGGGAATTAATCCAGTGTGCTGGCTCACCAAATGGTGGTTAATTCATTTAAAAGGAATGACCAGGGTTCCTATTCTAGGTATCCATCTGGACAATCAGAAGCCTCCCTTCTCCCAAACAAGAACTTCATTAATGAATATTCAGCGGAAAGTATTACTTCATTGTCAGCTCTAATTGCTAGTTTTACCTTATTAGTAGAAGCATTTCTGTGGCTGAGCCTGACATGCATTTGTTTGCACACTGTTATTAGTCAAGACTCAGTGAAGTCTTGTAATTAACACCTCCACATTATCTCATGCAGTGAAAGCAAAGACAAAACCAGATGACTCACTTTGTTTTAGCTTTGCTCTTGTTTTCTGATATAGAAGCACTTAAGGAGAAGTGTAAGCTCATCAGAATGCCATATGGAGCCAACAGAAACCATAAAAGGGTTTTCAGGAAGCAGTGCATGGAAGTTCATTAAGTGAACAACACCACAATCAACATGCTGATTTAAAACTCTACCTGGCACTAATAAATTGCACAGGTACATTAGCTGCATTGCACATAGCAACCATTCCAGGTCACTGATGAAGGATCCACAGTTCCCAAGAATCAGGGGAGATAACATATTCTCTGTAAACATAATGAAGTTAATGATTCACAGGACAATTAAATAGCTTTCAGAAACCTTATCAGTTTAGAGATAAAGCAGAGCAAGACAATAACTGTATTTTCATCATTCCTACCAGTTCAGAACACTATGTCTGAAAGCTGGCTACCAGCAGAATATAACTGATATTTCCGTGGGAAAAAGGGTGGCAGGGGAGAATGTCAACAGTTCATATTTCAGTTTTATATTTGGAAAGAGATCTTTTTCTAAATGCCTCTGTTAAGAACAAACGTCTAGCAAAAAAATATTTTAAAAACCAAGATAACATCCTGTCTTTTTCACTGAATTTATAAAAAGTTTAATTGTTTAATTTGTATTTTTAAATGAAAAAGTAAAACACCAAACCTTAAGAGAGAGAGACCATCATCTGAAATTTTAGCAACTGAATCTGCAAAATCTGTCATGGTTTAAAAGAAAGAATTGCTTATTTACTGTTTGCAAATACTTCTTTCCTAAGACAATATTAAAAAAGTGAAAAGCAGCAACAATTGAAAGGAGGAATAATATATATGCAATGGCATTGCAGCCTTTCGATTAGAAATTATTCCCAAAGTAATGAAGAATCTAGCTATTAAATTTAAATTGCTTGATTTACTTGTCCTAGCTGAGTGGTCAGATAGCAAATCGTGTTTTCAAATGAAAACAGGCCCAAAATTTTAATGGACCCCTGTCTGTACTAAATTTCCAATAGTACAAAAGTATCCATCAGAAAGAAACAAGAATGACCCATCCATGCTATGCAAAGCAATCCACAGATTCAGTGCCATCCCTATCAAAATTTCAGTGGCATTCTTCACAGAAATAGAACAGACAATCCTAAAGTGTGTATGGAACCACAAATGACCCCATATAGCCAAAGCAATCTTAAGAAAGATCGCTGGACTATTTACAATAGCCAGGTCATGGAAGCAACCTAAATGCCCATCAACAGACAAATGGATAAAGAAGTTGTGGTACATATATACAACGGAATATTACTCAGCCATAAAAAGGAATGAAATTGAGTCATTCATTGAGACGTGGATGGATCTAGAGACTGTCATACAGAGTGAAGTAAGTCAGAAAGAGAAAAACAAATATCATATGTTAACGCATGTATGTGGAACCTAGAAAAATGGTACAGATGAACCAGTTTTCAGGGCAGAAGTTGAGACACAGATGTAGAGAACAAATGTATGGACACCAAGGGGGGGAAACCGCGGTGGGGTGGGGATGGTGGTGTGCTGAATTGGGCGATTGGGATTGACATGTATACACTGATGTGTATAAAATTAATGACTAATAAGAACCTGCAGTATAAAAAAACAAACAAGCAAACAGAAAGAAAGAAAGATGGCTGGAAGCATCACATTCACTGATTTCGAGTTATATTACAAAGCTATAGTAATCAAAACAGTATTGTTTTGGCACAAAAACAGATACCTCGATCAATGGAACAGAACAGAGAACCCAGAAATAAACCTATGTTTATACAGTCAATTAATCTATAACAAAAGAGCCAAGAATATATAATGAGGAAAGGACAGTCTCTTCAATAAATTGTGTTGGGAAAACTGGACAGCCACATACAAAAGCATGAAACTGGACCACTATTTTATACCATGCACAATAACTAACTCAAAGTGCATTTAACACTTGAACATAAGACCTGAAACCATAAACTCCTAGAAGAAAACATGGGTGGTAAGCTCCTTGACATCAGTCTTGGGGATGATTTTTTGGATCTGACTCCAAAAGCAAAGTCAACAAAAGCAAAAACAAACAAGTGGGAAGACATCAAAACTGAAAAGCTTCTGTACAGTCCAGGAAGCCATCAACAAAATGAAAACTCAACCTATGGAATGGGAGAAAATATTTGCAAATCATATTGAATAAGAGGCTAATATCCAAATTATATAAAGAACTCATACAACTCAACAAGAACAAATCTAACCCAGTTAAAATGTAGGCAGAGGATCTGAAGAGATGTTTTTCCAAAGGAAATACACAGATGGCCAACAGGTACATGAAAAGATGCTCAGCTTCACTAATCATCAAGGAAATGCAAATCAAAACCACAATGAGATATCCCCTCATACCTGTTTGAATGGCTATTATCAAAAAGGCAAGAAATAACAAACGTTGGCAAGTATGTGGAGGAAAGGGAACCCTCGTACACTGTTACTGGGAGTGAAAATTGTTTCAAACACTCTGGAAAACAGTATGGAGGTGCCTCAAAAAACTAAAAATAAAACTACCATATGATCCAGCAATTCCACTTCTGGGTATTTAGCCAAAGATAAATGAAAACACTAACTTGGAAAGATATATGCATCCCCATGTTAACTACAGCATTATTTACAATAGGCAAGACATGGAAAACAGCCTAAGTATCCACTGATGGGTGAATGGATAAAGGAAATGTGAGATGGATGATAGACAGACAGACAGACATATGTATGTGTATATATATAGGTGTATATATATATATATGGATATATATATATGTAATTCAGCCATAAAAAAGAATAAAATAGTGCCATTTGTGAAAACATGGATGGACCTTGAGAGAATTATGCTAAGTGAAATAAATCAGGCGGAGAAAGACAAATACTGTATGATCACACTTATATGTGGCATCTTTAAAAAAAAAAAAAGAACTCATAGATACAGAGAACAGATTAGTGGTTGTCAGAGGCAGGGTTGGGGGTGAGTAAAATGGGTGAAGTGGGATGCTAAGAGAATAAATCTTAAAAGTTCTCATCACAAGGGAAAACAAATTGTAACCCTGTTCGGAGATGGATGTTAACTAGACTTACTGTGGTAATCATTTCACAAATATATATTGAATGATTAAGTTGTACACCTGACACTGATACAATGTTATATCAATTACAGCTCTGGAAACACTGCTGCTGGGTTTGTAACTGACCAGGCCATGAGGGAAAGGCCCTTTTATAATGTACGTGCATTTTGCATGGTCACCCTTATCATCCCCGTCGCAGCTCTGTATGATATTGGTTTATCACTTTGTGCCTGTACCTGGGCTGATGTAAATGACTGAGTCAGGACTGTCACTGCCTTCATGGGATTTGAGGAAATTATTAAACACAGCAGCTTCATCACTGAGGTCCCAGGGGCGCTCTCCCAACGCCAGTAGGTATGTCTCTGTTGAAACTAGCAGAGCTTTCAGCAGGCTGGGCTTTGGCTCTCTATCTGTATTTCACCTCTGCCTAAAAATACCCCCATGAAAACATTTTCACATTCATGCCACTGTGCAGGTTTTGGTAATAGACAGCTACTCTGCCCTCCTGGTGCAACGTCGGCCCTATTGCACCAGAAGAACACAGTCTGAAAATAGCAACAGGGACTGTTTTGTGGCCATTGAATAGGAAGGCTAATAATAGCAATGCTTCATTGTTTGGCAAGGACTCAAGGCTACCCCGGCCAAGGAGCAGCACACGCTGCAGTAACCAAATCATAAAATTTCTCCAGGGAATGGTGCAGCTTTTCAGAACATGTTTTATATTCTGGGGTTGCTTGGGAAGGAAATAGTTCAGGAGTTGTTTTGACATAAGTGTGGTTTGTTTCCAATTTGAGGGCAGGGGGAGGGGCTGAAGAGATGAGCCAGGAGGTCAGTCACAGAAGGGATGCAAAAATGTGTCGGCAGGGAGTTCCTGACAGGTGGTGAGAGGGCCGTGGCTCCGGAGCCCAGGCCTGGTGGGGCGTTTGTCCCCGTCGGGTTCCCAGTGCTCTCAGCATCGCCTTTCACGCTCCTGTTATGTTTATTTCTGTTGAACTTAAAGAGTGACCTTTTCCAAACTGCAGTGCATTGTTGACCCACATGCATTTCTGAGACCTAATTTCCCTGAATGCCTTCCTTGTTCCTGCAGAAGAGAACTGTTTGAGAAAATAGGAAGAGGCCGAGGATAAAGAGCATTGGCATGGAAATCTTTGAGGCATTGAATCCTGCCTGCTATTAATAATTTAGAAGTGTTTTTAATGCCCTGATATGGAAGGAAGGTTTTTTGACACCAAAGGCATCTAAATATTAATTTCAGAGGAATTGGTTGTTACCAGCAGTTAACATCCATTTTGTTAGTTGACCTCCCAAGGAAGGTTAATGCACTAAAATCTGGTCATTAAGTATAGTAACAAATGTTTTTTCAGGGAGGTTATTACTATCATAAACTCTAATCCATGGTTCACAGGCTGCAGCCTCTAGTGCAGTGCTCTGACTAATGAAGAATTAACTATTTCTGAGCAGTTAATAAAGAATTTTTCCCCCCACCAATCAACATACTCTACATGATCCTTATAATTACTAAAAGCATTAAGCTCTGGGTATGAGTTGCCCACATGTCAGACCAGAATTCTGCTCCGAGTAAATGACAAATGGCAAACCTAATCCCATTTCACTTAATTTTTTTTCCTAACATGTTCACTGAAATAAGAAATAATGGAATTCCTAAGTATTAGAAAAAGATGGTCCAGTACGAAGCATTTGCTAAATGAGAATTGATGAGGTCTTTAGTCATATTTTATTGTTACGGAAGATTTTATACTGTGGTTTAATTCTAGCTAGAATTGAGAAGTTAATTGGCTACAAACAGGGCTTTTGGGCTTGTTTGTTTTATTTTGTTTTTCCCTTATTAAAGAACATGCTCATCTACAAGAATGCAGGAAGCAGAGACTTGTGTGAGAAACACACATGTGTTTCTCAAAACTCATCACAGTAAGAGGGAAAAGGTACAACCTAACCTTTCTAAAAAGCCTCGGGGCAGTGTTTTGCTTTTCAACCTAAAGGTCGTCCAGAATTAATTAAAGTCACTTTCCCTCTGAGGATGGAGCATTTGGCTTTACTTTGAAGGCTCAAAGAAAGTTGCTCAGTTCTTAGAGACCCGAATTTAAAGCAGCACAGCCAAGCCCTGGGTCAGCCTTTAGGAAGAAGTAATCTTTTGAAATCAAAAGTCTGAACAGTTAATACACTAAGGCCTTAGGTGCCTCTAAAGACATAGGCCAGAGTTGACAGCATAAAATAAAAAAAGAATCGCCTACTTTTCCCTGGGACAATCACCTCTCGTTCAAGTAGGATCAGCCTTCACATTTACTTATACCCTTTCCCTCCTTATTTTTAACTGCAGCTAAATCATGTCTTTGAGGCAGTTGCCCCCGTATTGAACAGGGAAGGAGGGAAACCATACTTAGCCAAAATCAAAGGGACATTGTCTTACAGAAAAGAACACGTATTTTGGAAAAGTTTGCGTTATACGTGAAAGCTTTAAAGGGGTCAAGTACACTGACGGTAGCTCACCATCTCAAAATATTTTTGTGGAAGATTCAGCACACTGTAGCCAGCCAAGTAACCAGCAGGGCTAGGTTATCTGCACACGTTAGGACTATAAGACCATTTGTGTGTTTGACACTTTGCTCGAAAATAACTGCATTCCTTTCCCACTTACTGGTGATGGCAAGAGACTTAGCCTTTCTGAGCCTCAGTTTCTCCATCTGTAAAATGATGTTAGAATATCTACCTTGGGAAACAGTTGTAAAGATGAGTGATAATATACACCTGGTACACAGAGGGTCCTAACAGATATTGGTATGACTTTGCCTTATACAACGTCCATTGCTTTATGTATTTTACATTTTATGAAAGTAACTAGAATCCCCACAAAACCTTTTGGGCTGAAAATTGGACTCAAGGGAGTAATAACACGTTAGCGTGACTTCTGAGAACTGGGATTTTACTGAGTCCAGCTTATCCGTCACAGCCCCATCATTGGACACAAAGCCTTCCCTGGTTACCTCAGACAGAAATAAACCTCCCAACTTCTGTGTTCTAATTTGCTTTGTACTTTTCAAATACCATTCTTCTCACTCATTCTTTGCTTAGAGTTACTTGTAGACACATCTTGGGTCTATGTTCTCAATACTTAGTGCAATGCACAAGGACTAAAAAGGGTTCATGAATTTCGCTAACTTGCGTTTTTCCTGCCTAACCCATGGTGGGTGAGTGAATGAATGAATGACTTTGGGGATCACCTCCTCTTTCTTTATTCTTTTACAGTGTATCCTCCCTCCCACTTTTTTTTTTTCACTTGATGTCTCTAGAAGTTTGCCCTACACCCTCCCCACTGTTTCCCCACGGTTGATCAGTTGACAGTAAAAAGACAGCCAGAAAGCGGGTGTTTGCACGGCTGGGTCATTTCTAAGCTGGGTGTTTGAGGATCAGGGGTTTCCTGCACTTTGACAAGGATTCTGAAGTGAATACAGTGGACAGGAAGCTGCAGATCGAGACCCTGTAAAGATGAATCAAGGTGTCTTTTGAAGTCACTGGTTTCCCCATATCCTTATTGCCATAGCCCTCATGGTTCATAGAAATCACAGGAAAGAGAGGTTAACGTTCCAGGATTACTAGTCATTTGCCATGCTGACCTTTGACATGCTCTTTATCCTCTTTGGACTTTAGTTTTCTCATCAATAATAATAGCTTACCCTATTCTAATTACTTCATAGGCTTGCTAGGCAAATCACATGATCAGGTAGTAAAGAACTTAGTTGAGAGAAAAGTATGATATAAAAAATATTACCAGGCTTCCCTGGTGGCACAGTGGTTGAGTCTGCCTGCCGATGCAGGGGACACGGGTTCGTGCCCCGGTCCGGGAAGATCCCACATGCCGCGGAGCCTGCGCGTCCGGAGCCTATGCCCCTCAACGGGAGAGGCCACAACAGTGAGAGGCCCGCATACCGCAAAAAAAAAAAAAAAATTACCACTAGAACTAGACATTACAAGAGGATTAGATAAGTTAGTGTAACTTACTTTTCCTTAATGGTTAATGTCATCTGAATCAACTTATTAATAATGAGAAAAATTAGATTTGTTTAAAAACAAAATTCTATTAAAATCAGGGAGAAGCCATAGAAAGGAAGTTTGATTCACTACTGTAACCAGTTAAGAATATTGACATAGTCACTCTCATAATGCTCATCCTACCTGCTCCTCACAGTGAATATCCAATACGTTTGGAAAAAACAACGTGGTGAGATGCTGTCACAGCACAATGGTTTTCCTAGGCAGGCCAACAGTGGAAATCGAGGCTGTCCATTGAATACCCACCCCCTTCTCCTCAACATGTGCACACGATCATTATTTAATGGTGAACGAAGGGTCTCCGTGACTCTTCTCAAACCTGAACACATATAATTTCCATTCCCACCACCAATTCCGGTCAAGGCAGTTCTGAAATGGAGCGAATGCATTTAAGTACAGAGTTGACACTGCATCGAGTTCTGGTACTTTCCTGCTCATAAGGAAGAGGAATGTAAATGCTTGGAAACACACAGTTGAGAGAATCATTGAAAATGGTTCAATGTCTTCATCCTCTGAGAATACGCGTGAGCATGTGCGTGTCTGTAGTCGCTCTTTCATGAAATGTGTATGTGTCTGTTTTGATTCTGAAGCTTCCCTTTGCTGTGGGTAGGTTTCACAGAGGGGTTCCAGCTTGTAAAGGTTAACCGTGCAGAAATCAAGGCTTTGTGCATTTTTGCAAAGGTCACATTCATCAGCAGTTCCGGAAAGACTGCTGGGCAGAGGCTTGGTAACCACCCCATGATTGAACCATGGCTCTGGGTTTCATTTCCTTAAGAACGCTGCTACAGTCCCTGGTTGTGTCACCAAGAGATAAAGAGGCTGCTCAGTCACTTGAAATTCAATTTGTACATTACTTAAATCCAGCCCACCTCTTTCCTTCACGGTGCTTGGCAGCCGCGTGCTGGCACTCTGCATTTCAAATGCCTGAGCTGCAGGAAGCTGTTTAATAAATGGCATAGGTTTTGATTAATGTAACAAGCTGAAAATAGACCATGATGTAATGCATATCTCAGCAGGAATCACAGATCAAATTGGACAGTTCAAGGGACCCTGCTGTAGCAGAGAGTTTTCTCCAAAGAAATGTATTTTATGTTTTTACAGCACCTTGAAGGGTCAAACTGTAGAATGTGTACATTTTGGACCTGGAAGCCTGCCCTGTGGGTCTATGAATAGCAATTACAGTTGACCACACAAGAAGCTCCAGAGAAAATAAGATATTTGACATTGACTCAGGTCTACGAAGGGTCATCTGTATTTTACCAGAAGCCCTGGCATTATTTTTTTTTTCAAACCACAGATAAACAGAAATGCTAGTAAAATTCTGGTAGTATCTGTAAACTCAGTTATTTTTTAAGTCAGGCATTTAGTTTCATCTAGTGATCTAAAAGCCTCATGTAGCCCTATACATAAAGGCACTGATTTAAACTTTCCTTTCTCAGTGGATAAAGTAATTGCGTTTCATGTTCCTTGGTTCTAGAGAGGAAGATCAGTGAAAAGGAAAACAATAGCCTTGTATGCCAAGATCCCCTTATATTTGCTAAGGAGTGGTGTATTACGTAAAAGAAATGTGGGGTCGTTTTTCTTAATTAAGTGAGTGATATTGAAAGGTTAAAAACAGAGTCTAGAATGTACTAAAAGGAAGAAATAAAGGAAATAAATTCATTGCTCTTAATTACTGCTTACTGAGTCTATACTCTGTGAGTTGCTTGAAATCACTTTGGGTATTTAGTCAAAGTGTTGCATGTGTGTGTGTGTATGTGTGTGTGTGTGTGTGTGTGTGTGTGTGTTGGTGTGGGGTTGTATAATAGTGGTAGAAGATGAGGTCAATCATTCTATCTTGCTACAAACAGAATTAGACTACAGGAAACTGTTTTTACATTTGTATTTTTCCCTACAGGTAAATTTCACTTTGCCACTGTGAGAATTTGTATAATTTATGAATGATCTCACACTCTGGTTGCTGTAAAGCAATTGACTTGTTAAGAGTTATACTGCCTGTGAGGGAGAGCCAACATTAATACTGTTGGGCCTTTAGAGTCACTTTTTCCTGAACTTGCCTGTCTAATCAAAGTACTTTCTCATGGGGTATTCAACTAACACAGCCAAGGTCACAGATTCAATAAAAATAAGTTAATTTCAAGCAGAGGAAAACTCTCCCAGCCACTGTCCACAGTCCTAACCAAGCCAATTATTTAACACGAGATTTTCAACAATTAAGTAAAATCTATCATCATCATTCCATGACAGACAACAAAAATTGCTTAAACCATACTATCCAGACATACCTTGTTTTCTTGTGTTTCACTTTATTGCACTTCACAGATACTGTGTTTCTTATAAATTGAAAGTTTGTGACAACCCCACGTACATCAAGTCTGTCGGGGCCATTTTTCGAACAGCGTTTGCTCATTTTGTGTCTCTGTCACATTTTGGTGATTTTCACAATATTTCAAACTTTTTCATTATTACTAAGTTTGCTATGATGATCTGTGATCAGTGATTTTTAACGTTACCTTTATAATTGTTTGGGGGCACCATGAACCATGCCCGTATAAGACGGCTCATGTAATCCATAAACATTGCGTGTGTTCTGACTGCTCCACTGTCGGCTGTTCCCCTGTCTCTCTCCCTCTCCTTGGGCCTCCCTATTCCCTGAGACACAACAATATTATAATTAGGCCAATTAATAACACTACAATGAGCTCTAGGTGCTCAAGTGAGAGGAAGAGTTGCACGTCTCTCACTTTAAATCAAAAGCTAGAAATGATTAAGCTTAATGAGGAAGGCATGTGGAAAGCCAAGACAGGCCGAAAGGTAAGCCTCTTGAGCCAGTTAACCAAGTTACGATTGCAAAGGATAAGTTCTTGAAGGAAATTAAAAGTGCTACTCCAGTGAATATACGAATGCTAAGAAAGCAAAATTGCTTTATTGCCGAGGTGGAGAAACTTCTAGTCGTCTGGATAGAAGATCAAACCAGCCATAACATTCCCTTAAGTCAAACCTAATCCAGAGCAAGACCCTAACTCTCTTCAATTCTGTGAAGGCCGAGAGAGGAGGGGAAGCTGTAGAACAAAAGTTGGAAGCTAGCAGAGGTTGATTCATGAGGTTTTAGGAAAGAAGTTGTCTCCAAAACATCAAAGTGCAAGGTGAGGCAGCAAGTGCTGATATAGAAGCTGTGATAAGTTATCCAGAAGATCCAGCTAAGATGATGAATGAAGGTGGCTTCACTACCCAGCAGGGTTTCCATGTAGACAAAATAGCCTTATCTTGGAAGAAGATGGCATCTAGGACTTTCATAGCCAGAGAGAAGTCTACGCCTGGCTTCAAAGCTTCAAAAGACAGGCTGACCCTCTTGTTAGGGGCTAACACAGTTGTTGACGTTAAGTTCAAGCCAATGCTCCTTTACCACTCCAAACATCCTAGAGCCCTTAAGAATTAAGCTGAAACTTCTCAGCCTGTGCCCTCTCAATGGGACAACAAAGCCTGGATGACAGTACATCTGCTGGTTTACTGGGTATTTTAAGCCCATTGTTGAGACCTACTGCTCAGAAAAAGGTTACTTTCCAAATATCACTGCTCACTGATGATACACCTGGTCACCAAGGAGCTCTCATGGAGGGGTATGAGATTCAGGTTGTGTACATGCCTGCTGACACAGCGTCCATTCTGCAGGCCATGGATCAAGGAGTCATTTCGACTTTCAAGTCTTACTCTTTAAGAAGCACACTTCATAAGTCTATAGCTGCCGTAGATGGTGATTCCTCTGATGAATCTGGCAAAGTAAATTGAAAACCTTATGGAAAAGATTTACCATTCTGGATGCCATGAAGAACATTCATGATTCATGGGAAGAGCTCCAAATATCCACCTTAGCAGGAGTTTGGAAGAAGTTGATTCCAACCCTCGTGGATGACATTGAGGGGTTAAAGAATTCAGTGGAGGAAGTCACTGCAGATGTGGTGGAACTAGCAAGAGAACTAGAATTAGAAGTGGAGCCTGAAGATGCGACTGAATTGCTTCAACGTCATGATAAAACTTTAACGGATGAGCAGTTGTTTCTTATGGATGAGCAAAGAAAGTGGTTTCTTGAGATGAAATCTACTCCAGTGGAGATGCCATGAAGATTGTTGAAATAACAACAAAGGATTTAGAATAGGACATAAATTTAGTTGATAAAGCAGCAGCAGGGTTTGAGAGGATTGGCACCAGTTTTGAAAGAAGTTCCACCATGGATAAAATGCTATCAAAGACCGTGGCATACTGCGGAGAAATCATTCATGAAAGGAGGAGTCCATCAATGTGGCAGACTTCATTGTTGTCTTATTCGAAGAAATTGCCACACACCCTAGCCTTCAGGAACCACCACTCTGATTTGCCAGCAGCCATCAACTTCAAGGCAACACCCTCCACCAGCAAAAAAAATATCACCACTCACTGAAAGTTCAGATGATGGTTAGCATTTTTTAGCAATAAAGTATTTTTAAATTAAGGTACATACATTGTTTTTTTTTCAACACAATGCTACTGCACACTTAATAGACTATAGTATAGTGTAAACATAACTTTTATATGCACTGGGAAACAAAATAATTCATGTGACTTGCTTTATTTTGATATTCACTTCATTGTGGTCTGGAACTGTACCCACAGTATCTCTGATTATGCCTGTAGTAGTTTGAGTGGTGTCCCTTGAAAAGTTTTGTCCTCTGATACCTGTGAATTTGGCTTTATTTGAAGAGGTATGTAAGCTAAGTATCTCAAGATGAGGTTATCCTGGATTAGTGTGGTTCCTAAAACCAATGACGGGTATCCTTATGAGAGGAAGGGAGAAGACAGACTTGCACAAAGAAGTCAGCTTGAAGACTGAGACAGAGGTTGCAGTGATGTCCCTACAGGCCAAGGAGTGCCCAAAGGTTGCCAGTAGCCACCAGAAGCTAAGAGAGAGGAATGAAATGGATTCTCCCTCAAAGCTCCCAGAAGGAACCCACTCTGAACACCTTGAGTTTGGACTTCTGGGATCCTGAGCTGTGAGAGTATAAAACTGTCACTCAGGTTGTGGTAATGTGTCAAAGCAGTCCTGGGACAGTAATATGCTTGACTGAGAGCATTATGCTTGTGTGAGAGAGGAGAGAACAAGCTGGTGGAAAAGTGGATTGGTGATATGTTGCGTGAGGTGTGTCTTTAGTATCAACGTTTTTAAATATGTGTTACTGCTTGTTTATGCACTGTTTGCTTCAAATATGTATATGAGTTATCTTACCATCGAAACACAGGTACATTAAGAACAAGGATGATTAACAAAGAATAAGACAAAAAGGCAATAACAAAAAAAGAAAGGAAGAAAAAGAATTTTACTTGAAAACCCCACCTGGAACAAAGCAGAGAAGTTGAGAAGAAAACCATAGTCAAGAAAAAAGGGAAACCAGGATAGCAGTGATCTCAATATCCGATAAACAAATACAGAGTTTTTAGCTAAATTCAGTAAAATTTGTTTGAAAGCCAGTGACCCAAATCAGTAAATGATGACAGAAATAAGTACACACACTTCAAAGTGAAATACAGTCTACTCTGGTACCACACATGCCTCTCTGAAGGACACAAGTTCATATGCAATTGTAAGTAAGAAAGCAATGCTAACATAACTGGGATGTCCTATTAGTTCTTACGTGGGTTTTTCCCACTGCATTGTGTTCGTCAGGGCTCTCTAGAGAAACAGAACCAATAGGAAATATCTGTTTAATTTGTACTTGTATTTTGTAGAAAGAGATTTATTATAGGAATTGGCTCATGTCATTATGTAGGGTGAGAAGTCCTATAGTTTGCCGTGTACAAGCTGGAGACCCAGGAAAGCCAGTGGTGTAATTCAGTCCAAGTTCAAAACCCTGTGAACTAGGACTGTGGGTGTCAGAGGGCAGGAGAAGATAGATAGGTCAAGCAGAGAATGAATCCACCCTTCCTCTGATATTGTGTTGTATCCGGGACCTCAGTTGATTGTCCAGTGCCCACCCACATGGGCGAGAGCCATCTTCTCTTCTCCTCTACTGATTCAGATGCTAATCTCTTCCAGAAACACCCTCACGGACACACCCAGAAATGATGTTTTACCAGCTATCTGGGCATGCCTTAGCCCAGTCGATTTGGCACACAAAAGAATCATTCCCCACATGACTGTTTTATGTCACCAAGCAGTAGGCACTGAATGCGGCGAACCACCAAGAAACAGGGTTCTCCCAGTGATGCATATCTGCTGCATGGTCTTCCTCTTGGCTCAGTTTATTCTGAACTTCATGTAGGTGCTTTGGGCTTGGTTCTTCCTCAGTCTTTGTATATTTTTCCTTATCTCTGTTATTTAGCAACCTTGGCTCTTCTTTGTACCCTCTTTCATACGTAGTCTACTTTTTAAAAAAAAAAAGATACAATCCTATGTTTGCTAAGATATTTATTCAGTAGGAATTTGGAATATCTTTTTAACTGTGTTAGTATTTTAAGATTATTGTTGTGTTCTTGGTGCTCTGGTTATGAAGTTGCATATGTTTGAATGATCTGACCCAACCCTATTTAGCCAGAGAACCCTATTATTTTCCATGCATAATTTTTCAGAACAAGAAAGTCTTTCAGGAACATGTATATTGCATAATAGCAGAAAAGCTTCTATGTGGCACCTCACATTTAGACATTATTCTCTAAGACAGGCAAAGCAAGTGCTCTCATTTTAGTTCTGCTACCCCCTACCCACATCAATAATCACCATACTTTCTGAGTAACCAGCCGCAAAGACTACTTTTTGCCAAGCTGAGTATTCAGGAGCTAATCAACTGACCTTATGTTTCTGGACATCAGAATCATGATTGCAGTAATCATCTGAGTCCAGCTCACTCAGATAAAGTCCCCTTAATATGCCTATGAAGTTGTTCCTTACACATATCTTTTAAAGGGCAGCAAAACTTAGGAGCTGGGAAGAATTAATTTCATAATGTGAAATAGACTAAACGTAGTTGACTCAACTCTTATCTTAGTCTATGGTACGTGGTTTTAGCGTTAATTTCAGTATTTCACTTGTAAAATGGTGAAATCCTTAGCCACCTATTGTTTAGGGGAAAATAATCTTGTTTGTTGGCTGCCCCCTGATCCCTCTGGGTCCCATACTGACCCATCCCCAACAGTGATTCATGCTAGACTGTAGACTTTGTTGTACCAGGACTGGCATACTGATTGCAGAGAATTTGTCTTTTCCTTATTCACTTTAAAGTTCATTGTTAAAAGTTTTCACTAACTATATTAACAAACTCAGATTATCTCAGTTTATATTTGAAAAGCACCGCGAAGATGTGGCATCAAATTTGGACAGGCTTAAATTTCTGTCAGTGTCGTTAAAATATTGATAATAAAACTACGACGGATGAGGTTCATGGCAGACAAAGGTCTGTAAGTGTAATATTTCCTAATCCAAATCATCTAATAATTTAGCTAGAATTTTGAATAAGGATTGCATTCAAATTTTCATGCCAAAAAGATATACAGAGGCTCATTTGTGCGTACGCAAAATATATTTGACTTGATTATAACTCTTTCGTGCTCCCGGAATAAAATATGACCATTTAAATGGCCTGCCTAACCATATAGGCCTGACAAAACAGTCCTCAGCCAGAACCAATCATTGTCCCGATACTCATGCACTGTGGACTCAGTCAAAGAAATGTGTATTCAGACTTGATGGCCTTTGTGTTTACTGGGACTTTTCTTCTCCTTCCTGCAGAGCTGACCATAGCCCCCTTTGAAGTCTGTGGTAACCCTAAGATCAGAACAAATGCATTGGAGTGGGTTGGGAAGGAAAGGAGAAGAGCGCTCATTAAGTGCTCCCATTTTTAGATCATTTTCAGTGGATGACAGTGATTGTTGAAAGACTTCTAGCTCTCCATTCATAGATTTAAAAGTTAACATTTTAAGATACCAACTTATTGTTAGAGTAACACGAATGCTAGTGTCCTGGAAAGGAACAAAAGGTTTTCCAGCAATAAAAACAATTAATATTGTATCACTGAACTAGAAAAATAGAAGTATTCAAAATGTGTTTAATATATCCCTTTCTCCTTTTTGAGATCTTTTATTTATGCTCTGGAGCACATGGCTGTGTGTTTTTTTCACCACATACTTACCTCAAAATAGGGTGTTACACAGCTTTTTGTATTTTATTCATGTAAACAACATTTTTGAATGGCTCTGTGTGCCAGGTTTAGTACACTAGGAAGTTGAGATGTAGCAATGTCTACACTATGGTGGAAGAGACAGAGAACAAATAGGAAAATAAATGAGAATCTGAGATTGCACTCAGGGCGATGACAAAAAGAAGAGAAGGTGATAGGATGTACACAGAGCAGGAGTGAGCATTTACTTTACATAGAGTGTCCGTGAAGGCCTCTCTGGGTGGGTACCATCTGGGCAGAGGCTGGAAGAAGCCAGCAAAGCAGAGGTCCAGGCACCAGGAACAGCAAGTGCAAAGGTCCTGAGGAAAGCACAAATTTAACCTGGTAATTATTAGTTTGTGTGCCTCCTTATCATATTACCAGCAAAGGTATTATGTCATCTGGGAAGTAGCCATTATGTGTTTATAATCAAATAAATAAGTGAAGATAAAAATAATATCACCATTACTAATAGTTAACATCTTTTGCTCATAGTATGCTCCAGAATCTATTCTAAATACTTTGCCTATATTACTTAATTTAATTCTCACAACAGCTTTACAAAGTAGATGAGAAAACTGAGATTCAAGGTGGGTGAATAAGTTGCCCCATGTTACACAGCTGATGTATCAAACTGGCTGATCTGGAGTTTGAACCCAGGCTTTCGAAGTTAACGACCCTCGCAGTTAACCACCTGTTGTGGACTGAATTCTGTTCCTCCCAAACCTCATATGTGGAGCCTCCAATCCCCAGTATTTCAGAATCTAACTGTATTGGGAGATAGGGTGTTTAAAGAGGTGATTATGTTAAAATGAGGGAATTGGGTGGGCCTTAGTCCAATATGACTGGTATCCCTATAAAAAGAAGACATTTGGACACAGAAACACACAGAGGGAAGACCATGTGAAGACACAGGGAGCTGACAACCATCTACAAGCCAAGGAGAAAAGCCTCAGAAGAAACCAGTCCTGCCGATGCCTTGATCTCAGACTTCTTGAGAACTTCCTGAACTATGAGAAAAGAAATCTCTGGTATTTGTTATGGCAGCCCTAGCAAACTAATACACCATCCTACGAGGCTAACAGAAAAGAGATGAAGAACATTCGTTTAACAGCAATGTTATGAAAAGAAAAAAGAATCGGCTTGAGCCCAGGTCACTTATTTATGTATTTCGCTCTGCAGTATAAAAGAATTTTAAAAAGAAGCATCGATAATGCTCTATTTCTTTATTGTCTGTAATCCAAATACGATGTTAATGATGTAGGAGGACTGATTTAGACTTTTGTAAGTTGGGTGATTTGTGCTGCCTACGCAGCTACCCTTTCTGCTATTCCTCTGAGTACTCATTTCATGAAGATGTAAAAGAGAACAAAAAACAACTCACAGTGTAAGAATCATCTCACTGTACAAAGACTCTCAGTGTGTTCAAATTTGCAACTTAAAGGATTATGGTGATTCTGTATGTATGCTTGTGCCAGTTGTGATTTGTTGCTTCTCAGCTCCAAATTAAACCTTTTTGCCTGCTCTTTGAAAATGGATCTGGGCCCCTTAACTATGTTCCCTTTGCTGACAGGCGTGATAGCTTTATCAGTAGAGAGCACTGGAGAGACATTGCAGGAGGAGAAGTGTTTTCTTCCTTGTTCTCCAGATGTTTTCTCAGCATCTGCCAACCGCAGCACAGGTGGATTCTTCAGGTTCAGTGCCTGCAGGGCACACTGCTCCCTCAGTGCCCAGCTCCTGCAGCACGGCTGGCTTTTCCAGCACCTGATTCCTGATGTGCCCACAGATTCTCCAGTGCACAGTCCTTACAACCTCCTCCTACACCTGCCTCAGGTGGTTCTGCACTAGAGTGACTCCAGTGAGACACTTTCCTATGAACAGCTTTCCCTGGCCTCTGAGAGGGTGGATTTCCGGAAAATTCCACCAGCAACTTTTCTTCCATCCAGTGTGTGAGCCGTGGCTACGCCCTCTCCAACAAGTTATAGATCTGAGCTCTGGGGGCCTCTTCCTTGGTTTTTCTCTCTCAGCCGTAGGGGTAGTAACATATTATATTATATTCTGTTATATGTTTTATATTATATCATATCATATATTACTGCATGCTATTCTATCTGCCATTCCTACTGTCTTTAGACTTCTCTTTATTTCCTACTAGCCAATACGTCATTACTCTAATCCCCTCTTAAATTAATAGTTTTTATATTAAACTTTCCCCGTTGAGATTCTTGTATGGATTCTCTCTCCTGATTGGACCCTGACTGATACAGTACTTAAGGTTTTGTTTGATGTTCCAAATTAGATTATCATAAGAGCAAGAATCAAATTTTAACATCACTTTTTACTTCAAGGGCAATAAAAAGTCGCCCTCCCTCTCATACTAGTAATCCTGGAGAATATTAACACAGGACCACGGGTTCCTTGCCTGGTTTGTTTTCTGGACTCTGCAGCACACGGTTGTGGTCCATGGTGGACCACAGCTCACAGTGTTTATGAAGTTGATGTTCCAAAACACTGAGATGAAACCCCAGTCCTGATGGTTCACCCCATTTCTCCCACTTCCCACCTAGCCTGACTTCAAACCTCCCCCATCCCTGCCCCCGCCCCTAGGCAGGAGAGCCTTTTATTTCATCATTAAAACTTGAAAAGATTGTTATCTCCTGAACTACATTCTTTTCTGTGATTACCTTGACTACACCAGGAAGGATTTTTTTTCTCTTCAGTCCTAATTTATGGCCCCGACTCTTTGTTTATCATGAGTCCTTGCTTCATATTCTAGGACTATAAGATTTTATATATATATACATACATACACACAGGCATACCTCAGAGATATTGTAGGTTTGGTTCCAGACGACAATAATACAGCAAATATCACAATGAAGGAAGTCACACAAATTTTTTGCTTTCCCAATGCATGTGAAGATTATGTTTACAAATACACTGTAGTCTATTAAGTGTGCAATAGCAATATGTCTAAAAAAAACAATGTACATAGAATTACCGATATGTGACACAGAGACACAAAGTGAGCAAATGCTACTAGAAAAAATGGCACCAGTAGACTTGCTCCACGCAGGGTTGCCACAAACTGTCAATTTGTTTAAAAAAAAAAAAAAAGCAATATACACAGTAAAACAAGGCATGCGTGTATACGAATCTTTCAGTTACTCTCTTTTCCTGCTGATTTTATATGGGTCATCCTTCTCTAGTACTATTTTTTACATCTGTCTGCATTTTTAAATGCTCTTAAGCTAGAGCCGCTAACTTCCTTTCTTTCTTACTGCAGATGTTCACAATTGCAAATTGCTTTAAACGTAAATCCATTATCTGAATCGGAATCAGTGTGTTGGTAGTTGACTGTGTTACCAGCACAAGGTTGATCTGAAAGTGCTGTGTCTCATTGCCAAAAGCCACTGGTTTCTACTACGTTTATATGACAATTTTGATGTGGAAAAGCTCAGAGCAGAAAAGGTGCATTTAAGCTTAAGCTCTGTCCGTCTGTACCTCACTTGATCAAGCTCCTGTATATTGTCAGGAATTGGGTGTGTTTAATACTGAATACCTCGATCGCTTCCATCTTTCAGTATAAATTTATTCCACTGAGTCCAGGAAAAAAACGATATAAATTTTCATTAAAGAAAACGCTATATTATGACAGCACTAAATGAATCAACTACAGTCACTTTTAAGAGGCTTGATTTATTTCCTGCACTTGGGAGGCACTATGTTGTAAAAATATTTTCACTAACAAGTATGAAATATTGCAATATATATTTTTATACATACTGCATGTGGCTATATGTTTCATTTTTGTGTGTATTTGCACAAACGTGCATATCTCTAGTAGGCCCTCCAGGTAATTTCTTAGTCACATGTACTTCTTAATAAAAAAAGGAAAACAAATTGGCCAAGCAGCCCAGACGCACATCACATTCATCATAGCTGAAGATAATATTTTCTTGAAGTGAGTCATATTCTCACCTTCCTGCAGGAGTTTTCTCCACCCAGTGACAGAGTGACATCGTGAAATATCACTGAAGTGAAGGCTGTTTCGTTTAGCCTTGAGCAAACACAGAAGCTGAACTGTGGATACGCAGAGTTCCTTTCCCTTCTAGAAGCCGTGGGTTTTATGCATGTGTAACTGGAGCTAAGCTGAATCCAGAGAGCTGCTTCATGATAAGAGCTTGGTTTGAAAACATGTGCAACGGAATGACTTGAATAACAAAATCCCTGGGCAGAGTGTTTCTGAGCCAACTGCATTTGCACTCTGCAAGGAGATCAATGCTTCCTTCCCCTCATTGATTTTCCTCCATTGCAGAGTCAGGGTTATGCACATTGTGAAGCTGTGTTCCCAGATTCATCCAATCTGATTTCCTAGTCAGCCCTAAAAAGGCATAGTGCTCAACTGTAAACTGGAGGCTATAAAAGTATAAGTGGACCATATCTGTCGCTCCCTTCTGCATGAGAAACAGAAGCACGCTGATGTATTCCTAGTGTGAGGCAAGGGCTGCCCAGAACGGGAGGAATTCTGTTTGTGTGCAGCTTCTAAATAAATGGCAGAGATGCCAAAGATAAATCTGAGATGCCTTGCATACCTTTGTGTAACTAACTCCCAAGATATTTCCAGATGTGCCAGAGCCTTCTTTCTGGAAGACTTGAAATGCAAAGTAAGCACGTAAAGAAATTTTTCTCTTCCTAAATTCACGGATTGACTATAGTCCTTCCGATTTTGAAATTGCCTTAACACTTATAATTGGAGAAGGTGGATGGTTAGAAGGCTGTAAATATCAAGGGTCTATGAAAAAACTGAGAGTCCTTTTCACTGTAAACAGTCTAGTGGTTGGTGGGTTTATTCTGCAGTTAACACAATTCTCATCCTCCTTAACTTCATGGAACTTAATGTAATTCAGTTTAGCCCTGACAACCAACTGTAATGAAAATACCCAAAAAAGGTGACCTCAGCTCTTCCCAAATTTTAGCATACTGTTAGTAAGGGGGAGAGGGGGAAAGCTGACACCCATATTAAATTTTCCTTTTCTCACTCCACTTTGAGGATAGGCAAGGTGTCACATTACAACTAGAACTTCAAGTTTGCTTTTGAAAAAAATGATGTAAAATAAGCCATTTCCTCCCAAGCCTAGATGAATGATTACACAGCTGCTTGCCTTTCAAACAGAATTTGCTCAGGATCTGGGCTTGCCTAGGTGCTCACTTCATTATTAGATGGTGCTGAGACAGCTGACTGTCCGTGTGTGCTGGGGAGCAGGGCGCCGCTCACATACCCACTGCAAAGGCTGCCTCCTCTAGGGAAACCATGTCTGGGGGCGAAGGAAGGAGGGCTGGACACCAAAGAGCTTTGGGTAGACCTACATCCAGGATCAACAGTTTCCATTTCCCAGGCTTAACGTGTAAATTGACCTGGCAGATCTACCCTCCTAGCTAGGAAATACGAGCATGTTTCCAAGTTACCTAATCAGTGGACATTTTCCTAGTAAAAGATTAACCAGTTTATCAGTTTTTCAGTGACTGAAAGTGAAAAGTGAGTTCTCTGTTCCAAACCCCCAGACTTAACCCACAGATCATCCTTCCTCCTCTGATTCATCACAAAGACTTCTTAAAAATTAAATAAGTGTTGCCGTCAAATATAAATGTAAAGGAGACCGATTCAGTCTTGCCCGCTAAAAACTGACACCTCTTGGTTTGCTTATGTATTTCTAAACCGCCATGTGCAAAATACACATTTTACTTGCTGGCATTGGCTGTAAAGCGTATTTTTCCATTTATTATTAACAAGTGTTAGTGATTTTCAATTAACTGTGATGTGGCATTAATTACATTAATATTTAAATGATACTATTCTAAGTATTATTTTTTGATTAAAGTAACTGATATGTCCCCCATAGTAATTTTGAGATAGTTGAAACATATCGGAATTGTTTTCGTTGAGTGCAAAGGAGCACATTTCCCGTGTTCCTACCCAGAGACCTTTTCTGTTGGAGTGTTCACTTTAATGAAGGCTTCTCAGAAAGTTGTGTTTTTATAACTGGTTTTTATCACTGATTCAGTGATAGTAGTCTACATAAACATCGTGAAGTAATTTGATAATGAATAAGTAGGAGGAGATACCATTGTTTAACCTCCAAACTATGCTAATAAGTAGAGTGATAGACTTGCTGGGCTGAATAATGGAACTGTTATTCTAGCCCAGTGGGACTGTCTCCAGGGCCTCCTGGGAGGATTTGCCCAACGAGCTGTATGTTGTTCCTGAGTGCACTTCGAGTAGCCCCCAGGATCTAGTTACAGCACATTTATCAAAGGAAATGACAATTCGGAAGAAAACTGCATTCCCTACTCTTTCAAATAAGAAGCATCCCTCTCTGTTACTTTCCCTTGACTTGTTTTACCTAGGTAAAACAGAAGACTAATCTGGAAAAATAATTGTTAATACAAAGAACTACAGCCTGGAGAGAATTTCATTCCTTTGAAATCTACATTTTAAAGAGACCATTTTAATACAGTCAGGAAAAAAAGTCTGTTTTCTTAATAAAACCTGAACAGGCTAATATATTATTATACACAGCATAAAGTTAAGGGTGTTTGGACAGTGGAAATGGAAAGCATTTGTAGTTATTCAACCCTGAATACTTAGGACATTTCATTTCTTTTTTACAGCAACCATATTCAGTCAATAAAAGATCAAATGCTTTTGGTTACTGGACTGAAAAAAATCAAATCCTCCGAACTTTTAGCGCTTGATGTTCCCTGAGTACTTGCTCTCATCTATAACTCATCAAATGAGCTGATTCACCACTGAGTCTCTAAACTGAAACAAAAGCAAAGAGCCCTTATTTTTAAAGTAGATGGCACCAAACCGAAGCACACTTAAATCTGGGTTGTTTGCACATTTTTCTTGCGCATAGTAGGTATTCTGCAGAATAAGTACATGCCCATTCATCTGGCAATTTTTCCGTAACAACCTAAATAGGACTTTTCTGGGTAGGAGTGGTAAAACCATGGTTATTGATGGATAACTGTTTGAGATTGAAGGGAGATCATGCGAAAGGTAAAGGAAGCTAGATAAACTGAGTATTTTGTAATGGCATGACTTGCATTTACTTTACAGTTTTGTTTTGTTTAGTTCTGTTTTTTGCGGTATGAGGGCCTCTCACTGTTGTGGCCTCTCCCGTTGTGGAGCACAGGCTCCAGACGTGCAGGCTCAGCGGCCATGGCTTATGGGCCTAGCTGCTCCACAGCATGTGGGATCTTCCCTGAACGGGGCACGAACCCGTGTTCCCTGCATTGGCAGGCGGACTCTCAACCACTGCGCCACCAGGGAAGCCCCAAGACAGTATTTTAATAACAGCTCTGCAGTACTCTCTAAACAACAGCAAAACAATCTTGAAAAAGAATAAAGTTGAAAGACTCACACTTCTTGATGTCAAACTTATCTGCAAACCTGCAGTTATCAAGACAGTATGGAAATGGCATAAGGATAGGCATGTAGACCAATGGAACAGACTTGAGATATAGAAATAAACCCTCATAATTAGTCAACTGATTTTCAACAAGGTACCAAGACAATTCACTAGGGAAGAATGGTCTTTTCAAAAAATGGTGCCAGGACAACTGGATATCCACATGCAAAAGAATGAACTTGGACCCCTACCTCATAGTTCACACCACGTACAGAAATTAACCCCAAATAGATGAAAGACCTAATATAAAGGCTAAACTATGAAACTCTTGGTTGAAAGCATAGATGTAAACCTTCATGACCTTGGATTAGTTGATGATTTTCTTAGATATGACAAGGCACAAGTAACAAAAGAAAAAAATAGATAATCTGGACATCATCAAAATTAAAAATTTTGTGTTTCAAATGACAACATTAAGAAAGTGTAAAGGCAGTTCGCCAAATGGAAGAAGATATTTGCAAATCATATTTCTGATAAGGGGCTTATATCTAGAATATATAAGGAACTCTTATAGCTCAATAATAAGACAAATAATCCAATTAAAAGGAGCAAGGTATCTGAACAGACATTTCTCTGAAAAAGATATTCAAGTGGTCAATAAGCTCATGAAAAAAATACTTGACATGATTATCCATCAGAGAAATGCAAATCAAAACCACAATGATATACCATTTCACACTCATTAGGATGGCGAGAATTTTTTTAAATATGTTGGCAAAGGATGAAAAGAAACCAGAACTCTCATACAGTGCTGTTGGGAATGTAAAATGTTGCCACTGCTTTGGAAAACAGTCTAGCAGTTTCCGAAATGGTTAAGTATAAAGTTGCCATGTGATCTAACAATTCTACTCCTAGAATTTTTTAAAATGTCCACACAAAAACTGGCACATGAATGTTCATAGCAGCACTATTCATAATAGCAAAAAAAAACCAAAGTGGAAACAACCCAAATGTTCATCAGCTGATGAATAAGCGAAGTGTGGTTTATCCTTACAGTGGAATATTGTTCGGCACACACACAAAAAAATGAAGTACTGATACATGCTGTAACATAGATGAAATTTAAAAACACTGTGTTAGGCACTTCGCAGGTGGTGCAGTGGTTAAAAATCTGCCTGCCAATGCAGGGGACACGGGTTCGAGCCCTGGTCCTGGAAGATCCCACATGCCGTGGAGCAAATAAGCCCATGCACTACAACTACTGAGCCCACGTGCCATAACTACTGAAGACCCATGCACCTAGGGCCCCTGCTCTGCAACAAAGAGAAGCCACTGCAATGAGCAGCCCACACACCACAACGAAGAGTAGCTCCCGGTCGCTGCAACTACAGAAAGCCCGTGCGCAGCAACGAAGACCCAATGCAGCCAAAAATAAATAAATTTGTTTTTTTAAAAAAACACTGTGTTAAGTCAAAGAAGCTAGTCACAAAGAACCATGTATGATTCCATTTACAAGAAATGTCCAGAATAGGCAAATCTATATAGCCAGTTGAGTGGTTGCCTTGGGCTGGAGCAAACAGGAAGAATGGGGGTGATGGCTAGGATAAATGGGATTTCTTTTAGGGGCAACGACAGTGTTCTAAATTTGTAATGATGGCTGCACAGCTCTGTGAATATACTAAAAGCCATTGAATTGTGCACTTTAAGTGGGTGACATGTGACATATCTCAATAAAGCTGTTTTTTAAAATAGTAAACTATGCAAACAAAATCTCTGCCTTCTTGGTACTTACTTTCCAGTAGGGGTAATTCTATGTCAGGTGATGATAAGTGCTATAAAGAAAAGAATGAAAAAAAAAAAGAAAAGAATGAAGTTACAGAGTGATAGGGCAAGGTCATGGTGAGATACCATTTTGTAAAGGGCGGCCACTGAAGGCCTTCCTAATGAGCTGAATTGAAGGATTCTGTATGGTACGTAGAACACTATAAGGACTTCGTGTTTTATTTTAGATGAGATGCGAAATCATTAGAGGGGTCACAACAAAAAACTGACAGGACATGATTTCTGTTTAAAAGGGTCATGCCGGGCTTCCCTGGTGGCACAGTGGTTGAGAGTCCGCCTGCCGGTGCAAGGGACACGGGTTCGTGCCCAGGGCTGGGGGGATCCCACATGCCGCGGAACGGCTGGGCCCACGAGCCATGGCCGCTGAGCCTGCGCGTCCGGAGCCTGTGCTCCGCAACGGGAGAGGCCACAGCAGTGAGAGGCCCGCGTACCGCAAAAAAAAAAAAAAAAAAAAAAGTTTGTAATTCATGTTTTACAAATTACAAAAGTAATGCATTTTTTTTAATTCAAGCAATATGAAAACTATAAAACAAAATATTGAAGTCTCCCTCTCCCCCCAACAGGGTTAACCACCTTCAGTGTTTTGCTCTTGTTGAACTTTTTATGACCATATATTCAATTGTTACTTGAGATATAAAGGGATATTTTACATTGTAAATAAAAATGTTTGGAACGTTGTAGTTTCACAAACGTAAGAAAAACAGGAGTGTATTTACAAATATTCAATTGTCACACAACTTGTTGGAAAATAACTTTAATAGAATCAGGTTATGTAAAAATATAAAATATATAAGAAGATATTCCAGTGTTCAAGATCACATCATAAATTTAAATACAAATAATAGAGGTAAAGTTAATTTTTTTTAAATTCAGATAACTTTAAACTTCATGATAAATTCAGTTCTTCATGCCATTTTCTGGTGAGTTATTGGTCTCTTTTTTTTAGCACACTATTTTTAGGACCACTCCTAGGTTCATAGCAAAACTGAGTGGAAAGTACAGAGGATTCCCATATACTGCCTGTCCACCCACATACACAACCTCTCCCATCATTGACGGCGCATACCAAAGTGGTACATTTGTTACAATTGTTTAACCTACATTGACACATTATTAGCACCCAAAGTCCATAGTTCACATTACTTTTCTTCCTCGGTTTTTTATATTTGTGGGTTTTAACCAGTGTATTGACACATATCCACAATTACAGTATCGTAAAGAATAGTTTCACTGCCTTAAAAATCCTCTGTGCTCTGCTTATTCATCTATCCCTCTCCCCTAATCCCTAGAAACCGGTGATCTTTTTACTGTCTCCATAATTTTGCCTTTTCCAGAATGTCATATTGTTAGACTCATACAGTGTGTAGCCTTCTCAGATTGGCTTCTTTCACTAAGTAATATGCGTTTAAGTTTCTTCCATGTCTTTTCATGGCTTGATAGCTTATTTCTTTTGAACGGTGAGTAATATTCTAATGTCTGAATGTACCACAGTCTATTTATCCATTCACCTACTGGAGGATGTCTTTGTTGCTTCCAAGCTTTGGTAGTTTTGAATAAAGCTGCCCTAAACATCTGTGTGCAGGTTTCTGTGTAGACATAATTTTTTAATCCATTTGGGGAAATACCAAGGAGTGCTATAGGGGAGGAAAGTTTTTCTCAACTCTCTTTGGGTCCTTAGCTGGGCCTAAAATTAAGTGTCATAAGACAGATTAACAGGAGAAAAGCTTACACATTTATTTAAGATAAAACTGTATGTGGCACAGGAACCTTCAGAAGGAAATGAAGACCCCAAAGAAATGGTTAAACTTGAGTGTTTGTATGCTAGTTTTGAGAAAGAATGGAAAGTCGTACGTAGAAAGAGTATGAGGCAAGTGTAGTAAACTGGGGAAATTTATATGGCCTGTTCCTTCAGATTCTTCTGTGTCCTTCCATCTTCAGTGACAAGGATGCTCCTTTTTTCCAAGTATAGGGAGGGCACCTCTCATAGAAGGGTTTTATGACCTGCCTCAGGGGAAGATCAGAAAGTCCTTCCTACACTTGCCATTTCTCAAATTTCTTCAGCTTGAAATATTCAATATGCCAAAGTGCTGTATTTTGAGGTAGCATATACTGAATCCCATCAGAATTATTACTGGACTGTGTGGCAAGAGTGTGTTTAGTTTTGTAAGAAACTGCCTAACTCTGTTATGGACTGAATGTATCCTCCAAAAATTCATACATTGAAACCCTATCCGTACCCCCTTCCCTAATGTGATGGCATTGGGAGGGCCTTTGGGAGGTATTTAGGATTAGATACCATGTAGATGGAACTCTCAGGAATGGAATTAGTGCTCTTATAAGAACCGTATAAGAGACAGCTTGCTTCCCCTCTCTGCTCTTTGTCATGTGAGGATATAATGAGAATTGGCACTTTGCAGCGCAGAAGAGGGTTCTCACCAGAACCTAATCATGCTGGCACCCTGATATTGGACTTCCAGCCTCCAGAACTCTGAGGAATGAATTTCTGTTGTTTATAAACCATCCACTCTATGGTACTTTGTTATAGCAGCCCAAATTGACTAAGACACCATCTTTCAAAGTAGCTGTACCAATTTGCTTTCCCACCAGCAAAGAATGAGGGTTCCTGTTGCTCCCCATTCTCATCAACGTTTGCTGTTGTCAGTGTTTTGTATTTTGGCCATTCTAATAGGTATGTAGTGGATCCCATTGTTGTTTTAATTTGCAATTTCCTGATGACATATGTTGAACGTCTTTTCATATGTTTATTTGCCATCTGTTTGTCTTGTTTGGTAAGGTGTTTGTTCAGGTCTTTTGCCCATTTTTTAATTGGGTTGTTCATTTTCTTATTTTTGAGTTTTAAGTGTTTTTTGAATTTGGGGGATAACAGCCATTTATTAGATATATCTTCTGCAAATATTTTCTCCCAGTTTCTGGCTTGTCTTCTCATTCTCTTAAGCCTCTTTATTTTTTAAGTTTAAGGAATTTGGTTTACTGAAGTGACAAACCAATTGGAAAATTTTAAATTTCTACCATAAGATCCCATTTTCTCCCTTACATATTAATTAGTTTGCTATTCCCATTCTCCACCCATTCTCTGAACCTCATTCCTTAAACTGCCTAGAGTCATCTTATACTCACTTCTCTAAAAGTCTGGGTGACCAGATTTCCCACATAAGAACAGACCTCATATATGTTGCCCTTTGAGCCTTGGATATCTGATGTAAACACAGAGGAAACCTCTTTACCGTTATCCATCTATACTCTCTGTTTCATTTTCTTGAACCAGCTTCCCATTTGCTTCAATCGTTCTCCTATTCCCCACAGAGCCATAAAATAAAAATGTACCTTAGTTTCACAACCGAAGGGGACAAAGAATTGAACGTGATTGTTTTCACATAGAATGCAGTGCTAGAGCCAGCAGCAAAGCAAATTCATTTCTCATTTGCGTAACCATTTTCCGGCATTAGCATCTTACTTATTAATAAATGATGTAAGGAAATGGTTGGAAGAAGGGCCTGCATAAGGACATTTATTTAGATTTTCAAGTAGTTTGAAAAATTGAAGCCTAAGTTTAAAGCTCAGGATCAAAGCTCTGTGTTTTTGAAAACGCATGTCTGTGGATCAAACATATAGAGTTACAAGGACTCCTGCTCATTTAGGGTGACCGTGGAAATCATAGAACAGTGGAAACCACTATTGTCCAGGAAACAATGTTGCCTTTGAAAATCTCATCTCCCAGAGACCTGTCTCTCTGAAATAGATGGAAAAAGCCTCCCTGGACATTGTCGTGAAGCTTAAATGTCTCCTATGCTTAGCACAGGGGAGAAGACGTCATTGCAGTGAAAATGATTAAACCAGCCAAACCAGGTTGGTTTTCAGGTTTAAGAGTAATCTTCTCATTTGACAGATATTTACATATCCCTGTTCTGTGTAACTCAGTTCATACAGCAAGAAGGACATATTCAGATGAACACATAAAAGATGCCAAGAGCTAAATGACATGAGAGGAACAAAAGTAATTTTGTGACTTAGATGGAACGAGTACTCTCCATTCAATAGACATGATCAGACAGGCTTTAAGGTGGAGATGTGACATGAACTGGGCCTTAACGAACATGAGGAGGACATTGGCAAGTGGAGACAGCAGGAAAGGGCAGTTTGGATAGAAGAGCATCTTGAGGAGAAGGCGTGGATGTAAAAGTCTGTATCCTCTGGTTCTGTTTGGGGGAAGAAGACCTGTTCAGTTTGGCTGGAGCTTAAAACATATATAAGGATATAAGGGAGAGGAGAAGACAGATGGAAAAGAGCATCAGGACTATTTAGTATTAGTTCTCTTTTGTTGCATAACAAATTACCCAAAACTTAACAGCTTCAGGCAAAAAATAATTGTTACATCACAGTTTCTGTAGGTCAGGAATCCTGGTGCAGCTTAGCTGAGTAATTCAGGCTCAGAATCTCTCATGAGGCTGCGATCATGGTGTCTATGAGTCTGGGCTGCAGTCACCTAAGGCTTTTCTGGGGCTGGAGTTTCCATTTCTCAATTCACATGGCTGTCAACCAGAGGCCTCGGTCCGCCTCCGTGGGGACCTCGCCACACGGGAGCTGGTTTCCCCTAGAGTAAGTAATGAGAGACATAGGCAGAAAGAGAGAAAGACTAGATCAGAAGCTCTAGTGCCTTTTGTAACCTGATCTTGGAAACGACTACCATCACTTCCACCATATTCTATGGGTCTCTCAGCCCAACCCTCCTGCCGTATGAGTGGGACTACACAGCGCTGTGGCTATCAGAAAATGGGGATCATCTGGGGCCATTTTAGAGTCTGAATAGGACAACCACCATTACAGTTGCGCAGATGGGGCCCTGCACATCTCTAAGGGGCTTCATGCATACTGTAAACAGGATGGAAGAATTTTTGAGCAGTGGAGTGTATGAACAGATAAACAGAACTTTATGCTGCTCACAGTGTACTTAGTGACATCTAAATTCATGTAATAGATAAATGATAGAATCCGTAAACGGCAGGGTGAACAGCTGGAAGGGTACTGCACGTCCAGATGAGATCTCATAAAGACTCAGCTGGGATGGAGGCAGTGGGAGGGGAAAGAAAGGTCAGATGCCCAAATCAATAGCACAAGACTCAGTCAGCAGAACCTGGTACCTTTCTCCAAAGTAGTTCGAGCAGAGGGCTAATGGTGTCTAATGTGCTTGCTCTATGCACCTGAATATGTGAAAGACACTAAATATTTACTATTTAGGTGGCTGACAAACAGAGAAACAATACCTTTATAAAGATCTATAGAAAAAGAACATAGTTTCAAGGACTAGCAGCTATGAAATCATTTCCTTTTTTGATTTCCTAAGAGGTCATCTAGTTTCATGAAAGCAAAGGAGGGAAAGAATAGAATACGACGTACTGTTTCCAATCCCGTTGCTCATCACCAGCACATTTCACTCCTCATCTGCTCAGAAAAACAATAAGCCAGCAAACCTCTGGGCCAGGGCCCAGAACTGGCATTCACTCTAGCCCCTGGACATGAGTCAGACCAATTACAGGTTTTGAAGACACTGCAGGTTGTTTGAAAACATTAAGTAGGTCAAATCATCCCATGAAACATAGGCTGCCAACTTCTTTATTAGTAGGAAGACCATTTATTCAATTATTCATGTATTTGACATCTGTTTCTGGAGTTCAAGGCAGTCTGATGGAGATTTTGAGTCTTACCAAAATGAGTCAGAGGCCCTGTCCTCTGGGGACCAACAGTCTACAAGGGTGATAGACTCAAAAGGCTAACACAGGGCAGCAGTGTGACGTGCCATTCAACACAAATTTCACAATAACTCAGTTTAAACAACCCATTGACATTTTTTTGGATCTCTCCCTGGCAGCAAAGTTCAGGAATGGTGAAAAAAATGAAGTAAGACATTGCTGTCAGCTGGGAACCAGTTTTTCCAGGCCAGCATCCAACTGCCAAGCTGGCACATGACACTCTATATAGTTTAGGTGTTCTGAAACCGTGCTCCAAGAACTTGAAACATCATACCCCCTTTCTTATCATGTTCAGAAAAATTAGTTAAAATCAAAGCAGCTCCTTGGATGAAGAAAGTGTTAAGACTATCTCAGCTGGGATCAGGGAAAGTCATCCACTAATCTAGAGGTAGGCAAAAATACCAAAGTATGCCAAGAGGCAGGCAGAAAGACCAAACATCACGAGGGACTTCAGGGGTCAGGGGCAGGCCAATGCCACTCTGCAGGCTGCCTGAGCAGAGCTTTGGCGACCAGGCTGATGAGTATGGGCAGCTTCTCTCTGAATAAACTGAGCTGCAACAGGGCAGTCGAAGAGTAGAGGCACAGGTAGTGGAGAGGGTTGTGAGTAGGAAAATGATCACCTCCACAGAGACACAAGAAAGGGGCAGGGCTGAGTTCCTTCCATTCTGCAGGAATGTGCTCTTGGCAGCTTCTGAAGGTAGCTTATGAGATGGACAAGCTGAGGGTCCTAGTAAACATGCTGGTGGCCAGACCTAAATAGTGCTGTGGGGTATAGAAGAGTCAGTTTGGTTTCATCCATGGTTTGATGGATGACCAGAAGAGGCACAAAGGCACCAGCAGGACCACCTGTTCTGACTCGGTCTGCATTGAAGGAAGAAATCACCACTACAACTAGGTGATGATTTCTTCCCTCCAGAATATCCCCCCCCCCCCCATGAACATTCCCAAAGCATCTTGAGTTTACCTGTCTCACAGCACAGGGTTATCATTGCCTGCTTACCTGTATGTGCCCCTGCCTAGACTATAATCTCCTTGAAGTAACCACTATTTCTCTATTTTCATTACCCAGCACAGTGCTGAGAATATAGGTATCATCAAATATTTGCTAAGTGAGACAGTAATTAGTTGATTTGCTCTTGGGTTTTGTTGGAATGTAGGATATAGGAGTGGGAGTAGCAGGACGTGAGATTGGGAAGACAGAGGGAGCCTGTAGCGAACATTGTGCCTTTACCCGGAATCTAACCCCCGCTCCTTTTCTTCTGAGGAATTCCCAGTTTCCTTTATGGAATCCACCATTTTTGAATCATGGAAGGAGGTAGATCCACCCACCATTAAAGATGGCCAGTTGCCAACTGTTCTTTCCCAGCCTGCATTGCAGCTAGAGCATGGGCCTGTGACCTAAGTTCCACCCACCCCCCGATTTTTGAATAGGGGGTTTGTAATGTAAGTAGCAGGGAGAGGAAGAAATCCACGGTGGCATTGGTGACAGCTGCGGAACTTTGTGCTGGGGGCAGCAGGAGGGTGATGGCTGAAGCAGAAGCCAGTGCCCACAGCAACAACATGAGTGGTGGGAACCGCCCCTTCCAGCTGTTGGTCGCGGCAGCAGTGATGTCTTCATCCAAACAGTTCCTCGGCGTGATTTTGAGAATAAGCTCTGGCAGCATAAACTTCTGAGCCTGGTTCTCCAGCCCTCCCAGCAATTCTGTGAACTGCCCAGTATCCTTTTTAAGAAATTCCTTTCTTGGTTAAATCAACCAGAGTCGGTTCCTGTAACTTACAACGTGGGACCCTGACTGATAGAGGACTAAATCCTGGGGGACCAGGTTAGAACTTTCCAATATTATCTACAGGCAGCAGGGAGCCATTTACAAGTTTTAAGGGGATTGTAGCAATCACAGAAGTGCTCTAAGAAGATCAAACTGTCAGCAGCAAGTAGCACAAACTGGAGAAAGAAAAGTCTGGAAGGGGAGACCAGGTAGGAAGCTTTTGCACCTCTACAGGTGAGAAGTAATGCAGTAATGAGGGACTGAACTAGGAGATTTGTTAACCGCTCCGATGGTAGGCCAACAGAAATAAGTCTGCTTCTGATTCCCTTCCTGGTTTTTCACAGAGACTTTAGTAAAGGAAAAAAATGTGCTTCAGTGGAAAATGCATTCTTTGGAGCACACCTTTCCAGGTTATCTTATTCTAGTCTGTAATTGTCTTTGAGCTTTTACAACTCTGTAATTTGTAGACAACTGTTAGCAATGCAAAATAATTCTTGTCTGCAGATGTATAAATTCTGCCTAGTGGAAGTTCAACTGACTTTCTTCCCCACACGGAAGAGGCCAGTTTTGCCTCCATTTGCGTGTTTATTTCAACATTTCTGATCTAAAAATGTAAACTGAAAAAAAATTTCTCCCTTGAACTGGTTCAAACAGCTCACTGGTTTCCTCGTTAATGAAGTAAATAAAATCTTTAACTTGTGTTCCTATTTTTATCTGTATAAGACTAAAATGTAATCTTTTTATTACCAATTTTAACAGGCTTCATTTCTTTTTTGTAAATGGAGTCTTGAAACCAAAGTTCCAAATGTAGGTAAATGACTGTTTCTATTATCCTAGGTTGGTGCTTAACGCTAGAGGTAAATTTCTAGTAAATGATAGAATTTACTTTAAAAGGACCACTTGCCAAGTGCAAAGGCCAATATTTTGAAAGTTAAGTACAAATAAAATAACAAAGGCCTTGTGCGATCTCTGCCTTCCAGAGAACCCTTCTTGCAGAAAAAGCAACATCATGTCAGGTGAAAAAGAATCCCAGTTGCCTCCATTTTATCAGGAGTTACCACAAAAAAACGGATATCTACCTTTTAAGAAATGGAAATCGGCAAATATTTCTTGTTGACAGAGCTGGCCTATTCAGGTGTAAAGTATTTGTTACCCATGACCTAAGTGCATAGAAATCCAGTAGAAGTGGATAAGGGGTTAAAACCACTTTAGATAGATATCAGTATAAATGGATGGCTGTTTACAGTGCCAATCTTACGGCTGCATGCCAAATCCCTTTCCGTGAACTCCAAGAAAATGACCCAATTCTATGGTTATGTTAGAATTTTGTTGTATGGAATATTACTTAAAATAAGTGGGCCATTGGCTGAAAGTAAGAAATCTTTGAATATAGTTCATTGGAATGGAATTTGATTTGTACTACAATCATAAAATGTAGTCTAGTAGAGCAAGATACCCTTCTATGGGTTCATGAATACTGATCTATTTTTCACATAGATCTATCTCAGAAGCTAACATTCAGAAATGTGCTCGCACAATATGTCACAATATGTTGTTTAACAGAAATATAGAAAAAAAGTCATATCTGCCACAAATGAAAAGTGTCATTAATGCGTCAGCTGCAGGTTGTTCACAGGCTTCTGACTTGGTAGCTGGCTGGAGAGAACCACTTACTTAAGCAATTCCTCGCGATTAGATTCTGCTTGTTGCTTTTGGCTCCAGCGCAAAGCTGCTTTCAGAAGCAGGTGACAAAATGAATTCTATAAAGGCTCAAGTCTACGGCCTTATTTCAGGTCATTTGTAACTTCACAGATTGTTGGTAAAAAACGTAAGAGCATTAATAGGCTGGTGTAGTTTTCTTAACCCAGCTGAAGAGGTTGGTTCTCAGAAAGACCCTTGCCATCCTTAAAGCCAAACTGCCTGGGTGCAAATCATGGCTCGACCATCTCCTAGCTGTTTGACCCTGAGCAAATTACTTAAAGCTCGCCATGTCTTGGTTACTCATCAGTAAATGCTAGAGTCCTTGTGAGTTGTGAATATGTGAAGTGCTCAGAATGAAGTCTGGGCTATAGAAACGCTGTATAACAGTTGGCTGATATTATTAAGATTTATTTAGTGGTTGAGAGAGCATTCCTAAAAACTACAACGGTTCTAGCTGCTTTCCAACATGTGGAAGAGAGGGAGCATTTCTCATTGTTGCCAACAGCTGGAGAAGACCAAGATGATCGACTGCTCGCTTCTCTATTCTCATATTTCCTGTCTCCCCTCCACATTTCCCACATTTCTGGGAAAAGCGCCCAATGGTGAGAACGATTTGTTTGTAGGAGCCTCCCACGAGATGTCCAAGGGATGGTACCTGGTCGGAATCCCATTCTTCAAGGGAAATGCCCTGACTCTTCCTCAGCTCAGTGGGAATGATCAAATTTTCTTTTGATCACTTTTTCTGGGAATTTCAGCGAATCTCACCCCAGATAGTAAGCATAATAGATGTGGATACCACCTTCTTTTAATCTCTCTTGCAAAGTAGTTAAGGGGTGTGAGAATGGTTCTTACATTTTCAGGCTTGCCTTCCAAAGTCGGTCCTAAAAGAGGTGGACAGCCTTCCTGCTCCAGGAACAGAACAGGTTGTGCTCTGTTGGCATTGCTGCTAAGAGGGTTAGCATTCCACTGATAACCCCACAAGTGCTCTCTGTAGGCAAATGGGCAGTGCCTCATGGATTCCATCACCCCAAACAGGGGCGTCTGGGGAGGCTTGAGGAGCATGAATGGATCCTATCACTTTTATATAACTTGCCACACAAGCTTTGTTTAACATTCAAGTAAAATTACAGGAATGGGGGGCAGGGGGAGAGAGAGAAAGAAACTTAAGTAAGCTATGGTGAGGACAGCCTAAAGGTCAAAATTGTAATGTTAAATAAATCTTACAAGATTTTATAAACCCTAATTTATTGTCTATGTGCAACTGACATTTTAGCTCTTGGTTTAATACCAGACACTTCAAAGTATTCTTGTAGAAGAATGGTTGATATCCCTCTTACACAGTATAATTGGAATTCTGCATGTTAGAACATTTGGTTTCTGAAAGATTTTTGTAAATGTTAATAGCTGTCTTTTAAAATGGTGTAAGTGTGAAATGCTATGAAAAGCAAAGGTTTAAATGTCACTCTGTCTATAATTTTCATATTGTAAAAACTAAATAAGTTTTTAAAAATGGAAAACCTAAAAGCCTGCTACGAGTTTGAAGACAGCAACGCATTCTTTCTTCCTTTTTGACAGGGATATGACATTTAGCCAAATGAGCCAATTTTAGAATTAAAGGTAACCTGTTTTTTCTAAAATTTACTATTGAACATTCAGACTAAACTGAAAAGCAGTCATATTTGCAGAGTTCCCCACTTCTTTTCCCATATCGCATGGGATTATGGTTAAAGATCTGTCTTTAAAGCATGTACCCGATGAGCCACCCCGGTCTGGTCTATGTGGTCATTGCCATCTGCGTTTTTGTTCTCGACACCAGGCAGTCTGGCTGAGGCTTTCAGGGTAGTGGTGAAGCCAGGTCACTTCTCCCCAGGGTGACCAAATGATTGGGCCATTACGAAAATTGAAAATCCCCCCTCCCTTTTTTCCCCTCCTTTTCTTTTTCTCTCTAGTTAGCTCTCTCTTCCTTTTAAATATTTACTGAGCAGGAGAGAAAAATGTTCATTTTGCTCCCTTAACTCTACTTGGGAATCCAAATTCTAAATCACCTCCAGTGCTACAGCCTAAGTGTGCAGTTCAAGACTGAGCAGCGTATTAAAAAAAAAACTTAATAAGCCTGGTTCACTCAGAATAACGTCTGGAATTACTGCTCAGAACCCATTTTTGCCTGCATACTGTTTAATGCACTAGTATAGTTGTGAAGAGTCATGTTGGTTATGTGGGTACCACTGGAAATTTGTTGCTCTTCGTAAAGTGCCAAAAGTTGCAGACAAACAATTAATTAAAACGGAAATGAGATGACATTTATGAATTTTCCTATAAAGTATCACACTCGTTACTGCGTTTCAGTTTTTTTGTTTGTTTTCTTTTTTTTTTTGCGGTACGTGGGCCTCTCACTGCTGTGGCCTCTCCCATTGCGGAGCACAGGCTCCGGACGCGCAGGCTCAGCGGCCATGGCTCACGGGCCCAGCCGCTCCACGGCATGTGGGATCTTCCCGGACCGGGGCACGAACCTGTGTCCCCTGCATCGGCAGGTGGACTCTCAACCACTGTGCCCCCAGGGAAGCCCTTCAGTATGTTTTTCTTATTAGAAGAGAAAGGAGCCCAGTTAAAGCTCAAACACCAGAAAGTATACACAGCTCATCCTCTAACTTCCCTCTGCTCCTGTGAGCACGTGCTCTATATTTCAGCATCCTTTGCCTTATGCAACAGAAGAAAGCCAGTTAGTAGTACTGGTTTAATTTTCATAGCATCATTTGTAACATTTGTTGATTGTCCCACAGCCTTTAACTCTGTGAAGAGAAACCAGTTTTAGGCTAAGCCAATATTAGAGTCAGGAGGTACAGTATTGGCCAAATTCAGTCTTTTCCGTTGGGATACATTAGAGACAAATGTAGTTTGATCCCCTTTCATATTAACTTTGATCTTAATAATATACCATAATGTGATATCACTTGAACCATAAACTGGATGTTCTACTTCCTCCTTCTCCATAGAGAAGGAAAAATAAGCATCCTTCTCTGTGAAAAGGGGATTTTTGTTTTTGAGGAGACAGTCATATCCTGGGAAAGGCCTTAATAGCTTATTAGCCCTCTTATTTAACTATGACGCATGAGCAGTGATTCTCAAACTTTAGCCAGCATCAGAGTCACCTTCAGGTCTTGTTAAAACACAGCTTGCTGGGTCTCACTCCACAGTTTCTGATTCAGTAGATCTAGGATAAGGCTGAGAACTTGCATTTCTAACAAGTTCCCAGATGGTCCTGATGCTGCAGGTTCGAATTCCACACTTTGAGAGTCACTGAAATTGTGTGCTTTTCCAGCACCCAAGCTGAAAGGTAACTGGGTTATAGTTAACAACCCCACCTAGCAAATCTACTAAGTCACGTAGGGACATATTTTATATCCTGCTTTTCCTGTCTCCTAGAAAGATAAATTACATAAAACCAGACATTCACTAGATGACTTACAAAGATCATTTCTAACAGCGTGCGTCATGGAGTGGTAAAACTGCTTTAAAATTTTCCAGCTACATTATTGTGGACATTCCCTGTTTGGGGCCTTGATTATCCATTCATTCCTTTTTGTTTCCTGAGAGACAAAACTGCTAATAACTTCCATTTGTTAATTTCTTCTTCTGCCATCATTGGCTCTGCCTTGCTTGGATCCCATCGGTTTACCTCGTTCAACCCTCACTGCAATCAATGAGGAAGCTTTATAATTCCCATCTGACAGATCTGAGGACATGGCTGAGGGAGATTTAAAAAAAGGACATTTGGAAATACTGCTTTAGATACTCTACAAGTTAACCTTGGAATAAACCAGACCACAGAGCGCATTGTCACCAGCTGACTGATCTCTTTTTATCCCCTGTGCTTCGGCATAAGGCAATCAGCCACATTGAGAGACCTCATAAGAAACAACCCTGTAGCTCATTTGCTGCTTTCCTGTAAGGATGTTGTCAAGGACGGTATTTACTTCACTACAAAGCACGTTCTTTGTGAAGGCCTGCTGGAGAAACTTCTCTTAGCTCTCAGTGCCAGGACGAGTTGTTTCTCCTCAACCCTGGGTTTGATCTACGGACAACGTCAATCGCGTACCCAGGCGTGTCCCCTTTTGGCTATACTTTTTCATCTTCCAACATATACATAATAATATTTACTTTTTTGAATGCTCTCAACAATGAGTATGACTAAGACAATTTGAGGAAACCGATAACAAACTTTGTGTCAGCTTAATCGAGCTTATTTCCTGCAGGAAGATGCCACTGTTTCCACTGAAATGGAAAACAATGGCAGGAAGTAGGAGTAGCTGTGAGGGGAGAAGCAAATGGCTTAGGACCTGTATATGTTGAAAGGGCTAAAGCGGATTTGTGCACATCTAATTTATGTGAGAAGACTTTGTAAACTGTCATTATCGTGCTTTTAGCATGTATGTGCTCTCCCCATTCTTCTCTCATGCCTCTTCCCCATTAATAGTTCTTTACACCCCTGTCACCTTCCCTCACAGAAATGGCAGGCAGGGAGTTCCTAGATTATTTTGTCAACAAATGATAAGCCTTGAGTTTCGGATAAGGGAAGGGCACTGATTGATTCTGTGCGGGACTGTACACCACAGAGTAAGAGAAAAATAAAATCCAAATATGTTTAGTCAACATGTTTTCGAAACTATTTAAGAAATCTTATCTAGCCTCCTCTTAAAATATGTGAGAATAGCTTCTAGCAGCGTGTTGTTCAGCTATGCTTATCTTAGAGCAAAACCAACAAAGAAAAGGAGATTTTCCCCGAAATTTGCTAATAAATTGTAAAGGGAAAAATAGCAGCTGAACCGTGGAGAACTCTGTCCGGTGCCACCCTACCCAACTTAGCATCACCAATAGTGAGATTAACAGCATCGTGAAAAAAGGACACAGGGATACAGTACCACTTATCACTTACCTTGTATTACTTACCAAAAATAATTAAAATTAAAAAAAGGAGAGAGATATGGATAGATAGATAGATTCTGAATTTAATTGTAATGGAACGTCAGAACAACCCAAACTGAGTGATATTCAGCAAAATAAATGACCTATACTCTTCAAAACAATATCATAAAGACGAAGAAGGGTTAAAGACACATACCAAATTAGAGAAAAATAAAAGTCATAAAAACTAAACAAAATGCAAGATCCTAAATTGGATTCTGAACCAGGGACAAAATTACTCTAAAGGATATCGCTGGAACCATTGGCAAAACTTGAATAAAGATCTGTAGATTAGATGGTACTGTATCAACGTTCAGCTTCCTCATTTTGATCATTGTACCATAAGTATGTGAATGAATATCCCTCTTCTTAGGAAATACACACTGAACTATTTAGGGATAAAGAGACACTGTGTCTACAACTTACTCTCAAAAGGTTCAGAAAAATCATATAATCATTACATACATGTATATGTATTATGTGTCATTTTAACCCATATTTGTTTTGCAGCAAATATATATCTTTTTATCTATCTACATATATAGAGAGAGAGTTAATATCTATCTTTCTATCTACCTAAAGAGATATATATAGAGAGAGAGAGGGAATATTAAAGTAAATGAGGTAAAAATATTAAAAACTCCTGAATCTGGATGAAGGGTCCACATTGTACTATTATTTGTTCTTTGTACCATTATTGCAGTTTTTCTGTGTGTTTGAAATTATCACAAAATATAGTTTAAAGAAAAAAAAAGGATAGCCAGAATATTCTCCTAAGCAACAGTGAATGAAGTGTTGTTTGTGATGTGGTAAAGCACATAGCTGCAAAATAAGGTCGTTCACACAACAAGCATCGTCATCTGTAAAGCATGATACCTAGTGAAAACCCCTTTTTTTTCGCGCATAGACTTGGCTAAATCCTTTTTAGAATTTTTTGAAGCACTAGAGTTTATTATTTACACCACAGAGTTCTCATGTGATAGCAATGTTATGCATGCCATCTTTAAAACATGCTTAGACCTCAAAAAGCCCTTCCCCCATCCTCTAAAAATACTCAGAACGTACCAGAGCATAGGAGTTACCAGCTGGGGCCATATATCTGTTTTCTCTGGCAGGGTTAGTGCCATTATAATCCAATAGGCCTGTGTGAATGTGCGGCAAACATTAACTTCCATTTTTATTGCGGAGCTTGATAGAAAAGAACAGTTGTTCCTTTTCATTCCTGAATGTTTTCATGGTGACATTTCTCGGTCTGTGGGTTTAGGGGTGGCGCGCGCGCGTGTGTGTGTGTGTGTGTGTGTGTGCGTGTGTGTATGTGTGTGCGTATGTGTGTTTACTGCTTTCTTTTTCCTCAAAGAGATCATCTAGTGACCTTGAAATCTGCACTGGCATTTTGCTGGCAGCAAGGGAAGCTCTCTCTTCTCATTTGCAAAATGAATAACAATTTGATCATCCTTAAACTTCTAAAAGGTTAATTATGCTCTCTCCATGAGTACTGAATAAAAACCTGTTTTATCTCTACCCAAATGAAACCCACAGGGCTCACCCTCCCTCTAACTCTGCCAGGAGACCAGGTCCTTCCGGCTGTCAATTAACCACTATCAACTCCTAGATCTGCGTGAGCTGCAGTAGATTTTCTCATCCAAAAACTATGACAGCCCTCATTTGCTAGAGCTGTGTGGTGACTTTAAAAATGTCTCAGCAGGAAAGTGTTATCTGGCTTTGGGCATGATGGAAAGAAAAGGGAAGCAGGAGGAGTGAGCCAGAGGGAAAGAAAGAGCAAGATAAAAAGGTGTCGGATTACTAAAACTTCGTTTCACACAAGAACAAAGCAGCAAAACAAAAATGGATGCACAAAGATAATAAAAATAACCACCGTTAAAATTAAAAACAAATTTTAAGTCTTTAAGCCTTTTGCTCCCAGAAGCATTCGATTTTTGCTGATCTGACAATCCTCAAGGAGGGTACATGTCCCTGTGCTCAACTATAAAAGCACCTGTGGGCCAGCACTTAGGGGAGGGGTAGTTGACAAACCTTGTACAGAAAAGGTTCGACCTCTACCATTCCACCATTTAAAATTTCTAAGCTACTACTATTTCTTGGCCATAAACATAACTCTTTAGTTACAAGCCAGAAACCATATCTTAAAAAAGAACTCTAAGAGAGTTACATTTCATTTTATTCCAAGAATACCTCGTTTTTCAAAGGAAAGTAATAGCCGAAAATGTGGGTGAGGGGCAGAAATCCCTACCTTCTGCCTGATACTCACGGCTCCTTGTTTTAATAACTTAAAATTTGTAACTTGAACAATTTCACATAAGACAGCCAACTTTATTACATGGGAAAGCAAAAGAAACAAGAAAAGGTGGAACAAGCAATATGGTTTTTTCTAAAGGAAACATGTTACTATATATAACAGTTGAGATGTTTTAACAGTAATGTAATTATCATGATGCCATGTAGGGCTGGATCTCTTAACCAGACTGAAGTGGGTTACTGTATGTGTATAAAAAGGCCTCTGTGTAACTATACCCCACACGTTCTGTATGCAGCAGAGTAAATCCTGGTCGGGATGGGGCACCACGGCTCTGATTTCTATAGCAACACCTCTGTAAGAAGATCTAGTGGAGACTACAACTTTCCAGTGATTTCATGAAAACGGAAATGATTTTCACCAAGAAGCACTCATGCAAATTATACAGTTTTTGTTGTTCTTCCTGGATTTGTGTGTATGTGCATGTAGTAAAATACACATAACATAAATTTACCAGTTTATAAAAATAGAACTACCCTACGACCCAGCAATCCCACTACTGGGCATATACCCTGAGAAAACCATAACTTAAAAAGAGTCATGTACCAAAATGTTCAGTGCAGCTCTTTTTACAATAGCCAGGACATGGAAGCAACCTAAGTGTCCATCAACAGATGAATGGATAAAGAAGACGTGGCACATATATACAATGGAATATTACTCAGCCATAAAAAGGAACGAAACTGAGTTATTTGTAGTGAGGTGGATGGACCTAGAGTCTGTCATACAGAGTGAAGTAAGTCAGAAAGAGAAAAATAAATACCATACGCTAACACGTATATATATATGGAATCAAAAAAAAATTACCAGTTTAACCATTTGTACAGTCCAGTGGCATTAAGTACATTTACAATGTTGTGTAACCATTACCACCATCCATCTCCAGAACTATTTCATTATCCTAAACAGAAACTCTATAGCCATTAAACAATGCCCCCAACCCGTGCTATGTTCTGAATGCCTGTGTCCCCTCAAAATCCATATGTTGAAATCCTAATGCCCCATGTGATAGTATTAATAGGTGGGGCCTTGGGAGATGCTTAGGGGCCCTCATGAATGGGATTAGTGCCCTTATAAAAGAGACCTCACAGAGCTCCCCAGCCCATCCTGCTCTGTGAGTGTACAGCCAGAAATTTGTGATCAGAAGAGAAGAGCCTCTCACTTGAACAGGCCGGCACCCTGATCTTGAACTTCCAGTTTTCAGAACTGTGAGAAATGAATTTCTATTGTTTATTAGCCACCCAGTCTGTGGTATTTTGTTATAGCAGTCTGAACAGATTAATATACCCCAGCCCCTGGTAACCTCCATTCTGCTTTCTGTCTATTAATTTACCTTTCTAGGTACCTTATGTAAGTAGAATCAGATGATATTTGTTCTTTGTGTATCTGGTTTATTTCACTTAGCATAATATTTTCAAGGTTTATCTGTATTTTAGCATGTGTCAGAATTTTACTCCTTTTTTTTAAGGCTGAATAATATTCGATTACCTGTATATATCACATTTTCTTTATCCATTCATCTGTCAATGGACATTCAGGTGGTTTCCACCTATTGGCTATTATAAGTAATGCTGCTATGAACATTGACGTGCAAATATCTGTTTGAACCCCACCTTTCAATTCTTTTGGGTATATACTTAGAAGTGGAGTTGCAAAGTGTAGTTTTTGTGTGTAATAGTGTGTAAGTTAGGCCATGATATGTGAGGTAAGAAAAAGAATAGAAATTTTAATTAGCAAATATTGGGTAATAGTTGCTTTGATTCTAGTCCAAGATCTTTTAAATTGTTGTCTTTCAATTATTTGAATGTTTGCAGGAAGATTTTGAAACTTCAGAAAATGGGAAAAGAAATGGAATCCATCCTCTTTATAATTTTCTTCTAGCAAATAGTGTAGAGTTGAGGTCCCAACTAAAGGACTTACATGGGTAATGAATATCTTTCTCTGAGTTATAAACAGAGCAAGAACTTGATACTTCTTAACAATAGTTATCATTTGGGAGACACAGCTGACAAGAGTTCCATCCCCAGCTTCCTGTGTACCTCTCCTCTCTTACAGTACTGGAAATGTTTTCCACTGCCCATCTACAGTGTCCTTTGGCAAACAGCCTCTCTCTTCCCTCTCTCTTCCCTCCAGCCCACTGTGCCCCTCATGAACCAGATAATCCCACTGCCTTGCTCCCCTCTAATGCTAATTTTTCTTGGGATAGGCCCATGATCTGAAGAGGGTCTGTCTAGACTGGCTCACTGACCAGTAGCCTATGATCCAGCTTTTGGATTACAAACATGAGCTAAACTAGTTCGACTTCTCTCTTAGGAAATGAGAATCAGGAAACAGAGACTGAATCATATACCCACTGAGGCAGAGGGCAAAGATTGTACTAAGAATGCTATAAGGTAGAGTCACATTTGGAGAGAAGGCTTTAAGTCAAAGTCACATGCTGGCTGAAATTATGAGACAGCAGAAAAAGTCGGACGTTAGGGGAAAAAAGTGGATCAGATGCGGAGAGAATAGAAACATCATGTGAGAAAGAGAACATGCAGCCCGTGAGGAAGATGACAGAGTTGCTTGCAAGATCTGCCTTTGTGCCCAAGGCTTGCCATTTCAAGGTCTCTTCATGTGTTTCTTTTCCAGTGGACCCTTTTGTTGAGTTAACTGGAGTAGGTCTCTGTTCCTTGCAGTTTAACAAGCCCAGCTGAAAGTCTCAACTGTTGCTTTCTCTTCTATATCTGCCTCCTGCCTATATCTTTTTGTCCTTCTAAGCCACCTTCTTTCTTTTTTCCTCTTTTCCTTCCCCCCATCTATTCCTTAGACATACTGCTAGGGTCCATCCCTATGGAAGACCCTAGAGAATCGAAGAAAAATAATACAGTGAGGTTTGTTTTTTGTTTTTTGTTTTTTTTTTTCGGTACGTGGGCCTCTCACTGTTGTGGCCTCTCCCATTGCAGAGCACAGGCTCCGGACGCGCAGGCTCAGCAGCCATGGCTCACGGGCCCAGCCGCTCCACGGCATGTGGGATCTTCCCGGACCGGGGCACAAACCCGTGTCCCCTGCATGGGCAGGCAGACTCTCAACCACTGTGCCACCAGGGAAGCCCTGAGTTTTTTTTTTTAATAGAAGCTTTATTGAGATATAATTTACATACCATAAAATGTAATATTTCCAAGTGTAAAATTCAGTGGTTATTAGTATTTTCGCAGAGTTGTATAATCATCACCACTGTCCAATTTGGGAACATTTTTATCACCCCACAAAGAAATCCCATACCCATTAACAGTCTTCCTCCTTTCCCTCCTCCCCCTAGTCCTAATCTGCCAATCTACTCTCTGTCTCTATTGATTTGCCTATTCTGATTTCATGTAAATACAATATGTAGAAAATACAACAAATACATTATGTGACTAGCTTCTTTCACTTACCATAATGTTTTCAAGATCCACGCATGCTGTTGCATATATCAGCACTTCATTCCATTTTATCATCAAGTGACATTCCATTGTATGCATATACCACATTTGTTTATCCATTCATCAGTTAATGGACATGTGGGTTATTTCCGGCTTAGGGTGATCATTGTGTACAGGCATTTGTGTGGACATGTTTTCAGTTCTCTTGGGCACATATGAAGGAGTGGAATTGCTGGATCATATGGTATAATGCAGTGCTTTTTTTTTTTTTTTTTTTGCGGTACGCGGGCCTCTCACTGTTGTGGCCTCTCCCGTTGCGTAGCACAGGCTCCGGACGCACAGGCTGAGTGGCCATGGCTCACGGGCCTAGCCGCTCCACGGCATGTGGGATCTTCCCGGACCAGGGCACGAACCCATGTCCCCTGCATTGGCAGGTGGACTCTCAACCACTGCGCCACCAGGGAAGCCCTCACCACCAGGGAAGCCCATAATGCAGTGCATTTAATTGCCTTTTGCTCCCTTTTCCTTTCTATGATATATTGAGACCTTCAGGTTTTGCTACTATCATTCTCTGTTCTTTTTATTTTCTTTGCATGTCACTGCTTTCAGTACACTTTTCCATTTTTCTCTTCTCATTTTTACTTTTCTGATTATTTGAATTCAGTTTTTAAAAATCATCCTTAAATCCTTTTACTGTGTTCCCTTTATCATTCCTTCCTTCTCTTTCCCTGTCTCTGATCGTGCTTGAGGAAAACCTGCTTCACCTAGAGGAAAGTAAGACTCATGTGGAATATAATCCCATGAAGGAGTTATATAGAGTAAGAACTCAGAAACATAAACAGAAGGACATATTCAAGGGTGAATAGATATAAGACTATAATAGCTTGTATTTAAATGACCATCGTGGTCATATTTTTATTCCTGTGTTTGACAAGTCTGACCAAAAAAACTGGATGTTGACCTGCAGCCTCTCCCTTCCATCCATCCAAACAAACTGCAAATATAATGTGACTCCCAGGTAATTGCTGCAGCCGCTGCTGTAGGGGATGTCACCATCAGCAGCAGTAACCCTTTGCCTCGGGCACCATATGGACAGTGACAGGCAAATCACCCTGATGAGGTGAAGTGCTGTAAGTGGGTTGAGGGAGGCCTTTCACTTGTCCCAGCCCCACTGCTTCCCAGTAGGACGTGCCTCTGTCTTATTCTCACAGTAAACTCAAGTTTGAAGCTGCGAAGCACCAATTGTGCTCAGGGAGATGACTCAGTGTTTTCTAAGTTTCTGACAGCTGACCAATTAAAAACCAGGTGACACCGTTAACAAGCTCTAAATAAGCCAGGAGGTAGAGCAGTAGAAGACACCAAAGCACCTACTATACGGCCATTCGCAGTGTGAGCTTGAGAGAAATTCAATGATAATGACATTGATGAAGATGATGCCGATGACCTCAGGGATGCTGAGCAGGATTCAGATCATTAACTGCAAGGCAGCAAGTTCTGTTCTTCCAAATATTTCTAGTGGGCTTTCAATTTCCTCCATTTCAGTACTTTCTTTTGTCTTCACAATTCTGAAATTTCATCCAATTCCAGTTAATGATTTGAATCCTGCCCAACATACCTAAAGGATTCATCGTCATCTTCACCAGCATAGCTATCACACTCACACTAAGCATGGCCATATATCAGATGAAGGAATGTGGCCGGTTTCATGTGTCACTTTAAAAGCATAGTTTCATCCGTTTTTATAGTCAAACCACAGAGCTTATACCACTACTAAGATGTTTGTTTATAAGCCCATTGTCACAGCCTTTCAGACTGTGAAAGGGAAGGCCATATAAAGTCATATTCCTGAAATTCATCAAGGTTACCATTTTGTCAAAGCCTTTGGAAATTTTTCAGGACTATGACAGAGAGGGGCCTGAATCTGAAATTGATCTGCATTGCCCTTTCCTTACAGTTCTGATAAATATTCAGGATGTCAGGTAATGCTTTGTGTCTGTAGTGGATGTGAACAGTACTGGTTTTTATTTTTATTTTCCTCCTCCTTATTAGCCAATATACAAACCCCCTTCCAAATAAAGAGGTGGAGGCAATAATAATCAGGAATTTTTGCATCAGTGAGTGCATCTTTGTCTCTGCGTGATCAGACTTTAGCGCAAGAGGTCTGAGACAACAAGCATGGGGCTGCTGGACTTTCTGACTGAGTTGCTATAGAAAGTGCACATTCAGAAAGTTTTGGATAGCACAGCATGATGCAAATTGCTACCATACGCATCACTGACTGGGACCAGGCCAGTCTCAGCAGTGGTGGCGGGAGTGACATCACCAACGCTATGACTTGAACCACCCTCAGGGGAACGCAGCTGATGAACCAGTGATGGTGGTTAGCAACACACACAGACCCAGCAATGCACACCAGATGAGACCAATAGGGAAGCAGCTGCAGGGGTTCTTCGTTTCATTTCTCAAATTTTTTAGCTAACCCACATAAAAAATTTACTATAAGAGAAACTTGGGACATTCTGAGGCAATGATGGGAAGTGGCACTATGAGCAACCTTTTATTTTGTTCTTATCAGGGAAGAAATCAACAGAAATGAAAGCTTTCCTGGTATATGTGTTAATAGCTAACCATTCTGGTCACCAGTTCTGATGTATGGGTCTTTCCCCGTATCAAAGCAATTCTCGAACACCAGCTGCGTGTCCTACAATTCAACTCAATTCTGACACTGTCTGCCTGGAGATAGCATCAGATGCCACAGGTTAAGGGCTCAGTCCTACAAGACTGCCCCCTCCCCCATTTCAGATGCCAATCACAAGTCCAGGTTGTCACCTGTGCTTCTGACCAACCAGTTATAGATTGGAGATTCCAACAACCCCCTCCTTTGGGTTTGGTTAATTCACTAGAGCAGCTCATAGAACTGAGAGAAGCATTTTACTTTACTAGATTATGAGTTTTATATAAAAAGATATAGCAAATGGAAGAGACATAGGGCAACGTATGGGGAAAGAGTGCAGGGTTTCCATCCTCTCTGAGTCAGCCACTCTCCACACATCGCCACATGTTCACCAACGTGAAAGCTCTCCAGATCCTTTCTTTTTGTTTTTTGTTTTTTTGTTTGAAGGCTTCATTATATAGGCATGATTGATTAAATCACTGGCCATTGGTGATTGAAATTAATTTCCAGCCCCTCTCCCCTCCCCAGAAGTCTGTGGTTTATGTACTTATTATATTTTTCCCCACTAATGTGCGCATTCATGCAAACAGGGAGCTAACTGGGTGAACGCTATGAGGAAAAGCCATAGGGAACAGCAGAGGGAACGGCATTTGGGAACTCCTGAGAAATCAGAGAGCTTGGTGTGCTGAGCAACTGAGAGCAGTGTGGCATTACCATTTATCTGGAACCACAGATGCCTCCCACTCTGAAAACTGAAGCAAGGAGTTGGACAAAAGAATGAAAACACCATTAGGAAAAATAGTCCCCAGTGTGCAAAATAGCCCAGATGTACTAAGGAAGGGTATGAATTGAGAAGGGAGAAATCGACTTCCACTGCTTTGCAAACCACACAAAGAAACATGTTCTCATTAAATTTCATGATAATCTTTTGTTTTCCATTTTCTTGATAAGGTCAAATGAAAAACACCTGCCTTTACAAAATTCAGTGAGAGAAAGTTGTAAGGAGAGAAGTGAAGCTGTTTTAGCATGAGTCAGCAAATTCTACACTCCACACCTTCACAGTCTTTGCTGCTGTCAGGCACTTGTTAAGCTTAAAATGTCATTGTGATAAAAATTAACAAAAACATGTCACAGACGAATTATAATCCTTTTACTTAACACATTATTCTCTGGATGCACTGTTTGTTGTACCAGTGTTATTGAGTATGTCAGTTAAAACAGGAAATCACCCAAAAAACAAAATACAGGCTTATCTCAAACATTTTAACGCTCATTTGCCATTTGTTCTGATATAAAGCTGAGATCAGGGACCTGAACATTGGCTTTCTTTCAGAAATCACATGCAAAATGCATCACTAATTTTTCTGTAGGAGAAACTTAAACATATTTATGGAGAAATATGATGCAAATCACTTCTAGATTCCTAGCATCAGGATCCCCTCCCCACAATGTTCATAGTTGTCTCTACCATACCTAATCCACTGCATTTCCTCTATAGCAACTCTGTTAAGTATTTCCAACACTTTCAACTTAGTTTACATTGAAATAAGAAGTTTCTTCTCAACCTCATATGTTATTGGTTTACATAAATTTGAACTAAATTTTATAATTACAATAGCCATTACAACTTGCTTAAATAGGCTTGGGAACAAACGTAGCCAGCTTCATGAAGCACACATCTTAACTGGTAGGAGAAGAAGGGTAAAGATGTGTTAAAGGAACTTCTTTAAGCTGAAAAGAAATAGCACTGACTAATGAAAAGAAAACATACAAAAGTAAAAATATTTCTGGAAAACGTAAATATATAATAAAGGTAGTGGATCAATCACTTATAAAGCAAGTATGAAGGTTAAAAGACAAAAGTAGTAAAATTAACTAAAGTTACAATAAATTAGTTAAGGGATTCATAAAACAAAAAGATGTACAATGTGTCATCGAAAGTATAAAAAGCAGAATGGGGGAGTAAAATGATAAAGCGTTGTAGGGCTGCTTTAGTGGCAGTGAACTGCTTTAGCTCTTGCTTATCTGAAAAACTCTTAACCTCTCCTTCAATTCTGAATGATAACCTTGCTAGGTAGAGAATTATTGGTTGGAAATTTTTTCCATTCAGTGCTTTGAATATGTCATGCCCTTCCTTCCAACCTGTAAGGTTTCTGCTGAAAAATTTGTTGATAGCCTTCTGAGGTTTCCCTGGTAGGTAACAAGTTGTTTTTCTCTTGCTGCTTTTAGGATTCTCTCTTTATCCTTAAATTTTACCATTTTCATTATAATGTGTCTTGGTATGTATCTCTTTGAGTTCATCTTATTCTGTCTGGGCTTCCTGGACCTAACTGTCTGTTTCATACCCCAGATTAGGGAAGTTTTCAGACACTATTTCTTCAAATAATTTTTCTGACCCTTACTCTGTCTCTTCTCCTTCTGGGGGATCCCTATGATATGAATGTTTTTCCACTTGATGTTGTCCCCAAATTCCCTTAAGTCATATTCACTTTTCTTAATTTTTTTTTTTTCTTTTTGGTGCTCTGTCCGGGTGAGTTTTATTGCCCTGTCTTCCAGTTCACTGATTTGTTCTTCTGCCTCATCCAATCTGCTGTTGAACCCCTCTGGTGTGTTTTTCAGTTCAATTAAAACTTCTGTTTGGTATTTTCTTTGTTACAGTTCCCACTATATTCGTCCATTCTTCTCCTGAGTTCAGCGAGCATCTTTATGACTATGACTTTTAACTCTTCATCAGGTAGATGGCTTAACTCTGTTTTGTTTATCCCTTTTTCTGAAGTTTTGTCATGTTCTTTGGATGGAAACATAGTTCCTCTGTCTCTTCATCTTGCCTAATTTTGTGTTTGTTTCTATGGATTAGGTAAATCAGCTACTCTTCCCATTTTTGAAGAAGTGCCCTTATATAAGAGAGGTCCTGTGGGGCTCCAAAGCACAGTCCTACCTGGCCACCGTAGCCAAGCACTTAAGGGGCCTTCCCTATGTGGGCTGTGTGGGCCCTCCTGCTGTGGTGAGGGTGTGGTAGCTGCTGGGTTCTGATGGGCAGGACTGGCCCCCAGAATAGCTGTGAGACCTGGCCTTAGTGGCTGCCAGGCACTGATGGGTGGAGTTACCACCCAGCAGGTTGTGAGGCCTAGCTGAGATGCAGGCATGTACAGGGTTCTCAGCAGAGCTCACCGCCTGGCACTAACAGGTCAGATGGAGATTTCCAAAATGTTGCTCACCAGTGCTGGTATTAGCAAGGTAGCCTACAATCACAAAAATGACTTCCTCTGGTGTCTCAGGGCCCAGGAGCATCCCTGCTGGTTCCTGCCTCTCCAGCAGGTGTTTCAAGAGTAGTAAATGGATCCCCTTCACCTATGGTCCATGCACTTTCAATGTGATGTTTTTGTGCTGCTTTTCAGGTCAGATGAGTTTGCACATGAGCCCTTTAAGAGTGGGGTTTTTTTGTTCCCTGTGGTTCCATAGTTTTCCTGTATGTGTTCCCTGTTGATTTTCAAAGCCAGGTATTTGGGGGACTCATCTCTCCTGTGCAAGATCTATGCTTTGGGGTTGCCTGATTTTTCAAATCCCTTGCTCCTCAGGAAAATTAACTATACCTTTGTGATTGTTCCCAATTGTGGATCGCCGTACCTGGGATGTCATTTTTTTCCTTGGTGTGGCCATATCTCTGTTTCTCCTACCCACCTGTGTCCTTTTACCCTTTGTTGTGGAGACTCTGTTCATCCAGTTTTCAGGTCTTTTTCAGAGAGAATTATTCCATATGTAGTTGTAGTTTGCTGTGTCCCTGGGAGGAGGTGCGTTCAAGGTCTTCCTCTGCCACCATCTTGAACCCCTCATCACATTATGCTTATTTTAGTAGGTCTTCTTTCCTCAATTATTTTAGAGAACTGGGTAGAATACTGAAAAAAGAGGATGAACAAAGCAAAATATTAAGTGATGGCTGTGACCTCTTTCAAAGACATCATTAATTTAATACCCAGATTTCTTTAACAATGATAGAAAATGTCATCTATTGCATTTACATTTTCATAATAGATAAATAATGCAAATTCATTGTAAATAATTCCAACAATACAGAAAAGTGTAAGAGATAAAGTAAAAGCATTAAAATCCCCCAACCCACTGACAACTACCATTAACATTAATTTATATATAGTATTCTGCATGCATAAATAAGATTTTGATGGTGTACTGACTTCTTTCTCTGTAAATAACTCTGCACTCAGATTGTCACCTTTGCAAAGGAGTATGATGAATATAGACGTGCCATCAGGTACAATCTCCTGATGGTCTTTCAGGGACTCCTTTCCACAAATCCAACTGAAAGTAAAATAAATACTGTGATACAGATATAATGATGTCCTGTTACGAACATCTTGGCATTGAGATGTAGCCTGTCTCATATTTTTTCTCTTGGTGCATATATGTGTACGTCCTAAATAAAATGGTATCTTTTTACCCCCTCCATAGAACTGGTAAGTATTTAATTAAATTGAATTCCGTTGATTTATTGCAGTGAACTGCATTGAGTTGAATTAAAGAGAGCCATATGGGAATTGTTGAGCAGTTGTTAAAACATGTCTCTACTCTTGTGGCAACATGGTGCCTTCAGTGTCATGATTTTAACAACAAAATAAAAAGACTTCTAATCTTTTAAGATAGCAAAATCTCTTAAAGTCCCATCCCAGTGAAAAAGGTACTATTCTATTAAAAATGTCCAAAAATAAATAAATTACACCACCACAACTCTCAGTTGTTGAATGAATCAGAGAAAAAGAATTTTTTTTAATTGTCTTGATAGGTATACGTGTAATTTTTATTCTCAGGATTATCACTCCTTCAAACCTTAATCTATTTTCAAAATCCTATCCCTTCGAGGAATAGAACCACTGCTAAAAAGTCTTTTAAGTACCAAAATCTACCGTTAGAAGCCAGGAAATGTGGAATTAAATAGTCCAGTTGTTTAGCCTATTACTACTCCTCATTGATGGGCCACTGTGGGTCACTTGATAGGGAGGTGCTCTAGAATTCTGGCTCTTTGAGAAAGTACCAAGAGGACGTCATCACTCCTTCTTCAATAAGAGGTTCACCTGTGCCTAATAATTGCTACTAATAATCCCTAAGGTGTATTCTTTATCCAGCTAGGAGATATTAAAACTACTTTTCACTGGTTTGGCATTTTTTTTCCTTGTCTAGTTAAACACCAGAGCTCTTTAGTACATGTCATGATCAAGCCACTGGAATGGGCCCCTGAAAGGGGTGTACACATGAAGAGCACCCTAATAATCTTCAGAAATAAGCAGGCATCCAACATGACAGGGGAGGAAGAGGTGTATCCTATCTGAAAAGCAATTCCACTAAATGGAATGGGGCCTGGGAGAACAAAAAGATAAATTAGAGCCCTTTCATCTACAGAATCAAGATAAACAAAAGCAGTGGAGAAAACTTAAACCCCTATGGCTGGTAACTGGCCGCCATCTGGCTTCCATAAATCCTTGGAAGTGGAGAAAGCATTTCAGGTGCTAAATGAGACAAGGGTTACAGCCCATATGTTGAAATCAGTGCATTTACAAATAACCATACTGTTAATTACAGTTATTTGCAAATGGCGGCAACAACAGCTATTGCTTCCCAGTAATCATTCTCCAGTTATTTAGTAACAGAATCCTGACTTTATCTGAGTGCATCTAAGAACGCAGATAGAGGGCTCTGTTTTTCTGCCACCCTTTCAGTTAGATGTGACCATGTGATGAAGTTCTGGCCAATGATACAAAACCAAAGTGTTATATAGTATTTACAGAAAGTTTCCTTACGAGGCAGGGACTAAACCGTTCTTTCTTTTTTTTTTTTTTGTCTTTCCTCATCCTGCTATACAGAATATAAAAATGTAAACCCCCTCATAAGGAAAATGGAGCAGAAAACTAGAAGGAACCATGTCAGTCCTTGACTCACTACCTCCAGATTTACTTGACTTAAAAGAGAATTAAACTTTTGTATTGTTTAAGCCACTGTCCTTTGAGAGCTCACTATTATTTGCTGCTGAAAGTAATCCCAGCTAATACAGATTTACAGAATGCCCAAATGTGCTGGCCGTGCAGAAGAATGGGCCAAGGTTGTTTACACAGGTTAATGGAAATGACTTCAACCTAAATGCCCTAGTAAGCAAAAGGGTAAGGAGGTACCAATGGGACATGGGGAGCCATGCCCAAAGGCCAGGGAGACAATCACTGTAGTCACCCCGTACTGGGCCTGAACATAGCCTCATAAAACTTCTCAATTCAGTGAAGATTCAGGTCACTACTACCAATTTTTGAACTGGACATAGGCCGAGAGAAACATATTAAATGAAGGCTCTCCAGCAGTTTTTCTCAACTTTTAATTTGATACCACTTCTGGTACACATAAAAAGCTCTAAGCCCTCACCCTTGAGATAATGATACATCCCTGAAGGGTTATTACCCCCCAACACACTCCATGCCTGTTGAGAACATCTAGAACAGAGCTCCCATGGTCTGTCTGGGTGCTGTCAGAGGTACTCATTAGGGGGGTTTGTTCTTCGTGTATAAAGCAGTTCTCAACTTCTTTTTTTTTTTTTTTCTGCTTCAAGAAATAGAACAGATGATATTCACAATGTGGAACACCCATGGGCATGCCCAGAGTGAAAAGAAATTCCCAGCTTGCTCACTGTAACTCCATCATCTTCTATCCCACTGAAGAAAGTATATACGAATGGGGATAAGAACGATATTATTACAAACCATATAATAATTGACAACTTTGAATTTCCTTTTATATAAAAAGATATTAAGTCATATCAAGTTTTCACAAATAACTAGTCTCAGTTAAAGATCATTTGTAACAACTCTCATGAAGACAGCTTCAACATGCTGCAGCACCTCTGAGAAAGTCACTCATTTATAAAACTCTTCTCTTGCTATAATCGTACTGAAGACTCCAGACTCTCCTCAGTGATTTCCAAGCTGGAGACAGGCTTCCAATACAGAAAACCATTCACCAGGTAAATAGCTGAGAAAGCTTCCCATGCAAATGAGTTCTGAATAAAAACCTCCTTAATGATAATAATGAGGATGCTGATAAAAGCCAATTATTCGAAGCTTCATAATTTGTATATTAACTAAACATCCTCATAATTAAGCAAGTTAGCCTAGGGAAATACCATTCATTAAAGGCTCTAGTGTATTTTGCTTTTGAATTTTCTGCTCTAAAATATTCCCATGGAATGAAGACGCAGACCTACTAGAGAATGGACTTGCGGACACGGGGAGGGGGAAGGGTAAGCTGGGACGAAGTGAGAGAGTGGCATGGACATGTATACACTACTAAGTGTAAAATAGCTAGCTAGTGGGAAGCAGCCACATAGCACAGGGAGATCAGCTCGGTGCTTTATGACCAGCTAGAAGGGTGGGATAGGAAGGGTGGGAGGGAGACGCAAGAGGGAGGAGATATGGGGATATATGTATATGTATAGCTGATTCACTTCGTTATAAAGCAGAAACTAACACACCATCGTAAAGCAGTTATACTCCAATAAAGATGTTAAAAAAAAGAATGGATGGGAAGAGAGATGAGCTGTTACGTAATTTTTTCCCTTTGAGATTTGACCAAAATGTTAATCATGCTTCAAGTCCCCTTGGATACACTTGTACTGCTTTGGTACACGTATCTTGACAATGAATAAATGTAAATTTGAGCCAAAAAAATAATAATAATAAAATTTTTTTGAAATAAAATATTCCCATGAGTAGGAAGTAAGCTTGTCTGTAAGTAACAGGAAGCTGAAAGGAGAGTGCTTAAACAAATTGATGGCATGATCACCACTATTGTCATTATTTTAATATAACCGGAAGTCTGGAAGTAAACTGTCAAGAGCTGACATTGTGGCCCCAGTCAGCCAATAGGGATCCAGGGTCTTTTCTATTTCTGTTCAGCACATCCTCACGGAGAGCCCTCAAAGGGTGCCAAGATGGCTGCTCCACCCCAACTTCACACCCCATTTCCAGCAAGAAGGGGAAAGCCAAGGCCAGCCACCAGCTGAGTCAGCTTCCTTTCTAAAGCGTTTTTGCTTAGAAGCTCTACCCAGCAATCCCCACTTACATACTCGTGACCCAAACCATCACGTGGCCACCTTTAGCTACAAAGTGAAGTGGGGTGAAAAGTAGTGAGAGTGATGGTAAGGAGGGTGGTGAAGAAAGCCTGATGAGAACAGTTTTCAACAGGACAGATTTTTTTTTGGGGGGGGGGGGAGCATGGATTTTTATTTTTATATGCAAACTTATAAACATCACTAAGAAGGGGTAAAACATTTTCAGCATCTCCATTGTATCCCCTTTTCCAGTGTATATTCATCCACAAATGTAACAGCTACTTTGACCAATGGATTTGTTTTCCTTTTTGATATTATACAAATAGGAATCAATAGTATATTCTCTTTTGTATCTGGTGTCTATCACTCCATATTTTGTCTGTGAGTGTTGTCCATGTTATTGGATATGTCAGGAGTTCATTCTTCTCGTTGTTGTTTCATATTCATTATATGAATAGGCTACAACGTATTTATTCTATTGTTGGTGGTTATTTCATTGTTTCCAATATTTGGCTTTTCTGCATGAAGTTGCTGTGAACATACTTGTATGTATCATTTGGTGAACAACCGCATTCATTTTTCTTGAGTACATACCTAGAAGTGGAATTACTGGGTGATAGGTTAGGTAAATGTACAGGTGTATGGTACAGTTTTCCAGTGTAGCTGAACCAATTTAAATTCCCACAAGCAACATATGAGTGCTCCATTATTCCACATCCTCAACAACACTTGAGATTATTTTAGCCTCCTGGTAGGTAACTTTGACATTCCTGAGTAAATTATTATGGTTTAATTTGCATTTTCGTGATTAATAATGACATTGGGCACCTTTTCATGTACATATTTGTCATCTAGACTGCCTTTTTAGGAAGTATCTGTTCCTTTGCCCACTTTTTATTTTGGATTGTCAATCTTTTTTGTTATTGATTTGTAGGAGTTCTTTATAAATTCTGGATAGAAGCCCTTTGTTAGATACATATTTTGTGAATACATTTTCCTATCTGTCACTTGCCTGTTCACTTTTTTTTTTGAGAAGACGGAGGGATTTATTTCAAATGAAAGAACAAGGGAAAACACCTGAAAAAAACAACTAATAAACAGAAATAGATAGTTTACCAGAAAAAGAGTTCAAAGCATTACTACCAAGAATGCTAATTGGATTACAGAAAAGAATACATGAACACAGTGAGAATTTATTTTTTATGCTGACATTAAGATACATTTTAATTTAAAAATTTGAATACACAGGATTCAAAGAGGGTTGAAATATAAGTGTTCTTTCTCACCAATGGCCTTTTTTTTTTTTAAGTTTTTACTTCCCTTCAATGATGATAATAGCTACTCTTTTTTTAAATTATTAATTAATTTATTTATTTTGGCTGCGTTGGGTCTTCGTTTCTATGTGAGGGCTTTCTCTAGTTGCAGCAAGCAGGGGCCACTCTTCATCGCAGTGCGCGGGCCTCTCACTATCGCGGCCTCTCTTGTTGCGGAGCACAGTCTCCAGATGCACAGGCTCAGTAGTTGTGGCTCACGGGCCGAGTTGCTCCGCGGCATGTGGGATCTTCCCAGACCAGGGCTTGAACTCGTGTCCCCTTCATTAGCAGGCAGATTCTCAACCACTGCACCACCAGGGAAGCCCCACCGATGGCCTTTTGTACTATCTTTTGAAGATGCCTCCAAAAGCTGTTGCCTCATTTGCTTGCAAAATCTCCTACCCGAGCACATCATAATTTCAGTGAATTTATATCCCAGGCTGGATTCTTCATTGAAGAAGCCTATGATCACATTGTTAGAATTTTTAATGTTAGCTACATCACTAGCGATATTTAATGATGTGGGAACTATTATCTCTAATATACTACTACACACCGAGATGATGTAATTTTTTTTTGGATGACTTGAATAATATATATATATATATACATTTTTTTTATGCAGCAGGTTCTTATTAGTCATCAATTTTATACACATCAGTGTATACATGTCAATCCCAATTGCCCAATTCATCACACCACCACCACCACCCTGCACTGTTCTCCCCCCTTTGTGTCCATACGTGTGTTCTCTACATCTGTGTCTCAATATCTGCTCTGCAAACTGGTTCATCTGTACCATTTTTCTAGGTTCCACATATATGCGTTAATATACGATATCTGTTTTCCTCTTTCTGACTTGCTTCACTCTGTATGACAGTCTCTAGATCCACCCACGTCTCAACAAATGACCCAATTTCGTTCCTTTTTATGGCTGAGTAATATTCCATTGTATATATGTACCAAATCTTCTTTATCCATTCATCTGTTAATGGGCATTTAGGTTGCTTCCATGTCCTGGCTATTGTAAATAGAGCTGCAATAAACATTGGGGTGCATGTGTCTTTTTGAATTATGGTTTTCTCTGGGTATATGCCCAGTAGTGGGATTGCTGGGTCATATGGTAATTCTATTTTTAGTTTTTTAAGGAACCTTCATACTGTTCTCCATAGTGGCTGTATCAATTTACATTCCCACCAACAGTGCAAGAGGGTCCCCTTTTCTCCACACCCTCTCCAGCATTTGTTGTTTGTAGATTTTCTGATGATGCCCATTCTAACTGGTGTGAGGTGATACCTCGTTGCAGTTTTGATTTGCATTTCTCTAATACTTAGTGATGTTGAGCAGCTTTTCATGTGCTTCTTGGCCACCTGTATGTCTTCTTTGGAGAAATGTCTATTTAGGTCTTCTGCCCATTTTTGGATTGGGTTGTTTGTTTTTTTAATATTAAGCTGCATGAGCTGTTTATATATTTTGGAGATTAATCCTTCGTCCGTTGATTCATTTGCAAATATTTTCTCCCATTCTGAGGGTTGTCTTTTCATCTTGTTTATGGTTTCCTTTGCTGTGCAAAAGCTGACAGGACAGATTTTTTTTCCCCAGACAAAATCCGGGTTCTACTAGGAAGGAAGGTGGAAACGTTGAACTTAGGTAAGCAACCGGCATCGCCATTTATAGCCAAGCACTCAGAAAGGTAAAGGAAGATCATAATTGAGGAATTCCAAAAGCCTCTTTAAAAAAAATTGATGGGGACTTCCCTGGTGGTGCAGCAGTTAAGAATCTGCCTGCCAATGCAGGGGACACAGGCTTGAGCCCTGGTCCGGGAAGATCCCACATGCCGCGGAGCAACTAAGGCCCAAGCGCCACAACTACCGAGCCTGCGCTCTAGAGCCTGCGAGCCACAACTACTGAGCCTGCATGCCACAACTACTGAAGCCTGCGCACTTAGAGCCCGTGCTCCACAACAAGAGAAGCCACCGCAAAGAGAAGCCCGCACACTGCAACGAAGAGTAGCCCCACTCACCGCAATGAGAAAGCCCACACACAGCAACAAAGACCCACTGCAGCCATAATTAATTAATTAATTAACTTGTAAAAAAGTTTTTAAAAAATTGATGTTTGTGTCTACCTATAGAAGCCATCAAAATCATACATGGGAGACTTCCCTGGTGGTGCAGTGGTTGAGAATCCATCTGCTAATGCAGGGGACACAGGTTCGAGCCCTGGCCTGGGAGGATTCCCACATGCCGTGGAGCAACTAAGCCCATGTGCCACAACTACTGAGCCTGTGCTCTAGAACCTGCGAGCTACAGCTACTGAAGCCCGTGTGCCTAGAGCCGGTGCTCTGCAATAAGAGAAGCCACCACAGTGAGAAGCCTGCACACCGCAGTGAAGAGTAGCCTCCACTCGCTGCAACTAGAGAAAGCCTGCATGCTGCAACGAAGACCCAACGCAGCCAAAAATTAATTACTTAAAAATACATTTTAAAAAAATCATACATGGAAGACAACCCATAACATTGGGATACATACCTGTTTCACTTTGAAACCAGAGCATAAAGTTGGAATCTGTGCCTGTCTGGAAATGCCCACAGACCCAGAGAAGATGACCGTAAAGAAGTTCAACTTTAGTCTTTAGCAATGTAACAAATGTGAGGAATATTGTATTTCTTTTAGTAAAAGAGGAAGGAAGACTGAAATGTAATTCTTACTAATTGAACCTTTGTTTTTCATTTATCCTTAAAGCATCCTTGTTTTTACTTAGACGTCTGTTTTCTCCTTTTTATGATTAAAAAAATTCTGAAAAGGTGGCATAATCATGTTTCTTAATACTTTTTCCTAACCTACTCTGTGCTGATCAGTCGGCCCTTCTTTTTTGGTACGCGGGCCTCTCACTGCCGCGGCGTCTGCCGTTGCGGAGCACAGGCTCCGGACGCGCAGGCCCAGCGGCCATGGCTCACGGGCCCAGCTGCTCTGCGGCATGTGGGATCCTCCCGGACCGGGGCACGAACCCGGGTCCCCTGCATCGGCAGGCGGACTCCCAACCACTGCGCCACCAGGGAAGCCCAGTTGGCCCTTCTTTACAAGTCAAACGGTACAGGTTTTTATTTGTTAGTAGTGGAAACCAGCTTGACATCTGACAATCAGGCTCAGTCCTTTCCACTCTACACGTCAGTAACAACTGGAACAGTTCTGGAATTAGCGCTTCACTGTCAGTTTTGTTAATGATGTTTGAGGCAAAGAGGAACACAACCTTCTCTTCTGGGGATATGATATACTGACTCTGCAGAGCTGACAAAAGTAAAATGTTGGTTTCATGCCAAATTCACCGTTCAGGTATGTCATAAGTTCTCAACATCTGAAGAAAGAATTAATAGAGCTTAACCCTATATTAGCAAATTGTGAAAAGCTGAATTTAAAAGTTAGCTTAAGAGATCTTTTAAAATTATTTTTTAAATAAATTTATTTATTTATTTTTGGCTGCATTGGATCTTCGTTGCTGCACGCAGGCTTTTCTCTACTTGCAGCAGGAGCTACTCTTTGTTGCAGTGCGTGGGCTTCTCACTGCGGTGGCTTTATTGCGGACCAGGGCTCGAACCCATGTCCCCTGCATTGGCAGGCTAATTCTCAACCACTGCACCACCAGGGAAGTCCTGTTTCCCATGTATTTTTAAATAGGAAAGCTGAGTTCTGGTGTTTATTTCATATGTGGGAGGGAAAAAGACACTTCAGAAATATTCAGAAAAAAAATTCAGTCTAGTGGGTAGCAGAGCAAGAGCAGAGGATGGTAGAAAGGATGGACTCATCTCTGTGACTTCCCAGCTTTGTGAGCAAATGACCTAATGAGAGACATTTTAGCTGTAGTTTCCTCATCTGCAGAATAAAAGCCTCTAATTATGCGATTAAGTCTCCATTTCATTTCTATAATTCCTTGGTTTAATGTGTCTAATCAACTCAGGACTTCTCACCAAAGCTTACGTGATAGTTCGTGATGCTCCAGGGCTTGATCCAAAGTTCGAGGCTTTTGTTGGCTTTTAAGTTTACTTATAAGCTCTGAAACTTCGTTTCCCACTTGTAGGGAAGGAGAAACAAGACATTCATATGAAAAGCAATTGGCATTTTTCAGAAGAAGGAGTTAAGAGAAAAATGAGTGTTCCAGGGCATAATCCTTGTGGGTTATATTCTTTCTGAAAAGAAAAATGTATTCACTTGTAATATCACTGTAAGTGTTGTGAGAATTTGCAGCGTATTATAGTGTTATTTTTCAAAATTGTCCACTGATGCGCTCTTCTTAAAGTACAGTTTAAAAGAATCTCAACAAATCTGTTAACCAAGTGAGGTTTTTTCCAATTACATTTTATTCAGACAGGGTTGTGTGCATGTGTGCCAGGGTGAATGTTTTCCTCTATATTGTGCGGTGAACATCTTCATCTCTTTCCCCCAGTTTGGTTCACGGATGAGAGTCGAATTACCACTTTGGATGACTCCTTGGTTCAAATAAGCTACATAATTGCAAACTTTCCACTTCGTTTTCTGTTGAGTGAACACAGAGCTTGTGTTAAGGCTATGGTTTTGCAATCAGACGGAGCCCACTCTCCCATCCTGGCACAGAGGCCGCCGACCCCCTGCCTCCTGGGCCTGGCGGAGCACCAGGACCAGCAGAAGAGGCTGGCGGTGGTAAAACAGATTCAGGCAGTTGCTTTTCTCAGGGTTGCGAGATGTGGCAAATTGCTGGGCTGTAGGCCTTTCCATTCTGTGATTGGTTAGCGCTCTGACGGGAAGCATGTAGGAGGCATCTGATTGGAACAGAAAGTTAACCTTTATGCTGGATACTTTATTTCTGATCTACATACACAGTGCTACCTCTTGCTCCTCTTCTATTCCTGTGAAATTCAAGCCTGCAGACAGCTTGCCTGCATGCCCAGCCATTGAGCCTCTGCCTAGTGATATCTCTATGTGCCTCAGTGATATCGCTGTGTGCCTCCGTTTCCTCATCTGTAAAATGGGCGTTACACAGAGCAGCTGGGCCCATGAGCCATGGCCGCAGAGCCTGCACGTCCGGAGCCTGTGCTCCGCAACGGGAGAGGCCACAGCAGTGAGAGGCCCGCGTACTGCAAAAAATAAATAAATAAAAATAAATAAAAATAAAATAAATATAAATAAATTTTTTAAAAAATGGGTGTTACAAAATACTACCCCTTAAGTGGGCTGCCAGGATTAAATGAATTAATACAGTCCAGATGCTAAGATCTGTGCCTGGCACATGCTGAGCTCTGGGCATATGTGAATGAGTAGTAGTATTATTCCCTACCTTGGGCTCTGGCCCCTGACCACCTCCACAATTTATCTCACTGCTTTGATTTTTGCATGGAACCCGCATGTGTGTTCTGATTCTGGGTCTCTTCTGTGACTCCAGGCCCTTGCAGCTTGCCTCATGCTTTGGGGCACTTATGCCTGCGTCTGCCCCATTTCCAAACCTTTCTTATCACACTCTCCCAGGCCTCTACCCTGCTTCCATGACCAGCTGCCCTACACGGTTCCAACATTAACAATATTCAAGGTTTGGTCTTGATGAAAAGCTCTCTTTTTAGTGCCTGACCTGAGGGGAGATTGGCAGGGGCACATGTGGCTTGGATGTTGTCTGCTGGATAACCTTCTAATCTGATGAAAAACGAGGATGTTGGAGCCCTGTACCAGCCCTTACACCCATCTCCCCTCAGGTCCTCCTGGATAATGAACGTGGGGTTGAAGCCGTGTCTCTTGTCCTGAATCACACGGGATGTCAGTAACAGAGCCAGGAATCGGGGCCAGCTCTCGGCTTTCCCATGGTTAGATTCTACCCACTCGATTGTAATGCCAAAAAAAAAAAAAAAAAGATACCACAGGCATTTCATCAACCTGTCTCTTCTGTCAAATTGCGTTATTCTCAAATTGTGTAAGCCTTATGTAAACAATATCACGTCACACATGGGGTTCCATAAGTACATTTTCTGCGTGTTTCTCACATAGCAGGTTTTCTGTGGATGGGTATATAAAAAGTGCCAAGATTTCAAACTTAAGAAAACACTCAAAGGGCAGCCGTCCAGCAGCATTAGAGTCATTTTTTGCCCCAAGGCACAGAAGCATAAGTTCTCTGCAGCTGGGCTGTCATAGGTGGTACTCATTACCCCGCACTTAGAGCCAGATTGGGTCCTGCTCTGCTGATTCACTGAGACCCAACAGCTGATGGATTTGAGTGATTTTTGAGGCACATTCTTTTATACTTTCTGGCTGCATTTTTCTTCTTTTTGTCACTCTTCTGCTCCCTTACTCTCTCATTCACCACTCAAAATAACCATTAGCTCTCTCCTCTCCGTCCCCTCCTCCCATCCCCCTTCTCTCTCTTAAATATCCTATAATACTGCGAGTTCACACATGTTTATTTGAAGTTATCATGTCTAGGGAAGGAGAGTATCTTTTAAAACTCCCTTAAAGCACCCAAATTCATTACATAAAAATGGTCCTCCTATCTTTCTGATTTGTGTTTATAAGGTTGCTGAATTTTTATTGTATTTTGTGTAAAAGATGGAGTTTCCTCCTACTAGTTACTAGCTACAAGTTATTAAATTAACTTTCACGATAATAAAATGAAAGCATTTAATTGATTGTTAAATAATTTAAAGCTGGCTCACTAAGGTAGATTGCCACAATTTAATATGTTGTACCATAAAATGAAGATGCTAAAACTCTGACAAAGAACAGCTTTGGAATTCAGCAGCAGGTATTATAATTTATATATATGATGCTAATTAAGACATTATGTTAAGAAAACAGACTTTCCTGCCTCCAGTCCTTTCTCTATCCAATCTATCTCACCCACAGTTGCCAGCTTAATCTTCAGAAACACCGCTTTATAAGCATTACGTTCCTTTCGGAAATCTTCCGTGGCTTACAGTAATTTAGAGCATTGGTTCTCTACCCGGAGGGAGGGCTTGTTAAAGCAGATTGTTGGGACCCTCCCCAGAGTTTCAGATCTGGTAGGACTGGGATGGGGCCTGAGAGCTTACATATATAACCTGCTGGTCTAGAGCTCAAGCTTTGACAACCACTGACATTAAAACTCAGATTTTAGGGCTTCCCTGGTGGCGCAGTGGTTGAGAGTCCGTCTGCCAATACAGGGGACATGGGTTCGTGCCCCGGTCCGGGAGGATCCCATATGCCACGGAGCGGCTGGGCCCGTGAGCCATGGCCGCTGAGCCTGTGCGTCCGGAGCCTGTGCTCCGCAACGGGAGAGACCACAGCAGTGAGAGGCCCGCAAAAACTCAGATTTTATTTTATTATTATTGTTAAAACTTATTTATCTATTTTTTCCACACCTATGGGGCCTTTTTTTTCATTGAAGTATAGTTGATTTACAAGATCATGTTAGTTTCAGGTGTACAGCATAGTGATTCAGATATATATATACTCTTTTTCAGATTCTTTTCCCTTATAGGTTATTACAAAATATTGATTATATTTCCCTGTGCTATACAATAGGTCCTTGTTGGTCATCTATTTTATATATAGTAGTGTGTATATGTTCATCTTAAACTTATCATTTTTTCCAATAAATTTATTTATCTTATTTATTTTTGGCTGGGTTGGGTCTTCGCTGCTGCAAGCAGGCTTTCTCTAGTTGCGGTGAACAGGGGCTACTCACCGTTGCAGTGCATGGGCTTATTGCAGTGGCTTCTCTTGTTGCAGAGCATGGGCTCTAGGCACGTGGGGCACAGGAGTTGTGGCTTGCAGGCTCAATAGTTGTGGTGCACGGGCTTAGTCGCTCCGTGGCATGTGGGATCTTCCCGGACCAGGGATCGAACCCGTGTCCCCTGAAATGGCAGGCGGATTCTTAGCCATTGGACCACCAGGGAAGTCCCTTAAACTCCAAATTTAAAACTCAGATTTTAGTATGACTTTCAAAGCCTTTTCTTATAGTAATGTGACCTTTATTTAACTCTTCAAAGGGTCATCCATGAATCTCCTTCACAGGAACCTTCTATTTTATTGGAACTTTTCTATTTGTTATTTCCAAAATTGATGCTCCCATCTGTATTGAAATGGTTTCTGCTGCTTATAACAGGTGCCTACCATAGCCATGAAACAATTCCACCATTTCTGTGAAATCACCACATCACACCGGATTTAAGGATTTCTTCGATCTCTGATTATAGTAAGCGTTGGTTTTTCTCTGCTGTGTTTTGCCCACAGTACAAATTACCTTGTATTATTACTTATTTGTCCATAAATGCAATCAAATAAAGTAATTTGCTGTGTGATACAACCAAAAAGTTTGAAGATCTTAGATGAGGTGCATATAACAAAACCAAAATTAACTGTTATTTAATTTTTAATTTTTTAAAAAAGAATCCTGATAACGGTCAGTCACCAAGCAGTCCTCCTCGTAGAAGCAAATCAGTGATGTGGTGACCCCACAAAGCTCTCTCCATGTGCTTAGCAAAGATCTTTTACCAGTCCATTAATATAGACATATGATTTTTTTTCTCACAATATGACTGAAACGTAAAACTGATTTCCACAAACCTTACATAAATCAATCACGTTGTGGTTTTGATGGGTAGATTACTTCAACTTCATGTCCCAGTTCTGCTGTGTATATAAGTCCAGAGGTGTATTTACTGTGAAGAGAATGAAGCTTAAACTTCAAACTCATCACTTGCATGATAGAATGGGCCCCTTCCACGGCTTGGTGAGGAGCCCTAATCAAGTTCATGAGAGCATCTATTTCTGTAAATTTTGCAGAAGTAAACTATCTTTTAGACTTTTTTCCTAAAAAGGGTTTCCAAAATTGTATAAGCATCAGACCCTGGGTTTGGTCCTGAGACCATCCACGTTTGTAAGTCTAAAATGAGTAAGGCATACAAATCAGAAGCAAAATTAAAGCCCTCAAAAATAAACGATTATGCCTTCCCCTGGTTTTCTACTTTGCTTTCAATCCATATATACAACTCTAAAACCATTTAATCAAATGAAGATACATGTTTTGCTATATGAAAATTGGCAGCCATCTTATTCATTTTTGAAATCAGACAAAATTACTTTGTATTCTCACTGATTTTATGTGATCATATTATACATAACATTACTTTTAATGACAGGGAACATTCTTAGATTTGTTTGTTTAATGCTTTAAACCTGTGCCACTTAGGAGAACAAAAAATGTTTGTTTCTGATCCACTGCAGCATTGTTCACTATTTACTATAACATTTCTTCCCACATTGGAGCACAGTGAGGATTTCAGCTGAATGTATGCACTTAGCTTTCAAGCAGACTGAGACCAGGGTCCAGGAATCAGCAATAATGGTAGTATTTGAACAGAACTCATCTCTGAGTTTAGAATGGAGGCTGCTGTCTTTCTCCTGTTTCAGACTTCCTGCTAGTATAGAGCATCCCTTGGTCTAGAGATATTGATTACAGCCAGAAAAAAAATCAGAGACGTCTGTGCCTGCTTGTGTTAAGAGAAATCAGACTCCATACTCTTGACAGCTCTGCTTGGGCTGAGGTCTGTGCCCAGGCAGCACGAATCATCTATAAAGAGAAGTGGGAAGGCACTCTCCCAGTATAGCCACGGTCACTGAAAGCATTAAGCCAAAGCGGTGGCTCATTCCCAAAATTAGTAGCATCGGTATCATCTAGTCACGCCCAGACCCACTGAATCAGAAAATAAGGAGGTTGGGTCCCGGTAATTAGAATCCTAACAAGTCCTCCCTGTAGTTATGATACAAGTTAAACATTGAGATAAAGGAACACTCTTCCCTTGTGTAATGAGCACTTCTTACGTACCAGGCACATTTCTAAGCCTATTAACTCATTCGGTCTTCGCACCAACCCTATATGGTGGACACCATTTTTATCCCATTCTACAGATGTCAAAAGTGAGGCTCTGGGCTTCCCTGGTGGCGCAGTGGTTGAGAGTCCGCCTGCTGATGCAGGAGACACGGGTTCATTCCCCGGTCCGGGAAGATCCCAAATGCCGCGGAGCGGCTGGGCCCGTGAGCCATGGCCGCTGAGCCTGCGCGTCCGGAGCCTGTGCTCCGCAGCGGCAGAGGCCACAACAGTGAGAGGCCCGCGTAACGCAAAAAAAAAAAAAAAAAAAAAGTGAGGCTCTGAGCTCCGTTTTACTCCTTTTAACAAAACTGAAACTACAAGTGCCTGGCCCTGTGCTATATCGGGTACTTGAACATAATAAGGATCAAAAACGGGTATGTCTCTGTTTTAATGGAATCCATAGTCTAGAGTGTCCACTAAAGACATAAACAAATCAGAAGTGAGGCAAAGTTTGTTACATAAAGAGATACCTGAAGCATAAAAGTGGTTCCAAGGTGACTCTCTGACCCAGGCAGCAAGTTGGTGCTGGCCGGTGGTAGGAGGTCTCAGTTCCTCTTCACGTGGGCCTACCCACCAGGCTGCTTGAGCATACTCACAAAATGATTAACAATCCAAGAGAAGACGATAGACGCTGAACTGCCCTTCGTAAAAGGGTTGCCAGATTCAGCAAGTGAAAATACAGGACACCCAGTTAAATTTGTATTTCAGGTAAGCAATAAATAATTATTTAGTGTTAATATGGCTCGTGCGATATTGGGGACATATTTATATGAAAATTGCTTTTGTTGGTTTCTGAAATTCAAAGTTAACTGGGCATACTGTATGTCATCTGGCAACCCTACTTCCATGATGCAGGTTCAGAAATCATCCACCAACACTTTCACAGTAATTTTTGGCCACACAGAGCAGCTCTGATTCAGTGTAGGAGGAGACTGCAGAAGGATGTTAATACCAGGAGGTAGACATCATTGAGAGCCATCTTGGAGGCTGGCTAAGATACCAGATCTGCAACCTCGTCACCAAAGGTTTTTCTCCAAGGAGTCATTCAGTTTTCTCACAGTTTTCCCAAAAGGAGGAGTGAACTTTCAGCATCCGTTATCAGAATTTTATAATATCAAGCACAAAATAAGAATAATAAGAGTAATTTCCCTTGAAGGAAGGAGGTGAACAATATAAGCCTTGGCTTCCCTGGTGGCGCAGTGGTTAAGAATCCTCCTGCCAACGCAGGGACATGGGTTCGAGCCCTGCTTGGGGAAGATCCCACATGCTGCAGAGCAACTAAGCCCGTGTGCCACAACTACTGAGCCTGCACTCTAGAGTCCACAAGCCACAACTACTGGAGCCCGCCTGCCTAGAGTCCATGCTCTGCAACAAGAGAAGCCACCGCAATGAGAAGCCCACGCACTGCAATGAAGAGTAGCCCCTGCTCGCCACAACTAGAGAAAGCCAGCACACAGCAATGAAGACCCAATGCAGCCAAAAATAAATAAATAAAATAAATTTTAAAAATAAATAAATTTTAAAAATAAATAAAATAAAATGAAAAACAATATGACTTATTTTGAAGCCACTTCCCCAGCAGTGAGATCGATGGACATTTGCATATGTGTCTTACTTTAATGTCTATTCAAAATTATGTCTGTACCCACATATGTAAAAGGCTTTCAAACAACAGTGATGCTTTACTTATATTCCATTTGTAGTTTTAAATGCCCACGGTCGGTATTTTAATCAGCCTCTCTGGACTTTTTCATCCCCCAGAACAAAACATTGTGTTTCTTTCCTTTTCAAGATCTTTAAGTTATTTTGAACCTTTATCTCTAGCCTAATAACATCATTAAATGAAAGGCTTTCACATTTTCACAGCATCAAGAACATACTCAATGCATAACATTTTATTGGCTGTTTAGACTTCGGAAAGCAACTAAGCAGAAGTGGAAAATATTATTTAGCATTTCTTGAGTACCTACTAATGTTTGGGAACTTTTCATACCTTTTAAGCCTCACTGAGAATCTGCAGTGCAGGTATTACATCTTCCTTTTTCCCAATGAATTTTATTTCACCGATATACAAGCTGAGCACACCATTTTATTGACAGTTTTCTGAGACTGGGATTTAAATACCTGCTTTATCCCGCCCAGCCACAGGCATTAAAGAAGAGCAGGCCCTGAGCTAGTTAGAGCAGAAGTGGAAGGGAGTAGCCTGGTTTTCACGGTAAGGTTGGTGAGGACCTGAAAATCAGGATATGAAATTCTGGAAAACAGTATAGCAGCATCAGAATATGCAGGATATAGTTTGATAATGGGGTAAGGGCAGTTTGTATTCTAATGGTCAAAGTCAGACACTGCCTTTTCCATTATACCATTCTAAAACCTTCAGTTAGAATCTATAGTTATAATCTCAACTCCTACAAAAGAGTTCTTTACCTCTTTTATCCTGCATTTTATTATGAATAGTAATAAAGGCTTACATTGAGCATATTACATATGTGAGACAGCGTTCTAATTACCTACGTGTATGGGCACACTTCTATATGGAGTGCCCATATAACCCTAATCCTGACACCAGTCCTGAAAGTTGACTTTCTTTCCCCCATATACTATAAGGGAAAACTGAGGTTCAGAGATATAAAGGAACTAGCCTAAGTTTTCAAAACCATTAAGTGTCACAGTTGTAGCATGACCAAATGTTTCAATTTGTCCAGGACAGAATGGTTTCCTGGGATGCAGGACTTTCAGTGCTAAAACCAGTACAATCACGGGAAAACCCCTGAGGTTGGTCATCCTACACAGTTGGGTTCAGACTCCAGATCCTTTTGAATCCAAAGCACATGTTCTTTCCATTACTAAGCATTTCTTTGTTGAGTTGTGTAGTGTATATTTTCTTCCATTACAACAATGTTTAGCACAGTGCTTTGTACTAACAGCAGTAAGTAATATTTATTGAATGAATGAATGAATGAAGGGATGGGTAGGTAATTTCTCTAAGTATGGCTGTATAATGATAATGCCTATGGTATGGGTGGGAGAGGCTAAAGTCATGGGGCTTTTTTTTTTTGTGGTCCAATTAACTTTAAATATAAAGCTGCTAAATGTGTTTATAAATGCTTAACAACTCTTGGGGGCAGGAAACGATGAGTGTATGGGAGAGGGAGTGGGTAGGCGGCTCTAAATCGTAATGTTTGTTGATTTCCTATGATGGCCAATTTTAAGTTACCCAGGCAATGTCACTGAACATAGAGTTGGGAAGAGATGAAATAGCACATCATTATATTTCCATCCTACAGGCATGTCAAATGTAAATAACCTCAAAAGGATAGGTAATAGGAAATAATTAAGAAGTGGTAAGTTTTGAGGTATTACCTTTGTTCGAATGTAATTCATTCAATTGTAAATTTACATAACTTAATTTTTAAGAATGACTGTTTAACAACCAGCTCACCAAAATCCTAAAAACTGAACCATCAGTTCTTAGAAAAAAATGGTTCCACTGGCTGGAATGCTCCTGGCCTGTGTGGCGGCCCCAAAGATTTATCCCACTGGAGAAATTATTAGTAAATAGGTTGGCTTAGGCCAGCACCATCGTCATGCCTGGACTAAAACAAGAGACAATTTAGAGCAGATATCTCTCTGACGTATAAAAAGAGCAGGACATATTTTCCAGAGATAAAGTACCAAAATCACTGAGGTGAGACTTCAGAGGATTTTAGAAATTTGGTGGGCAATTAACATTTATGAAAGTATTTCTAAGGTTGGCTAAATTTCATAGAAGAAAGCAATATTCCCACATAATTTTAGTTGACTGATAAAAACAGACTTCAGCCAGTTTCCTGGAGAAATGTGATGATATAGCTTAACCGATACGTATTTATGTACACAGTGCAAGTATTTAGTTATAATATTGTTACATCTACATACTGAAATATAAATAGCTGGAGAAATCCATAATGCTTTTGATATTCTGTTAGTTTTATACAACTATTTCTTCAAATGAATTTCACATAGTAATATAAATTCATAATTAGGAAGGAGACCCTATAAATACTTCTGTAGTCTAAAGGAGATTTATCTATCTTTGTCAAATTTTGACTTCAGGTATAGTAAGATTTTTTCATTGTTGTTAAGAGCTGAGCTTTATTTTGAAGAATAATTAATTGTAAAATTATGTCTCTGCAAGTAAAACAAAATGAATCCCAAAAGCAAGTATCCATCACTACCTCAGCAGGAGGAACAATGATTGAACAAACATGCTTTTCCAGGTAGATCAACTTTGCCCCTCATTTTTTGCCAGGCTAGCCTCAAGGTACATATGATTTTGTGTTTGGTGAAAGTTATGTCCCAATTCTCAGCCAGCAGGAAGATGAGCTTCTAGAGCATTTCTGTGACTACTCTCAGGATGAAAGAGGATCTAAAATGTCCATAAGGTCCAATCTAGATCATATCCTGGTAGTAAGCAATACATGACCAGTGCCACCAACACCTGTAAAGATCTTTAGGATCCTAAGAAGCAGCCCAGTTTGTAGGATGCCTTTGGCTCAAGAAGACCTAGAGCTAACAGGGCCATCTGGGCTGTGCCCTGCTGGACTAGTGGGGATCTCCACGTATTCCATCAGTCGGTACAAATGAGGCCCAGACACGTGCCTAATGCTCTTCTAGGCACTGGGTTTCCATCCCAAATCAGTCACATGAGTACCCCCACTCTTTGCATTTCAGGGAAACAATCAGACCCTGCCTGGACTTAACAGTCTTCAAAGGAATCAAACATAAGCTTTTAGTGATATCTTCAAATAAGGTTATATAGTCACAGGAATACACTGACAAGACGGAAACCTTTTTTAAAGTTGGGGTTGTTGAGATAGTTTTTATATTTTAAAAAAATCACTGTTTTTGAGTGTCCATTTGGTGAATTTTGACAAATGCATACAGTTGTGTGACTATTACCATCACATTACTTTAAGCTTACTTCGTGTTACTAGACCACACCACCCGTGACTGAAAATATTTTTCATCCTGATGAGTTCCATAAATAGGGTCTGCATTTAATAATTTGAAGGTAGAAGCATTAAATGTGTTCAGTGTAAGTCTCTAAATATACTTTAAGGTTTTTAAGCCTGTTTGGGCCATTGTTCATTTTTAAAATTATACCTCAAAAAAGCGAGGTACTCCTGGGCTCTCTCTTCTGCTGAGAGGACTGGGCCTAACTATGTGATAGATTTTGTGGACAGCTAAGAAACTGTGAAAATAAAGGATGTGCACACAACACTTTTTTACAGAAAGTTGAATTGGATTTCTCTTGCACTATCCTTGTTTTATCCCACTTCTCTCATCATCACCTTCAAGTGTAATAGTGGCAAGAAGTTACATTTCATAAAGTAGTATCCAAAAGCTAGTGGTGTTATCAAGTCCAAGCCCGTACTGCTCGCCACACGACAGGCCAGTAAATCGAGAGATGAGGTGTTGGAGCAAGGAATGGTGACTTTATTCAGAAAGCCAGCAGACCGAGAAGATGGTGGACAAGTGTCCCAAAGAACTGCCTTACCCAACTTAGAATTCAGGCTTCTTTTATGCTAAAAGGGGAGGGGGTGTGGCTGGTTGCTGTAAAATTCTCCGCAGGAATCCTGTGTTCTTGCAGCTGTCCAGGTAGGTCTGATCACAATGTTCCTATAAACCTCCAACAAGACAGTTGTTATTTTCTGTTCTGCAACTTTTTATCTCTGTATGAATGGAAAAGTGTTACACCTTTAAAGGTCAGAGCGTGAGAATGGGCTATCCTGTATATTTCAGGCTATAGGCAACTTTCTTTTACAAAAGGTGCAGAGTCAGCATGACTAAGCACAGGCAACAGAGCACAAAGATTAGGGCTAAAGGACTAGATCCAATATGGAGTCAGGTTTGTTCTTCTCTGTTACAGTGGGTCCATGCATTCTAAGTATCTGGGACACTGGGAGGGGCCTAGCAGTTTCTCCTCCCCTCTGCCTGCCCCATCCCACCTCCCCCTCCTTGCAACTAAGTGAGTCCATATTACTGTGTATTATTGAGGATTTTCAGGCCTGTTCCAAGTCTACATCATAGCAATACTCTACCTCAAAGAAATTGGCCCCAGCACAGGGGGGAAAATCAATCACTCGGGCAAATGTCCAGGCAAAAATCAGGCAGAACATTTGACAAAGAGTTGCAGGTATGGATAATAGTAGAAAGACATGACCTTTTGGTGAACCTTTCCCCGATTCAATTCCCCATGACTCACTACGTGAATAGGTGCTGTGGACTTTATCTTTCCATGCTTAGACGTGCTCATCTGTAAGATGTAAATAGGACATAGCTTGCGGGGTTGTTGGGAAAATTCAATGAGCATAACCTGTTTACCAAGCAGAGCCTCTAGCACATAGAAGATGCTCAATGATTTTAGTTCCTTCCTTCCATCCTCCTTAAAAATTAGTAACAAAACCCACTTGAAATATTCAAGGCCATTTATAGGCCCCAAAATCCACATTTTTTTTTTTTTTTTTTTTTTTTGCGGTACGCGAGCCTCTCACTGTTGTGGCCTCTCCCATTGCAGAGCACAGGCTCCGGACGCGCAGGCTCAGCGGCCATGGCTCACGGGCCCAGCCCCTCCGCGGCATGTGGGATCCTCCCAGACCGGGGCACGAACCCGTGTCCCCTGCATTGGCAGGCGGACGCTCAATCACTGAGCCACCAGAGAAGCCCCCAAAATCCACATTTAAAATAGAACGTACTTAGTAAGAAGACTCTCAGTAATGCGGACCCTTAGCAAAAGTATGAGACTATTTTGAAAGTACAGATCCCCTCTGGGTGGATTTTGTGTCTCATAGCTTCTTACTTCAAGTAAACAAGAGCATTTTGTGGTAATCTCTCCCACGTGAGCAATGGGAACAGATTGTCTTCAATCTAAAGCAAACGAGAAGTTGCTTAAGTAAAGGTAGCGACTGCATGAGTCATAAACCACTTTCTCAGATAACAGCCATGAAGTACGTCTGTGTACAAATTTGACAATTTTTATTTCACTGCCTTTTGACAGCCCTTTAGAAGGGTTTAAGAGAATAAGATCTGACTACAGCTTTCAAAATTTCATCAGTGAATATTTGTTAACCTTGCTCCCTGTGATAGCTGAAGAACTAAGATAATGCCCTTCAAATGGAGATAAATTACAATCTTTCAGAAGATTATCGCGGTCTTAATCGAGTTTGTTCCAGCAGCTGAACAGCCTGTGACCTTGTTAGTTATACAACAAACATATCTGTTACTTTATGTTCCTATAGGTATTAGGGTGGAACTTTTACTCTAAGTGTTTTCTGTATACAGAAGGATGATCTGTCAGTGATGATCAATGATGACAGATCATCAATCTGTCAATGATTTTGGAGATAAAAACAGAAGATTCGGCTTATTTAAAGAGTGTATCAAGCTAGTGCAGATACGATTCCAATTTTTTTTTTAATGTTTCATGTTGACATAATTTTAGAATTACAGAAAAGTGGAGAGAATAATACAAAGATTATCTGGATACCTCTTACTCAGATTTCCCAAATGTTACCATTTTCTAGATGTGTAGTGTGATTTAAAGGAATGGGAAGATAATTCCATGTTCAGAAACAGGCATTGTCTTATAGAATTCTGTGATAGTATGCTCTTTTATGTATGATAAAAGCATAGGATTTCACAATTAAAATATTCAGGAGAATGTTAGAGAATCCACATCCTAATTTCTTTGAAAGAAATCATTTGCCAATTTTTATATATAAGTGTAAGTAACTGCAGGTATGTGAACAGATTCCAACATATGGCCCCAGTTTATGAAAACTACAATTATTACATCTTGGGAAATTAAAGTACTTTTATCCTGAATAGCATGTTCCAATAGCATGGAACTCAGCAGGCAGGGTGTTCCAGGATGTCAGCACATCGGCAGTTATGCCCTCGTGCCAACTTTAAACAGAAGGGAGGGAGAGTTTGAATGGTATTAATTATTAAATGGTAACATTTAATCCTAGATCCTTATTATCGGTGCCAAGAGAAAACATCTGTGGGTGCTTAGAACAGGCAGATTTTGGAGCATCCATGCAGATTCTGGTAGGTTTTGATGAAGCCTCCCAGGGAACAAGGTAATTTGGGAAGCTAAGCATTTATTCTCCCACTTACGCTCTTAACCTCGCAAATACATGACTCTATGTTACTGAGAGGGACTTTATGACTTACCCCTTGTGGCAGAGAAGAAAAGGAGAGGCGCTTCCTTTCTGCCTCTGCCCTGTCAGAGCTATTTGAAATGAGTTCACTGTCAATCATCGCATGAGAGAGAAAACTCAGTTATCACTGTATCCGCCACTTGAGCAGTGACCGCCATCTGTATGACAATATCCATTCATTCTGTTTCCTGCCGCCCCTTGCCTCTCTGTTTTAGTGTTCTTTTGTAAGTGTTCCTGACATTTTGTTTATCTTTCTTTTAAACATTCTGCCAAGATTATGTCTGAAAATGAGAAAAAAAGAAAAGAAAACGCTCCTTTTTTTTGGTTAAATCTCTTGCAAAGGAAGCAATTCAGCACCATTCTCAAAACACTAAGAATGTTTCAAGGCACTAGAAAGTCTCCAGCAAATGGCTGGGCACAGTCAGGGCTGGGGTACAAAAGGGACTAAATGAATTCTCATCCTTCATGTTACTTAGGTGAAATCAGACGTTTAATTGATATTCTAGTTTCTCCTTTGTTGAAGTGACCAACAGTCTTAAGGAAAAACACATTTTTCCTCTTAGCTTCATATGTAGACACATCCATAAGGCCCTCGTCCTCCTCTTTTGAAATAAATGTATTAATGTTGTTAGATTTGTTAGATTTCAATGACCTGCCTAGCAATGGATGCCCCCAAATGGAGCACTTAACAATTCTATAATAAAAATGTTGCAGCTTATCAACAGAAGGAAGTTTATGAGGAAGTCAAAAAAAAAAAACAAAAAAAAACCTGTTTCACAAGAGCGTCTAAAGACTGCTTTTGATTTTAGACTTAATTCACCCACCACTGTAAATCTGATTTCCATGTTATCAGGTTTCTTGTCTACGCTTTTTTCATTTGCTGGATTACTTGAGTGCCCAACCCCTCCCCCATTTCTGACCTTTCCTTGATCTTTTCATCTCCTAATTTTTGAATCATGCTCTTTCCCCCCAAGATTTGGATAATACATAGAAGATACAAAACTTCCAGCACAATGTCAAGAATTTTTCTCTAATTTCTATATAATCTTTGTATCATGTCTATAAATCCATGACCAACACTTAGACCACTTTTGCAGATGTACCTCAACTAAAGAGGCACACCCAAAAAAGTAATTCCTAACCTTTATTGATATCCTCATCAAACACTTAAGGACATGCAAGAGTGTAGTTTTAATTAATTTGCTTAAAATCTCCTACTCTCATTTAAAAAGCCTGTAAACACCTGAGAGCCTTTCTCTTCATTGTCCCAACATTGAGCTCCCTGTCATCACAGTATCTCATCATTGTCATCTTTGTCACTCCATCTTCTCACCCTTCACACCATGTGTTGTCCCATGTGACCCCTGTGCCAACAGAGCCCTTAAGACAAGGTTCTTCTGCTCTAGTTGTTCACCAAAAATGTTCATGTGGTTTTTATCATTTCTACACTACCACACCTATTAGGCAGGGGGCCTCAAACAGAGCCACATTAATTGTAATAAACTGTTTCTCCAGCTTCCCTTTCTACCTGCTATTATGAGACCTAGACCCCCATGCAAAGTCCACCACTTGAGTATGTGAGCCCCCAAAGGTTGCTCTAAACTTCTTATAAACAAGACTTAGTATTAAATAAATATAGTTGGTAATTAGATCTTGAGCCCACATAGCTGTGTGATCTTAAGCATACTATTTCCTGACCTGCTACAGTGGGTTGAGTAGCGTCCTTCAAAAATTCATGTCCACCCAGAACCCCAGAATGTGATCTTATTTGGAAATAAGGTCTTTGCAGAAATAGTCAAGGGAAGAATCAAAATGAGATCCTACTGGATTAGGGTCAATCCTAATGAAAGAGTCAGTCCAATGAAAGAGTTCTTGTAGGGACAGAAGAGGATACACAGAGACACAGGGGAGAAGGCCATATGAAGACAGAGGCAGAGATTGGAGTTATGCTACCACAAGCCAAGAAACACCAGGAGCCACCACGAGCTAGAAGAGGCAAGGAAGGATTCTCCCCTAGAGCATTTGAAGGGAGCATGACCCTGCTGAAACCTTGGTTTTGAACTTCTGGCCTGCAGAACTCTGAGAGAATAGTACGTACCTCATACAAATGTTCTGTAGATTAAATGAGATGATGCATGTGAAGAACCTGGCATTGATACAAGAGCAAGTTCTAGTCTCTACTTAGTCACTCGCTAGTGATGATAGGGAACATTACTCAAATTCTCTAAGCTTCAGTTATCTTCACTGTAAAAAACGGAGCTTATAATTTCCACCTACCTTCACTGAAGAGGATTTGTGATGAACAAATGAAGTATAAATATGAAAATTCCTGTCATACAAGAAACGATCATGAAATGTGGGAATCTGTGTTCTTCCTTCCCCCTTTCCCATCAAATTACAGGACATGGTGGACTGGGGGAAGAGACCAGATCATCAGGATTCCCTTCAGTTATTTGCTTCAGTAGGAAGAATGACCACACTGCAACAGCAAAAGGAACTCTGGCAGTATCTTTGGGTTGATTTCTGGATCTTCTTACGCTATTCTCCTCTAAATATAGTTTTCAGAAGTGTTGATATTGACATCACTAAGCCACAACAATCTCTATGCAGGTAGAATTGGTACAAATCTTATCAGCGGTACCATCAGTTGAACCAGTCCAGATCTTCCTCCTTCCCTCCCTCTCTTTTTTCTTCCCTTCTTGCAACATTTCTTCCCATCCACTCTCTCTCCGTACTATCACGCTTCTCTGACATCATGACCGGGGACAACGCTGAAAAGAGGGCGGCCCCACTCTGCTCACGGTGATTCCTCATACTCTAAGCTTGACTTGTGAGTGAGTACATAGATGTGTGTACCTGGGAGCTGTAGCAGTCTTCACTGAGAACTGGGACAGATTGCCTGAGAGAAAATATGCAGCATAGAAACTGTGTAGTAGGTATTTGTGAACGATTCAGTACATCGCAGTGATCCACAAGACCAGGTTGCTCGCTAGAGCCAGGACTATAATTTCACCAATGGTGACCCCAAGACCACCAAAGTATCCTAGAGGAATCAAGCCAGGGAACTATGTGACGGGAGCACAGCCTCGTTATCCGCCATTTTTTCAGTGACCTTGAGTTTACCTCAGTCACCTGTGAGAGGGGTAGCCGGGCACAGGGCTGGCTTCTGGGGACCCTAGGAGAAGCATGGGAAATACCCAGGGAAGGAAGCCCAACAGCCAGATGCCAGAAGCCTGCCCAGGTGATGCCTACCACCTGCTCAGCAAAGGGGTGGTCCGAGGGGATTGCAAAAGTCCAAAAACCTTTCCGAGGGGATAGATAAAGTGCTAAAAATGTTTAAGGTGTAGAAGATATATGGCTTTGGAGTTGCACGGTCCTTGGTGTGAATCTGGCTCTGACATGCACTTGAGTGGCCTTGAGAAAATCACTGCTTTAAGCTTCAGTTGCCCTAAATGTAAAGTGAAGATAAACCTACCTTGCAGGCTTGTTGTGAGATTTAACTGAAATTATATATGAAAGCATCCTGGGACATAAGATTAGAAAAAAATTGATTCTTTCTTCCCTCCCTCCCTCCCTTCCTTCCTTCCTTCCTTCCTTCCTTCCTCTTCTCTCCTGAGTTCCTATAAAATCGCCTTCCCAAGATAAAGACAAAAAAACTTTACATTCCACATGAAGAGAATAATCTATTTCTTGTTCATTTAGCGTTAAGATTCAAAAGGTCCTTTTCTTAGTGAAAGCTAGAAAGGGACATTGGTAATATCTCCTACAGATACCCCTAGATTTCCAAAGCTGGTGACAGTCTGAACGTAAGCTCCCTCTCCACTTGGCACTGGGTAAAGTATCCCCATACTGTGAACAAGAACTGGGCTACGTATATTATATATACACTTCGGTGCTCCTAAATGCTAATTTGTGATGGGCCAAGAGTAGACAGAGAAGAAATGGTAAAAATGGCGATTTAATAGTCACTAAGTTATCTAAGGGTCATAAAGCTGAAAAAGATATAAAGACAAGGTAAATGGCCAAGAAGTTAATAATAGTTACCTGAGAGCAGGGAATGAATTAAGGCCTTGAGTGAGAGATTTAGACTTAAAGAAGATGGATTATTTAGGAAGATTTCAGCTTCAGGGAACAGAAAACTCAGTTCAACATTGCTTAAACAATAGATTTATTGGCTCGTATATCAGGAAGTCTGGATAGAGTGCGAGCTTCAGCATTGCTGGATTCTGTGGTTCAATATATCGACTGGGTCTATGTTCTCTAGTCTTTCTACTCTGCAGTCCGAGTGTCAGCTCATCACCAGAGTTCAGTCCACAGGATGGCCCCAGTAGCCATCAGAGCTATGTTGACTGTTAGTAGGAGAGAGGAACAGGCTGTTACCAAACACAAATCCCTGTGCCCAATGCACAGTGAAGCCAAACCAGAATCTGCAGCAGAGAAAGGTTTATTGCAGGGCCATGCAAGGAGATGGTGGCTCGGTGGCTCGTGCCCCAAAATCCTCGAACTCCCCAAAGGGTTTGAGCAAAGGACTTTTAAAGGCAAGGTGAGAGAGGGGCATGGTTAGTTGCTGCAAACTTGGTGGCGGAATCATTTGTTCTTACAGCTGTTCACGCAGGTCAGGTCATGATGTTCCTGTAAACCTCCAAAAGACAAATGTTATTCTCTGTTCTGCAACTTTTCGCCTCTATATGAATGGACTCTGGAAGGTCGGAGCCTTGAGAATAGGCTATCCTGTATATTTCAGGGTATAGACCACATTCTTTTACAGAAGGTGCAGAGCCAGCATGAGTAAGCACAGACAATAGAGCACAAAGATTAGGGCTAAAGGAACAGATCTAATATGGAGTCAGATTTATTCTTCCCTATTACAAGGCTTCTCACAATTCAGAAACCTCCCACCAATCTGTCTTCACTTTAGATTAACTGGACTTGGGTCACATACCCATTCCTGAAGAGGGAAGGACCTATCCCTCGACCAGTCAGGCTCTTCCCTGGGCTGTGTGGGGGTCAGCTTCCCTTGGGGAATTTGAGCTGTGTCGGGGGAGGGGGGGGCCTTAGATACTCTAACAAAACGGGAATTGATCAGGAAGAAGAAAGTATGACTAGGTCCAGGGTAGGCCACCAAACTATAGAAGATTAGAGAGGTGAAATTTACAAATTTCTGAGAGCCAGGTTTTCATACCTGGGGGCAATGTTGCACAGGGAATTGCTGGCAAAGGCAGATCTGGACCTTTTTGTTAAGTCCCAGGCAGGACATTTATTTTATTGTTGTGTTGTTTTGTTTGAACTATACTACTCTGCCTCTTAAACAAGTAGTGCAAAACCTCCTCTCCCTAACAAGTACACACAAGAAGCGATTTCCAATTCTGAAGTCCTCTGCACTCAGTCGGTTCCCAAGCCCATGCATCATATCATGTACCCGCTGTAGTGGGAGGTCCTGGGAGTGTTGTCACCCTGTCAAGGTCAGTGGTTCTTAACCTGACTGAGCAATAGGATCATCTGGGCAGCTTATTAAACATACACCTGCCAGAGATACTGATTCAGTAGGTATGAGGACTGGACAGCTCTATTCTTTTTTAATCCTGGATGAGAGGGAATTGGAGACTGGAAAACTGAAGGCTGAGTTGGGAGAGAACATTATTTCACAGTGCACTTTTTTGCATGGTTTGCCTTTTTTTCATCATATTATACTATTCTCTTCCTTTCCCTTCCTTTCTCTTTTCTTTTTTTTTTCCTCTCTTTTCTTTTTTAAGGCCCCTGATGTTTCTGAGGTGCAGCCTGAGGCTGAGAACTTTTCATCAATATGGTCCAATATCAAGCTTTGGATTGGCTACTCCAGAGGCCAAAAGTGTTTTGAGCCCTATTTTCAGAATCATAGTGGAGCATTGCCTTTTTTTTTTTTTTTTTTTTTTTTTTGCGGTACGCGGGCCTCTCACTGTTGTGGCCTCTCCAGTTGTGGAGCACAGGCTCTGGACGTGCAGGCTCAGCGGCCATGGCTCACGGGCCCAGCCGCTCTGCAGCATGTGGGATCCTCCCGGACCGGGGCACGAACCCCTGCCCCCTGCATCAGCAGGCGGACTCTCAACCACTGCGCCACCAGGGAAGCCCGAGCATTGCCTTTTAAGGAAAACACTGGTCAGTGCTGATGGTCAGTGCTGATGCCTGACTCACGTTCTTAGACTCATTTCTTTTCTGGTTTCTGCAAAGACCTCAGAGTCTCAAATATGCCCCATTTCTTGAAATGAAGAACTGTAGATGACTAGAGAGTTTTGGTGACACAGAAAAGGAGAATTCAACAGAAAGTTGTTCAGTTCCCTCTTGAAAGAGTAAGCAGATAGATCTCTCATAAGTAGAGTCAGCTCCATGCTGTTCCCGTCAGTCAGTCCACCAACAATAAGTCTCAATGGCAGACAGAGACCACAGTAAAAAGATGCTGTTTATTTTTAAATCTCATTATAGGTGTTCTTTCCAAAATCTCTTCTAAGTGATCAGAGGCACTGCTCCTCTTCCAATTACAACCCAAGAAGTAAGAATCACTAACTGGATGTGTTAAAGCTCTTCTCACTAGCAATTTAAAGAGATTAGAAAGTTGATGGAGAGAGAGATGTGTTTAGAAATCATTGAAATGATAGACATTGTTTTCAGAAAGGGACATCCTTTGTTCACTCTTTTGTAGCTAGTTATGGTCTGACGGAAACCAACCACAAAGGCAATACAGTGTAGCCTAGTGGTCATTTTCACGAGAATAGACAAGACTACTTGTGGACACAGTAATTACTCTCTCTTTCACCTTTGCTTCATACCGGACATTTTTTAACCAGCATATAGATTTGTCGGGCGAATCTCAAGGTTTACCATATACGGGAAATCGTTCTTCCTAGAAGGCCAAAGTCATAGCTTGTCCTTAACAACTGACTAAAAACCTTTTAGGTGCACACTGCCTCCCTCCCCACCCCCCACCATATATCTATACTGTACTTTCTTTCACAAAGCCTTCCTCTCCTTATAACACCTGTAGAGCTATTCCTCAGCAGCCAACTTTAGAGCAAAGAGCTTGTCTGTTTGCAAGATGTAAATGCCAGGTTATTCTGGGGTAGGAGAGTCCAGAAGACAACTCAGCCATGAAATTTGTGCAGAACAATGAGTGACCCAGTCTGAGAAAATATTGATCTGAGCTGTTGGCGCCAAATTTCCTACTGCTCCCTTCAAGTGGCCAAGCCTTAGTCTGGGTTTGGGACCTAGGGGTTCATCCAAGATGGAAAAAGGATCCAGGTTAGTTCCAGGAACTGATAAGAGATTGTAGGAGAAGGGAGACCAACATTTCCCTATGGCCATTTTCCCCATGAAGCATTGTGAGGAAAGAAGCCAAATTTTGTTTCCCAATGTTTTTCTGTTCCCATCCATCTACCTGGGCCTTACATTTCTAAATATGATTATTTTCATGAGCTAACTAAGTTCTACAGAGCACATATTTCTTATTAAGTGAAATTTGGTATTTAGTATTCTACACTGCTTTAAAAATTAAAGAATATTTTTCCTTTAGTTCAAAGAAGGTGGTAGAGAACTAACTGTTGAGTTCCTACTGTGATTCAGACACGTGTTGGATTTTTATGTTATCTCATTTAATTCTTGTAACTATCCTACAAATTAGCTACATTGTATTATTTAATATTAATCCCCAGATAGTATCTACTGCATGTCTTCTCTGTTCTAGGTACCCTTGTAGGTGCTGGAGACATTGTGATCCCGCCAGGAATTCAGTCTGGTGGGCAAGACAACATATGAGTGAATCATTACAAAGAAAAATGCCATAACAGATATATATATTTTTTTATAAATTTTTAAATTTTATTTATTTACTTTTGGCTGTGTTGGGTCTTCGCTGCTGTGCATGGGCTTTCTCTAGTGGCAGTGAATGGGGCTACTCTTTGTTGTGGTGCTCAGGCTTCTCACTGCAGCGGCTTCTCTTGCTGTGGAGCACGGGCTCTAGGCGCACGGGTTTCAGTAGTTGAGGCCCGTGGGCTCAGTTGTTGTGGCTCGCAGTCTCTAGAGCTCAGGCTCAGTAGTTGTGGGGCACAGGCTTAGTTGCTCCACGGCATGTGGGATCTTCCCGGACCAGAGCTTGAACCTGTGTGGCCTGCATTGGCAGGCGGATTCTTAACCGCTGCGCCACCAAGGAAGTCCGGCCATAACAGATATATAACAGAAGGCTGTAGGAGTGTGCGTTTTAAAAATGTAAATCTCTTTAATGTATGCACCAATCAAAATGGTAGAGTTACCACCCCCCGGAAGAGATTCCAAGGTAGTTGCAGAGGACTCCAATATTTTAATACAATCAACTTACTTTTGTAAAAACAGATAATTAAGTAGGAATATAAGCTGCCCTTTTTTTCCTTTAGGGAACATTGGGAAGGTTTCTGAATCTTTTTTTTTCCTAATCAACTAACTTAAAATGTTCTAAAGAGACTTCATTTATTCAATCATACTCCCACATTATTTTTAAAATAATTTAATGTGGCTTACAAAGATGGCGTACAACAGCACAGGGTAAATAAAAATACTCAGTACAAAAATGACTCTATGTCGATTTCCTCTTACTATCTATTTCCTGTTCCCCACAAACAACTGTTTCCTTTTTTCTGGTTTCGATTCTGTTTCAAGTCTCTGTGGCTGTCCCACCTCTGGAACTAATTCTGTGCCTTGCACATGCCCCAGACTGCCTGGCTTGTCTCCACGTGGGGTCTGTGTCGCCTTTCCACGAGCACAATTAGGTCTCCAAAGTACTTAGGCAGGAACTTCTCTCCCAAACAAATCTGTTTATCAGAGAGCAGTTAGATTGCATGCACAGAAGCCTCAACAAACAGGATGTTCCATCTCAAATTTATGGCCTCTCGGCATACGCCAGAACGCCTCCCAAGGACGCGAGTGACTCTCAAGATGCTATAGTGCGTCATCAACCACAGTCGCTGAAGGGAACAGGCTGGGCATCCACTTATTGGCACTTCCTGGATGAAGTACGACAATCAGTGCCTTTTTTGAATTTGTGCGGCTTTTGGCTTATTAATTTCAGGATGGGAAATCATTAGTGTTCTTAATTTAAAGAGGAAACCATTGGACAAGAGTCTGCAGCTATAAATCGATACTAAAGATTTTCTCTGAAATATGATGTGTCTACCTGACTCTGAGATTGGATTTTTTTTTTTTTCCCTTTTCGTTTTTGAGCTTTTGAATTTGACTTAACATACTGACTCTGTCAGATTCCTGCGGTGAATTGATAATGAAATTAGGGGAGACAGAGTCCATTGACTTAGAAGATCTGTGCCATTAGTTAAGTCTTCTCTCTGTTTCTGCAACTGGCTTGACACCAGCTTAGTCACCATGGTTTTGGCATTTGCCTCTGACACAGACACTTAAGGGACCATAGCTCAGAATGGAGATGAGGAGGTAGCATGGTAAATAGATGCTATAAAAAAGAGGGGAAAATCAGTATTTCCATTAACATCTGGGAGAGACTTTCCAAAGAACGTTTATATGTGTAGCTGACAGTTATGTGCCAAGAAGACTAGTTCCTTTAAGGATCACAAATTATGTGACTATCACTGTGGTGTTATTTCGTTTTTATTTTCACAAGAAATTTCACCAATAGCTTTTAAAACTAAAACAAACAAACAAAAATCAAGGACACAAAAAAACTCTGCCTATGGGCTTCCCTGGTGGTACAGTGGTTGAGAGTCCGCCTGCCAATGCAGGGGACACAGGTTCGTGCCCTGGTCCGAGAAGATCCCACGTGCCGCGGAGCGGCTGGGCCCGTGAGCCATGGCCGCTAAGCCTGCGCATCCGGAGCCTGTGCTCCGCAACAGGAGAGGCCACAACAGTGAGAGGCCCGCGTACCGCAAAAAACCAAACAAACAAAAAAACTCTGCCTAGGAAAAATATTGAAATAAAGGTTATATTTTTTAAGAAAATGGATATGATAAAAATTCTACTTATATACATCAAAATTATTAGTAACGTGCAACAAAATATTATAGATATTTTCTTGAAGTTTATCATAATAGGCCTTGATTTGTACATATATCTTCTTTATAAGGTCATGACTTTTGTAATATATGTATTAGCAACGTATTGTTAATTTTCTGGTTTTGTTTTGTTGTGTTACCCTCTCATCCTCAGGTCTAGGTTTAATTCCTGGCTTCTGCATCCCCTGTCCTGTGACTTACAGAAGACAGTCAACTTTTTTAATGTGTTTCAATTTCCGCGTATTTAAAAATGGTATTTAATGTGTTTCAATTTCCACATATTTAAAAATGGTATTGGGAGGAATAAATGATAGGGGTATGTAAGTACCTAGCACAGTGCCTGGCACACAATAGAGTTTCAATAGCTGTTACTTCCCCACCTCCACACTCTGTACTCTGTTTTGCAACTCTGTATCTTCAGAGGAACACCTCTGGGCAAAGGAAGATGGCATTCAATAACTTAGGTAAGGGTTTGATTGACCTGGTGGCCTCCCCTCCTGCGAATGAGACTGGGTACCTCTCCTGAGGCTGCCACCACTTCCTCTGTCATTCTTTCCTAGAGCCTGTGCACAGGAGCCAAATCTTGGTAGGATCACCCATCATCATTAGGCAGTGTGGAGTTTGGGCACTTCTCTGCCTCTAGGGACAGAGGTCTTCCACTCAGCAGATCAAGAGATGTAGATTGTCGGCTTGGATCTGAAGGACACAGTTCCTCTAAACTTGATTCTGATCTTCAAGATAGGGCAAGTTTAGAACAAAGTGCTGAGAACCTTGGGAGAAAATGAGAGCTTCTCAGAATTCAAATGAGCAAAAGCCAGGAATGTTCATCAGTATCTGACATGCATTCAAGACTATGGACAAGCAAATTCCAAAAAGTTCAAAGAAAATATATGTTCAGTCTCTTGACCAGAGGGTTTTCTAAAAGGGTGTAGATAGGTCCATAAGGAGTAGAAAATGAAATTCTAGCTATGTCATAAAAATAAGCCGAATATGGAAGAAAAACTACAGAAATCGATATGGTTGCTCAGAGAACTCTCCTTTGAGCTAAGATTTTTAAAAGCACGTTTGAAATCAGATTAAAGAAATTGTAGCCAAGAACAAAAGCAACACAGTAGCACGAACCTAGAAGAGTAGAGTCATAAAGAATAAGGGAAAAAATAAGCTCAATTTTGCTAGGGGAAAAAAGGGATAACAAAGAATGACTTTTACCAACGTGTAGGGAGCAAAGAAGAACAAGGAAGTGTTAGTCATATTTCTAAAAGATTGTGATGTAATGGTAACAAGACAAAGAGAAAATAAAATTACTCAGCTCCTGTTTTGCTCTGTCTTCTCTACCAGAAGAACACCCTTCAGATTCAAAATGTAAAGATGCCTGGCAGATGTACCTGAGGACTGAAAACAAAATGTGTTAAATGCCAGGCAGGGAGCTCCTGCATGATTGTCCACAAGGGACGCAGCTGTGTAAAGGACAGAGATGGGATCAGCCAGAAGTTGGGCCACTGCTGCAACGGTCCCTACAAGAGATGATGAAGCGTTGAAGGGAGGCCGAGCAGAGGGTCAGAGAAAGGAGGTCAAGGCTGAGGAGATAGAACTGATGGAATAACCCATTGCAGATGCTCTAGAAAAGATATGAATATGCTATATGAGGATTTCACAGATCTTCTGTGAAAACAAAAAGCAGATGGGATGGGGGAGTGGGGAATGTGGGCGGGGAGCAATCATGTGAACCTAGTCATGGACACAGAGAGTTGGGGTATGTTTAATACAGGGAGAATCCAGGTTTGCCAGAATCATGGGTTATAATAGCTGGATATAAAGGGGACATGGAGGAAGGGATAAAGTCCAAAGGTTTATTACTCATCAGAAAATCCAGAATGAGGGCTCCACACCCGCTGAGGAGCTAGGGAGGAATTGGAAAAAAAAAAAGTGATAGAAGCCATTCATGTATCTCATCCTGTGGACGCCAGGTAATTGGAATATACATCTCAAACCTAATGGAATCAGGAGTTTTGTGAATTTTTTTGTGCTTTTTTGTGGGATTGAATAGTTAATAGTAAAACTATTGAAAATGGACAGTACCACTCCTCCTTACCCTATTAAAGGCAGGGTATCTGGGTTATTAATTATTTTTAAAAATTTTTTTATTTTTAATGAAGTTTAGTTGATTGACAATGTTGTGTTAATTTGGGGTTATTAAATATTGAATTGAAGGATGTTAGAGCTAAGAAAGAAACGTTCATGGTCCCACCAGAGCTCATAATAAGAGGAGGGGGTCAAGGAAAGCATCTCCAAGGACATGATACAGGGGCTGAAAGCTTAGAGATGAGTAGAACTTAGCCTGAAGAAGTATTGCACCCATTGGGAGTGTTAAGACTTTAATCAGATCTGGCCACCTCACTTCCAAGAGGAATTTTGCCAAACTGAAGCTCTGTCGTATAAATATGAGGGACCAGAGACAGCAAGCCAGGACTTAGGAGGAAAGCTGTTTTATCAATTTCGTGTAGCAGAATTGTAGGAAGAATTTGATCTAATTCTGAAGTGATCTAGCTTCAAGGTCAAGCTCAGAGGCTCCAGAGCCAGATATCTAGATTTGAATCCTGGCTCTGCCATGAATTACATTACTTCCTATGTATAACAACAATAACAGTAATAATACATATTTTATAGGATTTTTTGAGAGGATTAAATGAATAAATACATGTCAAGTGTCTAAAACAGTGCCTGGAATAATAGCAGGCACCGGCTATTGTTGGCTATTATTATTACAAAGCAGATAGATATGTATCATTTATAATAGAATATTTTAGCAATCCAAGTTGTTGAGCAAAGTAATCTCAGTTATCTGAAAAAATAACCTGAAATGTTTTCATTCCAAAGTGTGAAATGAGGGACTTTTAACTTACTGTCAACCTGCCACACCATCTTTTAAATGCTTCTTGGTAGTTAGTAAAATGATTGTATTTTAATCGAGTCAGCAATAGCAATAAAGTTCAGTTAAGAAACACAGATTTTTTTTTCCCTTTCATGGGCTTTCCTCAAAATTCTTGATCTCAGTGAGAGAGCACTGATCATCTGCGAATTATCTGGCGTCTCAAAAGGCAGAAAAGAATCAAAGAAGATTTAGAAGAAAACATTGGCCCATTTTCCTCAGAATTCAGCCTGGTTGATTTGCTCAATGGTTAAAGGGAAACAGCAACTACACTAAACACCAGAATGGTCAGTGCAATTAATGCAATTAAAGTAATTAGTCCTGGCAGCTGTAAGGTCAAATAGAGGTAGCTTTGTAACAACAGTCTGCCACTGCAAAATTACTGACATTTGCAACTAAATTATATTCTCTAAATTGTTGCCTTAATGCTAAATAAATAAAGTTATGCTAATGTAGGGACTGATTACAGATTGAAATTAGCACAATTGCTTGTTATACAGTCTGCTAGGGTTAACATTTTTTAAAAACATAATTAATGGCCTTTGCTTACTGTCTCTGGTTATAGATCCTGCAGCTCATTTGCATTCTTTCGCAATATTCTGACAGTGCTAAATGTCTAAGAAGAAAGATCTCATCTGGAGGCGGAAAATGCGCTTTGCACGTCATCAAGCTCAAACTTGTTATGGTTTCAGGCTAGTGTTAATAACAAAGATGACCAGAGAGAGAATGGAACAGAATGAAGCAAGAATCCGTTTTGCTTTTCAGTCTCGTGATCCCAGCCTTTTCTGGAGTCAATGTGAAATGTAATTGCTCTTTTGACCTCTATCTTCTCTCTCCCCAGGTCTGAGGAAGAGCTACACTGGTTGATTATTGCGGGAATGAAAGGCACTCTGACCTTGTCGACCGAACGCCTTGCGGCTTTCAATGTTGCCCATTATACCGAAGGCAGGCAACTCCTGGAGAGAGGCAGAATCGACAGGAGAGCTGCTCCCTGGGCAACCTGCCAGAAAAGGCTTCAGCAGCAGCAATTCAGACAGGGCCAAACAGCTCAGGCAGCTAAGGAAACAGCTTGGGGGGGCGGGGGGCGGGAAGGTGAGGGAAAGACAGAGTATATAAAAATATTGTTAGCACACAGTTTAAAGAGCTCTCAGGCATCCATGCTATAGGGCGCCTTTGTTAATACCGCCCTGCATCATCCACCCGAACTGAAAACCGACCTGGGAAGGAAGCGCAACCAATGTAAGTGCAGCTACTGATTTCCTAAAATAGGCTGTCGTTCACTCCAAAGCATTTCTGACAGTCCTGCTATGTCAATCGGAATGTACCAGCAAAAAGTGGGTCAGGGTATTTAGTTATGATAATTGTTCTAGATTATAAATTATTCACTACAAACCTGGTTGGGTTATTTTTAGAATGTATGGTTCACAGAAGGATTAGGGTGCAACTTGGGATCAAAACAACAGGCTGGCTCCTTCGAGCTCTCTAGTTAAAGCGTCCTTGTTTAAAATCAGCTGTGGGTCCTTTGCGTCTCTGCTACTTCTACTCCAATCAGTTCTATTCAACAAAATTTTATCGAGCATTTATTACGTGCTTCAGCGCTGTGGGGGAATAAATGACATGTGAAGTGTGCCTATGAATTAAGGAGACGGGTTGACCAGTCAGACACAGGAGTTCTGCCATTTGTTTTGTCATTTCATTTCAGGCATTGAAGGAGAGCACAGAGGGCCTGCTGTGGCATTGATGTTAGGGTTTTCTATTTAGATTCTGGCTTTAAGTCTTACAGTCAGCTTCAGGTTCATATTGTCAGGCCCACTTTAGGAAGAGAAGATTGACTGTAGTAATAAAGGCTTTGGAGTCTGGAATTAGCCAGATTTGGGTTCAAACTCAATTTTGTTGCTACTCAAGATCTGTGCAATTTTGAAAAAACTCTCCATATTTCTGGGCTTTGGTTGGCCTAGTTCCTACAGTGAAGGAGACTAGATGGAACTAAGACCCTTTCCAGCTCTATCGTTCTATGAAAAAGATTGTTCAGCAACCACACATCCCAGATTTTCTGGGACACCCCACCTCCAAAGTATTATGGCCTGTTGTACCTATAAAATTATTTATACCCATCACATGCTGAATCACCATCACCTGATGTATACATTGAACGAACCATCAGAGGTGGGAAAAGAATGATGAGAAAAGGCTGGGGAGAGTGGTGTTAAAAGATAGTTTTCATAGAAAGGTAAAATCGTGACCCTCATACAGATATAAAAATGTGTATATGTTAAAGATTTGATTCTCCTCATTAATCAAAGACGGAACCGACAGATGTTATAACTGGTTCAAGAGAATCTGAAAAGAAACATTTAAAGATTAGAAATATTGAAATGAGAATGCAAATAGAACAAAACTGGGTTTTTTTCCAGGGGGAGTGGAGAGAAATCAATTGAACCTCTACCAGACAGGGAAGCATTTGCATGTCTGTCAGTTACCTATAACATACAAGTTGTAAAATAGCTCAAGGGCAGTGAAGACTAGAATCAGATAACAGGAAGGGTGTGCTGTGTGCAGACAATGCATAGTTTCCCATGAAGCACAGTTTTTCCCTACAGTGGAAATAGCTTCATATGGACTATGGCATTTCATTGTGATTTCTGGTTCTTCAATGGCTATCTGGGGAAGGATCTCAGTGGGGACTTGGGTGTGGGCAAGAATCACCTGGGAAACTTCCGAATCAGAATCACACCTCCAAACCAAACTGCATCCAGGGTTCTAACAAATGTTGTAAACAATCAGACGGCCTTTTCAACTGCTTTTTGAGGTTGAAGTTATGATTGAAGGAGACCTAGAAAGTCGGCTGTGTGTATTTATAGGTGCAGTATTTCTTCCCGATCCTTTGAGGAGCCTTTTGTGACTTTCTTGATGTGGTTTAAGGGTCATGAAACTGTTAAGTGTTAGTTCACCGAGGGCTAAGGTCCAGTGTGCACACTGAAGGCAAGGCAAAGTCCAAAGGAGAAAAATGGGAATTAAAGAAATAAAAAGAGGGAAGAAGCATTGGGTTTGCTGCCAGAACACAGATGTCATGAAAACCACTGCTAAATCTAAGCCAAGATGGGAAAGGAATAGACTCCTATCAACATGGTCATCACTGGACACCTAGATTCGGGCAAGTCTACCACTGCTAGCCATCTGACCTAGAAACATGGTGGGATTAACAGAAGAACCATCAAACAATTTGAGAAGGAGTCTGCTGAGATGGGAAAGGGCTCCTTCAGGGCGGTCTGTGTCTTGGATAAACTGTAAGCTGAAGGTGAGCTTGGTGTCACCATTGATAGCTCCCTATGGAAATTCAAAACCAGCAAGTATTTTGTGACCATCACTGATGCCCCAAGACACAGAGACTTTATCAAAAACCTGATTTCAGGCACATCTGCTGACTGTGCTGTCCTGATTGTCGTTCCTGGTGTTGGTGAATTTGAAGCAGGGACCTTCAGGAACGGGCAGACCGTCAGCATGCCCCTCTGGCTTCCACACCGGGTGTGCAACAATGAATTGTTGGTGTTAACAAAATGCATCCCACTGAGCTGCTCTGTGGCCGGAAGTGATACAAGGAAATCATAAAGGAAGTCAGCACCTACATTAAGAAAATTGACTCAACCCTGACACAGTAGCATTTGTGCCAATTTCTGGTTGGAATGGTGACAGCACGCTGGAGCCAAGTGCTAACGTGCCTTGTTCCAGGGATGGAAAGTCACCTGTGAACATGGCAACGCCAGTGGAACTGTGCTGCTTGAGGCTTGGGATTGCACCCTGCCATCAACTCGTCCAACTGACAAGCCCTTGCCTCTGCCCCACCAGGACATCTACTAAATTGGTAGTATTGACACTGTCCCTGGCAGCCGAGTAGAGACTGGTGTTCTCACCCCTAGCATGGTGTTCATCTTTGCTCCAGGCAACTGAAGTCAAGTCTGTTGAAATGCACCATGAAGCTTTGAGTGAAGCCCTTCCTGGGGACAGTGTGAACTTCAGTGTCAAGAACGTGTCTGTCAAAGATGTTCATCATGGGCAGTATGGCTGGTGGAATAGCAAAAATGACCCACCAGTGGAAGCAGGTGGCTTCATGGCTTGGGTGATGATCCCGAACCGTATCCAGGCCAAATCAGGGCCGGCTACACACCTGCGCTGAATTGTCACCCAGCTCACATTGCTTGCAAGTTTGCCGAGCTGAGAAGATTGATTGTTGTTCTGGGCCCAAACTCATGCCATATGGTGATGCTTCTGAGTTGATGTGGTTCCTGACAAGCCCACCTGTGTTGCTAGCTTCTCTGCCTATCTGCCTCTGGGCCCTTTTGCTGTTTGTGAGATAAGACACAATCGGTTGCCACAGGTGTCATCAGAGCAGTGGACAAGAAGGTGGCTGGAGCTGGTTCAGTCACCAAGTCTGCCGGGAAGACTCAGAAGACTAAATAAATATTATCCCTAATACCTGCCAGCCTGCTCTTAATCGTGGTAGAACAGTCTCAGAATGGGTGGTCTGAACTGGCCATTTAAGTTTATTAGTAAAAGACTAGTGATAATAATGCATCGTAAAACCTTCAGGAGGAAAGGAGAATGTTTTGTGAACCATATTTTTTTGTGTGTAAGGTATTCGTTTTAAAAAACCAGTACTCTTTCATGGAAACAACTTGACCAAAAATCTGTCACAGAATTTTGAAAACCATTAAAAGAAAGTTTAATGAGAAAAAAAAAAGTGAAAAAAGAAAGTGGGGAGTGAAGACTAAGATGAAGAGAATGGAAACAGGGAAGAGAGGAGTGAGCTGGGGCAGAGGCAGCAGGGATGCCTTCCGATAGATCTACTTGCTAATAAAAACACCATTTCAAAGTCACGCGCACATGGAGTACAGGTAACAAGAAGTTTGATTTCCAAAGCACTGCTTCTTTATAGATTTCCCACCTCCACTGGAAATCTAACATGGTCACAGTTTTGAGGAATTTATCAGGAAATACGCTAATTCTATTATAATACATGAAATATACACTGTTCCTGCAATGTTACACATTGGGGTTTTTTTTCCCCTCTCTTCCGTGCTCCCCACCCTACACAAAAATTGAAAATAAAGAAAATCATTGATTGAATGCCTAAATTGAAGTTTTTTCTGTTTTAATTTATTTTTAAAAACCCAATACTGTATTGTAATATACTGGACTAAAGGAGATATAGTTATTTCTAGTTCTGAAAGGAGAATTTGTGAAAATGCCATTTCAGGACTTTAGCTCAGCAACTAAAATGAAATGTGAAAGAGAAAGAAGACATGAAATGTGGACAACTTCATGGTGGTTCTAGGAAGGCTAAGAATCACTAGGGATTGAGAGTTTAGATGGAGGAAAGATGGCTTAGGGTCAGGGCACACTAGACTTTCTATTTAGTAAAGCTTTATAACCTCCCAAGGTATTATCCTGGAGTCATTCTTAAAATTCGATGAAACTGGGTAACACACAGAGGTCAGCTCAAAATGGGGGGCAGTATTATCTTGACTAAATCCTTTGGGAACTGTGGATACCAGGTAGGAAGGAAGGCCCGTGGGTTTTTGACATGACATCGTGCAGCTGGGCCAGCAGACTCCCAGCTGGCAGGGAGATCAGTGTGTTTGGACGAGGCAGAAAAGGTTAAACCAACCAGCACCGTGAAACAAATGAAAGAATGCTACTCGAGCCTCTCTGAAGTCAAAGTTTCATATAAAGTGTTTGGTCCTACAGACTAGTTTCTTTCTTTTCATCGTTTTAACCTAAGGGATGAAGAAAAACAAATCAATGTCAGATTAAAAAAAAAGAAAACTGCTGGTAGCTCCATACAATATATTAAAAATGAAAATACTCGTTTGCTTGTGGGGAGAAGAGAAAGCCAATAAAATTTAGAGAAGCTTCCTTCTAGTAGTACACATTGTTTAAAAGGAACTTTAGAGCTATTATTCCTCTTGTGATCTTCCCCCAAAGCTACAGAGGTGAGCAAAATCTACCCATATTGCGCTGCTAGCTGTCATGTTTTAAATAGCATCATACACACACCTTCCAAGTTCTGAAAAGCCCATTCAGTGTTTTATATAAAAGCAAGTTACCGGAAATGGGCAGAGAACACACTCCTAAATATAGCAACATAATTACTGTCATGTAAATTATCTCTTCTCTGTAGCGTTAGAACAATGAGATAAAAGGTTTATCTTGACAAAGTTTGAATAAGTAGAGGTGGAATTGATTCAGAATCTCCATAACTGCTCCATCCACGGGCAGTGGGAGGGGGAAAAGAGAGCTCCTTTAATTTCACTATCAGCACGTCCTTCCTGTTCATTTGCATTTGGGGAGTTTTTCCACAGTGCATTCATTTGCTAGTGAGATAATGTGTCCCTGCATGATCAGTTAAGAGAGGGATAGAATTACTAATGATGAAAAGAGGCAGCACAAGGGCAAGAAAGCAAAGCAGCCCTTCCTTTTCTTGCCTAATCTGGATGGATCTGAATTTCAACCATCTCATTTTTTTTTTTTTCCTAGTGGTGATGGTGGGGCTGTTTTCCAAAGCTGGGTTAAGACATTGCAAATTGAGTTCTACACATTCTTTTCTTTTTTTTTTTTTAAGTGCCATTCAAAGAAGGAATGTGATGTCATTGTGCTGAGTGGCTGTTCTATTCTGGCTGTTTGTATGTACTTGTCAGTTAATAAATTGAGGGCAATTTAAATCAACTGTCACTCAATAAGCATCAGCTGTTTTCCAGGTACTATGGAAATAATCAACAACAGGAAGGTCTTGTCCTTTAAAAAAGAATTCTAAACAGAAAGAAAACTTTGATTCACAGAAATGTTTAAATTGATGATGAGAGTAATGCGGTGTTACTAGTAGCAGAGCCATCGGAAGATCAAAGATAGAAATATAGGTTAAATGGAAGGAGTGGAGGTGATGTCTTATCCTGTGCTGTCTTTAGGTAAGCGTAGGGTTTACCCAGAGTGCGCAGTGGACAACAGTTCAATACTCCCTAGGACAAGTCAACGTTAGGAAGCCAGCAATGGGCGTTGGAGCTGGGAAGCAGAACAGCGAGTTTGGAGTTCAGGAGTCTCTGGCCTGCAAACTAGACAATACCCTGGCCCTTGATTTTCTTTATTGCAAGCTTCCAAATGTCTCCAGAATAGGAAAACTGTGTCCTTTTAGGAAACGTGTGAGAAAGCAACAACATGATGATCAGCATTTCAGTGATATAGACAATGTAGAGACCAAGTTCAAACACCCTTACATAATGAAAAGGGTGTAGTGATACACAATGAGAAGAGATGACTTTGCTTTCACATACCTAGGAAGCTTTTTAAAGGTAGCTTGGAAGCATGAAGCACTCAGTTGGCTGACCTGACTGGGTGAGGCTTAGCTTCCTTTCATCTATTGCCCGCTGCCCTTTGGGTCGAGTACTTACTTCCCTGGGATAAAGGAAGGCTCCAGAGTGAGTAAAAACGTGCCAAATTTGAAGTTACACTGCTCTAGGTTACCCAGAAACACCGCAACTCTGAGTTGGCTACTAATCCACTCTTGTTTCCCTATGCCAGCCCATGGTGGTTAAGCTTGTTTGGCATTGAAATCCGCCAGACTGAAGAATGACACCCTGGGCCTTGTCACCCACAGAAAGCAAAAGGAACTATGAAATAATCAGTCTCATAAAGAAAATAGTGTTCCTTTAGTGGAACATTGCTGTCCACTAAACAGTTATTACAAAGGAAATGTAGCTCCTATAATGGGGGACTTTTTTCCAAGGCTGTTTGTCCAAAGGTGAGGGTGTCATAGCAATAATCCTGAAAATGAGAGTGGAATTATGAAGGAATCCTTTGCAACTCTGCACCCCCATATTCTAAATGTATTCATTGCCCAAAACTATCAGAACGTATCCTAAATTAAGACTAACGCGCAAACCAAAGCAGCATTGTACCACCATTTTTCAACCACAAACCCCCATCCCACTGATGGGCTGAACTAGGGCAATGACAGAGGAGATAGAGAAGGGAATGGAGGAAAACTGGCAAAGATGGATTGAATATGGGCAGGAGGGGCAGTGATGGACAATTGTGTATCAGAGCTAATCCCTAAATTTCTGTATGGAATGATGGTGTTTTTATTGAAATAGAGACTCTGCAGGAAGATGAGGATTGGAGGAGAAAGACCATCATGGGGAGGAATTAGAAAAGAGAACCTCCTGAAAACAGAGAAATAGGGACAACAGAGAGAACCAGGACTCAAGAGGAGATAGTAGGAACCAACTCAGTGTATAGGTTGAAGGATTAACTTTAGAAAGAGGAAAGAGGGACACTCTTCCTCTAAACAAGGAAACATCTTGCTCTAAGCTAGGAATCTCCTTCCTTTAAACTAGGGAACTAACATTTATTGATGGCTTTGCGTGTACCTAACATAAGACTTCGGCACTTCTCATATGTTAGGATGCTGTTAAAAGAGAGCAGGCTATTGTATGACAGCCTTTATTCTCCCTGTGTCTACAGGACAAGGACACTGGCTATGATTTTAAAAGATAGAGGTCAGATTAAAAAGGTGGGTACATTTGAGGGTATGCATTAGGGAAGGTGAAAGGAAAATGACTAGGGATAAAAAAGGAATGCCAAGTAGTATTGAGAGCTGGATATGCATAGGTCAAGGTCTTAATTGTTTTTAGACAAACTTAAGTGCCATGTGGATATAATCCAGGGTCACAAATTGCTTTCTTCATTCTTAAAATGGTCATATTCTTTAAAAGCTAGGCTGAAAAGAACAGAGAAAATCAAAGTCCCTAGCATATGTCTGAGCCGGTGCTTGCAAGTTTGGAGGGTTCTTAAATCCATGCCCTTCCCAGGTCAATAGGTTAAACACAAGCCTATGTTACATGGGTTCAGATTCCCTGCAGTGTTCCCAAGGGTTTAATCCTACAGATTAGCAACACTGGGAGACGGGAGTCTTGCCTAACTCTGTGAGCTCTCTTCACAGGTGTTTTGTGAATCTCTGTGAGGTGTGGTGCAAATGAATAAAAGGAATCTAGTCAAATTTCCTGGAAATGTTCCATATTCTAGCAAAAATAGTTACAGTAAATTCTCTTATAACCCAGTTGAGGGGACTTCCCTGGTGGTCCAGTGGTTAAGTGGTCCATGCTTCCACTGCAGGGGACACAGGTTTGATCCCTGGTTAGGAAACTAAGATCCCTCATGCCGCGCAGCATGGCCAAAAACCAACCAACCAAAACAACAAGGACAACATAAAAAGAAACACCCAGTTGAACAAGTATGCTCATTCAATTTAACAAACATCTGCTAGGCACCTCTAGGTGTGAAGCACAGTGCTAGCCACTGGGAGGGGGGCAGATACTGTGATGATGATGATGATGATGATGATGATGATGATGATGATGATGGTGGTGGTGGTGGTGGTGGTGGTGGTGGTGGTGGTAAGGTTACTTTATGGGGGAGGGGCTTACTATGCACCAAATACTGTTCTAAGCTCCCTATGTACGTCCATCTGAGTAAATGCTTATAACAGTCTTAGGAGGGTGGGGTCTAATCCCTGCAGTACAGAATTGGAAACTAAGGCTTGTTGGTCACTCTCTGCCTCCCTGAGGCTCAAGGTAGTTAAAGTCAAGCCTTGAGCGAAGACCACCTGTCTTTCCCTTGCTTCTTCCACTCTCACTTTAAAATTATTAGCGGGGAAGTTGAACTCAGAGGTTACCAGGGAAATAAAGTGGACTTTTACATCAAGTCTAGATGTTGAGAAAATCGACCAATTCTTTATTGTCGTATCATGTTAAGTCACATCATATCAGATGTTCTTGATTGTCATAAAGATATATTTAGAAGTGTGACAAACAGCCTTGGAAAAAATTGCCTTTTGATGGTTGATTGTATTGGTTAATGGATAACTGAAGCCAGCTAGAGGCAGCCATATATAGACAAGACAATCAATCTTTTTTTTTTTAAACCTTAAAAGGTGACAGAAGTGTGAGTGCTTCTAATGAGAACATGGAAGTGATTGTGTAAAAAAAAGCATGTTTGAAAGCATTCTAATACAATAATTCATATTTTATTTGAGTCTCTTCTAATTAAAAAAAAGAAGAAATTATGTCTTTTGGGAAATATCCAGAAACATTGTATATTTATGTCCTAAGATAGTTTTAGGAGCTTCTCTATGATCAAGATTTTTAAGAATCATTTTCATAATGGAACCATACTTTCATTAAAACATCCATGGATCGTTCCATGTAATTTCTTTTAACCCCACCAAAAACACGTCACCTACCATTTGCAGCCTCAAGAGTATATACAAATTTGTTAAACCATCTTTAGAGAAAAGCTTGTAGATTTTTCAAGTGTTTATGCTTAGTTTATTAACATTATTTAAATTGTGACATAACCAGTGTTGCTTTGCTGCCACTACCTTGGAAATGTTTAAACATTATTATAACTTAGCTCTACATTCCAGTTTTATCTCTAAAATTAATGCTTTTAGGGTCAATTTATGCCTGTCAACAAGTAGTGATCAGAGATGTGAGCTGGCTCATAATCCAGAGGTACTAGGTTACAATGTGTTACCATGGAAACTGTGTTTTATTGCATCTTCTCTTCTTGATTTAAGGCATTTGACAATCACAGTAACTGTTTGCCAGTCTTCCCACATCATAAAAAGTTCAAAAACACAAACAACCAATAGGGAAAAAAAAAAAAAAAGGAAGGAAGTGGGGGTGGGGATCCTCTACTGTTCTTGGACCTCACCAGAAACATGAAAAAGAAATGACAGCCTTATATTTAACGTGGACCTTTTGTGAATAGTTTATCTCTCAGAAAGTGCAGGAGTGTTGGAAAATTCAATCAGTGGTTAGTCATCGAATGGACCTGTCTGCCTGTGGTTCATTTTGTTTATTGCATCATATATCTTTTATGATCACTGGGACTTTAGCCTGAAACAGCATTTTCTTTAACAAGAGCCATGTTTCCGTTAACGTTGTTTATTGCATCTGAAACATTACTCCTTGAAATCATGGTACATTTTCTATCGAGCAAAGGTCTGCAACAGACTCTTGCATGAATGTGTTTATTCAGAATCTAGAGTTTAAAAAAAAAAAAAGGTCCAGTTCATGTAACATTAATCACTTTGCCAGTGTTAGCTGAGGTCATTGCCACATTCCTAGCAGTATTAAGGCAAGTCAAGATTAATTACGTACATTAAACCTTAGAAGGGAAGCACGTGAAAGGGATCTCAAATCAGACATTTCTTAAAAGACAGAGAAATGACTGTGGCGAAATGGGCTAACTCTGCGGCAGTTTGACTTTACAGTATGCTTGCTTTTACTACATGGGGTCAGTACCGTCTCTGTGAATCTGTAGGCATCCTGCTTCCTATCTCTGGAAGTTTATAGGTCAAATTTAAGGTTTTTCTGAGCATTCAAAATGAAGATTCATTCACTAAACAATTTTTTAGTACATGCTAACCACCAGGTACCGGCTAGGAACTGTCCAGGCAAAGATGAAACAGACATGGTCCTCCCTTTCCTGCTTCCTCCAAGAACTGCATGATCTACCCAGGGAGATGGGTACCAGATGTGCACAATCTGAGCAGAGTTTTGTGGGAGTACAGAGGAAGGAATGATTCATTGTGATGGAAAGTCAGAGAAGACTTTACTGACATTAACTTTACAGGGGTAGAAAGGTGAGCAAAGCAGTCCAGGCGGAGACCCAGTGAGTGTTCCCAAACTAATTAGTGATTTGATGGGACTGGAGCTGAAGGCTTTTGTGCAAGAGCTGAAGGCAGCGGCAGACAATGAGATTGTACAGTAAATTAGAGCCAGACTGCAAAATCTCTGAACATGTACTTTATCCTAAAAGCAATGAGAAGCCTTTGAAGAATTTTAAGTAGGAATTTTTTTTTTTAATAAATTTATTTATTTTTGGCTGCATTGGGTCTTCGTTTCTGCATGTGGACTTTTCTCTAGTTGTGGCGAGCCTGGGAGCCTGGGCTACTCTTCGTTGCCGTGGCTTCTCTTGTTGCGGAACACAGGCTCTAGGCGCACGGGCTTCAGTAGTTGTGGCACGTGGGCTCAGTAGCTGTGGCTCTCAGGCTCTAGAGCACAGGCTCAGTAGTTGTGGCCCACGGGCTTAGTTGCTCCGCGGCATGTGGGATCCTCCCGGACCAGGGCCCGAACCCGCGTCTCCTGCATTGGCAGGCAGACTCTTCACCACTGCGCCACCAGGGAAGCCCCCTAAGTAGGAAAATTTAAAGAACCAGATTAAGTTAGAAACTGAATACAACTTGGGGTGAGGGCAAGTTGGATGGCAGTTTCACTGGTAAGAAACTAGGATCATTGTCTTCAAAAAGGAGGAGAATTCAGTCATCCATGAAAGTGATAACAGCTTACGTTTGGCCGTAGAATGGAGAGAGACATGTATTATGGAACCAGATGTGATAGGAATATTCACCTGAGTTCCTGAAGGGAGCCAAGGATAGATGATGGAGAAAAAAGAATCCAAGATGGTGCCAGGGGATCTAGCTGGGTTGAATATGCAGATGGTAATGCCACCAACCAAAGCATCTGAGGTCGTCGGAACATTCAAATGGTGATTTCTGTTAGGATGTTGGACATACTACACAGCACTAATGAATGATGTTGGGACTGGATACACTGATTTGGGACCATTAGCTTATACCAGGTTAAGTCGTCAGGGAAGACGAGAATGTTTAAGGGGAGAAGGTAGAAAAAGAAGGAAAGACAGTCTAGGGAAGAGTTTCTGGGGGAGAAAGTATTTCTCAGTTGTGTGATAGTTTTCACGTTGAGAAAAAAAAAATTAGAGGCTTGAGGAATTTTTATGTTTTTCTCTAAATAAATAGTAAACTTGGTACACAGAATAATAATGTCTAAGAGAGAAAATTTAAGAACAAATATTTGATTAAAAATATTTTACCACTGGTTGCATATATATATAATGCAATCTGTATTTAAGACGCTAGTGGGCTCATATTTGAAAAGCAATGTTTCATATGAGAGGCTTACATTATTTTGAACCATCGCAGCTTTAAATGTTCATAATATGCATATTTAAATATGTTCTTACATTGTATGTGACAGATTTACATACTTCCCATGTCACCATCATACACTTCCATTAAAAATTTATTTATATTTAAAAATACATTTTATATTCCCATAAAAAGGGGAAATTAAATCGTAAAAATCCACACCAAGTTAGTGTTTATAGTCTAACTACTACTCTCACAAAAAAGCGTTAGAGTCGGTGTCTGTCTTGCCCGTGTTGAGTAAGGAGAGAAGGCCCAGGTAAGAGCTTTTTGCTCATGGAGTTTTGTATTTCAAGGACTAAATTTTCCTAACAACATAGATACAGCAAATATGAAATACAAAACTGTTGCCTTCTAATAGAGGAAAGGGTTGAAATCGTATTCATGTATGCTTGGCCTCACCTTTATTAATATTGAAAATTTAAGAATTCGTTATCATCCAGTGTCAAGAAATCATTGGAAAAATCAATACTGCATGTAGAATTCAGGAACACCATTTGGGGGAGGTTTATGCCTCCTAACTAGTTTTCTGTTCATTCATATAATCATTCATTCATTTAGTAAGAACTTACTGAGCAGCCATTATGTTCCAGACTCTACTAGTAGATGTAGGATGCTAATATGGTCCTTGCATTCAAGAAATTAATACTCTTGGCAAAAAGATGAGATAGATTCTCAGATTGCTGTTGTGATTGGCTATGCCGGCTGGGCTCTGTACAACTCCAGAGGGAGCCATCCTTTATAGGCTATAGTGTAGCCCTGGAGTGATCCCAGCCCCAGCTTAAGCCAGTGGGCACCTGCATCTCCCTGGTCACAGTGATTAGCTCAGAGATAGGCATGTGACCCAGTCAGAGCCAGTGAGATGTGAAGAGGTGTTTGCTGGAACTTCTAGTAAAAAGAAGTTCCCTTTCTCTTCCTGAGAGCTCCCCAAAGGAGACTGTTTTCTGCTGGATGATGTAGTGTGAGCTATAAGGAATTGCTTCAGGTGTTTTGCCAGTGGGAGCTATGAGCCTGGAGTTACTGAGTTCCATCCTGTGGAGTCTGAGGAAGGCAGAGAGATGGTGGGCAGGATAGGGGGAGGGAGTACCCGGGTCCTTAGTGACGTCATGGGAGCAGTGGATCCAGCCTCTTAAAAGGCCAGGACTAAGTCAGTTGCATAAGCCCATACGTTCTCTTGTTTTTTGTTGTTTGTTGTTGTTTTTGTTTTTTGCATAAACCAGATTGAGTGGGTTTTCTTGTCACAATTACAAGAATCTTGACGTAGTCACCAGTACTGTTACCTCTTGTATAATATGTAACTTTTATGCCTTTTCAGACAATCTAGTGGCCATGTTCTTCCACATGTGTATTCCAGCTTAGGGTAACGTGGATCCCAGTGCAGTCAGTGAGAGGATGGATAAAGCTCGTTCAGAGTTGACCTCTAAACTCAGAGGTGGAGCCAACTGCTTTCGAATCCATCAATTCTCATTCAACCTGTTATGGAGATGATGACAAAGAGAATGAATATTAAAAAAAACAAGAAGTATTGAACATTCAAAGCTAACCTTCCAAGCTGACTTGACACTATCTTCCTAGATTTGAAGGCTTTTTGTTTTTTATATCCTCAGTGACACATAGGAAAGTGCTTAGCGTTTATGCAAAACTTAGCAACATTTGCTTAAGTTTTTTTATGTGTTTTTATTGTGGTAAAATATACATCATTTACCATTTTAATAACCATTTTTAACTGTATCATTTAGTGACATTAAGTACATTCACAGTGTTGTGCAACCATCACCACTATCTATTTTCAGAAATTTTCCATCAACCCCCAAAGAAACTCTGTACCCATTAAACAATAACTCTCCCTCCTCCCTGCAGCCCCTGTAACCTCTATTCTACTTTGTTTCTATGAGTTTGACATTTTAGGTACTTCGTGTAAGTAGAATCATGCAATATTTGTACTTTTGTGTCTTATTTCACCTAACATAATATTTTCAAGGTTCATCCATGTTGTAGCATAAAGATTTGCTTTCAAATATGTTCCTCTCCCTTTCCCCCAAGAGTGTTTAATTTCTGCTATTCAAAAAATAATATGTAAATATTGGGTTAATCTTTTAAAAAATTAGACCATACTCAGGAACTGACACATATTTTGGACCCAGAAGGAACCAGGCAGTGTACTAAGCATATAACAGACATTACATTATCCAGTGCTCACAGTCATAACAGTTGTGTTACTTCCAAAGACCCACAGTCGCAACATCACATGATATTGTAGCCAGGATATGATCTCAGTTCACTCTGACCCAGAGACCATGCTTTTCCCATTTCTCCAATGTTCCATGGAATTCAAATCAGAGAATGGTCTAACTATAAGCCTATTTCTAGTTTTTTAATATCTTTAACATTTCCAGGGTAATAGATTTATCTTTCTAGTTAGGTTTTATTTGTGCTGATAGAAAAACTAGTTCACACTAGTGGGGTTTACTGAAATCTTTGTCATGAGGTTACCCTCCAGAAACCTACTGAGGGGTACGTAGTCTCATCCAAGGACTCAAGTCTTCTGTGTCCAACCCAGGGTTCACTACACACCCAGCACACACATACTCAGCTTGCTGTTTGTCTGAACGCCTCCTGTTCTTTGCACATGCTAACCCCTCAGTACACTGGCACTGAACACGTGGTATCCTTGGCTTCTCAGAGAGGATCTAGGCTCCATCAGACATTAGTGCTGATGACTCCATGACCATTCTTCAACAAGCTATAGGTCCAGATGAAATTTTAAAGCCAAGATGGAGTTCGCCTCTGCATCTTCTGCCTTATACGGTCCCTTGAATTTCCCTCTTATTATTTTAATCCCTATCAAAAATAAACAAATGCACGATTACCTGTGATTCTTTAGGATACACTTACCATGATTACAGAGCTCACCATTCTTCTTGCCCCCCTGTGCTACCATTCCAGCTACCCCAGAGGAACCCTGCCCAGCCGCCCGAGAGCCAAAGGACCAGGGCCACTCTTCAGCTCAGATCTATATGATTGTCTGGAGATGTCTTTAAAAGGATGGAAAAAGGCTTCTGAAAAAAGGTATTTCATTTTCTAGAGGCTGAAAAAAGTGGGTCAGAGGTTTTTTCCAAATCTAGGGCAAACCTATTTTTTGGCTAAGGACTTTATAAGACATTGCTCTATTTAGCAAGCAAACTGCATTGCCACGTATCTGGCTCCTCTGAGAGAACTGTCTCCCTAAGTTTGGATCATCACTAAGTGTGTGATCGTGCATTCTTCACTCACGTATAGTTTAACCTTGACAGTGGCTCTCCTGGGACACATTGGGGGAATTAGCGTACACACTGGCAAGCAAATAGATAGCGCAGTTAATAGTTGGAATCCCAGCTCCAACACTACTTCCTGTGAGGTTATGAGCAATTCTCTGGACCTCTCTCTAGCTATCATTTATTTATTGCTGTGTAACAAAGCAGTCCAAAACTTGGTAGGCTAGAAACAATAACTTTTTTTTGGTTATCATTGTGTGGGTCAGCAATTTGGACTTGGTTCCACTGGGCAGTTCTTCTGGTCTCTATGGGGTCACCCATTTAGCTAAGTGAGACAGTGGCTCAAATGGGGCTGCCTGGTCTAAGATGGTCTCATTTACATGTTCGTCTGGGGCACCGCCGTTCTCCGCCCCATCACCGTTCCAGCAGGCTAGCTTAGGCTTGTTCACACAGTGGTCTCAGGGTTGTAACCACAACCTAAAGAAAGCAAATCCACGTGCAACACTTTCAAACCTCTGCTCACGTTTGTCATGTCCCATTGGCCAAAGAAAGTCTCATGGCCAAGCCCAGATTCAAAGAGTGGAGAAATAAACTCTACCTCATTTTGGGAGGAAAGGCAAAGTCACTTTGCAGAAAAGTATGAGTATGGGAATGGGAGGAATTATGGTAGCCACCTTGCAAACAAACTCCCTGTTTTCTCTATGAAATGGAAACAATAATATATGGAATGTAACACTATTGCGAAAACTAAACTTATTCCCTCCTCTTTGTCAGTTAGGTCACTAGGGCATAGAAATGGAAAAAGTGTGGGATAAGGTAAATTCAACCCTCATTATGGAGGGTTGATTGAGCTATTGGTTGATATTTATCTCAGCCAGCAATGGAGACTTACTGATACATCGTGCACAAGTTGAATGACATGATCTGAACTTGTTTAGGGAATGACCACTGTTTAAAATTATCTGCTTCATTTGTTTGTTTTCTTGTTTATCATCTATCTTCATCTATCCATGAGATTCTAAGTACCATGAGACAGAATAAGGATTCTGTCCAGTTTTCTATTCTGTCCCCAGCATGAAGAGCTTTGTCTGGCTCAAGAAATGCTTGCTGTTTAATTAAATGTAGTCCAAGTCACTTCGAAATTCCTCCTATGACATGACTTACAACCTTTTTTCACTGCACTCACCCATATCAAGATGCAGGATGTCCTCTAGTCCTCAATGTCCTCTGGTACTGTAAACAATCTCCCTTGTGTGTTCAGTGACAATTAGAGAAGGGAAGAAGTATCTCTTGATCTGGTTACTTCACTTTTGTTAAGATTGAATTTCTTGGCTCACGTGGAACTTTTAGGTAACTAAAATTCCTAGGGTGTTCTCTTACAAACTATTAGTCCAAATCCTAGCGTTCTCTCATCCCAAAATGGTCACTAAAAATAATTAAAATATCATGAATACACAAGTGTTGCCCCTGTTCAGTTTTGTCTTCAGTTTCTGGCTCATCATTCTAATTTGTCAAGATTGTCCTGAATCTACACTGTGTCATCAAATACATCTGCTTGCCTTCTCAGTTTTGTACCAAATTCAAATTTGATAAGCACACTTCCTCTGTCTTCAGCAAAGTAGATGGTAAAATGTTAGACAGGGAAGCCCTCCCATGGCGACCTGCCACTACCGTACCCCTGGACATCTTCCTCTAGGTTTAACCAGCACACACCACTCAACTCTCCTATCCTCCAGTTTTCATTTCTCTACCCTTTCCGAGCATGTCATTAGCAATTTGGCATATGTCTTGCTGAAATGAAGGTATCAAATGTTTGTAGCATTCGCTTTTATACCAACCTACTTAACCAATCCCATTTTTTTAAATAACAAGAAATGATTTGGTCATGGCTTGTTTTTACCTTCTCGTTGACTGATCTACATGCAGCCTTTCCTGCCACTGGGTCCATTTTCTTTACCTTCCTTCTTAAAAAGAGGATGTTTCCAGGGGAGAACATCCCTAATTCACTTGATGTTCCGTCCTTCTACTAGGACTTCTCCTATTATTTCCTCATATCTTCTCACAGACTTCAGGCATCCCTTCTCTTTTGTAGCGGCAGTCTTCCTTCTTCATTGGATCATAGCCGTTACCACTGCAGTATTTGTTCTCAAATCTGATTTTGTGTCAGAATCGCCCAAAGGGCTTGTTAGAACACAGATTGCTACATCTCACCCCCAGAATTTCTCATTCAACAGGTCTGACATGCGAGCAATCATTTACATTTCTAATAAGTTCCCAGCTAATGCTGATTCTGCTGGTCTGGGGACCACATTTTGAAAACCACCAACCTGATATATCCCATCTCATTACAAACAAAACAAAACTTTTTCCTGATTTTATTAATACCTCCAAAAATGGTGCTCCTGTTCCCTCTTCCCTTTCATAGCCAGACTTCCTCACAACACTGTCTACTCTCACAGTCTGCACGTTCTCACCTCCTGTTCACTCTGATACCCCAGAAACATCTTTTAGCAAATTTACCAATTGGTTTTCTTGTTGCCAAATACAAAGGTCATTTCTCTGACCTACTCTTATTCTCTCCCTTCACCACATTAAGAATGTCTTTCTTAAAATGCTTTTCTTCTCTTAGTTTGAAGATACCGTATTCTTTTATGCTTTGCCTCCTAATTCCCTGACTGCCTCTTCTCTTTTGCTGGCTCACCCTAGTCTATCCAAATTCTAAATGCTGGAGTGCTTCAGGGCTCGGTTTTAGACCTTCTTCCCTGTCTCATTCTTGCCCTAGAAAATACCATGGTAAAACCTTATACCATGGTTTTAAATACCATGACTTCCACATTTATACCTACTAGCCAAGACCTCTTCCCTGAACTTTAGACAGATATACAAGTAAAGATCCATCGTCCGCATTGGATGTCCCTAGATCATCTCAAAGTTAAATCTTTATTTATCAGCTTAAACCTAGTCCTTTCCCAATTATCCCTGTGGTGGAAAGAATTATGGCCCTCCCAAAGATGTCCGCATACTAATTCCTAGAACCTGAGCATATGTTACCTTACATGGAAAAAGGAACTCTGCAGATCCAGTTAAGATTAAGGACCTAGAGATGGGAAGACTGTCCTGGATTATTTGGGTGGACCCAGTATAATTACAAGGGTCCTTAAAAGTGGAAGAAGGAGGCAGAAGAGAGAAGTGACAATGGAAAAGAAAACTAGAGATATGACAGTATGATTATCCATTCTCTCCAACCCTCAACCCCTTAAAACCACCAATTTGATTTCTGAGTCTGTGCATTTACCTCTTCTGGATATTTCATATAAATGGAGGCATAAATTATGTGACCTTTTATGTCTAGCTTCTTCCACTTAGCATGTTTTCAAGGTTCATCCACACTGTAACATAGATCAGTACTTTGTTCTTTGTTATAGCTGAGTAATATTCCTGTGTATGAGTGTGTGTGTGTGTGTATTGTTTACCCATTTATCTGTTGATGAACATTTGGATTGTTTCCACTTTTTGGCTATTGTGAATAGTGCTGCTATGAACACGTATGCACATTTGTTTTCAATAGGTCACAAATCCCATTTTGGAATTTGGAATGCAGGCAGTGATTTCTAGACGTAAGCCTTATTTAGTTCTTGCCTGTTTCTGATTTTCTCCATATTTCTCAGGCCCCAGGATTTTTCAGAGTCATTGAGAGTAGCTTAATGATCATTCCAGTTCATTATCATAGAATTCTTCATCAAGTTGTTTATTCTATGGATTAATACAGCAGGTTTCAAATTTAATAGGGCTAGAGACAGAACTGGGAGTAGGCTGGAAGAGATTAAGGAGAAGAGTGGTAGGTGTAGTTAAATTGATGACTTTTTAAAAACAAGCACATTACAAGATAATCAATTTACTCCTCCAGTGATAAACTTTATGTTTCCCGCAGAAATGTTAGTAACTTTATGTTTCCCTCAGAAATGTTAGTAGCTACCAATGCTTTCTGAATTAGGTACTTGGAACCCCTTGGTAGTATGTTCAGCACCGTCTCCAGTGTTAAAAAGTTTTAATCCACAATTAGATATATATTAAGCCATTAAAATATCATTGCATTTTAATGATTTGAATCTACGAAAATATGTAAATTAGTAATGGCTTATTAAACTTTACAGTTTCGGGTTATCGTACAAAAAAGATCTGTACATATAAAATGTTAGAGAGCAAAACGCCTTTTGTGTATTTTATTACATCATCCTTCAGCAAGGATGACAACAATGGAAATGCTCATGCAATTCCGAATTTTAAAAAATAAATATATTCGCTGTCATGAATAGAAATTATTTCCATGAAAGCCAAGTACGCACAGTTGTTTGGGTCTAAGCGTGTTATCTTGATCCCTGGCACTCACTTTTGTGCTTTGGAAGGCTCTACTCAATTCAAAACATAAATTTGGAAAAGGCATCCTCCCTGGAGCCCTTTGAGAGCCTGTAGTTATGGTGGTTACCTAAATATTATTTCCATAGCTACGTTGGCTTCTAGCCACAGCTGAAATGCGTATCAACAAGCTTGGTGTGAAAATGGGCAGGAGGGGAAAAAAAGAGGAGACAGAGGACACTAATTTTCCTTCTTCGGAGTAGGAGGTATAATGTCTTTATAAAGTAATAATTAAAAGAAAAACAATTACTGGAGCCTTATCTGGACCATGCAGCTGTACTTCCTTCTTTTGCATTAGCAGTGTTTCTAAGGTTATGACAAACCATGAAAATTGCATCTTTAGAGGAGTTTTATTCCTTTTCCTATGATTTGATTGAAACAGACAGCTACATTTTGTGTATATATAATTAGGCAGTAAAATAGGCTTTGAAGGCAGGTTTCCATTTAGTATGTGAGTCACACACACAACAGCCTTTCATTCACCAGCCAAAGACTGATCTTTTTAATGCTTCAGCTCGCTCAACATGTTTTCTGAATGCTACATCTTGCACTGAGGGGGAAAAAAAGGGAAAGAAAAAAAAAATCAGCTTTTCGCCCATATTTCTTTCTTTTTTTCATCTTCTTTCCAAAGGGAAAACAATCTGAAAAGCCAATCTAGGAAGTCTTTGGTGATTTAACCTTACGACAAACTGATTTTTATCGTCCTTCTTCCAGATTGTCGTCGGGCACCAGTGAATGCTTCGCCAGCTCCTGGCGTGTCTAATCCCTCTCATAAAAGGCCATTGTGGCAGTAAAACTGAGACCAATGGCTTTTTCATTCTCCACCTCTCAGCTCTCCAAAGTAATGGCGCTGGGTCTCCTCTTCGTGTTTTTCTTTTCAGATGCATAGTTTCTTCCTTTAACAAGGTTAAAAGGAGGGGGGGCGGGGATGGAGGAAGAAGGAATCCAATCCCATTTTCTTAGTGCCGGTCTCGTACGTGGCATGAAGTGATTTTTTTTTTCCTGAACTTGAATTAGGAAAAGCATTTGAGATACAGCCTGTTTTTATGAAAGTGATTTTCCTCTGAGATTTTGCGTACAATGAGAACAACCCCGGGTGTATTTTTTTTCTCATAATAGAAATCAGGCCTATCAGCTGTGCATCCTCATGCCTTATCTGATTAAAAAGCAGTTGTCTGTTAATCTCCATCCTTTCATCTCCCTGTGTCCCATTTGCTTTCTCCTGTCCCGTTCTGACAAACCCGAAGATGGAGAGAAATAATATCAAGCTACTTGGCTGATTTAGGCAAGTGATAGTTTGTGTTTGTAGAATGCCTTTCATCTGAGGAACTCAAAGAGCCTGAGGAACATTATCACAAAGGGCCCAGCTCCAACATAAAGGGCATGGAACAGCTATAGTCATGTAAATCTAAGTTTCTAGAGTGATTAGTACCTAGGTAACCAAGAGAGATGAGCCAGGTTCTCTTTTCTGATGTGAAATTCGATGTCCATGCAGGAATTTCAATTTCCAATTCAGGCCCCACCACAAGATAAACTACTCAGTATTCAATTTACCTCCTGCGATGTCCCCCTGGGGAGCCTGCTCCCCAAGATGAAGGGCTTTACATGACAGGCAGGTGTATATATTTCTTCAGTTGGCCTAATCTAATAAAGCTGGGCATGATTAATATGTGCAAAATGTTGCCATGATAAATAATTCAGAATGAAACTGCCTTTTTTAGTTGTGCTACAAATAGATGTCAGTCTGCATTTGATGGTGCTTGTATCCCACAGGGACTCAGGACCAACTGAAAGGAATATAGTCCTTGTGCTGGTTCTGAGGAAAACACTGGGGACAGCTCCCCTGACTGAGCCCATGTGATTTTGCCTCAAACCAAATGAAATCTTTCAAAGTGGACTCTTTTTGCTGGTTCTGTTTTTGTGATTAGAAGGAGCAGCTTCCATTGGAGACTGTTGTACCTGTCAGGACTTCCATGTAAATCTGACACAGAGACTTCTTTTTTTTTTTTTTTTAATTTATTTTGTTGAAGTAGAGTTGATTTTCAATGTTGTGTTAATTTCTGCTGTACAGCAAAGTGAGTCAATTATATATATATATATATATATATGTATATTCTTTTTTTTTTTGTATTCTTTTCCATTATGGTTTATCATAGGATATTGAATATAGTTCCCTATGCTATACAGAAGGACCTGGTTGTTTATCCATCCTATATATAATAGTTTGTATCTGCTAATCCCAAACTCCCAATCCATCCCTCCCCCACCACCTTCCCCCTTGGCAACCACAAGTTGATATAGAGGCTTCTTATTGTAAGAGATGTATGTGTACATGGTCAAGGCCCAGGTTGAACATCAGTGTCTCTTCCTAACAGTCCACTTTTTTTTTTGCAGACTTCCTCCTTCCTCTTCACAATTCTCCCTTCTTTCTACCTCACAATCTCTTTCCCCCTCCCAGTCTTATTCCCCCAAACTGTGGATTTTTTAAAAGAATTTTTTTTTCATGAAAACCATATCTTGAGCCAAATTTTTATTGCAGCTTATCTTGAAGTCATAAAGTTTGCGTTCATCATTTCCATATTAACCATAGAGACACACGGATCTATCTGGTTAGAACTCCACACTTCCCTAGCTTTATGCTTCTGAACTTCAGCGATGGTTTGCATTTACATGATAAAGCAGAACAGGCATTATTTTCCAGTTGGAGCCTTCTTGCTTATGACAGTGAAATGGCAACATTATGAAAATGATCCCGCCAATGTCGGGAGTTTCCTGATAACTTTTGAATGCCAGTCTGTATTATCAACCTAGCCTAATTTTATCAATGGCTGTGATAAAACAAAGGAAAGCAATGTCCCATGTTTTTATTTGTGAACTAGGGAGACCACAGAAGTCAGTTATTTCACCAGTCTTAAACAGCTGATTGGAATCCTAGCTTTGTGTTACCCTGAAAGAGGCTGCAGCAAATGGCCAGGGATGGAGTGGACGATGGCCAGGGATGGAGTGGAAGATGGCCAGGGATGGAGTGGAAGATGCCCAGTAAGCCCTCCTCCTGTGCGTCCCATGATCACACAGAACCAGGACATGATTTTTCTGGGGCTGGCCCTGTTTTAGATGGGAAATTCTTAGTTAATATTCCCTTTAAGGCAAGCATATTTTTGCTGCTTATTTTAAACCCAATCCAGAGGAATATTCTACATTTAGGAAAGGAGTTCTTCATTGATTTTTTAATGAAGGAGTGGGGGCAGTAAGAGCGTTAAAGTTCCTCCTGCCCCCATCATTTTCCCTCATATCATCCTCTTCTGTTTTCTTACTATCTGAAATTATCATTTTTATTTACCTGTTTACTTATTTCTCATTTTCACTGGTGTAAACTCCATGACAGCAGGGACTTTGGTATTTATAATAGATATACCTGGTGTCTATAACAGAGCTTGGCGTACAACAGATGCTCAAGAAATATTTGTTGATTGAATGAGTGAATGGATATTGATAATATGGTGAATGTCTAGAAATAGCTCCTTCTAACCAGATATATCAACATTTGATAGATTTCTGACTCTATAGTTCTATAAATATTTAACTAGTATAGAAATGACCTGATTATTTTGATTTTCGTTTGGTATAAACATCAAATCCACTAGAATTAATTACAAGCCAATGTCCAGTGACTCTCTACATCTACTTTATCATATCTACACTAAAATGAAAAATCATATGCAAATGAATGACACAGAATCAGTGCAAGATGCTAATGTGAAGTTATAATTTTGAAACAAAGCTTCGATGTAGGTTTTGGGTAGTTTATTGTATTCAAGTTCATTGATAGTCTGTGGAAGTCATACACTGCACCCCTACCAACTAGTGGATGAATCAAAGACTGGTGTTGCTAAATCCAGTCCTCTTACTGTTCCTGCCTTCTTTGGAGGTCATGGAACGCAGCGGTTGAGCATGTGGACTTCGAACTTGTGCAGGCCAAGCTCCAACTCTCCTACTATGTCTCCATTTCCTTCTGCCCAAAATGGGATAATGGTTCCCATCTCAATTTTGTGAGAGTGAGAGATTTTAAAAAGATAATTATGTAAAACACTTAGCACCATGCCTGGCACATAGCACTTAATAAAAGTTAGCTCTAAGCGCTAAAAAGTAGAAGTATCATTATTCTCTTACTATTATTCCCAAGCCCAGTGTGGTTAGCCAGTCTTAATTTATGGAATCTTTTCCTTATGTCTACATTGTCTCCAGTTCAAGGTCTCCCTTCGTTAGCCTTTAGAATTTGTTTGACCCACTTTTGCTCTTTCATTGGAATGGATCAAGCAACAAACCTGCCTTTATTCATGGCTGTCTGTGAACTTCATTTAGTCTCCTAACCCAGCACCACCAGCATTATCCATCTTGCCCATCTCTGGAATCCCACATTCTTAATTCAGCCACCACCGTGAGCCAGTCTCTCACTCTGGACTTAAAAAATGGTTTCAGGGGCTTCCCTGGTGGCGCAGTGGTTGGGAGTCCGCCTGCCGATGCAGGGGATGCGGGTTCGTGCCCTGGTCCGGGAGGATCCCACATGCCGCGGAGCGGCTGGGCCCGTGGGCCATGGCCGCTGAGCCTGCGCGTCCGGAGCCTGTGCTTCGCAACGGGAGAGGCCACAACGGTGAGAGGCCCGCATACCGGGAAAAAAAAAAAAAAAGGTTTCAAAGATGGCTCTGAGTAGCTAGAATATTAGAATAATCTTGCTACCATCTCAAACGTGTGGTCTTGGGCAAAATACATGCAAGCTGAGCTTTCACGTTTTCAGCTACAAAATTAAGGGAGTCAGAGTAGAATATTCTTTAAGGTCTTTTCCAGCTAAAAACATTTGATTCTAATTATGTAATCTTTACTTCCATACCTGGTCAGGTTGGATTTTCAAAGAATTTCTACTATAGCAAAGTATTCAACCTCACTATTATTTTATCAAATATCAAACTACCTGATCTAGATTGCACATTTGCTATTTTGTCTTTATCTCAACATCCCCCATAGCTATCAGTTTATAATATCAGTTTCTAATATACTCTTAAGCTCATATGTATAGAACTGATTTGACTCCTCTATCAATTCATCCTGGAAATGCAATTTCAGTATATAATACTAGTAAATTTATTCTACCTGTTTGTATGACCCATAGCAGTCAAGATGCAGTATCATCCAACTGCAGGCTTATTTGATAGTTTGACTAGTCCACATATAAAATGAAAATGCATTGCATTTACAGATGGCTTTATATTTTCAAAGTACATTCATACACATTATCTCTTATGACCCTCACAAACTAATGAGGTAAGTAGAGCAAGCCTTATTGTCCCAGTTTTTAACAAGAAAAACTGGGGCACAGCAGAAAATGTAAGTGGCTTGCCCTAGGTACCACAGTTGATTGGTGACATCTAGGACAAGAACTTGGGATTCTAACTCTGAATTCAGGGTTCTTTCCATGGTGCCTGCCCCCATTCACAGCCTGCGCGTCCGGAGCCTGTGCTCCGCAATGGGAGAGGCCACAACAGTGAGAGGCCCGCGTACCGCAAAAAAAAAAAAAAAAAAAAATTATTTGGACTAGAAACCATGGTGGCTTTAGACTTAACTTTTTAACCTTGGAATAATTGTATGGCTTGAATTACAGAAACGAGTGAAAAGAACAGTGGAGTACAGGTACAGTCATATGATGTTGGTTTTTAGGAAGATAGCATGGACTCACAAGAAAAAGGGGTGGCAGTTGGTTTTGGACTCATATAGAGTTGGGTTCAAATTCGAGCTTGCTATCTTTCTAGCTACGATAATAGGAGTTACCATTTGAATGCCTGTTTTATACCAAGTATTATGTTACACTCATTATTTCATTTAATCCTGCAAGTAACTGCCTGAGTTAGGATGCCTGGCACACAGTAAAAGCTCAATTGATGTGTGTTAACTTATTTAATACTAGAGTATGGGCCTTTTTCTATTTACAAGGAAGCCAAAGCTGAAAGAGGTTATATTACTTGCACAAGATCACACAGCTAATAAAGTTACCTTTCTGGGTTGGTTATGGGTTAAATGAAATACTCTGGTTAAAGGTTTAGTACGATGCCTGGCACACAGAGAGCGCTTAAATAAATATTAGGATAAAACATCTCATAGAAGTAAGCTGATATGGAATGAATGAGGAACAATAAGGAGAGCAGTAGCACAACTATTTTTGAATTTTCAGCAGTTTAAGGCAATGTGCTCAGAGTTGATAGAACTTCAAATGACCCATGTAAAGCAAATATTTGATGAGACGTTTGCTTTCATGCTCAGCCATGGCCGCTGTTACTTAGTTTTTTCTGTCTCATAATTTGAATCCTAAGCATAAAAGAGACAACTAAATGACTTTTTGTGGAATAGCCTCCATTTTCCATATTTACTAGTGGTTTAAGAATAGTTTCTGTAGGGATATAAAATGTTACTTGATACTCCTGACTTGTATAATAACTTAATAACTCTTTGAGGTGTTGATATCAAAACATAAGCTTTATTGAAAACAACCTAAATATCCATTCAGTCTGTTCAGGCTTCTATAACAAAATATCATAGACTGGGCAGCTTCTAAACAAGAGAAATTCATATTCTGCAGTTCTGGAGACTAATAATCCAAGATCAAGGTGTCACCAGTGGTGAGAGCCCACTTCCTCAATGAAGCACTTCCTTGATGATGGCCATCTTCTTAATGTAACCTCACATGGCAGAAGGGGCAAGCTGGCTCTTTGGGGGTCTCTTATAAGGGCACTAATCCCATTCATGAGGGCTTCCCCCTCCTGACCTAAGCAACTCCCAAAAATCCCACCTCCAAATACCATCACATTGGGCATTAGGATTTCAACATATGAATTTGGATGGGGGAGGACATAAATATTCAGTCCATGCAATTCATCAGTTGGAGAACTGACATAATAAATGACAGTATTTCTATCCTGAAGATATTATGCAGCCATAAAAAGAAAAAGAATGAAATCATTTATAGGTACTGAGCTGAGAAGATGTTTATCATTTATTTTTAAGTGAAAAAGTAATTGCAGAAAAGTTGTAATAGTGCAATTCCAGGTTTAGCAGGAAAAAAACTCTATATATCATTTACGTACTTGTAAATGCATGGGAGAAAGTTATGGGAAGGCACCTACTAAACTACTGGGAGAAGTTTCTACCAGAGAACGGAATGTGGTTAGGAGGAGAGTGACAGGAAGCTTATGCCTTTTTACTTCATATAATATGTATTCTATCCTTTTTTTTTTTAAGCTTTTTAAGATGAGCATGATTACTTTTATTTCTTCAATTTAAAACTCAGCAGGGGTTCTATCAACATACTGCTATAAACATACTATGTAATTCCCCTTACACCCTAAACTCCACTGAAATGATAGAAAATCATCTTTTAAGAGGGCTGCAAAACAACATGGGTTACCATGAGAGGTCCATATATTTTGAGAAATTCCTGGAAGATAGAAACCAGTGGATAGAAGAAAGCACCTATCACAAAGGTGATACCAGTAATCCCAATAATGACCTACCATGTATAAAGTTCAATAGGGGTCCCAGTATAATTCTCAGGGCACCTGAGAAGCTGCATTTGAAAAAGCTGTACTATAGGGTCCAACTCCTTAAGAAACTGAAGTGAAGGCCTCTAGCATGTGAGTTCAAATTGGAGAGGAACCCCATGTAACACAAAGTCTACTGAGGAGGGGAAATATATGCTGGATTCGACTGCTGTCCTTTCCTTTTATGTAGCGTTTGCTGCTAGAATAAAACCTTGAATAAGGATCTCTGAAGTGAGAGTCCTTACAGGTGCCATACAGGTGGCACCTCAGGTAGCTTACAGATGCCCAGAGGAGCTCCCAACCCAGAATATAAGCCAGGAGTATACTCTTCCTCCCCAGATGGTGAGATAGCACCAGATATTTGAAGGAAAACATTTTGAAAAATAGGCTCAAAATTCAGGAAGCAGAAGAATTAAGTCCTGAGGAAAGGTCTCAAATAATAGAATCGTGTATTTAAACTAGAAAAAAAAATATTAGGGTGAAATATTCAAGAGAATATTCGTGAAAGAATAGGCTGATGTGAAACAGAAACATTAAGATTTTCAGAAATAAAAATTATGATTATTAAAGAGGGGAGGGACAAATTAGGGATATGGGATTAACAGATATAAACTACTATGTATAAAATAGATAAGCAACAATGATATACTGTATAGCACAGGGAATTATAACCATTATCTTATAAAAACCTATAATGGAGTATAATCTGCAAAAATACTGAATCACTATGCTGTACACCTGAAATAAATACAATGTTGTAAATCAACTGTACGTCAATAAAATATTATAATTATTGAAATAAAAATCCTTGATAGGAGAAGTAGCAGAATGGATTTGCTATGATCCAGTCAGTGCACAGGGAAACTGAGCCCACGTCTTTACCAGAATGCAGCTCAGAATGACAATGTGATGGGCGGAATTGTGTTTCCTCCAAACTCATATGTTGAAATCCTAACCCCTAGTACCTCAGAATGTAGCTATGTTTGGAGATAGGGCCTTCAAATGGGTAATTAAGGTTATATTAGGTTATATCTGTGGGCCCTAGCCTGACTGGTGTCCTTCTAACAAGAAGAAATTTGGACACACAAAAAGACATACCAGGGATGCTTGCGGACAGAGGAAAGGCCATGTGAGGACACAGCAAGAAGGCAGCCATCTGCAAGCCAAGGAGAGAGACCTTGATCTTGAACTTCTAATCTCCAGAATTGTGAGAAAATAAATGTCTGTAGTTTAAGTCATCCTGTCTGTGGTATTTGATGATGGCAGTCCTAGTAAGCTAATACAGACAGAAACATGGAAAGTATGAGAAAATAGTTAGGAAACACAGAAGATATACCCACAAGTTTCAGTAAGTATTCACTCAGACTTCCAGATAGGTAGAAGACAGATAATGGAAGAAAGAATACAATCAAGAAAAATTCTTAGAACTGAAAACAAGTTACTACTAGTTAAAGGAGTTTCAGGTTTGCTGAGCAAGATTCATTTTTAGAAGACCCACACAATTGTGAAATTTAATAAATTAAAAAAAAAGTGATGTGAGGGTCTCTTTGAATACAGTAATCTATTTCCAAGCAAAATGCACCAACAGGGAGATTGTTATAGCCTAACAATAGTTCTTGATGTCTTTTCTGTCTCCTGTTGGTAGAATCAAGGTTTAGAGGTGGATCAAGGCTTAGAAGCTGCTTCTATAGATCTCTTATTTCTTTTAAATAAGGAAATTGAGTCACAGAGAGATTAACTGGCTGGGTGTTTATAAAAACATAGTTTCAATTCTTTTTGACACTCTTTCACAGACCCCTGTAGGGGTGGAGTCTCTGTTCCTTCCCCTTGAATCTGGATGGGCCTGTGACCACCGGAACTGATACAGTATGGCACTAGGGTTTCCCAAGACACTCCTGGTTTTGGCACTGCAAAGCTCCCAAGAAACTCCTCAGAACCAGAGAAGAGACCTAAGTGCCTTCCAAGGTTGGACCCTAAAAGGCCAGGTAGCTATCACCTCATTCACTAGGTCTCACTCTTGGAGCCCTGAGAAGCCGTGTAAAGAGTTTGACCATTGTGAGCCTACCAGGTTGGAATGCCCATGTGTAGGTATTTTGATTGACAGTCCCAGCTGAGCTCAGACCTTCAGGCACCTCTCCAAGGTGCCAGAAATGTGAATGAAGCTGTCTTGGACTCTCTAGAATAGCCCATGCTCTGACTGAGTACCACCAAGTGGCCTCTGTCAACACCACACAGAAGAGAAAGATTCGTCAGCAAGACCTGCCCTTATTACTGACCCTCAAAATCATGAAATATATAAAACTGGTTGTTATTTTAAGCCACTAAATTTGGGGGTTGTTTGCTACATAGCTGTAATTAGAACAGTGGCTGAAATTATCAGTAGATTCTCAGGTCACTTCAGTTCTGGTCCAGTGTTTGGTCTATCACAACTCAGCATTGTGATTTTTTTTAATTAATTAATTAATTAATTATTAATTTTTTTTTTGGCTGCACTGGGTCTTTGTTGCTGTGTGCTGGCTTTCTCTAGTTTGCGGCGAGCAGGGGCTTCTCTTCATTGGGGTGCGCGGGCTTCTCATTGCAGTGGCTTCTCTTGTTGCAGAGCACAGGATCTAGGCACATGGGCTTCAGTAGTTGTGGCACACGGACTCAGTAGTTGTGGTGCATGGGCTTAGTTGCTCCGCGGCATGTGAGATCTTCCCGGACCAGGACTTGAACCCATGTCCCCTGCATTGGCAGGCAGATTCTTAACCACTGTGCCACCAGGGAATTCCCATGATTTTCTTTTTCCTTTCAAAATTACTATAGATTCTCTTCCTAAATTTAGCCATAGCTTTCTAGATATTAGATACACTTATTGGTCTATAGTAAGTGGATGTTAAACTGTCTTTTGATAAAGGAATGATTATAAAGATTTTTTAAAAAGCAGATATTTTGGGCTCACAGTATATTTTTATATCAGTCTTCATCTAATCAGGGAGAGGAACCAAATAGTAATTGAGCAGGGAAAGTTTAATATAAATAATTATTAAGTATAACAGGGGATTGTAGTAATGAGGGACTGGCTAATAAGAAGTTACGAGAACTTTAAAAAAATGTAAGAATAAAAGGTATAATATGTAATATAATATCAGAAATAATACAGTATAATACAACCACTATCCCTAGTGCTGAGATAAAGCACCCAAGGAAGAGTTCTCTGTTCCCTCACACCCAGAACTGAGATCCACACATTTTGGAGACACATGGCCTTGGTTCATTGGATGGCGGAGAAGTCTTTGCGGGGCCATGCCAGCAGAACTTGCAGGAAATCTGCTCCCTAGAGTGTTGGCGAAATCTGTACACAGGGAAGTATCTCACAAGAGGCGTTTAGCAATGGTGCTGGTCACCTGGGTGCCAAGGGAGGTTGCTGGTCACCATATACTGCAGGAGCCTGGTGAGTGAATATGCTAGAACCAGGATGCAAAACCCTTCCCTTCTTCAATGTCTCTCTAGTGCCCTCTACCAACAAAGTTTAATATTGTGCCAGCTTGCAAGGAAAACTATTTAAAAGGCTCAGATCCACTTTTACCAAGTGGGCAAAAAGGATGAATTCAGAGCTGAGTAACTCAAAAAAGATAACTGTGATAATTTTTATGAAATATACATCAAGATTTTGCTTTATCATGTCTTGAACCTCTCATACCAACTTCTGGGAAGGATTATCCAGATGTTTCCAAAATGTGCATATTTTAGATGGTGATGGTCATATTGAAATATCAAACTCATTTTCCAATCATAACTTTTATGTGAATACCATGTTTTAGAGTATCAAAACATTAAATGTTGTTTCCAAAATGATTATTTAAAACCCCATTAGTGACAGTAAATAGGCACAAGGTTTTAGGGAGATGGGGATATTCTAAAATTAGATGTGGTGATGGTTGCAAATTTCTGTAAATGTACTAAAATTCATTGAATTGTACACTTAAAATTAAGGGTAAATCTTATGGTACATAAATTCTATCTCAATAAAATTGTTTTTTTTTTAAGTCAGACACTAATTATATGCTAAACTTTTCAAATGGAAAAATAGACAATATATATTTAAAGGTCTGAGAAGTGCTAGGTAACCTGTTTTTCCACTGCTAATTCATTTAACAGTTTTAAGACTTATCAGATATTACATACATATCCAGTGCCTACATTTTTTCCTTTTTATAATATTTTTTCCAGAGCTCCGATATTTCATAACTTCCATAAAGCTTTTCTGACTCCTCTTGTGAATGATATACCACTTCTAATTATTTTTTCCATTAGAACATCTTTGAATGTTTTGGGAAATATTTTTAGAATATTTTGTATAATCATCTTTAATATATAGTTTGATTCTATTGGCAGCAAAATGATATTTATCATCCTAGGAACTTTCCTCTTTCTTACTCACTATTTATTCTATTGAATTTAAGTAAATTTTCTGAGATGGCTGCTGAGGTTGCAGATTATTTTTGTTTTCTTCTTGAAACAGTCTCATCTTGGAAGTTTTGTTTGTGACCTGGTGTTACTTATGGTTTTGACAACCTTGCTGCTGGAACTGGACATCCTGAGCCCTGTTTTCTGATACTGACCTGTGCCTCAGCTAAGGGATGCAGGGAGTTCATTAATTAGTTTCTTGTTTCTAGAGTGCAAGGGTTAATGACTTTGTAGAATTGTGTTCGTCACTAAGTGACCATCCAACTTTTTAAAAAAATTTGAAAGTAAAATATAAAAAATGGGTCCTTTTCAAGAATAAACCAATAAAGTTATTTTTTGTATTAAGTCTAGCACAGTGTCTAGAATATAGTTTGGTGTTTGATAAATGATATTTAAGTAAAGGAATAAAATAACAATGTAAAATAAACTAGTAAGATTTTAATGGTGTCAGCTACATTTTATATTGAGGCAGGTGCCTCAAATGTGGGTCAATGACAAACCTTCACTTTGGGTTTACAAATAGCTGTAAATACAGAAGCCTTTTACCTTAGACACATATGACCCAGTGGGATGTAAAGTTGGAATGGAAAGTTCCTTCTTATTTTTATCATCTAAACCCTGTTAAGAAAGGGAGAGACTAATTTAAAACAATACACTCATTAAAATTTTTATACTTTGGCAAGATAAATCTGTTCTAATATCCCAAGTTTCTTTTTCCTTAACTCATCAGCTTCCCAGAAAGTTACAGGATATACTGAATTATTAAGAACTCTAGGTATCTGAATAAAAAATTCTGATTATCTGGGTCTCTATTCATATTAGCTATTTCACTTCATTGCCTGCTGTGACTGTTCTGGGTTCCACTGAGGTCCTTATGATCTTGCTGCGTGAGGGACAGTCTCCTTGTTCAAGCAGCTCCCTGAGTCTCCACTTAACTCCCTCCACTTTGGGTTTTCTGTGCTAGAAATACTTGTTCATGACGGAATGGTCCTGCGGCAGACACAGCTGAATGGTCTCTCCTTCCCTGACCCTCCTTTCTCAGCTCAGATCTGTGTTCATCAATTAACCTCTAAAACTTCAACTCCTCTCTCTACCGATTCCTTTCTCTCAAAATGGGTGTTGAAGGCTGTTTCATATTAACAACAACAATAAAAGTCTCCTCCCAGACCCTATTCAAACTACCCTCTCTATTCCCTTTCAACAGCAAGCTTCTAAAAAGAGTAGGCTTCATTTGATCTCTTGATTTGCTCCCCTCTGTTTCAGTCCTGAACCCATTGGTTTTTGCTACCATTTTGCTTATGTTGCTCTTTCTACGATCACTAAGTCTTTCTCCCAAGTAAAAACCAATGGAGGCTTTTCAGTCTCACACTTACTTGATTTTCCCGATGCATTTTGAATTGTTGATCACTCTCTCCTTCGCAGAAGTATCCCTTCCCTGTTGGTTTTTTGCTTTTCCTTTTATTCTCTCTGCTCACTCATTCATCATTCAAGCAGTTGTATTTTCTACCCCAAATTTAGATGTTGGTGTTCCCCAGGGAGACCATTTTTGACCCTATGTTCTGTTTGTTGGCATATTTTGCTTCAATCAACGTGTTTTCACTCATAAAGACCTATCTTTCAACGGGTTTACATTCATAAAGACCTCTCTCTGTTCTGGTTAGTTTATTTAATTTGGCTGTAGAGTATTCTTATAGAAATTGTACTTTCTAAGTTGAGAGTTTCTAAGTTCAGAGTTGGTTTACTACATGTTTATTGTTATCATTTGTCCACTGAATTTACATGTTGGCTTGAATATTATCTCAGTACACCTTGGGCTGCTCGTTAACCATTATGATCCCCTGCGTTTTTTGGGAATCCTTTCTACTCTTCTCACATTTAGAAGTTCAATATAAGTTCATTAGTTTAACAAACATATTTTGAACATTACAATTTCCAAGAACTCTGCCAGGCATCATGTTATAAGAGATTAAAGAGTTTTCCATAGGCCTACTAAAGCTAGGCCATTCATTGCCTTGTGATAAACTCAGACTTCTCATCACGGGATAAAGACCATCGTCCAGTCCAGTCTGGCTGAGAGCACCCTTTTATACATTATGAAAGGCTGCCCTTTCTTAGGCTGACCCAGCACAGAGCCAGAGCACATAGCTTGGTGAACAGAGCATGAGCTGGATGTCAGCTTCCATAGTTCCCTCACCAAAACACCTCTCTGCAGATTCATAATGGCCCTATTACAATAAGCATTCAACCTACATCTATCTGACCACCATTCCTCCCCTTCAGGGTCCCTGTGATCTAGATAAGCAGTGAACTAACACTGCTGTTCTCTTCTTTTTTGCCTCTATACCTATGTTCGCTGTGTTTCCTCTTCTTGGCATGACCTTCCTCCAGCTGCATCCTAATGTGTGACAACAATTTCACCTACTTCTTTCCTAGAGTCTGTACTGACTCTTTAGATAATGTTAGCTCTTCTTCTTCCCCAAAGTAATACTTTTTTACGGACTATCATAAATTAAATCCTCTCTGGAGTTTGGCAAGTGTCTTACCTCAACTATGAAATTTGAAGCATCTCTAGATCAGAGATGATGTGATGTCTTATTCCTTTTTGTATTTTCTGTGAACCTGTATAACACAATAGAGGTTGAATGAATATCTCAAACTTAATCTCAGGAAATGGGTTAATATTTATAAAATGCTTAACATAGTGCCTTTCACAGAGTAAGTGCTATACAGGTGTTTGTTAAGTAAAATGAAAGGTTGCCAGGTCCTGAGTTTGGATTTGAGAGGACTATTGTTATTATAATTAATGATAATTGTGTCCATAATTTATTTATAGACTCGAAATACTTTCCTCTTTTATCACTAGACTTTTAGTAATGTAGAACCGCAGAAACATTGCTTTCTTTTTATATTCTATTCCTTTTTCTAATTACATATCATTTCTCTCACAATGATAGTTAAATCTCATTATATTTAATGATTTATCCATTTTCTGCTATAACAGTTTTATCAGTGACTCCTTGTGTTATAATCTCATTATTTCACAAAATTATATCCTATTTGTTAAGAATAGTAACTGTTACCATGATTTCATCTTCTTCAATGCTCTTTTTAATCTGTGTCATAGCCTTCTTTGTGTAAAGATTAAACATTTTTCTCTTCATTTAGTCTAATTCTATTCAGTGTTGCTTATATTATATAGTGTCTTTCACTGTATGTTACTATTTTAAAGAATTTAATTCTGTATCTGAACTGTTGGTTTCACTTCTACAACTCTATTTCTTTGAATAAGACAGAAAACATGCCCTGAAGAAATCTAAATTACCAAATACTTTTTTCTTTCTCCCAGTGTATAATATACCTGTGATGAAATGTTGAATCTTCATTTCTTAATTTCTGTTGAATATATTTCTATGTGGGATTGATTTTTTTCCTTTTTTTTTTGCGGTATGTGGGCCTCTCACTGTTGTGGCCTCTCCCGTTGCGGAGCACAGGCTCCGGATGCGCAGGCTCAGCGGCCATGGCTCACGGGCCCAGCCGCTCTGCAGCATGTGGGATCTTCCCGGAACGGGGCATGAACCCGTGTCCCCTGCATCGGCAGGCGGACTCTCAACCACTGCGCCACCAGGGAAGCCCCACTTTTGTCTTTTTGACAATAGCCCTTCTTGTAGCTGTGAGGTTGGCATCTCACTGTGGTTTTGATTTGCTCCACTCCCCCTGTGTGTGTGTTGTGTTTCAGTCCTGATTTCAGTGTTGCAGAACAAGCTTGTTGTGTGTGTGCACCAGGGGAATTTTTCTTTTCTTTTTTTCCCTTTGTGATTGAAATAGTTTATATAGAAAGTTACAAAGTGTTCAAATAGTGCATGTTGAAAATATAAGTAGAACATTACAGATTTTTACCATATATAGCCCAGCAAGTGAATTTGACCTAAAACAAATAACCAAACAAAAACCTGAGTAAACAAATGGTAGGAAGCAAGTATAATCGGCTCCTGCTTGTTTGTATACACAGCATTGTCATTTGAGAGAATTTTACCCTATTAGGTTAATGCCAAAAATGTTCCAAAGCCAAGGAATAAATTGTGTTCCTGAATAACCCTTCCTTCTCAAAGACCTAGTAGCTTTTCTTCTTACCCTTTTAATATAGAAATTTCCAAGTATATATGTGTGTATTACATAAAGAATAATATTATGATTCCAATGTATACATCACCAGTCTCAAAAATGACCAGTCGTGGGCTTCCCTGGTGGCGCAGTGGTTGGGAGTCCTCCTGTCGGTGCAGGGGACGCGGGTTCGTGCCCCGGTCCGGGAGGACCCCCCATGCCGCGGAGCGGCTGGGCCCGTGAGCCATGGCCGCTGGGCCTGCGCGTCCGGAGCCTGTGCTCCGCAGCGGGAGAGGCCACAACAGTGAGAGGCCCGCATATCGCAAAAAAAATAAAATAAATAACCAGTCGTATGTCATTTTTAACCTCACTGTGCTACCCATCGTTGTAATTTTTTTTAATGTTTCAAACATTTCAGTTGCATAATAACAAGAAACTGATTTTCTTTTTTTTAATCCTGAGTCTTAGGTGCCACATCTTCTGCTTGGCATAGTATTAATCTCTGGTGGAAAGAAGACACAGTGGCTTTTCTTTGATTGAAAAGTAGTTGAATTCATTATTCTTTCAGGAAGAGAAGTCACCAGTCACCTGCTAATGTTTCTATGCTCAACCAAATGGGTGGAACTGTTGTCTTGGAACCATGTGTGGGTGGCAGTTCAAGTGCAGTGGTTAAGCAACCAGACTCGGGCCAGTCTTCCTCCATTAAATCTTGGCTCCACCAAGATTTGGCTTTGTTACTTGAAAACGCTCCTTATCTTTTCTCTGTCTCAGTCTCCTCATCTGATGATGATATCTCATGGGGCTGTTATGAAGATTAAATGGATCAATACATACGAAGAATTAGGAAGAATTTCTGGAACATGGTAAGTTGCACATATATTTCCCATTATTATTCACTGTCTTAAATTACAAACCTCTTTTAAGTTTGAAAAAGTTGTGCATCCTTAAGACATTTGTGGGTTTGGGGGGATAACAATGTAAAATGTTGGACAATTAAAAAAATTATAGATAAGTTGCCTTAATTGTGAGGGAAAATATATTGTCTTCTTTGCTCCTAAAAATTGTTTGACGCGATTACTTTTCAGTATTAAGTGTTTTAATTTCATGTTTTAAATTTAAAAAATCTCAGAGAAAAGAATTCTAGTTGGGACAGGTAATGTTTAAGAAAAAAAAATTAAAGCATGTGTTAGAACAGTTTGTTCATGTAACTTGTGTGGGAATTCCTCTAAAATCCAAGGAAACACCGTGAGAACCCAATAAATAGAAAACATTAAAATATGGTTAGAAGAAATGTCCCTGGACATTAAATTCCATTCTTAGCAGATCCCCAATATGATCATTACGTCTTAAAAGTGTTTTAAAAAGAATACAAGGTTCTTCCCTGGATGATTTTAAGAATCTTGAAAAAAGACAGAAGGAAAGAAAAGAAAGGTGATTAAAATATTTTTGGAAGAAGAGGGTCCCCAGAGCAGGCTGGTATGCAGTGTTCATTGAGCTGAAGAAACCTTAACATACTGGCCCAGGAATCAGCCAATCAGGAGGCTGAGAACCATATTTCCATAATGATGATTGGCTGGTGGACTGGAAGCTCAGCTGAGCTGAGGATGGGACGGAAATGCTCTGTTGAGAAAATAGCAAAACAAGTTTCTGGCTTTCTGTTGTTTATTGCATATTCTCCAAATGATTGTAGTGATTCATCCTTTAGGAAAGCTTGTTTTGAAAACAAAAGAGGCACAGTTGTTCACAACGAAAGTGTTACTCAGCAGCCAAGGAGCTGAGTATAATCGTATTCTTTTATTTTTCTTTAAAATAAACCTGTCTCCTGATTTTTTCTAACCAAGTATGTTAAGACTTCCTAGGCGATTCATAAGGATTTGATTTAAATTATAAATTAGACAAGGGCTATAATTTCTGATACGCTTTTCATCCTTGCTTTATTAATCTGTCAGCTTTGTGAAGCACGCACAAATACAATGTAGTTTGTAAAGTGTGGGAAAGTCCTTAAATTCTAGTGCCAAGAGCATATGAAATACTCTCACAATTAAGGGGATTCTGCCACCCTCCAAAAAGAAGCTATATTAGGAAATCTTTTTCATGTAGTCATATACGTATGAAAGCAAGAGATACATTTATCAATGTATTTGGTGTTACTCTCACAAATGTTTACACATACATAAAAATCCACTGTCATTAAGTCATAGAGATTTTTGAAAACAACCAAAGGGGGCGAAGAAAAAGGGAGGCAAGGAGGAAAGATGGAGTAGAACACGGCTGTATCCTGCTGCCTTTTGGCCCTCTCCTGCTTGGTGGTTTGTATTTTGTTGTAGTTGTTTTAGATTCAAATAGAGCATTGACAACATTTCACCTCCACATTTTTAAGCTTGGTTTTACAATCATATTTTCCACCAACCATCTTTCTGGAAATGAGAATAATTCTATAATGCAGATTAAGCAGAAGTGTTTTTCAGTTTCTCCCAGTGACCATTCCTTGGCTAGCTAACAGACCAGCCATTCAGAAGCAATTTTCTTCAGGCTGAAATTATGTGCTGACCGTAGCAGATCACTTCCCATAATAACCCTTCCCCCACCCGATGCTAAATACAATCTGTCTCCTACCCACTGTAATAACGTGCAAATGACTGTAATTTTGCAGACAAGAAACAGCCCAAAGTGAAACGTGTCTAAACAGAGGTCGATTTGAAAAATCAGGGCTATTACCTAAATCTGTAAAATACATATTGTAATAAAACCAGCAACAGCAATCTCCAATAAGTAGTTTTAAAAAAATGTAACTTGTGTTTTGATCTTCTTTAGGCACCCGGTCTCCACTGACATAAAAGAAAAATCCTTTTCCAGAAATGGTTTCATTACATGCGATGTAAACTGCCTTCCTTTGCTAACTGATCTGCAGACCTTGCTTGGGCACCCGTTCAGATATAGTAGCGCACACCACACCAGAAAGACCCGGCAAGCAGAGGTAAGATTTCAGATACTTAACACTGACCTACATCACAGTTCTCTCAATGTGAGCAGTATACAGATGTTTTCCTTTAGAAGAATGTGCCGCTTTGCAATATTTTGCTGGGTTCCCTAGGACTGTATGGCATAAAAGGGACAAGATTTGCTGCTTTTCCTTTTGGATTCTTTTCAGGTTGAGGTTTGGGAGAAGGAATGGGGAAATACCGACACATACAGGGAGAAACTCCTTTAACTTTACAGTTCTTTACTATTAAAATTCATTGTAGTCGTGAGTCTCAGAGCATGGAAAATTTGCTTTATATCATTTCAATTTGTTTAAGCAAAACCGTGTTATAAAGGTTTTGGAAGATAGACATCATTCTCCCTCCCTTGGATGTAGAGTCCCTTTGTTTTACGCTGAGGAGTTTAAATTGAAGGTGAACTAATAGAGCATAGAAATGACCTGAAAAGTTAACACAGCTGTGTTTTACAGTGTGTGTGAATGTCTGTATTCACAAAATGTATATCAGAATGTCCATGGGTCTCTCATGAGGCATCTTCCATGGCAGGGTGAACACCATCCGTGTCTTGCTTCCCTAAGTACTTCCCCCATTCCCATGGGGATGAAATAAAATGTTTCTGTGCCAGGTCCTCTCTCTCCACTAGACATCTGCCTCTTGGCACTCTTTTTTGGTCCAGTGATATTTCAGGTTATTGCAAAAACGTCAAATGTTTGACTGAGAACACTGCCTATCTCTTTTTGGGGACAGTTGTTTAGAGATGGATATTGTTAACAATACAGAAACTTGAATTGGATTTAGGAAGCATGTTTGAAAAGAGTTTTCTCTAAAAGACCTTTCCTCGGTAGCAAGTTAGGATGTTATCTCTAGGTAAAGTGAAGAACATCTAGTGTTTGTGCGGGTGTCTTAATAAATCACCCATTCCATATTCCCTAGAAACCAGGTCACTTGCCCACAGCCTTGAGGCAGGTCTGTTCATAACCAAGCCCAGACAGATAAGACCCTTTCTCCACAATCTTCCTGGGCAGCCAGAAAGTTTCTCATTATGTCTAAATTAAGTTTATTTTCTCATAAGTCCATTCCTAGGTAGGTTTTTTTTTTTTTAAATAACTTTGCTTTCCACTTTTTCCCCTTGGTCTTGAACAACTCTCTAGTGTCAAAGTTGGCATAGATTTAGAAAAGTTAGACCCACGTATAGACTGCCTTCCAAATAAACAAAAAATCCAAGAAATTATTTCTGATCCTTTTATGATACAGCACAAACCAGAGGAAATAGGCACCAAAGAAAGACCACTGTGTTTTCCTGTGTTACTGCCTGAAGCCCCTGGCCTCAGCACTGAGCTCTTTGCCCTTAAAAAGGAGGAAAAGTCTTGTGCCAGGATCTTCTGATCACCTAGTAATGGAAGCAGTACAAGCAGGAGCTCAGCTGGTGGTGGTGGTTATTGGAGATGGGATAGCACTCTTTAACTGCTCCTTTTACACTATCCTTCTGGCTCCTCCCACCTCTTCTTTCCTCCTAGACTCCTTTCCAGCCGCTGCTCCCCTCTACCACATCTCTGAGTAGACACACACTAAGATGTAAAATTACAAAGTATACATGTTATACAATAGTGTACTGGTATTATCAACTATATGCGTGTGGATATCAGTACGCAGGCTAGTATGTTCCCTATCATCTTGATAAGAGAGGCGGATAAAATTTTCTTCTCTAAAATATGGTAGAACTTCCTAATTTTGTGAGGGGAGTAGCTCTGATTTTCTAAGCCGGTAGTTAATTATCTTAGTTTCATTCATCAATTAGCTGATAGCCCTCTGATGTCTCTTGATTGGCCCCTTTGTCAAACAAAAGAAAACAAACACTCACAAAGCCAGCAGAATGACTCTGGTTGATTCAAGTCTCTAGGCGGAACTTGGAGGGTAGGAGGTGGGGGCGGGGTGCGAACGGAGTGTGGAGATGTTGGAATGGAAGGAAAATGCTTGAATTTATCAAAAACGGTTTGGGTTAAATATGTGATTGAATTTGGCATAAGCCTTTATCTTTAACCAGGTGGGGTTTATTAAAAAGGTTGAAGAATTAGGGTTAAGTATTGAAGTAAGGGTTAGATCAGATTATTTGAATACCAGGAAGCCTAAACTTTGGTTTTAGTTACACTAAATCTATACTGCAGAGCCTGTGATTTGCTTTTACCAAGGGAGTGTGTTGGAGGTGTTGCTTCTACCCTTTATGAACTTCAGCAGGTCTTATTTTCTATGCCTTTTCAAGTCCAGTTGTTTTAAAAGCTAATTATTGATTTTTCCAAGCTGATTATACAGGGTAGCCATGGGCTTCCAAAGATGGAAATACTCCAGGGACATAGGAAGTGTCTGAGTGATCTGGTCCTTTGAGGAACCACTCTTCTAAAAGAAGAAGAGTTAAAAATCAACGTGCATGTTCTATTAGCAGTGGGACACACACAAACTGTAAAATCTGTACGTTCAAAATGATAAAACAAGTATGAAAGTTAAAATAGACGATAAGTGGATATCAGATTATCTTCTCTGCCCTATTTGTTAATGTACGGCTTTGCTTTGAAAATAAATCTATTTAGGCAGATCTAAGGACTATTATAGATTGCATTCCTCTAGTTTATGTACCCCAGCAAAGGATGGAAACTGCTGTTTATTACTATTTTAGCATCAAATCGAGTTCATCTTGGGTAGTGAAACAACTAATTGGCATTAAAAAAAATGAACTAAATACATCGAAAGCTCAAACACGAGTCAATAGACATTACTTAAAACATGTGACATAAATATTTTTATTGATCCACAAAGTCATCACTGAATATTTATATCATAAGCAATCTTCTGCTAGCTCTAATTCACTTTATATGTCCATTTGACTCAGTTAAGACACATTCTTAAATTGCGATTGTCGTGTGGAAATTACAAACCCGGTAGTGCTGCATCTTTAACACTTGGGATCATGACACTTTCAATTAAATTCAGTGCACCCTTTGACTTTAAAATTTCCATATTCCGGCTCCTAAAAGTGATGGTAAATAACAATGAAAAATTAAAACTAAAAGTGCTTTAAAGGCTTAATATATATAACTACATTAGCTTAAGTATATTAGCGGTTACAGTACAATACTTGTTATTGTTAAACTTGTTATTTCATATTAACCTCTCTGGTCCTATGACCTCAGAGTCCCATTAACTTGGTTGCTGGCATTTGTCCTACAATACATTCTAAAATATTTTTGTGTTCTTGGTGGATTGCACGGTGCTGCGTTCAGAGGACTTTGACACCGGCTCTCCCCAAGAGAGGGTTAAATATTTGGGGAAGGGGAACTCTGACAATCCCTCGGCTTAAAAATGGTACTGGGACTGTTTAACGGGTTAATCTTCCTAGTATATTTATCTCCCACAAATCGATTTTTTAAAAAAATGAGACTAGCCCGAAGTGTTAACATGGTTGGCCGGGACCTCATTTTTTAAAAATTTAAAAAAAATTTTTGGAGCTGCCTAGGACCAGGTGGAAAAGCTTTGTTACTAATTCCAGGGAAGAACCTTTCACGTAGTGGTGGTTAAATGGTTGCCAGCTTTCACATTTCATTGCTTGTGGACCAGAAGCCTGGGAACAAAAGGGTTACTTGTTTCCCCACCACCGCCTTCACCCCCAGATCGATTTTTCTTATTTAATCAGCGAGTAAAATGAGAGACACAAGGAAAAAAAAAAAAACACCCATTGAAAGAAGGGCAAAGTGGCGGGGGGAGAGTTGAAAGCCAGAAGGTGCAATACAGAAAATCAGTCCGGGGAGTTTGCGCTGCCGAGTCCTTGCAACACGGAATGGAAGCCGGCAAAACGCTCGCAGTCATTTCCACACAGCCAACCTCCCTTTTCTCCTCGCTACGCGCTAGTGGCTCATTTGGCTTCCCTCTGCCACCGAGCGATCACATACATTATTTCCCCCAAGATAACACAATCAAACTTATATTTACCGACATCCTCTCCTCGCAGCCTGTTTGAGATTTGTTTTAATAAATAAGTGTTTTATGTGAATGATGTAGTAATTGAAACAGGCGCACCATTTTTTTTTTTTTTTCATCTTACTGCAGGAGGTTCCTCAACCCCAATCTGGTTGGAAAATAAAACGCTTTGTCTCCACAACCGCCCCCCACCGGACCCCCACCCGCTCTCAGTGTGTGTTTTATACGTGTGTATATCTCAACCCCCTACAGTAGCCAAGAGAAAGCAGCTAGCCAATGAGAGAGCCCAGTTTCATAAAAGCTGCTCTCTGATTGGCCCGATGAGAAAGGGCAATGGGAACAAAGAAAAGTCCCTTTCAGGTATAGAGGCTGAGAGCTCCTTTTGCTCCACTCCCCCTGTGTGTGTGTTGTGTTTCAGTCCTGATTTCAGTGTTGCAGAACAAGCTTGTTGTGTGTGTGCACCAGGGGAATTTTTCTTTTCTTTTTTTTAATTTGAATTTTTGTTTTTATAAAAAATACACAGGCCGGTCTGTGACATTTGATGGTCCATCTTCTTTAATAATAAATTTGTTGAAGAGATTATAATTTCCAAAATAAAGCGGCTGCAACCAAACACATTCAATGCAGTTAGAAGGAAAAGGTCAACTCGATCCAATACAGACCGTAAGTACGGTTGCGTGGTGTGTCTCTATATAGCACTTAGCGGGGACTTCATGCAGGGGAATGTGCGAGTTTTATGCATTGAAATGAGGAACTAGTTACAGGGTTTGGCTTTTGCATTGAGAACAACAATCCAAGAAGGGTGAATTTTTATTCAGTGGAGGGTGAAGCATTTGTAACTTCTTCACACAAATTAAGCTTGACTGGGCACTCGGGGTAACTTAGAGTAAACTACCTTTGGGGCTCTAACCCAAGGAGAATAAAAGTGACACAGTTACAAATCTTGATCTGCAGTGTCCATTCTCTAGCGCACCTCACCCCTCCCTCTCCTATCCTAGCTGGGAAGGACCCTCTTCCAAACTGAACCAGGAAAATGGGGGCAAGGGCAGAACAAGCCGATTTCTGTCTCTTGTCACTTCTAGTGCCCATAATTTAATATTAAACAAGGGAATAGTCACCCATTACCTGTAATGGTTATAATTACCATTTTCCACCTCCTTAAAAAAGCAAGCAGCAAAAACACCATTAAGGGAAAAAAATGCCCCACCCAACCCGAACAAACCCGCAAATAGTAACAATGGTGTGTTTATTACAGGACCTGGATTGGGAGCTAGCAAAATGTTTTTCTTTGTTTAAGACATGAGGGGGGGGGTCCCTAAAATCCAAGTAGCGTGGAGGTGCCCTGCCCCCCTCGCCTAGTCGTCCCTATCCCTGGCCCCTTGGCAAAGACGGCAAATTGGAGATAAGCTGAGGAAAGGTTTATAAGGTGTTTCTTTAAAACATCTGCTTTGCTCTTGTACTCATTACATTTCACTCCTTCCGAACTTCCGAGAGCCTAGATCTGCGAGAAATGTTTCACATTCATAACTTGTAGCTGCTCCCACTGCAAGGGCGGGAGTGGGGGGAGGCGGCGGGGGGGGGGAGAGTGTGTGCCGGGGGAGGGGAGAGACCTTCAGCTTTTTTTTAAAGACCAGATCAGTATTTTCTTGATACGCTTGTCACCATTTTTGTTCTCACGACAACCAATTGAGCCCTTGATCCTCACGTGATGTGAAAGGCTTGCACTGTAACAAAATCGCTCCTTTTCGATGGTTGGTTGTTGCTAACTCGCCCATCCCCCTCCCCCAGCCCCGACATTTCCAGCAAAGCGACTCTCCACTTCCAATCTATCAACAATTCATTACTGCTTTTAGCTTCCAAACGCCAGCTAATTAAAAATACTAAGCCAAGCTCTGGGGCCATCTGACTAAACACAGGAGGGGGGGGTGAGAGAGGAGGAGGAGAGAAAAATAAATAAAAAGGAGACGCACCGTTTGCTGCGACTGTAAACGGGAAAAACTGTCCTGAAAAAGGTCGCCTTAAAAAAAAATCTTTTTTTGACTCTAATTATCGAATTACCACATGACTGATCGGCTTGAACGACAGCGGATTTTTCCCCCCCTCGGGGACTATACTAGGAACTCGGTTCCTTTTTCTTAAAACAACATAAAACAGGAAAACATCACATCCTTTAGGTTTCGAAGACTGAACCAATTTTAAACGCCGTTATTTTCCCTACCCCGCCGCCCCCCGGCCCCCACCCTGAATGCTGGTATAACTGGTTTATCAGCTCACTGAATCATCTGCTCCCCTCCCCCTCCACACCTTTCTTTTTCTCCTCTTGCTCGACTTCTCATCCCACCCTTTCCTCCACCTCCTGCTCCCTCCCTCCCCCTTCCTCCCCCATCCCCTTCCCCCTCCTTTCCTCTTAAGTTAGTTCAAGAAATCAAATCTGTCAGGACGGGCGGAAAAATGCCACTTCCCGACTAACAGGCGGAATCCAGCCCAGATTTTCAGTCCTTTCTTCTTATTCTTTCTTCCCTTTCACTAATTTATCCCGATGTTAGCACATTCTGTCTTGTTACTAGCGGACGCCTGTACGTTTGCTACATGGGATCATTACTTACTGATCACGGTGACTCTGAAGTCTGGAACTGAAGGCGGAATGAGAAGTTGGGAAAACTTTTTTCTCTAAGCTCTCTCTTTTTTAAAAACTATTATTCTCGATGCTTGTTAAGAGGAAAAAAACCCTTTGGTGCTTCTGTTGTGAATGTGAAACATTATCTTCCAGCTGTACAGTGACACATTTTTTTAAGGAGAAAAGGACTGATCCGTTTGCCAAAAGGGGGGTGGGGAAGTGGAATAATGTTATCGAGTGATTATTCTGGCTGAGATGTGTTATTTGGTTCCTTCCTTCTTGATCATTTGGTGTTTAAGTAAAATGAGGCACAGGCTTGTTTGCCGAGTGGAGTGGGAAAGGCATTTTGATTTGCTGGCCTAATTAAAAAATGATAAAGGAGTAAAGGTAAGCAATGTCTGTGTGTGTGTGTGTATGTATATTTATTTATTTTTTCCTTGACAATCAACTGTTAAAAAGGGGCTGATCCCTTTAAAAACCGTTTTAACTGATCTTTGTCAAACACACACTCATTTGCGGTCATTGAGGCCACCTTGGCGCAGATCACTTAAAGTGTATGTCTTAATCAGTTTCCCGTACAGTCAGTAGCACCATATTTAACAGATTGAGCCAGTCTGTGACCTAGGAATACGGTAGAATTGTTTAGATGTAATTTCTTTTTCTCAAAAGGCATATATTTAGCCTTTTATTTGACACTGTCTTTTCTAAAATAGAGAAATGCTCTTAAAGACGTGTGTGTATATCTCAAAAATAAAATTGTATAAACTGTTGGGGAAGAGAGGATGGGGGGGTATGTGTATGGGGGCGTTATTGGTTGTTTTTTTCTGTTCCTTACTGGGAACAAAAACCAGATTGCCCAGACAATTTGTAAAAAGAAGTAATAAAATTAGAAATGAGGAAAATTTAGCAACATCATTCTGAAACTAGCCTTAGAGAACTTCCAGGGTCTGGTCTTTTAAAAACTGCAAGATCTAGGACATGTTTAAGGATGTTTAAAGCGTGTTCCTTCCTCTTGTCCGAGTGTTCAGGCTGTGTTTCTGGGGTTGTTACCATGTGTATGTGCTAGAAAAAAAAATCCTAAACTCTTTTTTTTTTTCCCTTAAACCTTTCTGGACTTGACTCAGATCCTTAAGATATTTTAATGCTTTTTAAAAAGTGATTATCCTTGTGTTGTTGATAAAGGGCTTTTCTTTTTTAGCTACTGTAAGATGCTTACTGTCATGGGTACGTTTTTCGGGTTTGGTTATTTTTCTTTAAACCTGATATTGGACTGTGGAGACAATACATGAGCCACCTTCCTCACCATCCTTCCCTGTACCCCTCACTGACTCCCCAGTATTAATCGTTTTTTATTCTGGTAACACCCAGACAAGAAATATTCGACTTTTCCCCCCTTCACAGGAAAAGGTGGACCTGGACTGAAGGGTGTAAACCCCCTGGACCCATTCCTGGGGCAGGAAAAAGAAGAGGAAGATTAGAAGATTTTTTTTTTTTTTTTTAAGAGAAAGCCCAGCGGAGCTAAACGAATGTCCCCTCATCTCCAAAGGAAAGTTCATCGGATTTTTATTCTAGAGAGCTCATCTTCAGGATGTCAGTGAACATTTCTACGGCAGGAAAGGGTGTGGATCCAAATACGGTTGATACTTATGACAGTGGCGATGATTGGGAAATCGGGGTTGGAAATTTAATAATTGATTTGGACGCTGATTTGGAGAAGGACAGACAGAAATTTGAAATGAATAATTCCACCAACACCACTAGCAGCAGCAACTCTAAGGATTGTGGAGGTCTGGCCTCCAGTGGGGCCGGTGCTACCGCAGCCTTAGCGGATGGCCTAAAATTTGCTTCTGTTCAGCCCTCTGCTCCCCAGGGGAATTCACACAAAGAGACCAGCAAATCAAAAGTGAAAAGGAGTAAAACTTCTAAGGATGCTAATAAATCTCTGCCTTCTGCTGCCTTGTATGGGATTCCCGAGATCAGCGGCACTGGCAAGAGGCAGGAAGTCCAAGGGCGCCCTGGAGAGGCAACTGGCATGAATTCAGCGCTGGGTCAAAGTGTGAGCGGCGGCGGCGGCGGCGGCAACCCGAACAGCAATAGTACCAGCGCCGGCACCTCCGCTGCCACCGCGGGAACGGCCTCCTGCGGGAAAAGCAAAGAGGAGAAGCCAGGTAAAAGCCAGAGCAGCCGAGGCGCCAAGCGGGATAAGGATGCGGGGAAATCCAGGAAGGACAAGCACGACCTGCTTCAGGGCCACCAGAATGGCAGTGGCAGCCAGGCCCCTTCCGGGGGCCTCTATGGCTTTGGGGCCAAGAGCAATGGAGGTGGCGCGAGCCCCTTCCACTGCGGGGGCACTGGGAGTGGCAGCGTCGCGGCTGCTGGGGAAGTTAGCAAAAGTGCCCCGGATTCAGGGCTCATGGGAAACTCTATGTTGGTAAAGAAGGAAGAGGAGGAGGAGGAGAGCCACAGGCGAATCAAGAAACTGAAAACTGAGAAGGTAGGATAAAGACGCCTTCCTAGATCTCCTACTTTCCTCTTTGTGTGCATTTGTGTGGGTGCGTGGTGGGTGGGGACGTGCCTCTGTGTGCCTTACACTTCGTGCTTTCTGGTTCTTTGTGAGATTTCTCTTCTGTGCATCCTTCCTGTGAACTTTTGGTATGGGGCAGCTTAACTTGGGTGCAGTGTTTAGCTCCTGCTTCTGCTGCTGCTTGTGGTGCTAGTGTTTGGGTCCCCAGGTGGGAGGGTCTGGGTGTTCCAAGTACCTTTTGCCCTGCAGAAGGGCTCTTGGCCAGTCAGCTCGTTGCGGTGTGCTTTTAACAGAAAACCTGCTCCTGTACCCACTTACCTCTTCTCCTGATTTCTCCCCCTAAGGAGAACTGTCTTCTGTTCTAATTTACACGTCCTAGTATTTCTGGTAATGTGTCCTTAGGTGCAGGGTTCACGTTGCCTCCCCGGAGAGGTATGTCGAGGATTCGAATTTGCACTCCACCCTCCACCCATTTATTTTTTCATGATATTCTCCAAGATAGTCTTGTCAAAGGATATGTTACTGTTATTGGTCCCGAATGAAACCTTGGTCTCCTAGGGTCATTGGTTCCATAACCGTGTAGCAAGAATGGAATGGTTTTGGTGACCGCCAGGACTCTTTCCTTGTTCCCTTGCCCAGTTCTTAGCTGGAGATGTAAGAGTGTTATCACTTGGATTTCTTGCCTGACCAGGGAGCTGAAATGTTGGTAAGAAAAGTGAAATGGACTTGGTGGATTGGTGTGCTGAAAGGTGAAAACGGAGCCAAAAGATACCCGAAATACGTGTTGCATTTGAGCGGTGGGGAGCGTTGATTTAGGTAATTCGGACCCTTTTTCCCATCTTTGTCATTGTCGGAAAGTCTAGTGAGACACTGCCTTCGAAAAATTGCCCCTCGTGTTGTGCTGCTTTGTGCTGGAGGCCTAGGACTTACTGGTCTGGCAATTACTGTGCATTAAGTGATGTCCCAAGAGCTGAAGGTGCTCTGTCCACAGAGCAGGTTGGGAGTGAACTGGGGGAGTGAGTGCTGTCTCTATAAAATTAACGTTTAATTCCACAGATTGTGCCTTGCAGAAGCAAATGCGTGTCGTGTGGTTCGTGGCATGGTTGTTTGGTTATATGCTTATTAAATAATTTGATCTTTGCTCTTTCTCACTTGGTCAAAATTGTGAAGTGTCTTTGGGTGATTATTTCTGTGTACAGTTTCTCACTGCTGTCTATTTAAACCTTTTTCTTTTTGCAGGAATAAAGTTTCGGTTTTATGATTTTAGAAGTCGATGAAGGTACATTAAGGTGTAGATGATGCCAAAATCGCAAAAAGCCTCTGAACGCCTGCTTCTTCTATCCATATCCCCTTGGTCAGACAGCATTTTACACTGATGACTTTAAATGCATTAAAAAAAATACAATCCAGGTTTCGATTCTTATGCTGAAATGTGGACTTTCACATAATTTCTGCTAAAAGGCGTTCTGAAGTCTTCTTATTAGTACAGTAGAGCATTTACTTTTGTTGCCAGTAGTCTTCAAATTGCAGTTCTAATCTGCCCTAACTATCTAGATGAATTGCCCTAATCCAGTGCTCACAATGGCTGTGGTTAAGGAGTCAGAGCCATTTGATTGGATTCACTGCTGCCTGGAATGTGGGAGGTACTGCCCTTAGCCTTTTAATCTTCCAGCCAAATGTTCACAGTCAACAATTTTGTTTAGCTGGCAATTGGAACATTTCAGTATCTCAAAGGCTGCTGTCATGGCAACTGAGATGAGAGCGTGGTGTCGGTTCTCCAGTTTTTGTGTTCTTTTCACTTTCCAGTCACACAGGAAACTGGATGAAAAATGGAAGAATTAAGTTATTCATATACATGCAACTCATCTTCAGTCAGAGGAGTATAAGTGTGATAATGTGAATTACCTAAATAAAGAGCAAACAAGTCATGATGGGTCTGGGGTGGAGGGAGGGGAGCAAGCACAGTGCATTTAGATTCGTACCACTGCCAACCGTAGCTGCTGGTATGGGCACAGGGCCCCTTCAGGGATGGCTCCGAGGGGCTTGAATACTGCAGTGTGGGCCATTCTCTGTCAAGCTATGGTGCTGGCTCAGGATCTGGAAGCCCGTTCCTTCAGCTTTCCTCCCCACGCCCGCTGCACCCCAGAAGGACTTCTCTTAAGAACGCTTTCCTCCTTGGCACACAGATATGGCACTCCCTTGTACAGATGCCACCCAGGGAAGTCACTCTAATTCCACTAACTCTTGGTTGTGTAAAATTTGACTTCAATTTAGAAAATACTTCCTAATGACAAGGAGGAGACCTCTTGAGGCGGGAAAGATTTAGTAGGACAAGCTTTACCTGGCAAAATAATTCGACACCGAGGCATCCTTTGAGAAAGGTTTTTTGATGTTTTTGTACAATGTTTTAATTTCAGCCTTGTTTGATTATCTGGGTTTGTGAAGAGTAAGTGTCTTAAGGGTGAAGGTGGTTAATTTTCGGCAATCGGATGTGGCTCATGAAGGGGTCAAATGTGAAAACCAAAGAGGGGTGTAATGTGGTGTGTGTGCTTTTTTCTTTTTCTTTTTCCTGGTTGGATGGTTCCAGGAGATTCATAAGACTTGCTGTCACCGGTGAATTTTCACAGCATGCTTCTATGTCTATTTTTGGTCTGTTTATTCTGTTTCTTCACTACACAAAGTCATGTAAAACATGATAAATTGGACCTTATGAAAGGTCCAATTATGAAATTAAATCAATGAGCGTTCTAGTCCTTTATGTGGAAACCACAAGTATGTTGTAAAAGTCGCCACTCTCTTAATATGTGAACAAAATCAAAACATGCCATAATTCTAAGATACTTGAGCTGTATTTCTATAGCCCATTTTGTGGTTAAGCCACCAGTGACGTGTCTGAATAAGTAGATTTGACGGTTTGGTTTTTGGTTGTTAAAACCTGCTTCCCCACCTGCCCCCTCCTTTTCTTTTGAAGCATAATAGCCTGTATTGAGGCTCTTCTGCATGTATCCTCCTTAACCGTCTTACAGTTTTGACCTATCAGACGGAGGCATTCGGCTGGGCTAATAGTTCAATACAGTACATGGGTTTATTTGATCGCTGGGATATTCCAAAATACATACAAGAATTCTTAAAAACAGCTGAGACTTCAAATACATGTGAAGAGCCTAGGAGATCTTATGGTTGGGTCTTAGGATTCTGACTCTTCAGTATGCATTTAGAAAAGAGAATGATTTGAGTAATATCATGCTGCTTTCATCAAGCTGGTCCTTAACAGCCTAAGTGTGGGCTCTACAAATGGACCTGTCTATAAAGGATATCATTCATTTTATTTTATTCTCTTGTAGAAGCCTTTTTACACTTCACTAGGGAATTCTGGCACGTTTTCTAAGTGAGTGTGATTAGTTGAAGAACATATTTTGATTAATAAGTTTTGTGGATGATATGCTTCCCCCCCAAATACAGTGCCCCCTACAAATTCTGCTTAGAGAGTGCAGTTTATCTACTGTGAAATAAAAGGGCAGAAAGGTCACTTGCTATAATTAAAGAACAAAGTCCATTGTTGTTGGACAGCAAACTGTTTTGAAAGCTACATAAGGGATTTAGCTGTTGAAAACGTTGGTAACTAAGGGTGGCTCCCCAGCAGCATTGATTCAGCTCCTTTCTTTTCTATAGGCTTCCTCGGAGGATGACAGGGCTTTTGCAGTGGGTGCAGAGGGGCTGCTCTTTCCCCAACGAAGTTTTCTGTGAGACCCCGTGGAAGCTTGGAAGATTTGCATAACCAGGCACATCCCTGGGTTCTGAGCACAGTATCTGTAATCTGCTGGGCTTGCTGGAGAAATTTTAAAAATTACTCAGCAACTGATCAAGATTGTGCTAAAAGAGATAAATAACGTTTAGCAACTTTTAATAACTTTGCAAATAGTCTGTAAAAAAAAAAAAAAAAAGAGGCGGGGAGGGATTGATTGTCCAAATGTCATGAGGTTAAGAATGCTCTTCAAGGGAAATTGCTTGGCTGCAAGATGGTTTTAATTAGGGTGTTAGAAAGACTTATTTTTCCTAAGCAGCATTTTATAGTTAGTAAATGAAATCTATGCCGAAAGTGCTAAGCAGAAATCTCCCTAACCACAGAGGTGTTCAATAACCAGATTCAAACAACATGGAAAGAACCATCTGTTCTTCGTTTTCAGCATGAAAAACAAGGATTGAACGGCTGAGATTTGCTCCAATTTTGACTGTGTGTGCCTTTTTTTTAATTTAAAAAAAGTTCACCTGGTACTTCATAGCAACTCGAAATTGCTGTAATATGAGCAACACTGTGAAAACACGTGTTCCTACATTTATTTTAACCAGTTCCACTTTTATTTAAAAGATTTCCAGAAGCTCAGCCATTGAACACTTTATAATGGTTATTCAGTTCCTGCAGGCAATCACAATGAGGGGTCAGTTCTTCAAAGATCTAACTATTTAGTCAGTATCTGAATTATTCTGTCAATTTTCCCCCTGGAGGCAACGGGGGGGGGGGGCAAAGGCTCTCCCAGGCTAACTCTGGTCAGCGTTTATCGGTTAATCTAATTGTACGTGGTAGCCACACCTGGACCGATGTTTGTTCTACATAGACCTTGCTCTGGTTCAGAGCTGTTAGTCTAGGATTGTTGATCATGAGGGAAATATTCTTTTAACACTGATAACTTTGGAGTCCTTGACTTTTAGATGGTAAGCTTCTTGGCTTCTGGTTTTAGTAAGAGCCCTGGGTAAAACATTATCCGGCCTTTGTTTGAGGTCTTTTATAGAAGCTAATGACTGGGCTTGTGCCTCCCTCAGATAAATGACATTATCTCTGAGTGGGCTGACAGGAAACAGACATGTTAATGGTGAAGCTGCGGGGAGGATCTGCCCGGGTTCTGACAAAAGAGTGGAGAAGGGACCCCTGGTTGTGGTCATTAACACATAATGCATTCTTGCTCTTCCTAAGAGGCCCTTGATAATTGGAAAGCTATTTTAGCCACAAGCACTTAAATCATAAATCTACCACTCCTAGTTCCTTTGCATTCTTAAAAGTAGCAAAGTAATGTGTTTTTTGTTAACAAGTGTGTGATCTGGTTTTTAAAAATGGTGGCAGTTCTAGGCGGTGTGGTAATGACGTTTGGGAGGGCTGCACATCCCACTGCTTCTATCAGATGGGATCTCTCTTTGTCTTTCACCAGGGCTCAGTCATCCCTCTACTTTAGTAAACGAAGAAGTGGGTCCAAAAAGTAAAAAGAAATCATTTTTATACTTGAAGATGTCTCATGGAGAGGGATAGAATCTGTTTTTTCTAAGTTGGGCAAAAGATTTTGCTCAGTGATTTGAATGTAATGAAACCTGCCTTTTGAAGTGTATGTTTAAAAAGTCATGGGTATAATTGAGTTTCAATGCAGTTTAAACTCTCTGCTTCTTGAACAGAGATAATTGCCATGTTGAACACACTCTAGAGGTGTAGAAGAGGTGGAAGGATCATGTTATTCTATTCTTTAATATTAAGCACTGGAAGTTTTTCATAGTAATTACTGTAGCACAACATAGTTTTGATTGCCAGCACTCTGAACTTGCCGGTGATCTGAACATCAAGGGTTTTGCTTGAATACTAAACAGTTTATTCCTAAGTTACTTGTATCACATTCTTGTAGAACATGGAAACCAGAACTAAGGAAATACTGGGCGCTCCTTAGCAACAGCGGAGTGGAAATAACCCCTCTTCACGAGGACAGTTGTCGATAAATAATAATACCCTTTTAATCTGTACATTTAAGGTTATAGGGAAAGAGAACAGGTGAAATCTCTGACCCAGGAATGACTTCAGTCGTCATTACAGGCTCATACAGGGATCAGACTGGTACCCTGTGTCTGGTATTTATTTCATAGGTATGTGTGTAGAAATGTTATAATGGCATATATAGCTGTTGGGTTGGGAGTGGACTGGGAGTGTTTAGTAAGTGTGGGCTTTATTCTTTTAAAAGAAGTCACCGTTGATTTTCTGTTCCACTCTGCTGCCAAGTAATTGGCCCCTTCATATCCATCCAGTTCTCTCTCCCAGCTGAAGTTTCTTTAGTGACTTCTTGCTCTCCGTAGCAAGTTCTTTTTAATTTAAGCTAAAGGTTTTGGCAGTGCGAACAAAGCCTTTGCAACTGAATGAAAGGTTGTTAAATAATTCATAGTAGATTGACCATCAGTCGGGCTGTTTGTAATGCTATTTTGAGCGCATAAAGGATATTCAAGACGGGGAGATTGGCACCTTGCTCCTAGAGCTGAGTTCTGCTAAATATCTGCTAAATTTTGGTTAGAAATACCTTTGAGAAAGCATTAAAATAGATTATAGGTTTTGCCTGAAGAACTGAAGAGATTACAAAGCGAATACTTCTTCTATTTTGATAGGTCAGTGGCCTTTGAACCACCTGTATCTCATCTGGTACTCAGAAGGCTTCCCCCACTTCCCCATGAAGCTAAATGAAAATTTAGAAATATATATTTTGGTTGTAATAGAGAACTCAAAGAGAAGGGTGCTTCGGTCCAAACAAATGGGTTGGAAGTGATGAATAAATACTGCTGCTGGTTTCTCAAAGCTACTCTTTCTTCTTTCTCATCCCCACCTCCCAGCCCAGTTTGATTATTATTCACTGTGACTCTTCTCGCTCAACCACTGAGCTTTTTGCAACTCCTGGTAATCCTCATTCTCAGCGAGCACCTTAAGAAAAACGTGCCTACGGGGGACATTTAGGCACATTCCAATAATGCCATATGAAGGCGGCTTTCACAGTTTAAAAATACATCGATTGTATTTTGTGTTGTACGTAATGATTTTAGAAAGCAGATATTTAGGTTGTGGAATTGGCTTATTATCTTAACCAGAGAGCAGATGGCATGGTGCCACAGACGTATAATTTTACTTAAAGGGACTTTTAAGGTTTTGATGTGTTTTCTTTTCCTCTTATTTCCCTGATGGCTTCTTTTTATTGAAGGGTAACTTAAGGAGACCTGGTAGCAATTTTACTGCCTTCCCCCTGACAGTTTGAAATAATAGCTTGGTCTTTGGTTGTACTGATCTTCTACCAGTCAACTTGATTCTGGTTTTTGTCATGTGGCAGTGAATTAAGGAAAAAAAAAAGGGTTTGTAGTATGTTTTAAGAAATGGACTCTTTTATATGCTTCAATTAGCAACAGACGACAAAGTTCCAATTGGTCACACTTTCAGGAACTCCTAGAAGTGACTGTTCCTCCTTTTGATTTAAGAAAACTCCTGATTTGGTTTCTTAGGAAAGCACATCTGGTCCTTTGGCTGCTTTAGATCCACCTTTTTTGTCTTGTGCATTAGTTCCTGCAGGTTCAAAGGTCCTTTTTGAGTTGTTCTTGGTAGGTTAGCACGCTTTCCCCATACTGGAGGGCTGTCCTGTTTTTGGTTGCTACGCCTACCACGTGTTTGAATTCACTTGGCATAAAAATACCATTTGTTTCAATGACTGGATTTTACAGTTTTACCCATTCTTCACTTAGAACATCATCAGGATGAGTTGGAAAGCATCTCTCTCTTTTTTTTTTTTTTAACAAAGTGCGCATAGCCAGACCAGATTACTTTTGGATTTCCTGTCACCTCCTTGGCCGATTTATGGATGGCTCATGTTAAAAGCAACAATAATGTTTGAATTGGAAGGGCTGAAGCCTCGGGTTTTCATTCTTCACGGAGAACTGTTTATTTGTGTGTGGTTCACCACAGTACATGGATAATGCTATCAAATCTGTGCTTTATTATAGGCTTATGACTAGCACAGCAGCACTTAGTTATGTGTTTCTGCGTTTCCCTTCTTTGCCAATTCTTTTGTGATGGAAATGAAATTAGAACCGAATCTTTGCAGCCAAGGAGAAAATAGGCACAACAAGTAGAAATTGTCCCTTGAGCCAGTTCAGAAGTAAGCAGTGGTGATTTAAGAAACATTTTTCTCAAAGGAAGTGAAATCCATAGGAAAAAAAGGACTCCGATTTAACTTTTCCGTGAAGATCAGTGGAAGATGAGCCGCACACTTTGACAAATGGAGGCTGTTCCAACAGAAAGGCTTTATCCCTTTATATTGTTTCACATCTGAAGTAACTGATTGAAGAGCGGTTCCCATTCCCAAACCTTTCAGCTGCTTTGAAGGTGGAATGTGAGTTCGGTAATATTGTTGGCTTCTGCTCCCCGAAGGGAACAACATGATTTGAAGACAGAGCAATTGAGCTTTTCCGCATCAAACTCCATTTGGCCAATTGTCTCCATTTACATTCCTTGCCCAAATCCTTCACCAGCCTTTCCCATGATGCCGCAGCAGATGCCAGACACTGAAGTAGAAAGCGAGCAGCTGTTTCCATTACTCCAAGGCTGTATTATCCTCCACAATCTGCTTGCTTTTTCGCTCCCCTCCCCCACTGGAAAAAAAAGAAAGAAACCTTCTCTCCCTCTGACGTTTGCCCGCTCGCTCGGGTTTATCAGCCTGCGGATTTTCTATCTTATCAGGACCACGGATTTCTCGGCAAGGCCCGGTTTATTGTTCCGCGGGGGAGCAGATGGAGGGCCCTGGGCTCCGGGGAGCGTGGCCGGGCCCGCGCGCTCCCGAAGCTGGGGGCCTTGGCGGGGGCGCGCCGCCGGGGCCGCGCCCTCCTTCCCTCCCAGGACCCGTTTATAGCCCCGAGCGCAGTAAATCTGTCAGCTCTTCACGACGCCGTCACCTCTTTCTTCATTTGCTCCGGCTTCTAGTTTGACAACGTTCCCCTGAGGCGGAATTCTAATCTGCTTCCAATTAGTTGCAAAATGTGACTGAAATTTCCACATTATGACTGCTGTTTTACTTGCACGCATACATCCAGAAACAAATTAATGCTCTTGAATATTTATTTTTTGAGCCCTTGGATTTCCTTGAAGAAGAAGAGTTTCCAACTGTTGGGAATGACTTCCAGGATTTGCATTTTCTTCTCTGGAAGCCTTCTCTACTCAGTATATTGCACAATAACCACCGTGGGGTCCCCCCCATCTCTTAATAAGCCTTTTCCAGCTTTTTCAAGATTTCTCAAAATGTGTCTGTTCAAGTTACACAGATCAATTTTTTAGTATTTCTAAAATAAAACAAGGATGTTTGCCCGAGTTTAATGGAGGGGGCCTCCTGGTGCATGTTTTAATAGAACACGAATACACACAAATTTGCTTCTAAGTATAGCTGAAATACATTTGGTCAAGGCACAAAAGACTTGTTACACACTCTTAAATACTTTCCTTTGATATTCAGAAACTGAACGAATCGAGCGATTAGTTAGCCTAACAGATACAAGGACAGCATTAAAGATGTCACTATGGGCACTAATGTTATCCTACACGTTTGTGCCTAGATCCTGAGCACACCTTCTGGCAGCTGTTGGAACTCGTGGGTTGCAGCAGACATAGTCGATGGCTTCCTGTGACTTCAGTACCCCTTATCCTACATAATCCAGTGTTACGAGAATGTCTTGGACTCTGGGTTTCGGGGTGGTTCTACTTTGAGGGAGGTCAACTGCTCCAACTCTCTTTCCTCCTTTTTAGTGTTTGTTTTTTTAACAAAGATACGGATCCATCTGATTATATGTAAATATTAGAGTTGTTTGCATCTTGGCTGCTGAGAGGTCAAATTTAGCTTTATTCCTTGTCTAAAAGACTACTCTCTCCTGTACTGCAAATTTTAGTACCAAGGCAGCGGGGTCTCGGCTTTAGTATTTGCAGAAAGGTGGTGGCCTTAAAGAATGTAAACAGCCGCATTTACTGGTGTATTTTATTGTAGTGTTCCGACTTCAGCATCTTGGCAGATTGATATCAACAGTAATGATGGACTCTAAAAAGGTGTGAAGAATTTTATTGATGGTAAAGTGGTTATGTTGATCACGTTACTCTGTATTAGTTTCTAAATAACACCTTCAAATGTAAATAGATCAAGTTTTTTCTACGACGTTGTCACATATAATCATAAAAGCCCTATATTGATTGATTTATAATGTCCTTTTTTAATGTGCTGTTTTCAATCTCTATAACCAGGAGGTGGAGCGTTTATTTTACTATGTTTAAAAATAAAACTTATTTTAAATTATTTATGACATGTAGGATATAAATTATTCAAATTATTTTATCAAAAAACTTTCAGCTATGCTGGAATTCCACAAAAGAAGTAGGAACGTTCTTTGTTTTGCTTCCTTTCTTTTTACTCTGTGACTGGTAGTAGAAAAAATAGCGAGATTGAAATCCTTAAAAATTTAAAATGTGGGCCTTTCAGGCTGTAGAGACTTCCTGGGTTTAAAAAAAAAAAGAGAGAAAAGAGTGGCCCCATAGTGAAATGCTCACAATGGGCACGATTGTGCTAGCCCCTGAAGTCCTGGGGTTCACTAATTGCCCTTTAATGAGGTCGGTCTGCCCCAGCTTTTCCCCTACCTTGGGAGGAAAAGCACACAAGACAGTTGGAGTTCAAGTGGATCTTGCTGTATTTGCAACTTAGCATAACTGCTCTGAAGGCCCCCAGGGCGCTTAATTGGGGCTGGGCATTTTTGTTTTGGGGGAGACTACACACAGCTCCCCATTGTGTGTGTAGAAGCCACCGTGCGTCTTGGAAACATTACATGCTTTTGTTGATGGTGCATAGTTTTATAAACTCCAAATGAGCTTATTGCCTTTTAACCACTGGGAGCACTAAATAGTGGAAGAGCCTAGAAGTCTCTGGGTTGGGTAGCCGCCAAGCAGTTAAAAAAAAAAGAATGAATGGTTTAATTGTAGAGCAAACCATTTGTTTACAGATTAAGATTTATTCAGTCACCAAATCCTATGGACCAGGAGGTAAAAGAAGGAGGCCTTAAGGTATAGGAATTGAGTGCCCGGTGTTATGTTTTGTGATCATGCTTAGCTGTTTTTACCCATGTTTTTCACAAAAGAAGAATGAATTGTTGAATGGTGAGAACTGCTTGGCCAAGTGTACTTTTTAAACTCTAAAGAGAGAGGGGAGGAAGGAGGAGGCAGGTTGTCATTTCTTTGCTGCCTGGTCAGGAAGCTAAAGACTTAAAGTTTCTCCACCTGAGAGGGAGACACTGGCTGTCGCTGAATTTTCCTGTTCAAATGAGGGGGACTGGTGATGGTGGCGGTAGAGGTAGGGAGTAAAAAGTGGGAAGGAGGTGTGTGGGAAAGCGGGTGGCTGGTGGAGAGCCTTTGTTAAAATGGCCCTAGACAATGCATTCTCTTAAATAATTGGGACCCTTTTACAGAAATTCCCCACTATTTCATTAGTTAGTGGCCGTGGTACTGAATAGAGAGAAACTCTCCAGCCACGGCGGCAGGGAAGTGGTATATAATTTTGTGGGGGGGAGGAACTATTGCCTGGCAGCCAGAATTTCAGGTTGTCTTTTTTTCCTTCCCTCCCTCCAATAGAAGAGCAGAAATCCTGGCATTTGGTCCCACTGTAGTTGTCGTCCTTTTAATCCGTTTTTGAACAAAGGGTTTAAGGACATCACTAGATCACTAGTAAAGTGCTATTTTCTAGAAGTGTCATTTTGAACACTTCCCAATTCACTGTTTTTTATTTTTGCATTAATCTTCTTGGGAATGAAACCCTTTATCTCAAAGTGCTCTTTTGTGTATCAACTGTCACCCTAATGATAACTCTGGTTACTTACAAGTATTGTTTCTACGAGATGTCTTTGTATGCTGTTTGGCCATGAAAAAGCCCATTCCTTCTGTAACATTAAAATTACTTGTTTGCTACTTGATGCACATTTGATAAATTGAATTTTCAACTATGTTAAATTGGCTTAACATGATCTTGTTTTGTTTTTCTCCTTAACTAAGTTCTGGTACTTTTATTTTGGTCTGATCCTTTTGAAATGGCTTGATTTTCGAGTCTAAATCATGGCTGATAGCTTCACTTTACAAATCTTTCCTTTGGCGGGTGGTGAGTAACAGGATTATAGGAATGGGGGCGCAGAGAGGGTGTAAAGATTTAGGTGTAAATGTTTTCAGACTTGTCAAACTAGTGACTTTTTAATGTGCCGTTGTTCATTCTAGATGCTCTTCTATTAACATTTTCTGTGTTAGTAAAGAAAGAGACTGGATTTTATTCCTGTGAGCATCCAACATAATTTTTCAAACTTTTAAAAAAATTTATTTTATGCAAGTATAGTTGATTTACAATGTTGTGTTAATTTCTACTGTGTAGCAAAGTGACTCAGATATATATGTATACACACACACACACACACACACACACACACATTCTTGCTCATTCTTTTCCATTATGGTTTATCACAGGATGTTGAATATAGTTCCCTGTGTTATAAAACTTCAAACTTTTAAATCTCGTAAAATTCAGCACTGTCATAGTCACTAAGTAGACTGAATTTGTGTAAATACATTTTTTAAAAATCATGTTTTACCAAAGAGGTAAATCCCTGCAAAGGCCCACCTAAATTTGATTTCTTTGGGTGTAGTTTGACCGATGATACGTGCTCAACCTAGGTTGACTTAGGAAACCAAAACAAAAATGCAAAGATAAAGAAACGTAGCTCCTGTTAATATTTATGACAGCCTAGAGGCTTTGCAAGATTGAAATCTCTTTGCAGTTTTAATCCCCCCTGGAAAGAAAGGTTCCCCAACCCCCCACCGCCCCAGATTGTTAGTGCCTCCACAGTGTGAATGCTTCTCTGAGGGTTTTAAAAAGCACCTAAACATACCCTGTATGTAAACATACCCAAACTCAGTGAGTTTGGTCTGTGTTCACGTGTACATAGAGAATGGGGAAGCGGTGCTGAGCTTCCTGCCTTATTAACAAGGGTTCTCTTTTGTCTCATTCCTCCTCTCTAACCTGTTCTGTATACTATTTTAATTGGTTGTTTTTTTCTTGTCCATATAAAATGTGAAAGGAAACATGCTAACCTTTTTAAGATGCTCTGAAAATGACTTTTATAAACCTGCTTACACCAAAGTCAGGTACTTTCTATTTTAGCTCACATTAAAGGCTTAAAGTCTCCTTTGAAAGGCTAACATACGAATCTATAAGCCTGCTATAAATTCATGTACCTTATTTCCTTGTAAAAACCAGTGTTTTCTACTTACCTGGAGTTATTAGTACAGCTGCGGAGTTACTTCCCGCAGATACTCCTGTCCAGTCTTAGGTGGATGGAAGTTCTGTACCATCTACAACTCTTTACCTGTGACGGGCTGATGACACAAAATCACTTGCCCTTGTTGGATTTCAGCTGAAAACTTAAACACATTGAATTTTCCTTTTCTGACACATAGTGAAATCTGAAGAGATTTGTAGACTTTCGTACTTGAAAAAATCTAGAAAATGCCCAGTGTATTCAAATCACATTTTTACTGGTGTTCAACATGTAGATACAGTTCTCTTTAAATTACCTCTGAATTTGGTGAGCAGCTTGTCAGCACACACTAGTAGTAGTAAGAAGTTTAATGGTGGAGGACACATATACCTGTTTATCTTTTGCCTGTAAAATAAATTCTGCAGGGTTTTTGAAGAATTTCATTTTGGCTTGTTTGTAACTCACTCAGGGCTCTGAAGAGTAATACTCACTGTACAAATATTCTGTGCGATGTGGTCTGGTCGCCTCCATGTTATTTGAGCCTGGATGTGCGTGCATAATTGGAGAGATTATTGGAGAGAGAGTGTTTTGCTGTGGTAGATGTGGTTTAAATCCTAGCACTGAGCATAGCATTTACTTTCTCAGCTTACCCACAAAATCTGTGACTAATTTAGTGAATGTGAAGATTTTAGTCCAGATGGTTAGGTTTAATTGTAAAAACTGGAAAGATTTCAAAGTACCCTTTGGGGGAGTGCGGGAAACAACAACTAAACAACAAAAGAGAAGGAGAAGTAAGTCACTAAATATAGCATATTTGTATATTACACATTTATAAAATGTGATACACACACCCACACCCACATATATATATATGTCTGTATATACAGTCAAGGAAAAGCTTGAAGAAGTTTTTATAGCAGTCAGCAAGAACAGCTAGGATCAAGAAGATAAGTGATTTTTAATGTTTAATGATTTAGTATGTTCTTTTTCAAGTGTTTCCTACTATTTGTGTGTTTGGCCTTTCCTGGGCTCAAAATAGGTTTCCTCTCAAGCGTGTTAAGAAGGTACCACTTTCCTGTCACCCTCTATTCTTGGTTAAAGAGTGTTGGCAATTACCTCATCGAGAGTTCGGGAAATACCACTCTTGCCCAGGCCTTGGCCTGTGCCCCCTCACTGTGGTGCTCTCTGAGGCTTGTGCCAGCCTGTCCTTCTGCAGCTGTGAAGCTCAAAGAGGGAGTAAGCTTGCAGAAAGGGGCTGATGATTAGTTAGGTGGTGATTAGTGCTACGGAGGGACCAGCCTCCTTTTCAGCATCATTTATTCTGAACAGCTCTTGTGCCAGCATGACTACAGTCATCTGAGTGGCTGCTTTTAAAGTTGCTCAAGACCTTCTTCTGGCTGCTTCCTATGCAGATCAGACCTTAAAGGATAGAAATTGTCCCCTTCTCTTATTGTAGTTGGGATACCACTGACCTAAAGTCTTGGGCCAGTAAGTTAGCTTTGAAGTTGGTAAGCTAATAGGGCTCTAGAGTGGACTTGCTTTGTACTACCTGGAATTAAAAGGAGAGATGGGGGGAAGGAGAGAAAGTTATCAAGGGGCAGGAGAAGGTTAGACCGTGGGGCTATTGATAAGATCTACTTGATTCAAGTAGAATGGCTGGGATTCATGGAACAGTGATCTACGAGGCAAGCAAATGGAAATATGCCCAAATACATAATGCATGCGTACATATATGTGTGTGTGTGTGTGTGTGTGTGTGTACACACACACACAGATTTCATAATATTCAGGAAATGTAGAGAGAGATGAGTTCAATTTGTATGTTTTTATTTACTGTGTATCCAGTGCTTTAACATTTGATTATTGAGCTCTCAGCATTGAAAAATGGCACAAGGAACAAGCGTGAGGTTGTCTTTCACGGTAAGGAAGATAAGCAGAAGGCCGGCTGTGTGAGGCTAATGATTTTCAGATTATGGAAAACCTGTGTAATACAGGCCAAGAGAAGGCGCTTCCTGAAGAGAAGTAAGTGTAGATCTTCAAGGCTATTATTGGGAGCATGGGAGAGCAAGATAAACGGAAGGCCAGCCACCCCAAAGCAGAGGTGATCTTTGCTTTGCTTTGCTTTTGCCTTGCTTACATTACTTTTAAAAATATCTTTCTTTTACCTTCTGGTATCTCCCCATCTGCTTAGAGCCTAATTTTTCTCCATTTATCAAGAGCTTTGCCCTACAGCAATCCATTGAATAAGTGATTAAGGTGATTTTAAGATGGTACCATCTTAAAAGTCTACTGTGAGTAGACTTCTTAAAGGCTCAAGAATGGAGCTCAAATGTCAGGACTTTCTGGTAGGAGGAGAGGCTGGGCTTCCCTGGTGTCTTCATCATACCTTTGGGGCGGTCATCTTTTCTGCCCCCAAAGCTTATTTTTTTGTACAGCTGAATTTTGGAAAGAACCTCTTCTGTAGATGTTTTTTAACATTTGAAGCTGACAAGGTGTAAGTGATGAGGTTGAAGCACAGTCTGACGTGGCTTTTTTTCCCCTCTGTCCTGATTTCATAGTGGATATTGTAAGGGACTTTTGTAAGGAGTGAAGCTCAAATTGGGACCTGATAGGCACATGAAATCCTGAGGATTGGTATTGCCATTAAGTTATGGGGAGAGTCAGACTTGATAGTAGTATAAATGTCACAAATTTCTATTTCCCATATGTGTTGATATATTTTTATATATATTTATATAATTTGTGTTTTCTTTCCACTTTTGTACTATACCTGATGAATTTGATTTGAGAAATAAAAATAATAGAAATAATGTGCATAACTGAAGAAGAGCTATGCGGGCAGCTGTACAAGGTCAAGGCTACTAGAATTCTAAGGACGCAGGTCAGAAAGATAATGGGTAATAAACTCACCAGTGCACCTGTCAACTCACCAGAGTTCCCCACAGTTTGTGCAAGCAGTGGTGCCTCTAATTTCTCTGAGGCCTTGCCTTCGGGAAAGAAGAGGGTTTTAGGGCTGACAAAGCCCACGGCTGTGTATTTTTTTCTGTTGGAAACCCTGACGCATCTTAGGACACAGTGGAGAAGAGAGTCATTGGAAACAACGGAGTAGAAGATTGCCTACTTGTTGAGAACCTTTTCTCTTGACATTTCTTTAAGACCTCTGACGCGAGGAATTGGGTGTAAGAGATGAGTGTGAAGCAGGGTCTGATGTAGGTATGGTTTTGAAGCCCAGTTGCAGGGTAGAGAGCTGTGTCAAGTATGAACTTGAGATGGGAGAGAAAGAATTGGGCTGACTTGAGGGATATCAAAGCCTGTTCTCACGATTGGTTGGATATTTACACTTTTTTTTTTTTTTTTCTGGACACACTTCCTAGTCTTTCTCTTGGTTGACTGCACATGCTGTTAACTCCACCAGATAATACACATGGACTGTGTTCTGGGCAGACCATGTTGTATTGGATTGGGAGTTAGACTCAAGTCAGATCATGGAGGGCCTTGTAGACCATGGTAAAGAGTTTGGAGTTTAGTTTGAATATGATGAGAAGGCTTTATGCAGTTTTGAGTAAGGGAGTGACATGATTTGGTTTGTTTCTAAAAAGTTGCCCTTGACTGCTGTGTGGAGAAATGACTATAGAGAGAAATAGGGAAATGAGTCAGTAAGACTTTTTCATTCGTCCCAGTGAGAGAGGATAGACTTCTTCATGGAGGTGGTGAGAAGTGTTCACATTGTCTCAGGTAATGAGGACAGGAATTTGCTAGGGAGTGGTGAGCGGATGAGAATTAAGGATAACATCCAGGATTTGGGGGTGGGTGTAGTCAAGAATTGGGACACACCATTGATATACCTCATAGCTGCCAGGTAATGATGCTCAGATTGGATGGCCAGTGCTAGAGGCGTTGATTGGAAGAAGTGGGAATGCAGGTGGGCTTTAAAGTCATGGGGCCGGAAGAGGTCACCTAGAAAGTATAGCTGGAGAAGACGGGGGCTCAGGGCTGAGCCGCGGAGCATTGGAGGAGCCAGCACTGCATTCACTGAGGAGGAAGATAACCAAGCCAGTCTGGCGTTTCTGGAAAGCAAGTGCAGAAATTCTAGCAAGCAGTGTAATCATGATGCAAGAAGATGTGTTAAATGATGCCAAGAAGTCAGGTTAAGATGAGACTCAGAATTGACTCCTGACTTTGGAAGGATGACTGTTGTTTGTGATCGACCTTAACACAAGTGGTCCTAGGTGAGGGGTGGAGAGAGCTTTGTGTTCTGACAGTAGAAATATTAGAAAGGGGAGGTGTCCGTGCAGGTCTCAGTTTATTCTTTCATTCATTCCTTCACGCAGCACATATGTTTTGAACACAGATTAAATGGCAAGCACAGCCTGGGTCCTGGAGATACAGTCAGCAACAAACAAAGTCTCTGCTCTCACGACCCTTATATTCTAGTATATTTGGGACAAATAAAGATATTTTGCTTGGTGTTAAGTGCTGTAAGGGAAAATCAAGCAGGAGGAGGTAGAGAGGGATGTGGAAAAGGAGAGTTGAGGATTTGTTTACACTTGAGTAGGGATGTGATAGCCAGTGAGGAGGAGCCATGTGACTCCCTGGGGAGAGAACTTTCTAGACCAAGGGGACAGCCTGTGAAGGAGCCTGGAGCAGGGAGTGTGTTTGGTGTGTTGCAGGAGACACCAGGGTTGCTGGAGCAGCAGGAGGGGTGGATGAGAGGGCAAGGAGGTGAAGTTCAAGTGGCAGCAGTCAGGCCAGGCTCCGGGGATCCAGGAAGAGCTAAGTAAGACTCAGAGATGGGGAGGGATCGGTAGTTTTGAGCGGCGGCGGGCCAGGCTGTGGCTTAGGCCACACAAGGATCTCAGTGGGTGGGGATCTACCCTAAGCTTAACTTCCGTCCCTATTCCTCGAGTCTTTTGATTTCATTCTAGTTTCTGAGTGGTTAAGGGAGATGCGGGGTGGGGGGGGCGGGGGCGGGCGGTTATCTCACATGATTTTATCAACTGATTTCAGGTGCAAGATCATAAGTGTAAAATTTTTTTCCCCAGAGAATGGACAAAATGGCACCTTCCTCAGAAGACCTTAAAAAGGGACTGTTACTTTCCCCAGAGCGAATGTTTACCGGATGTCTCTAGTTGTGTGTATACACACACACGCACACACACTATTGTATGAAATAGTTGATCATTACTAACAACAGAAATTTAAAATGATGAAGTCATAGTATAAATAGAAATTCTAATTTTTTTTTTCTTGCATCCCATTGGAGTTCTTGTATGCTCCCCTGGGGGTTTAACATGCCTCTTACTTTGGAGACTGATCTAGGGCCCTAAGAAACTAGTTGTATTTATTAAAATACTTTAAATTTGACCTGAAGTTTAAAAAGCAGTACATAAATTGTTAGGCTGTATGCAAATATTATATAATGGAAAGTAGATTTTACTTCCCCTTTAGACCTACTCCCCAGGGTCAACTACTTTGAACAGTTCTGTATGTCTTTCTTGAAATAGTTTCCATGTGTTCAAGCATGTATATTTATATATCTTGTCTCCTTATACAGATCAGAGCATAGTAAAGAAACAGATCTGCACCTTGCTCTTTTCACATAACTCTGTGTCTTAGATATTATATGTTCCCTTTCTATCTTTGATTCCATAATTTATTTAACTGATCCTCTGCTAATAGCATTTAGGTGTTTTCTAGTCTTTTTTTCTAGTTACAGAAGGCTCTGGTGAATCTCATTTTGAATGCATTTCAAGATTGTCCCCCAACTTGATTTCATCAGGTGTATTCCCACCAACAATGGAACATGAAATGCGTGTATTTGTACAATTTAATGCTGTGAGTTCTGATTTTTTGGCTTTAACCTGTGATAGATAGTAGTCCTTTTTAAAAATTTGTACTTTTTATATTTACAAGCCATTGTATCTCCTACCTATTGAGAGTTTATAAGCTTTGAGTAATTTTCTAATGAGTTGTTGGTCATTTCTTATCGATTTTAAAGTAGTTGAGTGTATATTAGTTAAATATACTTTTTTTCATGTTTTACAAATATTTTTTCATGTGCTTACAATTTTTTTTTTCCCGTCTCTTCGTTTGTCTTTTGATTCTGTTTATGCTAGTTTTTTTTTCCTCTGTGTAAATATCTTAAATTGTGTGGTTAGGTTTATAATTCATTTCTTTTTATGGCTTCTGGTTTTTGTACTGGTGGAGAAAGATCTTTCTGCAAGACTATTTAAAAAATTTTTTTCTTGTACTATTTTGATGGTAATTGGCAATCTTTATAGTTTTCAACTTGAAGGTGAACATGATTTCCATCTTACTGGCTTTTGGGGTTTATATTTCAATGTAAATAATATTTGACCCAGTATCCAAAATCCTTGAATCAAAGACATTGTTTCTTAATCAGAGCTGTATGTCTGGATCACCTGAAGAGTGCTTAATTTTTTTCCTTTCCCCAAATACCCTGTCCCAGGTCCCCTACCCATTTAGTGGGGGGAGGGGGCTTCTTTGGGTGCATTTAGAAAAAGCTTCAGATCGCTCATTTGAAGAAGTCTTTTTGGGAGAGCAGGAAGGACTCATGATTTGCAGTTCCAGCCCTAGGAATATTTAGAGCCTGGTAAACACCCTTGCTAGTGTTTCTTAGACTCCTAGAGCAAAGGCATGCCTGCGCAGTGAACTACTTACATAGTGAAGATGGCCATGGCTTTGCTTAGTTAACCATTTGGTTTGGGCAGGAGTAAACTGCCTCACACGTTTTGAGACTGTATGAAGCATGCACTTGGAGTAGGTCATCTCTCCTGATCCGCTGGGCTTCAGAAAATTGCCAGGTTGCTATCGTGTCCTCTTAGTCAGCAGAGCATAGCCAATGAGCCCTACTGATGTTGGCCCCGTGCGCCTTCAGGTAGACTGTTCCCTGTAGCAAGTCCTTTACTCTGATTCCTGCCTGGGTCATGATCCAGGGGAGAAGCTCAGGGACTGGGGATTGAGAGACTGGGTCCCACCTGATGCTTTGGCGCTGTCTTCTTTCATGACCTTGGGCCTAGTTTCTTCTTGGACTACTGTGTCTTAGTTTCTTCTTGGACTATGTTTTCTGAGTGTCCTTTTAGTTCCAAAAGGAGTTGTAATTCTCCCCACTCCTAGTTGCTCTACTGGAGACGCGTGTATTTGATTTCTACCTCTTCTGTTTCCCCAAGCCTGAGACCTTGGAGGGCGCGGGTTCCACCTTACTTACTTTGGTCTCCTCAGCATCTAGCACTGAACCTGATTCTAGGAAACGCTTGGTAACTACTTGCTGACCTGGCTTCTCTCTTAGTAGGGTTGTAGAGAGAGGAGGGCCTTGAGCCAGGCTCCACAGGGTCCCCGTCTTCTATCTTTCTTCCATGCAGAGATCATAGGCAAAAACGTTGCTGGGAATTATCTGGATTTTGGTATATCTCGCATTTATGTGGCATTTTTCATTCTCTAAAGCACCATCATCTGTATATAATCGGTTATATCGCACCGGCCTGCCTGGGTCTGCTAGAGCGTGTCTGTTGAATTTTAAAGATAAAGATGCTTTACCCGGAAGAGTTATGCTGTGTCAGAATAACAGATTGCTGTGGCATCCTGTTTGTGGCAGATTTTTGTCTGATGATTTCTTTGTCACCTGCAAAACCCTCAGGGCAAGAATGGAAGGCTACTCCTAACAAAAAAGTCATTATTCAAGTGAGAGAGAAGTGACTATTATAGCTTACAGCTTAGGCGTGACCTTAGGAAAATTGTTTAAACTGAGTTAACAATCTAACTTTGGGAAAAAAAAAAAAAGCCACTTCCGGAGTTTGGAGTGTAATAAGATCTTAGGAACTCAGGGATGAATTTGGCCCCTTTATCTTTGGTGAAATTTGTCTAAGAACTTGGAGCACAGCCTGTTCTGACAGCTTTGGTGTACATTCATTGATTGTAATCATATGTCATTCATAGTCATAACTGTTGTTAAATAGAACAGTGGTTTGATTTTTACCTTGAAGTTTCCTATTAAACTCAACATGTTATTAAAATATATTTTTCAAAATAAATGCACTTGCAAATATACATTTAATAGACTGAGACTCTATGTGTTTCGTGAAAGACTTTTTCTTCTCTTCCAGTGTTGCTGTGTTAGGTGGCCAGGGCACAGTTGTGGTTAGTTACTACGAGTTCTAGAGTTTCTGACAATGAGAGCTTTGGCTGGAAAACTGCTAGAGAAAAGAAATCTCATAATCACAGGTGAAAAAAAAGATGATGATGCCCATAACTGAAAACTGTAACATCTTTTGGAGTGAGCTTCTAATGCAGCATCGATAAAGCCGGGGAATAGTTTCTTTTTCTGAGGACACCCCCCTACCCCCCCAAGTAAGTTTCCCAGGTGCATTATTTACTCAGAAGGCTATTTCCTTTCTAATATCAAAAATGCAATCAATAATTATTAGTCTTTGTACAGCGCCTAGCATCTTGCTGCCCAAGGAATGTTTGTTGAAGTTATTAATACCTTCAATTATGTTTAAGCACTTCTAAAGCCATATCCTGTAGGTTTTTATGACAGCCTTCGAAGGTCGTCAGAGAACATGTTACAGTTCTGGTTTTATAGGTGAAGAAACTAATGCAGTGCCTTTACCTTTGCAAACATGTATTGAGGATGCACTATAATGAAATAGAAGGATGGCTCTTGCCCTTGACTTTACACTAGGTCCACGCTTCTTAAGACTATTCTAGGTTATGGTTTTATTGAGCATCTATGGACTCTCTCTCTGGGGAAAAAAAAAAAAAGAAGAAAGTGCGCCTATGTGCAAACATAAACCTTTGCTTCTGTAATTACAGGGTTTCTCAGACTCCACAAAGTCTTTGAACCCCAGGTAAAGAATCTTTGATTTAACAATTGCTTGTCAGCAAGCCCTTGAATTAAGTAACTTACTTAGGAGCCAAATAGCTTGACTCCTAAGAAGTGACAGGGACCCCATACTTCTCTTTTCTCCCCTAATGATTTTTCCTACCACCCCATGCTGATTTTGAAATGATAAGCAGCAAATGAAATATTAGGAAAACACTCTGTAAATATAGAGTGTTTTACAGATAAAAATGCAAACAGATCTCTCAGTGGCAGGGGAAACCCAGGCCATGCATTTTGTAGTGTGGCTTATGTTCTCGTATTAGGGAGCCTGCTGGAACCCCACTAAACCCTTAGCTGCCAAGTATTTGGTTTAACCTGATCATTTACAAAATGTAGCAGTCCTCACTGGTGTGTATGTTAAAAGCAATATAAATGAAATCAGTGCTGTGCCTGTGACATCTATTTTTGCAAATGCTTTCTGTGTGTGGGTTGTGGGAGCTGGCTTAATTCTAACTGCAGAAATATCAGTGGGGTTTATATCTCTCTTCCTGAGATAGCTGGAAAGAAGGAATTTAAGTACTTAGAGACCACACATTTTGATTTTTGTCCTACTTTGGTCAGAACCATGTTGATTTGAAGCAGCTCATTAATGCGCAGGGTAGTACTAGTTGTTTCTCTTAGTTAATTAAATTTTGTTGGCTGGTGGAAGTAGAAGAATAATGTGAGGTTTTACAAAATTTCTGACTGGGTAGAGACAAAGTCAATGGATACTTCTCCATGCATACTGTTAATAATTTAAAAATAATTCACGAATTCCACAGTGACCCCATTTGTTTCATTCCAGTACTTAAAAAAGGGACATGAGGGCTTGCCTGCCTTTCTTCACGAAATAGCTGTTTTACAGACCCTTACAAGTTCCCATATGTTAGTGAAAAACATTTCCCAAGAAATTGGCAGCTTTGCACTTTGTAGCTGATGCCAGCTACTTCCTTGGGCCAATTCGACAGAGAGGAGAAGGGAAAAAAGTGCCTTGTTTTAGTGGCTGAATTACTCTGACAAGCTCTCACATTGCCCCTCCTCTTATTAATATTCTTTTTGATGTTAGCTTGTAAAACAGAGGATTGGCTGTTAATCTCCAGGATCTCAAGGGCTTTTGGCAGTGGCCCATAATTGATGTGTTCACATGGCTGTTGTCTGACTACTAATGATTAGACAGCAGTGTTATCTACCAGCTACATCAGTTTTGCTTATAAATCACACTTGATAAACTGCAGTTTCATTTCTTCAAAGCATCCCGACGTGTCTTCATACTTTGATAGAACTGCCAGAGGCATCTCGCGATTCTATGACAGCTTAGATTAGGTTTATTTTTCATTTCTGTTTGACAAAATATTAGACTTTCTAACGCATGAGAAAGAGAATGTGTTTGTTCCTCTCACCAGGCCCTTGGAGAATGATAGGCAGAGAAAGATAACCTGCTGTCAGTGGGAAGATGTACAGGTTGGGGTCCCAGGTTGTGTTTTCGCCTTAGGTACTCACGCCTAGGGGAATGGAGTGGGACCATGCCTGTTGGAGCTGTGACACTCTGGAAGAAGAAGGGAAGAGGCCGCTGGGGAGGAAGTCCTCAGAATGTGTGCCTCTGCTCAGATTGTGACATGGGGGGGGGTCGGCCATCTAGAGCTGTGAGATTGCACTGTCACTGTGCAGTCACAGTGTGTGTTGACCCCATGCCTCGCGGTATGACTGCGCTCTGTACAAGGGCAGGAGGAAGCAAGAAGCTTTTACTAGGGGAAGAGGTAACTGCCACAGAAATCATATCTGTTGTCCTCCTTCACTGCCCATATGGCAACACTTCACTGGCCCAACACACACCCAGAGTCCCCTCTCTGCCCAGAGTCCTGGGCTCTGCAGGGGTGAAACCAAGTTGCATGTTGCATGTGCACAAGGAGCTTAGATGGGGAACCTCTGCTGAGTCTTGGGCCTTTGTTCTGCTATAAACTCCTGTGTCCTTGAGCTAACTTTCCTCATCTATAAAACTAAAAAAAAAGGAAGACTAATTTCTACCGTAGTTTTACATATCCTTGGGGGCTGTGTTATTCCAGAGCCCCTTAAAATCTTTTTGTTAACATTAGTTAATTAATCTTCACTTAAATTTTGAGATGAAATATTAGATTTCAAAGGAGTATTTATAATTATTTGTGATTTTAAGAACTGGCTTTTTAAAAACTGGTTTTTAAAACCACTGCTTTTAAGAGACAGTTATGTCGGCTTAAGGTGTGTCCGGGGTTAAATATTTTATCAAACTACAATTTTTATTCAGAATAAAATTATGTGGTAAAGATTGGGAGGAGAGTTTTTTTAAATTAATTTTTGGCTGCATTGGTCTTCCTTGCTGCGTATGGGCTTTCTCTAGTTGCTGCAAGTGGGGGCTGCTCTGTTGTGGGGTGCGGGCTTCTCATTGCAGTGGCTTTTGTTGTGGAGCACGGGCTCTAGGCGCGTGGGCTTCAGTAGTTGCGGTGCACGGGCTGAGTTACTCCGCGGCACGTGGGATCTTCCCGGACCAGGGCTTGAACCCGTGTCCCCTGAATTGGCAGGTGGATTCTTAACCACTGTGCCACCAGGAAAGTCCCAGGAGCAGAGGTTTTGTTAATAAATTGTTAGAGTTTAAAGAGTTACCAGAGTTCTAGAATATAAGAAGGCGTGAAGAACACACTTAATACCAGATCTATCCTAAACAGATTCCCCCAGCCCACCCCACTAAAACAAAACAAAACAAAAGTCACATAAGATATCAGAGTGCTTCAGTTATTATTAAAGATATTTAAAGTGGTTGGTTAAAACAACTGCTTGATAGATGTGCTTTTTATACACTATTTGATATTTTATGTACATAAAACTGTTCTCTCCAGTTTAGTTTCTTACTTGAGTCCTGACTTTTTTTTTTTTTTTTTTGCGTTTTGGGGGCCTCTCCCTGTTGTGGCCTCTCCCGTGGCGGAGCACAGGCTCCAGATGCGCAGGCTCAGCGGCCATGGCTCACGGGCCCAGCCGCTCCGCGGCATGTGGGATCCTCCCAGACCGGGGCATGAACCCGTGTCCCCTGCATCGCTAGGCGGACTCTCAACCACTGCGCCACCAGGGAAGCCCAAGTCCTCACTTTTGATAAGTGTTAGCATTGAAGAATAAAGATGATTAATAAGCTGCTTATCTTAAAATGATTTGCCGTTGAAGAAAATGCCCTTTTTATTTTTATTAATTTTTATTTTATATTGGAGTATAGTTGATTTACAATGTGTGTTAGTTTCAGGTGTACAACAAAGTGATTTGGTTATACATATATCTATTCTTTTTCAGATTCTTTTCCCTTTTAGGGTATTACAGAGTGTTGAGTAAGCATTTCCTGTGCTATACAGTAGGTCCTTGTTGATTATCTATTTTACGGAAATGCCCTTTAAAAAAATTAAACAAAACAATTTAAATTATTTTGGTTATGACTATTAGATTTTAATGCTCTGTGGGAAGAATTCGTGATTAACTTAGAGAAGATAGTCTTTCAGTGATGTAAATGGATGCTTCATTTAGTTTTGATATATAAAGGAATAGTATTAGAGTTTCTAATGTAGCTGTAAAATACAAAAAAATCTATTAAGAGGTGTTGAGTCTTTTTGAGCATATAAAATATGTATGCCGGGCTTCCCTGGTGGCGCAGTGGTTGAGAGTCCGCCTGCTGATGCAGGGGACACGGGTTCGTGCCCCGATCCGGGAAGATCCCACATGCCCTGGAGCGGCTGGGCCCATGAGCCATGGCCGCCGAGCCTGTGCGTCCGGAGCCTGTGCTCTGCAACGGGAGAGGCCACAACAGTGAGAGGGCCGCGTACCACAAAAAAAAAAAAAAAAAAAAAAAAAAAAAAATATATATATATATATATATATATATATATATATATGCCTATATAAGAGCTATATGTTAATATTAAAAATAATTGGAATATTTTAAAGATTTTTTTATACCATATTTAAATAATTTTTTTAAAAAGCAGTATATGTATAGTATCTGAGTTTTATGAAGCTTATTACCATTATGGCAAAAATAAGTATGCGCTTTTTAATTTTAAAAAGATACCAGTTCTTCTTGACTGATGATTTAAATCATAATTCAAATCAACTAGATTTAAATTTAGCTTAGTCTAATGCTAACTCTCTTTGCAGGTGTTTAGCAACTGACTGGAATTTACTGTACTATTAAGGGATAGAGTACTAGAAATATACATTTTAATATAAATATGGAAAGTTCCATCGCCCACAGGGTGCTTATTGTTTGGTATTCGTGTATAGAATATGTCCTCCATCATTTGCTTTGTTTTGGGGGATGCATCATACACAAATTTCTTATTCATTGGTTACATATCCACTGAAAAGTGTGGCTACCTGTTTATTTTGGAGCCGATCTCTTATGGTTCTATGCGAACAGGATTTAGAGTAGGTACTCTTTGGTAGGTATGAGATTGAGTGAATTGCCCCTAAAAATTAGGCTTAGTAATTTGTTGTAGCCATCGAAAATGTATCCTGAAATAAGACACATGGTAAAATTAAATATTCTGGAAATACGGTTGCTAAGATAGTGTGACCCTGTCTCCCACCCTCTGCTAGCCTTCATTGCTTTTCGACACCAGAGAGTAACTAACTGGATTAGTGAGTGTGATAGTATACTTTTTAAAATTTATATTTGTGCTTTCTTTTGAGACCGTTTTCAATTTAGTTTGATTCTTGAAGTACCCCTGTGAAATAGCTAAGGCAAGCATTCTTAATGCCATTTTGTGGACGCTAATCCTGATTTCATTATTAGATTTAAGATTCCTCCCAGGACACCAGTTTCTGGAAGAGGAAAAATCATTGTTTCTCCCAAATCAAATCAAATCAAATCATATACCCGATTCTAAGTAACTGTAAATGTTTGACTATAGATTAATCTCCAGATATTTTGAAGTTTTTCATTTCATTTGAAAAACCTTCCTCTGGTTTCCAGAGACCATAGGAGCAGGTTTTTAATGTGTTGGTTTAGCCATGTGACACACTGAGTAAGTTCTGAAAACATTGCTTTTGTGGTTTTGGTGGAAACTGTGTGTGGATGACAGGCGCCACTCATGTTGTCTCAGCGCTTACTACAGGATGAGGATGATAAGGGCTTGATTTGGGTGACCTCATTTCATGTGTACATTACATTAATTGCAAATTGGTAACATTATACACTGCAATCCCCACTTTATAGGTGAGGAAACTGAGGCTTAGCAGAGTTAAGTGAAATTGTAAGATGATGCAGCTAGTACGTAAGTGATCTGAGAGTCAAACACAGAGACTTATTTGTGACACACACGCTCTTACTCAGTTTAGAAGTGTTAGTGGGACACTTGGCATGAGACGTTGACCTATCCATCGTGATACTCTGTGAGAAGTGGCTTCTGGAACTGATGATCCTAGTTGTCCCATTTATGACTAGACTTCTGGATAAAAGAACCCAAGTTTTTGGGATCGCTTGATTCATTTCTAGCTCCCAACCAAATGTATTTGAGAATCATAATTTCATCTCATTCACTGGCTTAAGCCAGTGAAAATTAAGGTAAAATATCCTGGTTTTCAAGATTAAAAATATGACCCAAAACACATTGCAGTTACACAGGATGCTTAAGATTCCTCTACTGGAATAGAGAGGTATAATTGATCAACAGTGTTGTTATTTCAAAAAACTTGACTTGTGTGTAAGCTCTGTGCAGGGAGGGATCTTGGCTGTCTTGGTTATCGTTATGTTAGTGCCAAGCTGTCATAATAAAGAGATGTTCAATAAATATTTATTGAGTTTTTAAAGTCATGACTGCTTAAGTTAGAATTGAAGTGTACCTCCTGTGTCTCTTTGTGGGTTATGACTCCTGATTTTTGATGGGAAAGCTAAGCATAGTAGTATATTAATTTTTTTTTCTTTTTCCCTCATTCAGAAATGAATCTATGCGCTTACTCCTTATTCCTGTACTTCTTCCTGCTTCCCTTTTTCCCTTCCTTCCTGATCTTTTCCAGCACCCCCCATCTCATCCCTTTTCCCTCTCCCTGGTAACATTCATTGGAGTCCACCGGTGAACCTAAGTGAGCTATTGAAAGGACCAACATTTCCCATTAACCCAGAGCAGGGGCCAGCAAACTTTTTCTGTAAAGGGCGCATAGTACCTGTTTTAACCATGTGGGCCCAGATGCAAAATCATGGATAATATGTGGGTCCTTACATGATGAGGGAAGGAAACAATCTCTACAGATTTTTTTTTAATTGATGAAAATTAAAATCTAATGATAGTAATTGAGTACAATTCGTTTGTAATACAGGTCTACTCATGAGAAGAATGGAATTCTCTTTTTATGGGGGAGGTGATAACATTTCACTTCATATGGGTTCAGAGTTAGTGGTTGTCATCATTAAATTGATTGTAACATTTCATTTTTAAAAAACATGCTTAGCTTGTGGGCGGTACAAAAAATTGGCAGTGGGCCAGATTTGGCCCAGTGGCCTTTGTTTGCTGCCCCTTGAACTAAAGATATCCCAGGCAGGGTACACTGTTCCTGATATTCTTCCTCTGTAAAGGATCGTTGCCCGGAGACTGGCAAGGCAGGGTGTTCACATTGGGGGAACTGGGACTTGCAGGCTGGGAGCAGGAATGTAGGCAACGAGGGGACGTGTTTTGAAAGGTACCAGAGTAGGAAGATAGAAGGGAAGGCAAGCGAGTTTATCTCTACTTAGGGTCTGGCGCTGATTCTCAAGGGGAGGTGCCTTGGACCCTTCAGGACATCGTTTGGGGAAGGGCAGGGTCAGGTGGGGGCAGTCTGAAAAAGCATACTCAGAACGCCCACCGGTTTTGTGATAACAGCTTCCTGAAGTGAAGGTCTCATCATCTTGGCTGCCAGTGACACACAGAGATGGCGGCAGGAGCTGGCATTTGGGGATGAAATCTGGGTTCTCGCAGATCAAGTCATCTGATCTGCAGTCATGGTGGCTGCAGTCATGGTGTTGAGTCATTATTTCTTCACCTGGATTGAAACGGAAGGTTCCAGAGAGATATAGGGCCCACACTGTGGGGCTGCCAGCGGCTGTTAGGGTGAATTTAAGGGCTTGCTATTAAAAAGCTAGCAGTCTTGCTCTTCTGGTAGATGGGGGCGCGAGGCCCAAGCCAGCTCCCCAAGGGTGGGCACTGTCTCCCCTTGACTGCTCTTTGGTGTTGGCCACCAGACCTCCGAGACCATGGTGACCTTGGACCCTCTCTTCTTTGGTTTTGGTCACTCAGCTCTCCCCTGGTTTGCTGTGACCTCAACAGACACGCCGCCTGCTCTCTTTCTGCCCCATCAGTGTTGGAGCCTGCAGGGTTCTGGCCCTTCTCTTCGTACTTTTCACATTTCCCCTGAGCCGTCTCGTCCTCTCTGCTGGCTTCACCACTTTCTCTCTGCCAGTGACTCCTCTCTACTCTAGATAATTCTCTGGAGCTCCACACCGTTCTGTCCATCCGCGTGATAGACATCGCCCCTCCACCCTCCGCCCATCCTTCCCATCCCAGGGAGTGACGCCCTGAGCCCCTGGAACAGAAACCTGGAACTGGTCCTCGAGCCTCCCCGCTTCCCCACCTCGCAGAGCATGGCCTCTCCCCCGACCCTCTCCACGGCCGCACCCTCTTCCGTGGGTGACTCTAGTAGCTTCCTAACTGTCCTCCTTTCCTCCAGTTTCAACCCCCTCACACAGCTTCCTTTTTACCACAGAAACTGTCCATCCTCCCATGCCCCCACTTTCATATGCTCACCGCTCTCTGCTAACTTGGCACTCACCCCCCAAATTCTTATCCTGACCTGGGCTCTTCACGAGCTGTCTGTTTCTCCATCCTTAATGTTCCATCTTTTTCCTGACCCCCTAAGCCCCTTAACCGACTGTGCCGTCCAGCATGGCTCAGCTCTGCCCACACCTCCCGCCCTTCCCCAGGCTCAGTCCTGCAGTTCCTTCAGATCCACCTTGAACAATTCCTGCCCCACCCCTTGGTGCTCCCACAGTGCCCTGGGCCTGACTGACCACCGCAGCCCTGACCCTACACTGCTCTGCAGCCACTGTTGGTCCCCCCAGCATCCTCGGGGCCCCCTAGGGCTCACGGAGCAATGCTTGGTACGTGGTGGCACTTGGCCACCAAGATGAGTGAACGACTTCCCCACTGGTGAGGGGGCTTTAATCAGCAGCCCTTGTAAAGAGGAGGACACAGGGTCAATACACCATCTCCCATCACACACACTAGGTCCCACGCAGTAATACGTTGGCTTGTTGATTTCAGGACCTCTGCACAAGGAGTTGAAATAGTCTCAATCACGTGCCTTCTCCCTTCTGCATTAGCATTTGTTTCCTTTTATTCTAAAGTGGAATGGCTTAGCATCTTTTTTATTAAAAACTAGTTTTTAAAAGAATTATGAAAGTAGTACATACTCATGTTAAAATTCATGCAAGCACAGAAGGCTATAAAATGAAAATCGATCCCTCCCCATTGCCCCGCATTTTTTTATACGGATTAAGTTTCTAGAAGGATGCGTAAGAAACTGTTAGAAGAGAGGATCTCCCTGGAGAATGACCTGTTGACTTTTAAAGTCTGACTTTTCCTTCTGTTCTCGGGAGGGAAAACAGAATTCTGGGCCTGTGGGCAGCTTTTTTGTCGGGGTTTGGGAGAGTTCTGTGAGAAGAGAACTTTAAAAGTTTCAGTAATGGTACAAAGCTTGGTAGAGGGCATGGCAGCCCTCACTGGGATAACCTGTGGTCTCTTCTTTTGCTCCTGACCTTGTGAGGTAGCTTACCTCTTAAGACTTTAGTTTCCTTAGTTTATAAAATCAGATGAGAAAGCCCACTCTTGCCTTTCGGTAGAGCTGAAATAAGAATGAACGTAAAAAAAACAAAAAAAATCCAAAAAAGGATAAAAAAAAAAGAATGAATGTGAGTGTCTCCAGGGTGTCCTTGAAGACAGGTATGGAGGTGGCTGGGGGAGCTTCGTGATTTTCTTTCGTTTTGTAATCGTCCATCTCTGTGATGAACTATGGAGAGCTTTACTTAGTTGTTCGACATGAAATTAAAATTTCAAAGCTTGCGTTAAGAGAGTGATGGCTGTTTTGAATCCGTGTTTGGAAGTTATGGAAGGATGAGGGATAAGATGTTGATGATGCAAGCTGAACATCTTAGACCTGAATTTATGTGAGCAGCGTTTAGGTTTTGCAGGGAGGGAATGGTACCAAGATGGTATGCTGGGCAGGATGTCACAGCTGCCTCCTTCCGTGGCTAGCCCACCCTGCTGTGGAAAGCGGGGCTTTGACCCTTTCCGAAGTGCAGTCTTAGTTCCCATAAGGCGCGACTCAGGCACTTCCTTGTTTGAACTTGTTATGACCAGCATGTATTGTGTCCATAATTTAAGTGTCGAAAATATTCCTTTTAGGTGGTTGCAGGTGAGATTCTCTACTATAAAGAAAAGAAGTGCTGTTAGTTGAGAGGATTAGGAATAAGGTGATTTTTCTTTTTTTCCCCAAACAGCCTTCTCTTTCGTTCTTTTCCCTTCCTTTTTCCCTTCTTTAAATCATATCTGTGTCCAGAGATGGTTGAGGATGATAGACCTCCAACCTTTCCCTGATTTCAAGGGGAAATTGGGGTCGTGCAAAGACAGGCAGTACATTGATGGCCAGTATCTACGAAGATACCCAGTAGTCAGGGATTTTGAAATTGATTTCCTTGCTGATACAGGTGCACCCACGTGAAGCAAAATGCAGAGTTAAAAATTCAGAGTTTTACCTCTGGGCCTCCTTTTTTTAAAAGTTTCACTGTTAGGATTGGGGGCCAGATCTAATTCAAAGAAATGGGATTTGTGTGGAACTCTTCAGGAGTTTAACTTTATACAAAGTAAAGAGACTTGTGAAAAGGATTAATCCAAGAAGACAGACTTTTTAAAATAGCTTTTACCATTGCCTCCTTTGTGTGTGTGTGCGTGTGTGTTTAAGTGTCTTTGGAAATAGGCAGGATGTGACGAAATCAGAGAACCCTTACGAACAAGATAGGAAAACACTGATCCTTTCCTGCTGTTTAAAACATGCCCAGCTTGCTGAACAGTGGAAGATGTCACCGACACTTTTAAAACAGGTGAAGGATCTGTCGCTCAGCAATAGGACAGATTCTTTTTTTTTTTTGCAAAGAACACAAATGAGGCTAAGTATGTGACAACTGCTGTGGAAAGTGCCCGAGGCTGCGTCCCCATGTCCCCTCCACCTCCACTGGAAGCGCTTTCCTGTGGAACTCAGCACAGCTGATGGAGGGCCTTCTAGGGGAGAATTTGGTTTGACTTCAAAACAGCAAATCAAAGAACTTAAGACACTGAGTCTGGAGTAGTTGAATTACACTGTCTTTCCATACTCAGTACCTTCTCTTTTGCTTTGAAAAATTGTCATGGCTAGAGAATGAAGTTAAGGATCGTCACTGTGGTTTAACATATATTTTACACCTGTGGCTGGCCCGTGTGTGCCTCTGCCTTGTGACCTGCACGTATGGAGTCACTTCTGGAGTGACACGCTAATAGTCAGGGACCTTCCCTTGACCACCCCCCGCAAGCAGCGCCACAGAGACCCTGGGCTGGCATTCTGCGACTTCAGCATGGCTGAGGTCCTGGTTGGAAAGAAAGCATCCGTCTTGGCCCCCTGGGCCAGAGCCCTGTTTCAGCCCCAGGCTGAGTCCTACCCGTTCAACGGAGAAGCTCTTAAAAGCACTTGAACAGCTAAAAAGTACTTCGGCTTTTTATTTGGGGCGGTCTCTGGTCTTTATACCTGGGGATGAGAAAATGAAAATAATGGTATGATTCCCAGTCATTGTACCTAGCTGTTGCTTTTGGAGTCGGATGATTTAAAACAATAACAACAGCAAAACAAAACCTGAAGCAGCCGCATAGCACAGGGAGATCAGCTCGGTGCTTTGTGACCACCTAGAGAGGTGGGATAGGGAGGGTGGGAGGGAGACGCAAGAGGGAGGGGTTATCGGGATATATGTCTATGTATAGCTGATGCATTTTGTTATACAGCAGAAACTAACACACCATTGGAAAGCAATTATACTCCAATAAAGATGTGTAAAAGCAAAACAAAACAAAACCTGAGCTTTGGTTTCCGTGAGGTTTTTAGTTGAGGTTTCTGGAGGGATGGCAGTATTTGCTTGGACACGACGAGGTGCACCATTCTGAACTAGGTGTTGAGAAAAGTGAGCAGATGCGTGCCTTCTAACATGCAGAAAAGGGTCAGAAATTACCTGGGGAGGTAGGTTTCAAACATCTTGTGTTCTCTTTTACAATGAGAAGAGTTTCTTTTGTCGTTTGACCAATGTGGGTTCAAATTCTGGCTCAGCCACTGACCCTAAGTTACCTTTTAAGTTTAAGTTTCTTATTCCTCATCTGTAAAGTACTTTCAGTCATAGCCTGTGAGGACTGAATGGGACAATGCCCAGTATAATCCCTCCTGTGTTATATGTGTTAAACAGTAGCTACTGATGTCATTAGTGGTTTTACAAGAAAGCCCATGGACTTGGAAATCAGAGAGGTTTGGCCTTGAATTTCAGCTTTTTGGGTAAGTTGCCCATCCTCCGAGATCTTCAATTTCTGCTTCTATAAAATGGGGACATAACGAGTGTCAAAGGAGATAGACAACATATGGGGGCCTGGTGCACCGTCGGCCCTTAGTAAGGGTTTGCCCCTGTTGTGTGGCGGCAAGTTGTAGAGCATGCGTTGCCCTGATCACAGTTCTAGACGGAAAAGTCTTCACTACATGTAGGAAAGATAGACTTAGGAATGACAGAAATACAATTGTTGCAGTTGTGTCTGACAGGGATGGAAATTTACCCTTGACGAATCCTTTTAGGGAAAAGATGGGTGCTTAAGGAAACCATTTTTTTAAACATCTTTATTGGGGTATAATTGCTTTACAATGGTGTGTTAGTTTCTGCTTTATAACAAAGTGAATCAGTTATACATATACATATGTTCCCATATCTCTTCCCTCTTGCGTCTCCCGCCCTCCCACCCTCCAGGCAGTTACAAAGCACCGAGCTGATCTCCCTGTGCCACGCGGCTGCTTCCCACTAGCTATCTACCTTACGTTTGTTAGTGTGTATATGTCCGTGACAGGAATAAAGACACAGACCTACTGGAGAACGGAGTTGAGGATATGGAGAGGGGGAAGGGTGAGCTGTGACAGGGCGAGAGAGAGTCAAGGAAACCATTTTTTAAGCTCCCTTGCTCTACTCATGAAGCAGTGATGTCAGGCAGAAAGGGTAGTTAAAATGCAAAGTGATGGACTGTGCCAGTGGTCACCTTTAAAGAGCTGTGATTTCCCCTACACGAAGTGCAGTCTCTGTCTGATGCTTTTTAAATTAAAGAGGTGACTGTGGGCAATCTCATAAAACAGCCAAATACCAGGATATGGAGAAAATGTGAGCATTAAGTAATTGTGCCCTGGCGCGCTCATAGAAGGTAAAAATATTGACTCGGAGCAAAATAATAAAACACCACTCCCGCTCTGGTTGTTGGTGACCTGAGAATCCCAGGATTGAGGGGTTAAGAGCAAGATGAGCATGGAGATTTGTGGCAACAGATGGCAGAAACCTGGGCAGGCTCCCCAATGGGAGTTCAGACCTGCCACGGGGTGTGGGAGGGAATCTTTCCTTGAGGCTTGCCCGTCTCCAGGCTGTGAACTTCCTTCCCCTCTGCCTGGCAGCGCGAGCCCTCCCCGCAGCAGAGCCACCTGACTGTCCCTTTGTTGGGTCTGAGCGGAGCCGGAGTGCCCTGCCGACCCCTCCTCACTTGCTGTCAGTTTGTGGGTCCTGGAAACCCATCAGCGGCTGCCACAGTCCGTGCTCGCGTGATGCAAAGCTGCTGCCACTCACGCTCCAGCTTTGCAGCCTTCCTTGCTCATCGGCACTCAGGAAGCTCTTGAAATAAGGTGAACAGAGAAAATATTGCCAGAATCTCTCTGCAGATTTCTTCCCCCCAGTCCTCTGATTACACACCCTAAGTGCCGCTATCTGTGTAAATAACCTCTTCTTCCCCGCCTCCCTCTCCCCTCTCTGCTCCCCTACTCCCATACTCTTAGGCTCTCTCGAGTGATAAATAGCCGGGCTACTGCTCAGCGTGCACCAACACCTGGGAATAATCATGCAAAAATAACAGTGAGAGACTGCCGCGCGTCTGTTCTTGACATTAACTTTCCTCAGTTTGACAGGCTGCCACCACCAGCTGTTAGACTTATGGGTCTTTTTTTTTTTTTTCCCACTGGAGATGGCTGCTTTCCTGCTTTCCTCTTTTGGGCTCTAGCTGGTTCCATCAGTGTCCCGTCAAGATAACAGAAAAGAGCTCTGACAAAGGAACGATCGCTAAAACGGGCCAGTTCTCTCTTCTGCTCTTTTATTCCATTTATTGGTATTATTTGACTAATAATTCCCCACCAGTGTTTAAATGGAATATCTGATGATTACTATTTTAGGGTACTTCCCTCCAGAAAGGTAGTTATAACTGCCTCTCTTGAATTGCCTTTGAACGTAGCAAATCCTAGCATTTGGCTTTCAAAGGGCCAAACCACCTATTGTTTTCTTTTCAGTTCAGGTCTCAAGTATATTTGTAATAATAATAATCATATTGACCATGGCAATAGCTTTTATTTATTGAGGGCTGTTCCGTACTGGGCCCTGGGCTAATGTTGTTGGAATGATCTCAGGTAGTAGTCACCTTAGCAGCCAAGTGTTATTTACATCTTACAGATGAAGCCACTGAGTCCCAGACAGATCAAGCACCTTGCCAAGGGTTCTTAAAGGTTGAGATGGATTCCGTATCCAGAGACTGATCCCTGCCCCGCACTGTCTTCTACATGCTGTTTCTTGTGCCCAGGCCACCATGGACAGCCCCTTGGATGGGGTTCTGCAGCGACACTTGTAATTTTGCTGGATCTGTATGTTGATTACTGCTACAGTCTTGCCCACTCGGCGCCTGACACACAGCAGGTGTGTTAGTAATTATTTATTGGGTGGACATGTGATCGAGTTGAGGTGAATAAAAGGAGACTTTGGGGAGGGCAGGGCACAAAAAAAGAGGTACAGCTAGAGACGAGTAGAAGGAGACTTTCTAGAAGGGTAGGACTCATCAGGGCCTGCTGTAAAGTGGGGTTGGATTAAGCCGGTGGACGGCTGCCAGATGCCAGTGTGTGAAAGGAGCAGTATTTCCTCAGGCTGAGCTTCTCGGGGTTAAGCCCTTTTTCTTATACTTTTAACACACTTTAACCGCCCTTAACCATGCATTTGGAGAGGATTATAGATTTATGTTAAACATAGTAGGATATAAAAAGGAGCTTTGTAAAAGTGGATGCAGGGTTAGAGAACTGTAATATCAGACCAGGGACTTTCTTTTTTCTTTTTCAAAGTCATTGTTTACTGAGCTAAGCACTGGGCATGAATCATCTCATTGCCGTCTTCACCACGACGCTGTGCAGGTTATTGTTACTCTTATTCCCATATCTTAGGTCCAGACACTGAGCCTTAGAGTAGCCAGGTCATTTGCTCAGGGTCCCATGCAAGCAAGTACCACCAAGGTCAGGATTTGAATCCATCACAACCCGAGGTTTATCACTACCCAAGTCCAAGTGTATGTTGCTTCCTCCCCGGACTCTCTCATGGGAACTGTTGCTGCTCTCTGTCTTAAGGAGCCTCATTGGGTGAAGAAATTACGTTTCAGTGTATGATCAGTGAGTGACTGAGAAATCAGGGTGCAGTGGAGTTGACCTTTTGTATAAGGCAACAGTAACTGTTGAAGATCTTTCAAAATCCTGTGTTACGTATGGTGTCACGTGACTGTGTATTAGCTACCATGAGATACACAAGAGAACCAAAACCTTTTTGAGGGGAACTTCTCCCACTGGGGGTGTTAGCTGGTAGGAAGAAATGGCCACACTCTGAATTATTTCCCTTTCACCTCTCTTGTCTCTAGTGTTAGTGTACGTTGAACCCGTTCTGTGAAGGTCCTGCTTGGAGGATGCGGCTCTTTTATGCTCACCTGGGCTGCCCCTAGAGATGCTTGATTGCCCTAGCACACACTAATAGATATGGGCCACGGTTTTGTCTACAATGAGTAAGTTGGATTAGATGACCTTCTACCGCCAACGTTCTGTGGTTGTCTCGGAAAAGCTGGAAACGCCAACTCACTGCTTGTGCCTGGGTAGGTCACTGCAGGCTGAGGGAAGCTCAGGCCTGTCAGCTGATGCCACGAGGAAGGTGGGCCCAGCATAGCATGTGAGCCAATTATGATGTTACGAGATAGTGGAAATTCAGACTTTTCCCTAATTTTTTGTGTTGGTCAACAAATGAAAAGGTTTTTAAAAGTAGCATACCTGCCAAATAAAACCTGCCTCTGGGAGTAGCTATCATTCCCCACCCCTTTTCCAGTTGGTGAGCACTGGGGAAGAGGGACCCCCAGTAGACCACGTGGGAGGTCTTTGTTCTCCACTCTAAATCTTGAAATCTCAAGGGAGAAAAGTTCCCTTTTCTACTCTCACTGATGATGATGATGATGGGTACCTGTGGGAATGGGAGTTTTGAGCTACATGGAGGAAGTGAGTACAGTGGAAAAACTAAGAGAAATTCACTTGTGCAAGTCAAAGAGTTGAACCTTTAAAACTATATTACCTATTGAGTTCTCCTATCAAGTTTAAGAGTTTTAGACTGTTACCACATTGGGGGGCTGTTTAAGTTCATATTTATAGTCAAACTTCTCTGAATCTTACTTTTCTCATTTTAAAACAAGCATGCACAGGGCTCCAAGGTCCCTTCTTTACATGTCATCAGCTGAACGGTTTTCATTGCATTTGAATTGTGTTAATGGAAATAAGTACAGTTAACTTGCTGGTGGGTCCAGGATACCATGGCCTCTCCCATCAAGCTTCTAGATTCCTTAGAAGCTTCATCTTTGAAATTACACAAATATCCCAAATAAGTATGTGAGAGTATCTCTATACAAATATATTCATAAGCAGAGTTATACTGAAATAGGGCTTTGGTCTAGAAATTCTGTTGTGAGAGGATTCGTCATCACTATTAGAAGGCCAAAGAATACATTTTCCAGTTGAGGACCATGGGCCTCGGTGACGTTAAATGACTCTCCCAAGTCACGAGCTTAATTAATGTGGGAGGTGGGGCCAAAGTCCCGGTGTCAGCACACCCTGTCCCTATAACTTCTGTTGCACGTGTCGCCCCAGGGTGTCCTGAAATTCAAAATTAGAGAGTTGATACCGAGGCTCCTCACCTCATTTATTTTATTCCATTTTCTTGTGTATCTAACTGAAGCTATATTTGTTCTCTTGGAATTCATGTACGCTGTCGATCAAGGATATAAAGGATATCTTGAGAATATTGTTCCATTTTGTCTTTTCAGTTTACATGTGTAGCACCAAATTACAGTTGACAACTAACTATACAGATTAAGAGGTTGTTGGGAATCATGCTCAAAAAAAATGTGCAGTGTAGTGGTTTATAATTTTCCTTGGTCTTTTTTTTTTTCTTTTTTAAATTCTAGAAAGTGATTTCAATCTCACGTAATCTTTTAGTTGTAATAAAGACTACAAGGTTGCATCGGCTTCCCCTGTCCTCCTTAAATTTTCTTCCTCAGAACCCCTTTCTTCATTTGTCAGCTCAGTTTTAAAATAGGAACTATCAGTGTGAACTTTGATCCATGTTAAGCTGCCTTTACACAAAAGCATAAATCACCAGATCTGGGGTTTGGGGCTGTTAAATGCTTTCCTTTCTTGGGCTCTGTGATCAAGAAGGAAGAACAATAAAAAGCATGGGGCAAAAGGAGTTTTATGGCAGCTTTGAGAGCAGGAAATTAAGTTTCTTTAGTGTGCAGTTGGATGAAGGGCTGTTCTATTGCATCTTGGATCACTCGGGCATGTGAACGTTGCTGTATCATTTTAGTGAAATGCAAACTGTAGAAATAGTTCCTACAGTCATATGAACAAGGAGCCCACACAGATGACTGCTTCAGCTGTTTATCTAGGAGCACACTTCCTCATATGACTTCTTGAAATACACTCTTTTTGTGTGTGTGGGGTTTTTTTTTTGACGAACAAAGACTATATAATACTATGTCTGTAGCCAAATGTTGATTTCTTACAAACGTTTACTGAGAATATATAAACAGACTAAGATGGCATTTTACCAGAACAACCTTCTCTGTGTCCTTTTTACATATCTAATTTGTTAGCCCAACTGATAAAACACATACGGTACCATCTCTTGTGTGTAGGTGGTGTCTCTGTGCCGCCTGAGGACATAGGTGATGTGGAATCCTGGCGCAGACGTGCTGTGTGTTTGGCTCTTTCACGTTTGATAACCTGTCAGCAGGGCCAAAGCTATTCCGTAGCAGTCACAACAATGGTTAAAATGGGCGGAAGGAATGAATGAGTCTGTTGACCGTCTACCTACTTAGTACATGCATAGTCTTTGGTTTCATTATGGCCTGACTCCTAAACTTTTTGTGGTGAAGGACCCCTTTGCTTGCTCTCCTCAGGATCGGGGTGCAAAGGAGTTATTGTACCACAAGATCTTGTTTTGGTTGTCTCTTTTCAGACACAGGGCTGCTGAGTCTTGGTCCAAACTCATCAGGCATCTTTGTTGAACCACTAAAAGATTTGTGCATTGGAGAAACTCAGATTCTGTTAAGCACACGTATTTATTTCTCCATTTATATGAATTCTGCCAAACTTTGCAGTAGAACACTTAGTTAAAAGTTGATGCTTAATACATGCTAATAATATCCAGTTTCTGTGTTTCAGTGTGTGTAATCAAATTGATGTATTTTATATATTTGGCAGAGTAGTTAATCTACTTTAGTAGTGATTTAATTCATTATGGTTTATAAAATACTTTGCAAACAATTTTAGTCCATCTCCTGTACTTGAATGGCCAGTGATGCCTATCTGGGTATTTATTAGAGTTTCTCCTTTGGAAAATATTGCAGTGTTGAAAATACGATTTCACGACAAGTGGGAAATAGTCTTCCTTTGGCAAAGCATATTTCATTCACATCTGTGGAGGCCGAGGGTTGTTAATTGGTGAATTTAGAAGGACCTTGAAGGCCTGTCTATAGCACAGGAAGCTAGAGCTCCAGTGTTTACCTTGTGTCATGAAAAACGAAAATGCTTATTTCTATTCTGCTTTGTATTTTGGCACCATTAAAACACTCAAAGCGTATTATAATTGCAAATGGAATTTGGAATGGTGATGTATTCTGGAAGTGATGTAAACAGATTGCATTGAAAAGAGCTCCGAGCATGCAGCACCACTGCAGTAAGCCTGTCTGTCTTTCAGGTTGACCCCCTGTTTACAGTGCCAGCACCACCGCCGCCGATTTCCAGCAGTCTCACGCCTCAGATTCTGCCCTCCTACTTTTCCCCATCTTCATCCAATATTGCAGCACCGGTTGAACAGCTTTTGGTTCGGACTCGTTCCGTGGGTGTCAATACGTGTGAAGTTGGAGTAGTGACAGAGCCAGAGTGTCTTGGGCCCTGTGAACCCGGGACCAGTGTGAATTTGGAAGGGATCGTGTGGCATGAAACAGAAGAAGGTAAATACAATTTATTTTTCATCTATTTTCCCATGCCCTCTTCCTCATGATGTATGTGTGTCCCACCTGTAAGGGGAATTTGCTGTGTGGTGTTCAGAGAGGACAGAAAAGTGGTTTCTATGCTCTCTCGATTTTTGTTGAAATAAGAGCTATGTTTCTCTCTTTGTTCATGGCTGCTCTTACATTCACGAGCAATATGGTGTCCCTCAAAGTGGTTTTCCGCTTTAAGCACTAACTTGGAAGGCCTGTGAGAAGCAGGGTGAAGGTTAGTTACCCTTTCTCCTAGGAGGTGTCATGGAAATCAGAATGGGACATAGATCTCAAGTTCATTTCCTTCTTGGTTTGCTAACAGATCTGTCTCCGTGTGGGTGTCGTCGTGTTGTTGAGGCTTATATTTTCCCTTCTGAATCGACACAGGATTCCTGCATTTAGCAGGGGCCCTTGCTGTCATGTGACTGTGGCTGGTTGTGCTGAGAGCTAATGAAGCCGAGGTCAAAGACTTAAGCCCCATTTGAGCCAGTCAGTTCTTTTCTGTGCCTGGAAACATAGCACCTTCCCGGCCCTTAACCCAGCAAGCCCTCTGGCAAGTGCTATTCATTAGTCACAAGAGAACCCAAGGTGCAAGAGAAATGGATCAGGGTGAATGTCTCATTGCTATTGGAAATACACATCAGGTGTATGTCGTACTGACAGTGGATCCAGACCGTGGTTGGCCACATCTCACATCTCATATGATCATCAAGTAGAGCGTGTTTCAGATGGCCAGTGTCCTTGACAGAGGCCAACAGATAATTACAAACTGAATATCAAGGAGAGAGCTGCATTGCTCCACGGGGGAGTGAGTAGAGGAGAGCACATAAGAAAGAAGCATGCCCCAGGGTACACCAGGGGACCAAAGGAAAATAAAAAACACAGGGGAAACATTTTTTCCTCTGAGCTGGATTGGTCAAGGATAAGGAGATGACTGTTGTCAATATCATGGTCTTTCGGGACAGGAGTTCAGAGCAAGGATAAGGGTAATAAGGATCTGAGACACAAAATCATCGTTTAGGTTCCTCTGTATCAAGGGGAAAAATTGAGGGCTGAAACTCAAAGGAGAGGACGTAAAATATATGCTAAAGAGGCTGAGTTGATGGGAAAGGAGAATATATTGGGGGTAATTGTTGGGGAAGAAATAGTTGGGAGAAAATAGTTAAGAACAGTGACAAACTAGGGAATGAGAATAAAAATGAAGACTGAAAATCAGGTGACAGGTGTAAGCATAGTGGTCAGAAGCCAGAAAACAGCCCAAGCTGTTTCAAGATAGGAAAAAAAAAACTTAAGGGGAAAATATTTGAATTCTACATATTACATTGAATGTACTCTTCTTGTAGGATGGATTTGGTAATTAGATTTAAAATTTTTGTGGATAGCATCATTAAGGAAATAGCAAGATTGAATTATGTAAGAAGAGACCAGAGAAAGGGAATGAAAGCAGTAGATACGGGGAGCTCTCTTATTTGCTTAAATAGAACTGAGCAACAGTTAAAATTTACTCTTGGTTTTAGAAATTTGGGGGGTTTTGGGGCTCCTCCCTCTTTGTACTTTTAACTGGAAAGCCATTTAAAACAGAACTACGCAACCACATTGAGAGGAATTGATGTCAGAGGAGCGGGAATTAAACCTCTCCTGTCTTGCTTGCCTGTTTAGACCCTGTTCAGTGGCAGGGGTCCATGCGGGGAGACGGCTTCTCCCTCATTGCCCGTGGGTTGTACACAGTGCATCTTCCCTTAGATTTTCCCTAGAGCAGAAGTGGTGGATAAGAGCTTCAGACTGGCATCTTGGAGAGAAAAGTATAGAAAAGGCATCAAGACATTAATAAGGTTAATTAGTAGAGGTGACTTTCAGGAACAAAAAGATTTGGAAAGAGTAAGGGTTCATTCCCATCAACTTAAAAATCAGATTTTCTTGTAACTTGGATAATTGACTCCTTAGGGTGGAACACTGTCTTCCCTTTCCTAGATATGACTTGGTGCCCATCTGTATAAGGCTTGCCATGATTTTATTTATTCCAGCGTGTGATAGGACAGGTTCCCGCGGTGTGACCTTCCTGCATGGTAGATGTTGTAAAATTAAATTAAAAATTAAAAATCCAGAAAGCTTGTCGCTCTGGAACAGCTATAAGGCTTGGGTTATTTTTCACTGTGCTTAGGAGTCTGCTGGGTTTTGCCTTTTAACCTTGGCCTCTAATAAAAGATGAGAATATTTAGGGGGGGGAAAAATCTGTGTTTAAAAACTATAGCAGTACATGAGTTGGTCAGTAATTCTGATACTCTGGGCATGTGCTTAAAGAGCCTTCATCGTCATTATTATTTAGGAGTGATGTACATAAGCCCTCCCCATTTTCTTCCTGTTCTCTGAAAATCCATCTCCTAAGTCTGATGTAACTGCTCTGATCCACTGTGATCCGTGCATCCCTGTGGGTGGCTTCCCTTGATTCCTATGGCAGACCAGTTGCTGTAGAAGCTTTTGAGGCGCAGCAGTGGAGCCCTCAGCAGCTCCAGCCTCCTTTGAATTGCCTCACATTTTCTAGGATTTGGAGTGTGTGGATATTTACTGTGGTGACAAGTAGGAGACGGAGCTGTTAATAGAGTTATTCTTGCTGAATAAACTAAACTTCTGACCCCCGTAGAATTTAAGAACTCGCCTTAGTAGAGGCCTGGGTCATTAGATGTGTGTTTAATGTGTAACCATTTTCAAGAGCATTCCGTTTGCATTTTTTTTTCGGTACAGTGTGTTTAAAGCTCTTGTACCGATTTAAAAATTAAACCCACTTGACCATTAATTTTTCCCTTTTGGGAAAAACAAAGAGAGAAACAGAACAAACACATTTGGAGCCACTTATTTGGCAGAGCTAAAAAAAGATGGATTTGGGGGGAAGTGAAGGGAAAGTAAGCTGTGGCTGTTCCTAGTATAAGTTTTCCCTAACAGAGCATTTGTAAAACTGTCGGTTGCCTTTGACTAACGTCCTATAGATTGAGTTGAATAAAATCTCTTCCTTGGTATTTTCGTTTTGAAGATATTGTATAACTGGTAGTGTTTTTCACAGACCCAATTTATGTTCATTCACGCATATGTGAAGCTTGTGTGTGTGTGTGTGTGTGTGTGTGTGTGTGTGTCTTAAGATCCTAGAAGTCTTAAAAGCTCCTATCTGCAGTCTTTGGGGGAATATTGAGTGTACTTGTGATTTCGTTGGAAGGTGGTAGGAACAGCAGAACTGGAATACGAAATCCCCACTAGGTACCTAATTGTTTCTTATGCTTGGAATTCCTCATTTGAGGAGTGTTCTTTTAATGACACTTTCCCACTTGTATTACTGCCAGCCCATGAAGTCCTGGTTGCCTAAGAACCAAACTACGCTTCGGAATAAAGTGTTAGGAGAGAAGTTCCCTCTGGAAATAATTAGTGGGTTTCAGATCATGCTTAATAGTAGAGCAAAACTATTACTGCATTTGGATATATAGTTATTCTACTCTGATCTTTCTTCTTTAAGGTGAATGCATAGGAGCAATGACGTATTGTACAAAATTACTTGCAGATGTTAGAAGGAATTTCCTTAGCATTTCATTCCTGACATTTGGGACACACATGCCAGTGTATAGTTATTTGTTTGAAAATTTGCTCTTTTGGGGAGGGAAAAACAGAAAGAAAACATGGTGTATACAGCGATGTATGTGAATACCTATGTGTTGAACTTGGCTTTTTAGCTTTCGAGAATGTGTTTTCCTTTTGATTCTTGAATCCTATTTCTTACTGTTTTTTTTTGTTGTTGTTGTTTTTTGCCCACCCCGAGAACATACTTGTTTTAGTTGGGTCCATTATTCATTGTTATGACTGTTGTTTACCACAGCTCTGCCATTCTGTCCTTAGGCAAAGCCAACGAAGAAAAGGAAGTGAGAGAAAGAAAATCGGTGTTTGCCAGTGATAGTGATGTCCTTTTAAACATCTGTAGGTTAGAGATGACTGGTTCTCCACTTTGTGCCTGTGAATCACCTGGAGAGCTTTTAAACCATGCGGATGCCCAGGCACCATTCCCAGGTATCTCCATGGTCTGGGCTGGCATCTTGGTCTGGTTTGGTGACCTGCCATTGGTGTTTTTTCATATGTCCCCAGGGGCTTCTAATGTGTAAGCAAGGATGAGAACCATTGTCTCAGGGGAAAGAGGGGATGTCCTGGCCCTTTGCAAGCTGCTCAACTTTTTCCCTTTAAGGAAGTCACATGTATTATTGTCTCATTTTCTCAGGTATGACATGGGCAGAGACACCTGCCATGTTTACCTTACAGGGTAGATAATGTCTGTCAAGATGCAGTGGTGTGACAGGTGAGCATAGCTGTTTAGTGACTGTGCTAATGAGAAAGAGGGTTCAGCTTTGATCCTGACCATGAATTCCACATAGGTTTTGAGGGGCTTAATGCACAACTGACTGGTGTACCGCTCGTCCTAATTTATTAGTACGGTGGGGTGGACCTTAGTTTGTTTCTCCAGTGAGCCAGACACTGTAACTTCGTCTCTGTGTGGTCTGCTGAGTTATTTTTGAAGTAGTTCAGAAACCCAGAGTATTAAGGAAAGTTGATAAAAGTAGCAAATAAAAGATTGTACTCAGAAAACATTGAGAGTTTTCAGAGGGGTCGATGGGAGTGCAAATGATGACTTATGAGAAAACACCTAGCGTGAGAGGAAGAATGCTTGTTTATGTCAGGTCCTTCACCTGATGTTCTGTGTGTTTTCTGAGGAAAGAAAAGTGATCTTGAGAATTCATGTTTGGATTAGAGAAGTAAATGATTTTTAAACCATCAGAGATGTTCTTAAATTCTTCTGATTTTTCTGCATCTCCAAAGTCATAAAGAGGATAGTGTTTAACTGTGCAGTAGAGGGGGTTTCAAGCTAATTCATTAAAAAGCAAATGATCCTACATAATTGACGACCGATCTAATATTTGGTATTGTTATTCCTATTCTGCAGTACTTACTTACCAATCTTTTTGAAAAGAGAACGTTCTTTTTAAATCTTGATTCAAGAGATTAAGTATTAATCCAAGCTTACTTTGTATTTTTAGTAACTGAGCATGGAGTTGGTGCAGTACTTTAATGATTGAAACACTACTGTTTGTTGAGACAGTTCCCAGTGATCTTATAAGTTCAGCTTTGACTCATAAGGGGAATAAGATGCCCACTTTCACTTCTGCATTTCATTACCTGCCATACCAGTGATGATTACAACTGTGCAGTGATGGGGAACTTTAAGATGGCTGGTGGGCAGGCTCCCTATCAGTACTGTGCTCAGTGGAGATAAACCAGCCCCTAGGATGTGAGTTTGCCAGGTGAACGTAGTTGTTTAATCACTGAGCTAATGAGAAAAAGGGTCCAGCCTTGATCCTCAGCATAAACTCCACAGAGGTTTTGAGGGGCTGAAAGAACTACTAGTTACTTCCACTCTGTGTATCGTGCTGGGCGCGCTTGCTCCCCCGTCACCTTCCCGGGCCATCTTGCAGTGGTGGTTGCTGATGGAAGTATGGATTGTTTCTTGAAATTCATCACCATTGGTGGAAGAGCAGCTCAAAGGATGCCCCTTCCACAGTGTACAAGTGCTACTCATTTTCACCTGCAAAACGCAGCCCAAATAGAAAATCAGATCCGTATGTTTGCTGGACCGTATGCCAGCTTAATTACCTCTGATTATTCTGTGTACAACGGTGAAAATTTTTTTAATAAACTAAAATTGGTTTGATGATGTATATTATAAACAACTACAAAGCTCGTATCACAATTTTTTTTTTAAAGAGTACTGAAACTAATGTTAGCAGCTTCATAGAAAAATACAGAAGGTAAAAATGGAGGCGAGGTCTTCACATAGTAGACGCTCAATAAAGATGTGTTGACTGAAGGAGACAGGAATGGAGGACGGAAGCATTGTCTGGGCCATTTTCCTGAGTTTTGCTTTATGGTTTCTTGGACCTGTTTTATGCTTTTCTGATGAGGTAACGTGGCCAAAATCTGGATATGATGAGTGATTGTGCGTTGCTGGAAAGCCGTAACACAGACAGTCACTTCACCTCTTGTTATTGTGAAAAATAACCTGCTATCAGGTAGGATTCAGCTTAATGTTTTTGGATCAAACATTTGTTCTTTTGTGTTATTTGTATATGTATTTTGGTGGTGACATTAGGTGTTAAGTAATGAAGTGGTAAGTTTCAAACTCACTGTATTAAAGGCATTTTGTTTCACCTTTTGGTTGGTTGATATTGCAGCTAAGTATAGTCCTGTATGTGAATACAGAATGTAAAACATTTTAAACTAAACTTTTCTTCGAACTAAGGTATATATAGTGAAAGATTTAAGAAGTTGTCTTATAAGATTTGTGGCTGTGTGGTATTGTCCTGTGTGCTTGTTTATCTTTTCCCTGTAAAGGAGTTGGTAAAAAAATCTGAGTCTTAATATTATAGTGACTCAGAACTGAAGATACTATTTTCTAATTACAAAATTCACACAGTCTCATGGGTTGCAAAGAATAGCTGTTGGCCCATCTGGATTAAAATATGACTTAAAATATTCCATTGGGGCTTCCCTGGTGGCGCAGTGGTTGAGAGTCCGCCTGCCGATGCAGGGGACACGGGTTCGTGCCCCGGTCCGGGAAGATCCCACATGCCGCGGAGTGTCTGGGCCCGTGAGCCATGGCCGCTGAGCCTGCGCGTCCGGAGCCTGTGCTCCGCAACGGGAGAGGCCACAACAGTGAGAGGCCCGCGTACCGCAAAAAAATTAAAAAAAAAATTCCATTGACTTTTTTAAATACAATTTTTTATAGCAGTTTCTTGAGCTATAATTTACATAACATACAATCCATCTGTTTAAAGTGTAAAACTTGATGGCTTTTTAGTGTATTCAGAGTTGTGTAACCATCACTACAATTCTAGAACATTTTCTTTACACTCAAAGAAGCCCTGTATTCATTATCAGTCACTACCACTTACCCCAGTTCCCCATTTTGTAGACTTTTACATCTTTGTCCTTTCCTGATTCTTTGTTGTTTTTATGTGTAAATATGCGTGTTTTATGGATAAGGGAAAAGCTTGTTGAGCACTTACTCTGTGCCAGGCACTGTGCTGGGCGTGCTTGCCGGGTAATTTCCTTGAGTCCTCAGGACAAAATCCAAAGTGAGCTCACTCTTATTATATTTTATTTTTTTTTTAAAATTTTTATTGGAGTATCGTTGATTTACAATGTTGTGTTATCATGTTTTAAAAGAGGAGACTTAGAAAGGGATTCACCTGTGCAAGGCAGCACACCTGGTGAGGGAATTTGAATCTATGGTGGTTGGACTTCTAGAGCCCTTGCTCTTCACACCTCCTCCTGGGTGTTCTGGATTTCTGTCACTGCTCGAAAGACCCTGTATATCTCTCAAAGTGCTCTTTGGAGAGAGGGAGTAAAAAGTGATGTAATAGCTGGAGTTTTTATTTTTAAGTGTGGAATGCTAGGAAATTCTTTATAGGTCTAGCGTCTGATTTTGGCAGGAGTCATTGAATCAGCTTCAGCTGGGTTGCTGTGTACAAACCATCCCTTTCAGCCCCACTATGCTGTAAGCTTCCTTAGTGCACAAATCCCATCTGTTTTGTTCACTGTTGGATCCCCGGCGCCTGGCACAGAGTACGTATGCCATACATATTTGTTGAATGTTGAGTAAATTCGCAAAACAAAGGGATATGGTCTTGATACCTGTTTAAGTTTGAATAGTGTCGCTTTCTACTCAGGAATATGCTACTTTTAAATTAAGTTTGGCCTACACAATCTGGAAAACAGAGTTCCAGAAATCTACTTTGTCACTGATTTTTTTTTTAAAGCCATTATAAAATCTGACAATGTTTTTATTGTATTTCAACTTCCAACCTTGCTGTTATTAGACTTATTTCCACAAAAAAGGAGAAACAAAATATTTGGCGTGCTTCCTCCCTTCAATCATTTACATCCTCAGTCTGGTTTTAATTTTTTGATTATAAAAGAAATACATGGCCATTTTAAGACATTTGGGGGAAAGAAAGAAAAAAATCTATGATCTCACTATTCAGGCAAGTACTTCAATTTGATTTCTTTCTTAACTTTTTAAATATCTATTTAAAAAAATGTAATGGAGATCATTCAGTAGTATACTTTTGAATATTCCTTTCTCTCCTTTTAATCTTAACATTAAAAGATAAGCATTTCTGATGTTATTAAAATACTTTCTAAGACACATATTACATTGATATAAAAGTACATAAAATGGACGCAAAAAAATTTAAATTCCTCTCATGGCAGCTTTTTACATTGCCTTCAACTCCTTAGATAGCTGTCGGCACTGCGTCCTTGTGCATGAAGTTTTTGTATTGTTTTATGGACTTGCGATTATTACGCTACATCAGTTTTCAAGAAGCAAAATTGCTGAACCCAGGACACAGGCGTTTTTAATGCACTGGAAGACATTAACCGCTTAACCGCTTTCCCAAAATGCTGAACCGGTTCACACTGCCCGGTGGAGTGCCCTCCTCCGTTACCTTTCCCAGCTGTGGCCTCAGTGACATTTTGATGACAAAAGGCATGAGGTTGTAAGTCAAATGCATAGCTTGCAGTGCCCATATCCAGGGTTCTGTCCTAGACAGAATGGGAATGGGACTTTCCCCTTGTAGTAAATATCAGAGTGGTCCAGCCTGAGAAGGCAGGTGTGCACGTGAAGTGACGTTCCCAAGAGAGCGTGCCGCCGGGGCTTTGCCCGGTGGAGGCCTTTGCTCTGGATGGAGGGAGCTTCAGATTTCATTCCTGCTTGTGTCTAGAATGACGTTACAGCTTTTTTTCCCCCCAGTGAAAGAAGTTAAAGAGACTTTTAGATCTGAGGAATTCAAACACCCAGGGGAGAAAATTAGCCTGTCAAGCATGCATTCTGAATTGGGAGGAATGTAAGTCACTTGTGTTTCTGTCTCTGCAAGCATCTTTCTTTTGGGTTCTTCTCCTTCAGAATAAGGACAGGCGAAGGACAGGATCTTTATAGGAAAACCTTCGCGCCGCATGATTTGTTGATAACGTGTAGTTTGTCACTTGCCATACGCCAGCGGTTTTCGGATTTTTCTGGGGCGCACCCCAGCCCTGCCCTGCCCCCAGCATTCCATTTCCTCTCATAGCCCCTTGTCTTGGCAGCCTCTGTGTATAGACACAGCAGGAGGAAGAACTATCCAGGTAGTTTTGAAAAGTAATACCTACCAGAGCATTCCCATATGGACCCAGGCCTTGTGTTTTCAGAGAAGTTTGGTTAATATTTCCCAGGCAAAAAGCAAACTAAGGTGTAGGGAGAAGGAATAACATAAATTGCAAAAAAGCTGTTCTCAGTGAAGTTGGGGGAATTAGGCTCATGGGCACGATTACAGAGTAACCAGCAAAGTCTGCTGGAGCGGCCCGGAGACCCAAGATGGGGGTGGATAAAAAGTGGTATGAGGAAAGACCCTTACTGCTCACTTGATAATTGCTTTTAACTTAATAGTAAACCGAGCCATCATGTACTTACCACACCCATATATATTCATTTCCTAATGATGCCTTCTGACTCAAATATATATTTGAGACGCTTTCATAGTATTGCAGTCCTCGAGTGTTAGAAGTATGGCTGTTTCCTTTACATGGCACATGACACATTTGGCAGGCCTGAACAATTAAACAGTTTTGCCCCGGGAACTTTACATTGCTCTGCCAACACCATGTAATTAGCATCTCATTTATGTGGAAAACTCCTGTAATTAGCCCTATTATTCTTCTAGAGAAACTGGGGTCCAGACAGTCTAAATAAAGTGACTGTGTACCCTTTCTGGATTTCTAGATTCTACCTAAAATGATCAGCCTTGCCTAGTTTTAAGTCTGTGTTTGTTGATGTATGTGTGGATGAATATAACCAATTATTTTAAAAATATGCTAAAAGGCAAATAAACATTTGCTTGTCAGTTTGAGGTTTTGACTGAAATGTGGGAACTCAATTCGGCTTATAGAGGGAAATGTTTTTAAAAAATTTAATATTCACCAAATATTTTTACAAAAATACCCCAAATGTCATTTTCGACTCCATATTTCCTAACAAGAAAAAAAAAAAAAATGGCCCAGCACTTCCCATGCGTCAGAGGCGGTACCACATGTTCTTCTGGCTCAGTGGGCAGCCTGTTCCCGCCAGCCCTTCAGGGGCTCACACGTACATCTGCACCGTTGGTATGTTGCCATGTCGATGTCTTCTTGGTATCCGCGTTGACAGACAACTTTTGAAGGAAGTCAAGTTGAAAGAGCTGACTAGGGAGAACATTTAATGTGTCTTATTTCGCCTGAGTAGCAGCAGAGACCGACTTGTTTAAAGAGAGCCAACGAAGACTGCTTTCCACCACTTTCTGCAGCTTCAGGAGAAGACCCAGTAGCTCTCCAGAATATGAAAAGCCACCCAGTTCCAGCCAGTGCTCTCAGAGAGCTGCTTCTTACCAGCACCTCGAATATATACATACGGAATTCTTTCTAGTTCAAACAAACCTGTAGAGGGTGGATGCTGGAAGAGCAGAAGAACCATCATTGGGGTCAAGGGCATTGGCTGGGCGCTCTCTGAACCTGGAACCTGGGTGGCTGCAGTAAGCAAGCATGTGAGAGGAGCTCTGAGTTCCAGAAGTCTTCGAATAGTCAAGGGCAGACAAGTTAGCAGGCCGTAGACCGGAACTGGGACAGGCTGCTTTGCAAAAGCACTAGTGCCACGTTGTTGTCTCTTCCTTAAGACCTCTGCTTGGTAGGGGGACTAAAAGGCATTATACATTCACAGGGAGTTCTAAAAAATGTTAAGTGCTAAGTGGGTAGTGGAACAGATGACCCGATTAGGGGAACGGGGGGTCAGTTTTCAAAGAAGCAGAATGCAGTGAGCTACTTAAAATTATATTGACTGAACATTTATCTTCAGTGATTCAGAAGGAGACTGTTAACCTCAAACCCTCAGCCAGTTACTAGAGAATCTCTGAAATGTATTCCCTCTAGGACATCTCACTTTATATCTGGCTTTTGAATTAAATACCTTCTAAAAGTAAATATCATCAGTCATACCAGCCCACCTTGCATTTTCTTGCAGTAGCACATTTCCAAGTATGGAATTTCAACAAAGCATGACATATGTTGAGTGTGACCGTTAAGTATTTGAGGCTGTGGTTAGCGTTTTCTCAAAGCGAGGAAAATGGAGTCTGGGGAATTTATGACTGGGGTGGAAATCAAGGTAGGGTCTTAAGGAGAATCGAGTGCCACTGAGTTCCAGTAGCTTCAGTGATGGCGTGGGAGGAATCCAGTCTTGCCCACATAACCTCACCTCAAGGTTTCAGAAGGATATGGGCTGGACCATACTGAGCCCCTCCTCTGAGGAGTCATTCAGCTAACCCAAATTCTCTGGGGTCTGGCTCGTCGATAAGCCCTTTTTTCTTCACATTTGACTCCCACCCTGATCACCCGTGATCAGTAGAGTCAAGCTTTACACTACATTTCACCCAAGGGAGATGCAGATCTCTGCCAGAGGGGTAGCCACCCTTCACTCGGGTACGTTTACTCAGGGTAAACCTTTGCATATTTTGGGAAGTAGAAAGAAAAGTCTGGTGTTTAAAAAGGAATGTTAGGGAATTGTCAGGGAGCCGAAATTTGTGTTATTCATTCACTCTGCAAATTCTGGTAGCTTCAACTTGTTAGGATTCAGCGTTTGGTGTCATTGCCCTGTTTATTTCATTGTGGTTATGAATGAAAAGTGACAAGGGATAGCAGGAGTGCCAGGCCTGTTGGTAAGCGTAATGGGATTGATTAGAACCCAAAAGAGGGTCAGTTTTCAAAGAAGGCAGCCAAGGCCTTTCTTCTATTGCATATGAACTACTTTTTTTTTTTTTTTTTTTTTTGGTTACTTGAATAGTGAAAAGTATTTAGAGTGACAGTACCTGAGTAAAAAAAGTATGTTGAGTGGCTATGTGCCTTTATAGTCCCCCATGATAACTAAACAAAAGGAACATTTTTATACTTCTTACAAAATACTGTGTATCAAGATTTTCTGGAAGGGCACAATTGCATAAAGCAAGAAACACCTGTAATATTTTTATTAAAAATTCTCCTCTTGAAAAAAAAAAAAAATTCTCCTCTTGGCTGCAGTGGTTCTGATACCTGTCCATTTAGCAGACTTTTAAAAATGTATTGTTGCAGAACCCTCAAGAGTTCTTGGTGTTGCCGTTTGTGTTGGCTACTAGACAGATGGTTTTTGAGAAAAGACGTGTGACTAAACCACAAGAAAAACCAGATTAAAACAAAATGGTGTGATTGCTGTTACTTTGGGGATGCTAGAAGGTATTGGTCTTAAGAGCAAAGGGAGACTAGTTGAAAGGAAAAGGAAAACTGTGACTGTAACTAATAATGGTAACTTCCACTTCCCACTGTCCCCATTTGTTATAAAAGTGTACCTGTATGTAGTGAACTAATGAAGTTCTTTGAGAGTGTTTGTTTCTTCTTCAGCTTTTCCTACAATAGCTCTTGTTCACTGTGAAAGCTAATGTATTTTACATAAGCTAAATAATATGATGTAGTTCAGAAATGCCTTTGGACTTGTAGGGAAGCTTGACAAGGTACCAGGGAAAACCAGAACCCTAGAAAATAGCACTAGACCAGGTATCAAGAGAACCGGGGTGTTGTCTCACTCTCCTCTTGTGTGAAAATGGGGGGTGGGGTTTATAGTACATCCTCTCTTGAAGATACCTGAAGTTTGGGGAGCAAAGGAACGTGAATATCTTAGAGTGTTCTTGCCGGAATTATTTCGGACTTAAAGGATCTGGAACAGAATTCTTAGGACACAGCCTTGATGGTATTACCCTTAAATCACTCTCTGGGTTAGTGCCAGGTTCTGTTGAACGGGTGGCGATGGCCTGAGTCTCCAGAAATGAATCTGTTTACTCAGATCATTTATTGAACTTTTAGCAGTTGTGCAGATAAAGTGGAGTCTAGTCTGAGTTTGGCTGACATTTATTTTATGCTCTGATACACTCCAAGGAAGAATGAGCACATTGAAGATGTTATCTGATAAGATTCCTAAAAGGTAGAATCCTCACAATTTCATTAGCAGGTTTCAAGCCCTTGGTCATTTGCCTGCTTAAGGTCCAACAGCTTCTAGCTCTGCTCTATCTACAGCTGGTTAAGACTCCCTAAAATGCCCAGATGACTGCTGTGATAATAGAGAATTGATTGGATGCATGAGAGTAAACACATACATGTAGTTTAGTTTAATTTTTCACTTTTTTTTAATTATTGAAGTATAGTTGATTTACAATGTTGTGTTAGTTTCTAGCGTACAGCAAAGTGATTCAGTTTATATATATATATATGATATATATAATGTATATATATCTCATATATACATGTGTATATATATTCTTTTTCATTATGATTTATTACAGGGTATTGAATATAGTTCCCTGTGCTGTACAGTAGGACCTTGTTGTTTATCTGTTTTATGTATAGTAGTTTGTATCTGCTAATCCCAAACTCCTGATTTATCCCTCCCCCACCCCCTTTCCCCTTTGTTAACCATAAGTTTGTTTTCTGTGTCTGTGAGTCTGTTTCTGGTTTGTAAATAAGTTCATTTGTGTAGTATTTTAGATTCCACATATAAGTGATATCATGTGATATTTGTCATTCTCCTTCTGACTGACTTCACTTAGTATGATAATCTCCAGGTCCATCCATGTTGCTGAAAATGGCATTGCAGTATTTCATTCTTTTTTTATGGCTGAGTAGTATTCCATTGTGTGGGTGCGCTTTCCATGTGTACACTACATCTTCTTTATCCATTCATCTGTTGATGGACATTTAGATTGCTTCCATGTCTTGGCTTTTGTAACTAGCACTGCTGTGAACATAGGGGTGCATGTATCTTTTTGAATTAGAGTTTTCTCTGGATATATGTCCAGGAGTAGGATTACTGGATCATATGACAATTCTATTTTTAGTTTTTTAAGGAATCTCTATACTGTTCTCCATAGTGAGAACACCAGCTCACATTCCCACCAACAGTGTTAGGAGGCTTCCCTTTTCTCCACATCCTCTCCAGCATTTGTTATTTGTAGACTTTTTTTTTTTTTTTTTTGCGGTACGCGGGCCTCTCACTGTTGTGGCCTTTCCCGTTGTGGAGTACAGGCTCCGGACGCACAGGCTGAGCGGCCATGGCTCACGGGCCCAGCCGCTCCGCAGCATGTGGGATCTTCCCGGACCGGGATACGAACCCGTGTCCCCTGCATCGGCAGGCAGACTCTCAACCACTGCGCCACCAGGGAAGCCCTGTAGACTTTTTTGATGATGGCCATTCTGACTGGTGTGAGGTGGTGCCTCACTGTAGTTTTGATTTGCATTTCTCTAGTAATTAATGATGTTGAGCATCTTTTCATGTGCCTATTGGCCATCTTTATGTCTTCCTTGGAGAAATGTCTCTTTAGGTCTTCTGCCCATTTTTTGATTGGGCTGTTTGTTTTTTTGTTACTGAGTTGTATGAGCTGTATATTTTGGAAATTAATCTCTTGTCGGTTGTATCATTTGCAAATAGTTTCTCCCTTTCTGTAGGTTGTCTTTTCATTTTGTTTAGTTTTCTGTTCTATGCAAAAGCTTGTAAGTTTGATTCCGTCCCATTTGTTTATTTTTGCTTTTATTTCTTTTGCCTTGGGAGACCTAAGAAAATCTTTTTAACTTTTAATCTGATTATACATGTATATAGTTTAGAAAGCAACATAGTTCTCTGAGGCCCATAACAAACCCAGCAGTTTCTTGTTCCACCTTTCCCTCACCCAGCTCCTCCTTGCCTGAAGCAACTAAATACTTTCAACTCTTTTTTTTTTTTTTTTGCGGTACGCGGGCCTCTCACCGTTGTGCCCTCTCCCATTGCGGAGCACAGGCTCCGGACGCGCAGGCTCAGCGGCCATGGCTCACGGGCCCAGCTGCTCCATGGCATGTGGGATCTTCCCGGACCGGGGCACGAACCCATGTCCCCTGCATCGGCAGGCGTACTCTCAACCACTGCGCCACCAGGGAAGCCCTACTTTCAACTCTTTTCATTGATATTTTTCTCTCTATTTTGAAAACAGTTGTTTACATGGCTATTTCTTATTTTTCAATTTTAGGTTTTTTTGTATTAACTTCTTATTATAGAAGATGATTCAGCTCTCTTACTCCCCTCCCTCCCTACACAAAAGACAGTAAAATGTCTTCTACTGCCTCTCATCCTCCCAATATAGTTACGAGTTATCTGTAGCTGTGTAACAAATTACTCCAAAACATAGTAAGTTAAAACAGTGAACGTTTATTATCTCATAGTTTCCATGGGCCAACAATCTGGGAGCAGCTTAGCTGGGTGCTTCTGGCCCAGGCTGTCAATCAATCTGTGGGACTGGGGCCACAGTAAACTGAAGGCCGGACTGGGGCCGCAGGACCCATCTCTCATCTCACTTACTCGGTTGTTGGTGGGCTTTTAATTCTTCAGGGGCTGTTGAACTGACCTTAATTCCCTGCAGTGCCCCACGAGCCTCTCCGTAGGGCTGCCGGTAGCATGGCAGCTTATTTCCCCAGCAAGACCCAGGAGACAGCTAACCCAAGATGGGCTGGAGTCCTTGTATAAATGTTAGAAATGACAACTGTTCGCTTCTGCCATTCTAGTCATAAGAAGTGAGGAGGTCCAGCTCAAACTCAAGCTGGGGGAGGGCATCACACAAGGATGTGAATAGGAAGAAGCAGGGTCTTCAGAGGCCAGCCTAGAGGCTGTCCTCCACAAGAAATTTCGGGTTAGGTCAATATCCAGTGTTAACGTTATCATGACCATGCATATATTATTCACAACACAGCCATGTACTATGATTACCCTTCTTTCCTCATCCAGCTTTCTCCCTGGAGGTAACAATTGTCTTATTTTTTGTTTGCTTAATGTTCTATGTGCCCATCACTAACTCACCACAAACTATCATGCCAGAATTATAAACTGCCTCTCAATTTGTTGCAGTACCTCAAGGATTTCTAGACATTGTATCTTTCGGGGCAGTCTCTCTAGAGTCTTCTGATCTGCTCCGATCTGGACTGATAGCTCAGGCCTTATGCAGAGGTATGAAAATCAGAGCTTTCTCTCTTTCATTCCGTTTGCCCTTTAGGTTGGATACCCTATTTTCTGGGCCTGTGTACTCTTCTCTCTTGCTTTTGTCCCTTCATTTTGGTGAAGCACGTCTCCCAGTAGCTTCCTAAGAAGGGGTTCATGGGAAGTGCAAATTTTGAAATGACATTTGAACATGTTTTCCTTATACCCTCTCACTTGATTGATAATAGTGTCTCCACGAAGAATTGGTTAAAATCATTTTCTCTCAAGGCTCTATAACTTTGAGCCGCCCAGTGTTGTCTTGGACAAGTCCAACACCGTCCTGATTTGACGTCCTGTTTGATACCTGTTTGTTCGCCCAACTCCCAAGCCTTCGTCTTTTCCTTGTCCCCAGCATTCTGACATTTCTCAGTGACATCCTTCTTTAATTTGTTGTACTGTACTTGGTTCTGTCACTGGAAACTCAGGCCCTGTAAGGTTGGAAGTTTTGTAGATGTATTTCTTCGGAAAGTATGTAAAATCTGTTTCTATGTTCTCTGTTTCTGGAGCTCCTTTTATGTAGAAGTTGAACCTCCTGTATGAATCTTCTACTTTTCTCATCTTTTCCCTCCTTTTTCAGATCTCTGGCTTAATAGGTTTTTTATATGTTTTCTGATTTGGGGAGATTTTCTCAACTTTATATTTCAGTTTTTACATTGAAAAGGAGATCCGTTCTCATAGAATTTTCATTTCTAAAAGCTCTTATTGTTACTGGAATTGTTTCCTTAAAAGCTTCCTATTCTAGTTCCATGAATGCAGTGTCTGCTCATTTCCCCAAAGGTATTAATTACCCTCCCTCTCTCTTTCCTTCCCTTCTCCCCCTCTTTTTATTCTCTCAGCATTGTTTCTAATTTCTCTTAATTTCCTTTTTTGTTTGTGTTTGCTTTGGCCCCTGTCTTCGGTGTTGGAGATTTTCCTCAGATGTCCTTCGCTGACAGTGAATGATATGCTAAGAAGCTAGTTTGAGGTTTCACAATCTTGGGTGGACCTTTCTGATGGTGTAGGGAGGTCTGGGTGGATGGTTTCTCTAGGGGTCTCCCAGCTGCCTTTTCTCTTGCTTTGATCAGTTTCCCCAGAAGAGCCTTCTCTGATTTCCCGGCTACCAGCTTTTGAGGTACCCATTTCAGGGGAAAATGGGTGAAGGTTTCACTCTCCATTGTATAAAAAATCTCATCTTCCTGTTTTTTTAGTAACTATGATATTATCTCCATTATACAGATGAGAAAACTCTTAACGAGCCTAAAGTTCCTTTGTTGAGTTTTCTTGGTAGCTACCGTTTATTTCACGGCCTGAAACTGAGATAACTTCAGGTGATTTGGAATGTGCCGTCATAACGGCACTTCTATAGAAGATCACTTCTATAAAGATCACTTTATAGATCACTCTCTTTAAAGATCACTCTCTATAAAGATCACTTCTATAGAGAGATCAAGTCATTTAATTTATTATTGTCATGGCTTTCTTGGCCTATTCCCCCACCCCCACCCCCCACCCCCAAATGTGGCTTTAGTTACGCTTGGTTTTCAGACAGACTCTAAGTTTGGGAACTTAAAACAGTGGCATATAAATGAAACAGCAAACCGCCTTTTTTGTTTGGCTATTCATTATCTAAACAAAAGAAATTCAGTAGCTTTTGGAATGGACAGATTCTTTCCTAACCCCAGCTCTACCCACCTCCCTTCTGGGTCCTGGCCAGATCATTATTTTGGGCTTGAACTCTGTTCTTCTTATCTTCAGTTAGCAACATGAGTTGTTCACCAAGCTGGTTTTTCACAAATTCCTTTCAGTGTTTGTAGCAAAACTCTTATCCCCCTGGTTTTGACTAACCCTTTAACATCTGCACGTCTAAGACTCTGAAGTTGAGACAGACCTCATAAGCACTTCCTTCTACAAAGAACAGCTGTGTTGAAGGCACCTCATGAAAGCCAAGGTCCCTTGGCCATGTCCTGTGGTAGCACCAGACCCCAGGGGTATCTGGAAACACTCTGCTCGCTTAACCAACGCACATGCAATTACTTGCATTTCCAAGTTTTTCTTCTCAGCCTAGAAAGGAGCTTTTTCCTTTAGTCCACCTACTTTTGTATAATGAAGGGTACTTACGTTCTTTATTGAGTATAAAGACTGTAAAAGTTGATTGTAAATATCACATCCATATCTTACCGCGAGGCATTTTTTTGTCTGTCTGGTTTGTGCCCGTATCCCTAGTGCCAAGCACATGGGTAAGCAGCCAGTAAATAAGTGTTGTCTGAGTGAATGCATGGTGAAGAGAAAGGAGGTCAAGTAAGCCCATGACTTTATTTTTTAAATTAATTAATTTTAAATTTTTGTTAGCGTGTAGTTGATTTACAGGGTTGTGTTAATTTCTGCTGTACAGCAAGGGGTATCGGTTCTACATATGTCCACTCTTCAGATTCTTTTCCCATATAGGTCATTGCAGAGTATTGAGAAGAGTTTTGCCCATGACTTGAAAACCACCCGCCTCCGCCTGTCCCCTCTTCCCGTTGCTCAAACCCACGTTGGCTCTCACAGGGCTCTTGTGCGGCTTTTGCACGGTTCTGCCGGTCTAGTCAGTAAGGCGACAGGCGGTAAGCTGCAGGAAACATTTTTATATCCCTAAAAGTGTTATCTTCGAGGAGCATAGTTTGTAATACTGGAGTGAAAAGAAGCCTTCTTTCAGAGGGCTGGCTTGATGCAGGCAAAGCTGCTAATTTGTTTTCAGCTTCAAGGAGATTTAGAGCCTTGACCTCCATAGCAGTAGCTCACGGTGGAATTGTTTTCCTGCTTCTTCATCTAAGTCTCCTGCACGACAGTAGGGAAGGCTGGACGTTTACAGAGCTGGCAGCAAGAGATTCTTCTTTTGCAGACAGTTGAGGCGATTGGTTGCCCGGGACTTTTCTGACTTAATGGTGTGCTCTTGGGAAAATACACTAATCTGTTTTCATATCTGAGGGCAACCACAGAACCTCCCGTGGGAAGGCCAACTGGCGTCCGGTCACTTACCTGCTGGGAAGGGAAGCATCAGAGTGAAAGTTCTTGCCCACTCGCCTGAGTAGAGCTGTTATCAGGCCTGCCTGAAGTAGATGGCGTACAAAAACACCCACATCCAGCAACCAATGTGCGACGTCAGCAAATGCAGTCAGATTCGAACTTGACCAGGTCGCACCCGGGCTTTGCCCACCAGTTGGAGGTACGAGAGTGGGAACTGAGATGACAGCCCATTGTCGTGGAGGCGACACTTCCAAGATGTCCTTTCTGGCCCCTGGTTAAGCCCTCAGCCTGTTTAGACTTTTACAGGAACACACCAGTGGTACTTATAAGGGGGCCATAGAAACAGAAACTCTAGTGGGTGGTTATGTTTGTACACTCTTGGTCAGAACTTTCGTTATTATGTGGATTTCTATAGTTAATTCGATTACTTTTAGTCTTTCACAGTTCACTGAGATTTTGTCCCAAAGTGGAGGCGTTTGGGTACTGAGGGTTGAAGTTTTAGCATTTCTTGGTAACGCCTGGATCAACATTCTAGGAATTTGCTTCATCGATGCCAGCTTTCCTTTTTTGGCAATGGAAGACGCGTGAATAATGCCTTCTTTGAAGCTCTAAGGCACACAATGAGCTTAAGAACTCTCTAATTGAACTTTACAAGCTGAGGGGGCCGTGTTGGACTTACGGGCTGCATTTAAACAAACTTCTAGTCACCATAATTTAGTAAGGGTTAGCTGCCAGAAGCCATGTGGGGCTTTATTTGATCCATTTATGAATTAAGAGCCTGCAGTAAATTAATTACCGTATATTGGGGCTAATAAAAGCTGCAGGATGAGAAGGCCTTTGGGTTCTTGTGTGGAGGGGGACCGGGACAGAGCTGCTTCCTGGTGTGGGAGCCTTTCCTGGCCCCGGGCCTTCCGAGATGCTGGGGGTGGGTGGGAATGGTGTTCGTGCTCTGTGTCCAGCGAAGAGGCATTGGAGCCACTTTTGGCTCTGCAACTGCAGGAAGGCTGTGCTTTATTGATCATAATAAGCTGTTCTGTCTTATTAAAGTTGCATCATGGAGTCTGGTTTTTAGGAGCCCTATTGAGACGTAGTCGCAGAAGAAGCGATTTGCTTGTATTTTCCGACAGTTAACAGGCCAAGCAGATGGGAGAGCAGACCTGAAATAGTTGCGTTGGCTGCCTGCCACTGGTCTGTGAATTTTGATTTGCATGGATATGTAATAGTTTGATTTTTCCCTTTTTTGGAAGTTCTTGCCTCTGAGCCTCGGGGAAATTAATCCTTGGTTTCCTGCGGAAGGCCCCCCTTGGAAGCGAATGTTGCCAAGATGGGCCACACAAGCGCCTGTGCCAGGTTGGGCAGATCAGGACACCACCGGCCCCATGTTGTCAGGAAAGGGCCAGCCCCGGCGTCCCACGGCTTTTCAGGGAAAACTGCTTCCACTCACTACTTGCCTTGCATTTTCAGGTGTTTTCCTTTTCTTCAGCCTATGTTTATCAACACACTGAATAACTGAAGAAAGGATGTTAAACTTACACTTCCAACGAGACATTTATATACAATTGTGAAATAAGCCAGAGCTGCATGTGGGCAAAGATGATCTATCTGAGTTCTTGCTCAGTCAGTTTTAAAAACTTGTTTTGTTAAATATATGGAAAATACTATTTTAAACCTATGTGTAAGGTATAAAGAACAACATGAAAGCAAACATGTATTTCCTGCCACCTAGATGCAGAAATAGAAAATTGTAGTTTTAGGACCTTTGAAACCCCCTGATGGCCCTTCCTTCATCCCACTCTGCTGCTGCTTCTCTCTCTCTCTTTTCTTTTAATTTTATAGATATCACTCCTTTTTAAAAAAATAATTTATATTTATTTTTGGCTGCGTTGGGTCTTCATTGCTGCACACGGGCTTTCTCTAGTTGCGGGGCGCAGGCTTTCTCATTGCGGCGGCTTCTGTTGTTGTGGAGCGCGGGCTCTAGGCGCACAGGCTGCAGTAGTTGTGGAGTGTGGGTTCAGTAGTTGTGGCTCGCAGGCTCTAGAGCGCAGGCTCAGTAGTTGTGGTGCATGGGCTTAGTCGCTCTGTGGCATGTGGGATCTTTCTGGACCAGGTATTGAACCCATGTCCCTTGCATTGGCAGGTGGATTCTTAACCACTGCGCCACCAGGGAGGTCCCTATACCATTATTATTTATCCATTCCTGTGCCCATGGACTTTTGGATTGTGTTCTTGGCTATTTCAAATGTCCTCCATGTGAACATTCTTGTATATGTCTCCTAATATCTAAGCCAGTTTTTAAAAAAATTATTTATTTGTTTATTTATTTATTTTTTGGCTGCATTGGGTCTTCGTTGCTGTGCGCGGGCTTTCTCTAGTTGCATTGAGCAGTGGCTACTCTTTTTTGCGGTGTGCTGGCTTCTCATTGCAGTGGCTTCTCTTGTTGTGGAACACAGGCTCTAGGTGTGCGGGCTTCAGTAGTTGTGGCACGTGGGCTCAGTATTTGTGGCTCGCAGGCTCTAGAGTGCAGGCTCAGTAGTTGTGGCACACGGGCTTAGTTGCTCCGCAGCATGTGGGATCTTCCTGGACCAGGGCTCGGACCCGTTGGCAGGCAGATTCTTAACCACTGCGCCACCAGGGAAGTCCTAAGCCAGTTTTTAAACAAACCAATCTACTTTAAACACTCTCCCGAGTTTTTTTTTTTTTAAAGATTTGTTGTGCTAAGAGGGTATGCTACAAAATATTTCAGGTATTATAGATTATAAAATGGCCATTTATTACACACTTCAAAGAAAGGCCTGTATTTACACGACAGTATAAAAGAACAGTAGCTTTATTTCTCTGCTCTTAAAAGTGGTCCAGATAAAAGTCCTCGTTGCTGCAAAATGCATTTCATTAATGTTTGTTAAAACTGCAACTTGAAGAGTCAAATGGAATTTTAAGATCAAAAAGACAAACGAGAGCCAACAGAAAAGAAAACCAACAAGAAATACCTGCTTCATTTACAGGTGCTATCTTCACCTCTCCTTCCTGGGTTCATGGAACATTTATTGTTTGCACTTGCCACTAGGTGTTCTGGTTATGTTTCTCTAGTGGCACTCACTAAAAGCCTTTGATGGCATCTCTTCAACCTCTATAAAGTTGAGAACACACTAGGTTCTCCATAAATATGTACCACTCTTCAAGTATGTCTTCCAAGAGCAGCCACGTTGAATTAAGAAGAACTCTGCATGTCTTCTGGAGCCTCGTCTTGCTGCCCAGGGCCTTTTGCCTCCCTTTTCTCTCTGCACAAAGCCCTCTTCTCCCAGGTCTCTGCGTGGCCCACTCTCAATGTCTGTCTTGGCTTACATATTACTTCCCCAGAATAACATTCCTTGACTCCCATCCCCAAACTAACTTCTCTCCTGTTACTTTTCAACCCCTTATACTGCTTTATTTCTTCAAGAACTTAGTACCTAAAATTGTAGCTCCTTGCTTGGTTATTATGTGTCTTGTCCCACTTGGTATGTAGGTATGGAGTCTGTCTTGCTAACTGCTGTTTTCCAAGCCTGCAGTGGTAGCCAGCACTCGGAAGGGGGGCATAAACATGATTAAGTAAATGAATTTTCCTTAAATAACGGATAGATTAAAGATATTTCTAAGTAAAGGTTGGCTGTAGTCTCATGGAGTGTATCCTAGTATAGACTAGAGACGTTTAAGCAAGTCATCAAACTCCTTAGGACTTATTTTTCTCATGTGTAAAATGGGGTTATGGATGTAGTAAGTATAAAAACATTAATAGATATAAAATCCCTTTTTTAAAAATGGAAAAGGTGTATCATTATTGTATGTATGGTTGACATTATGTAAACTGCCACAGGCATACTAGCCCTTAAGGTTGTTGAAGGGAACTTGGATTGAGAGAGTTTTAGAGTTTTTCTATAGGAAAACACTCTTTAAAGATAAAAGAACCAGTCAAGTTGGAAGGCTCCAGGAGACTTTGTTTATCTCAAACCCATGACTCCAAATCACCCTTAGTAATTTTCATCAAGAATCTGTCTGCTTTTACAATCTTGAGAACGAAAAACGGAGCTGGAGGAATCAGACTTCCTGACTTCAGACTATGCTACAAAGCTACAGTAATCAAGACAGTATGGTACTGGCACAAAAACAGAAAGATAGATCAATGGAACAGGATAGAAAGCCCAGAGATAAACCCACGCACATATGGTCACCTTATCTTTGATAAAGGAGGCAGGAATATACAGTGGAGAAAGGACAGCCTCTTCAATAAGTGGTGCTGGGAAAACTGAACAGGTACATGTAAAAGTATGAGATTAGAACACTCCCTAACACCATACACAAAAATAAGCTCAAAATGGATTAAAGACCTAAATGTAAGACCAGACACTATCAAACTCTTAGAGAAAAACATAGGCAGAACACTGTATGACATAAATCACAGCAAGATCCTTTTTGACCCACCTCCTAGAGAAATGGAAATAAAAACAAAAATAAACAAATTGGACCTAATGAAACTTCAAAGCTTTTGCACAGCAAAGGAAACCATAAACAAGACCAAAAGACAACCCTCAGAATGGGAGAAAATATTTGCAAATGAAGCAACTGACAAAGGATTAATCTCGAAAATTTACAAGCAGCTCAATAACAAAAAAACAAACAACCCAATCCAAAAATGGGCAGAAGACCTAAATAGACATTTCTCCAAAGAAGATATACAGATTGCCAACAATCACATGAAAGAATGCTCAACATCATTAATCATTAGAGAAATGCAAATCAAAACTACAATGAGATACCATCGCACACCGGCCAGAATGGCCATCATCAAAAAATCTAGAAACAATAAATGCTGGAGAGGGTGTGGAGAAAAGGGAACCCTCTTGCACTGCTGGTGGGAATATGAATTGGTACAGCCACTATGGAGAACAGTATGGAGGTTCCTTAAAAAACTACAAATAGAACTACCATATGACACAGCAATCCCACTACTGGGCATATACCCTGAGAAAACCATAATTCAAAAAGAGTCATGTACCAAAATGTTCATTGCAGCTCTATTTACAATAGCCAGGAGATGGAAACAACCTAAGTGCCCATCATCGGATGAATGGATAAAGAAGATGTGGCACATATATACAATGGAATATTACTCAGCCACAAAAAGAAACGAAATTGAGTTATTTGTAGTGAGGTGGATGGACCTAGAGTCTGTCATACAGAGTGAAGTAAGTCAGAAAGAGAAAGACAAATACCGTATGCTAACACATATATATGGAATCTAAGAAAAAATAAAATGTCATGAAGAACCTAGGGGTAAGATGGGAATAAAGACACAGATGTACTAGAGAATGGACTTGAGGATATGGGGAGGAGGAAGGGTAAGCTGTGACAAAGTGAGAGAGTGGCATGGACATATATACACTACCAAGCGTAAAATAGATAGCTAGTGGGAAGCAGCCGCATAGCACAGGGAGATCAGCTTGGTGCTTTGTGACCACCTACAGGGGTGGGATAGGGAGGGGGGGAGGGAGGGAGATGCAAGAGGGAAGAGATATGGGAACATATGTATATGTATAACTGATTCACTTTGTTATAAAGCAGAAACTAACACACCATTGTAAAGCAATTATACTCCAATAAAGATGTTAAAAAAAAGAATCTGTCTGCTTTTAAATGGTATGGGCACCTAGCTGACATGACCTGGCACTTACTAAGAACTTTTTTATTTCCCTCTCAACAGTTAGGTATTCAGAGTTCTATAAAGTTTGCCCTTACTGATAGTTTGTAATATTCTCTCGTTCTTTTTAATGTTCTCACCACAGGGCATGTGGGATCTTAGTTCCCCAACCAGGGATCGAACCTGTACCGCCTTCATTGGGAGTGCGAAGTCTTAACCACTGAACCTCCAGGGAAGTCCCAATATTCTCTTGTTCTTTCATTTAGTGTATTATTTATCTGACCAGCTGAGTTGCACTCTCTTTAAGAGGAGACACTGTTTTGTTTGGAATTTGTTATTCTCCTGGACAAACATAGTCATGTGCTTGGCCGAGAAAAGGTGTTTGGATACAAGCTTATTAAGTTGTTTAAATACTTTTTATTAACTTTAGAATCTACTAGACACATTTTTCTCAACCCAGACTGCACATTAGAGTCATCTTAGGAGCTTTGGGAAAATGCCATGGCTCAGGTCTCATGTCCAAAGATTCTAACTCAGTTGGTTGAAGATGGAGTCTAGGCATTGTTTTTTTTTTGTTTGTTAGTTTCTTTGTAACTTCTTACAGGCTTTTCTGATGGGCCCTCAGGGTTGAGAACCAGTGAACTAGAGTTGATCATTCGTTTACAAATGTGGCTGTCTACTGGGGTCACCTGGGGAAATTCGAACATGCTGGTGCTTGGGGCCCACTCTCAGAGGTTTTAATTTAAATTCGGGCAGGTTTCAGGGTTTTTAAAAGACAACTCAGGAGATTCTAATGTGCAGCAGTTTGGGAACCTCAGTGCTCAACTGTGGGCTCCTTGAATGCAGCACGAGACCCAAAGAGGTCTGGCAACTTTGCCTGATGATAAGATTTACATGGAATACATGTGAAAATACAGACCCCCTCCACCCAGAATCTCCAGAGGAATGGTTGGGAACCCCGAGCTCCACAGGTGGTTTTATGATCAGGCAAGTTTGGGAAACATGGCCTATTACCATATTATAGTTGTGGGTGGATTTTCTTATAATTGACTTGGTTTGCCTCTGAGCAATGAAACCTGCTCTGTAGGCACTCACTATCTTATGAATAATGAAGACAAAAGTCTTTAAGATTTAGGAAAATGGAATAAGCAGGAAAAGGTGTCAGTGTTGTAATTTAATTGAACAATTTCTCTCTTTTTGTAGTTAAATAATGGGAAACTAGGTGCTGCATAAGTCTGAAATAAAAAGCCTATTCAGAGATGAACGTTTGATGATAAGAATGTAGCAAATTCTCAAACGTTGATTATGATTTGGGATATCGTGGATAAATGAAAGCCAAAACCCAAGAAAAAGTCTTGTTGTAGGTGATGGTCTTCTCTCCTGTTCTCCCCCGCCCCACCCTAGTCTTTTTAAAATTTGGGGCTGTTGTCTGGTTTGTGTTTCATTCTGTTTCATTTACATGATTTGGTCTTGTGGAAGTAATCAATACACCAATATATTAAAAACAAACAAATAGGGACTTCCTTGGTGGCACAGAGGTTAAGAATCCGCCTGCCAATGCAGGGGACATGGGTTCAAGCCCTGGTCCAGGAAGATCCCACATGCCGCGGAGCAGCTAAGCCCATGAGCCACAACTACTGAGCCTGTGCTCTAGAGCCCACGAGCCGGAACTACTGAGCCCGCGCTCCACAACAAGAGAAGCCACTGCAATGAGAAGCCTGTGCACCACAGTGAAGAGTAGCCCCTGCTTGCGGCAACTAAAGAAAGCCCGTGCGCAGCAACAAAGACCCAACACAGCCAAAAAAAAAACAAAAACAAACAAACAAATAACCAAGCAAAAGTGAAAAGCCAAGAACCTTCAATAGAATTGCCCGAAATCCGTTCCGTGCCTAGCACTGTGTGAGCGACTAGAAATGTAAAGTTTAAGACCACCTCTTGTGGTTGGAAGATAAATATGAATGTTTTGTAGTGTCTGAATAATGTGCAGCCTGTTTAATCTACCAACTGGTTAATCAATTGCACGATAATTAAGAGTGGGAGATGTATGTAATACATCATACTGTCTGGTGTTTCTAATCATCTGTAAGCGAGTTGCAGTCATTTGTAGAAGAAGGATATCCTTTCCCATGTGAGTTAAGAGCCAGAGTTTAATAATGACAAGTATTCCCAACTTTGTGCAGAATCCATTTGAAAGATGCACAAACTGTGCTCACGTTGATGGTGGGGATTGGGTGTGTGGAGACATGTAGAAACTAGAGTTAGATCCCCTTCATTGGATATTGGGGTCTCCAGAAATTTATTAACTGCATGTGCTCAGTCTCTCATGTTATATATTTTTTTCTGCCATTTTAGAAGCCAGTCCATTGTACTTCCCCTTCCTTGTTTTTTCTTAGCAAGTCACCTTAATTTAGTAGAACTTTCCTGCTGTCACCATGTACTGAATACAAGCCTATGATAAATGAGTTGGGTTCGCGCTCCACTCTGATGAAAGAACTTTTAGGATACGTATTTGTTTTCTCTGGGTTTCCTCTGAACAATGTTAAGATCTGAGATTTTTGCCTTTTAGCATTTGAGATGCTAACATCAAAAGGCTATTTCTTCAAAGAACTTCATGTTGCTATTTAAATGGTAATCACTTTTCTCCTGGTTTAGCTCTGGGCTTGATAAATTCAACAGGCTTGGTATTTTTATTTTATATTGTTGGTACTGGGAGATGAGTGTCTGAATCAAAAACATTAAATTCTGATTAGGAAGACAATTGAACACCTAGACAGAGCATCTGCTCTACTGTTACCTTGGGAAAAATCTTAAACTATGTTCCAGTGAAAATAAGTGAGTGATCCTTTTGCTTTTTGTAGTTATTCATTTTGTATGCATTTTTCCTTTAGTACTGGAAACAGTTTTTGCGTTTTCCCAGTCAGTCGAGCCTACTGCTGTTACTGAGGGCATAGTTTGATTCATTTTTCTGAGATTGATTACTTTCATGGAACGAAGGATACTAATCGTGTTTTTAAATAGTGCTGGTCCTGGAACCCCGATCAACTGAGTCACGATATTTAGGGGTCAGAGCACGGTATGGTTATTATAAAAACTTTTCCCCTGTAATTCTAACAGTAACTGATACAAACCAATTCCACATTTTATTTAGGTGAGGAAGAATGAAATCAAGTTTATTTAGCGAGGTGCTAATCGCTGGTATTTTATGTCATTTCTCAGTAGTGTATTTAGGGGAAGAAATTGTCTTTCCGTTTTTTAATCATTTTTCTGGGTAATTTCTGGAATCACTATTGGATCCTTTCTTTCTCTGTAGAATCGGGCCTTCATGAGTTCCGTTATCTTTTTTGTGCACTCCATGATAAAGGAGCCCGAGGACGATAGATAGCATGTGTGTCTGTTGCTTAATCACAAAAATGAAAGCCAATTTCTGTTTTCTTGTAAAATACTTTGGGTTACGGGCAAAGAGAGAAATTTGACTCTTGAGGTATTGTGTGAGTGGAGGCATTTAGAAGAGAAGGTTGGAAATTGGATGTGTGGTACTCACTGTGGGCTGGAGTCCTCGTTAGAAATTTAATGTGGAATGGGATTTGTTTCCGTGGTTTCGCATGACCTTTTGGTTATGGCAAGTTATTTGAAAACCCCAGGTGGTCAGGTGAGTCTTGGCACGTCACCAATCTAATAATTGAGCGGGAGACATACAGGCAGAAAAAAAAAAGACTTTTCTGGGCTTTGCTTTTATATTGTGTATCTTTGTTTCCTGACCATTTAGTTGGAGCTTCCTTTGAATATTTTATTATCTACTTGGTTTATAATCAGGACCACCCACCTGATTTTAGCCTGCTGACTTTTTTCCCTGCCTTTTTATTCCCTCAAGCCCACAGTGCGTGTGTATTCATGTTTTTGCTTTCCATTCACGGAGGTCTCCAGCTGGGAAAATATAGTGTGTACAATACTCTCTGCCTTCAACTGACGTTGCTCATAAATTGCAACAGAAACACTGCTATCAGCAGCTTAATAGCAGGTAGGATACAGCTCTACATATCAAGTCTCAGCAGGATACAGAAACTATGGTTACCAAATTTCCAAAGGAGGAGAGGAGGGGGGAGAAAGTTTCCTCTCTGAGAATAACTGAAACAACATTGCAGATTGATTCACTGAAAGCAGCTTTTTGAAAAGGACATATAAGCGTTGCCTCAGTGGTTGCTCTTCTGTCACTTTTTGCTGAATTGTTAGTTTTGAAGACCTCACAAGAGGTTTTTGTGTGGAGCAGTGTAGAAAAGGCAAGCTTGTTTGCTTCTTTTCTCTTTTCTTTTCTTCCTTTCTTTTCAACTCTATTCTCTCTCTCTCTCTCTCATCCTTGTGAAACAAAAGGTCTTAGTGAGAAGGGTACTGGTTAACTCTAATTCTAAAGTAGGGTGAGTGGGTAGAGTTAGAAGCTGCCCTCAGCCACATCTACCCTCAGGTAAGCCTATGTCTCTGGCCGAGGCATCCTGCCTGTAACAGTGCTATTGGTTTTGCCTCTAAGCTACAATTTATTTTAGCTGCACAGTGACCTGTCTACTTACTTGACCTCTGGTAAAAGAGCACACAATTATATAGCACATCAAGATGTTAATATTTGAGGCTAAGATGTGAAAATGGACACTCTTAATTATAGATCCTTTCCAGTAAAAGGAAATAGATGGCTTCTCCAGTGTGAGAATTTCCAGTGCTTTAGCACATCGTTTTATCTTAATAAGTGAGATTATATTAATATTTTTAACATTAAAAATCAAGGTTTGCACCCCAATATTCAGAGCATCCCAATATTCATCGAGGGAATTCCCCTCGAAGAAAGGATCGCTGGGCTCCATCATCTTTTGTGAGTGGCCGTAGCAGAATTCCGCCTCTTGCCAGAAGAGATTAGTGTGGATGGCGAAATAATTCTTGCTTTAAATCGAGTTAAGCTGTTGTATTAATACTCCTGTCAAAGGGCTCAGGCAGATAAAAAGTTCTCAGCCTCATTCCAGGCTCCTTGGTGGCATTTCCCAAAGGAATAGAATAATACCTCCTACCCCAGAATGTCAGAAAGTAATTAATCAAAATCATTATTCCCCATTTCTTTCCTGGTAAAACTCAACATGGTTTATATATATCTTATTTTGTATGATGAACATTTTTCTTTAAAGTCTGTTAGCTTAGTTTCTCTGCTAAGAATCACCTCACATGCTTGGGGCACGAGTAGACGTAAGAATCAGTGTTTTTAATAAGCACTCAGGTGGCTCTGTATCGTCCTGCAAGTTTGGGAAAACATTAGAGTCTGATAAGCCTGGGTTTGAAACCCATATTCCATCTTCTAGGGTGTGCGTGCGTGCGCATGTGTGAAGAGATGGACATATTTCTCTGTATTCCAACCAGGAACCCAGGCTCAGAAACATGCCCTGTGTTTCCCCCAACATTGGAACCTTGATTCCTTTTTTTTTTTTTTTACCTGAAGTATAGTCGCTTTATAATAATATATTAGTTTCAGGAGGATAGCATATGATTCAGTATTTTTACAGGGTATACTCCATTAAAAGTTATTACAAGATAATGGTTCTAATTCCCTGTGTTATACAATATATCCTTGTTGCATGTCTGTTTTTATATGTAGTAGTTGGTATCTCTTAATCCCATACCCCTATCTTGCTTGCCCCCTCCCCTTTAGTAACCACTAGTTTTCTGTATCTGTGAGTCTGTTTCTGTTTTGTATATACATTCATTTGTATTATTTTTTAGATTCCACATAAAAGTGATATACAGCATTTGTCTTTCTCCGTCTGCCTTATTTCACTAAGCGTAGTCTTCTCTGGGTCCATCCATGTTGCTGCAAATGGCAGAATTTTGTTCTTTTTTTATGGCTAAGTACTGATGGGCACTTGGGTTGCTTCTATATCCTGGCTCTTGTGAGTAGTGCTGCTCTGAATATTGGGGTGGGAACCTTGATTTTTAACAGCAAAGCCTATGGAATTGACTGTAACTAACACTCCATTTGGTTTAAGTATTGTGTGTTGTCCACCCGTTCTTGCCAGGTGACTTGCCCATGTACCATCTCCATAGGCCAGGAAGGTGTGGTGACTGATTGCCATCCTGAGAATGCCTCATCTCCCAAAGCAAAGATGGAGAACGCCTGGGGATGCAGCCCTGGCCTTTCATTGGTTACTTTTGAGCCTTGTGATAAAATGAAGCGAGTAGAACAAAGGGTTCTCGGTGCAAGTTTAGATAAACTCTATTTTGTAATGTTATTTTTGATATCATTCCATCAGCAGGTAACGAGTGTGTGTGTGCGTGTGCGTGTGTGTGTTTAGGCTTGATTAAATGAACAGAGGAGTCCCTCGTTCCCGTGTCACGCACCACGGGACTTTGGTTTTTTGTTCACTGCTCTGGCTCTTTCTTTACCCAGATCTCAAAGAAGCCTTTTCTTGATGACCCCTCTCCTCCAAAGCAACTTCTAATCTTTTGGATGTGTGTTAGTCTCACTGGAGCAAAATTCTGCAACGGCTCCTGGCTGGTGGTCAGACCCCTCAGCTGTGTGATGGGCTCTGAAGGGACCCCTTGCTCATTGGAGAAGCACTGAGAGCCTGTCGACTGGTATCCTGTTTGCCACTCACCTTGGGTGCTTGTGTGTGGACGCAGAGGATCACTGTAAGAGAAGGAAGGCTCTGTCCTCCTTCGCCCTGGGGCCTGGGACCAGACATTTAACATCTCTGGGCCTCAGTTTCCTTCTCTGTAAGGAGAGTGATCTTCAAGATCCTTTTGTGCTTGAAGATTACATGAGTTTTTGATTTATTTTATGGGAATTCAGGGCATGATATGATGAAGCTTACTGTGTAAAACGAACTAGGGCAAAGGGCAAACCCCTTGAATCGAGGGCCTGGAGGGTACGTTCATCCTCTTTGTCTCTGTGTCCATGGGGTTACTGGGTCATTGTCACGGGCTGGAGCCAGACCCTCTGGGTTCCAATTCCCAGTTCCACAGCTTACTGCCTGTGTGACCTTGGGCAGTAACTTACTGCCTGCTTTATGCCCCAGTCCATCATTGGTAAAATGGAGATAAATATAGTATGCCTTACACCCTCCCTCCCCCAACACACATTGGGTTGTTAGGAGGATTAAATGAGTAAATATCCGTAAGACATTTTGAATGGTGCCTGAAACATATTCAGTATGAAAGGCACTTGTTAAATTAACAGACACACAAAAGTCTGCTCCCCAGCGTTGTAATATTTGTTCTAGGCAAAGACAGGAGTGTTCTTCGGTCGTCTGCCAGAATGTTCTCTAGAATGTGAGATTCCATCTAGAAGACAGGAAGACCCTTGGACTTGTAGGTTCTCTTCCAGTTGCCAGGAGCAGTGTTAATGTTGGCAGTGTGTCCTTTCTGACAGCCGCATCAGGCTAGCAGGTGTCTTGACAGCAAGACCTTCCAACACGGGTGACCGTGAGAGGAGGGAGATGGCGGCGGTCAGGGAATGTGTGCATCTCGGGATCCGCAGTGGACGAACACTTGTTCCCAGGAGGGCATTTTGACTGCTTGTCAGAGACAGCTTTCCTGTGGGTCATGTGGAATGTAAACTACAGGAAGAGGTGTGGAAGCAGTGTCATTGGGAACGGTGCTTCATGGGTAAATATTTATTGCCCCCAAACCCACGTCAGTAAATTTCTTCTTTTAGTTTCTTTCATCTGGGATCGTGAACGCACCCTAAGTAGAAGTGATCTTGAAGGATTGATCTTAAATAACTCATGCACTCAGCGATCAGGCAATTCACTTTTTACTCTCAGTTGAATTGCTAATTGAATACATTAAGTAAATGAGAGTTTACATGTCTATCATCCTCTCTCCCCAGGATACCCTCTGCATCTACCTTGACTGTATTAACTCGTGTGTTGATTACTGGCATTTCTATTGTTGCTGTTATGGCCATTTTACTTTAGAATAGCAATTTTTTATAAATTTTTTTTTTTAGTTCTATTTTGTAGAATATTTGCCTGCACACCATGCTTTACATATATTTACCAGATTTGTATTTAAAAATATGCCTTCACATAAAATAAGGCTACTTTAATTAACTAGAATTAAACATTAAATACTGTAATTTGATGAGCAGATTAAAACACACACAACAAACCCAATTTGTGTTTTGATCATTTGAGTTGTGAAGAGACTAGTCAAAATGAGTTACCAATCTTCTGGGGGTGGGGGAAGTGCCTTTACTATATTGTGAAGGTAAGAATATGGAAGTGGTTGGTGTTCGTCTCCTTCCTTGTATGAGAAGCCAGGCACATGATTCCTAATAGCCTAAAGATGTGACTTTTAAAAAAAAATTTGAATATTTATTTATTTGGTTGCATCGGGTCTTAGTTGTGGCAGGCAGCCTCCTTAGTTGTGGCTCGCTGGCTCCTCAGTTGTGGCATGCGAACTTTTAGTTGTGGCATGCATGTGGGATCTAGTTCCTGGACTAGGGTTCGAACCCAGGCCCCCTGCATTGGGAGCGTGGAGTCTTAAATTGCGCCACGAGGGAGGTCCCAAGATGTGACATTTTTAAAGAAACTATTTGTATTATTGGGAGACCTGAGATAACCAAAAGCACACTGGGAAAGAAAATCATCATTCTGCATTTCACTTGGCACCAGGAAAGTCCGTAGTAGAAGTCACAGGCCACTTGTTGAGGACAAATGGTGCCTGCCCCATTTTCAATAACCCTAACCAAAGGGCAGGTGACCTCATCTGTGCCAACAAGGATCACACCTGGAAAACATCACTCAAAATATCACCTGAGTCTTTCGCTAGTAATGATCATGAATGTGTAACCCAGGATTTGCACTGCTGAGCAGTAAGTTAAATAATTGTATTATCTCCTTGAAATCAATTTCTGGTGATCACACATGCAGATTGAAAACCATGGCTTTAAGATTTACATGCGGCAAATAAAATTTACGTTCCCTGAAAGGCAAAGAAGGCTGTCATTTCATGCTTCCTAAGCTTCATTGTCTATTTCCCTTTGGTACACACAAGCCGCCTCGGACGCACCAGTGTGCGTCCCATTATGGAGAGAGAGTTTTCTGCTCTGTCAACTTTGTTTTATAAAAGCTCTGTTTTCTTTATTACCTCTGTCTATTACATCTGTAAAATTTATTTAAGCAATGACAAATCTCTCTTTGGGGCCCAGAGTCTGGGAGAAGAACCAGTAGCAGGCTATTGGGAGGAGATTTGTTGGACCTGACTGTTCGTTAAATTGGAAAGAGCAGGGGGAGAGGCCAGCGGTCCAGATCTGCCAGGGCTGGGTGGGTTATGGTCTGTGTACGTCTGCATCATGTGAGCAACAAATGTACCTCATCAGTTGCTTTTGTGATAGTTCAGTAAAAGTGGATGGCTCTTGAAATCCCAGAGGAAGGTTCCTGGTTTCTTTAACTTATAAGGGTACTTATACTTAGTTCACAAAAATTTCTAATAAAAAATGGAAGATAAATAAAGCCAAATTGTTTACATCTATATTATCATCATCTGAAAATGGAAAGAATCAACCGAGATGGGCTCCTTCACTTAGGAAATATCAGAATCGGGTGATGAATGACGCTCAGCTTCACGGTTTTTGCTTTTATATTTTAATTTGTGTATATAATTATAATACGGGGGTTCCTTTATGCTTTTATTCATTTTTTTATTGAAGTATAGGTGTTTTTCAGTGTTGTGTTAATTTCTGCTGTACAGCAAAGTGATTGTTATACATATATATATATACATTCTTTTTAAAATATTCTTTTTCATTGTGGTTTATCATAGGATATTGAATATACTTCCCTGTGCTATACAGTAGGACCTTGTTGTTTATCCATTCTATATAATAGCTTACATCTGCTAACTCCCACTCCATCCTTCCCCAAACCCTCTCCCCCTTGGCAACCACAAGTCTGTTCTCTATGTCTGTGAGTCTGTATCTGTTTCGTAGATAGGTTCATTTGTGTCATATTTTAGATTCTATATATAAGAGATATTAAGTGGTATTTATTTGTCTTTCTGTTTCTGACTTACTTCACTTAGTATAATAATCTCTAGTTGCATCCATGTTGCTGCAAGTGGCGTTATTTCGTTCCTTTTTATGAATAGTATTCCATTGTATATATACCACATCTTCTTTGTCCATTCATCTGTCGATGGACATTTAGGTTGTTTTCATGTCTTGGCTACTGTGAATAGTGCTGCTATCAACATTGGGGTGCATGTATCTTTTTGAATTAGAATTTTGTCTGGGTATATGCCCAGGTGTGAGATTGCTGGATCATATGGTAATTCTATTTTTAGTTTTCTGAGGAACCTCCATACTGTTTTCCATAGTGGCTGCACCAACTTACATTCCCACCAACAGTGTAGGAGGGTTCTTTTATGCTTTGATTCATTTCAACGTTTCACTTGCCTTAAAAGAAAAACCCACTTACTGAGTACCTGCTCTTTGCCAGGCACTTTGAAAGAGATGGTGCTTAGTCTGAGAGGTTGGCAGGTAGAAATCGGGCATCCTGAATGTTACGGTAAGTTCTGTGATAGAAATATCCACGGATGCAGTCAGGCAGCCTCAGGGCTTCCTAGTTCAGGCACCTGAACTCAGACTCCAAAGATTAAGGCAGGTCCGGGTTCTCCAGGCAAAATGTAGGAGCAAAGCATGAAGGGACCTGTTGTGTGCCAGGGAAGTTTAAAGGCACCTTGAGGTGTGAGGCAGGGGAGAGGTAGTGGTGAGTGGAAAGGTAAGCAAGGCCTGACTGGGCAGTGGTATGGATGAACAGGAGGGGATGGAGTCGGGAGAGAGTTAGGAGTCAAAATAGGCACGACTTGATGACTGATGAGATGTGAACGCTTAAACAGAAGCCGGTCTGCGGGTGTGAATTGTGACACCTTTGAAACAACACCTAAAATCCTAAGAAGTTAGAACTGTAGTCTACAGTGAGTTCTAGAATCATCCCTTGGTTTTATACTATGGATAATACCTTCTAAGCAGTTAAACATAAATTGAATATAGAAGCCTTTCCAGATTCTGTGCTTTTCCCAGACCACTGTTTTCTCTGACACGGCACGTTATAGGAGAGAAGAGTAGTTCAACAAATTAAGGGTTTTAAGCATTGGTATGCTGGTAGATAGTTAAGCGCTGGCTCTGGGGTGGGAGGTGGGAGCTGAGAGGAGGGGAACCCTGATGTGTAGTGTTTGCTGTTTTCTGTAGTATATATTCTCACCACGGTTCATTTCAAGCTTCTAATGTGGTGTCTCACGTGGAGCTGGGACCAGACGCATGCACAGACCTCCAGTCTCACCACTGATCAGCACGTACATGGCTGTAACCTTGTGGGTTCCCGTCCATGCATGCGTAGTTTCTTCATGAAATTGTGTTGTTAATAAACTTAATGTTTATGTAAACTTGTACAATGCATTTAGGAGCATGGTACAGATGCCATGCCTGCCTGTGTCAGCCTGCCTGTGTTCAAATCTCTGACTGGGGGCAAGTCAGTCAGTTAAACTTTCTTATTGTTAATTTGCTCACCAGTAAAATAGTAATAATAAAAGAACCTGGCATGTAAGCGCTGAGAAATAAATGAGGTCATCTGTGTAAAAGCACTTCTTCTTGTGACCTACACATAGTAAAGCACTCAATCAATGTTCTTATATTTATTTTCTGTCTTTACGCCCTGGGGACAGTAACACAAATGTTAACTGCCTGTTGTGTAAAATAATGCTGCCTTTATTAGTTTTGGATTGCCATCTTTGAAGCTTCAGAAGAGACTCCAAATTCAACTATACCAAGATGCAGTAGCAAATCTCGAGTTCATTGTGTCTAGAGGCTTAAACATTTCAGTAATCAATTTGGCCCCCTTGCAGCTTTAATCTTATTGACTCAAGACTTATACTTTATAGTCTGTTTTTATATGTAGCAGTTACTTGAATATTTTAGTTGATTTTTCTCTGAATCTTTTCCTAGCTTTTTTCTGGATGGCGAGACATAGGACGACTCAAGGAAGACCTTTTATGTAAGAACAGGCTACGCGTGCAGTTTTGTCTTGAGTACTTTACAAAAAACAAAAACGTTGGCCCTGGTAGCCCATGATACTTATGAGTTTAATGTGCTTTGACCATTGCACTCTTGGTTGAGTTAGAAAATTATAGTTTTCTTTAATATTAAAGTTGAGTTGAACTGAATGGCACCAGAAGATGTAACCTGTGCACCAAGAGATTTTGTTCTCTTAACTGTCACCTCTTGGGAAAGCTTACCAAATCTAGTATTAACATTCACATACCTTGGAGTCAGTATACTATCAGACACACAGCGAAAAATGGTTTTCTGTTCACTCTCTTGGAAACACATGCGCTAATGTCTGTGTACTGATTCATATACCAGTATATACTAAATAAAATAGCGTAATCTATCTCGTGGCTAAATGGTATAGGGTTTTGTGACCCCAAATCTCTAAATCAAAAGCTAAGTAAAACACCAAGCCGTTTGGATTTTCTGTTTTTCTGTATCCAAGAAATGTGATTTCTACAACGTCAACATGTGATTTTCTCCTTGGCACCAAGGCTGTTGGTCAGCAGTTTCAGCACGTTTGGAGGGACTTTGCTGTGTGGCATGCCTGGTCTGGGCACCCACTGCACTTAAGGGACCGTCCTGGTCCTGTAAGTGCTTGCCCTTTCCCAGGCCCCCGCCTCCCCTCCCCTCCCCCTCCCCTCCCCTCCCCCTCCCCTCCCCCTCCCCTCCCCTCCCCCTCCCCTCCCCCTCCCCTCCCCCTCCCCTCCCCTCCCCCTCCCCTCCCCCTCCCCTCCCCCTCCCCTCCCCTCCCCTCCCCTCCCCTCCCCTCCCCTCCCCTCCCCTCCCCTCCCCTCCCCCTCCCCTCCCCTCCCCCTCCTCTCCCCTCCCCTCCCCTCCCCTCCCCTCCCCTCCCCCTCCCCTCCCCTCCCCTCCCCTCCCCTCCCCTCCCCTCCCCTCCCCTCCCCTCCCCCTCCCCTTCCCTCCCCTCCTCTCCCCCTCCCCTCCCCTCCCCTCCCCCTCCCCTCCCCCTCCCCCCTCCTCCACTGGGAGGCCCGTTTGGATAAGAAACACATGGTCTGCCTGGTTTTTCTTTCAAAGAAAATGAGAAAGCCTTTGGACCACTAATTCTGCAACCCCTTTCGAGTGCTACATTCCTCAAAGGAAACCTGAGTGGAATTTTGTACCGTCACCCTGAGGCCATCCAGTTTGTTGCTAGCTGCTCACAAATCTAACTTCCCATTTCAGCTGAAAAAGGTCTTTAGTTATTTTAAGCAAAGGACATCAGAAGGAAATAATATGTTTCTACCTCATTTCTCCATCCAGCGTTTTCCTGTCCTGGATACTAATCCACACAGTTACTTGTCGTCCAAAAAAATACTTAATGTTCCATATGCCAACTGCCGAGTGGTAGCATTGTCCCACCAAACATTCCGTGTTTGTGTTGGTATTAGAATTAGCGATTTCAGGGTCTGTGGTGGGTACAGATCAGATTTTGGTCGTTTGCGTTGTATGTTTTCACTCTTGGGAGAATTACAAGGCAAGCTGGAAGGATGCTGAAATGTTGAGTCAGGTCTTCTTTCCCTGGAAAGAGGTGTATAAAACACACCCTGATGATGAGCAGCAATTAACAGTGCATTACTTTCTGGAAAAGACTTCAAGCTGGCTGCCCTGCAGGTCAGAGTCGATAAAGACTGAGTTACTAACAATAGCCTTTCTCTCCTGCTGAAGCCTTGGACTTAACCCTAACTTCATCAGACCTGAGAAGAAGAGAATCATGTGAACAATGGGAGTCTTGGAGGTTGACTTGGGCCTAATGCTCAGAGGCTGTAAAAGCTGTCAGAGCGTTTGATCGATTGGCTCTCACGCCTTAGTCCCCAGTGCAGAGCTCCAGCGGTCCAGCCTCTTCTCAGAGGCTTGATGTGCCACCTGGGGTCAGAACTTATCAGCCTGCGGGGCTAATGTTTCAGAGGAGGCCAAAGTGCAGTCAATAATTTATACGGAAATTTGTGCTCAGAGTTGCAAGGAAAGCAAGTTTTGACTCGAATTCTTGTTGGTCCAAAAAAGAAGTCCAGGTCAACTTAAAATATTCCTGCTAACATCGTTGTTGCGTGTATTAATACCATTTAAGGCAAACTTTAATTGAAGAAGAGAATTCGAGTCGTCATGGGATATATCTATTTAGCATTTATCATGTGGAGCTAAATTTCAGAATCAGTAGGTGAATTGGGGAAGGAAACACTGGCAGTTTGGAATTTATTAAAAAGCAAAAGCCAATCACCCCTAGGATGTAATCATATGACTTTGGAAACTAATGAAGTGTCCTTGGGGAGTGTCGGTTTACAGGCTCTAGAATTGAGGTCGGTGGTACTGACAGCATGGAGAGAAACGATAGGTAATATCAAGGGCTAGAGGAGATACAGGTATCAGAGAGGAATTAGGTTTCAGTTAGATGCCTTGAATCCTTCATCTGGTTTGCAGAGAAATGTCACCCAAAGTTAGCCGAGATGGCTGCGCGTGACTGTGTATGCGGGAGTGTGTCTAGAGCACCTCTGTGTCCACGTAAACACATGTATTTATACACACGGTATATAGAAGCAGACAGCCAAGCAGTGACACCGAGCGAGGATGGTCAATCAATAACCAGCTAAGTTTTGTTCTGCTCCAGCAAAAGGATGACTTGCTCCAGTAAGTGCTAACAAAGGCCCTTTTCCCTGTGCTCTGCTCTGGGAGAGAGCACTGTTAGTCACGCTTCATTAGGCTTGTTTACAGAAAAGAGCTGGTCTCTAAGCACGTTATTGAAATACTTGTAACTCTGTGGGGCTGTTTTCTTCCCTGAAAGATAAGAACTTTGGAATGTGGGATGGGGGAGGGTGGGAAGGCAGCCTCTGACCATTGTCATGAAAACTGGTCTGCTCAGCTGGGGTCGGAAAGATGAGTTTGCATTTAAGCTCTATCTGCATCCCCCGTCTGGTTTCTGTTGTCGAGGTACCGGGGACCTTGAAATTTGCTTTTTGGTAATTTAGACAGATGTCGGGTGTTCCGTTCGCTGTTCCTGAAATCTTGATGTGAGGTTTCCCTACCCCAATTCAGAGAGGACGCTTCAGGGATTTAGAACTGCATTTCTCAGTGGCTTTACTATTGAGTGCTGAAATGAGGAAACGTTTGTTTTAAACAGTGGATGTGGTAGGAAGGATGACTTGTTATTGGTTGAAACTGGTGGTAGGTATAGAAGTAATAAAAGTTCTTTCTTAAAACCTTGAAGTATAGTTGATTTACAGTGTTGTTTTAATTTCTGTATACAGCAAAGTGATTTGGTTTACATTTATATATATTCTTTTTTTAAATATTCTTTTCCATTGTGATTTATCATAGGATATTGAATATAGTTCTCTGTGCTATACAGTAGGACCTTGTTGTGTATCAAGTAATAAAAGTCCTTAGTATTGGAATTTGCAGCCCCTAAGATTCTCAGAGATAGATAGATACACCACATGTTCAGTAAGCGGGGTCACCAGGAATACAGGATAATTAGTACAGATGCCCATATCTGAGGTTGCTTCCTCTGGAAGCAACACAGGAGGCCCTGCTTGCTGCTGGCTGTATTTCCCAGTGGGGGATCCTTAGTACGTTGGCATCTCCTTCCATTCTTCAGTGTGTGGACCTCAGTTACAGGAAGAGTCCAGAGGTGAGAAAGCCAGAGTTTCATTTGCTGAGTGACTATTTTGTGTCATATTCCGTTAATTGCTTTCCACAAATTACACCTTCTTTGATATTCATATTATTCCTACTCTGTAGATGGGGAAACTGGGGCTCTGAGAGGTGTAGTTCAGGATGAAGCAGCAACGCAGTGGCTTTGAGCCTGGTGGGTCTGTCTCCAGAGCCATCTCTCTAGGCGTTTAGGCTGTTCCGTTCCATCTCCGGTCACTCTGAGTCTTTCTTCTTCCCTTGTCCAGTCCTTGAAGTAAAATAGACTGAAGAGTGAGCTTGATTAGACTTAAGCCTTCAGTTTATTTATTTTTTTCGATTACATTCTGAACCTGAGGCATAATTATGTGGCTTCACTTACCAGAGGGTGTGAATTACCTCCCATGCTGCCTGCTGGCCATGGCCACCTCCAGGTGTGAGCAGGGAGGGTCCCCAGTGACAGAAACCTCACTTATCCCATTGCCTTAAGTTGCGAGGCTGGCTCTGGCTTCTCTGACGTCCACGTTCCTCATTTCCTTTTTAGATGTGCAAAGACGGTGAGTCTTAGGGGATACACAAAATACACCCCTTTGTGTGCCAGATACATCAGAGCCTTCCCGTTGACGTACACACACACACACACACACACACACACAGACACACACAAGAGTGAGAGAGGCAGTTCCTTGTTTTTCAGCTGCTGTTGTAAATTGCTATTTTAAATTTCAGCAAGTGGAATAATAGCAGAGTGATCATTTCCAGTAAATGCTGTTGGCCTTTGTAAAGAATGGCTTGTTCAGAGGTTTTATGATTTACGGGGACACAGCTGGTGGCCAGCAGAGCTGTAGGAATGTGTGCTCTCCTGGGCCCAGTAGAGCTGCAGATGAAAAGGGCCCAGAGCTGGCACAAAAGCAAATAAGCGCTCTGGCTTTAAATAAAGCATCATAATTTATATGAAGCCTGGCTCTTCAGTCCCAGGGAGATACATGCATCAGTAGCAGCTTTTTGATATGAGCATAATTGTCAATTGGTTCCCACTGTCTCCTTATATCTCAAGGAACTGGGGATGGTAAGAAATTACTTTAAAAATGCAGTCCTAAAATCTCTAGTTGTGTTAACGCAGATTCTGACAAGCAATTCACTAGCATTTAAATCTGAAACTGCTAATCACCCACTGAGATTGATCTACAAGAGGTCTGTGAGGAAGACAGGTGATGAGAGGTATTGGGAGAACGGATGCCTTTGTAACCCTTCCCCGAGCCTACCCCCTTCCCCAAGTGTGTGAGGGTTTTCAGTCTTAGATTTTATTTCCTTTGCATCTTTCAGTTTCGTTCATCCCAGTGATTACTTTGCCTCCCCTCTTGCCCCGTCCCTCTGCTGCTCCTGCCACGGGGGAGCATTGGGCATGAAACAGACTGCGGCCTGCAACAGGAAACAGGGACAGGGCAGGTATCTGTTAAATGACCTTTCAAATTCATGGCTTCCTGCGCCTTCCTTCTTCCTTTTAGCCCTAAGAACACTCTCTTTTAGGGGCAGTGGTGTAGAGGGGAAGGTTCTGCCTTCAGTATAGTTTATTTGTGGCCTGGTTTTGCTGTTCTATTTACCTGTTTTCCAAGTTGCAGAAACAGCATTGTGGAGATCCTGGATGCAGACGTTGTTAGCTGAAAAGATCCTGTAATTAATATTAAGTGCAGGAAACAACTGGGCCTGATGATTTGAAAGGCCTGCATTCTTCCAGTTGCTTATCTTCAGTGGCCTGCGAAGCTGCAAGTGGGAGTGTAGAGAGGCTGTTTCCCTCTCCTCCTGGGGCATGCTGGCTGTGTGCTGTCTGCCCAGGGCCCCTAGCTGTCTCCTAAAATAACCCTGTTAAAGGAACGATGTGTTAGGAGGTAATAAAATAACAACCATATCGTTATCATGGCTCATTGCAGGCCTACTTCAATAAATACTTATCAGATACCTTTCCCAAACTTCGGAATGCTTTTATTTAAAGGAAGAAAAAATGATCTCCCAACGAGCTAATAATTGAAGCTTGTGAGACTGGATTGGGACAGGGGAGTCCATTCTGTTACTGTTGGCATTGAACCCTCGTCTTCCCAGGGAGAAAGAGAAGGGGGCGGGGTGGGGGATGAGAAATCATTCTCCCACTCTAATGAGGAAGTTGTGCCTCCAGAAAGGAGAGGGCCCGAGAAACCTGCCAGCACTAGAAATCATTCATCTAAGTGCATCTGATTTCACATAAACTAATGCCTGCCTGCAAAGGAGGAGGAGAAAATTCAGGTTTAGAACTTTGCCCCGGAAACCAGAGTGGTGCTGTCGCTTATCAGGCCTCAAGGATACCTTACTGAGACTTTCAAAGACAAGAAATGAAACCTCTTTGTACAAATGTTTACGTGTGTACATATACTCTGCACAGGTACCTGTTCAGTTAATGCATTTAAATTGCTCCAAATGTCTGTCTCAGAGACTGTGTGTTTTCTGTTCTGTCCCTTCTCTCTCTCTCCCTCCTTCATCTTTTATCTTTTACCTGTTGTGTTCTGTCTGGGCCCTGATGGATCACAACCTGAAAAGCATCTTCTTGGGAGCACAGGGGCGGGGGGGGGGGAGTGAGGGGGCTTTGGACGCAGCCTGGCTCTACCCCGAAATGTCTATAATGACACCTGTGAACTATGAAACTTGCTAAAACATAAGTACTGATTATTTAAAAGAAGTAAAGCATCTCTTAGTAAATATTATTTGAGCTCTAGTAATCTGTTTTGATTTTTTAAAAATTATATCTTGGGCTATCAAAGTTTTCATGAAGGCTGAAACTTGTGTAATTCTTGGTCAGTGAAAATACTGTCACCATCCACATATATGGTGCAGGCTCCCATGCAAATGTGTGGGACAGCATTTCTGTGTTCCCGGTGGTGCCTTACAAAAAGAGCCTTATTCCTGCTCCCCCTTTTTACCCACAAGACTTCTTCACAGGCCATTGTATTTTCTAGAAGAGGGGAAGGATAACGTTTCTAGGGAAGTGAGAAAAGAAAAGCAGCGAGAGCTTCTTTGCGCTGACCAGTCAACTGGGTATCGACCACCTGTCTTCACGGGAAAGAAATAGATGGCAGTGAATAAGCGAGAGTCTAGTTTTCCAAGAAGCTCAATGATTTTCCCAAATCAATACAGCTCATCAGGCCTCAGAACAAAGGCTGCGGGGGAGGTGACAGTGATGGAAGTGGCTTTCTGTTCTTTTGTGTATTAAACCATAAGACCCATGGGGAAACAGGGTTTCTTTAGCCAAGTTTCCCCACCCCCTCTTCTAGGGCTTATCCAATGTATTTGTGATGGTGGGGGGGAATCCTTTCAGGTTTTTTGTTTTGTTTTAAGATTTCCATAGATTCTATCCTGATGATCAAATGTACTTTTGAAAGAGATAAGCACAGTCAAGTAAGAAAGAACATCATCTTTTCAAATGTAGATTACAACAGCCTTTTGCCATTGCTTTTTGGTATTGGTTTAACACATTTATTTGAATTAAGGTCTTACATTTTTTCTTGTTATTTATGGAAAGGCTTTAGACGAACCAGAAAGAAATGTCTCAGTGTTCAGATTAACCTCTGGCAAATAAAGAATCATAACTGTCCTCCCATAAATGGACCTTGTTCCTAATGTCCTGAAAATAACACCGAACCCTACTAGGAATGCTGAACTGTCATTGGAGAGGTTATAATTAACGTAGACAGCGTGGTGCCGGCATTTTCCAGCCGCCGGCAGAGAACATCTATCCGAACCAGCAATTTTTAGCCCTTCATTCCTTTAATCTTTAAGCTCACTGTGCTTTCATAAAAGCAGGACATTAACACCAGAGCAGTGCGTCTCTGGGGTTTATGACTGGGGCGGCGGCACACTAGGGCATAAAGCGTTCATTACACTTCCCCTTGTTACTACTGCCCTATCTCCCAACCCCATTGCCTACACTATTTGTTCAGATAAAGCCCACTGTTCAGGGTGACTAATCGCAGCACTGTGTTCCAGATGGTTTGATTACAGGATGTGGTTAAAGTGACTCTTCAAACATTCAGCCCAGCAGTAGAGCTCTTTCTTAAAAAAAAAATACTGCATTTTCTGGTCATGTCACAACACTTATTTTCCTGGTCCTCTCGTGCTCCATACGTCCTTGGCAGAGGTAATAGGAAGGTCCCTCTGTTCTTTGGCTGTCAGGTACTTCATTGGCAACCCAGTTGTGAATTTAAAATTCCCCCCAATGATTATAAACTCAACTTTGTCCTTTGAAGAAAGACCTATCTGAAGGTTTGAAGCTCTGAAGCCAGAAACATGAACAAGGATACTAGACAAGACTCAGCTTTTTAAAAAGTACCAGTGTTGGGCACAACAGAATTTTAGAAGGAGGGAGTTCAGTACAGAGGAGTGGTGATAAATCCTACCTTGTACAATAGTCACATTGTATGAAAATCGACAGTAATGTGATATCCTAAATACATGAACTTTATCCTGTACTCAGGAAACAGCATATTGTGACATTCCTATTGTCACTAATGTTTCTACTAGAAAAAAAAAAATGGAAAGGAGGAAAGAAATGTGTACACTTAAAAAAAAAAAAGGATCGTGGCATAAATGGGTTCCATTTCGGTGTTACTGGAGTGAGGTTTCTGTTTACTGCACAAGTGCACACCCAAGCCATCCAGATGTGGCAGTGTGAATAAGAGGGTCAAAAAACGATGTCGGATTCCAAATTCGGCATTTGCAGTGCTTGGCGAAAGACTTCTGTCCCAGGGGTGAGGCACTTTAAAAACTCTGAAAGAGTCTGTAAACTCTACTATAAACAGAGTTAGGCTGATCCGCTGGGAAATCAGGCATTTGCCCAGTTCTTGAGGAAACATCTTCACAAATCCCAGAAACAGTAATTCATAAACCATATTTATAACATCTTCAAAGCGAAATCTCTCCACGGAGAATTCCTATCATCTTGAAGCTAGTGCGAGACGATGCTTATTGGAAAAGTATGGTAATCGTGAAAAGAAGACACTGGGTAGCATTCCCATCTCGATTTTCTTCAGTCATCATCTCGTAGCCCCTGGGAGTCGAATGAACTCCCTCCATGTGCTGGGCACTGTGCCCACAGGTACGGTAGGTGCAGACAGTACTCATGTTTTCAAGGAGTGGAGTCGGGTTGGAAGAGACAGGCCTCTTGTGTATATGACTGGAGTAAGGTTTTAAAGGGACCGTGTAGTTTAAGACAGTCTCTGCAGTGTTCAAACAGTAAGAGTCTATTTGCTGCTCACCTAATGGAGTGAATTCGGTCTTCCTGTTGGATGCGGGTTCTCCTAGTCATAGGGTCCCAGCTGACGGAGGCTCTGCCATCTTCTGTGGCCTGCCGGGTTGCTCTGGTCTCCACGCCAGCGAGCCAGGAAGGTGAAGAGGTCTGAGGCACACGCACAGGAGATGCTTCTGGGTCAGGCCTGCCAGCGGCACTTATCAGTTCACTTGCCTTTCATAGAACTGAGGGACAGGAGCACGTCTAACCGGTAGGGAGGAGGCTGAGAAAGTGTCTAGCTGTGGACTCAGAGGGAAACCATGGATTCTGGAGAGCATCCACTGGGGAGAGGACTTGGATGGAGCATAGTGGGGACTCAGGAGGGAGTGGCCGTTTTCTGGCGGTATGCGTGGTCTGTGTGTCTGGAGAGGATTCATAGAAGAGAGAACGTTAGACGTGGTCTCTGCTTGGTCCTGATTCATTAGAAACCTGAACTTTCCTTGGGGATTTGGTCAAGTCCATCTTTAAAGGTTTTTTTTCCCAGGGCAATTAAAAGTGTGATAACAAGAATGGTTGAAGAAACTTGGTTATGCTGGAGGAAAAAAAAGAGGGCAATTGGAGGCAAAGGGAATATCGACATGGTCGTCGACCTTGCGTGGGTGAAAGGCTGTCAAGTGGACTGTCTGTAGGGTATCAGAAGGCACAGCCAGGACCTAGGTGTTCAAAGACAGATTGTAGTTCAGAACCAGGGACAACTTTTTTTTTCTTTTTGCGGTACGTGGACCTCTCACTGTTGTGGCCTCTCCCGTTGCTGAGCACAGGCTCCGGATGCGCAGGCTCAGCGGCCATGGGTCACAGGCCCAGCCGCTCCGCGGCATGTGGGATTTTCCCGGACCGGGGCACGAACCCGTGTCCCCTGCATCGGCAGGCGGGCTCTCAACCACTGCGCCACCAGGGAAGCCCAGGGATGACTTTTTAACAAGATGACTGGAAAATATCAGGACAGTCCTGGGTCCTGGTGAGACACCGCCCTCCCCCCCCCCCCCTCCACCCCATCAGTGAGGAAGTAGGCGGGAAAAGGGACACACAAATATGAGGGCCTTGCACTACCCATTGGCCTCTGTCTCATAGCTATTATATCCTTGTCTCCATCATGGTCCTCTCTCCCTTCAGTAGCTTGTGACCTACAGGTTTCTCCTCTTGTTATCAACTTCCCCTTCTATACCACTAGCTCAGATTCCCAAAGCACATCCTTGTTTAGTTACCTCTGCTTCAGTTGCCCATCACTGGAACAGTCAGAGGAGGCCAGGGTTAGGATAAGTGGTCTAGGAGCCTAGTCTCCTGAGACTACCCTCTGAGCAGGGACTGTGGGCAGGGCGGTTACTATGAAAGTCACATCCTGGGTCTAGTTTAATGAGATCGATTAAGGGGCCTACTCTCTAGTATGGGTAATATGCAAACCATACTTCCACTTCTGGAATACAGGGTATCCCTATGTTCGGCTACAAATTTGCAGACTCTTAAAAGTGTAGAGTTTGTATGGAGTTACAGGCAAAAAACATGGTTGATTCTGTAGCATCAGATAGGTTCCTAGTGTCGTATACCCTGTAGATGCACAATAAATGCTTAATGGGCCTGACCGTCTCTCTGGGAACACTTAACTGCAAAGTATTGACAGAGGAGATAAGAGAACACTGTGAATGTGGAATCCCTGTGGGATCTCAGGGCTCTTTTGGCTTTTATAGAGGTAAGGAAAGGGCTCAGGTTATAGAGCACAGGCCACCTTCTTACTAAGTGTCCAGTAGCTAATATGCTTTGTGGCGGCGGCAGCTTAGATTGTGTACCAGTATCTAAGACATACCCTTAATACAAAGAAGAAAACCCTGTGTGGGAAGCACACCCAAACCATCTGTTGCTCTCTTCAGCTTTATTTTTACTTTATTGGTAATAATCTGAAGATATTTTTCAAATTTAAAGTGTTACAGGGCAGGCATTATTAGCATTTTGAGAAAGATGATGCCCAGTCTGTGGGTGGGAAGGGAAGATGATAAATCTGGTGGGTTACCTGAGAAGATAAAGATGAAAAGGACTTGTACAGAGTGTCCCCAGCACCTTGCAAATTGCCCAGATGTTTGAAGGAATAAGTGTGTAGTTGGAGAAATATTAACTCTTTTTGGAATAAATGTACATTTGTTTTTAGTTTATCTATGATAAGTGAGAAAAGTAACCATGCCCAGGTTTATAAAATTCAAATTTGGGCTTCTGAAGGACTCATGTTCATGTTGGGCATTTATGCCTTTAAAAAAGTATAGTCTGCTTTATATGGCCGTGGGTTACAAAGTGTTCAAGATGCTGTGACTCCAAAATAATAAGCCGTTTATATCTTTTAGAACTAAACATTACCTTTGTACTCGGCCCCTCACAATAGGATGTTGTCTAAACATAGACTTCCTGACAAAGAAACAGTACACTTTGTAGTTTATATGAGAAGCATTCCTTAAGCCTTCATTCCAATACAGAGCAGATTTGGCTGCGTAAACATGTGCGTGCGTGTATTCGCACGTGAATTCTAGGCAGACATAAATATTACGTGACATTGTGGACTGTGCATATAAAGAAAAATAGACCAAGCACACGTATTTAATTAAGAAACTGTTCAAAATCTTCCAGGGAGTAGAGCATTTATTTTGAACATTTTTTAAAATATAGAGGGATTCTAGGAAAATTAGGCTGACTTATTGAGGCCCTTTGAAGTTGAAAATAGACTTTTTTTTTTCCAGAATGATAATGATTTATAATTCTGTCACTTGTACTTAGATAGGAGTGTGGCTTCAAGAAATAGTGTCAGGCGATGGGAATAGTTTTGCAGTGTGGAAGTTTCAACTTGTGTTTCTCCCATGGGACAGGTTCACCAGATAACCCCACCTAACCAACGATTAACTTTGTGTTGGGGTCCCGTCCTTCTCTCCGGCCCCCACGTTTCCCTTTGTCCTGTTCCGAGACCAGGAATTTGATGCTGAGACGGTTGTGAGCCGGCTGGCGTGATGTGTGTGCGTGGAGCTGCGCAGTGTGGGTCGTGCTGGGAAAGCCAGCACGGTCACGCGGACAGTAGCCTTTCAACACACGGATCAGCCCGCGTTGATTTACGGAGCTGGGCAGCCCTCTGTCCCCAAGAGAGACCCGGCTCAGGGAGCGCGCCCTCGCCTCGTGGCGAGCCCGCCACCGCGGCCGCCTCTTCCCCTGGCGATGCTCCTTTATCCCGGGCTGCTGCCTCGCTGGTCCGGGCGGCCGCCCTCGGCTCAGCCAATCAGACGCCGGCGTTCCCAGCAGGCGGCGGCCAATCCGCGGCCATCATTTGCTGGAAACGCGAAACCCTTTGGGGAAAAGCAATAACAAAAGCCTTTCACTGCAGACAAATGTTAAGTGTCTGTGCAGACTTTTCCTGTTTTTAATTTTATTACTGTAAGAATGGAGGGTTTGTTGTTTCTTTCATGTTTCCTTTCAAGCAATTTTAATTATACATTTGTGCTACATCAGGGAGTCTGGAACGCGGTGTTTCAGCCTATTGCGTCTAAAGCTAAAATGCAGTACCCTTCTGGCACTACAGATAGATTCCTGCACTGTAAATATAGCTGACATGCTAAAGAATTTTAAGCAGCTGCAAAGGTCTTTGACACCACACACAGTGCCCCAGAGAGCAGATGATGAGAAAACCAGCTCGTCTTCCCCTTCGCCTTGTCTCCCACCCGCTCCCTTTTCCTGAAGGGATGTGCTCATAAAGAATCCTTTCCTCCAATTGTTCCGTCTTGTGCACATTTTGACCAAATGCCTAATTACCATCGATTCTCATCTCAATAAGAATTTTTATACTCAATGGCTTTAATTTTTTTTTTCCCTGAAGGAATTAGAATGGAGTCAACTATGATTTGAGGAAATGCTTGCTTTGCTTCGTGCTAACTCCCCCTCACCCCCCCCCCCCGCCCCCCACTGATATAGTGAGTAAGTTCAGCTGTCACCTAAGTAATAGTAACACAGACCATATGGGAAACAATTTTTAAATCTCTTTTTGGGCCTTTTGAAAGAGATCCTTTCTTCCCCACTATGAGTCCCAACGATGCAAATATTTTACCTGCTGTTAAAGACATTCCCAAGGAAATGAGTCTTACCTTGTGAGGTGTCCCTTGCCACAAAGGAGTTCAGTACAGATTTTCTGCAGAATTCAAAACGGCAGTGAGCAAGCGAGTAAACCAGCTAGAAATAGACTTTGAGTATTGCCCCTTGGTGTTTCCAAGAAAGAAGGGGGAGTGGTGCTTTATAGAAACTAAGACACACTTAAATACTTTATTTCTTTACCCTAATATTTTATGTGTGTCTCAAAATCTAGGTCCTTTTACTGTATGCTTTAAAGGAGTGAGTTTAAAAAAATACGGCACTTGTCCTCTAGAGAAATAAAGAGGATGTTATATTTTGTTTCCCTGTGACATTTGGTATACTAAGTGCACTTAAGTTTAGTAATTCACAGATGCAGCGCTAAATTAAATTGTCTGTCTGCAAAGCAGTTGGGAAAAGCAGAATGGCTTGCAGGAAACAAGCGTGTTGGTTTTGAGGTTGTTTGTTTGTTTGTTTGTTTTTCCTAATCCTCTGTGGCAAATGCTTACTAAAGTTGATTCTAAAGATAACCCCAAGAGCAAACCTATTGTGCACATTTATTTTCTTAAGAGGGCTATTTTAGGAGTCCTTAATATGAAACAATACCAAACAGTGAAACAGATACCATACCAAGGCTGATTCTTGTCTCACAAAGCCAGAGAGGGGAGGATTAGGAAAGAGAAATCATAGCTGATTGTCTGCTATCTGAACTCCAAGCTCCCGCTTTCCCCCCTTCTAGACCTATTTTTGTGCACGCGCATCATTTTTTTCCTAAATAAAAATCACCGTTATTTTATATTGCTGAATTGGAAGCAAAACCGATCCCTTTCAGTCACCTTCTGGTTTAAGCACTGGTAACTGGGGCTTAGTTTTTGTTGGCTGCTTGCCAAACGAAAGCAATTATGTGTAATAATAGAAAAATTAAGAGGTGAGTGTTGCTGTTTTACAGCAGGACATGGCAAAAACCATTTCCTTCTGTCAGCAGTATCTTGATTACACTCTCACACGCAGCCCTTACCCTTTTGTACCACGCGCGTATGCTCGTGAACACACACACATGATTTCCTGTGGGTTTTTGCTTGAGGTCACTGAAACCAGAAAGAGGAAGAATGCAAACCACAGCTTTTGAAAGCAAATGAGAATAGAGCTTTGCTGGTAAAAAGAACAGTAATAATAAATGAACTGGAAATAGGGTAATTTGTGCTAACCTTGGTCCATCTTCATTCCCCACTCCTGCAGGTGTCCTAGTGGTCAATGTCACGTGGAGGAACAAAACTTACGTAGGGACCTTATTGGACTGCACCAAGCACGACTGGGCCCCTCCCAGGTAGGCATGGAGCCTTTGATTTCAGGCTCTGTTTTCCTCTCCTCCTTCCTCTTCTTGCCCTCTCCTTCCCCCATCCTCTCTTTGCAAGGAGACTACAGAGAGAGATTAATAATACATAAAAGTCAGTTTGTAATTGAAACCAGGCAAAAGAGCAATGAGCAATTCAGGATTGAATACAGTAAAATGCAGATGCTGGGTTGCTTTTTTGTAGGGAGATCACTACTTCCTGCCCCCTTCTCTTTCTCCTTTGTTTTCTTTTTCTCAATATGGGAATTTGAACTGGATTGGAAACTTAGCTACCCGAGCTGGTTTTCTGAGGAAGAACATAAGCCATTGGTAGCCTGTTCTTTCGCAGGTGTTGAAATTGTCAGTGGAAGAATTGGGTGACTTTTCTTTATCTGGGCCCAGCCCTCAAGCTGCTGGGGTGTTGTCTGCTCTTTGCTGCATTGCGTGCCTTGTGATTTCACTCGGCTCCTTTGGGGATGCTCGTTTTGACATCTGTTACTTGCTTCCCTAGGTTCTGCGAGTCACCGACCAGCGACCTGGAGATGAGAGGGGGCCGGGGCCGGGGGAAAAGAGCGAGGTCTACCGCAGCTGCCCCGGGCTCAGAGGCCAGCTTCACAGAGTCCAGAGGGCTGCAGAACAAGAACAGAGGGGGGGCCAATGGGAAAGGGAGGCGGGGCAGCCTTAATGCCAGCGGGCGAAGGACACCCCCGAATTGTGCTGCGGAGGACATCAAAGCCAGCCCCTCCTCCACCAACAAAAGGAAAAACAAGCCTCCGATGGAGCTAGACCTGAACTCCAGCTCCGAGGACAGTAAGCCCGGGAAGCGTGTCCGCACAAATTCGAGAAGCACTCCCACCACCCCTCAAGGGAAACCAGAGACGACTTTTTTGGACCAGGGCTGCTCTTCTCCGGTGTTGATTGATTGTCCACACCCAAACTGCAACAAAAAGTACAAGCACATCAACGGCCTCAGGTACCACCAGGCTCACGCCCACTTAGACCCAGAGAACAAGCTGGAGTTCGAACCGGACAGCGAGGGCAAGATCTCGGACTGTGAGGAGGCCTTGAGCAACGTGGCGCTGGAATGCAGCGAGCCAAGCACAAGTGTATCGACTTACGAGCAGGTGAAGGCGCCAGTGTCCCCTGGCTCGGGGAACCCCCCCGGAACCCCCAAGGGGAAGAGAGAGCTGATGAGCAATGGCCCGGGCTCTGTTATCGGATCGAAGCCTGGGAAGAATTCCGGCAAAAAGAAGGGCCTCAACAGTGACCTCAACAACCTTCCCGTCATCTCCAACATGACGGCCACCGTAGACAGCTGCTCGGCAGCAGACGGCAGTTTGGCTGCCGAAATGCCCAAACTGGAAGCAGAAGGCTTGATCGACAAGAAAAATTTGGGAGAGAAAGAAAAGGGCAAAAAAGCCAACAGTTGCAAAATGGACAAAAACCTCTCTAAGCTTAAAAGTGCCCGGCCCATTGCCCCTGCTCCGGCCCCAACGCCGCCACAGCTAATCGCAATTCCCACCGCAGCCTTTACGGGCACCACCACGGGGACCATACCCGGACTGCCCTCCCTCACAACCACGGCGGTCCAGGCCACACCAAAGAGTCCTCCGTTAAAGCCCATTCAGCCAAAGCCCACGATTATGGGGGAGCCCGTCACCGTGAACCCAGCGCTCGTGTCGCTCAAAGACAAAAAGAAAAAGGAGAAGCGGAAGCTGAAGGACAAAGAAGGGAAGGAGACGGGGAGCCCGAAAACGGATGCGAAGCTGGGCAAACTAGAGGACGCCAAGGGGGCTGGCAGAGATGTATCTGGGCATTTTTTAAAGGACCACCTCAACAAGAATGAAGGGCTGGCGAACGGACTGTCCGAGTCACAAGAGAGTCGGATGGCCAGTATCAAAGCCGAGGCTGATAAGGTTTACACTTTCACTGACAACGCTCCCAGCCCTTCCATCGGGAGTGCCTCGAGGATGGAGTGCAGCGCTTTGGTGAACGGGCAGGCGCCCGTGGCCCCGCTGCACGTGCTGACCCAGAATGGGGCCGAGAGCTCCGCAGCCAAGACGAGCAGCCCTGCCTACTCGGACATCTCTGATGCTGCCGATGACGGCGGTTCTGACAGCAGGTCGGAGGGCGTGAGGTCCAAGGCCAGTTCCCCGTCAGATATCCTTTCCAGTAAGGACGGTGTTGTAAAAGGGCATTCTTCAACGACAGCACAATCATCTCAGATGAAAGAGTCCCACTCTCCCTATTACCATGGCTACGATCCTTATTATTCTCCGAGTTACATGCACCCTGGGCAGGTCGGTGCCCCTGTAGCTGGGAACGGCGGGAGCGCGCAGGGAATGAAGATCAAGAAGGAGTCTGAGGAAGATGCAGATAAGAAAGACAAGGCAGAGCAGCTCGAGGCCAAGAAAGTGGACCATAATTCTGCATCCTTACAGCCTCAGCACCAATCGGTGATCACGCAGAGACACCCGGCCCTGGCTCAGTCACTGTATTATGGCCAATATGCCTACGGGCTCTATATGGACCAGAAATCTCTGATGGCCACCAGCCCTGCCTATAGACAGCAGTATGAGAAGTACTATGAGGACCAGAGGCTGGCAGAGCAGAAAATGGCCCAAACTGGGAGAGGAGACTGTGAAAGGAAAAATGAGCTCCCCTTGAAAGAGCTGGGCAAAGAGGACAGTAAACAGAAAAACATGCCATCGGCCACAATCTCAAAAGCTCCCTCTACTCCGGAGCCTAACAAAAACCATTCTAAACTAGGGCCGTCAGTGCCTAATAAATCTGAGGAGACAGGTAAATCACAGCTTCTCTCCAATCACCAGCAGCAGCTTCAGGCCGACAGCTTCAAAGCTAAGCAGATGGAAAACCACCAGCTTATTAAGGAAGCTGTAGAAATGAAATCTGTCATGGACTCTATGAAGCAGACAGGTGTAGACCCAACCTCGAGATTTAAACAAGTAAGATTGTGGAGTGTGGTCCCCACAGGGAGAGAGCAGTCTGAGGCGTGTACCTGGCTGGGCTTGATCTGGTTAAGAGTTCTTCACAGGAAGTCCACCCAAGGGCTCCTTAGGCTGGATTCCTCTTCTCCTGAAAAATATTTTCAATGAATTCTCGGGAGTTCTTGTGTACCTCTGAAATGTACATCGCTCACTGTTTCCTTGTCATGTTGTGTAGTGAAAAGAACCTTGGCCATGTGCTTTGCAGACTCATGTTCCCTGCCGTTAACTAACTGACTCTGATGAGGTCCCTTCACTTCTTTCTGAGTCCAGAGTGAGGGAATTCTACCCCACAGTGGCTGAGTTCTCTTCTAACTCTGAGATTCTGAGTCTGAGCACTCAAACAATTTGTTCTTTTACATTTTCAAATTCATTTTGGCATCTTCTGGGCATATGAAGATGGGGACCTTAAATTCACATTTCCCACTCATCTTTTTAATGAAACTCGGGGTGTCTTGAGGTGCCTAGAGTTCCGTTTTACGTTCTACATTAAGGACCCCAGAGCAGAGCTCAGAGCTTCTCGCTTGTGAGGAGAGCGGGGAGTCTGGGCGGATGGGCCTCAGGCAGTCACCCCAGAGCCCCCCTGGTCAGCCAGTCTGAGGTTAAATGTGACAACACCTGAAAATCGGTCACCGTGAAACCACGCATGTGCCAGCACTTTCTGTCACAATTCAGATGTCCTGACTCAGCTGCAGTCCCACGAGTATGAATTCTGGTATTTCCCAGCATCCCAGCCCCCACTGAGAGGGAGGGGGGCTTAGAGGTCCCTGGTGAATCAGAGCAACAGAATCCTTTCTTCATGCTCATTTCTGTCCCAGAGTTGGGCCTTAACCCCAGATACCCAGTGGGTTTATATCATGAATGGCATGGGCAGGTCACAAAGGCCATTTAAGGACCCTCGGTTTCCCCATTTCTGGAGGCTCGAATCAAGCTGTGACTTCACAGGGCTGCATTAGAACTATACAATTTGGGAGGTTGATGGATGCCTTTGTTTCCTGGTAGAAAAGCCATAATGTGTCCTGTTAATTTTTAATTTTGATTAAGATGAGATGTTAGCACATAATGAGACGTGATGCAGTTATATTAAGCCTCAGCTGCAGTAGGTGAAGAAAATGTCTTAGGAAACCAAGAGTTTTCCCCTCTAAATGATGTAAATTGATATAATAATTACTTAAACTGTAGTAAAACTTACTTAAACAGTAAGTAAAACATTGTTATCAGCTTGAGTTTTCTGAATTCTTTTTACCTGTGTGAGATGTTAAAAGGAAAATGAGGTTAGATTAAATATGTCTGAGGATGTTACCTAATGTTAAGAATTGACCTTAACAGCCCAGCTCTGAATTCCAGCGGAGCTAAGTTTCGAAGCTCAGCTCCACGAACTGGGCAGCGGTGTGACCCTGATATTACTTGAGCTTGAAAAACTTAGCTTTTGTCTTCTGTAAAAGGGATTATTCATGATGCCTACCTCAGACATTATTCCTCTGTGAGAGGAGGCGGTAAAGCTCGTTGCACAGTGCGAGCATATAAATAAATGTTCACTTAGAAGTCATAGTAATCGTGCTGTCATGGTGATGAATGAGTTTTTCTTGAAAATTGAAATTTTGAAACATGTCTTCTTTTTTTCCCCCAAAATCAGGATCCAGATTCAAGGACATGGCATCATTATGTATACCAACCCAAATACCTAGACCCGCAAAAGTCAGAAGAACTCGATAGAGAGAAGAAACTAAAAGAGGATAGTCCCAGGAAAACCCCCAACAAAGAGGGTGGTGTGCCCAGCCTTCCCGTATCGTTAACGAGCATCAAAGAGGAGCCCAAAGAGGCCAAGCGTCCTGATTCTCAATCCTTGGATGAGAGCAAGCTGAAAAACGATGATCGCAAGACTCCCGTGAACTGGAAGGACTCTCGGGGAGCCAGAGTGGCCGTCTCCTCCCCCATGAGTCAGCATCAGTCCTACATACAGTACTTGCATGCTTACCCTTACCCGCAGATGTATGACCCCAGCCACCCTGCATACCGGGCTGTTTCTCCCGTCCTAATGCACAGTTACCCTGGTACGTGTCACGGGTTCTCACTGTATTGGAGGGAAGAGGCTGTGTTCAAATACTAGCTATTTTAAAACTCAGGATAAATTAGATGCTTCAAGAGGGACCTTTGTTTGGCTTGTATTTAATGCTACTTAAAGAAGTCCCAAAGATGAAATGGATTTCATGGAAGATTTTTCATTTTTTAGACGAAATGTCAAGAGTCCTTAGCTCTAGTTTCCATAGGCTCTGATGGTCTGCTGCAGCCATTAGACTGACAGATACTTTATGGCCTAGGAAAATATTCTGAGCACTTACTGTCATAATCATAACAGTTACTATTCCTTGGAGTTAAACGGACACATAAACATATGAAATGGCTGGAAGCTCATTTCTTTTTAGAAACCTCTGATCATCAGGATGAATTAACTGGGAGAAGAGAATCGGAGAACCTAGATACAGTTTAACGATGACGTAGCCCATTCTTAATGCACTATTCCCTACTTGAAGATCTCCGACTCTTGTCCCAAATTCATGTCATCCAAATGGTTTTTGTTTTTTGGGTTTTTTTTTAAGATGTCGTCTGTAACTTGATGTGGCATTTGTTGTGTATCTGCAGGGGCCTATCTCTCGCCAGGATTTCATTACCCTGTTTACGGGAAGATGTCAGGGAGAGAAGAGGCAGAGAAGGTCAATACCAGCCCTAGCATCACCACGAAAACAACCACTGAATCGAAAGCACTGGATTTGCTCCACCAGCACGCCAGCCAGTACCGCAGCAAGTCTCCCGCTGTATGCCTCCTTTTGTCATCACTAACAAGTACTATGTTTCAGGGGGAGAAAAGCAGACAAGCTAGAGAACAGTCTTGAAATATAAATGGTTTTGGAACCCAGCTGTGATTTCAGGGTGCTGTTTTAGTCTAATATGGAAAGAATGGCATGTTCAAAAATAAGATGCTTTCATACATGGGGGAAAAATTGTGAAAGCGTGTAAGGTAGCAGCAGTCTTTTCCGTTGGAAAATCTATACCTTGCTTACCCAGGAGGATGCTTGTTAGCCAGACATTTAAATTCATAGGAACCAACCTTGGGCGCGAAATATTTGTGTCGCACTCGTGTGCCAGAGTGAGTCACTTGGCTAAGGAGTGGCGGCTGTCTCTGTTCTGCTTTGACCTTGACTCCTCCACACATCCCTGTAGCTCTGCGGAAGTGATTCAGACGTGTGTCTTTGTGAAAGACGGCTCCACTCCCACGCACCCACCTCCCCCATAAAAGTGCAATTGCTAGTCCTAGAGACTGTTGGGAAGAGAGAAAATACAAAGGATGTGGTAGTTCTTGCCTAGAAAAGAAAAGTTCGGAATAAATTAAAATATGGGCACTGTAATGTGCGTCTGAGTGTGCCTACCTGAGACTCCGTAAAGAAACCGGGAAAGATGATTCATGACTCCTTTCCTAAGAGTACTCCTAGCGCGAAGATTGTTTTCAAGTAAGAAAAAGAACTTTAGCGAAAGAGTGGTTAAGTTCTAGTGGGTAAAAATGTCTCGGAAACCCACGATCCTTAACCAAAGTATGATTTGGGAGAACTGGAGCTTCTCTGAGTGTTCAGAGATGGAGAGATTTTGGAATACTTCCGGAGGCGTAGGGCAATGATTTGCTTTGCTTGATATTAACATATAATATTAGGATGTATGTTCTCAGTGGAGGTAAGTATAAAGATAGGCTTAAAATTGTGAGATATATTCCCCTCACAAATTGTAATTAATATAGAAGAGTAATCAGAAAACTTGACCTGAAAGAAATCTCTACAACTCCTTCTTCTCCTGATCCCCATGTGCAAGTTGTTTCTAGGAAGAAATTGGGTCGATTCTAAACC